>NC_090385.1:11017502-12253441 GCF_036365525.1 Heterodontus francisci
AGGTTGGACTGTGTGCCAATTTTGGTGCAGCATGTCTCATCTGCTGTTTTCTTCAAGGGTGCACATGTGATCTGCCTGGGTGTTTTTTTTTGTCTGTAACATAGCTTGATCCAAAAATCCCTTTTTTTTTGGTTAACTGGTATACATATGTATGAGAGTGCATGAGTGTGAGATGCTAAGGTAATAAAAGGGGACCTTAAAATTTAATGTTGGGACTTTAAAAATTTTAATCTGTGCGTTTATGTTTTACATCATTACTAGTTCAGACTTGTTGTATAATAAACTGATAATTTTGTTGTTCAGTAAAGAAACTTTAGTGTGTTCTATTCTGGGAAAAATAGTGAATATGATTGCCTGTATTAGTAAGTGGGAAAGTTTTAAATAATATGTTGTGACCTGTGGAGAAGTGGGACTGAATTAACAGTGCACTCCTCCCGCCTCGGTCATAACAGGAGGTAGAGCTGAGTGTCATCAGCATACATGTAAAAATAGCACTATGCTTTCGGATGATGTTGCTGAGGGGCAGCATATAGATGAGAAGTAGGAGGAGGCCAAGGATAGATCCTTGAGGGACACCAGAGATAACGGTGCAGGAGCAGGAAGAGAAGCCATTGCAAGGGATTTGCTGGCTATGATTAGATAGATAAGAATGGAACCAGGTGAGTGCAATCCCACACAGCTGGATAACAGTGGTGATGTGTTGAAGGAGGATAGTGTGGTCAACTATGTCAAAGGCTGCAGACAGGTTGAGAAGGACAAGCAGGAAAAGTGTACCTTTGTCATGGTCAAATAAGATGTCATTAGTTACTTTGATAAGCACCAGGCCAGTAGCGAGAATAATAAAACAAATAAAATGAAGACAATCAATTCAAATAAATTAATATTTATTTCTTCTGGTGATAGAAATGTGAATATACATGTACAATCGGTCTATTAAAAACCACAGATGGTTATTATTGAACGGATGGGTGCATGTTCAAGAAAGCAGTAATTTTTGACTTTTCACATATACTCCTTGCCTCTGCCTTTGCTAGATGTAGGATGTTCTGAAGTTGTGTCAACTTGCAACAGTGGAATTCTCGTTGGCTTTCAACCATCTCAGTGATTCATCTAGATATTCTTCATTATTTGTCATCATCTTGTTGGTGGCTTCTTGGACGTTGATATTAAGCCATGCATTGATGTCATCAGTAACTAATTTGGATCCAAGTATGGACACAAGGTTGTTCAGATCATGAGCATTGAATCCATCCTAGTCCACAACTTTCTTCTCGTTTCCATGTATTTCTTCTTCAGTGAAGTCTTCGGAATCCTATTTGTGTTCGCTGTTGGTTTCCGTCTCGAATGCAGCACCCAGGGAGTGGATCCAAGAGTTGTTTATTATCCTGTCACCAGGTTATTTGGGGGTGGGTGTGCAGGGCAGTTGTTAAGCAGCAAGAGGACCTTCTTTGGTAATTCATTCACTCACTGAGATGTTTTCTGACGTTTGGTATGAATTCATGGTGTAACCAGTCTTCAACAATTGAAGAAATCATCCAGGCTCTGGCAGGAAATGATGTGACAGCTCATCTGTGAACCATTGTTCTTCTCTTATCTTAACTTGCAAAATGCCATGCCGGTTCTTAAATCTTGCCAACCATTCTTTGCTGGCTCCAAACACCACTGGGACACTGGTATAGTCGTTCCTTTGTTGGTAAAATCTTTTAGTCTGAGCTTGAATAACAGGACTGGATATGGGTAAGACTATGGCTCTCTGCTGGGTGAACCACGTATATATGAATTTGTCAAGAGGCATGTTGTCAGCATTTCGGGTCACCTTGCTGCTTAACAACTGCTCTGCACACCCACCCTGCCCCAGAGAACCTGGCTTTCCTTCCTGCTGGGCCACCTTAATCCATCTCCATCAACACTTATCAACTTCTCTTCATCTTTAAGCCACCCACGAAGCAGTGATTCAGCAATCCCCATTCTTTGCAAAACGAATGCTTGCACAGCACTTTCTTTGATTTGTGTGATCATTTTCAGCTTCTTGACAATAGTTCAAGATTTTCTCTTTCGTGATTCAATACACATGATTTCACGTTGGTCGTTATATGGCTATCAGTGCAAGTTTGACCCATATTTATACAGGGAAAAATGGCACCTTAATTAGTCATGAGCTGCCATCTCATTGGCTAGTTCGAAATCATTTGTGGAGCATTTATACATCAACAATGTTGTGAAATACGTTCTGAAATGATAAATTTAAATTTAAATTTTTGGGTCCAAGGTGGACCCGCGTTATCTCAAGTTCCGTGTTCAACCATGGTCCCAGTGTATGGGCTGGATTTTACTAGTCCTTTGGGGAAGGGCTTGGAGACAGGGTGGGCCCATTAAATGGCAAGGGAAGGCAGGGGATGGAGTGCCTATCACTGTCCCACCAGTATGCCATCTTGCCAGTGGCAGTAAAGGCCCACCCACCCAGAGGCGAATTGAGCCAAATATATGGCCAAGTTAGGGCCTCTTCCCACCACTGCTGGAATTTTAACAGTGGCGGGTGGGCCCTCCACTACGTGGGGAAACTGCCAGGTTTACCCTGGCAGCCTCCCAGCTGGCTTGGTAGTGGGGGACGGTGGGGCCTCCTATTCACGTACTCTTTAGTCTGACTGGGTGACTGACTCTGGTACCCCCAGACCCCACTTACCTGCTTGAGAGGGCGGCATTCTTCCATGGTGCCCTCTTTTTCCAGGTGCAGTCCCAACAGTGGCCACTGCTCCCAGTGATGCTTCTGAGACTGCTGGTCCTCCCAATTGGACTATTTTTCTTTTAATCAGTGATATGAAGTTCCAAACATTTATTCATCCAACTACGATAATGGAATCTTTGGTGAAAAGTCTACTGATATGTCAGAAAAAGTTGATTTGAAGAGGTTCTGCAAATACTGGCAACTTGCATTGCCTAGATGGCTGAAAACACGGCTGCTCACAATGGGGTGAATGGAATGGGGGGGGGGGGGTGTGGGTGCAAGATGCCATTGTTGAAGGAGCGCAGAGATCTCAGAGTGTGGTAGAATGGGAAGAGGTTACAAAGATAGGGAAGGGACGAAGCCACAGAGGGATCGGAACACGAGGTTGACAATTACTCGCTGTAGGTTACGAATAGCATTTTCTTCTATGGTAGCACTATTTTCCTTTGGGAAGCTGATACTAGCCTTTCTGAAATTTGGGTGGGGGTCCTAAAGAAAGTATCAAAATTTGCCTGGAATCCCTGTGAATGTATCAGAATTTGTTGGGGTGAGGCTGATGAGATAGGTACCCAAAGAGCATGTTTTGCTGGAGAACTTTGCAAGTCTGTCATTATTTCCATGAGATCCCCAGGAATGTATTAAAATTGACAGCACATGCACCATATGTCCCAGCCTAAATGAAGTAGAATATAGAACATAGAACACAGAACAGTACAGCACAGTACAGGCCCTTCAGCCCACGATGTTGTGCCGAACCTTTAACCTACTCTAAGATCAAACTAACTACCTACCCTTCATTCTACTATCATCCATGTACCTATCCAAGAGTCGCTTAAATGTCCCTAATGTATCTGCTTCTAGTACCACCGCTGGCAGCACATTCCACGCACCCACCACTCTCTGTGTAAAGAACCTACCTCTGACATCTCCCGAAACCTTCCTCCAATCACCTTAAAATTATGCCCCCTGGTGATAGCCCTTTCCACCCTGGGAAAAAGTCTCTGGCTATCCACTCTATCTATGCCTCTCATCATCTTGTACCCCTCTATCAAGTCACCTCTCATCCTTCTTCGCTCCAATGAGAAAAGCCCTAGCTCCCTCAATCTTTCTTCGTAAGACTTGCCCTCCAGTCCAGGCAGCATCCTGGTAAATCTCCTCTGCACCCTCTCTAAAGCTTCCACATCCTTCCTATAATGAGGCGACCAGAACTGAACACAATATTCCAAGTGTGGTCGAACCAGGGCCTTATAGAGCTGCAGCATAACCTCGTGGATCTTAAGCTCAATCCCCCTGTTAATGAAAGCCAACACACCATACGCCTTCTTAACAACCCTATCAACTTGGGTGGCAACTTTGAGCGATCTATGGACATGGACCCCAAGATCCCTCTGTTCCTCCACACTACCAAGAATCCTGTCTTTAAGCCTGTATTCTGCATTCAAATTTGACCTTCCAAAATGAATCACTTCACACTTTTCCAGGTTGAACTCCATCTGCCACTTCTCAGCCCAGCTCTGCATCCTGTCAATGTCCCGTTGCAACCTACAACAGCCTTCCACACTATCCACAACTCCAGCAACCTTCGTGTCATCGGCAAACTTGCTAACCCAGCCTTCCACTTCCTCACCCAAGTCATTTATAAAAATCACAAAGAGCAGAGGTCCCAGAACAGATCCCTGCGGAACACCACTGGTCACCGAGCTCCATGCTGAATACTTTCCATCTACTACCACCCTCTGTCTTCTATGGGCCAGCCAATTTTGTATCCAGACAGCCAACTTCCCCTGTATCCCATGCCGCCTCACTTTCGGAATGAGCCTACCATGGGGAACCTTATCAAACGCCTTGCTAAAATCTATATACACCACATCCACTGCTCTTCCTTCATCAATGTGTTTTGTCACATCTTCAAAGAATTCATTAAGGCTTGTGAGGCATGATCTGCCCCTCACAAAGCCATGCTGACTGTCTCTAATCAAACCATGCTTTTCCAAATAATCATAAATCCTGTCTCTCAGAATCCTCTCCAATAATTTGCCCACTACCGACGTAAGACTGACTGGTCTATAATTCCCAGGGTTATCCCTATTCCCTTTCTTGAACAAGGGAACAACATTTACCACCCTCCAATCATCCGGTACTACTCCAGTGGACAGTGAGGACGCAAAGATCATCGCCAAAGGCGCAGCAATCTCTTCCCTCGCTTCCTGTAATATCCTTGGGTATATCCCGTCTGGCCCCGGGGACTTATCTGTCCTCATATTATTCAGAATTTCCAGCACATCCTCCCTCTTAACCTCAACCTGTTCGAGCATATCAGCCTGTTCCACGCTGTCCTCACAAACGACCAGGTTCCTCTCACTAGTGAATACTGAAGCAAAGTATTCATTTAGGACCTCCCCTACCTCCTCCGACTCCAGGCACAAGTTCCCTCCACTATCCCTGATCGGCCCTACCCTCACTCTGGCCATCCTCTTGTTCCTCACATAAGTGTAGAACGCCTTGGGATTTTCCTTAATCCTACCCGCCAAGACTTTTTCATGTCCCCTTCTAGCTCTCCTATGTCCATTCTTCAGTTCTTTCCTGGCTACCTTGTAACCCTCTAGAGCCCTGTCTGATCCTTGCTTCCTCAACCTTAAGTAAGCTTCCTTCTTCCTCTTGACTAGCTGTACCACATCTCTTGGCATCCAAGGTTCCTTCACCCTACCATCCCTTCCTTGCCTCATCAGGACAAACCTATCCAGCAGTCGCAGCAAGTGCTCCCTAAACAAGCTCCACATTTCTGTCGTGCATTTCCCTGAGAACATCTGTTCCCAGTTTATGCTCCCCAGTTCCTGCCTAATAGCATTGTAATTCCCCCTCCCCCAATTAAATGTTTTCCCATCCCGTCTGCTCCTGTCCCTCTCCATGACTCTCGTAAAGGTCAGGGAGTTGTGATCACTATCACCGACATGCTCTCCCACCGAGAGATCTGCCACCTGGCCTGGTTCGTTGCCAAGTACCAAGTCCAACATAGCCTCCCCTCTAGTCGGCCTATCTACATATTGAGTCAGGAAACCTTCCTGGACACACCTGACAAAAACTGCTCCATCCAAACTATTTGCACTAAGGAGGTTCCAATCAATATTAGGGAAGTTGAAGTCACCCATGACAACAACCCTGTTACTTCTGCACCTTTCCAAAATCTGCCTCCCAATCTGTTCCTCCGTGTCTCTGTTGCTATTGGGGGGTCCATAGAAAACTCCCAACAAAGTGACTGCTCCTTTCCTGTTTCTGACTTCCACCCATAATGACTCAGTAGACAAACCCTCCTCGACGACCTCCCTTTCTGCAGCTGTGATATTATCCCTGATTAGCAATGCCACTCCCCCACCTCTTTTACCTCCCTCCCTATTCCTTTTGAAACATCTAAACCCCGGAACATACAACATCCATTCCTGCCCCTGTAATATCCACATCTTCGTAATGGCCACAACATCGTAGCTCCAAATACTGATCCCTGCTCTAAGTTCATCACCCTTATTCCTGACACTTCTTGCGTTAAAATAGACACACTTCAACCCATCGTACTGGCTGCAACTTTGTGGTGTCAATTGTCTAACCTTCCTCACAGACTCTCTGCACTCGGTATCTGCCTGTTCAACAGCTACCCCATCCACTGATCCATAGCTCCGGTTCCCATCCCTCTGCCAAACTAGTTTAAACCCTCCCGAAGAGCTCTAGCAAACCTCCCGCCCAGGATATTGGTGCCCCTCCAGTTCAGATGCAACCCATCCTTCTTGTACAGGTCCCACCTTCCCCAGAAGGTATCCCAATGATCCACATATCTGAATCCCTCCCTCCTACACCAGTTCTGTAGCCACGTGTTCAGCTGCACTCGCTCCCTGTTTCTAGCCTCACTAGCACGTGGCACCGGTAACAATCCTGAGATTACTACTCTGCTCTTCCTGCCTTTCAGCTTCCAACCTAACTCCCTATATTCGCTTTTCAGGTCCTCATCCCTTTTCCTAGCTATGTCATTGGTACCGATATGTACCACGACCTCTGGCTGCTCCCCCTCCCCCTTTAGAATCCTGTAGACTCGATCCGAGACATCCCTGACCCTGGCACCCGGGAGGCATCATACCATCCGGGAGTCTCGTTCTCGACCACAGAATCTCCCGTCTGTTCCTCTAACCACTGAATCTCCTATCACTATCGCTCTCCTATTCTCCCCCCTTCCCTTCTGAGCCACTGAGCCAGGCTCAGTGCCAGAGACCTGGCTACTGTGGCTTTCCTCTGGTAGGTCCCCCCCCCAACCGTATCCAAAACGGTATATGTATTATTGAGGGGAACGGCCACAGGGGATCCCTGCACTGTGTGCCTATTCCCTTTCCCTCCCCTGACGGTCACCCTTTATCCTGTAACTTAGGTGTCACTACTTCCCTATAACTGCTCGCTATCACCCCCTCAGCATCCTGAATGATCCGAAGTTCATCCAGCTCCAGCTCCAGTTCCCTAACGCGGTCTGCGAGGAGCTGGAGTTGGGTGCACTTCTCACAGGTGAAGTCAGCAGGGACACAAGTGGTGACCCTCACCTCCCACATCCTGCAAGAGGAGCATGCAACTGCCCTAACTTCCATCCCCTCCGCACTAAATTGACAACAGAGATTTTAAAAAAAAAGGAAAACCTTACCTTACCAAACCCTCCACACAAGTAATTCCACCATCAATCGTGCCTTGAGACCAGACAGCTCTAAGTAACTGGGATTGATTTTACTCATGTAATATTTATTACGGAACTATCCTCCACTCACTGCATTTTCCTGGAGAACTAACCCTACTATAATCGGGATGAGTTTGGAGACTCTGTAAATGTAAGCCACAAGTCCAACCCCACCTCCAACTCATTGGATGACACAATAGTGTCAATATTCACCCTGATTAATTTTTCCACAAGGTCCTTGGGAATGTGTGAATATCTGTGAAGGATTTGCATAAGTATGTCAATATTTTCACAGCTTCTAAACCAGGGAAGTTTGAAAACTTGCGTTCTGAATGGTGATAATTCATACCAAACTTGGTATGAAGCGGTAAACAAGTATTTGATATTTAAACGGAGCTTGGCGTAACTCTAGTTTAGTTGCTTTCATCTGGAATAAAGTTATTAATATTATAAAATGATACATGAGAAATTGAAACAGCTGGAAGTCAGGAATAGTCTCGTGTTTTGGAATTCTATGATAACATTATAATAACAAGTGGGTCTCAATGTGCTGACTAAACAAAAAGGTTCGAAGTAAAGGGCACCTCCTCCATTGACTATTTGATTGAACACCATTACAAATACACTGATACACCGACGCATATGGACAGAAATAGCATGCCAATGAGACATCTTGGGTCTCACTAAATGAGATTTTGTTATCAGAAGGGTTCTGAAGTGTGATTTACTTCTGTGTTTCTTTCACGCAAGAATTACTATGGATAACAAAGACAGATGACTATTGGGTGTTGCAGATCATTACATCTAATTATTAATTTGCTGCACATAAACAATTAGTACGCAGGAATGGTACAGATAACCTCTTATTTTACAGTTTAATTTTATTGCTTGAAAAGCAACAGGACTGATTTTAACTCCGCGTGGGAATCAGGAGGTGTGGGGGCAAAAGTGGGGCCTGAAATCAAGGTGGGGGCAGGCGAGCAGATGCGGCAAATTCATGATCGTGGGAGAGGAGGAACAGCCCACGAGGAGGAGTACCAAGGTATCCATGTGGGGCTAGGAAGTGTGCTGCTGCTGTTCCTAACTCACATCAAACATTTTTTAAAAAGCATGTATAGCCTGGATTCTCACTGCTGTCAGCTTCTACTGACTGGCTGCAGAGATTGTGAGGGTTATAATGGGGCCTTGTGATGAACCATAGGTATAATAGGCTTAATTAGGTAGAATTTAGATATAATTAATACATTATACCTTTTAGAATTAAGGATTGAGTAAATGGTCAGGTTTCAAGATTCACTGAAATTCCCATTTAACAGCAAAGTTAAAAACCTGTAAACATCCCTGTTACAATAGAATATAAACCAGAAACATCTTTTAGATTAAATACATTCCAAGGTCTCTGCTACAATGGAATTAGAACATGACACACATTGAAACATCCTATGTGAAGTCAGTACTGATGGCTATAAACTAAATTAATTGATAGTGTTAGTGATATAGACAGACTGACTCAACAGGATGGTACAAAGTACCATAAAAGACAATTACAGATAATAAATTACAAAATGAAATGGTACTTACAAAAACAGATGGCAAGTAAACTCAATTACAAACATTTTGACCAGATAAAAGCTCACAACTTCAAGTGAAGGAGATTTCCAGCAAATGTATTAAGTGGGGATGGTAACTTCTGATATTACCATACATGGATCTCAAAAGCAGGAAAAACATACACACAGAAAGGTAACAACTACATTCTACAAGATGAGATGATAAATTAGAAACTGTGTAAACGTGAGAGTTTTGAATCAAAAAAACAGAAATATTGAATTCCTCATCATTGCTTCTCAACCTATGGTACTCGGGGAATTTAAGGTAAAAGTTTACTTTAAATTTTGATGGATACTCTAAGATATTTTGCTGTAACATTATCAAAGTTGAACTTTTGGATTCTATTTTAGAAATAAGATTATGTTTTACATCTCTTAATAATCTTTGATATTATCGTATACTTAACCACTTAAAGTGTATTTCATGTTCAACTCTTTAATTTAAAGTATATAAAAGTTAATAAGTCGTCTTATGTAGCATTCTGTATACAATTACAAGAACCCCCTCTCTATGTCTCCTTAAGTGGGGAGATACTTATTGAACAGAGTTTCCCAGAACCTTATATCTGGGATATTTATGACTTAGCTACAATTATTTAAAATTCGGCTATCTAAAAGATAGTAATATTCTCTGTTAGTTTTCTTTCTTTGAGGTAAGACTAGTTCAGTTCTTTGGACTCAAACAAGTGTCTGTAGGAATCTGTCTGGTCTGAACTTAACTAAAGGAGACTTATAGGGATGTATGCTTGATTTGGCTTAGTTCGTATAAGGTGTTAAAGTCATAAATCACTTCAGCCTGTTCTTAAAATGGTATGTGCATGTCATGCTGGCATCATCAGGATGCGATGCTGTCATTTAAATTAGTTCACCTGCTCCTCTGGAGAGGGTCAGCCTTCCCAGGCCTGAAGTCAGATAAGTAAAAATTTGTGGGGGTGTCAGTACATTGGGAACATAGAGGATACTCCCCTTCTCTGTATCTTACCCCACTGGCTTGCACCATTACTTTGTGTTGCTGAGGAGGATGCTGTTTATTTAAAATAGACCCTCATGCATTTGTAAGTGTAAATTCCTGAACAGTCAATAAGATTTCACATTGTCTTTTAGCGATACATTTCAAGTGATTCCTTGAGAAATGATGCATAAATCAGACAACGGTCTGCAGATTAACTAAACAGTATAAGTTAATGTGCTTCTGAGTGCTGAGAGATTTCTTTGCATTGGGTAATCTTCTGAGCGTCAAGATCTTTGTCCAGCAATCTTCCAATGTGTGGTGGTGAGGGAGAGGTCTCCTTGGCCTGCTAGTTTGTATTCAGTAAACGAATGTCCTCCAACACTTTATTGTTATTAATTGAGAAAAATACATCACTGTGTACTTAAGTATAATTGTGCACTAAATTCAAAGCTGTTGCGATTCAACACTATCAGAATGAAGTAAAAGTGTTGATTTTCCATCCCTTTAAAGAACAGCATGATCAATGGCTTTGCTCATTGTCATTAGTGACTTAAAGCACCATCAAGGCAATTAACTAACGTATCATCCATAGAATGTTCAAGCTAAAAATAACAATGTCATTTGTATTTCATTATTATTATGAGCACATAAAGCTGCACTTCCTTTCATCTCTAAAGATAGATTTCAATCTATTTTAGGGAAGGGCGATGAATAAATTAACCATGTACACTCCTAATCTCTTGAATTAGTACAATTCAGGAGAGAATTGTACAGGTCGGAGATCCTACTGATCTTTTCATGTAGGTCCATTTCTGCCCCTTGATCTACATTAGAATAAATTAACCAGTTTGTTAAAAATAAACTCCTGCCTGCACAGCTGACTATCTGAAGCAGAGTTGTGTAGGGTTTTAAAGGGCTGCAACAGCAATTGAAAGAGCTGCAGGGGGGAGGCGGTGGCGTAGTGGTCATGTCACTGAACCAATAATCCAGATGCCTAGGCTAATGCTCTGGGGACATAAGTTTGAATCCCACTATGGCAGGTGGTGAAATTTGCATTCAATTCATAAATCTGGAATTAGAAGTTGTCTAATGGTGACCGTAAAACCATTGTTGATTGTTGTAAAAACCCATCTGGTTCACTAATGTCCTTCTGCTGTCCTTACCTGGTCTGGCCTACATGTGACTCCATACCTACAGCAATGTGATTGACCCTTAAATGCCTTCAGTGGGTAATTAGGATGGGCAATAAATGCTGGCCTAGCCAGTGATGCCCATATCCCATGAATAAATAAAACAAAATTCTCACCTGCAATGACAAGAGAAGGAGATGAAAGCTGTGATCTTCAAGTAAAAGAGGATTTTTGCCCATGCACTGTTGGGTTCACAGATGCTGTGCTGAAACTCATGCTAGGTGGAGTGGGGCAAAGGAACATTGCCACTAAAAAAGAGAAAGGGTTCAAAGCACCTTGCAGGAGATAGTTGACAGAGTGAATACTGTCATTAAATTCAAAGGACCAAGATCTAAATTAGGAAGAAGATGAAAAACCTCAAGCAAAAATGGTTTCAATGTCAGGTAGCTACTCCACATAGGCATTTCTGGACAAAAATGTAACAAAGGACCATGTAGTGCTCCTTCTACTGTCCTGGTAGCTGCATGATTTGCTCGTGTGGTGAACAAACAACGGCATGGACCTTTTGGGTCAAATAGCCTGTTTCTGTGCTGTAAATACTGTGTAAGATACAACAATAATGCAGTTGTTGACTATTGCCACTATTTGAGCAGGCATCTTGCAGCCAGTATTGTAGCATCCATCTTTTTCTGCTTTTGTACAACTTGTTACAAAAGTGCTTCCATTTTTTTAATATTTTATTTTTTGAGGACTTGTGTTAAAACTGAAAAGATTCCATAGATGTGATTTTTTTTACCAAGTTCACTGAAAGGACACATGAGATGTTGTTTGAAAACATCCTGTGCTGGAAATCGTGCGCTTTAAGTTCAATAAACAACAGAAACCTTGGTGACCTGGGGAAGATGTTTACAGAGAAGCCGCATGCCAAGGTTTATGGAGGTCAGGAAGTTGACTTTGTAGTTGGGGTGTGAACTGTTTTGAAGACAGTTGGCGTTGCCAAAGAAAAATAAACCATCCAGCTCACCTCTTTCTCTACCTCTTTGAAGAAACCCTGCAAAGATCCAGTGTGGGAGAGCAAAAATCCCTGGTGCTGCATCTCTCCTGAGAAGTTGGAAAAACCTACCAAATGTATTCTCAATGCTGCCTGAAAAGAACAGCTTTAGAAAAAATCCCAGTGACTCGTCTCCATATGACCGGACACCAGACCAAAAGGATAACTTTCTATATCTTCCCTCTTTTCTTCAAGAATTAACAAGAATTTGGCCGAAGTATTTTTTTTGGTCTGTTTTTATAAAGGACCTCTGCAGAGAGAATTTCTGGGTTTTTTTTCAGAGTGTGTGAGTGTGTGTTTGGGGAATTTAAACAGCGAACTTTCATATTTCAATCTGTGTGTTAATGCTTTGCTTCATTACTGGATAAGTCTTATCTGATAATAAACTGATTTTGTTGTTTATTAAAGAAACCTGGTTGGTGTATTTTATTCCGGGATAAAGTGTAGAGTATATGATTGACCGAATCGGTAACTGCGTAAACATTTTAAAAATATATATTGTGACCTCTGGAGAAGTGGGACTAGAAAAGACAATGCACTCCTCCCACGTCGGTAACAAACTGAATGAGCAATACGTTAGCACTACCAGTTGACAGGATAGGCCAGAATTTCACCATGACCTGCATTATTCACATTAACTGTGACAAGAACCAGTATAGCTACATTTACTCAAAAGGACATAGGTACTGAGTTTGAGAAGTTATAGAAGCAAGTGACTTACAGTCCAGACATGAGAAGGAGCAAGTATTTATGATTGAAGAGGAGAAAAAGCCTACTAGCTAAAGGAAAAACTCACCTCCTTCAGCATCTGCAAAGATTAGGTGTTCAAATCTTACAGCCTTGCTTATAAAAAGAGATTTCTGTCTATGCCCAAGCTTGCATAGGAATTATGTCATTTATTCGAAATATACTGCAAGGTTTGCCTGGGATGGTGGAGGAATCCATTGCTCGCATGTATGTGATCCAGCAGGAAGGTTTCTCCAAATTTCAGAGTGCCACAGAACACTTGGCAACTTAAAGCGAGCATCCATTGGCACAAGTCCTAAGCACAATGGGATTATCGCTCATGAATGCTTGCAGTGCTGCATAAAAATACCTCGGCGAGGTGCTCTCACACTGGGAGATTGGATTGAGTAAACCTTGATGTAGGGATTCACAGACTTCATTACTGCCGTGCCGAGCAGTGGACATGCTGTGTTGTGCCCAGCAGTACAGGAATGAGGATGCTGCTTCTCAAGATTATATCACATCTGGTCCATCCTGCCCCCTGCATGGTACAGTAGGTATGCCAGAATGCGAGCAGGACAAGCCAGCCACAGCCATGGCATGCATGACTGAACGAGTTGAAGGAACATGTCAGGTTGAGGAGGTATCAAGGCCACCTGAAGCCTGCACACTTGCTCCTTCCAATGAGGAATCACTTGGATTACATCATGAGGATTTGGAAGTCCTAGGGTGGCACAGTGGCGCAGTGGTTAGCACCGCAGCCTCACAGCTCCAGCGACCCAGGTTCAATTCTTGTACTGGTATAGGTAGGTGGTAGGGGAATTGAGGGAAGGTGGGAATGTGGTAGGAATATGGGATTAGTGTAGCATTGGTATAAGTGGGTGGTTGATGGTTGGCACAGACTTGGTGGGCCGAAGGGCCTGTTTCAGCGCTGTATCTCTAAATAAAAAAATAAGGTCACACATAATAAATTAGTACTAAGGAGATCATCGGTGGGAGAGGACAGTGGGACCAAGAACTCAAATCCTTCTAAAAACGTGGAAAAATAGGAGCAGGAATAGGCCATTCTGCTCCATGAACCTGCTCTGCTATTCAGTTAGACCACGGCTGATCTGTACCTCAATTCCATTTTCCTGTCTTAGCTCCATATCCCTTGATACTCCTACCCCAACCAAAATCTATCAATCCACGTCATGACAGCTTCAATTAATTCAGTATTCACAGCCTTTTGGGGAGGGAGCTTCGGATTTCCACTAACCTTTGTGTGAAAAACTGCTTCCTGATTTCCGTCCTAAATAAGCCAGCACTAATTTTAAGATTGTGCCCTCGTGACATCTGGCACAAAGACGATGGGCCCAATGGTCTCTTTCTGTGCTGCATCATTCTATGATTCTGTGACATATCGCCTTTAATTAGCAACTCTGGTTAGCAGCAGTACACACACAGTTTCACAATGCTTGGTCTGTAGCTGATATGTCTTTAGTAGTTCACAGAAGATTATAATGTAAATCAGCAACATTTGCCATAAAATATGCAAGGAGCATCAGTGGCAACTGTCTCTAATCGCTAGAAAAAATCCCAACTGCACTAATGTGAAAAAAATGTGAGTTATGCAATTGCATTCCATTACTAATAGGCAGTGAAAGTGTTCGGGAGACCTTCGGTGATTCATTCATGGGCATTGTCACGAACCAGAACAATGTCTCATCTTCTGCAGTGCATTGAGTCAATCTGACAGTCAAGTTAATGACTCCTGATATAGTCCCATCCAATGAGTAGGCTGTAAAAGTGGAGTCTGACTTCACACTGCAGCATTTGAGAAGACTACCTGGACAAAACATGTTCAGAGTTGACACAGATAAGCTATTACACTTAAATTATTTAAATATAATGGTGTACCGTTGCAGAAATCTTTACCACCCTCTCCCGAAAATGCAATAGACGGTGTCCCTTGTAGTGGCCATTTTATGGACCCTGTCTGATTTTCTGCTTCAAGCACCTCACAAAGCCATGGAAGAAAGGCAAAGGAAAATTAGAGCCAATTCCTCAGTAATATCGACACAGATTGCTGACAAGGGATGGTGATTCTAGCGGTAATCCTAATTCTGTTGTAACGACCATAAACTTGAATTTTTCTTTGCACCTTTAACCAAGATTAATGTTGAAAAGCACTTCACAGAGGTACAAGAAAAAAAATAGCCAAGGCACAGAAGGAAATATCAGGAGGAGTAGCAAACGGCTTGAACAGAAAGGTGGATTAAAAGGTTTTTTTTTTAGATTAGAGATACAGCACTGAAACAGGCCCTTCGGCCCACCGAGTCTGTGCCGAACATCAACCACCCATTTATACTAATCCTATATTCCTACCAAACATCCCCACCTGTCCCTATATTTCCCTACCACCTACCTATACTAGTGACAATTTATAATGGCCAATTTACCTGTCAATCTGCAAGTCTTTTGGCTTGTGGGAGGAAACCGGAGCACCCGGAGAAAAACCCACGCAGACACAGGGAGAACTTGCAAACTCCACACAGGCAGTACCCGGAATCGAACCCGGGTTCCTGGAGCTGTGAGGCTGCAGTGCTAACCACTGCGCCACTGTGCCGCCCTCTGATCTCTAAAAGTAGAAAAAGGTGGTAGAGGGAGGGAGGCAGGAAATTTAGAGCATTGGACCTGATTGGTTAAAGGCAGGAGTATTCGCAAGAGATCAGAATCAGAGTAATGGGGAACTTGGTGGGATGGAGTATAGTGTTGGATAATTATAGAGAGCCAGGAAGAGTTGAGGCCAAAAAAAAATTGAAAAGCGATTGCTCGAGACCACTTAAATAAAAATGAAACTAAACAAGGAGATTTCCGACAGCCTGGAAAATGGAGGAGATGATTTTGGAGGAGGTTGTTCTAGTGAACCAGGTCAAAGATTGCAGGGAGGTTAAGGATTAAAAAAAGGAATAATACACCAGACACAGAGGATATTATTTGTGAATTGAGTTGAGGTGTTTTTGTGCTGATAGAGGAGGCAGAAATCTGATTGGAGGGATTCAAACAGGAAATTGCAAAAGAGATGGATGCAGATCTGTCAGATGACAACACATTAAAGTATTTTGAATATAAAAGAACAGCTGCAGATGGGATGGTAGCTTGCAGGGAAGATAAGGGGTGAGGGTGGGTCTTTTGAGGAAGGGAGCAATGTTTGTGGTTTTGAAAGGAAAAGGGAACAATACCTGGGGAAAGGGGATAATGGAGAATGTGACCTAACTTGAGGGGTGGGAAGAAAGGTTGGGTGGCCAGTGACTTAGTAGAAATAGAATAGAGGGAGCAGGAGTCTGATGAGCTCCCAGAGGGCATGGAGAAGAGAGTGAAGCGACAATAGAGAGGACTGGGAGGTGGGGGGGTTAAGGAGGCAACTAGTCATGGTGAAAAAAGCTCGGGTAAGTGTAGGGGGTAGTGAGGGTGGTGTGTGGTAGTTGTGTGGCTCCCCACGCAGCATCAACATAAGTCTACAGATTGAGAAAATGTCAGCTGAACCCCAAAATTACTGGGCTAGCATAAATAAACTATGGTAAGCAGACAATTGAGAAGGTTCAGGAGTGATTTGATCAAAGTTTCAAGGTATTAAGGAGAACAGGTTGTGTAGATTGGGCGAAACACTTTCGTTGGTTAAGGAGTCTAGGACCAGGGGGAATTTTAGAGCATACATTTTAGAGCCAGATCTTTCAAGAATAAAATTAGAAAACACTTCTTCATGCAAAGAGTGATCGAAGTTTGGAATTCTTTTCTGCAAATGGCAATTGATGCTAGATTAATTGTTAGTTTTAAAATTGAGATTGATAGGTTTTTGTTAGCCAAATTCATTAAGGGATATGGGGCAAAGGCAAGTCTATGGAGTTAGTTCACAGATTAGCCCTGAACCTGTATCACAACAGAAGTTATCATTTTCTGTAAAGAAAGTGTAAGGGAAAGAAAAGAAAGGGAAAGAAATTGCATTAATCACACCTTATTATGTCCTCAGAACATGCCAAAGCATTTCACAAAGCACTAAAGCACACTTGTTGAAGGGTTTTATCAAGTAATTAGACTGCAATTGTGACTTAATTTTCCTATTGCCAGTATAGATCAAAGGTTTAACTATATATTTTTAGAGAATATTGTACTTTATGCTGATGGTTTCATAATTGGTGCTGCATAAGTGTTTAAACATAATTTTATAACTCCACTTACATGAAATATATTTCAGCTGACAGCAGGAACAGGAAAACATTTAGCACTCCTGTGTTTCATCCTTGTTTCTATCTTACCCTAGCTTTGCAGCCTCTTTGGCAAATGATGGGCTGGATTTTGTTCTCCCCGAGGCAGGATTCCGTTGTGGAGGGGGGCCTGAAGATGCCTCTGGGAGAGGGCCACCATGCACCCTGATGCCGGGAGGGCCTGGCCCGATATTACCGGCAGCGGCAAGGCCTCATGGCAGCCCCCCAACCCGCCAGCCGCTCGGTGACAGGACCCCAATTTGAATATTTAAATAAACTGAAACTAATTAATTATTGAAGTTCACATCACCACCTGATGTCCCGCTGCGATCTTCGGCCCGGCAGCTGGCAACCCAGTGCCTTCGGACACCCATCCGCGGAAACGGGGCACAACACTGGTTGGTGGGGGGGGGTGCGGTTAGGAGGTGGTAAGTTTAACAGTGCAGTGGAGGGGGGAGCAAGGTCAAATTAATGTCATGGGTGTAGGGGATAGTGGGAAGGGCTGTAGTTGAAAGTTTGTGCAGTTTGTGGAGGAAGGTCAGATGGTAAATGTAAGTATTTTGGGTGGGGAGAGGCAAATAATTAATTTAGCTGTTATGGGGGGGGGGGTGCGTGTGAGAGGGGCAAAAGAAATGTATTTATTTATTTTAATTCACTTTACCTTTAAATATTTAAATTAGCTGTTAGGGTGAGCAGCCCTTTAAAAATGTCAGCACCTGCACACAGGTAGCTCACGCCATTGCTGGGGATGGGCAGCCCGCCCCCTCCACATGATCGGGGGGCTGCCCACACTGGCTATTTAAATGAGCTGCCGTGCTTAGAAATACGGCGGCTCCGCACACATGCCGCCATTTTCTTCGACCGTCATCGAAATCGGCAGTGGGCACATAAAATTCAGCCCGATTTGTGCTTGCAATTCAAATTAGGTAGGTTTTTCTGACTCCTTTGAAAGCTTCAGAGTGGCTTGGAAATGGGACTGAGTGATGTTATCAGACGTGAGTGTTAAGCACACCCATATCAATGTCCTCAGTTTGCTACATTTACAAAAGAATTAACCCATTTCCAATAAACTAACTAGCACATCTACTAAAAATGGGAAGAAAGGCATTTCATGGGAACGTATTTAGTGTTTGTCCCATAATATCATTCCCAGGAATTTTTAGGGATCTTTAAGTTGAATTACATAGAATTTACAGCACAGAAACAGGCCATTCGGCCTAACTTTCTATGCTCAATATGAGCCTCCTCTCACCCGACTTCATCTTACCCTATCCTCATATCCTTCTATTCCTTTCTCCCTCATGTACTTATCTAGCTTCTCCTTACATGCATTTACACTATTCGCCTCAACTACTCCTATGGTAGTGAGTTTCACATTCTCATCACTCTTTAGTAAAAGGGTTCCTCCTGAATTCTCTTTTGAATTTATTAATGAATTTCTTACAACTTTGACCCCATTGTTTTAGACTCCCGCATAAGTGGAATCACTTTCTCTACATCTACCCTATCAATCCCCTTCATAATTTTAAAGACCTCTATTAGGTCACCCTTCTCTTTTCCAGAGGAAAGATTCCCAGCATTTTCAATCTTCCCTCTCAGTTCTGGTTTCATCCTGAGCTTTCTGGTATCTTTATATTTTAGATTCAAATACAGCACATCCAGGGTGCTTTGGAAGTGAATATCTACGCACATTCAAATGTACTTCCGATGCCAGAATGGCATAGAATCCATTACAAACAACAATTTTTTTTTGGGTGGAAGCACTTTTTTTCTGCTTGCGCACCTTTAATTTTCCTGCAGTATTTTGGCCCATTCTCTCATCTGCCTGAGGGAGTTCATTTGCATACCTTGGCATGCGAGCCAATGGCGCTGCAGATACAAGCATTCTGTTTTATGTCCCCCTGTTACATTCTGGATAACTTATAAGCAATTAGAAGAGGCACCTGATCCTGGTGGAAGTGAGGAATCCGAGACCCCTGAAGAGACCCCAAACTTCGCTCATAAAGGATGGGATGTAGACCAGTCAGTCCCTCAAGCCTGTTCTGCCATTCAAATAGATCATGGGGTGATCTGTACCTCAACTGCATCTACCACCTTGGCTCCATATCTCTTCATATCCTTACCTAACAAAAATCTATCAATCACAGTATTGAAACTTTCAATTGACCCTCAGCCTCAACGGCTTTTTGGGGGAGAGGGTCCTAGACTTTCACTACTTTTTGTGTGAAGAAGCGCTTCCTAACATCACCCTGAGCAGCCTGTTTTAATTTTTGGGTTATGTGTCCTTGTTCTGTACACCCCCACCAGAGGGGATAGCTTCTCTCCATCTATCCTATCAAATCCTTTCATCATCTTCAACACCTCAAATAACTCAACACTCGAGGGAATGCAAACCTAGCCTATGTAACCTTTCCTCATAATTCAACCTTCTGTTTTTTATTCATTCACAGTATGTGGCTGTCTCTGACAAGTTCTGCATTTACTGCCCTTTCTTATGCCAACGAGAAGGTAGCAGTGAGCCACCTTCTGGACCACTGAATGGCACTGTTATGCCCAGAAAAGACATATCATAAATAGGCGACAGGTTTAGATAGAGGATTTGGATCGGCGTAGGCTTGGAGGGCCGAAGGGCCTGTTCCTGTGCTGTAATTTTCTTTGTTCTTTGTTCTTTATCATAGTCTTAAATTTTAAGATACAAACTTTTTTCAAGGTGGATTCTTTGAAATTAGCATTTCCCTTAAAAAAATGGACAATAGTGGCCATCTTTGCAGCACAAAGGTCAGATGACCTGACCTATGTATTCAAAAACTGCCTCAGTGTCTCGAAAGGACAAAAGGATACAGTCCAGACTAAGAGGTGCCAACTATATCCATCCTGAAACCAAGAGAGGTTTCTGAATTGAATGGGTTTCTTCTGAGACAAAGAAGGTATTGTCAGAACTACCCCGCCTCTCCATCCTCTCCAAAACTGCCACTTTCAGGATGTATGTTTTACAACAATAAACCAACATGAATGGGTGTCAAGTAGCACATCAGAACAGAATAGTACCCATTCAAACTTAATCGGTAATCATGGTTATCATATCCTGGTCCATGAAACAAGGCCAGGTGTCAACCAACAGAAACTTTAATGTGATGGATTTTGACCTTAAAAGGTTATCCTCTGGGGAGAGAGACAGCGATCAAGCCAATATCACTGAAAGCCAGTCCAGCTAAAGACAGAGAGATCAGGCCAGCAAATTGTACACTTCAACTTGTTGCAGCAGGGAACTGAAAGTGACCACTGCCTCCAGTCTGAAGAGTTAACCACCAGAAATCTACAACACCTCAACAAGTTCAAGACAACAAACACCCAGGTCTGCACCTTTAAGAGAGATTGTACTCCTTAGAAGATTCAACAGATTTATCATGAACCATGAACACCTACCTCACTGTAAACCACTTACTCTTTTCCTCTCTACCTATCTATTCTTGTGTGTGTGTGCGTGTGTGTGTGCGTGTGTGTGTGTGCGTGTGTGTGTGTGTGCGTGTGTGTGTGTGTGTGTGTGCGTGGATGAGGTTGCAATGATTTCGGGAATTGGGTAAAAATAGTTTTTTTTTAGCCTATGAGAAAACCTATCATTTGTTTATTTATTTGACCCTAAAAACCACTCACAGACTAACTCAACATTTTAACAAAACACAATTGTGGTCAGTTGGGAGGTGAACAGTGGGGATCATCTACACCCCTTACCACTTGTTTGTAACAGCAAGCTAGTCCATTTTAGAGGGCAAGTAAGAGTCAAGAACATTGCTGTGGGTCTGAGTCACATATCAGCCAGACCAGGCAAGCATGGCAGACTTCCTTCCTTAAAGGACATTCATGAACCTGATGGTTTTTTTCAACAGTCTGGTAGTTTCATGGTCACTGTTACTGATACTAGCTTTGTAATTCCAGATTGAATGAATTAATTAAATTTAAATTTGACACCTGCCATGATAGGCCTCTGGATGTCTCGTCCAGTAACATAACCACTATGCTACCATTCACATCATTCATGATTACTGGCTTCTGGAAATGACTTTACAGTGGGATGACCTTTTAAATTCGCTTTGTGCTTACTGAGGCCTGCGCTTAATTTTGACAGGCCATTACTGTCGCAGCCCTCACATCCCATCACCCACCACCCTCAATGCAGCCAGGTTGACACAGGAACAGATATGTCTTCTCCCACAGGCATCTTTCGAAATGCTATTATGGAGTAAGATGAAGAGCAGTTGTGTTTGCAGATAAGAATCAGGCCACTTGATAGAAAACTACTGGATATTACTCCCTTCCTCTAAAAGCAGCAGGGAGCACAGGTCCTATCCATGTTGTTCTGACTCAGAAGGTTTGTTTTTCTAAAGCTAACATTATCCATCTCTGTTTCATTCTGTATGAATATCGGAAGCCATGCTTCCCCCATGCCACCCTTCCAAAACTATAAAGGTCACTACCACCCTCAACATTTACAGCTCAATCACCTTTCAGGCAGGGACAGGGAACCTCTGTGACATGAGACACAGCAGTAAGGGAATTGGGGCGATAGATAGAGAGGAAAAGAATAAGTGGTTTACAGTGAGGTAGGTGTTCATGGTTCACGATAAACCTGTTGAAACTTCTAAGGAGGACAATCTCTTTTAAAGGTGCAGGCCTGGGTGTTTGTTGTCTTGAATTTGTTGCGGTGTTACAATGGCCCCCTGTAGAGCACCCCACTTTCACATCATAGTCAGGCAGCAGAGAGATAGGGTCACTTGGTTCAATGGAATTCCTCATTTCCTCAAGGTACAGGGTGTCATCGATAACACCCACACAGGGCTGGATTTTGTGGAGGAGGCGGGGCTCCTGGTGCTGGGCTGAAAAAGTGGGGGAGCCCCCCCTCAGTTTTTAGTACCCCACCCCCGGAGTGATCCTCCGGTGTTTTGAAGCCTAAGTGTCCCACACCGGGATCTCCCTCCCTTTAAAAATGGGGATTCTGCCTCCAAGAGCTGACAGCCAGTCATAGGGCTGGCAGCTCAGCAGTATCGGTAGCACCACCGGGAGCATGGCCACTGCCTGCACTGCAGAGGCCTGGGACCCATGCCCAGTGCAGAAACCCTGGACTTCAGGTAAGTGAGGCGGGTCGCTGGAGCCAGTCTGGAAGGCCCTGGCAAGGGGGCAGGGTGAGCGTGAAGTCCAGGCGGAGGGGGTGGCCATGAAGTTGTAGTTTTTGCCAGCGGGGCCACAGATTGCCAGTGGAGGAGGGACCCACCCCAAGATCACAGGGAGTACACCTCATTTTACAAGGTAGCCTGTCCACGTGGTGGAGGCAACCACGCCACTGGTTAGATCCCAGCGGTGGCAGGAAGATGCCCTTAAGTGGCCAATTATAAGCCAATTAAAGGCCTCAACTGGCCTCTGGGTGGGAAGGCTGTCATCGGCCTATCTCTCCCCTGGCAAAATTGCTTGGTGACGGGCTGTCCGCCGCCCCCACCACACATCGTGATTTTATGGGTCCCCACCTCAGGGCCCATAAAATCCAGCCCGCAGCATTGAAGACACCCACAGAACATTCTCTCACATATGTATTACTTGGCAATTACAATGCAGAAATAGGCTATTCAGCCCAACAGGTCCATCTACAACCCAGTTGATGTTTCATATGAGCTTCTTCTCATCCTTCCTCATCTAACCTCATCAACATATCCTTCTAGTCCCTTCTCCCACTTATGTTTATCCAGCTTCCCTTTAAATGCATCTCTACGATTCACCTCAACTACTCCTTGTGGATAGCGAGTTCCACATTCCGACCACTCTCTGGGCAAAGAAGTTTGTCCTCAGTTCGCTATTGGATTTATTAGTAACTGTCTTATATTTATGGGCCCTATATAAATAGAGAGTCCACTCTATGAATTTGTAGATGGTTTGTAATCCCACTCAGCGCACCTTTCATGTCAACACTCGGTGTCCAGTACGCTTCCGTGATGCCTTGATTCTTCCCAATTCAACAGTACATCACCTTTTCAGAGAATAAAATCAGATGAAAGGATGGCTATTGGACAACAAGACAGACTCCTTGCTGCTATGGCTGATGGCCTCTCTCCGACAAATCCATGCACAAGCAGAGAAGCAGTAAAACAATGCCTGAGCAGCTACCGGGCTGTGGATTGAAAGGACCATCAGGATGTTGGAGGCGAGCTTTTGGATAGATCGGATGGCGTTCCAAAATATGTGCCATGCAGGACCCTTAGAATTATCATCGGCTGTCATAACTTCAGTAGATCTAGACTGGAACATGTGGATCATATGCATTCAGAGGAGCCCTCGTTGGCAGCTGTAAGGAGCTTCACCACATGATTCAGTCTGGTGGAACAGGACAGCCTGACCTTAGCACACCTTGGCCACCAAAATCTATGTTTGATTCTGATCTTCAGCATGTGTTCAGCATTAACATTGGTAACTCTGAGCAGTAGTGAATGTAGTAACGCTTAAATTCTATGATAATATTCCTTCTCCTCTCATCACCATTGCCACAGGAAATGGATGATTCATTCATTATTCATCTCGAGCGTAGAACTGGATTTCAATGATATCGTAGCTCTTACTCTTCTTCCCAAGAGTCATTGTCTTCTTAAGGATTAAGCAGGCAATTAACAGCAGTTACCATTTATTTATATTGTGTGCAGCAGATGTTTTGCATTGGAATTCCCTCCCTCAACCACCTGCACCCCACCACCACCACCCCGACCCCCATCTCTCTCCTTTAAGATGTAAATCCTCGCTAGATACAGGTGAGCTACCGGATGATTGGAGGTCTGTGAATGCTGTACCATTGTTTAAAAAGCAAGGGATAGGCCAAGTAATTATAGGCCGATCAGTCTGACCTCGATGGTGGGTAAACTGTTAGAATCTATTCTGATGGATAGGATAAACTGTCACTTAGAAAGGCATGGATTAATCAGGGATAGTCAGCATGGAGTTATTAGGGGAAGGTCATGTCTTATTAACTTAATTGAGTTTTTTGAGGAAGTAACAAGGAGGTTTGATGAGGGTAGTGTAGCGGATGTGATTTACGTGGATTTTAGTAAGGCGCTTGACAAGGTCCCGCATGGCAGACTGGTCAGTAAAATGAAAGCTCATGGGATACAGGGGAAGGTGGCAGGTTGGATCCAGAATTGCCTCAGTGACAGGAAACAAAGAGTAGTCGTCGAAGGATGTTTTTGTGGATGGACAGCGGTTTCCAATGGTGTTCCACAGGGCTCAATGTTGGGTCGCTTGTGTTTTTTTTCAATGATGTGTATTTAAATGTGGGAGGCATGATTGGGAAATTTGTTGATGACACAAAAATTAGCCAAGTAGTTAATAGTGAGGAGGAAAGCTTTGGACTCCAAAATGATATCAATGGTTTGGTTGAGTGGGCAGAAAAGTGGCAAATGGAATTCAATCCAGAGAAGTACGAGGTATTGCATTTGGGGAGGGCAAATAAAGCGAGGGAATACACAATAAATGGGAGGATATTGAGAGGGGTAGAAGAAGTGAGAGACCTTGGAGTGCATGTCCACAGGTCCCTAAAGGTGGCAGGACTTGTAGATAGAGTGGTGAAGAAGGCATATGTATTTCTTTCCTTTATTGGCTGAGCTATAGAGTACAAAAGCAGGGATGTGATGCTGAAGCTGTATAGAACGCTGGTTAGGCCACAGTTGGAGTATTGTGTGCAGTTCTGGTCACCACATTACAGAAAGGACATAATTGCTCTGGAGAGAGTACGAGGACATTTACAAGAATGTTGCCAGGGCTTGAAGGTTGCAGTTATGAGGAAAGATTGAATTGCCTCGGGTTGTTTTCCCTGGAACTGAGGAGGCTGAGCGGCGACTTGATTGAGGTGTACAAAATGATGAGGGGCCTAGATAGAGTAGACAGGAAGGATCTGTTTCTCCTGGCGGGGAGGTCAGTCACGAGGGACACAGATTTAAGGTGGTTAGTGGAAGGATTAAAGGGGACATGAGGGGAAACTTGTTCACCCAGAGGGTGTTGGTGTCTGGAATGGTGGTGAAGGTATAAACCCTCAATTCTTTTAAAAGGTACCTGGACATGTACCTGAAGTGCTGTAACCTGCAGGGCTATGGACCAGGTGCTGGAAGGTGGGATTAGTTTGGGCGGCTGGTTTGTTTGGCAGTGCAGACACGATGTGCTGAATGGCCTCCTTCTGTGCTGTACTTTTTCTATGGTTCTATGCTCTTTAAAACATATGTCTTTGGTCACCTATCCCAATATCACCTATTGGGGCTCGGAGTTAAATTTTTTGTTTGGTAATCCTCCTCTGAAGCACCTTGTGTTTTTTTTACGTTCAAGGCACTATATAAATGCAGGTTTTTGTTATTGTTAATGTCTTGTAAATCAACTTGTTAACTGGAATTAATATAATGAAGACCAAAGAAGGAAACTAAATTGGTTAACACCTCCTGCTATAATAGTGGACAGAAAAATGTCCTATGAATGAATGAAGTGCTTGACTTCTAATATTAACAAAGAACTTTCCTCGTTTATCTGTTAATCATAAAGCAATGTCCAATGTTTGAGCTGCAGTTCTGAATTCTGTTCAGTGCAAACGTGCCGTCTGAAACTGAATGCAAATTCGCCTTTGGAAGAACAAGCAATTGTATAAAAGAATGTGACTGAAAACCGCACAAGTTATATCGCTGAGGCTTAATGGTGGGCCTAACTGTTGACCATGACTGATTGTAGATGTCATGTGACTTAATCTTATGCTTGTTACTGGCTGTAACAATAAATCATTAATCCAAGTGAGTGCATCATGTCACCATGCAGCTGTAGCATCGAGATAACATCTGGCTAATCAATTCCGCAGATTGTTTTCTTTAATTCATGCTAATGAAAGCATTATGCATTGGAATAAATATTATTCCATTCCTGCAGATAATAGTGTTTGAAAGAAAGACTTGCATATACATGACACCTTTTATGACTACAGGACTTCTCAAAGCAGTTTACAGACAAATATATACTTTTGAACTGTAGTTATTGTTATAATATAGGAAACATGGCAACTAAGTTGCACCCAGCAAGCTCCCACGAACAGCAATGTGATAATGACCAGATAATCTACTTCTGTGATGTTGATTGAGGGATAAATATTAGCCAGGACACCAGAGAGAACTCCCCGCTTCTTCTTCAAAACATGCTATAGGATTGTTACATCTACCTGAGAAGACAGACGGGCCCTCAGTTTAACACATCATCCAAAAGGCACGCACCTTTGACAGTGCAGCACTCCTTCAGTAGTGTACTGTCAGCTTTTGACATTTGTGCTCAGATAATGGAGTGGGACTCAAATCGACAACAAGTACGATCCACTGATTCGCAGCTGGAACTCAGTGTCCCTTTTTTTGTACATTTTTACAGATGCATTATATGGATATATGACAGTGAAAATATACAAGGGGTGGAGCAGGAAAAGTTTATCTCAGTAGAATTTAGCGCCTTGTTAGATTTCTACCTTCCTAGGGATATTGCAATATTTTGGGGGAGAGGGTGGAGGGGATTATTTAAATATGTCAAGTAATGCATCACGGGTAACTGTTGTTTTCTTGTGGAACATCAATCACCACATCATG
This sequence comes from Heterodontus francisci, assembly GCF_036365525.1. Taxonomy (NCBI): domain Eukaryota; kingdom Metazoa; phylum Chordata; class Chondrichthyes; order Heterodontiformes; family Heterodontidae; genus Heterodontus; species Heterodontus francisci. The sequence goes on from NC_090385.1 coordinate 11,044,281, forward strand.
CCAGCCCAAGAAAGCTCAGTTAACCCTTTTTCACCCACTTGCATTTTCCCTGTGTATCAAAAAGGAAGACCTGCATTTCTATAGCTCCTTTCATGATTTCAAGATGAACCAAAATGTTTTACAGCAGATGAAGTACTTTTGAAGAGTCGTTACTTTTGTAATGTAGAAAATGCAGCAGCTAATTTGTACACAGCCAGTTTCTACAAACAACAATGTGAGAATGTTGATTGAGGGATAAATATTGGCCAGGACACTGGGGAGAACTCCCCTGCTCTTCTTTGAAAAATAGTGCCATAGCATGGTTTACATCCACCTGAGAGGACAGTATTATGAAAGTACTTCCTTTTTAATATTTTTGTGAGGACTCTTGCTTTAAAATTACGGAAATGGATTCCTTTGGAAGACTGAAGTGATTCCATAGATGCTGGACTATGGTTTTATTTTAAAAGGTCACTGGAAGAACTTTGGGACTTTGTTTAAAAACACTTGCTGGAAGTCACATCTCTTCAACTAAGTAAAGAACAGATGCCTTCTGACTATGGGAGTTGTTTACAGAGAAGTTACATGCCAAGATTTATGGTGGTCAAGAGTTGGTTTCTGTTTGGATAATGTTTTGAGTCAGTTGGGTTTGCAGCCTGCTGAGAGAAGCACCCAGCTCATCCTTTCTCCACCTGTCTGAGAAACCCTGAGAATCCAGTGTGCGAGCTGAAACCCCTGATACAGCGACTCTCCTGGAAAGCCTGCCAAATTAATCCTTGACGTTGCCTGAAGAGAATTATTCCAAAAGGATCCCTGTGACAGCTGTCTATGCGTATCTGGGCATCAGATAAGGGACAATTGATATCATTCCATATCTTGTCCTTTTCCTTCAAGAATTATCAAGGATTTGGCCAAAGTATATATATTTTTTGTCTTTTTTATAAAGCGATCTCTGCAGAGAAAACCTATTTATTTTTCTTTAACCGGGATGTATGTGTGAGTGAGTGAGTGTTGGGCTCAGTTAGAAGCGAATTTTTATATTTCAATCTGTGTGTTAATGCTTTGCACCTTTACTGAATATGTCTTGTTTTATAATAAATTGATAATTTTGTTGTTAAAGAAAACTTGTTGTTGGATTTTATTCTGAAATAAAAATAGCGTATATATTGGCCGTATCAGTAACTAGGTAAACATTTAAATATATGTTGTGATCTGTGGAGAAGTGGAACTAGAGAAAGACAGTGCACTCCTCTCATCTCGGTCATAACAACAGACAGGACCTCAGTTTAACAAAAGATGGCACCTCCGACAATGCAGCAGTCCTTCAGTACTGCACTATCAGAGGTGTCATAGATGGGCCTTCTCTGTTACAATGGTGGGGCTTCCCAGGCCACTTCAGAGGAACAGACAGAGTTGAGGGCCCTGCCAACCATGTTGGGGGTATTACGTTCCATGTCCTGCAATTCTGCTCTCACCCCTTTCTCCTCACTCCCAGAATTACAATAGCATTCCTCTTGTCCTCACCTAGCAACCCACCAACCTTCGTATTCAGTGGGTCATCTTCTGCCATTGCTGCCACCTCCAGCCTTATGCCACTACCAAACACATGTTCCCCTCTCCTTTCAGCATTTCTAAGGGACCATTCCTTCCAGGTCCACTCCTCAATCACCCCAACACCCCCTTTCTTCCCATGGCACCTTTCCATGTAAGCACACGAGATTCAAAACCTGCTCTTTTAACTCCTATCTCCTCACCTTCCAAGGCCTTCCAGGTGAAACAGTGATTTAAATGTGTACTTTTTTCAATTTAGTATACTGTATTCACTGCTTAAAATGCTGTCTGCTCTACACTGGGGAGACCAAACACAGATTGGGCGACTGCTTTGCGGAAGTCCATTCAGTCTGCAAGCATGACACCGAGCTACTGGTCACTTGACATTTTAATTCCTCACCTCGCTCTCATGCTGTCCTCTCTGTCCTCGCCTACTGCAGTGTTCCACAGAAGATCAACGTTAGCTCATCTTTTGATTAGGCACTTTATAGCCTTCCAGATTCAATATTGAGTTTAACAATTTCAGACAGTAATCTTTGCCCCCATTTTGTTTCCTTTTTTTGCATGTTTAGGTCTTACTCTTGCTTTTCTCATTTTTGCTTTTGGTCTGCAGCTTTTCATTATTCTACTATTCACACCTCCTCTAGACAGATCTTTAGTTTCTTTGTTTATTTTCTTGCCCCATTCCCATTGGCCCTTTGTGACTAACTCATTTTACACTTGTTACAAGCGAGGTGGAAGGAGTGCACTGTTAATTCAGTCCCACTTCTCCACAAATCACAGCATATCAACACATTTTCCCACTTACTGAAACAGCCAATTAGATACTCAATTTGTCTGCAGAATAAAGCACACCAACCAGGTTTCTTTAATCAGCAACAAAATTAATTGTTTATTATAAAACCAAGTCTTAAGCAATAATGAGGCCAATCTATTTATGAATTGAGTTAAAGCTCCTTATTTTCTCTAGCCCTCTTGCAAGCGCACATACATTCAAAAAACGGTTAACTGGGGAAAAAAAAGATTTTTGTTTACAGCTGTTTCATAGGAATGAAAGAAATAAAAAAAAACTTAGTTTGTCATAATTTGGAAGGAAGTTTTTCAGTTTGTTGAGGTGTGCCAAAGTTGAATAGTTGAATGCCACTAGAAGTCTTTCCAGGTGAGGATGATTTACAGTCTGTGATGGGTAGGCATTCAAAGAACTTCAACAGTAAAAGGCATCATATAAGGTCTTCCATCAGGTGTGCAGCAACAAGGATCTATCTTTCGTTCTCGATCCTTTCACAAGTGGGAACAGTTTCCCTCATGATTTTGAATACCGCCATCAAATCAACTCTCAGCCTTCTCTTCTCCAAGGAAAACAGTCCTAACTTCTGCAATCTATCTTCATAACTGAAATTCCTCATCCCTGGAACCATTCTCTTGAATCCTTTCTGTACTTTCTCCAATGCCCTCACTTCTTTCCTAAAGTGCGGTGCCCAGAACTGGTCACAATACTTCAACTGCGGCTGAACTTGTGTCTTATACAAGTTCAACATAACTTCCTTGTTCTTGCACTCTATGCCCCTATGAAGAAAGCCCAGGACATTTTATGCTTTATTGACCACTCTCTCAACCTGTCCTGCCACCTTCAATGATTTATGCACATATACACCCAGGTCTCTTTGCTCCTGCACCCCATTTAGAATTGTACCCTTTATTCTATATTGTCTGTCCATGTTCTTCCTACCAAAATGAATCACTTCACATTTCTCTGCATTGAACTTCATCTGCCATTTGTCTGCCCATTCCACCAACTTGTCTATGTCGTTTTGAAGTTCTACACTGTCCTTCTCACAGTTCACAATGCTTCCAAGTTTTGTATCATCTGCAAACTTTGAAATTGTGCCCTGCACACCAAGGTCTGGGTCATTAATATACATCAGGAGAAACAAGGGTCCCAACACTGATCCCTGGGGAACTCTGCTACAAACTTTCCTCCAGACCCAAAAAAATCCATTAACCACTACTCTTTATTTCCTGTCACTCAGCCAATTTCGTATCCATGTTGCTACCGTCCCTTTTATTCCATGAACTGCAAATTTGCTCACAAGTTGGCACTATATCAAATGCCTTTTGAAAGTCCATGTACATCACATCAACAACATTGCCCTCATCAACCCTCTCTGTTACCTCCTCAAAAAACACCAGGTAAGTTAGATAAATATGATTTTCCCTTAAGAAATCCATGCTGGCTTTCAAAACATCCATAAAGTTTAATTATTTGCAGGTCTCAATGTCCAGTGAAATCTTTTTTCAGCTTTTAAAAACACAGAATCCTGAGTTTTATTGCAAAAACAAATGCTCATAACATCTCCGCCCTCTGCAAAATTAAACACCATTTTTGAATGCGATTCATTACAATGTAAAAAAAAAGATGTTGAAAATATTTTAAACACATTTTTGCACTCATGCCCCCCATTCACTCTACTTGTGGTTAACACAATTTTGTTTTGTACCATTTTCACTCATATAACTCAGCAAAGTTAAATTAGCAACAAAGTATCTGTGATAACATTATTTTTTCCCAAAATATTGATAATCTTGAAGTGATAATGCTGTAACTGTAAACTCCATCACAATATTCTGGCATTCTGGGTTTTAAATTTTTCCACAAAGGTTATTGCAATCAGCCAATTGCAACTTTCATAACATAGCCTCCCAGTTGTTTCATGTGTTCCTTCCAAGTATCCTTATAGAACAGCACCTCAGCAAGGTAAACTACACAGTTAGCAACATTGGCCACTATTGGGTTCACTAGTCTCTGAGAAGATTTCTGAGTACCCATTAACCTGTGTGGTATCACATGATACTGGAAAAACCCATCCAGTGTGACAAAAGCTGGTATTTCTTTAGCTTGGGATGTTAAAAAAAACTTGCCAGTATCCCTTTAAGAAATCTATCTTTGTAAGAAACATGGCACTGCCACTTTGTCAATACAGTCTTCCAAGCAGGAATTGGGTAGGAGTCTGCCTTTGTTATTGCATTAACTTTTCTGTAGTCTATGCAAAGTCTGGTTGACCCATCACGTTTAGACACCAATACTATTGGTGAGCTCCAGCTCTTTGACTCGGGTCAATTATTGTTGTTTTCCAGCATTTATTGGATTTCTGCTTTTACTTGGGCCTGTTTGTCTGGACTTAAGCAGTAAGGATGCTGTTTTATAGGAAAGGATTCCCCTACATTCGCATCATGTGTGGCTAAGGTTGTACATCCTGACTTATCCCTACAGACTCTTTTAAGTGCTATGAGTAGCCTTGTTAGATCTTCTCGTTGTTCTGCATCTAAATAGGAAAGTATGTTGTCCAATCTTCCTTGCAATTCAATATTAGGTAAGGAAGTTCAATTTGAGAATTGTCTCGGCCTCCTTTTGCCTCATTCTCAATATCCCTTTCATTCTTAACTGTCCCTATTAACTGATATTTGTGTACTGGCTTATCCTCCGCCCTGTGATAATATTGTTTTAACATATTGGTATGACACAGTCGACTCTTTTTCCAGCAATCTGGGGTGTCAATCAAATAATTTACCTTACCAATTCTTTTGACCACTTTATATGGACCACTGAACCATGCTGTTAATGGTTCACCCTGTAAAAGTAGGAATACTAATACTTCATCCCCTGCTTGAAACGTTCGGGTCTTTGCATGTTTGTCTGCCCATTTTATCATTGTGGTTTGGGATGCATTAATGTATTGCTAAGCCATATTGCAAGCTTTTGTGAGCCTTTCCGGGAACACGGATACATTGTCCAGTACAGAAGATTCATCTCTCTGTTCTGAAAACCTTTCTTTGATTCATTTTAGAGGACCTCTTATCTCATGTCCGTATACTAATTCAAAAGGACTAAAACCTGTAGACTCATTCAGTGAATCTCGAGTAGCAAATAAAAGAAAGTCTAGCCCTTTGTCCAGTCAATCTTTGGAGGTTCCGAAACTTCTGATGGTAAGCTTCAGGGACTAACTCATACACAGCGAAAATGCCCTTTTTTGCCAACTCATAATCTGCAGAAGCCTCTTCAGGAAGCATGGCATAAACTTCATGAGCTCTGCCCATCAACCTGCTTTGCTTAAGCAGTGTTCTGCTTTCCTTTGGCCATTTCATTTGTTTGGCTATTTTTTCAAAAGAAATGAAAAATGCCTCTATGTCCCTTTCCTCAAACTTCAGGAGAGCTTGTATAAATTTAAGCAGCTTTTTGCTGGGTCCTGGGCTGGACTCAGATTCTTCCTGACTAGAACTTTCCCTGCAGTCAAGACCACCCTTTTGTCTTAGTTCCATCTCTCTTAATTTGAATTTCCTTGCTTTTTTCACTTTCTTTCTGAAATGCTCTCTCTTTTTCCCTTTCCTCCTTTTCAAATTCAAGTATTTTCATTGTCAATTCTTTTTCAGCTTGAGGTTTTTTCAATTCTGTGGCTGGAATTTTATGGTAGGTGGACAGGAACCAGCCACCGCCGGCCACCCACCTCATCCGCCTCGCCTAGGGATCCGACCTGTATTTTGCGAGTCCCCGGGCTTCATTTGGTATGAGGCCGGATCTCCACCCGCTGAGGTAGGAAGTCCCGCCAAATAGAGCTGCCGGCCAAACAGCGGGCCGTCAGCTCTTAGTCCCAGCAGCGCCACTGGGAGCCACTGCTGGCACTGCAGCCCAGCATGAGGAGAAGATGCCTGGAAGCCAGGAAGGCGGGTAAATTTTGGTTGCCTCACTGGGGTAATTGGTCGAGCCAAGGGTGGTCAACTGGGGGGAAGGGGATCTTGTTGGATTTTGTGGGTGATTGGGGTTGTGGGAGCAGCTCTCCATCGGGCACAGCGTCCCTGAAAATGAGGGCACACCCTGGGACGTTCGAGAGCCGCCTGGTTTCATTCGGCGGCATCTCCCAGCTCCAGGATGCCCATTTGCCACACGTAAAATCCGCGTGGACGCAGGTGAAGGCCCTTAAGTTGCTGTTAAGTGGCCACTTAAGGGCCTTGATTGGCCTGGGGTGGGCGGGCCATTTTTCGCCGTCGCCGCCCTGTGTAAAGTGACGGCGGAGGCGGGAGCAGGACGGAAAGGTCTCCCGGTGCCTCCTGTTCCATTTTATCCCGCTCGTTAAGGTGGCATAAAATTCTGGCCTATCTCTTTTTCTTTCCCCTAGCAAAGCTCAAGTTTTCCCAATTCTTGTTCCTGCTCAAGTTTTCTCAGTTGCAATTGAAGTTTAGCTAATTCAACTGCATCACCCTCTGTCTTCTTCTTTCAATGTCAAATGTTGGGTTGTTACTTGAATTATCTGTGCTTTTTAGTGCCTGATTTCAATTCTAACCCCAATTGTGCTGCCATATCTTTCAATTTAACTTTAGTTAAGATTTGTGAGTCACTGAAGGATACATTACCCGTCCCCAGAAAAGTTTTGGCAACTGCTATAGACATTCCGGTGGCATAGACTTTACCCTATTACACAAGAAACCTGATTCTTTTATTTTCCTTTCCAATTATTATTACTCCACTTACAATTAACCGTTATTGGTGTTGGATTTAATCCTGACAAGAGCCCCCAATTAATATGTTACGACCGAGGTGGGAGGAGTGCACTATTAATTCAGTTCCACTTCTCCACAGGTCACAGCATATCAATACATTTTGACAATATTGAAAATTCTGGTCCCTTTAATTAAACAGGCCTCATTTCAGTGTTAATAGAGATCTGGTGATGCTCATTATAGCTTTGTATTTAAGGGCTGGGTTTTTGGCCAGTTGTGGAGTTGCCTCTGGACAGAGAGTTAGTCCAGAAGGAAAGAATGGGAACTGATGTTTGGATTGAACTATGAATTGCCAATAAAACAGTTTAGAGACTCTCATTCGCTTCCTCATTTTGGTGACTGGACATCTGCCTGTTTATCACATTTGTCCCACTTACTGAAACAGCCAATTAGATACTCTATTTGTCCCCAGGATAAATCACATCAACCAGGTTTCTTTAAGTAACAACAAAATTAACTTTGTTATAAAACCAAGTCTTATCCAATAATAACAAAAATCTATTTATGAATTGGGATATTAAAGCTCCTTATTTTCCCTAGCCGTCGTGCACATGCGCATTCAAAAACTGGTTAACTGGTGGGAAAAAAGGATTTTTGTTTACAGCTGTTTCAAGGGAATGAAAGAAATTTTAAAAAACTTAGTCTGTCATGATCTGGAAGGAAGTTCCTCAGGTATCCCATAGTAAAATAGTTGGATGCCACTCGAAGTCTTTCCAGGTGAGGTTCATGAACAGTTTATGATGGGTTGGCATTCAACAAACTTCAACAGTAAACGTCTTCACATAAGGTGTTCCAACAGGTATGTAGCAACAAGGATCTTTTTAGGACTTACAGCAGCAATATAGCAGTAAAAGGTTTCTTCCAATATTCTGGATTTTTAATAATTTGTTCGTGGGATGTGGGCATCGCTGGCTAGGCCAGGATTTATTACCCATCCCTAATTGCCCTTGAGAAGGTGGTGGTGAGCTGCCTTCTTGAACTGCTGCAGTTCATGTGGGGTAGGTACACCCACAGTGCTGTTAAGAAGGGAGTTCCAGAATTTTGACCCAGCGGCAGTGAATGAATGGCGATATTGTTCCAAGTCAGGATGGTGTGTGGCTTGGAGGGGAACTTGCAGGTGGTGGTGTTCCCATGCATCTGCTGGTCTTGTCCTTCTCAGTGGTAGAGGTTGTGAGTTTGGAAGGTGCTATCTAAGGAGCCTTGGTGCATTGCTGCAGTGCATCTTGTAGATGGTACACACTGCTGCCACTGTGCAAAGGTGGTGGAGGCAGTGAATGTTTGTATGTGGGGTGCCAATCAAGTGGGCTGCTTTGTCCTGGATGGTGTTCAGCTTCTTGAGTGTTGCTGGAGCTGCACCCATCCAGGCAAGTGGAGAGTATTCCATCACGCTCTTGACTTGTGCCTTGTAGCTGGTGGTCAGGTTTTGGGGAGTCATGAGGTGAGTTACTCGCCACAGGATTCCTAGCCTCTGACCTGCTCTTGTAGCCACGATATTTATATGGCTACTCCAGTTCAGTTTCTGGTCAATGGTAACCCCCAGGATGTTGATGGTGGGGGATTCAACGATGGTAATGCCATTGAATGTCAAAGGGAAATGGTTAGATTCTCTCTTGTTGGAGATGGTCATTGCCTGGCACTTGTGTGGCGTGAATGTTACTTGCCACTTAGCAGCCCAAGCCTGGATATTGTCCAGGTCTTGCTGTATTTCTACACGGATTGCTTCAGTATCTGAGGAGTCATGAATGGTGCTGAAAACTGTGCAATCATCAGCGAACATCCCCACTTCTGACCTTATGATTGAAGGAACGTTATTGATGAAGCAGTTGAATATGGTTGAGCCTCGGACACTACCCTGAGGAACTCCTGCAGTGATGTGTTGGAGCTGAGATGATTGACCTCCAACAACCACAGCCATCTTCCTATGCGCTAGGTACAACTTCAACCAGGGGAGAGTTTTCCCCCAGATTCCCATTGCCTCCAGTTTTGCTAGTGCTGCTTGATGCCATACACGGAAAAATGTGGCCTTGATGTCAAGCGCAGTCACTCTCACCTCACCTCTTGAGTTCAGCTCTTTTGTCCATGTTTGAATCAAGGCTGTCTTAAACCCATGAGGCAACACTACAGCTTGATGCAGGGATTCTTCAGAGACAGGAGGCAATAGGAATTTGCCTCATTTGAAATACAGGGTTTCTTCTCAAGAGATGCAGGATTCCTTTACAGAGAGGTAATACTTTTTTGGGGTCTTCTTCTGATCTCCAGGCAGGTCAAAATCAATTTCAAATGCCTGCTTTTTATCCAAACCCACTGGCTTTAGTCACAAATAGATGAAAAGCCCCTTGTGAATTATGTTGTGCATTTGATTATTAATGTCAACCACCAGTTTATACAACATGTTTTAAGTTTGTACTGCTATGTTCCGATTGTCAAAATGGAGGAGAGAGATCATGTGGTACAACTTGTCCATGAGCCACATTATCCAACATACTGAATTTGAAACTGTAACAAGTGAAGGTACAGCTCATTCTATTATACAGCTGCCGTGTGCTAGAGACACATCTCCCTGAAAGAAGCCACAGCCTATCTTCAAGACTTTTCTCTCTGAGGCCTTTTCAACAAGAAAAATTAAAGAGAATCCACAATTTGAAAAACCCAGCAAGAAACAAACCAACTCAAAGACAAGCTGCAGTAACAGCAGAAAAGGTCTGATTTCTACCTGTTTCCTCTCCGTTCACAAAGGTGTCTTCAGCAATTTAGCTGTCTCTATTGTCACCTTTGAGAGTACAAAGAAAAAGACATTTTCAAGAAAAGAGTCATCTACAACAGCTCCTCCCCTATTCGGCATTTCTAATCGGTGATCTCCAATCTTTGGACTTTTTTTCATAATCGGTGATCTCCAATCTTTGGACTTTTTTTCATATTCATAGACCCTAATTTTCAATGAAATCCACATCAGCTAGTAGTTTAGATAAGTTTCTATTTAGTAAATGTCCTTGCCTATTTTTTATGCCTTTAACCTTTCCGTGAATATTTGTAAGCATGCGTGACGAAGTTAAACCCCCTTCCCAAATTCAAGAATATGTTAATAAATCCTAATTCTTTGTTTTAACTTTAAAATCCATGTTTTTGAAGTGTCTTTTTTATTAGGGTTTAAAGGAGGGTGAGAAATTCAATCACTCATCTAGTTATGGACAGGTGGCTGAAAAAACAGGGAAATTTGATCAGAGGGAACAAAATTAAATTAACTGCCTGTTTGTAATACTTTTTAAAGTTCCAAACTGAAAACCAAAACCTTCCTGAAGCAGGTCACATGCCCAGTCATAAATGTGTTCTTGTCATCTTGGAGGTCAGCTCTGAGGTCAATCTCCTGCTGCTTTCCTTGAAATTACCTGCACTCCAGTCCTTGTCTATCAGTTCAGCTTTAGTAGAACTTCCTTTCAAAACATCCATAAAGTTTAATTATTTGCAGGTGTCTCAATATGCACTGAAATCCTTTTTCAGTTTTTAAAAACACAGAACTCAAAGTTTTAATACAATAAAATAAATCCTCGTAACACATTTCATCTCTCCTGTCTTCCACTCTATCATAGACCTTTCCTTGAATTCTTTTTTCCCACTCTCCTCCATTTCACCTGCTTAAAACCGATTACATTTCTTACAGTTCTGATGAAAGGTCATTGACCTGAAAGGTTAACTCTGTTTCTTTCTTCACAGTTGCTGCCAAACCTGCTGAGTATTTCTAGCATTCTCTGTCTTTATTTCAGATTTCCAGCAGTATTTTGCTCTTGTGAATATTCTCAGGATGTGGATTGGCAAGGCAATGTGTATTGCCAATCCCTACTTGCCCTTATAACTTTTAAGAGTCAACCTGATACTGTACGTGCACCCGAACAATTCGGGATGGCAGGCTCCTTTTCCTGAAGTTCACTGGTGAACCAGATGGGTTATTAGAACAAGCTGGCATCTTTCATGGTCACAAGAAGGTTTCCTAAATAATCTACCTAGAAATATTCTTGATTTGAATTTTAGTCCACGGCTTTCAATGGTGGAAGTAGGAACTCCTGATCATAAAGTTACAAGTCAAGTACCATTAACCACGAGATTACTATAACCTCTAATGAGCCTTACTTTTTTTTAAAGTATCATTTGTAGGACTTCATCCTTTTCTTAATTCACTGGAAAGTCCTCATCCACTAATTAGGTTCCCCACTCAAATAATTGCAGCTGATCAGTGAATGTTGTGCATTTTTCAAAAACCAATTACTGCTGATGGTACAAGCACTCTGTATAGATGAAGATGTCAAGTCAAAAACAAGGTTAACAACATGAATGTTATAAATTAATTGAATAAAGAGCCATCATCTTCAAGCTATCTCTGTGGCAGATTTACTTTAAGTACCTTTTGAAACAGGTTATGAGGGATTTCACCACGGCTTATTTTTGCAAAGAACCCATTTCTGAGATAAGAAAGATGTAATGCAAGGCTTAAAACTTAACGGCCCAAAAGGTCTGTAGACCAGCATCATTCTGGCTTTCTCCCTGTTGGGAAACTTTACTGCCAGACCTGGAAGACTTTCTGGGATGAGGATAAGGTTACCAAATTTGCCTGTTGATTGCGTGTATCTAGGGTGCCTGCCAAATGAAAGCTGGTTGAGAGTCTGCTGGAAGTTTTCAGGTCAATTCAGGAATCCCCTCCCAAAAGTGGTTACTTTTAACAATGACACAAATGCATTTTCTCCCAATTTTTCCACAGGAATCTGGGCTGTGATCCAGGCCTGGACACCTAGGAACTGCCAATGGTTAGGATGGTACGCCTAGTTTGGCTACACCTTGATCATGCATATCTCCCTGACCAATGCCCATGTCAGGGTATGGGAATTCGTGATTTATGAAGTCTCCACCCTGGAAAGGACGCTTATGACGGTGGCCATATTTGGAGGGAATGGGGATGGAGGGTTCATTATCTGGATATGTAGTTGCATTTGTTTAAAAGAGTGGGATGATTGAACTTATTTGCAGGAGCAGGAGATAATCTTCTGGGCAGTGATTAAGGTTTTCCTTCAAACTATTCAGCTGTCTTGGCCTTGAGCTCTGGAATTCCGCGCCCCCCCCCCCCCCTCCCCCACCACACACTTCTCTGTCTCTCTATCTCACTTTCTTCCTTTAAGACACTGCTTAAAGCCTACACCTTTGACCAAGTTTTTTGTAATCTGTCCTAATATTTGTGGCTTGATGCCAAATTTGTGATATTTTACTTTGGTAAAGTGCCATTTGTAAGCTATTCTTGAAATTGTATGTTTTTGCCATCAAACTATTAATGCTGCAAGCAATGTTTCAATTAAACATTTCAATAATACATGGAGAATTCCCACAGATAATCCCTTTGGGTCCCTGAAAGAGAAGTTCAAACAATTCCAATCTGCCATGGCAGAGCTGGTTTGAGTTTTTTTTTGCAAGACATATTGTCACCTACAAACACTCTTGTGTTAACTGATACTTGTTTGCCACTTTAGTGAATCCCTTTGACCTTGAATTTATAAGACCCAGGTTGCTCTGGAATGTGTCTATTATATAAAAGTGGCACAGAACTAACATTGACACAGCAAGACACTGCTGCTCCTTCACAGTGTCATCACCAACACCATTGCCAGTGACTGCCAAGCATATGGCTGCCTATGGATTCCTTCCAAAGCTTGATTCTGAATTTTGGAAGATTTGCCAGAGTTTCTCTCCAGCGACAATGAGATGTGATGTAATATGTTGAAATTTAATTAATCAATGCTGTTTCAATTTCCCAGCAATATGTATGTGCAGCTTGTCCTGTCACTTACAAAGGATTTGGAGAGCACAATGTTTATATGAGCAGATTAATTTAACTCTATCAAGTGCGCCATCTGTTTTCCTTTGATACTTGCACCTGTGAAGATTTTATTTTCAAATTTGTCTGCCTTTTAAAAGAAGCACCCACATAAGACAATTAGGTCCCAATTGTTGAAGTTATCATCAATTGTCTCGTGTTGATTTTTAGTATTGTTTGCGCTTAGCCTCATTTTTCATTCTTATTACTACAATCTGCAGATCAGTTCCAACTTATTCAATAACAAGAGCCTGAGAGTGCTGGCATTGTGTCAATCCTTTACTGGATGTGCCATTTTAAGATTTAATACCCTTGTAGTTTGTACTCTTAATTTACTTCCTTCTCGAAATGTCAGAAGCCCCAATTTATAGGCAGGTTCCTGTTGTATACAGGATTCCTTTAACTCATCTAATCAGTCTTTGTACTTTTTCTATGATATAGTTGGCTGCTAATACTGCCGTTTCACTTTATCTGATGTAATGACAAGCTACTATCCATACTTGTCTTTCCTCATCTCGATTACTTCCATGTCAGTTGATAATCTCATTGTTTTATTTCTTGTTGCGAGGATTTTCAAAAATGTCAGTGAGGAGTACCTCTGCAGCAAAGTCAGCATGCTCCACTAAGTTTATTCCCTCATTTTTATTCTGAATTTATCATTCATATCAGGTCAAGGCCTAGGAGAAATCATGTGATAAAATATCAAAAGAACCAGGCAGCCCTGAGCAGCAACTCTCGCAGAGGGGATACAGGGGAATGGTCAACTGAGATTCTTAGTTAATTTAAACAATTGTTCACCATTGTATTACCAGTCTTCAGGTGTAGGCCACAACAACAATAAAAACTGGTATTTATCTGGTGCCATTCATGTAATATAGGGCTGAATTTTAATCGCCCGCCGCACTCTGCAGCGGCGTGCTTTGAACTCGACGGCCTTCCGACATGGAAGTGCAGCCGAGGAACCCCCGCCATATTACATGCGGGGGCTCATTTAAATAGAGGGGGCAGAGCGTCTGCCCCTGATGACGTAGAGGGGGCGGCCGCTGCGTCCCCGGCAACGGCGTCCAGCGCCACCAAACAGGCGCTGCTGCCATTTTTAAAGGGCTTTAAGCCCTTACAATTAATTTCAATATTTAAAGGTACTTACGTGTAATTTTTTATTACTTTTTCATTAATTAAGATGTGGAGGCCCTTCCCCAACCCCCCGCAATGGTCATTTCATTGCCCGAAATGACCAACACTTGCCTTTTTACCGACCTGAACTTTTCCCCCATCCTTCAAACCTTTTCCCATCAACTCCTTCCCACCATCCCCACATCCAATCAAAATTGTTTACCCACTGCTCCACCCCTCCCGCCCTGAAAATGTTATTCCTACCCCCTCCCCACCAGGTTCTCGCTTCGGAACTCCAGTTCCAAAAGTGCACGGAGTACAAACAGTGGCCTGGTAAAATTGGGGCAGCCGCTGCCTGCAGGTAAGTTTATTTGCATCTCTTTAGTGTTAATTTGCATATGCTGATGAATGGCACGCCGCTAAGCGGCGGCGGGGCCGCACCCAGATCCCCCGCCACCGGTAATATGCAATGGACCCTTCTCGACATTGCAGGTTGAGGCGAGCCTCTCCCTGCAGAATTTTGCTGGGCCCCACATCGTGACCCGCGGTGTCAAGGGGCCGGTAAAATTCAGCCCATAATGTCCCAAGGCGCATCACAGAATCATTATAAAGCAGATCTGCCTAAGGGGATATTACAGCAGAGGGCCAAAAGCTTGGCCAAAGAGGTAGGTTTTAAAGAGTTTAGGGTCCATGCAGCTGGATACATGGGCACCAATGGTGGTGCAATAAAGTCAGGGATGCTCAAGAAGGCAGAATTAGAGGAGTGCAGATATCTCGGAGGGTCGTGGTTCTGGAGGAGATTACAGAGATAGGGAAGAGTGACACCATGAAGGAAGTTGAAAACGAGGATGAGAATTTTAAAATAGACCCTTGCTTAACCAGGAGCTGATGTAAGTCAGCGAGCACAGGAATCATGGGTGAATGGAACTTAGTGCGAGTTAGGACGCGGGCAGCAATTTTGATTGACCTCAAGTTTATGGTGGGTAGAATGTGGGGGAGCTGGCCTGGAGTGTGCTGGAAAATCAAGTCTAGAGGTAACAAGCATGAATGAGGGTTTCAGCAGTAGATTAGCTGAAGCAGGAATGGAGTCGGGCAATGTTACAGAGGTGGAAATAGGTGGTCATAGTGATGACGCAGATATGTGGTCAGAAGCTCATGTCAGGGTCAAATATGACACAGAGGTTGCAAACAGCCTAGTTAAGCCTCAGACAGTTGCCAAGGCATGGGGTGTAGTCAGTAGATAGGGAACGGAGTTTGAAGCAGGGACTGAAGACAATGGCTTTGATCATCCCAAGATTTAATTGGAGGAAATTTCTGCTCTTCCAGTACTGTATGTCAGATAAGCCGTCTGATTATCTAATGACAGTGGAGGAGTCGAGAGAGGTGGTGGTGAGGTAGAGCAGGGTGTCATCGGCATACATGGGAAAACTCACATTGTGCTTTTGGATGATGTTGCCAAGGGCAACATGTTGGTGAGAAATAGGAGGGGGCCAAGGTTAGATCCTTGTGGATACCAGACATAATTGTGCAGGAACAGGAAGAGAAGCCATTGCAAGTGATTCTTTGACTACGATTAGAAAGGTATAAATGGAAGCTGACAAGTGCAGTCTCACCCAGTTGGATAATGCTGGGGTGGCATTGGAGGAGGATGGTGTGGTCAACCATGTCAAAGGCTGTGGAAATATTGAGAAGGATGAGAAGGGATAGTCTATCTGTATCATAGTCACATAAGATGTTATTTGTGACTTTGATAAAAGTTGTTTCGGTACTATGGTAGGGGTGGAAACGTGATTGGGTATCAACGAGCATTAAAACTGGAGTTTATTTGGAGTGAATTATTAATGTGCTTGTGTACTGGTAAGCTGGGGTCACCAACTCTGGTTGGGTGTATTCCTTGAGGCTTCATCACACGTACTCCTGCCTCCAACTGGCCTGTCCCTAATGCTCCCGTCATTGGTTGCCCAACATGTCGATCGTCACAGCGCCCCACTTTCCCACAGCCAATCAGAAAGCAAAAGGACTTTTCATTACCCAATTGGATTAATCTTGACCGTCAGTCAAACAGTCTTTTTTTTGTACCCATCTCCAATATTGTGTAACTAACAAACAAATGTTTCCTAAGAAAATTAAAAACAGACCATTTTTGCTCTCCTTGTATTACTCACAACAATGTTCTAGAGATTAATTGTCAATTTCTGGAGATTTCAGGCCAATCCTAGGACATTGGCAACCCCTATGTAGCAGGACAGCACTGAAGGTGGGATTAAGGGTCTGGTATGACATTCTTTATTACTTGTCAGACCAAGCCTGGATGTTGTACATGTTTGCTGCATCTGGACATGGGTTGCTTCAGTATCTGAAGATTTGCAAACGGTGCTGAATTTGGATTGGAAATGACTTCCTGCAGTCTTTGTTTTGTCACTGCCATGTCTCGCTCCATCTATCATTTAGATCTCAACCTAACATGATTCGGCTTCATCAGCTAATGCTTCGAGGTTCATTATGTTTCAGTCATATGTTCTTGAGGCCTATGCATCATGCTTGCTGCTTGAGACATTAAAGGTCATGATGCTATTAATCAGAATAGAAGTCATGAAGAAAAATACCTTCTTACAGGAGGTAACTGGAGTCAGTGGAAATCAGGGGGAAAATTCTCCACTGGTTGGAGTCATACTTTCCAGAAAGGAAGCTGGTTGTGGCTGTTGAAGGTCAATCATTTCAGTCCCAGGACATCACTGCTGGAGTTCCTCAGGGTAGTGTCCTAGGTCCAACCATTTTATGCTGCTTCATCAATGACCTTCCCTCCATCATAAGGTCAGAAGTGGGGATGTTCGCTAATGATTGCACAATGTTCAGCACCATTTACAACTCTTCAGATACTGAAGTAACCCATGTCCAAATGCAGCAAACATGGACAACATCCAGGCTTGGTCTGGCAAGTGGCAAGTAACATTCGTGGCATATAAGTGCCAGGCAATGACCACCTCAAACAAGAGAAAATCTAAACAATCTCCCCTTGATGTTCAATGGCATTACCATTGCTGAATCCCCTACTATCAACATCCTGGGGATCACCATTGACCAGAACTGAACTGGACCAGCCACATAAATAATGTTGCTACAAGAGCAGGTCAGTGGCTCGGACATTTGCAGCGAGTAACTCATCTGCTGTCTTCCCAATGCCTGTCCACCATCTACAAGGCACGAGTCAGGAGTTATGATGGAATACTCTCCACTTGCCTGGATGGGTGCAGCTCCAAAAACACTCAAGAAGCTCGACACCATCCAGGACAAAGCGGCCTGTTTGACTGGCACCCCATCTACCATCTTCAACATTCACTCTCTCCACCACCAATGTACAGTGGCAGCAGTGTGTACCATATATAAGATGCACTGCAGCAACTCACCAAGGCTCCTTCGACAGGAGTGTGTAGCTGAAGGAGTTCAGGGACAGAGCAGCAGAGCAGATTGAGGGTGAGCGTCAAGGAGCAAGGTGAAAAAAAACTGAAAGTATCATTAGCACAAGCGGGATAAATATAACAGTAAGTGAATTAATAATGATTATTAGCACAGACCAGGTCTAGAGGCAGTAAACTCACCAAAACTCCTGAGACAGCACCTTCCAAATCTGCAACCTCTACCACCTAGAAGGACAAGGGCAGCAGATGCATGGGAACACCACCACCTGCAAGCACCCCTCCAAGCCACACATCATCCTGACTTGGAACAATATCGCCGTTCCTTCACTGTCGCTGGGTCAAAGTCCTGGAACTCCCTTCCTAACAGCACTGTTGGTGTACCTACACCCCAAGGACTGCAGTGGTTCAAGAAGGCAGCTCATTGCCACTTTCTCAAGGGCAATTAGGGATGGGCAATAAATGCTGGTCTAGCCAGTGATGGTCTCATCCCCTGAACGAATAAAAAAAAATCTGTTCATTATCACATTGCTATTTGTGGGGTCTTGCTCTGTGTACCTTCTCAAGAGCAATCAGGGATGGGCAATAAATGCTGGCCTTGGGAGTGACACTCACATCCAATGAATATATTATATGTATAATTAAAAAAATTGGCTGCCACGTTTCCTACATGTCAGCAGTGACTACACTTCAAAAAGTACTTCATTGATTGTGAAGCAATTCGGGATGTCCTGAGGACATGCGAAGCACAATATAAATACAAGTCGTTTTTCTGCCACTTCTGTCTCCACTGTGCCATTGCTTGCTGGGATTTACAGGTCCTGCCCAGTTAGGTATGACCATCTCGTCTGGATTCTGATCAAGCTAAGGCATGACTGTGGCATAAATTTCATAGAAAACTGCAGAAAAAAAAAATTCTATCAGAATATCCCTTTGGCTATGAATTACCCAGCAGATTAGTTAATAATAAATAGAAATGATAAACAGGAGCAAAAACAAACTTACAGCAATGTACACATCTTAATCATTCTTTGAACATAAAAAATAACAGTTGTATTCACTGAGCTGAAGCACACAATATAAAGCTACCCACTGGCCACAATGTTGCAGGAGTGTATGCTGCTAACATTCCACGAACTCATCTGCCTCTCTATCTCTTTGTGATGCCTTCAAAAGTAATGCTACACAATGCTTGGCTGTCTCAGATATACTTTCAAAATCCTTTCAAATTTGACCAGAATACAGGAAATCAAAAATGTTTACGAACAAACATTTCTTTAAAAATTCATTCATGGGATGTGGGTGTCGCTGGCTAGGCCAGCATTTATTGCCCATCACTAATTGCCCTTGAGAAGGTGGTGGTGAGCTGCCTTCTTGAACCGCTGCAGTCCATGTGGGGTAGGTACACCCACAGTGCTGTTAGGAAGGGAGTTCCAGGATTTTGACCCACTGACAGTGAAGGAACGGCGATATAGTTCCAAGTTAGGATGGTGTGTGACTTGGAGGGGAACTTGCAGGTGGTGGTGTTCCCATGCATTTGCTGCCCTTGTCCTTCTAGTTGGTAGAGGTCGCGGGTTTGGAAGGTGCTGTCTAAGGAGCGTTGGTGCATTGCTGCAGTGCACCTTGTAGATGGTACACACTGCTGCCACTGTGCGTCAGTGGTGGAAGGTTTGTAGATGGGGAGCCAATCAAGTGGGCTACTTTGTCCTGGATGGTGTTGAGCTTCTTGAATGTTTTTGGTGCTGCACCCATCCAGGCAAGTGGAGAATATTCCGTCACACTCCTGACTTGTGCCTTGTAGATGGTGGACAGGCTTTGGGGAGTCAGGAGGTGAGTTACTCGCCACAGGATTCCTAGCCTCTGACCTGCTCTTGTAGCCACTGTATTTATATGGCTACTCCAGTTCAGTTTCTGGTCAATGGTATCCCCTAGGATGTTGATAGTGGGGGATTCAATGGTAATGCCATTGAATGTCAAGGGGAGATGGTTAAATTCTCTCTTGTTGGAGATGGTCATTGCCTGGCACTTGTGTGGCGTGAATGTTACTTGCCACTTATCAGCCCAAGCCTGGATATTGTCCAGGTCTTGCTGCGTTTCTACACAGACTGCTCCAGTATCTGAGGAGTCACGAATGGTGCTGAACATTGTGCAATCATCAGCGAATATCCCTACTTCTGACCTTATGATTGAAGGAACGTCATTGATGAAGCAGCTGAAGATGGTTGGGCCTAGGACACTACCCTGAGGAACTCCTGCAGTGATGTCCTGGAGCTGAGATGATTGACCTCCAACAACCACAACCATCTTCCTTTGTCCTGGGTATGACTCCAGCCAGCGGAGGGTTTGCCCCGATTCCCATTGACCTTAATTTTGCTACGGCTCCTTGATGCCATACTCGGTCAAATGCTGCCTTGCTGTCAAGGGCAGTCACTCTCACCTCATCTATTGAGTTCAGCTCTTTTGTCCATGTTTGAACCAAGGCTGTAATGAGGTCAGGAGCTGAGTGGCCCAGGCGGAACCCAAACTGAGCATCACTGAGCAGGTTATTGCTAAGCAAGTGCCGCTTGACGGCATTGTTGATGACACCTTCCATCACTTCACTGATGATTGAGAGTAGACTGATGGGGTGATAATTGGCCGGGTTGGACTTGTCCTGCTTTTTGTGTACAGGACATACCAGGGCAATTTTCCACATTGCAGGGTAGATGCCAGTGTTGTAGCTGTACTGGAACAGCTTGGCTAGGGCCAGGCAAGTTCTGGAGAACAGGTCTTCAGTACTATTGCCGGAATATTGTCAGGGCCCATAGCCTTTGCAGTATCCAGTGCCTTCAGTCATTTCTTGATATCTCGCGGAGTAAATCAAATTGGCTGATGTCTGGCATCTGTGATGCTGGGGACTTCAGGAGGAGGCCGAGATGGATCATCAACTCGGCACTTCTGGCTGAAGATTGTTACAAATGCTTCAGCCTTATCTGTCGCACTGATGTGCTGGGCTCCCCCATCATTGAGGATGGGGATATTTGTGGAGCCACCTCCTCCAATTAATTGTTTAATTGTCCACCACCATTCATGGCTGGATGTGGCAGGACTGCAGAGCTTAAATCTGATCTGTTGGTTATGGGACCACTTAGCTCTGTCTATCGCATGCTGCTTATGCATTTTGGCACGCAGATAGTCCTGTGTTGTAGCTTCACCAGGTTGACACCTCATTTTGAGGTATGCCTGGTGCTGCTCCTAGAATGCCCTCCTAGTGCCTTCATTGAACCTGGCTTGATGGTAATGGTAGAGTGGGGGATATGCCGGGCCATGAGGTTACAGATTGTGATTGAGTACAATTCTGCTGCTGCTGATGGCCCACAGCGCCTCATGGATGCCCAGTATTGCATTGCTGGATCTGTTTGAAATCTATCCCATTTAGCATGGTGATAGTGCCACACAACACGAAGGAGGGGATCCTCAATGTGAAGGAGGGACTTCGTCTCCACCACGACTGTGTGGTGGTCACTCCTACCAATACTGTCATGGACAGATGCATCTGCGGCAGGCAGATTGGTGAGACGAGGTCAAGTATGTTTTCCCTTACCACCTGCCACATACCCAGTCTCGCAGATATGTCCTTTAGGACTCGGCCAGCTTGGTCAGTAATGGTGCTACCGAGCCATTCTTGGTGATGGACATTGAAATCCCCCGCCCAGAGTACATTCTGTGCCTTTGCCACCCTCAGTGCTTCCTCCAAGTGCTGTTCAACATGCGACTCTCAGGGTCTAATAAAGCTATCAATGAAGTGTGTATGAATAAAATTTTGACTGATGTTCTCCCAATCTCCTGCCTTAACTTTGGCAGAAGATTGTAAATAATCACAGAGCGATGGTTTGTTACCACTTAAGCATTTTTCTACGGTTTCTCAATAATCTCCCACTGAAGCTAAGTCAGAGATCAGAAGAAGGCAAGTGGAAATATTACCCCATGTTTGACAAGATACATTGGATGTTTGTATTTGAATTGAATAGTTACATGAGCTGTTTGCGTAGTCAATTATACCCAGCTCTGTGTTGACTCCTGCCATATCATAGAATTGAAGGCCAATAGTTTTTTTTCCTACTTATTTTACTTAAAAACTCAAATACAAAAGCAAAATACTGTGGATGTGAGAAATCTGAAATAAAATAAAATGCTGGAAATACTCAGCAGTCAGGCAGCATCTGTGGGGAGAAAAACAGAGTTAACATGAAAGGTCACAGACCTGAAACATTAACTCTGTTTCTCTCTCCACAAATGCTGCCTGACTTGCTGAGTATTTCCAGCATTTTCTGTTTTTATTTCTTACTTTAAAAATGATTTTTTGAACAGTTTAATCACTTCTCCATTTAATCTTTCTTCTTTGAAAAAAAAAGATAGTTATCCACCTGTCCTCAGAACCAAAAGCTTTCAAATTTCAGCAGCCAAGTTAGATAAGACGTTTCAAGGAGATGATAATCAAAGAAATTAATGGCTCAAATTTTGTGATCTGAGGGAGGGGGGTTGGTGGTAATAAGGAAGATGTTGCCTTGCCCATGTTTAACCTGATGCCATGAGACTTCCAAGGCCACTCCCTCCCGTCTGTTTACCAAAATGCCACTACTTCTGGTGAATCTCTACTGCTGGTGGAGAGGACATACCCAGGGAGAGTGATGGAGGAGTCTGAGACATTGGCTATGAGAATAAAGAGAGAGCCAGGAAGTGTTGTGTTAATCATTGATAGTTATATTTGTAAATTACTGTTTATGTTCTACTTGAGTCTGTTGTTGTACTTACACATTAGCCTGTAATCATTCTAAAGTATTCAAAATAACTTTATTAACACAAACCATTATAACATTATAACAGTTTACAAAGTAGAAAAATGGCTAATTAGCACAAATGGCATCAAAATTCTTGCACTAAGCACCTGAAGTTTACATTGTTCAGCAATAACCACCTCAAAAGTCTTGCAATGAGTCTTTGTTGCTAAAATAAAATGTCACTTGTTTCACTTTCCATATACAGTGTTCTTCTGTCTGATTTCCTGGGGGAGGGCGAGGAATTCTGTCACTCACAATGTCCAAGTGCATCGGTCACCAGCTGATCTCTAGCCACCCTGCCTGCTGCAGCCAAGTCCTTCCTCAGGTTGTCCATGAAGCATGGTTCTAGCGACACCCATGTTGAGATCCTCCATTTCTTCCATTTCTGGCACAATCTCGTGTGTGGGGTGAAGGGTCAGTCCTTCCTGCAGGGCACAGTTGTGCAACAGTCCTTCCTGATCAGCCTAAGGAGTGCCTGATTCTTTGTTAGTCCCTGTATTGGGCTGTCACATAATGGAAACCATACAAAACTGGTGCAAAGAGTGGAAAAGACATGTTTCTCCCTCACAAGATCAATCTTTAAGGTATTGCATTATCTGACTTAGTTACTTTGAAGTTGTCTATAATGTCATATGCCTACAAGTAGAATTTTAAAACATCTGATAAATGTTGTAAAAGTCACTTCAATCTTGTTAAAAAAACAAATAAATAAAATCCATTTAAGAAGTCGATAAGCCAAGCTAAGAAGTTTTATTAACAATTACCAAATAAAATACATTTAAAATGCCTGCACTTACCTCTGAAGGTTCCTATGTGCTGTTGTCGGTGTCTTCCTGGATGGAATTAGTCCTCCCGAGCAGGCTTTGTCCTGATCATATCAGCTCTAAACAAATCCTTGTAAAAGTCCATGTTAATTTGGGCAATTAGCCCAAAATCACAAAATATGGGTCTCTGCCACTTTACAGGTCAGTTTTGCAGGACTAGCAGCAGAGGCTGCTCCGGAGCACATTATCGTCTACGGGTTTTCAATGCAACCGTGTGCATGTGCACACGCTGGAATTTGCGCACTGTTGCAATCTTCAATAACGGCAAACGTCTCAGTGTTCGTCACTATTGGGACCGCAAAACCCTGCTGAATAGGTCCTTCAAACATCTAATTCAAAATGACTTCTCAATGAAAACTGATCGAAAATAAAGAGGTTGCTCCTCAAATCTGATTATATCTTCCTAAGAGTGAGTGTTCATTCAGTACAATTTAAAAGTACCAGTTTATTTTCCCTTGCAAATAAAATAGGCTCTATCTTCGAAGTATGACTTAGTTGTGTTTATTTATGAAATCAACAGAGTACAGTCACTCAATCAATCATAAGATTTATGAAGCATGGAGATGTTCAGCAGACAAATCAACCATGAAGTTATTTCTTCAAGACTGAGTGTAAGAAGGAATGCAGATGATAATATTTCAAATTTAATCATGGATTTAGAACCAGGGGTTCAACGACAATCATAACTCTTTGTAGTTGATTAATCATGAGTAGCAATCAATTTTTTTCAATTATTATTAAATCTTTGCTGCTTGAAGAAACTCACAATTTTGGTTCAGAATGAAATTGTCCTTTTCCCTATTAAGGGGCACCATGTACTGAGGCAGTTGTGGATAGTGTGCTTTGAATTGTAAAGTTCTGAGAATCTTCTTTGAAACTTTTCCTCCTTTAACCTAGAGAGGACTAATTTTGACTTTAGTGTGATGTAGGCAATATCAAACTGGTCAGCTGTAGTACAACTTGCCCGAATCTTCCTTCCACTGAATTTAATTGAAAGGAAAATTGGGAGAGGTGTATAATGTGACCAATCGATATCACTCATTTTACACCAATGCCCACCAACAACCTCATCAACTTGCACTTATTTAGTGTTTTTCGTCTAGTAAAACATCCCAAGGCACTTCACAAGAGTGTTATCAAACAGAATTTGACACCAAGTCATATAAGGAGCTATTAGGACAGCTTAGTCAAAAAGGTAGGTTTTAAGGAGTGTCAAAGGAGGAGAGAGAGGTATAGAGGGCGAAAGGTTTAGGGAGGGAATTCCACAGCTTAGGGCATGGGCAACTGAAGGCACGGCTGCCAATGGTGGGATCTTCACTGGTAGTGTGAACTCAGAAAATGGGCCCTGTTAATTCAAATACATGCCCCTGTTCATTTGTATATATCTCAGGCAACTGATCAGAATACTTCTTAATGTTTTGAGATAACGGTTGTCAGGCAAACCCCCCCACCTGCCAAGATTGAGGCACACATTATTTCGCCACATGAACATTAAAACTTAAAATTGCAAGCCCTGAATGGAAGGATATTTGCATAGCACCAGACAATGTTGATACAATGGGGACCCAGCAGTTGCTTCCCCAACACACAGAAGTGGTCAAACCAGTTTTAGTCACGTGACTAGCTGGCTGGTGTTTTTGAATTTAAATTTCCAACAAACGATTCTGAAGAGACTGTTCCATAGAAGGAGCTAGTCACATGACTAACCTACTGGGCAACCTGGGAGTTTTTTTGAATTTGAACTCCCAACAAAGGGATTGAGACAGAGAATGCCGTGTGCTCATGGACTGAGAACCATCTTCTCTCCTGCCTGCTCATCTCTCAGGGTACTGAAACCATTGAAGACACGTAAACTCAGAAACAAAAAAGGTTTCCTACATGAACAAGGTTTTAAGAAGACTACTGGGTCCCAATGAAACGCCAGACCATATCTTCAATCAAGGACTACAGCGAGCTCGAGAAACAGTTGCAAGATATTGCCTCAAACTGTTCTACTTATCTTTTATTCTGTTCTTTTCTGCCCCAACTGCATGTTTATATTGTATGTGCATGCTAGCGTGGGCGCGTCATATATCTGTAGGCATGAACCATATTAGAGTTTAAGTTTAAGGTTCAATAAATTTCATTTTTCTTCTTCAAACCAAAGAAAGCCTGTTTGTGCTCATTTCTTTGCCTTATAATTGGAAAGTTGTGAACAAGGATTCACAAAGGGAGAGCTCAAAACACAGTGTGTTTAAAATTAAACCCAGTTACAATAAGACAAGGTGAAGACAGCCAAAGACCCCGAGACACACTTTGCACCTGGTCGTAACAGAAATTGGGTGCTAGCATCCAGATTGTTACCCACAGACAAACAAGTGAAATTGGAAATGGGGAGCCAAATTGGTCCCAATCAAAAAGAGCAAATTTCAATACAGGTTTTCTTGTGGTTGTGATTGAAAACTAACCTGTCTGCAACTGAAGCTAGTAACTCTCCAAGCCAGGGTGAAGTAACTTGGGAGAAGTTAAAAGCACTGTCTATGGAGGAGTTGAGAAAAATGGCTGAGCAGTCTGGGTTCAGTGCACGTGGCAAGGCTCGGAAGTCTCAACTCCTAAGGCTAGTGGCCCACTATTTTTCCCTTTCTGAAGAAGTAGAAACAGGCTTAGAAGTAGAATCTGACAGCATAGTGTTAGCAAAGATACAATTGGAACAGAGGAAGCTTGAATTTGAGGAAAAGGAAAAAGAGAGAGGCAGGAGAGGGAGAAAGAAAGAGCCTTCCAAAAGAAACATAAAGAAAATGAAAGGCCGGAAAAGGAAAGAGAGAGAGAGGAGATAGAGTGAGAAAGAATATTCTGGAAAGAATCCGAAGAGCGAGAGCTGAAGCAGCTTAAGATTACTAGGGGACGACAGAGTAACCCCAGTGAAAGCATGGCCAATATGGAGGATCAGAATGCAGGGCTGGGTACAAGATTGCTAAAACTCGCCCAAGTAATTCCACAATTCAATGAGGAAGATGTGGAAGTGTTTTTTGTGTCTTTTCAGAAACTGGCAAGGCAGCTAAAATGGCCAACTGAGACCTGGTCTCTTTTACTGCAAAGCAAACTAACTGGAAAAGCTCATGAGATCTATTCCTTTCTGCCAGATGAGAGTTCATCAAACTATGAACTGACCAAAAATGCTATCCTCAGGGCATATGAATTAGTACTCAACGCCTAGCACCAAAAGTTTAGAATCCTCAAAAAGCAATCCAATCAAACTTATCTGGAGTTTGAAAGAAGCAAGCAGCTGGCTTTTAACCAGTGGCTGAGGGCTTTAAAAATACAACTCAGCTATGAGACTCTCAGAGAAGTAATCCTGTTAGAGGAATTTATACCACAAATCCGAAAAGGACAAAGGGTGGGAAGGTGACAGAAGCCCAGCCAGTCCTGGAAGAGAAAGGAAAGCAGGAGAAACAGGGGGCCCTCCTCTAGCTAAAAAGGAAGGTGCTGTGAGCAAGAGTGAGACCCGGAGACCTGTCAGGGCACACCCGCTCAGTGAAGACGAGGGCCTGATGGAAAACACGGAACGGGCTATGGCATTGACTGCAGTAAGGGTGCAACCCAGGAAGCTTACGACGACCAGTGCAGGAAAAGTTAATAGGATTCCTGAAGGTTATCAGGGTTTTGCATCTGAAGGGAAAGTAATTCCATATCCCTCGAGTGGGGCAGGCAAGCCCATAGTGATTCTCAGGGACACAGGGGTCACTCTTCTCACACTTGGAGAATTTGAATTCAGTTTTGCAAACCTGGAAATAAAATAAAATGCTGTCAGATTGTTGCAAAAACACAACTGGCTCGCTAATGTCCTTCAATGAAAGAAACCTGACATCCCTGCTTGGTCTGAGGCCTATATGTGACCCCAGCCTCATAACAATGTAGCTAACTCTTAACTGCTCTCCAAAGTAGTCTAACAAGCTACTGAGTTGGAGCTAAAACCAGTCAGGAAAGAGGTTGGCCAATGGCCACTTTCACGGGGCAACTAGGGCTGGGGCAATAAATACACTCATGCTGAGAATGAATACGTATTTTAAAAAGTAGCGCAAATTGAATTGCCTGGACTTTGAGGTTTGGTTGCCAGTGTGTTACGAGCTACTTTTTGCCTGATGACTACAGTTTGGACACCATGATAGAATCATAGAGTCATAAAGTCATTCATGGCACAGAAGGAGGCCATTCAGCCCATTGAGTCCATGCTGACTCTCCATGTCAGTCTCCATATCCAGTCAGTCTCAATCCCCCACTTGATCCCCTAGCCCTGTAAGTCTATTTCTCTCAGGCCATCCAACTTCCTCTTGAAGTCTTTGGTCATCTCCGCTTCCACCACCCTTGTGGGCAGTGAGTTCCAGGTCATTATCACTCACTGTGTAAAAAAATTCCTCCTGACATTTCCCCTACATCTTTTGCCCAAAACTTTCAACCTGTGTTCCCGAGTCCTTGTACCATCAGTTAATGGGAACAGTTTTTCCTTGTCTAACTTATCAAAGCCTGTCATAATCTTGCACACTTCTATTAAATCTCCCCTCAATCTCCTTTGTTCTAAGGAGAACAAACCCAGCTTTTTCAACCTAAACATGTAACTAAAATCCTCCATCCCTGGAACCATTCTGGTAAATCTCCTCTGATGTAAGCTGAATACAAACAGATTTTTGTTTAAAAAAAGGATAATTTGTGATAATAGGGGCAAATGGAAGTAGAGTTTTAGTCAGCATTTTAAAATGTTTTCCACAATTGCTAACAGAATAATTTGGACCTAATTCAGAATCGGGAATATGAAGTATAAAACAATGCTGAAGAGAGCAGAGGTTTTCTTTGGCCTGGAGTTTGCCGTCAAGAAAGCCTCGCTGAGAGATCTAGTGATCTCTGAGGTGAGAACTTTACCTCTCACGATGTATGACTGATTGTAGCATGGTTTAATGGGGATTCCCAGTGGGGAGCTGCAGTGATATCATCAAGCTCTCCAAACAGCCAATCACATTGAAAAATTTTTACAGACAGCCAAACAGGAAAAATGAAAATCACTTTAAAAATTTTTACACTGAACAAAATAAAGATTGGGACATCCACATTGGAGTGAAGATAGAAGGTGAAATATCATGAAAAAACATTTTTAAAAATTATGATGTAATAAAACTTGTTTAAAAATCTAGCAAGTAATCATAATGGAGACATTTAACAACACACCACATTTAAAAAAATATTTACAACACAGGAGGAGGTCATTCAGCCCATCAAGACCATACTACTTCTCTGCAAGAGCAACTTAGTTCGTCCCAGTCTCCCCGCACTTACCCCATACCCCTGCAATTTCTTTCCCTTCAGATACCTATCCAATTCCCTTTTGAAAGTCATGATTAAATATAAAATTATTTTTTTCAGGGCTAGTTCTGTTGTTCAGCTGTAGTTACTACTCTGATCAGTGTTAAAAGCCCAGTTACACGTGATTGAATGAGGTGTTACTTTTTATGGGGCTTCTAACAGAGATGTGAGGCTGGAAAAGGGAGAAGTTCTCACCAGGTCGACTGATTTCACTGGTTGCTCGATCTGGGGGTGATGGTGTGGGGTGGCACAGTGCAGTCTGTGGCAAGGCAGTGAATGTCAGACTGCAACTTCAGGATTTCCATGTTAATCTACTCATGTGCCAGATCCTGAAATTATGGTCAGTTTCAGAGGGGTAATAACAACAGACTTGACAGTTTGATGTCAAAAACCCACGCAATATCCAGGCTATTATATTTTAGCAATTCCTGTTGAATTGAAACAAATAAATGATTCCAAGGAGGAAGTAAAAATGAAAGTTGATTAAATTAATTGGATGCAAAGCTGAAAAAACACTTGAATTACTCATCAAAGCAAAGAAATGAACAATTACACAAAGGGAAAAAAATAAAGTTAAATCTGTATTTTGTGGCACAGTCAAACATTGCATTGTACAAGTAATTAAACTCAAGCATGTCTTAACTGGCTGAACAATCAATGTGATAAATGGTATTTGTGATTGTGTAGTGTGGTCCAACTTCACGAGTTTAACATTAGCAACTAATTAACTTTCAAGGAATTACTGAATGAAGCCTCTGAGCTTAATTTTTAATTCATCCATGTAATTAGGTGGACCTGTAAGGACATTTGATCGAAAAACTTAGAGACAGCAATTTAATTTCTAGTTTATATATGTGTGTATATATATATATATAAAAAAAACAGACAATGCAGCAAATAGATTCATGAGAATGTTTCCAGGGATAAGGAACTTCAATTATGTGGATAGGTTGGAGAAACTGGGTCTGTTCTCCTTGGAGAAGAGAAGAGTAAGGGGAGATTTGATAGAAGAGTTCAAAATCATGAAGGAGCTGGACAGAGTACTTAGGAAGAAACTGTTCCCATTTGGTTGAAGGATCCAGAACCAGAGGACACCGATTCAAGATGATTGGCAAAAGAAGCAACTGCAACAAGGTAAAACATTTTTACGCAGTGAGTTGTTCGGATCTGGAATGCACTGCCTGAGAGTGTGGTAAAGGCAGATTCAATCAAGGCCTTCAAAAGAGAATTGGATATTTATCTGAAGAGAAAAAAATTGCAGGACTACGAGAAAAAGGCAGGGGAGTGGAGTGGAGCTAGGTAAGTTGCTCTTGCAGAGAGTCGGCATGGACATGATGGGCCGAGTGGCCTCCTTCTATGCTGTAACCATTCTATAATTCTATGAAATACACAATAGGGCAATGAACATCTGTATAGAGGCAAGGCAGGTTATGACGTTCTGGTGTGGACCCTTCATTTGTACCCCTTCTTCAGTTCTGACCCACAGCCTACACACAAAACATCATAACCTGTCTTTTCACTTTGAGGGGTTGAGTGATCTGCTGTTCAATTGTTTCTAAAACATTGGAGAAAGTCCATGATCATCCAAGAAGCTCAGAGGCTACATTCAGTAGACATCTGTGGTCTTCTGCAAGCAGGAGGATTAGTGGGTCAACTACCATTTTATTCTTTATTTGCTCTTGCTGGATCTACTAACTCACTTTGTAGGTCTCCTCTCTTGTTGATTTATATACTTAGCTCAATTGTCACAATCCCATCAGTCCAAGTTAGGCCCTTTAACTCTAGGTTATTTTGGCTTCCGATGCACTGCTCCTCTGACGTCCTTTAAGAACTGCGTTCCAGGATCCAGGATTCAGGCCCAGGTAAGGGTCTCATGCTCAGGGATACAAGCCCTGGTCAATGGCGGAACCAGCAAATTTTTGGTGGTGATGGTGGAAGAACCAGAACCTCGATGGATAACAATTGGTTACAGGCGGAAGAGGATTTGCATATACTTTAAAACACATGTGAAGAAGGCAACAGAAAACCACCTCATGTACATTTTCCCTCATCATATTGCTCATTTCCCATGGAAGTTAAAAAAAAGAGAGGCTCTTATGAGCAACTGAAGAGGAAAGCGCAGGACTGTGATGTATGGACCAATGAGCAGATGACCTGCCCTTGGGCCGATCACCACGATTAGGATCCAACTGTCTAAAATAGCACTGGGGATTAAAGCAGCTTGCAGCATTTATTTGCTATTTTTCCATGGAATTAGCCTCTGCTGAAAAGGCGGAAGAGATCAAAAATATAAGAAATGAACATGAGGAAGGCTGGCTATATAGGAAATTGCAAAATGATTTCAAAGAGTGCATAAAGCACAGCCTGGTTTTGTTATACTATCTGAAGATAGGTCACATTGAGTGAAGGACTAAATGTGGACTGGGTCCTGGGACAATGCTTTGTCCAGTAAAATGCCATACTGGCTGAAAACTTACAGACGTTTTTAAAACTTCAAGCTTTATCAATCTACTGGCTGCCAAATGAAAGAAGAAGGAACTTGCATTTATATAGCACCTTTCACATCCTCAGAGTATCCCAGAGTGTTTTGCAGCCAATGAAGTACTTTAGAAGTGTAGTCACTGTTGTGATATAGGAAAAATACTTGGTGCTCCAATGACAATTCAGTCTTCCAGTCAATTTGAAAGTGTTGAATGGGATAACTTACCAAAAATGGAAATGGAAATGGAAATGGATATGGTAAGAAATAAGCCTTTCAAAACTTGGAGTTCTATATCTCTAGTTAGTACATTAAGAGTCCTGGCCAATCTGTATCCATTAACTAACTGCTAAGTGATTTGGAGCTGAACGGCTACCTAATTTGTTTTTGATTGTTAGAATATTTCAATATTGATTAAAAGCTAAGAAAATAGGCAGGCATTCTGACTTGCTTTATTCCAACAGTGCAAGGGGAGACTGAGTTGTGTCTCTATGTGTGAACAAAAGACAGTTCGGAGACTCAAAGAGAAGGAACAAATAAGGGTTGCAGCTGCTAAGATACCAACTTTCCACAGTAATTGGTAGTATTGAAAGATTGCTAAGGCAGCTAACGTACAAAGTCATGAGAATCAGATAAAAGGAAAGAAAAATAATAAGTCTGTAAGACAGAGAATGAAGTCGAGGAGATTTGGAGTTGGTAGTGTGGTGTCAGCTTGGTACGAGAATAAGAACAATAGTGTTATGAGAACGTGCAGCCAATGTAGCTAGCCCAATAGTATAAAGGTCGAGCCTGGCCCGTCCAAATGTTGGAACTCTCAGTACAGTCAGAGGTCCATTTGCCTTAACAATAGCCCACAAACTGATAACCTTGGACGTTGTGGAGGAAATGGGTTATATTAATTGCTTGTCATTTAATGCAATTCTGTATAACAGTTGTATAAGAACAGCAAGTTAAAAGTCAATGTATACTGAAACTTGTTGTTGAAAACCACTCGGAATTGAATCAGGCGGAAGTTATTGTTGTGGGACTAACAACACTTTGTTGTGACCATAACCATGACAAATTTTGCTAACAGGTGGTGTTGGTTGAGAGATAAAATGTTGGTGGAGCTTTTTTTTTTAGTGTAAGTGTGTAGGCCAAATCTTTATCTTTTATTGGCAACAATCTCTTATCAGGGTAGGAGCCTTTTCTTAACCGAGTTTATCATTCTCTTGCCCTTGCTCTTCAAAACTGTCTGTTGTTCCTACTTTTTTTGTTTTCATTCATGGGATGTGAGCATCGCTGGCCAGGCCAGCATTTATTGCCCATCCCTAATTGCCCTTGAGAAGGTGGTGGTGAGCTGCCTTCTTGAATTGCAACAGTCCATATAGTGCAGGTACAACCACAGTACTGTTAGAGAGGGAGTTCCAGGATTTTGACCCAGTGACAGAGAAGGAACAGCAATATATTTCCAAGTCAGGATGTAGCTTGGAGGGGAAGTTACAGGTGCTGGTGTCCCCATGCTTTTGCTGCCCTCGTCCATCTACATGGTAGAGGTTGTGAATTTGAAAGGTGCTGTCAAAGGAGCCTTGGCGAGTTGCTGCAGCGCATCTAGTATATGGGTACACACTGCTGCCACTATGCACTGGTGGTGGAGGGAGTGAATGTTTAATGTGGTGGATGGGCTACTTTGTCCTGTATGGTGTCAAGCTTCTTCAGTATTGTTGGAACTGCACTCATCCAGGCAAGTGGAGAGTGTTCCATCATATTCCTGGCTTGTGCCTTGTGTGGTGTACAGGGTTTGGGAAGTCAGGAGGTGGGTTGCTCGCCTAAGAATTTCCAGCCTCTGACCTGCTCTTGTAGCCATAGTATTTATATAGCTGTTCCAGTTTGGCTTCTGGTCAGTGGTAACCCCAGGCTGTTGATGTTGGGTGATTCAGTGATGATAATGCTGTTGGATGTCAAGGGGAGATGGTTAACTTCTCTCTTATTGAAGATTGTCATTGCCTGACATTTGTGTAGCGCAAATGTTACTTGCCACTTACCAGCCCAAGCCTAAATGTTGTCCAGGTCTTGCTGCATGTGAGCATGGACTGCTTCAGTATCTGAGGAGTTGCAAATAGTACTCAACATCCCCACTTTGACCTTATGATAGAGGGAAGGTCATTGATGAAGCAGCTGAAGATGGTAGTGTCTAGGACATTACCCTGAGGAACTCCTGCAGTGATATCCTGGGACTGAGATGATTGGCCTCCAACAACCACAACCATCTTCCTTTATGCTAGTTTTGACTCCAACCAGTGGAAAGTTTTCCCTCTGATTCCCATTAACTTTATTTTTCCTAGGGCTCCTTAATGCCATATTTGGTTAAATATTGCCTTGATGTCAAGGGCAGTCACTTTCATCGCACCTCTTGAATTCAGTTCTTTTGTTCATGTTTGGAACAAGGCTGTGATGAGGTCAAGAGCCCAATGCCCCAGGTGGAACCCAAAATGAGGATTGGTGAGCAGGTTATTGCTCAGTAAGTGCTGCTTGATAGCACTGTCGATGACACCTTCCATCACTTTGCTGCTGTTTGAGAATAGACTGATGGGGCAGCAATTGGCCGGTTTGGATTTGTCCTGCTTTTTGTGGACAGGACTTACCTGGGCAATTTTCCACAGTCGGGTAGATGCCATTATTGCAGCTGTACTGGGTCAGCTTGTCTAAGGGTGCTGCTAATTCTGGAGCACAGGTCTTCAGTACTACCATTAGGATGTGTGTGTCACTCTCCTCAGTGTGCCACTCTCAAACCGGTACTCAACTTTGGAGACTGCTGCTGACTACACCTTGAAAATGTGCAATCCAGACCATGGCACCAATGGGAAAGGGACTGCACAGAAGGGACCAGCAAAGAGTAGCAATGCAGTCTTTGTAGGAGATTCCATAGTTAGGATGACAGACAAGCATTTCTATAACCGTTGTCATGAGTCCCACATGGTGCATTGCCTCCCTGGTTCGGCCACAACTAGTGTATTGCATCCAGTTCTGGTCACCACACTTAAGGAACGATGTGAGGATCCTTAAGAGGGTGCAGAGGAGATTTACCAGATTGGTTCCAGGGATAGGGGATTTCAGTTAGAAAGTTAGGTTGGAGAAGCTGGGGTTGATCTCCTTGGAGCAAAGGAGAATGAGAGGAGATTTGATAGCGGTGTACAAGATTATAACAGGTTTAGACAAAGAATAGCTATTCCCATTAGCTCATGGTACAAGGACTAGGGGACACAGATTTAAGGTTTTGGCAAATGATACCAGGGGCATGTGAGGAAGAACTTATTTACAGAGAGAGTGATAATGACCTGGATCTCACTGCCTACAAGGGTGGTGGAAGCAGAGATGATGAATCATTTCAAAAGGAAATTGGATGGGCACTTGAGGGAAATAAACTTGCAGGGCTATGGGGATAGAGTGGGGGAATGGGACTGATTGGATTGCTCTACGGAGAGCTGGCTTGGACTTGATAGGCCGAATGGACACCTTCTGTGCCTAATGACTCTATTGGCTAGATTTTGTTGAGTTCCCGATGTCAGGTTCTGTGATGGCTGGGGAGGCGGATGATCGTTTTGGCAAAGTCCCGCCCCGGAGCCCGATGCTGAGAGGGCCGGCCCGATCTTCCCAGTGGCATTGAGGCTCCGTGGCAGCAACCACCACCCGCCCCCCCCCCGCCCCGTCCTCCACCCCCACTGTTGCTGGCGATGGGATCTACATCTACATATGCAAATGAATAAAATGAATAAACTTAAATACACTCACTTTGAATCTTCCAGGCCCGCCGCGATCTTCAGTGCAGAGGCCAGCACCCAGGGCCTTCATTTCCCCGTCCGGGGAAAGTGGGCTTGACACTGGTGGAGAGGGGAGGGGGTAGTTCAGAATTTCATTGCCATGGGGTAACAGGGTCAAATAATTGTAATGAGTTTAGGGGATGGTGGGAAGGGTGAACTTTAAACTTTGTACGGTCTGAGGGAGGAGAAGTTCACATTACAAAGGTGAGTGTTTTAAGTGGGAAAGGGCAAATATTTAATGAAATTGTTAAGTGGTGGGAAAGGGGTGATACAAATTTACTTGGTACATTTTGGAGGGATATTCTTTAAAATTCAAAATGATCGGCGGGGCTGGATGCCCTTTAAAAAGGTGCCAGTGCCTGCACATAGGCAGTTGACACCATTGCCAGCATTAGACAGCCTGCCCCGCCAGTATGCAAATAAGCTCAGTACAAGGGTGTAGTCATGTGACTTGAAGACATACTCTGCACTGGAACATCCTAAACAAAGGTTCTGTACATAGTTTGCTCTGTATTGTATATGCTAGTTTAGTTGTGAATAAACCTTCTATAGATCTTCAAGGAACTGGAATCCACATATCTCATTGTGTTGCTTAAGATAACAAAAAAACCCATGATATGGTGTTAGCAGTGGTGAAATACAGATCTAGGCTTGAACTCCACGGGTAAAACAGCTGTAAAGGTGACCCTTCCGACATCCAAAAGAGAGAAAGTTCAAAATAAATAATGGCCAAACAGTGGAAAGAAGGAAAAACATACCTCCAGCTGTGGAAGACAGAACACTGAACAACAGGCTGCAAATAAATTCCTGTGATCGGGTGAGTCATTGTGCCAATGGTCGAGGAATTCCGGTTTTAAAATAAAAGCTTTGAAGTGCTTAAAAAATTAATTTTTTTTAAAGGCTCCATGGGAGAGGAAAAAAGGGGAAAAACCCCAATTCCTCTCAGAGGCTGATTGAGGTTGTGACATTGCAGGAGGCGTCCAAATAGAAGTGCGGAAAACCCCGAGCACAGCAGAGTCTCCATTCATGCAGCCAAAGCTGAAAAAAATCATTAAACCAATCAAGCGTGAGGAAGATAAACAAACTCTAGCAAAGAAAAAGCAAACGAGAAAACCCTTGAACAGCATATCGAACAGCTGTCTAAACATACAAGCGAAGTGCTGAAAGAGAAAAAACAGAGAACACTGTCAAGTACCTGTTACATTCTGTCAAAGCAGCTATCCTTGAAAAAGGAATTTCTTAAAGGGGAACAACACAGAGTTAATAGAACAAGTTTCAACACAAGTTTTAAGACACAACTAGGAAAATCATAATAAGTACAGAGCTGAACAATGTTAAATATAGAGCAGAAAGCATAAGAACAGCAGAAGAATGGATATCAAATTTCCCAGCATGAACTGGAAGGCCATTGATACCCTATTCAAGTTCAAACTTTTTAAACAAAGAATGCAGTTATGCTTCATAGACCAAGCAGCTGTAGAACCAGAGAAGCAGGCTGTAAAAATACTAATAGCAGTTGAAAATGAGTGGTTATACAGAATCAATACCTCTGGCTTATCTGAAAAGGACCAGAAAGATCCCGCAAAGATATGGAACGTGCCAGAAGATTAGTTTTGGGTAAGAGTGAATTTTAGAATTCATTGCCTGGAATTGATATCCTGCAGGCAACAGCCACAGGAATTAATAGATCAATTCATCAGTGGATGTCATAGTAAGGGCAATGAATGCGATTTTTCAGAAACTGAGCTGTCAGAGCGAATAATGGAGCTGGTGATTGTCTCTACACCTATTGAAGCATTTAAAAAAGACCTTTTGGGGAAAAAGAAAGGTCACAGCATTGATGCGCTGCTAGAAGATGCCAGGAAATACGAAGCCATTGTAGCTGGACAACAGCATCTGCAAGCACTAGGTGCAGCTGACAGTATCGGCACAGTAACTAGGTCACAAAAAACAAGCAAGTTGTGTGGTAAGTGTGGTTTGTCCCACTCACCGCGAAGTTGTCCTGCATTTCAAGATCTGTGCAAGGCTTATGATGCAAAAGGACTCTCAGCCCGCCTATGCAAGAAATCTGCCTCCAAAGACACAGCCAGAAATCACAATAGGACATAAAAAAACAGAACAAAAGCAAAATACTGCAGCTGCTAGAAATCTGAAATAAAAACAAGAAATGCTGGAAATACTCAGCAGGTCTGGCAGCAGCTGTGGAGAAAGAAGCAGAGTTAATGTTTCAGGTCAGTGATGTTCTGATGAAAGGTATTGTGTTGATGAAACCAAACAATTGGAAGCTTTTGCTACTATTAATATAATGTGCCCAAAGAAAGTTGGCAAACGTACACTCAGGAGTAAGATTGAGACGGGAGCAAATGGAAATATCCTACTAGCCCGAATCCTGAAGGATATGTATTGGGGTTGTTGGGAATTAATGATACAAACAACAACTGCAAAGTTAACTGCATACCATGAGTCATCCATCCCTTGCAGTGGTACACTAACAATGCAATACAGCTATGGCACATTGGCATGGAAACCACAAATATTTTACCTGGTAGACACGAGTGGGCCAGCATTGGCAGGACTACCAGCATGTAAAAGCCTCAACATCGTGACTGTCCATGCGATCACCAAGGTACCCATTACAGCACAAGAGACCAGGGTAGTTTAGTTTAGAGATACAGCACTGAAACAGGCCCTTCAGCCCACCGAGTCTGTGCCGACCATCAACCACCCATTTATACTAATCCTACACTAATCCCATATTCCTACCACATCCCCATCTGTCCCTATATTTCCCTACCACCTACCTATACTAGGGACAATTTATAATGGCCAATTTACCTACCAACCTGCAAGTCTTTTGGCTTGTGGGAGGAAACTGGAGCACCCGGAGAAAACCCACGCAGACACAGGGAGAACTTGCAAACTCCACACAGGCAGCACCCAGAATTGAACCCGGGTCGCTGGAGCTGTGAGGCTGCGGTGCTAACCACTGCACCACTGTGCCGCCCTCGCATCGAGTCAGTCAATGCCATAGGAGATTTCAAAGGTGATGCCATACTGCTCAGAGAGGATGCAATTCCATCAATCGACACTCCCAGAAAGTGTAGCATGCATGTACAAGAAAAACTTAATTGTGAGTTGGATGACATCAATATCATGGAATGCAATGGCATCATCCGTCACATGCATCATCACACAGACTGGTGCAGCTCAGTCATGTGCGTACTGAAGAAGGATGGAGAAATCAGGATATGTCTAGATCTGAGGCATCTAAACCTCTCCCCAAAGAGATGCCCCCACAAGTTTCCAACATTAGGGCAATTGAATCCCAAGTTCACAGGAGCCAAATTCTTCTCTAAGTTGGATGGTAAACATGGATATTGGTCAGTACACATTCCAAATTTTTCTGACAAAGCATCATTGCTGAGAAAACTCTTTAAAAAAACGTATCATTTGTATGGCAGGAGGACCATCAGCATATGTTTGAGTCTCTCAAACAAACATTGTCATCAGAAACCTGTACCCAGCAGCACTATGATCCAAGGAAGAAGACAAGCCTGAAAGTCCACACCTCACAGAAAGGGCTAGGAGTGTGCATCTTATAGGATGGCAAACCAATTGCCTTTGGATCCAAAAGTTTCTCCTCAGCACGACCCAATTACTTAAACATAGAGTGTGAAACACTTGCTCTGGTGTTTGGAATCACAAGGTTCCACACCTACCTGTTCAGTAAGCAGTTCACTGTGGAAACGGACCACAAACCATTGGAGATGATTTGGCGCAAACCATTGAGAAACGCACCACCTCGACTACAGTGACTTTTAGTGAAAGTGCACGGTACGGCTTCAACATCTGCTACAAACCGGGTACCAAAATGGTCACCTCGGATATGCTGAACAGATTGCCAAACTCTAACAAGAATGAAGAAGTCCCACTGGATCTACAAGTGGACAGCATGGACCCTGAGGTGGAAGATGTTCTCAAAATTGATTTACTGCATTTTGGTCAGCACAAATGTGACCAACTGCAATGCGAAACAGCAATAACCCACAACTGAAGACACTGTGGAGAGTTATCATGGAAGGATGGCCTGATACGATAAAAGAGGTGCCCGAAACCCTCAGATGCTTTTGGCCTTACAGAGATCAATTCAGTGTCTCGCGAGGCATCACCTTCAAAGGAAAACAAGTGATTGTGCCCAAAGCTCTCTGAGAGGACAGCTTGTCACAACTTCGCCAAGGCCATATGGGTATAGAGTAAATGAGACGACTGGTATGAGACACGGTTTATTGGCCAGGGATCAACGGTGACATCGAAAGGTTAGTGAGAGTGTGCGAGGAGTGCCAAAGCCACCAGCCACAACAACATAAAGAACATCTACCCCCTCACAAGATTCTATCAGTCCCTTGGTCCAAAATCGCCACTGACCTATTTTCCGTGAATGGAAAAGACTTCATCTTAGTTACCGATTATTTCCCCAAATTTCCAATTGTCAGACAGGTAAAAGACACTTCAAGCACAACCGTCGCAGACACATTGAGTGTTATATTCAGTCTGTTCAGTGCACCTGACAAAATTATTTCTGACAATGGGCCACAGTGTATGGGCAATCCTTTCAGGGATATGTGTGCCAAATGTGTGCCAAATGGGGCATAATCCATGTAATGTCCTCACCACATTACCCTAGATCTAACGGTCTTGCTGAGCAAATGGTTTGCACAGTTAAATCACTTATCCTGAAGTGTAGGACAATGAAACAAGGTTTTAATGTTGCCACATTACATTTCAGAGCTACACCTATGTATGGGCTTACCGTCACCAGCAGAGGTCATGCTTGCTAGACAGGTGAGAATAATTCTGCCAAGCCATCATCTGTCCAAATTCTCCAAGATGCAGGAGACACTGCTCGAAAACAAGGGAGAATGAAGATGGTGCACGACCAACACACAGGGGCAGAACTACCTCACCACATGAAGAACAAAAGGTCAGGGCCATACACCTCACAAAGAGGATATGGTTACCCACAGAGGTATGCAAAGTATGCAGTGAGCCTAGATCCTACAAGGTCACAGCATCTAACGGAGCAGTGTTGAGGAGGAATCAAGGCCAATTGAGGAAGTGTGCAATACTCTACTTGTGCACAGCGGACTCGAACGAAAACGCTCTGACGATGAGGTTCTGAGGGAACAACAGGACAGCAACCAACACATTGACAACACATTTGCAAGTCAAGAACAGCCAAGGGTGAAATCCACTTCCACAGAAAATTTACCGTAACAAGATCTGGAAGAGTTGTCAAACCACCAAAATGATATATGGACTCTTAAGCAA
Source organism: Heterodontus francisci (assembly GCF_036365525.1). Taxonomy (NCBI): domain Eukaryota; kingdom Metazoa; phylum Chordata; class Chondrichthyes; order Heterodontiformes; family Heterodontidae; genus Heterodontus; species Heterodontus francisci. Next base: position 11,084,332 of record NC_090385.1, read on the forward strand.
CTGCACTCGAAATTTCACAATCCCTATCCTTATACTTCTAAATGTTATAATCACTATCCCTGTATAACTAATTTTGATGTTATCCAATTTTATGTGTTTTTACTTGTAGCGTATGAGACTTATCTTTGGAAAGAAAGGGAATGTTGTACGATCACTTCAAGAGTAATGACCCTTAAAGAACTCAGTATGTGAAAGGCGGGGCTAAAGTGTGGCGACTCGAAGAGACTTAGCAGTTGGCAGGAAAAAAGACAGAGGCGCAAGGGAAGAGCCAACTGTGTAACAGCCCCGACAATCAAATTTTTCTGCAGCACTTGTGGAAGAGCCTGTCACTCTAGAATTGGCCTTTATAGCCACTCCAGGCGCTGCTCCACACACCACTGACCACCTCCAGGCGCTTACCCATTGTCTCTCGAGATAAGGAGGCCAAAGAGAATGTGAATGAGCTAAGTACAAGGATGTAGTCATGTGACTAGAAGACAAACTCACTCTACACTGGAACACCCAAAACAAATGTTTTGTACATAGTTTGCTCTGTATTGTATATACTAGTTGAGCTGTTAATAAACCTTCCAGGAACTGGAATCCACAAATCTCATTGTGTTGCTCAAGATATCATAAAGAAACTCATAACAATACTCAGCTAAGATTCAGCTACACTTGAATCTGAACTACTTTTGCCTACATATGTATTTTTTTAGTTTAGTATTTCTTCCGCTTATGTTAGTCAGCAGTCTGGGGGAGGCCGGGGGAAGTTAGTTGCAATGCCGCTATGCAAATTTAAGGAAAAACCTGTCTTCACATATGTGTGGAACAGACCATTAATTTATTCATGCAGGAAAACTGCCATTTATTGTCAGCTTAGCTCAGTAACATTATGGAGTTCTATGTTAGAAGGAGACGAGGAATGCTATTAATTTACTGCTCATCTTCTCCTCATAAATATAGTTTCTTACCCAAAGGATGTCAGAAGAATGTTATTTTGTTCTTAATTACCTTTACTTCATTTGTTTTTATTTTTTGTCACTGGGATTCTAAGCATAAAATAACATCAAGGTCAATGGTTGGAAAGAAAGAGGGAACTGCATTTGTGCAGAACCTTTCACAACCTCAGGAAGTCCCAAAGTGCACCACAGCCAATGAAGCACTTTTGAAATGTACTCAATGTTGTAATGAGGGGAAAGCCAGCAGCCCATTTGCACAGCAAGATAACAACAACACCAACGACTTGTACTTATATAGCATCCTTAACATAATAAACCATCCCAAGGAGCTTAAAACAGAATTAGACACCATGCCATATAAGGTGATATTAGGGCAGATGACCAAAAGGTTGGTCAAAGAGGTAGGTTTAAGCAGCATCTTAAAGGAGAAGAGAGAGGTAAAGAGGGGGAGAGGTTTAGGGAGGGATTCACCACTATCAGACCTGTACTGTACTAGGAAGAAATCTGATAGTGTCACGCGACTCAGGGATACGATTGCCTATGCATGGGGCAGGTGGATGGACACCTGCTTCATCAGCTTGGACTAGGAAAAGACTTTTGACAGGATATTGCACACCTACATGATGGATGTGCTCTCCAAAATGGGGTTTGGGGAAGGAATCCGCAATTGGATTCAACTGCTCTACACAAACATCAGTAGCACAGTTTCAATCAATGGGTGGGAATCGGAAAGTTTTCCGATCAAATTTGGCGTCAGACAGGGCCGTCCTCTCTCCCCTGTCTTGTTTGTTTGCTGTATCAAACCTTTTGCAGAGTCCATTAGGAAGGATGCGGGCATAAGAGGGGTGACAATCCCAGGCAGCGGGATTGGTCAAAGCCTCCCTGTACATGGACGACATAGCCGTCTTCTGCTTGGATCTGCTGCCAGTTCGCAGGCTGATGAGCATCTGTGACCAATTTGAGGTGGCCTTTGTCCCCTTCACCGTCAGGTCAGACTACCTGAAGTTGCTGGGGATATGGTTTGGAGGGGCTGGGGCATGCTCCAAAAACAGAAGGAGCGTGCAGCCATGGTGAAACAGAAACTGGTCATGTGGGAGCAACACTCCCTCTCCATTATGGGTAAGAATTTGGTCATCAGGTGCGAGGCACTCTCGGTGTTGCTGTACATGGCAGAGATCTGGTCCATATCCCATTCTTGAGCCGTGGCAGTCACCTGAGTCATCTTTCACTTTATTTGGAGATCAAAAAGGAACCCAATGTTCAAACCTCTGGATAAAGGGAGGAAAAACATACCAAGCGTCATCCTCATCCTGATGGCCACCTTTGTCTGTGGCTGCGTCAAGCTGTGCAGAGACCCCCAGTACACAAGCACCAAGTGTCACTACATGCTGAGGTTCTATCCGTTCCTGGTGTTGCAAAGGATGGGTCTTGCCATGTTGCTGTGGAATGCTCCATTCAGTTGGGCCCTGCCATACCACCAGTCTCTCGTGGAAAGGTTCATGCAGAAGAACACCTTTGACCACAAGACCATCAGGCAGTGGTCCACACGTAACGTCAACGAGGCTCTGTGGGAAATGGAGATGGCAGATCCTGTCGGGTCGTTCCCTAAAAGCAGACTGTTAAACTTAGTTGACAGAATGCCTCACCAAAACTTTCAAACAAGCACCAACATGTAGCTTGGCTAGCAGTTAGAAGGGCCCTCCCCCTCAGATCCTTCCTGCACGCCTGGGGTCTCACTGCCTCCGTATGCTGCCCTCGAGGCAGCTACGGTGGGGAAGAGACCATCATCCACCACTTTCTGGAATGTGCCTTTGCGAAGCAGGTCTGGAAATTAGATGTAGTGGTTGTTTTCGAGGTTCATCCCGAGCAGCTCCGTAACACAGGATTCTGTGTTCTACGGGCTGTTCCCAGAGACACACACTGAGATAAACATCAACTGCTGCTGGAGCACCATGAACTCAATGAAAGACACACTTAGGTCAGCCTGAAACATGCTGGTGTTCCAGTGCAAAGAGTTGTCCACGACCGAGTGTTGCAGACTGGCACATTCCAAGGTCCAGGACTACATCCAGGACGCATTAAAGCTTACAGCAGCCGCAAGACACAATGGGGAAAGGCCACTGTGTAAGGCCCTCCCGCCATATTATACTGAGGGCTGGAACCCATGTAAAACCCCTTGGGCTGGATACACCAGAAAATGTTTTTGCAATTTAATGCAAATGTATATTGTATATAAAATGGAAAAGCAAGAGTTGTGAGACACTTCACATTCAGTATCGAAAGAAACGGATCGTTTTTCCACTTTCTGAAATGTCTACTATGAATTGTTTCATAATGTGAATAAAGTGCATTTTTGAAAAAAAAATTCCAGAGTTTAGAGCCCAGGCAGCTGAAGGCATGGCCATCAAACGTGGAACAGTTAAAATTGGGGATGCTCAAGAGGCCAGAATTAGAGGAATGCAGATATCTTGGAGGGTTGTAGGGCTGGAAGAGATTACAGAGAGAGGGAGGGGTGAAACCAAGGAGGAATCTGAAAACAAAGATGTGAATTTAAAATCGAATGTTACAAGAAACCACAAACAGTAATGAGGTAACTACCTGAAAATGTGTTTTTCTTTGTAAGCTAAGTTTAGGGATAAGTATTGGAAGGAAACTAGGGTGAGATCCCCTGCTCTTCTTTAAAATAGCGCTGTGGGATCTTTTACATCTACCTGAGAGGGCAGATGGGATCATGGTTTAAGGTCTCATCCAAAAGACGCAACTCCGATGGCGCAAGGGCTCTCTCAGTACCGCACTGGGATTGTCAGCCTAGACTATAGGCTGATGACCTTTCAACTCAGTTACATCTGTGCTGCCACTGAGCCGAGGCTATCGCCTATAGATCCAATGGTAAAACTGTGGGTGAAAGTGTGGTTTTGTTAACTCTGGTTTTAACTAGATTAAAGAGCTATGACTCGGTGAGTTTTTTTCTCTTTGGAAGGCAGAGTAAACTTCCATAGGATGGGTTTGTGTTGCTGCAATTCAGTTTTGAATTTTTACATTTCCCCCCTAAAAAATCTTCAAGTACTGAATATGTTTCTAGATGTAATGAGTGTAATGCAGGTAGTGGTGAGTTTGATCTAAGCTTATGATTTCCCCAGAGAAGCTGTTCATGAAGGATCATTATTTATTCAGCTTCCGACAACAGCAATCCCCAACACTGTGACCTCTACCGCCGAGAAGGACAAGAGCAGCAAAGAAATGGCAACACCCTGAATGTTCCAAATTGGAGCTAAGTCTTGTACTGTTACTTTGTACTTCATCCCGAAGAAATTCACATCAGATAATCCTTTGGGAATGTACCTCGTTCAAGATCTTTCATCTAGGCTAGTCTTCTTTGGCCTCCTTGTTTCGAGAGGCAATGGGTAAGCGCCTGGAGGTGGTCAGTGGTTTGTGCAGCAGCGCCTGGAGTGGCTATAAAGGCCAATTCTAGAGTGACAGACTCTTCCACAGGTGCTGCAGATAAAATTGGTTGTCGGGGCTGTTACACAGTTGGTTCTCCCCTTGCGCTTCTGTCTTTTTTCCTGCCAACTACTAAGTCTCTTTGACTCGCCACGCTTTAGCCCCGCCTTTATGGTTGCCCGCCAGCTCTGGCGATCGCTGGCAACTGACTCCCATGACTTGTGATCAATGTCACAGGACTTCATCTCGCGTTTGCAGACGTCTTTAACGCGGAGCCATGGACGGCTGGTGGGTCTGGTACCAGTGACGAGCTCGCTGTACAATGTGTCCTTGTGGATCCTGCCATCTTCCATGCGGCTCACATGGCCAAGCCATCTCAGGCGCCGCTGGCTTAGTAGGGTGGATATGCGGGGGATGTTGGCCGCCTCGAGGACTTCTGTGTTGGAGATACGGTCCTGCCACGTGATGCCAAAGATTTTCCGGAGGCAGCGAAGATGGAATGAATTGAGACGTTGCTCTTGGCTGACGTACGTTGTCCAGGCCTCGCTGCCGTAGAGCAAGGTACTGAGGACACAGGCTTGATACACTCGGACTTTTGTGTTCTGTGTCAGTGCGCCATTTTCCCACACTCTCTTGGCCAGTCTGGACATAGCAGTAGAAGCCTTTCCCATGCGCTTGTTTAATTCTGCATTGAGAGACAGGTTACTGGTGATAGTTGAGCCTAGGTAGGTGAACTCTTGAACCACTTCCAGAGTGTGGTCGCCGATATTGATAGATGAGGCATTTCTGACGTCCTGCCCCATGATGTCCATTTCTTGAGGCTGATGGTTAGGCCAAATTCATTGCAGGCAGCCGCAATCCTGTCGATGAGTCTCTGCAGACACTCTTCAGTGTGAGATGTTAATGTAGCATCGTCAGCAAAGAGGAGTTCCCTGATGAGGACTTTCCATACTTTGGTCTTCGCTCTTAGACGGGCAAGGTTGAACAACCTGCCCCCTGATCTTGTGTGGAGGAAAATTCCTTCTTCTGGGAACTTGAATGCATGTGAGAGCAGCAGGGAAAAGAAGATCCCAAACAGTGTAGGTGCGAGAACACAGCCCTGTTTCACGCCACTCAGGATAGGAAAGGGGTCTGATGAGGCGCCGCTATGCTGAATTGTGCCTTTCATATTGTCATGGAATGAGGTGATGATACTTAGTAGCTTTGGTGGGCATCCAATCTTTTCTAGTAGTCTGAAGAGACCACTTCTGCTGACGAGGTCAAAGGCTTTGGTGAGATCAATGAAAGCAACGTAGAGGGGCATCTGTTGTTCACGGCATTTCACCTGTAGCTGGCGAATGGAGAACAGCATGTCAATGGTGGATCTCTCTGCTCGAATGCCACACTGTGCCTCAGGGTAGACACGCTCAGCCAGCTTCTGGAGCCTGTTTAAAGCGACATGAGCGAAGACTTTCCCCACTATGCTGAGCAGGGACATTCCACGGTAGTTGTTGCAGTCACTGCGGTCACCCTTGTACTTATAGAGGGTGATGATATTAGCATCGCGCATGTCCTGTGGTACTGCTCCCTCATCCCAGCACAGGCAAAGCATCTAGGCGAGTACACTGAAATGATCCACTCACCTTCATGCATATAGACCTGCATTTACAGCATAGAAACAGTCCATTTGACCCAACTGGTCTGTGGTAGCGTTAAAACTCCATGCAAGCCTGCTCCCATCCTTACTTCAGCTCACCTATCCTTCTATTGCTTTCTCCCTCATGTGCATATCTAGCTTTCCCTTGAATGCATCAATGCTATTAACCTCAACTACTCCCTGAGGTGGCAAGTTCCACATTCTCACCACTGTCTGTGTAAAGAGGTTTCTCCTGAATTCCCCTATATGGCGCCTAATTTTGAAATAACCCATAAAAATAGACATCATGGCCGGGATTTTGTGTGGTTCCCTGAGGCAGTGTCGGAGGTGGTGGCAGAGGGGGGTAGGGGGGGGAGTGGGGAGAGGGGCATGGTGTATCGTGATGGGTGGCAGGGAGTTGGGAGTGTGGGGAGCGTGGAGGGCACATCACTCCTCCATTGCCAAGTGATCTTCCCAGGGGCTGGGATAGGCCTACGATGGCCTTCCCACCCAGAGGCCAATTGAGGCCCTTAAGTGTCCTATTAATGGCCAGTGAAGGGCCTCTTCCCGCTACAACTGCTGGGATTGGGGTGGGGGGGGTGGTGCTCTGCCATGTGGGGAGGATGCCTTGTAAAATGAGGCACCCTCACTGCAGGTTTGGGGGTGGGTGTGGGTTGTCCCTCTTCCGTGGGCAATCTGTGGCCCATGGAGGACCCTGCCAGGAATCAGTTTACCCTTTGGGACCCCCCTCCCCCTGGACTGCATGACCACCCCCCTACCCCGCCTCGCCAAGGTCTTTGGACTGGCCCCTAGGTGGTGCGAAAAGGCTTTCCCCTGCCTTTTTGGCCCAGCGTCAGGAGCCCCAGCTCCAGCACAAAATCCAACCCCATGTCTGCATCTACCCTATAAAATACTTCCCTAATTTTAGAAACTCTATCAGCCCACCCCTTGGCCTTCTCATTTATAGAGAAAAGAGCCCCAGCTTGTTCAGTCCTTCCTAATATTCGTACTCCCTCAGCTCTGGTATCATCCTTGTGCGTCTTATTTGAACAACAATGGCAATGATGACGAGAACAACAGCTTATATTTATATAACGCCTTTAATGTAACAAAATGTCCCAAGGTGCTTCACAGGAGCGTTATAAAACAGAATAAGACACATAAGGATATATTAGGGCAGATGACCAAATGCATTGTCAAAGAGGTAGGTTTTAAGGAGTATCTTAAAGGAGGAAAGTGAGATAAAGAGGCAGAGAGGCTTAGGGATGTAATTCCAGAGCTTAGGGCCTCGGCAGCTGAAGGAATGGAGACCAATGATGGAGCAATTAAAATCAGGGAGGCTCAAGATGCTGGAATTAGGAGAGCACAGATATCTCAGAGGGTTGTAGAGCTGGAGGAGATTACAAAGATAGAGAGGGATGAGGTCATGGAGGGATTTGTAAACAATGATGACAATTGTAAAATCGAAGAATTGTTTAACTGGGAGCCAATGTAGGTCAGTGAGCACAGGAGGATGGCTGAATGGGACTTGGCACAAGTTAGGACACAGGCTGCAGAGTTTTGGATGGCATCAAGTTTACAGAGGGTAGAATATGGGAGACTAGCCAAGAGAACATTAGAATAGTCAAGTCGAGGTAACAAAGGCATGGAAGAGGGTTTCAACAACAGAAGAGCTGAGGCAGGAGCAGAGTCTGGTGATGTTACAGAGGTGGAAATCGGCAGTCTTAGTGATGGTGTGGCTATATGATGGAAGGCTCATCTCGGGGTCAAATATGGCACAGATGTTGCAAACTCAGTTCAAACTCAGACAGTTGGCATAGGGAAGGATGGAACTGATGGTAAGGGAGCAGAGTTTTTGGCTGGAACTGAAAACAATTACTTCAGTCTTTCTAATATTTACAGAATCAAAGAACTGTTACAGCCCAGAAGGAGGCCATTCAGCCCATCGTGTCTGCACTAGCTCTCTGAAAGAGCTATTTACCTAGTACCACTATACTGCCTTCTCCCCATAGCCCTGCACACTCTTCCTTTTTGGATAACAATCCAATTCCCTCTTGAATGCCTCGATTGAACCTACCTCCACAACACTTTCAGGTAGTGCATTCCAGAACCTAACCACTCATTGCATAAAAAAGCTTATTCCCCTGTCTCTGTTGCTTCTTTTGCCAATCACTTTAAATCTGTGTCCTCTTTTTCTCAATCCTTCCACCAATGGGAACAGTTTTCCCCCATCTACTCCATTCAGACTCCTCATGATTTTGAATACCTCTATCAAATCACCCCTCAACCTTCTCTTCTCCAAGGAAAACAGTCCCAACTTCTCCAATCTATCCACTTAACTGAAATTCCTCAACCCTGGAACCATTCTTGGGAATCTTTTCTGCATTCTCTCTAATGCCTTCACATCTTTCCTAAAATGTGGAACCCAGAACTGGATGCAATACTGCACTAGAGGCCCGAACCAGTGTTCTGTACAAGTTCAACATAACATCCTTGCTTTTGTACTCTATGCCCCTATTAATGAAAGCTAGGCTGCTGTATGCTCTATTAACTGCTCTCAACCTGTCCTGCCACCTTTAATGACTTATGCACATATAAACCCAGGTCTCTCTGCTCCTGTACCCTTTTAGAATTGCACCCTTTATTTTACATTATCTCTCCATATTTACCTACCAAAATGTGTCACTTCACACTCCTCTGCATTAAATTTCATCTGCCACCTGTCTGCTCATTCCACCAACCTGTTTGTGTCCTTTTGAAGTTCTACACTATCATCCTTGCAGTTCACAATGTTTCCGGGTTTCACATCATCAGGAAATTCTGAAATTGTGCCCTGTACACCAAAGTCTAAGTCATTAATATATATCAAGAAAAGTAAGGGTCCTAACAAGAATGCTTGGGGAACTCCACTACAAACCTTAATTGGAGGGAATTTCTACTCATCTGATACTGGATGTTGGAGAAGGAGTCTGACAATTTAGAGGCAGTGGAGGAGTCGAGAGAAGTGGTGTTGAGGTAGAGCTGGGTGCCGTTAGCGTTATGCTTCCAGATGGTGTTGTTAAGGGTAGCATTTTTTTAATTAATTGCATGGGATGTGGGCATCACTGGCCAGGCCAGAATTTATTGCCCATCCCTAATTGTCCATAAGAAGGTGCTGGTGAGTTGCCTTCTTGAACCGCTGCAGTCCATGTGGGGTAGGTGCACCCACAGTGATATTAAGAAGGGAGTTCCAGGATATTGACCCAGCGACAGTGCAGGAATGGCGCTATAGTCCCAAGTCAGGATGATGTGTGGCTTGGAGGGGAACTTGCAGGTGGTGGTGTTCCCACGCATCTGTTGCCCTTGTCTTTCTGGGTGGTAAAGGTCGCAGGTTTGGAAGGTGCTGCCTGAGTAGCCTTGTAGACGAGAAATAGAGGAGGGGGGCAAGAACAGATCCTTGGGGGACACCAGAGGTAACTGGGTGGGAATGAGAAGAGAAAGCATTGATGACAATTCTCAGGCTACAATTAGATAGATAAGAGTGAAACAAGTGAGTGCAGTTCCACCCAGCTGGACGGTGGTGGCGAGGCGTTGGAGGAGGATTGTGTGATCAATTGTGTCAAAAGCTGCAGACAGGTCAAGAAGGATGAGAAAGGATAGTTTGCCTTTGTTACCGTTCGTTCAATGGTTTAATTGATCTGTCTTTGATTGTGTTATTCTGTTCACTGATCAATGTTCACTGTGCTTAATTGCTTAAGCCTGTGGATGGAGTTTGAGCGTTAATGAATGGAAACCATTGAGAATGTTCCGGATAAAGAGACCTGAGTTCTAGTAGAGACAATGTGCTGAAATCTTGTAAGTACTGAGATGTTTTAAAGTACTGTAAATAAACCAGTTATTGACTTAGAACTAGTGTCATTTCTACTTTGCTCTGAGATAAATCAGATATATAAAATATCCAACAAATTGGCAAATACATAACGACCATCACATAGGATGTCATCTGTGACTTGATAAGGGCTGTTTTGGAACTGCAGTAGGGTCGGAAACATGATTGGAAGGATTCAAACATGGTATTCCTGGAAAGATGGAAACAAATTTGGGAGGTGACAACGCAGTCAAGAACTTTGGAGTGGAAAGGGAGGTTGGAGATGGGGGGGTTAGTTTGTAAGGATGGAATGGTCGAGGGTTGCTTTTTTGAAGAGCGAGTGATGATGGCAGATTTGAAGGAGAAAGGGACAGACCCTGAAGAGTCAGAACCATTAGCAATGTCAGCTAACATAGGAGGTAGGAAGGGAAGTTGGGCGGCCAGTGGTTTAGTGGAAATAGAATCGAGAGAACAGAAGTGGGTCTCATGGACAAGATGAGCTCGAAAAGGGCATGAGGGGAGATAGGAGAGAAACTAGAGAAGAAAATAAGTTCAAGGCTAGGGCAGGGGGGAGCTTTGGAGAAAGATTGGCCCAGTGGGCTGGGGAGAGGGAGGGAATTGAACAGAGACAGCTAACCGGATAGTCTCAATCTTGGTCACAAAGACATTCATGAGCTACAATGCTTCTAGATCCTTTTTGTAAGACAGACCAGTACTGTGCACAGTACTCCAAGTGTGGTCTAACCAAGATTCTAAACATAACTTTGCGCTTTTGAATTCTACTCCCCTTGAAATGAGCCTCAGTGCTTTGTTTGCACTTTTTATGGCTTTGTTAACCTGCTTTGTTACTTTTCATGATTGTAAATCTGTATCCCTAGATCCCTAGCTGTGTCAACTGTGGCTCAGTGCTCTCTCACTTCTGAGTCAGAAGGCTGTTGTTCAAGTCCCACTCCAGAGATTAAGTACATAATCTCGGCTGACACTCCAGTGCAGTACTGAGGAAGTGTCGCCCAGTCAGAGATGCTGTCTTTCAGATGAGACATTAAGGCGAGGCCCCATTTGCCCCCTCAGGTGAGTGTAAAAGATCCTATAACACTATGTCGAAGAAGAGCAGGAGAGTTATCCCTGGTGATCTAGCCAATATTTATTCCTCAATCAACATCACAAAAACAGATTATCAGTATCACTTTGTTGTTTTTGGGAGTTTGCTGTGTGAAAATTGGATGCTGTGTTTCCTACATAACAGCAGTGACTACACTTCAAAAGTACTTCATTGGCTGTAATGCATTTGGGAGATCCTGTGGTCATGAAAGGTATTATATAAATTCAAGTCTTTCTTTTCTAGCTAACACAAAATACTTTTGCAATAATAATTAGAAGAAAATGGTACTCAAATGTAATGTGAGGTCTTTGAAAAACAGATATGAGTATTATTGTAATGTAATTAAGGGTATGGCAGACCTGTTGAATAATTATTTTGTGTCAATCTTCATAGTAGAGAAAGAAAATAATATACCTGAAATTCCACAAAAACTAATGATGAGTCAAGGATTGGAATCAACTAAAGTTAATATAAGCAAAAAAACAGTATGAGAATAGATAATGGTACAAAAAACTGACAAATTCTCAGTAGCTGATAGTTGCCATTCCAGGGTTTTAAAGGAAGTGGGTGAGGAATTGCAGATGAGTTAGCCATAATCTTCCAAAGCTTTCCTGATTCAGAAAGGTGAGAGACAGAAACATTGCGAACTGTTAGACTAACTGCTGTTGTGGGGAAATTCTTAAAATCTATAATTAAGGAGAGAATTACTGAAAATTTTGAGCTGATTAGAGGGAAAGAGAGCCAACATGGATTTTTAAAGGGTCGGTCATGTCTAACAAATTGACTTGAATTTTTGAGGATGTCTCTGAAGTAGCAGATAGGGGAATGCGTGGGATGACCTTAAGAAGTGACCACCTTAGGAGAGGGCCACCTTAAGGATTATAATGGAAGATCACTGGGAGAAGTGATGTCGTGACCAGCTAGTTGTGGGTGGAGCCTGACAGAACAAGAAGTATTTAGATATAGCTTGTGCAGTAACTGTTTTGTATTATTTATATGTCCCAGTTAAAGTATATAAAATCCTAAGCTTTCTTTTAATATTACTTGGAGTCCTGTGAGCATTGCAATAGCTCTCATACCAAAGCATCAAGAAATATTATATGGTGGCAGAGGTGGGATATGTTTTATTTTCTTAAAACCACCAAAAATTACATAGTGGCAACCAGGGAATATCTATGAATGCAGTTTTTATGGAATTCCAGAAAGCACTTGATAAGGTTCCACATAAAAGACTGTTAGACAAAATTAAAGCTCATGGAATTGAAGACAAATTATTGATCTGGTTCGGTGATTGCTTAGGTGGTAGATGACAAAGAGTAGGGATAACAGTTATGTAAAATGAAAACAGAAAGTGCTGGAAATACACAGCAGGTCGATGGAGAGAGAAACAGAGTTAACATTTCAGGTCTGTAACCTAAAGGGTCTCTCTCCACAGATGTTGCCAGGCCTGCTGTGTTATATTCAGTATTTTCAGTTTTCCTTTCAGATTTCCAGCATCTGCAGTATTTTGCTTTTATGATAATGGTTATGTGCTCAAATTGGAAGGAAGTTATTCGTGGTGTCCCACAAGGATCTGTACTAGGGCCTCAACTATTCACGATATTTATTTATGACTTAGATAATACAATAGCTTTATATATTCAAGTTTGCCAATGATATCAAGATTGGTAGTATAGTAAGACAGGAGCATAAAATTACAAAGAGACATTGATAGATTAAATACTTGGGCAAAACAGTAGCAGATGGATTTCAACACAGGAAAATGTGAGGTCGTACATTTTGAGCCAAAAAGATTTGACAGTTTTGAGCATTTTTAAACAGTGAAAATCTAGGAACAGTGAAGGTCAAAAGAGATTTAGGAGTCCATGTGCACAAATCACTGAAATATAGTGGAAGAACAAAGAAAATCAAGAAGTCTATTGGAATGATAGCCTTCATAAATAATAAGCCAGAATATAAAAGGGAGGCTGTTTTACTACCGCTATACAAAGCACTGGTTAAACCACATCTGGAGTATTGTGTACAGTTCTGGGTCTTCTTCTTCTTTCTTTGGCCTCCCTGTCTCGAGAGACAATGGGTAAGCACCTAGAGGTGGTCAGTGGTTTGTGGAGCAACGCCTGGAGTGGAGTAGTTCTGGGTACTACATCTTATAAAGGATATATTGCCCTTGGAATGAGTACAGCACAGATTCACCAGAATATTTGCAGGACTTCAAGGGTTAAATTATGAGAAGAGATTACATAAACTCAGAAATGTAGTAAACAGTGAGGAGGATAGTAACAGACTTCAGGACGACATAAACAGACTGGTGAAATGGGCAGCCATATGCCAGATGAAATTTAACACCGAGAAGTGTGAAGTGATTCATTTTGGTAGGAAGAATGAAGAGAGACGATGTAATTTACACGATGAAATTTTAAAGGGGGTGCAGGAACAGAGACCTGGCAGTATATGTACACAAGTCTTTGAAGGTGGCAGGGAAAGTTGAGAAGGCTGTTAAAAAGACATATGGACCTTATAAATAGAGCCATAGGCCGGAATTTCATCATACGCGGATGGGAGCCGGCCATCGACTGAAAAGTCGGTGGCAAATCCGCTTCTGCCTCACCTGGGGAACCGATTCGTATTTTGCGGGTCCCCAGGCTTCAATTGTTCTGAGACGGGACTTCTGCCAGCTTGAGGTAGGAAGTCCCGCCTTATGGAGATGCCGGCCAATCAGCGTGCTGGCGGCTCCTAGACTCAGCAGCGCCACCGGGAGCACAGCAAGAAGTAAAGATGCCAGGGAGCCTGGAAGGCAGGTAAGTTTTGGTTACCTCGCCAGGGGTAATCGGTCAGGCCCCAGCGAGGCAAGGGTGGTCGGTTGGGGGGACGGGAGACATGATGAATCGTGGGGGTGGCCCTCCATCGGACACAGGGTGCCCGAACATGAGGGCCCCTCCACAACCCCGGGATGCTCAAGAGCCACCTGCTTTTGTCAGGCTGTTAAGTGGCCACCTAAGGGCCTTGATTGGCCTGGGGCGGGCGGGCAGTTTTTCACCCGCTGCTGCCCTGCATAAAGTGGTAGCGGAGGCAGGAGCGGGTTGGGAAGGGCTCCGGGAGCATTCCACTCCATTTTATGCTACCGCCCCCCACCAACCCCCCCCACCCCATCACCGCTGTGCTCTTTGGGGTGGTGTAGAATTCCACCCATAGTGTACAAATAAAAGGAAGCTATGCTAAACTTTTACAAAAACACTGTTTAAGCCTCAGCTGGATTATTGTGTTCAAATCAGTGCACCACATTTAAGGAAGGATGCCAAGGCTTTGGAGAGGCTGCAGAGGAGATTTACTGGAACAGTTCCAGGGATGAGAGACTTCAGTTATGTGGAGAGACTGGAGAAACTGGGATTGTTTACCTTCGAGCAGAGAAGTTTGAGGGGAAATTTGATTGAGCTGCTGCTGGCCTTGGGTCACATGAGGGGCTTGGATTTCAGAATCTCCTGAGGGAGTTGGAGAGGAATCTTCCAGAGTATTCTTTTTCCCTTATTGGTCCTGGTTTTCTCCCTGTTTTTTTTGTGCCTGTCCCAGGAAGTTACATGGCTGTGGGGGGAGGGAGGAAGGTTAGGGTGTGTTTAGTCATGAGGCTTCAGCTGTCAGGAGTGTGGGGCAACCTTGATGGACCAGCTGGTCTTTTCTTGCCCATCATTTCCATCTGTTGATAGATAAACTCAACAGCCTCAGTAAAGAAGCAGAAAATGCTAAAACTGCAAACAGTGAAGACTTAATCTGTGCCTGAGATGTTAAAATATCATAACCTTGATCTTTATAAATGGATTCACAATTTCACAAACTCCAAGTTAGATGTGAATTCCATGAACTTAGTTCGACTCGAAATTGATTCTCAGTTCATCTCTACATGATTCATGTATCCAACCATATTGGAGGGGGATTGTGTGGGAGGGTGGGGGGGATATTGGTCTATGACAGCAGCGCAAAACAGGCTTGTAGCAAATCGGCAAGAAATTCTTTCATCTCTTTAGTATTTATTTTCTATTGACGTGGAAAATGTTGCCAAGATTTTTAATTTTAACCCAAGTAAAAGTGACAGAGAGACGAGGAAATGAGTTTCCAGAAGAGAATTTGAGCTATCATCGCATGAACCTCAGTGGAAAGATCGGGCATTGTGAAAAATCAGCTGTTAATTTGCTACCAGCCTGTTTTGTCCTGTTGGCATAGGGAAGGAAGGACGGAAGGACGGAAGGATGGAAGGATGGACGGAAGGAAGGATTTCTAGAGCACCTTAAAAAACCTCAGGATATCGCAAAATGCTTTTTATAACTTGCGCAGTGTAGTCATTGTTGTAATATAGGAAGTTTCTGAAGCATTTTGACAAAAAGGCAGATTTATGGTTTTTAAATTAAGACATCTTTAAATCATGAAAAACAAAGGGCCTGGACCAAGAAAAAAAGATAAATCTAAGGAAAGTCAACGCCAATAAATTCTAATTGATCTTGACGTAAGGAAACATTCCCCCTTTTTTAGCTGTTGTAGTGACGACATTAAGTACCCTGCAGAAATTAATGCAGAAACCAGCCAACAGCATCTGCTTAAATCATCAAAGGTTACTGCAAAAAAATAAAAGCTCATGGTGTAGGGGGTAACATATTGGCATGGATAGAAGATTGACTAGCTAACAGGAAACAGAGAGTAGGCATAAATGGGTCATTTTTCTGGTTGGCAAGGTGTAACATGTGGTGTGCCACAGGGATCTGTGCTGGGGCCTCAACTTTTTACAATTTATATAAATAACTTAGATGAAGGGACCAAAGGTATGGTTGCTAAATTTGCTGATGACACAAAGATAGGTAGGAAAATAACTTGTGAAGAGGACATAAGGGTTAGATAAGGGATATAGATAGGTTAAATGACTGGGCAAAAATCTGGCAGATGGAGTATAATGTGGGAAAATGAAAAGTTGTCCATTTTGGCAGGAAGAATAACAAAGAAGCATATTATCTAAATGGTGAGAGATTGCAGAGCTCTGAGATGCAGAGGGATCGGGGGGTTCTAGTGCATGAATCACAAAAGGTTAGTATACAGGTACAGCACGTAATTAGGAAAGCTAATAGAATGTTATTGTTTATCGTGAGGGGAATTGAATACAAACGTAGGGAGGTTATGCTTCAGCTATACAAGACATTGGTGAGACCACATCTGGAGTACTGTTTGCAGTATTGGTCTCCTTATTTAAGGAAGGATGTAAATGCACTGGAAGCAGTTCAAAGAAGGTTTACTAGACTAATACCTGGAATGGGTGGGCTATCTTATGAGGAAAGAAGAGTAAGAGATGACTTGATTAAAACATATAAGAGCCTGAGGGGTCTTTATTTATTTAGAGATACAGCACTGAAACAGGCCCTTCGGCCCACCGAGTCTGTGCCGACCATCAACCACCCATTTATACTAATCCTACATTAATCCCATATTCCTACCACATCCCCACAACTCCCCTACCACCTACCCATACTAGGGGTAATTTATAATGGCCAATTTACCTATCAACCTGCAAATCTTTGGCTGTGGGAGGAAACCGGAGCACCCGGCGAAAACCCACGCAGTCACAGGGAGAACTTGCAAACTCCGCACAGGCAGTACCCAGAATTGAACCCAGGTTGCTGGAGCTGTGAGGCTGCGGTGCTAACCACTGCGCCACTGTGGAAAGGATGTTTCCCCTTGTGGGAGAATCTAGAACTGGGGTCACTGTTTAAAAATAATGTGTCGCCCATTTAAGACAGAGGTGAGGAGAAATGTTTTCTCTCAGAGGGTTGTGAGTCTTTGGAATTCTCTTCCTCAAAAGGCTGTGGAAGCAGAGTCTTTGAATATGTTTAAGGCAGAGGTAGATAGATTCTTGATAAGCAAGGGGGTGAAAGGTTATCGGGGGTATGTGGTAATGTGGAGAAATCAGTTCAGCCATGAACTTATTGAATGGTGGAGCAGGCTCGAAGGGCTGAGTGACCTACTCCTGCTCCTAATTTTCTGTTCTTTTGTATGTATCAGTTGCTGTGAGGAACTCAGTGCTGACTCAAGTAAATCAGGATTGCTAGTATGCAGGCTTTACTGGGAACATTTACTTGAAGGGCAGCAATTGTTTATTAAGGCTGCAATGAAACATACATATATTCATCAATAGCTGCTACTGGAGATCAGAATGTGAAGAGAATCAGTTGGTTGCCATGGGGAAGTGAGTGGGGGTGGGTCTCCTTTAAGACTGCTGCTATTAGTATGGGTATCACACCAGTGCTGGCTTTGTAGCAATTCAAGCAGACAGCACCAAAGTTATTCTGTCCACTTGAAGTGTTTGTCATTGGGAAGTGAAGTCTAAGGGGGTAATTGAAAGCTAACTCTTAATTAATGCAGGGAACATTTTTAAAATGCAACACACAAACACAAACACACACACCCACACACCCACACACCCACACACACAAACACACACACACACACACATCCACACACACAAACACACACACACAAACACACACACACACACAAACACAAACACATCCGCACACACACACAAACACATCCACTCACACACAAACACACATGCACACAGACACACACATCCACACACAAACACACTCACACACAAACACACATGCACACACATCCGCACACACATCCGCACACACACACACCCGCACACCCGCACACACACACACCCGCACACCCGCACACACACACACCCGCACACACACACACCCACACACTCGCACACACACACACCCGCACACACACACCCGCACACCCGCACACACACACACCCGCACACACACTCACTCACACCCGCACACACACACACACAAACACAAACACATCCGCACACACACACATCCACACACACAAACACACTCACACACTCACACACAGACACAGAAACACACTCACACACATCCACACACAAACTCACACATCCACACAAACACACTCACACACATCCACACACAAACACAAACACACTCACACACAAATACACTCACACACATCCACACACAAACACACTCACACACAAATACACTCACACACATCCACACACAAACACAAACACACTCACACACAAATACACTCACACACATCCACACACTCACACACACAAACACATTCACACTCACACACATCCACACACACAGACACAGAAACACACTCACACACATCCACACACAAACTCACACACCCACACAAACACACTCACACACATCCACACACACAAACACACTCACACACAAATACACTCACACACAAGCACACTCACACACATCCACACACAAACACAAACACACTCACACACAAATACACTCACACACATCCACACACAAACACAAACACACTCACACACAAGCACACTCACACACATCCACACACAAACTCACACACCCACACAAACACACTCACACACATCCACACACACAAACACACTCACACACAAATACACTCACACACAAGCACACTCACACACATCCACACACAAACACAAACACACTCACACACAAATACACTCACACACATCCACACACAAACACAAACACACTCACACACAAGCACACTCACACACATCCACACAAGCACACTCACACACATCCACACACACAAACACACTCACACACAAATACACTCACACACAAACACACTCACACACATCCACACACAAACACAAACACACTCACACATATTTGGGTTTGACTTGAAGAACCGCTGATCTCGGTGGCAAGCTGATAAAATGGCGGCCCGCATGCCAAAGAGCCACTGCGATCTTAAGCGACACAGCTCATTTAAATAGCCATGGTGGGCAGCGCGCCCCCACCCTCCCACCCCAATCTCATGGAGGGGGTGGGCTGTTCATCCCCAGCAATGGTATCAGCTGCCTGTGCGCAGGTGTTGGTGCCGTTTTTAAAGGGCAGCCAACCCTGCCACCCAATTTAAATTTCTAAAGTCTTACCCCAAAAATTAAATAAATAAATTTCTTATGCTTCTTTCCCACCCCCTAATAACAATTACTATAACTTTTTGCCCATCCCCCCCAACCCCCACAAACTGCACAAAGTTTAAGATTCAACCCTTCCCACTATCCCCTAATCCATTACCTATATTTGACCCATTCTCCCCCCACCCCCCCTCCCCTGCACTGATAAACCTCCCTCCTCCCCCCTCCCCACCAGTGTGGTGCCTCGTTTCCACGGACGGGGATCTGAAGGCAAGTGAGTGTCAGCTGCCGCGCTGAAGGTTGCAGCGGGCCCTCAGGATCGCAGGTAAGTCTATTATTAATTTTATTCATTTGAATATTTAAATTGTGGTCCCATCGCCCAGCGGCAGTGGGGCTGCCACGGAGCCTCACCGCCACTGGGAGGATTGGGCCGGGCCCTCCCGGCGTCGAGGTCCATGGCGGGCCTCATCCGGGGCCATCTTCAGCCCCCCCACCCACCCACCATGAATCCCTCTGCCCGGGGAAGAATAAAATCCAGTCCTTATACTCACACGCGCACATTGACACATGTACATACATTCACACTCACACGCACACACAGATACAACACACACACATGCACACACAGGACACAGATACACACACACATTCACTCATGCACACACATACAACAAACACATGCACCTCACACACAAGCACACACTCACTCACACAAGCTCACACACATACATCAGACACACGCACACACATATACACGCATGCACACGTAAAATGCTTGACAAATTGCTAAAGAACTTTTAGTGCAAAAAGATAAATAAATTTATCATTTGACTTAATTTTGTTTGGCTTTATATGTGAAATCAGGAACTGTGAATAATTGCACATTAGCTTGTGATTCTATGTCAGCTGCAAGTTGCACAGCATTACCAATGCAAAACATCACTTCCAGATGGTTATGCCACCAGTGCCATATGGGAGATTGGTGACAAATTGGCAGCATTATGGTCTTCATTTGGCATCTGAAATGCAAAAGACAGGATATGCAGGATAACGATGACAGAAAACATTCGGAAACTCAAATTACTGAAACACCAAGTGAAAATGCTGGAAGGCAACTGAAAGACGAAATGACTAGGAGTTCCTATTATATCATAATCGTGTTCAATGCCATTGCTAATTATCATTGATGACAACAATGAATTTTTGTTTTGTTGTAATCTACTTGCACTTGGTTAATGTGATTGAACAACAATACACTTATCTACATTACAGCTGCTGCCTTTACATAGCAATTCACTGTCGTAAATACCACTCCCTTTTTGCTTCCTTTTTATTTTAACTCATAAGAGCATCAGAAAATCCAGAGAGCAAAAAAGTCACTGAGTCCCATTATGGGGTATGGTACTGTATGTGGGCTCATGATCTAGAAGCATGTGTTCAAATTCCACCATTGTAGTTGGGGAATTTAAATTTAAGTATCTGTAATGGTGACCATAGAGCTAATGGCTTGTCATAAAATTCCATCTGCTCCAGTAATGCCCCTTAGGGAAGGAAATCTACTGTCCTTACCCAGTCTGGCCTACATGTGAGTCCAGACCCACCAGGGGTCAGTAAAGGGCTGGATTTTAAGGATCCATGGCAGGGGGTGGCCTGAAGATGGCCCTGGATGAGGCCCGCCACGGACCTTGACACCGGCAGGGCCCAGCCCGATCCTCCCGGCAGCAGGGCACCAATGGAAGCCCCCTTCCTCCCACCCTGCTCGGCGACAGGACCACAATCACCATATGCAAATAAATAAAATGAATGGATTTGCATGTACTTACCCTTAATCTTGAGGCCCACCAAGATCTTCGGCCCGACAGCCAGCACCCCTCCGCCAATGGATCCCCGCCCGGGGAAATGAAGCGACACACCGGTGGGGAGGGGGGAGGAGTTAAGTTTATCAGTGCGGGGGGTGGGGTAAACGGGGTCAAATAAACATCATGGGTGTAGGGGGTGTTGGGAAGGGTTGTACTTTAAACCTTATGTAGTTTGGGGGAGGAAGGTCAGATATTACAGGTAAATGTTTTTGGTGGGGGGAGAAAGCACAAATAGTTAATTTAATTTTTATTGGGGAGTGGAAGAGCAGAAAAAGAAATGTATGTATTTAACTTTATTCAATCTGTCTTTAAATATTTAAATAATGCAGTAGGGCTGACAGCCCTTTAAAAATGGCGCCAGTGCCTGCGCACAGACAGCTGACGTCATTGCCGAGGAGAGACAGCCCAACCCTTCATGTGATTCGGGGGCGGGTGGGGGGGGGCAACCTGCCCCGGCTATTTAAATGAGTTGCTGTGCTTGAGATTGCAGCGGCTTTTTGCCGTGGGCCACCATTTTTGGGGTTCATCGCCGAGCCCATAAAACCCAGCCCAACGTGTTTGTACACAGACACCAACGTTTGTGGTAAAAATGTTGAGGTCCGTGACTGGTAATTTCAGGGATGAGAAATTTCCCATTGACTCCTTCTTTCCCCAGGCCGGCTTTAAAAAAAATTGCGGCCGTCAGTTTCACAGCTGACAGGTGCTTAGAGTGGGAACAGCTCTCTGAACCTTAGACAGATTCAGGCTTTTCCAGCGGGTTCCGATTTTTTTTTTAAAGCCCGCCGGAAAACCCTGAGTTCGGAACCGCTGTTCCCCTTTCCAGCACCTGTCAGCTGTGAAACTGACTGCTACGATTTTTTTAAAAATTGACTAACCACAAAGCTGAGAGTTCCTGCTCTCTGCAACTGCCGAGAGAGAGAGGAGGAGAGAGAGGGGGGACAAAGAGAGACAGAGGGATGAGAGAGGGAGGGGGGGGGAAGAGAGTGAGGACGAGAGAGAAAGAGAAGGGAAAGAAGGGAGAAAGAGAGAGAGACGGAGAGGGGGGAGAGAGAGAGAGACGGGGGAGAGAAAAATAGGGTAGAGAGAGGGAATAGAGAGGGTGATAGAGTGGGAGAGACGGGGTAGAGAGAGAGAGAGAGGGCGGCCAGACAGAGAGGGGGGAGAGAGGTGCGGAGAGAAAGAGAGAAGGTGAGAGAGGGAGGAGAGAGAAAGAGGGGGAGAGAGAGAGGGCGAGAGATGGACACAGAGAGGGGATACGATTGACACAGAGATGGTGAGAGAGAGCGAGAGGGGAGAGAAAGAGATCAAGATCACTCCTGACAGATGGACATCTATCTGGATTCTCTGCATCACTATATCAGGTGTGTGGGCAGACATTGACTACTGGTGCAAGCAAAAACAATGCCAGGTAACTCACTAAATTGGAAGAATTGCATTTTAAATCGGACTGTGTTTTAATGGCATTAGGTTGGCTATACACTTTATATGCAGATTAATTGCCCCCATGTCCATGGCTGAGTCAATCATTTGTCAAATGTCCGTGGTGCAACATGTTGGTGCCTATCCCTGAGACCCACAACAATGTGGTTGACTCTTAAATGCCCTTTGAAAAGGTCTAGCAAGCCACTCAGTTGTATTCAAAAGGCGGCTCACCACCGCCTTCTCAAAGGCAATTAGGCATGGGCAATAAATGCTGGCCTTGCCAATGATGCTCACTCCCCATGAATGAATAGCAAAAATAACTTCTAGCTCTGCTCTGACTTTTCTATAATGCACACATCAATTCTTGATTCCCTACCAAGAAGGAAAGAAGGACTTACATTTCTATAGCACCTTTCACAACCTCAGGATGACCCAAAGCACTTTACAGCTAAATAAGCATTTTTGAAGTGTTATAATGCAGGAAACACAGCAGTCAATTTGAGTGCAGCAAGATCCCACAGACAGCAATGTGATAACAACCAGACTGTAGTGATGTTGGTTGAGGAATCATCGAATTAGAGAATGCTTACAGTACAGAAGGGGGCCATTTAGTCGTTAATGTTCATGTCTCTGCGAGAGGAACTCAGCTAGACCCACCCCCACCCCATCTCCCTGTAGCATGGCAATTTGTTTCTCTATCAAGTGCACATCCAATGCCCTTTTGAAAGCCACGCTTGAATCTGCCTCCACCAATATAAGGCAATGAAGAATGTACTTCTCTGACTGTGTACCTGCCTCTATATCTAGCATGTGAACATGGTATAGTGTCAAATGTATCTCAGTGGGTAACACTCTCACCTTTGAGTCAGAGAATTGGGGATTTAAGGCCCACTCCAGTTACATAATCTGGTTGACACTAAAGTGCAGTACTGAGCAGATGCTACACTGTCAGAGGTGCTGTCCTTTGGATGAGACATTAAAACAAAAGTCTCATCTACCTGTTTGGGGTGTCAGCAGTCCTATGAAACTGTTGGGAAGAAAAGTGGGGGAGTTCTCCCTGGTGTGCTGGCCAGCATTTATCCCTTAACCCATAGCACAAAATAAAACAGATTATCTGGTAGTTTAACTCATTCATGAGACCTTAGTGTGTGCAAGCGAGCCTGCAGTACAACAGTGACTTTATCCTTTCACATTAATACTGGTCTACAGCTTGGTACCCAAAACAGAACTAATTACAAAGATACACTTTGAAAGCCCTGTGGATACAAATGATCATTTTACCCATGGTTACTGTACAGTTGCATTATAATTCACTAGTTGTTGACTGAACAATATGCTCAGTTACAATCACAGCTCGGAAATATGCATCATTGTACTGAATAATCAAGAAGTTCATAAGAGATTATCTCACTAATGTCTCTTTATAAATATGGATAAGGCCGAGCTGAAAGATAGTGCTGGCGTGCATTTTTCAACATTGAAACACTCATGAATATAAAGAGCTGGAAACTCATTAGCCCTATTTATAAGTAGGGATTGGGAACCAGCATGAAGATTGCCATTTTTCTTGACGAGTTCATGATTTCCACAAAATGCAATGAAAATATTAGCGCAATTTAACCACCCCCCACCACCCTTCCCCCTGTGGCAGCAGAGGGTAAACTCACTCAGTAAACCATAAAGCTACGAAAGCAGTGAAATATTTTTGGAAAAAATTATTTGACAAAATCTCAAGATTCAAGTACGTACCAGCCTCATGTTACATTTTTGCTTCTGTAGTTTATGCCAGGTTAAGCAGCCTTAATTTGACAACAAATGCATCAAGTATATACTGAGGGAAGGCCTTTGGAGACAAAAGCAGCAATATTAATGCATTAATCAGTCAATAGTAAATAGGACCGCCTCCACTCTTCCTGTAGCAGCAAAGTTAGGGCATCCATGTGTCCCCATTTTCCAGGGACAGTCCCTGAATGTGGTACTGTGTCCCTCGGCAAACAATGTCCCTGAAAGCAACCGCTGTTTATGAACCTCATTCTTGAATACCGTCACGGTCATCTTATTTGAATAAGCTCCATTTACCTCAATTGAAGCTCGCGTATTTCAATGCCTGCACCCAGCGACTTAGAGATGGACCAATCAATGTGGCCCACTGTTAATTGACAGATTCCCTACCCATTGGCAGCCATGGACCAATGAAAGGGCAGATTACTGTTTGTTGGCTGCTGAATTACTTTGGCCAGATTGGCTTTGATTTGGTCCAATGAGAGGACAGAGTTGGGGGGGTGTGGTGGTGGGGGAAAAGTGCTGGCCAATGGGGCAGCTGTGTTTGCGGTGGGACATGGGGCTCGATGGTGGTGTTTTCTGAGTGAGGCGGAGCCAGGGACAGGTAGCACTGAGGGTGCATTACTGCACGGTTTTAGTGTCTGCCTCTGAAACTTAGCAGTCTCCTCAGTCCAGCATGCTGCATCCAGTGAGTTTAGGCTCACCAGTGTTATGAGTGCTTCCATTTTTTGTTAAATTTTGAGAACTTGTGTTTCAAAATTGAAAAGTAATCAATTTTTTTTTTTACAAGGGTCACTGAGAGGTTTGAATTGTAACTGGAAGGTAGCTACCTTCAAATAATTACCCAGCAGGGGTTGTTTTTGACTTGGGGAAGATGTTTACAGAGAAGTGGCAGGTCAAGATTTATAAAGGTCAGGAGGCTTGTCTCTTGTGACATTGTTTATGGTTTTGCTTTAGATAGTGAGTTGGGATATGGACAATTGTTTGAGAAGACAGTTGAAGAAAACTTGCCAAGAAGAATAAACCACCCCAACTCAGTCTGTTCCAGCAGTTTGAAAAAGCATGCTAGTTTTCCATCTCTCGAGAGCTGAAAAGCAAGTGTAAGAAGCAGACTGAAATTGTTGCCGCATTTCTGCTGTAAGGCCTGTCAGAAACCTCTGTGGCTGCATTTCCTGGAAAGCCTACCCAAACTGATCTTCAATGTCGCCTGAAAAGAACTGTCCTAGGAAGACCCCAGTGACAGCCATCTATGCGCATTTAGGATGCCAAACCAAAACAAAGGACATATTTGCATATCTTCTCTTTTTTCTTCCAGACTTAGCAAGTATTTCATAGAATCATAGAACCATAGAAAGTTTACGGCACAAAAAGAGGCAATTTGGCCCATCATGTCTGTGCCAACCGAAAAATGATCCACCCATTCCAATCTCACCTTCCAGCATTCTGCGGCACTTGAGGTGCTTATCCAGGCTCCTTTTGAATGAGTTGAGGGTTTCTGCCTCAACTAGCGTTTCAGTCAGTGAGTTCCAGACCCCCATCATCCTCTGGGTGAAAAGACTTTTCCTCATTTAACCCAAGTTTTTTTTGTCTGTTTTCTTTTGTAATAGAGCTCTAAAATGAAAATCCCTTTATTTTTCTGGTGTGTGTGTGTGTGTGTGTGAGGCTAAGGAAAAAAAGGAACTTTAATATTTCAGTCTGTGTGTTTATACTTTACTTGATTACTGGTTAAGACCTGTTGTATAATAAACTGAAAATGTTGTTGTTTATTAAAGAAATCTGGTTGGTGTGGTTTATTCTGGGAAAAATAGAGTATATGATTGACCATATTGGTAAGTGGGAAAATTTTAATATATGTTGTGACCTGTGGAAGGGTGAAACTAGAATAAACAGGGCACTCCTCCTGCGTCGGTTGTAACCCCAGAACAAAGTTAGTGATTTCATAGCTGAACTTCAGCACTGCTTCACAGAATCACAGAATAGTTACAGTGTAGAATGAGACCATTCAGTCCATCGTGTCCAAACTGGCTCTTTGAAAGAGCAATTCGCTCAGTTCCATTCTCCCACCTTCTCCCCGTAACCCTGCACATTCTTCCTTTTCATATAACTGTCTAATTCCCTTTTGAATGCTTCGATTGAACTTGCCTCCACCATGTTCTCAGGCAGTGCATTCCAGACCTTAACCACTTGCTGTGTGAAAATTCTTTTCCTCATGTCACTTTTGATTCTCTTCAAGCCAACAGTCAATCATCCAAAAGTCAAGACCAACCCATTTCCACTGTCTTTTGCTTTGCACCATTGTCCCTTCTGTCCTTTAATCCCTCCTGCCTTCCACCTTATCAGAGACCTTTCCTTTTGTTCTTTCCTCCACTTCACCCCTTTCCCTGCCTCTGCACTCGCTTTACATCTGTTACATCCCTAACCTTTGCCAGTTCAAATATAAGGTCGTTGACCTGAAACATCAGGCTGGATTTTATTCGCGCCTGGCGCGCTTTGAACTCGGCGGCCTTCCGACATGGAAGGGCCGCCACACAGCCCCCGCGATATTATGCGCGGGGCTGATTTAAATAGAGGGAGCGGAGTGGCCGTCCCTGGTGTTGTAGAGTGGGTAGCCGCTGTGTCCCTGGCAATAGGATCCGGCACCATTGTGCCGGTGCCATTTTTAAAGGGCTTTAAGTCCTTAGATTAAATTTTTGTTGGCCCTTTCCCAACACCACCATCTCCTCCCCCCCCCCCCCACCCCCCCACCATGGTCATTTCAATGCCCAATATGACCAACACTTGCCTATTTTCCTACCCAAACTTTCCCTCCAAACCTTCTAACTTCTGCCCTTCAACCCCTTCCCACCATTCCCACAGCCAATAAAAAAGTGATTTCCCTACTCCCCCACCCCTCCTGCCCTGAAAATGTATTCCTCCCCCCCTCACCACCAGGTTCTCGCCTCGGAACCCTGCTGCTACCTGCAAGTAAGTTAATTTACATGTCTTTATTGTGACTTTGAATATTCAAGTGCAGGGCCCACCGCCAGGTGGCGGGGGTGCCGCACCGAGGGCCCCCCGCCGCCGATAATAAGCGGCGGGACTTTTCAACGTCGTGGGTTGAGGCGGGCCTCTCCCCACAACATTTTCCTCCCCCCCACACTGCTGCAACCCATGGCATCAAGAGACTGGTAAAATTCAGCCCATTAACTCTGTTTCTCTCTCCACAGATGCTGCCAGACCTGCTGAGTATTTCCAGCAGTTTCTTGCTTTTATTTGAGTCAAGATTGACCCCCTGGTCTGACACTTGCCTCACTGGGAATACATGTCAGAAACTTGGCAGAGAACCCCACATACTGTGAACCCCTGGACTTTCAATTTGAACTCCCATCAGGGCTGTATCTCCACTGAGAGGACAAACTCTGAAAACTGCTGCTTAATAATCCATTTGTTTTTTGCATGAAAGTCTCTTTTCCACTTGTTTTTTTGGGGATATTGGTACAATTGGCAACATCAGCATTTATTACCCATGAGAAGGTGGCAGCACCTTGACAACTGAGTGCTTGCCTAATCATTTCAGAGTTAAGAGTCAACCACATTTCTGCAGGTCGGGAGTAACACATAGGCCACAGACTGGCTAAGGACAGCAGGTATTCCTTCCCTGAAGTACATTAGTGATGTAGATGGGTTTTCTACAACAATCCAGTAGCTACAAATTCACCATTACTGAGACTAGCTTTTTATTTCACATTTATTTAAGCAACTGAGTTTAAACTCTACAGCTGTCATGGTGGGATTTGAACTCATGTCTTCAGGTCATTATGAATCCACCAACATAACCACTACCCTACCATACGCAGGCCAGTAAATTGATAGGTGTTTTTAGTTACTAACACTTATAACACCAAGCAATACAGTCCGTGTACACAATTAGGAAGGAAAGTGGAATGAATAGAAATTGCAAGAGCTCAAATGCCTCCATGTTGTCAAAAGAATTATTAATCGCAAGTGGGGAAAAGAACTGACTCCAAATGATGGTATCGCTGCTGAGGACAGAAGCTCAAACTCAGATGCTAATAGCTTTTTCTCCTTCTATTCATGCAACCTCCCAGCCCAGGAATAATTTGAAGATCCCTATGCATAGGTTATACCTTAATTAGCATTCCAGTAACAATGGTGTGTTTACTTTGCAGAATTGTTTATTCCAAGAGTGCCTCAGGATACCTGAGGCTATGCAAACAGTGCTATTCATCTCATGTCGTTTCTTCAGCAACTGAAACAACAGATTTTCAGGCCTTGCTTTGGGATTTTATTTTTTAGCCCTTGGGCTCTTCCCAACATAGGGCCACAAATGGAAAAATATCACTGGTCCCAAGGGCAACATTTGTGTGGTCATCAGTGCAGCAATGTTTGCAGAACCATCCAGAGAAACCACTTCATTGATGAGTCCTGGACCATCCAGAGACACCACTTCATTGATGAATCCTGGACAATCCAGAGACACCACTTCATTGATGAATCCTGGACCATCCAGAGACACCACTTCATTGATGAATCCTGGACCATCCAGAGACACCACTTCATTGATGAATCCTGGACAATCCAGAGACACCACTTCATTGATGAATCCTGGACCATCCAGGGACACCACTTCATTGATGAATCCTGGACGATCGAGAGACGCCACTTCATTGATGAATCCTGGACCATCCAGAGACACCACTTCATTGTTAAATCCTGGACAATCCAGAGAAACCACTTCATTGATGAATCCTGGACCATCCAGAGACACCACTTCATTGATGAATCCTGGACCATCCAGAGACACCACTTCATTGATGAATCCTGGACCATCCAGAGACACCACTTCATTGATGAATCCTGGACCATCCAGAGACACCACTTCATTGATGAATCCTGGACCATCCAGAGACACCACTTCATTGATGAATCCTGGACCATCCAGAGACACCACTTCATTGATGAATCCTGGACCATCCAGAGACACCACTTCATTGATGAATCTAGGACCATCCAGAGACACCACTTCATTGATGAATCCTGGACCATCCAGAGACACCACTTCATTGATGAATCCTGGACCATCCAGAGACACCACTTCATTGATGAATCCTGGACCATCCAGAGACACCACTTCATTGATGAATCCTGGACCATCCAGAGACACCACTTCATTGATGAATCTAGGACCATCCAGAGACACCACTTCATTGATGAATCCTGGACCATCCAGAGACACCACTTCATTGATGAATCCTGGACCATCCAGAGACACCACTTCATTGATGAATCCTGGACCATCCAGAGACACCACTTCATTGATGAATCTAGGACCATCCAGAGACACCACTTCATTGATGAATCTAGGACCATCCTGAGGGATTTCAGAAATCACTGCTTCCTTTGTATCTACTGTCAGCAGGGAAATCAATTAAACATGTGGAGGTGTAAATAAAGAACACACCTGTTCACATCCCCAGGGTGTCCTGAAGTGCTTCACACCCATTGGCGCAGTCATTTTATCATGTAAGCAAACATGGAAGTCAACTTGCTCCGCACAATCAGCAATGACATAAAAGGGCTGTTTGTCCATTCTGGAAAATGGAACGCTTTTCCTTTCAGTCCCTCGGATGCAGCATCAAGGATTCAAGCACAGTTAGAGGCAGCAGAATGATTCTTAGACTCTACCACCTCTCTCAAACAATCCTGCCTTGACTTGAATATTAAAGAGCTGAAAAATCAAGTCCTGTGTGAAAAGAGCTCATAGCTATTTCACCTGGACACATCTGCTCTGCCTTTAGAAATCCCGACCTCTGTGCTCCCGGTATGTGGTAAGAGGCAGGCTGTTCTGTGCCAGCTGTGTTTCAATGCGGGGGACATTGATAAACCCCTGGGAAACGTTCACTAGCAATGTTCACCAGCCAAAATAGACTCAAATCACTAAAGTGCCAGGTGTGGAACTTTTGCCCATTAGTTATTCTAACCTCTCCAGAATAGTTTCATTTATTGAGGTAATGTCACATGAATCCTGAACATCCTAGTTATAGAATAATTATAGCTTTACCTTTAAGACCAGCAACAGGTTCTTCAACTCAGTTTTTTTTTACATAAAAAATTGTCAACAAGACACGATTCACCAGAGGTAAGCTGTCCCCTTAAAGAACAATTTTTTTGCTGATTACTCCTTTAACATCGCAATTCCTCTTTGGGAGAACAGACGATAATTGCAAATGAATATCCATGCCCCGATACGTAATTTTTGAAATTTGATTTTAAAGTTACACTGAGTGGCTTCAAAATAGCAATTATCGTCATGTTGATTATATGGGGTTAAGATGCCCAAAGTTGTATTAAAGAAAGAACTTGCATTTATATTGCTGCCTGTCAAAACTTCAGGAGACCCCAAACTGCTTCACAGCCAATTAGGTAATTGGCTTCATTGCAGCAACCAATTTGCGCACAGTAAGGCTCCACCAACTGCTGTTGACAGATGAATATTGACCAGAACACTTGGAAGAAGTCCCTTGCTCTTGTTCAAATAGTGCCATGGGATCTTTTACCTCAAACTGAGAGGGAAGACAGGGCTTCAGTTTAAGAACATAAGCAATAAGAGGGGGAGTAGGCCATTTGACCCTTCGAGACTACTCTGCCATTCAATAAGATCATGGCTGAATTTCTATCTCAACTCCCCATTCCCACACGATCCCCAAATCTCTTAATTTGCATAGTACCTAAAATTCTACCCACCATTGTCTTGAATGTACTCAATGACTGAGCATCTATGGCTCTCTGGGGTAGAAAATTCCAAAGATTCACAACCCTTTGAATGAAGAAATTTCTCCTTATCTCAGTCCGAAATGGCCAACCCTTATTCTGAGACTGTGACCCCTTGTTCTAGATTCCCCAGGCAGGGCAAACATTGGAGGGAATTTTGTGCTGGCAGCGGGGGTCTTGACATTGGGAGAAACCTCTCGCGGGGCTCTTGACATTGGGAGAAACCTCTCTTCCAGTCGCCTCTTTTCCAGAAGGCTTGTTGAATTAAGTGTCAATCAGGCACTTACGTGGACAACGGCGGGCCTTGCATAGGATTTAGGACCCCGTCTCCGGAAGTCCCGGCTTTGCAGAGCTGCTGGCCAATCAGAGGCCGGCAGCTGCAGCGCCACCGTGGAGGCGATGGCTGCTGCTGTAACTGCACCTACTGGAGGTCGACAAGCATCACTGGAGCCAGGCCTCAAGTATGTCAGGGTGGGAGGGGTCATGCAAGTGGGGGTCGTGGGGGAGGGGGAAGTGGGGGTTTTTCAGCAGCAAGGGCAGGGGAGTGGTCCTCATTGGTCACCCCTTCCTGATGCCGGGATCCTCGTTGAGGCACTAAGTGCCTGTGAATGAGGGACCCCTCCCCGGAGCCAGGAAGCAGACCACACAATTTACAGTTTTTCTTATTGTGATTGCTGTGCAGCGGTAGGGCTGCCCACTGCACAGGTAATTGTGGCTGTGGCGGGAAGAGGCCCTTAATTGGGGATTAATTGCCCAGTTAAGGGCCTCAAGTGGCGATGGGGCGGGAAGGCCGTTCACAGACCTCCTGCCCCAGATTAAGTTGTGCCGGAGGCGGGATGGTAGCGGCAACCCGCACCACCACCATCCCACCCGATTTTATGCTCTCCCCAGCTCCAAACCCACCAAGGGGAGTGTATAAAATTCCACCTATTTTCTCAGCATCTACCCTGTCAAGCCCCTTAAGAATGTTATGTATTTCAATTAGATCACCTCTCATTCTTCTAAACTCCAGGGAATATAGGCTTAGTCCACTCAATCTCTCCCCATGGGACAATCCCATGAACCAGTCCATTGAACCTTTATTGCACTCCCTCTCGGGAGTTTAATATCTCATCTAAACGACAGCACTGTTGAGAGTGGAGCTGTCCTTACTGCCCTCAGTGGTCAGTCTAGAGCAAATCACCAGAGTGGGACTTAAACCCACAACTTTCCGAGTCAGAGAGAAGTGCTACCCACAGAGCCACAGTTGATGCCTGAATGAATTTGAACATCTCTTGCTTTTATATTTCTGTAGAGCATGCAAGCAACATTTCTAGCCTTTTAAAATATTTTTAAAGAGTTTGCTCTTTTACATTTAAAACCACTTTCAAATAATAAAGACAAAAATCTGACCACCTTCAGACTATTGCTGTAGCACATTTGAATATATCAGTCACATTACAAGGTTTAGATACCTTCCAGTGAGAAAAATAATTAATGAGACAATTAGCTACCCTTAATACTCACAAACACACCTGGCAAATATAGAACTGCATTATGCAAAACATGAGCTTGTCTCACACCATTGCCAAAACACATCATTATCTGCACAGCTAGTCCTCTCACTGGTCTCTGTGCAAGCAGGAGAATTAATTATCCATTAAGGTTGATTATCATAATAGCTGAATTTGAACCTGGGCTTTGCTCATTTCCAATGTAATGGGTTGAAAACGCAAATTCTACAAGAACATTTCTGAAATAGAATTGAACCTCTCAGAAAGAAATTTAACACCTGGGCCAAGGCACTCAATCGTGCCAAAGGATCTAATATAGTGGGGTGGGGGTTGTGGCGGGTAGCTTGCGACCCTCATTCCAGGCCAGGAGTGTGCTGTATGCCAAATTGGCTCAAGTGCTCTGTAACTCTCAGGACACTCACCCGAGACTGAGGTAAACCCCAAATGCAAATCCAGAGGCCTAACAACTGTTTCAGACCCCTTTCCCAAATTGGTTTGGGACTGACCATAGCTTCGGCTGGTTTTCTCAGGCACGTGGAGGCACCAGTCTGCGGTTCTTAAAGGGGCTGATAGAGTCTGCCACCACCCCCCCCAAAAAAGTCTCACATCTTCTTACTCATCTTAATTTGAAACCAGGAGAAGCAAGAGTGTCCCTCCTGACTCTGCATTACAATTGTGGGCTGCTGCCAACCAGCACTTGCTGCCCCCTTGCCCGTATCTCCCTATTGCTTCTCACCCCTACAACCTTTGGGATTTGCCTAAGACCATTTGCCGACTGGCTTTCTTTCCACTCCATGACTGATGAGCTACTTCTGGGGCCTCAAATGATGCCTGCATTTCACTGGTACAATGCTAATGAGTCATGTGCACCAATTTGAGCTGGTCTTCCCACCAGTCTGATGAAGCCAGTGCAGCATGCGGTACACCACAATCACATCTCAATTCAGTTACCAATCAATAATCTTTTATTTTCTATACATGCTTTAAGAAGTATTGCAAAGTGTAGCATTGAACTCAAAATCCAGTAAAGCAAGTGTTTTCATTTATATAACACCTTTCACAACCTCAGCAACTCTTAGAAAATGTTTTAAAAAACTAGAAATGGTGCTTTAGAGCCAATGAAATACATTCAAAGTGTACTTACTGCTGTAATGTCGAAAACACAGCAGCTAATTTGCACACAGCAAGCTCCCACAAACTGCAATGTGATAATGACCACATAATGTTTTAGTGGTGTTAATTAAATATTGGCCAGAACACCAGGGAGAACTCCCCTGCTCTTCTTCAAAATAGTGCCATGGGATCATTATGACCACCCGAGAGGGCAAACAGAGTATTAGTTTAATGTCTTATCTGAAGGACAGCACCTCAGACAATGCAGCACTCCCTTATCAATGCAATGATGTGTCAGCCTAGATTATGTGCTCAAGGGCTGAATTTTATAAGCTCGCTGCCTTTCTCAGCAGTGAGCTTTGTAGAAGGCGCGGTGCCTGTGCCACTTGTGTGCCGCTGAGCCCCCGCGATATTTCACGTGGGGGTCATTTAAATGGAGGGGGTGGAGCGGCCACACCCTATGACGTAGAGGCGGTGGCTGCTCCGTCCCTGGCAATAATGCCCAGCGCCACCACGCACGCACCAGCCTTTCTAAAGGACTTCAAGCCCTTTAGGTGTGTTTGCATTTTTAAAGTCAAAGAATGTGGAAAAGTGCACATGGAATTACATTTTCACTCCCCTCAGCCACACCCCCAAGGAAGAATCGATTGATTGATTGGACATTCCCCACCCCCCCAAAAAACTTTTATGCAGATCCCAGCATTCCCCTCTTTAACCCCCTTCCCACCATCCCCCCCCCCCACCAATCAAAAGAGTTTTCCCCGCTCCCCCTTCCCCCACCGGAATAATCGGTGTGGGATGGCTGCCGGGATAAGGTAAGTTGATTTGCATTAATTTCAATTCATTTTAATATTAAATTAAGGCCGCTGCACCGAGGTCTTTCCTGGAAGAATCTTCCGGGCTCTCCCCCCACACCCCCACCACGACTCCCAATGTCTGATGGCTGGTAAAATTCAGCCCCAAGTCTCTGGAGTACTATTTAAACACACAAACTTCTGAGTCAGAAATTGCTCCAGCTAACAGCATAGTTAAAGTATCTTAATATTATTTTGTCATAAACTTCCTTATTGCATCCAATGAGTGACTCACATAACTTGACATAATAGATTGTGAAATATTTGTGAAGCTGAAATTAGTTTTTGCAAAACTGACTTTATTAATGAATTGGAATCTACCATATTTATCCTTCATTAAACATTTTTATTTGTATACTGCAGTGTTCTAATTTTCACTTTATGAAATGAAATGCAATCTGAAGGGCTGAGAACACATTTAAAATAACAAATGAGTATCAATTAAATGTTGCTGAGATTTGAGATTTTATTTTGAAGTATTGCTGTTGACTGAAAATGAAAGGTCTTGAATAAGAGCCAAATCTTCAAAACTGAGTTTATTTTCTTAGCTGCATCAACTTTTCTTATCATCAAGGCCTCCCCATAGTTCCAAGCTGCCCCAACTTTTCTGTTGCCCACCCCAATACCACAATAGTCGCATCTGCCCCCTTCGCCTAGCCCACATCATGTTCATCTCCTCCAAACTCCTAATCATCTTACTCTGCAGGTTTCCATTTTTAGTGAACTGTTAAAGACATTCTTTATGTACCAGTCGACAGGGATGAGTAGCAGCAATGTTCCCCCATTGCAATGTAGAGGTAACTAAGAAATATGGTTAACAGTTTTGATAAAAGGTCATTGACCTGAAACTTCAACTCTTTTTCTCTCTCCACAGATACTGCCTAACCCAGTGAGTATTTCCAACACTTTCTGCTTTAATATTTAGAAATTGTTGCTTACTTTTCTATTTGATTTTGTTCCACTATTCAATAATATTTTGAAATTATTCTGTGGGATAAATAGAGGGCCATTTTAACTTGAAATGTGCA
This sequence comes from Heterodontus francisci, assembly GCF_036365525.1. Lineage (NCBI taxonomy): Eukaryota > Metazoa > Chordata > Chondrichthyes > Heterodontiformes > Heterodontidae > Heterodontus > Heterodontus francisci. The sequence continues at coordinate 11,119,560 of NC_090385.1, forward strand.
ACAGGTAGATAGAAGTGGACTGCACTCACCGCCTACTTTATTTGCTAAAAAATAACAGCATCTGAACAATGCACATCATTATTGATGTATAAAACAGTCAGCAAGTGTTAGCGAGGAAATGATACCCTGTGAATTGTGAATCGCCGCAAGTTACTGGACACTCTGTGCCGCTTTGTCATTAGTTTCGTGAAAATGGCCTCTCACACTCAACTTTGCCGTGAGTTCGTGAAGTTGCTGCGGGTAGACATAAATTACCCTTTAAACTCACCATAGAAACTTAGCTCTAGCAATTATCAGCATAAGTATCCTTGTAACTATAGGGGGGTGGGACTGATTGAATAGCTCCATGGAGAGCTGGCATGGACTCGATGGGTTGAATGGCCTCCTTCTGTGCTGTAAATGATTCCATGACTGTAATTGTTAATGACAGCCAATCAACCCCTCTTTCCCAGAAAGTGAACAATTCAAAGTGTGGTGCCTCATTCCTTCAGGTTGTTAATTGTTTTCAAAGATTTTAAAAATGTAATATTTTTCTTACTTTTCCTTTCAGTCTTTTTCTCTATGTTCCTTAAACCAATCTCTCTTTCCCTCTCTTTACTTCTCTTTCTGATTTGACTCTAATTCACTTTCCTGTTTATTTCTTAATCCTTTAATGACATTTTTTAAGGAGATAGACTGTTGGTCTCGTTGATGACTGAGGACCCAGATGCCCTGCTGTCCTCACAGAGTCATTATTAGCTCACACTTCCAGCAAATTAGTGGGCATAAATTTTTTGATCTGAAGGGTACAGGAACAATTCTAAGTAAGCGGGTATGATGACTTCGGTCCAGACTATGCCAGCCAATTGATGATGCAGTGAAGCTGCAGCAATTATGAGGTACTGGCCTCAGATCACATACCTCAGGGTGCCAAGTGCACAGCTGATCGGTGGAGGGAGGGTAGGAAATCGGTTAAAACCACACTGATCTGGCTTACTTCTGAGCATGGGAGAGGGAGGCAATTCTGGAGGGGCCTCTAGTGGATTGGGCTGTGGGTGAAGATTGATTATGGCCCCAGAAAGAGCACTGTTGGTCCTCCTGCCTCTGCCAAAAAAACAATATTTCCTGGGTCATTTTCTGAGTGATCTTTTAAGGACTGCTGATTAGGTTGTGCGACGCTGTTGTGGGATAACCTTGAGAAGGGATCACCTTAAGAGCTGTAAGTGAATATCACCAGAGGAAGTGATGCCATGCCACACATGACCAGTTAGTTGTGCGCGGAGCCTGATATAGTGAGATGTGTTTTGGAGTGGCTCGTGCAATAGCTGTACATAATTAAAGTATAATAAAACTCATGTTTTCTTTGTAAATTACTTGTCATCTTGTGAGTCTTATAATAGCTCACACAACAAAGAAACAAGTACAAAGGTGCAAAGAAAGAAGGAAAGACTGAAAGACTTGCATTTATACAGCACCTTTCATGACCACCTAATGTCTCGCATCTCAAGGCACTTTACAGGCAAGTACTTTTTGAAGTATAGTCATTGTTGTAATGCAGGAAATGAGACAGCCAATTTGCACACAGCAAACTCCCACAAATAGCAATGTGAAAATGACCAGATAATCTGCATTTTTTTGAGATGTTGATTGAAGTATATATATTCACCAGGACACCGGGGAGAACCCCTTTGTTCTTCTTTGAAATGGGATACTTTATATCATAGAATAATTTTATGAAACAAAAGGAGGCCTTTTGGCCCATCGTGTCCGTGCCGGCTCTGCACAGAGCTATGCTGTCAGTCCCACTCCCCGGCTCGATCCCCGTATCCACCTAAACAAGATGATGGGGGGCCTTGGTTTAACGTCTCATCCAAAAGATGGCATCGCTGACAGTGTAGCACTGTCAGCCTTGATTTTTGCATTCAAGACCTGGAGTGGGACTTAAACCCAGAACCTCGTACCTCCAAGGTGAGAGTGCTACCAACTGAGCCACAGCTGACACTGCAGAGCATGGGCTGTATAGGCTGCACCCATTGGGATGTCAAAATTGCAATCAGGGTCCCAGTTACGTATAGGACACAGATTTGCTGATTACAAGTGGCCTCCCACCTGAAACAGGCATGTGCTCAGTTGCTCGTCTCAGGAACCTACCAAAAAATGCACCAGCATGAGAGGGCAGTGAGTGACACCACGGTATTTTCAGACTAGTCCTAGCACATTTAAACTGGAAGGAATGAACTAGTATCTATAGAATTGGTGCTATCATGTACAGGCAGAATGCAATTGTTAAACTTTCTTTGTCCATTGCATTGTTTTAAATGAGTTCGTAACTCCATTAATACAGTGAAGGAAACAATTTCAGATGATAATGTTAACTATGCGTACATTACTATCTCACTGAGCGATTTAAAGGCCTAAGTTTCACTTCATTTTCAAGAAACATTTGTCTGTGCAACGTGATGTTGCCTTTTGAAATTTTTAGTACCATTGGGAAACAAAATATTAATTTCCAAATTCTTTACTATGGGAAACACATCTCACAATTTGTCCAAATTAATTAGGAAAAGAGACTGAAACCCAAAGGATTGAGTGAAATGAAATAGGTTTGAGCACTGGGCAAAGAGAAAGAATGTGTTCAGCACAATGAAACCCAACAAAAAAATTAGCAGAAGACCAGAAGCCAAAAAACTTTCAGAAAAGAATGACTGACAGAAAAGTTTTAAACATTGAAAACACAAATCCATTTAATAACATTTATGCAGCTCCACTAACATCTTAAAATAATCCCAAAGTGCTTCACAGGAGCAATTATCAGACAACGTTTGATGCTGAGACATCAAGGTGATATTAGGACAGGCCAAAAGCTTGGTCAAAGAGGTAGATTTGAGGAGCAACTTAAAGGAGGTGAGAGAGGCAGAGAGGTTCAGGGAGTGAATTCCATAGCTGAGGGCCTAGGCAGCTGGAGGCATGACTGACAATGGGGAAGTGATGAATGGCAGGCTGCTTTCTCCTGGGTGCTGTAGTTGGTCTGATTGGATTTGCCCTGCTTTTGGTGGACAGAACATACCTGGGCAATGTTCTACTTTGTTGGGTAAATGCCAGTGTTATAACTGTACTGGAACAGCTTGGCTAGGGGTGCAGCTAGTGCAGGAGCACAAGTCTTCATTACTACAGCTGGGATGTTGTCAGGGCCCATAGCCTTTGTTGCATCCAGTGTGCTCATCCATTTCTTGATATTACATGGAGTGAATCAATTTGGCTGAAAGTTAACAACGTGATGGTCGGAACCTCAGGAGGAGACCGAGATGAATCATCCACTTGGCACTTCTGTCTGAAGATGCCTATAATGTTTTCACCTCTCTCTTTTGCACTCACTGACTGGCCAGAAGAGACCAAGGAAAGTTGTGAAAAAGCAACTTTAGTCAAGAAATCCTTGGGCCTCTCCAGCTCCAGCCTTCCCCTCGCGGACCCTAATCACAGTGGAACCGCACCCCACCATCTCCTCTGTACCATCACCTGCCCCACAAACACCGCCCCCCCACCCTGATTCTCCAAAGGCCTTCTTTGGCCTCCTTGTCTCGAGAGACAATGGGTAAGCACCTAGATGTGGTCAGTGGTTTGTGAAGCAGCGCCTGGAGTGGCTACAAAGGCCAATTCTAGAGTGACAGGCTCTTCCACAGGTGCTGCAGAAAAAATTGGTTGTCGAGGCTGTTACACAGTTGGCTCTCTCCTTGCGCTTCTGTCTTTTTTCCCGCCAACTGCTAATTCTCTTCGACTCGCCACACTTTAGCCCCGCCTTCATGGCTGTCTGCCAGCTCTGGCGATCACTGGCAACTGACTCCCACGACTTGTGGTCAATGTCACAGGACTTCATGTCCTATTTGCAGATGTCTTTAAAGGGGAGACATGGATGGCCGGTGGGTCCGATACCAGTGACGAGGTCGCTGTACAACGTGTCCTTGGGGGTCCTGCCATCTTCCATGCGGCTCATATGGCCAAGCCATCTCAGGCGCCGCTGGCTCAGTAGGGTGTATATGCTGGGGATGTTGGCCGCCTCGAGGACTTCTACGTTGGAGATACGGTCCTGCCACCTGATGCCAAGGATTCTCCAGTGGCAGCGAAGATGGAATGAATTGAGATGTCGTTCTTGGCTGACATACGTAGTCCAGGCCTCGCTGCCGTAGAGCAAGTTACTGAGGATACAGGCTTGATACACTCGGACTTTTGTGTTTCGTGTCTGTGCGCCATTTTCCCATACCATCTTGGCCAGTCTGGACATAGCAGCGGATGCCTTTCCCATGCGCTTGTTGATTTCTGCATCGAGAGACAGGTTACTGGTGATAGTTGAGCCTAGGTAGGTGAACTCCTGAACCACTTCCAGAGTGTGGTCGCCGATATTGATGGATGGAGCATTTCTGACATCCTTTCCCATGATGTTCGTTTTCTTGAGCTGATGGTTAGGCCAAATTCGTTGCAGGCAACCGCAAACCTGTCGATGAGTCTCTGCAGACACTGTCCTGTGTGGGATGTTAAAGCAGCATCGTCAGCAAAGAGGAGTTCCCTGATGAGGACCTTCCGTACTTTGGTCTTCGCTCTTAGACGGGCAAGGTTGAACGACCTGCCATCTGATCTTGTGTGGAGGAAAATTCCTTCTTCTGAAGACTTGAACGCATGTGAGAGCAGCAGGGAGAAGAAGATCCCAAATAGTATAGGTGCGAGAACACAGCCCTGTTTCACGCCACTCAGGATAGGAAAGGGGTCTGATGAGGCACCGCTATGCTGAATTGTGCCTTTCATATTATCATGAAATGAGGTGATGATACTTAGTAGCTTTGGTGGACATCCAATCTTTGCCAGTAGTCTGAAGAGACCACGTCTGCTGACGAGGTAAAAGGCTTTGGTGAGATCAATGAAAGCAATGTCGAGGGGCATCTGTTGTCTGCGGCATTTCTCCTGTAGCTGGCAAAGGGAGAACAGCATGTCAATGGTGGATCTCTCTGCTCGAAAGCGGCACTGTGCCTCAGGGTAGACACACTCAGCCAGCTTCTGGAGTCTGTTTAAAACGACTTGAGCGAAGACATTTTCCACTATGCTGAGCAGGGAGATTCCACGGTAGTTGTTGCAGTCACTGCAGTCATCCTTGTTCTTATAGAGGGTTATGAGATTAGCATCACGCATGTCCTGTGGTACTGCTCCCTCATCCCAGCACAGGCAAAGCAGTTGATGGAGTGCTGAGAGTATAGCAGGCTTGGCACTCTTGATTATTTCAGGGGTAATGCCATCCTTCCCAGGGGCTTTTCCACTGGCTAGAGAATCGCACCCACCATCTCCTCTGTACCATCATCCGCCCCACAAACTCCCCCGCCCCCACCCCGATTCTCCAATGGCCTATGTACTGCCCATCCCACCCTGTAAGATTGACTGCAATGACCTACAGCAATATATTTCAACCCAGACAGTATTTGTGTATTGGATTCATTGGCTGTGAAGTGCTTTGGGACATCCTGCGGGCATGAAAAGTGCTGCAGAAATACAAGTTCTTTCTAAGAGCAAAAATAATTTCTTTCAGGAGGCATTAAATACAAGTGTGATTGCAAACTCCTCCCATGGGGAGTTATGCTTACAGGAAGCTCTGGTTGGAGGAGCAGGGTTGCATTGTTGTAACCATATCTCTAACTGTCTCTAACCTGCACTCCCTGAGAATATAGATTGCCTGTTCTAAGCCCAACATCTCACAATCAATCCTCCTTATGCATTTTAAATGTACAATAATTTGGCGTAGCTAAAATGTTAACACAGAAAGATAAACACAAAATGCATATGTTGATATGTAGCAGGACAACACTGTGGCTTCATCACATTCCTTGTGCCTTTCTTTTAGAGAAACAGTAAAAAAACGAGTCTCGTCATTTTTGTCAATTGTTCTTTCTCGCGGGTCCATTAACAACGTACACATGCCATGCATATTATTAGCTCACCTTGGTAATTTTCCTCAAGTCTGGTACAACAGGTGAACAACAAAGATGTGTCTCAAAAAGAATTGCCTCCAAACTTTGTGTACAACCAGCTTTCAAAGCAAGGAGATAATTCCTCATGCAATTAACATGTACGTGTTCTTACACCACAACAGTGACTGCACTTCAAAAGTACTTAATTGGATAGAAAACACTTTGGGACGTGCTGAGACCGTGTAAGGGGAGGTGGTGGTGTCGTGGTAATGACATTGGACTACTACTCCAGAGCCCAGGCTAATGCTCTGGGGACATAGGTTCAAATCCCACCACAGCAGATGGTGACATTTGAAATTAATTAATAAACTTGTCATTAAAAAGCTAGTCCAATGGTGACCATGAAACCATTGTAGATTGTTGTAAAAACCCATGTGGTTCCCTAATGTCCTTTAGGGAAGGAAATCTGCTGTCCTTACCTGGTCTGGCCTGGCCTATATGAGACTCTAGGCTCACAGCAATGTGGTTGACTCTTAAATGCCCTCTGAAATGGCCTAGCAAACCACTCAGTTCAAGGGCAATTAAGGGTGGGCAATAAATGCTGGCCTAACCAGTGACTTCCACAAAACCAATTTTAAAAAGTGAAAGGTGCTATATGAATGCAACTGCTTCTTCCGTTACACATTGAAAACCCCAGCAAATTTGATTTATGCCTTATTTATCCCCAGACAGTATTTGTTTCTTACTTTAACTGAGGCCAAAAGCAAAATAGTTCCTTTTAAACAATAACACATGTCTAAAGGGGTAAATGGTGGGGGAGTGGATTCCATTCTTCTCCCAGGGCCCCAATATTCCACATTGCTTTCAGCGACTTTTCCGTGTAAAATGTCAGAAGAGAAAAAGTGAGAAACAACTGTCATAAATGAGAAAAGTGTGTAAATATCAGACAGAGATAGAGATAGAAAGCGAGAGAGATAAAGAGATAGAGTCAGAGACTGAGAGAGATAGAGACACAGAGAGAGACAGAGTGAGAGAGAGACAATAAGAGTGAGAGACATATCGAGACAGATAGAGAGACAGACAGATAGAGAGACTGACAGATAGAGACAGACAGAGAGAGAGAGGGTTAGAGATAGAGAGAGACAGAGACAGAGTAAGAAAGACAGACTGAGAGACAGAGACAGACTGAGAGAGAGGCAGAGTGAGAGAATCAAAGGGAGAGAGACAGAGAAAACCCTAGCAAGGTTCTTATAAAAATGAGAAATATATCTATAGAACATAGCAAACTCTGCATCTGTGTTTGGAATGTGATTATCAACATCCCTTTGCATAATTTAATAATGATAAACATTTGATGCACTTTATTTCTGGTAGAACAGGATAAAATTAACAGACAAATTTCCAAAATTACAAAATATGACAGCAAATCTACACCCAAATAAGTGAATAGCAGTGCAGCCATTTGTATAACGATTTGACACTTGGTGCCAATTATTTTGAACCCTGCAGGTGCAGAACTGGCAGCAGCTGAATAAATTGGCACAGGAGCTGGAACATCTTCCTGTTATTAAATGAAGCTAACACAGCAACCAATTACAGCAGAACAATCTCTAAATAATTCAGAGACAACACAATGCAAATACATGTAAAAATGTACCCGACCTTAAAATATAACATGGCTGAATTTCCTATGCTTTTCACCCAGCGGACTATTGGGATTTCAGGGCTGCCTCTGCCAACCACCTCCCACACCCCCACACCTCCATGACAAGAGGGAGTAGGAGGACCTGCATCCACAATTGGTTAAGATAATAGCTGCCAAGGTAACAAACTTGGGAGGGTGTTCTCAGCCTCCTGCCTCACTTTCCTCTCCCAATGGGGAAAGAGATGGGACTAAATTGGATAGCTCTTTCAAAGATCTGGCACAAGCACAATGGGCTGAATGGCCTCCTTATAGGCCTTGTGCCCAAACACTTCCTGATTGGAGTACCAGAGAGGGAAGGGCAGCAAAGGCCAAATGGCCCAACGTAAGTTCCGTTTTGCAGCTCAGTCGGAGAGCTCGAGAGCTTCTAGCTGGTATCTAAAATCCTGACTGAAGGTCATTGCTACTTTCCCTCTCCTTGCCTTCTGGCTGCTGTTTTTGGACAAACAGCCAGAAGATCCTGACACTAGAGACCATTGCTGCTTCCCCACCCATTTACAGAGCATTGGCCCTGCCAGGGAGGTGGAGTTGAGGCGGGAGTGGTGGGGGGGGGGGGGGGGGGGTGGAGGATGGGGGGGTGCATGATGGCAGCATGCCCTAAGCTCTGGAATTCCCTCCATAAACCTCTCCACTTCTCTAACTCTATCCTCCATTTAGACACTCCTTAAAACCTACATCTTTGACCAAGCCTTGTCCTAATGTCTCCTTCTTTGGCTCGGTTTCAATGTCTGCCTGATAACACTCCAGTGAAGTGACTGGAGACGAGTTACAACATTAAAGGCACTATATAAATACCAGCTGTTGTTGCTATTGGTGAACACTCACTGTGTTATGGTTAAACCGCATCTCCATCTACACATCACAGAAGACATCAATGGAGCTAGTTTTTGTGTGAAGGCATTCCCAGAGTGGAGAGTGTATGGAAGGCATGGTACTAATCCCATGTGCTATGAATACCTGTAGCTTTCATCTGAAGGGCTTATTTTTCAGCAAGCATCTGTGCCAACAAGACGTAATTGTGGAATTGTTAATCCACAGTCCCATCGACAATCCAAAGTGAGTTTAAGATTTCTTTCAGCTCTGTCCCATCAGGGAGTCTCTGGTAGATCCATCTTTGGGGGTCAGTGGCAGGCAGTAAGGTGGGGGTGGGGGAGGGGCGGTCATTCAACCATAGAATGATTGGCTTTGATTGTATTAAGTGACTTCTTATTCTACTTGATCCCTGACAAGTTATTTTCTCCATCTCTCTCACAGCACTCTTAATTACCTTAATCGGTCGCTGTCTGTGGGAGGCAGGTCACTGCCATCAAACGGCTGTATGAAACCCCTGCTGATATTTGTTCACACATTATGGTGTCCTTTCATTACTTATGCAATCCTGTAAGTGCATGACACAGCCCTTTTCATTTTAGAGCATTATTTTTTTTAAAGAGGAAGGAAAAGCTGAAATTTTGACATGAGATATTACAATTTTGCAGATTTAATAACCTGTTTGAGTCCATTATTAAATCACAATTTAACAGGCTGATTAGATGTTGATTTGATAGTCGCCCACATTATTACTAATCAACAGCCCATCATGGAGCTCGAGGTTGGATCTTAGCAATATATTCGAAGAACGATTTATCAGCTTTCTACCGATTAATGTCTGTCCTTTAAGTCTTCATATTAGTTGCTGCTTTTAAAGAAGAATTTCAAACATTAAAATGATTCAATAGGGTAGATGCAGAGAAACTGTCTCCTCTATTGGGAACTAAGAATAAGGGGCCATAATCTTAAAATTAGAGCCAGACCATTCAGGAGGGAAATCAGGAAGCACTGTTCCACACAAAGGGCAGTGAAAATCTGCAATGCTCTCCCTCAAAACTCTGTGGATGCTGGGAGTCAATTGGAGCTTTCAAGATTGAGATTGATTTTTTGGGAATATCAGGGCATATGGAGCAAATGTGGCTAGATGGAGTTGAAATACAGATCACTCCTGATCTAATTGAATGGCAGAACAGCCTCGAGGGATTGTCTAGTCCATTCCTGTTCCTTTGTTCCTATGTCTTCCTTCTGTACTAGATGACTACACATAGAAACTTGCTACTGGCATCATTAGAGATTATCTAAACCAGTATTAACAATATTTAAAAAAATGTTGGAAATCTTCAGCTAGTCAAGGCTGTATCTGTGGAGCGAGAATACTGCTAATGTTTTAGGTCTTTGACCTTTCATCAGAACTGGAAGAAGTTAGAGTTGCAACAGCTTATTACCAAGTACAGGGGCAGGGAACAGAGGTGTGGGGAGGGGAGGAAAGAACTAAAAAGAAAGTTTGTGATAGGATGGAAGGCAGGAGAGATTAAGGGTTGGATTTTACGTGCGGTGGACAGGAGCTGGCCACCGACGTAAAAGCTGGTGGCGAACCCGCTTCCACCCGGGGATCCGTCACGCATTTCACGGGTCCCCGGGCTTTAATTGTTCAGAGGTGGGACTTCCACCCACTTGAGGGAGGAAGTCCCACCTCATTGAGCTGCTGGAAAATCATCTGGCCGGCAGCTTGTCGTCCCAGCAGCGCCACTGGAGGTGGTGGCCACTGCTGGGACTGCAGCCCAGCCGAGGAAATGGAGCTGGGACTGAAGGTAAGTTGGGGTTTGCCTCGCCGTGGGAATCAGTCACGACCTGGCGAGGCATGGGTGGTCGTTTCGGGGGTGGTTGGGGAAGCAGAGGCAGCCCTCAATCGGGCACCCTGTGCCCAATTGTCTGTCCCCCCCAACCCCCCCAGTATGCTGAGAAGCTGCCAGATATCACTGGGCAGCCTTTCATGTCTACCGGACGCCAGCTTGTCACAGGTAAGATTCCCATGGAGGTGGGCGAAGGCCCTTAAGTGGCCATTAAGTGGCCACTTTAAGGCCTTGATTGGCCAGGGGCAGGCAGCCTGTTTCTCGTACCCCCCCCCCACCCCCATCCCCACCCCTATGGCCAACGTAAAGTGGGGCGGAGGCGGGAGCAGGCCGAGAAGGCCTCCGGAGCCTCCCGCTCAATTTTACACCATCCCCCGCCACCATCCGGCTCGCTGGGGTGGCGTAAAACTCTGGCCTAAATAACCTAAGTGATGATGGTGAAAAACAAAGAGGATGGTAATGAGAAAAGTACAGAAACAAAAGGAATTGTGAATGATTGCAGCAGAATCATTATCAACAGCTGCTGACTGAGAAAATGGGGGCAAAGGTTATGATCTGAAATTTTTGAACTCACTGTTAAGTCCAGAAGGTTGAAAAGTGCATAATCGAAAGATGAGGTACTGTTCCTCAATCTTACTTTAAGCTTCATTGGAACAGTGCATGAGGCTGAGGAGAGAGAGAGGTTGGTTTGGGAGTACAGCAGAGAATTAAAGTGACAAGCAACTAAAAGATCAGAATCACACTTGCAGACTGAACAGAAGTGTAGAACAAAGTGATCAGCCAATCTGTGTTTAGCCTCCCCAGTGTAGACCACATCATGAGCAGTGAATGCACAGTGTTAAACTGAAAGAGGTATAAGTAAGTCACAGTTTCATTTGGAAGAAATATTTGGGGTCCTGGACAGTGAGAAGGGAGGATGTGAAAGTTGCATCCCCTGCATTTGCATGGGAAGGGGAGTGGTGTTGGGGGTGATTGATGAGTGGATCAGAGCGTTGCAGAGGGAATTGACCCTTTGGAATGCTCTATAGTTGCTTAGAAACTGTTATATCTCTAAAATTTTGAATATACTGAATAATTACTTTGCATCAGCATTTACTGTGGAGGAAGAGATCCACAAGCCAAACATCCCAGGGAAACCATTATTGATTCAGGGAAATTAAAGGCACTTAAGAACAACAAATCCCTAGGACCTCATGGTGTCCATCCCCAGTTTTCAAGGAAGTAGGTGAGAACATTTCAGATGCCCCAACTATAATCTTTCTCTTGATTCAGGAACAATTCCTTTAGGTTAGAAAATTGCATATATCACTCTATATGACAGTATCACTGGGCTATTTTAGAAAGGTGAGAGAGGGAAACCAGGGAGTTAAGTTAGCCTAGCAATTGTTTTCCGGAAATTTCTAGAGCCTATAATTAAGTATTTTTTTGAAGCGGAGACATGGACGGCCGGTGGGTCTGATATCAGTGACGAGCTCGCTGTACAATGCGTCCTTGGGGATCCTGTCATCTTCCATGCGGCTCACATGGCCAAGCCATCTCAAGCACCGCTGGCTTGATAGGGTGTATATTCTGGGGATGTTGGCCAAGGGATGTTGGCCGAGGTGGCCAACAGCCCCAACATATACACCCTACTGAGCCAGCGGCTTAGCAGTTGGCAAGAAAAAAGACAAAAGTGCAAGGGGAGAGCCAATTGTGTAACAGCCCCGACAACCAATTTTATCTGCAGTGTCTGTGTAAGAGACTGTCACTCTAGAATTGGCCTTTATAGCCACTCCAGGCGCTGCTCCACAAACCACTGACCACCTCTAGGCGCTTACCCATTGTCTCTCGAGACATGGAGGCCAAAGAGAGAAAGAGAAGAGATAATTAAGTATAGGAAAACTGAACACCTTGAAAATTTTCAGCTGATTAGAGATAGTCTGCATGGATTTTGTAAGGTGTAGGTGAACAAGAGAATGCCTATGCATGTTATTTATACAGACTTTCAGAAGGCAATTGATAAAGTCCCTCAAAAGAGACTATTAGCTAAAGTTGAAGCTCATTGAATTGAAAGCCAATTATTGACCTAGTTGGCTGAGCAGAAGGAGACAGAGAGTAGGGGTAATGGGCAGGCACTCTAATTAGCAGGATGTGACTAGTGATGTCCCACAAGGATCTGTGTTGGGGCCTCAACTATTCACGATATTTATTAATGACTTTGATGATGGGAAAGAAAATCATGCATCCAAAATTTGCTGATGACAAAAAGATAGACAGTATTGTAAGCAGTGCAGATGGAATTGTCAAATTACAAAGAGATAGTGATTAAGTGAATGGGCAAAACTATGGGAAATGGATTTCAATATAGGCAAATGTGAAGTCATTCGCTTTGGACTTAAAAAGAATAGAAGACAGTACTTTCCAAATAGTGAAAAGCTACAAACAGTCAGGGTCTAAAGCAATTTGGAGGTCTGGATATATCGATCATCAAAATGTCATGCACAGGTATGGAAAATAATCAAAAAGGTTAATGGAGTGCTGAACTTAATATCTTGGGGAATAGAAAACAAGAGGGTAGAAGTCATGTTGCAGCTGTACAAAACCTTGGTTAGAGCAAAGCTAGAGTACTGTGAACAGTTCTGAGCACCACAACTTAGGAAGAATAGATTGGCCTTGGAGGAGGTGTAGCGTAGATTTACCAGAGTGATACCTGGACTCCAAGGGATGAATTACGAGGAGAGATTAAACAAAATAAGGTTGTATTCCCTGGAATTTAGAATGTTAAGGGGTGACTTGATCAAAGTTTCCCAGATATTAAGGGTAACAGCTAGGGGTAGATTGAGAGAAACTATTTCTGCTGGCTGGGGAGTCTAGGACTAGGGGGTATTATCAAAACATTAGAGACAGACCATTTAGGTGTGAAATTAGGAAACACAAAGGGTGATAGAAGTTTGGAACTCTCTTCCGCAAAGGGCAATTGAAGCTGGATTAATTGTTACTTTTAAAACTGAAATTGATAGATTTTGTTCGACAAAGTTATTAAGGTATATGAGGCAAAGCCGAGTATATCGCATTCGGTCACAGATCAGCCATGCTCTCATTGAATGGTGGAGCAGGCTTGGGGGCCTAAATTGTCTCCTCCTGTTCCTATGTTTCTATGTTCCATTTCTGATTGAAGGTCACTGATCTGAAACATTAACTCTGTTTCTCTTTCTATAGATGCTGCCTGACCTTCTGAGTATTTCCAGCATTTTCTGCTTTTATTTCAGATTTCCCTCATCCACAGTATTTTGCCCTTGTTCCAGTACAGGCTTTAGTGGTTTTGCACTCTTTTTTTCAGCATAATAATCTTTTGTTTCAAATTTCTTTTATACTTGAATACACAAAACTAATCGTGCCTTGACAGTTATTAATGTGTTGGAAATATACAACCCTTCAAAAGCTGTAAGGCCTGAATAATTTTCTTCCTAACTATAGCTGCGAGGGAGAGGAGTCTTTCTGATTATCTTCCAATGAACAGATGTTTGAAATTATGTTATCTGGCTGTCCAAAATTAGGAGCTGACATTTGGAAAGTGATGGCAGTTTTACTCTGGTATTAATGACAGGCACTGTATCTCATAATGAAGGGGACATCAAGCTCACTGAGCTAGTGTCACATACACAATAGCGGAAGGAAAAATGAAAAGGGCACCAGTAAGCTATCACGTCATATTATGGCAGTACCTGTCCTCTTTCTATTCATGCCGTTGCAGCAACAGTACATATCATGGAAACACAATAGCCAAGCTTGAAAGAGATGATGTCTTCCAAACAGGAATTTGTTTCTCTCATAAGATATGTTAATTTGAGATTACTATACTCCTCAATATGACATACTGGCACTTGTATTAAGTGTTCAGAATTTGTACTGGGACAGAAGCTAAAGGATTAAAGATAATGCAGATACTAACTTGGAAGTAATAAGAATATTTAAGAACCATTCGTCCTCACACCCAAAAGGTCAATGGATAGGTGAGGGCTGATTTCCTGAGTTGGTGCTGCCAGAACAGAATCTCGCCAAATACTTTAGGCACGAAAGAGATAAAGAGGTGGCCCAGATGGGGCCTTTGAGCTACAAAGCTCACAGGTAGTGCAGGAGACCATCTTGGTGAAGGAATTGAAGTCAGCACTAGGAACGGCCAACTGAAGAATCATGAAGGGGTTGATTGCCACTTAAAGCACTGGCTAGAGCTTATAAAAGAGGCTGAATGGCATTTTAGTAGCTAATGCTTCAACTAACACCCTCTCCTACCAGAGAGTAAACATGGTGTTGTAATGAATTTCAAGGGAGACTCACCACTTAAAGGGATACTCGCCATTTCATGGTCTTTGCTGCCTGATCAGTGAAGAAGACCTCTGAAATACATCAGGCTACTTTCTGGGACACTGTCAACAATTCACCAACAATCGAGCAATATTTAATCTCAAAATTATTTGAGAACTCCATCTAAAAAGAGAAAGTGCTGTGCTCCTCCACCTTATTGTTCATGGGCATATTGCTTGGGGCATCTCTTGGTCTGGACCAAAAATGGGAGAAGAACAACAACAATGACTTATATTTTAATGTGATAAATAACCGAAGGCACTTCAAGATGCATTATAAAACAGAATATGACACCGAGCCACATAAGGAGACATTAGGACAGATGATCAAAAGCTTGGTCAAGGAAGTACATTTTAAGGAGTGTCTTAAAGGAGGAAAGTGAGGCCCTCCGGGCAAGTTCAAATTATGGCAATCCACAATTGGGATGAAAATTTTGTGCTAAATCCAGACTTTGCAGTAAGCACAGAACCCCTTCAACACCTGGCAGTGTATCTGAGCAAAACTTAAAAAGTAGTAGGACAAGCTGAGAAGGCTGTTAAAAAGCATATGGGATTCTTCACTTTATTAGTAGAGGAACAGATTACAAAAGCAAGGAAGTTATGCTAAAGCTTTATAAAATATTGTTTATGCCATAGCTAGCGTATTGTGTTCATTTCTGGGAACCACACTTTAGGAAGGATGTCAAAACCTTGGAGAGCATGCAGAAGAGATTTACAAGAATGGTAGCAGGGATGAGGAACTTCACATATGTGAAGAGACTGGAGAAACTGAGATTGTTCTCCTTAGAGCAGAGAAAGTTAAGAGGAGATTTGATGCATTTGTTCAAAGAACAAGAACAAACAAAGAACAAAGAACAGTACAGCACAGGAACAGGCCATTCGGCCCTCCAAGCTTACGCCGATCTTGATGCCTGCCTAAACTAAAACCTTCTGCACTTCCAGGGGCCGTGTCCCTCTATTCTCATCCTATTCATGTATTTGTCAAGATGCCTCTTAAACGTCTCTGTGGTACCTGCTTCCACCACCTCCCCCGGCAACAAGTTCCAGGCACTCACCACCCTCTGTGTAAAGAACTTGCCTCGCACAGTTGCACGATTTTGATAGAGTAAATAAGGAGAACCTGTTTCCAGTGGCAGAAGGGTCTGTAACAAGAGGGCACAGATTTCAGGTGATTGGCAAAAGAACCAGAGGTGACATGAGAAAACATTTTTTTTGCATGCAGTGTTGTTATATCTGGAATGCACGGCCTGAAAGGATGGTGGAAGCAAATTCAATATAACATACAAAAGAAAATAGGATAAATACTTGAAAGGAAAAATTTACAGGGCTATGGAGAAAGAGTGGGCGACTGGGATAAATTGGATAGCTTTATCACAGGCATGATTGGTCAGATAGCCTCCTTCTGTGCTGTATCATGCTATGATTCTATGATCTGGAATGTGATAGTAATAGGTAAGTTATCAGAGACTCGTTGGGACTTTAGGAACCTATGATATTGGAATAGGAGGAAGCCTTTCAGTCCCTCAAGCCTGTTCCATGATTCAATTACATTGTGATTGATATGTATCCATATCTTGTTAATCTTTCAAACTACCATATTGTGGTATATGTGAAATACCTTTCTCAATGTCAGGATCATTTATCAGCAGTGTCTATGTTTGCCTCAAGAATTCTTCTACATGGGACTCAATTCATTGCAGTGACACAACTGTAGGTCAAAGAAAGAACATGTGTCCTTCAAGATGAAGATTGTACATTGGCTGGGGCAATATAAAAGTTTACTGGCAACTTGTGTATTTCCAACACCTAACAGATGTCAGATTGTTACAGGATCCTTTTGTCAACATAAGTACTTGGAAGTTAATGAGACTGCACAGCATTCAAGAGAAGATAATCCAGTTTCCTGTAAAATTACTGATGGGAAATGCACTCATGAATGCTGTTTCTTTAAGTGGTGAAATCAGCTTCAAGAAAAAATTATGAAACAAGAAGACAGGTCATTATTAATGAATTAACACCTTTTCTCATGAATTGCGATCGTTCGTCACAATTCATATTCAGACACTGTCTCCATCATGTAAGTCCCAAGATTGTGAGACTAACTCAAGAGGAGCTTTGAGTGGAGATTTTGGAATGAGGGTTTGTGTCCCTTATTCACAGCATTCCCAATCTTCAAGATCAATGCTTAAAAAGTTGGAAGGCTGCAAATTGGGATTGGATTTCACTGCATCTGAATGTCTAGTCTGTGATCCCATCAAGTGAAAAAAAGAGTGGGAGCTATCCAGTATGCTTGCAATGTGTATATGGGTATATATATTGGGCATGAAAAGGTTCCTTGCATCAAGGCTTTGCTAGGAATGTAAATTTTCATAATATTACAGACCAAAGGCTGCAGTCCTGTGCCTGTTTGGCAAGAATTAATTCAACATAGTCAAACTCTTGAAGGTTTATTAAGAGTTGAATTAACCTGACCATACTCAAGGCCCAACATCAAGAACACATTGGTCACAGGGGTTATACACATTACTGCTCAATTCGCCAGGTTTCTTTTATACCTTCACTTGCATTGTTTCTACACTGCACTGATCCTATCAGTCTTCACACTCCATACCCCTTTATCACACTCTTAATAACCAATGCGATGCTTTATGGTTGCAAGTTACAGGAAAATGTTGGTGTTTTAGTGTCAATGTGGCAGAATAAGAACCAAGATACAAAATCAATGATATTGGGCTGTATTTTCAGGCCCCCCCCCGCCAAAGTCAGGAATGGAGGCAGTGGGAGTGGGTGGGGAGATGGCAGGAATACCAGCACCAGCCAGTGGATAAGTTCAGGATGCCGTTCCTGGTGCTGGCAATGTTCACCAGGGCTGGGGGCAGGACAGGACAGAGATCCCACTCTCCTCCCTATTAAGGCCAATTAAATTAGTTAAAAAGCAAATTAAGACCTTATTGGAGGGGGAGGGTGGAATATTTAAAGGGGGGCATGGGTTTCAATAACTGTCATAACCCTGATCAGCTGAAGGGAGGTAGGTACAGAGTGGGAAGCCAGTCTAGGCTGCCACAGGGCATCACCCCGACCCCATAATAGGGTCAGCAGGACAAAGTGGGACTCAGAATTTGCTAAGGAGGTGCCCTCGGTGCTGCATAGATGGTGGGGAGAGTGGGAACTTGGCACTCGGACATTGAAATGGGTCTTCAACCCCTGGCAATGTGGCTAGCAATTTAGGGAGGTGGTCACGCCAGAGGTTCGGAGCATGCAGGCAGATAGGGAATGGGTGACTGCCAGGCAGTCTAAGAGAACCAGGCAGGTAGTGCAGGAGTCCCCTGATATTATCTCACTTACTAATCGGTTTTCCATTTTGGATACTGGAGAGGGTGATGGTTTGTCAGAGGAGTGCAGTCAGAGCCAAGTTTGTGGCACCACAGGTAGCTGAGCTGCACAGGAGGGTAGGAAGAAGAGTGGAAGAGCAGTAGGGATAGGGGATTCATTAGTTAAGGGAACAGACAGGTGTTTCTGCGGCAGTAAATGCGACTCCAGGATAGTGTGTTGCCTCTCTGGTGCCAGGGTCAAGGACGTCACAGAGCGGCTGCAGTACATTCTTCTGGGGGAGGGGGAACAGCCAGAGGCCGTGGTCCACATTGGTACCAATGCCATTGGTAAGAAGGGGGACGAGGTCCTGAAAGCAGATTTTAGGAAGCTAGGAAGGAGATGAAAAAGCAGACCTTACTCCCAGTCCCACATGCAAGTGAGCATAGGAATAGGAGGACTGAGCAATTGAACACGTGGCTGTAGAACTGGTGTAGGAGGGAGAGCATCAGATTTCTGAGACATTGGGACCGGTTCTGGGGCAAGTAGGGCCTGTACAAGATGAAAAGGACTGGGACAAGTATCCTTGCAGGGAGATTTGCTAGTGCTGTTGAAGAGGGTTTAAACTAAATTGTCAGTGGGATGGGAACCTGACAGGGAGCTCAGATTAGAGGGAAGCTAAATTGGTAACTAGTCAGGGGAGTGGGAACCAGGAGCAGGTATTAGAGAGAAATACTAAGGTACACAGAATACTGGGATAGATAGAGAGTGGGGGAATAGTAAGTTATTAGGTGGGGTCAGTGCAAGGGAGAAAATAATAAAGTCTGAATCAGGGTTAATGTGTATGTATATTAATGCACAAAGTGTGGTTAATAAGGCTGGTGAGGTACAGGCGCAGATTGCCATGTGGAAATATGATGATGTGTTTATAACTGAGACCTGGCTCAAAGAAGGGCAGGACCTGGTGTTAAATATTCCTGGTGTTCAGGAAAGATAGGAAAGGGAAAAAAAGGGGTGGGGTGACAGTGTTGATTAAGGAGAGTATTGCTGTGCTGGAGAAAAACGACGTCCCAGAGGGGTCGAGGACAGAAACAATATGGCTGGAGCTAAGGAACAAAAAAGGTGCCGTTACATTGCTCGATGTTGTCTATAGGCCACCAGCTAGTGGAAAGGATGTGGAGGAACAAATTTGCAAGGAAGTTACAGAGAGATGCAAAAATAATTGGGTAGTTATAATGGGGGACTTTAATTATCCAAACATAGACTGGGATAGTAGTAGTGTAAAGGGCAGGGAAGGGCAAGAGTTCCTAGAATGTGTTCAGGAAATTTTCTACAGCAGTATGTTGCTAGTCCAATGAGAAAGGAGGTACTGCTAAACCTGGCTCATGGGAATGAGGTGGGTCAAGTGGACCAAGTATCAGTAGGAGAGCATTTAGGGGATAGTGATCATTGTACTATAAGGTTTCAGCTGACTATGGAAAAGGACAAAGAGCAATCCAGGGTAAGAATAACTAACTGGGGGAAGGCTAACTTCAATGGGGTAAGAATGGAGCTGGGGCGAATAAATTGGAGTCAAAAGCTAACTGGAAAACCAGTAGATAGTTCAAAGAAGAGATAGTTCGGGCACAGTCACGGTATGTTTCCTCGAAGGGGAAAAGTAGAGCAAACAAATCCTGAGCTCCCTGGATGACAAAATAGGTAGAGATTAAGATAAAGAAGAAAAAGTGTGCTTATGACAGATGCCAGGTAGAAAATACCATTGAGAACTAGGCTGAATATAGAAGGTCCAGAGGGGAAGTGAAAAAACAATTAAAAGAGAGCATGAAAAGAGACTGGCAGCTAGCATTAAAGGAAATCCCAAAGTTTACTATAGGCATATAAATAGTAAAAGGGTGGTAAAAGGAGGATTGGGGCCGATTATGGACCAGAAAGGGGATTTACACATGGAGGCAGAGGGCATAGGTGAGGTATTAAATGAATACTTTGCATCTGTCTTTACCGAAGAAGATGCAACCCAGGCAATGTTGAAAGAGGAGGTAAGTCAGACACAAGAGGGTTTAAAATTGATAAAGAGGAAATATCAGATAGGCTGTCTGTACTTAAAGTGCATAAAACACCTGGGCCGGATGAGATGCATTCAAGGATACTGAGGGAAGTGAGGGTGGAAATCGCAGAGGCATTGGCCTGCTTGAATAAAGCCTTCACCCAAACAGGAATTGTGTGTTTAGTTTCTTCCATGTTTGGGGCACAAAACATAACATTGCCATGACTCCTTCACCCTCCTCCAGTCCAGGCTGCCTCAGATCTTCACACCAACCCCCTGAGTGCATGGATGGATCCTAGGACACAAGGAAAGTCCCTTGAAGACACGTCTACTGGCCCCTCTACAGGAGCCCCAGACAGAGGCACAGAGGTGATGAACTGCCGATGCCACCTGCTCACTAGGACAACCATTGGGCATGTAATCAGGCTTCGGAAGATGCAATTCTGGTTTCTGGACCAATCAGATGGCACCCTCCAAGACCCTCCTGTAAGAATCCTTGTCATTGTGGTGGCCTGCTGTGCTCTCCAGAACATGGATGTCCACAAAGCTGTGGACCTTAAGGACAGTGAAGCCCTGGAAGGAGGCAACTCATCAGGAGAGGAGCAGGAGGTGCGAGAGGAGAAGGTAAAAGAGGCAGATGGAGATGAAGCTGAACAGAGAGGTGCTCCTGCTGCACAATGAGGTGCCCTCCTCCTGCCACCTTCTGGGAAGAGGGACCTTCCTCCTCTCCCTCATGGCCTCCAACATTAGATCCAATTCGACATTAATGAAGTGAGGGGCAGCCCTGACCTGGATGCCGGGCCTTGGGCTATCCTGTGACATCTCGCTTCCCTATGGTGCAGTGAATAGCTTTGGCACAAACCGTGGATTTCTCCCTCGGGACAAACAGCAGCCTCGGTGATGGCTGCCATGGGGAGTCTAAATGAGTCCCTCACATCATCTGACCCACCTCCATTCCCACCCCCACTGGCTATAATTGAACAGGATACCTGTCTCCAGATCAATTAAGAGCTCATCCACATGAAAATCTTAACTTTAACCAGTTTCCCACCAGAGGAGAGTTTCTGACCCAAAATCAAACCCAGCTCCAATTTCCCACATCTATGGTGAAAATTCAGCCCATTAAGCCTTCAATTTAGTGTGATATAACAACAACAACTTGCATTAATATACAGCCTCTAACAGCAAAACTTCACAAGACAATGTGTAGCAGTGTTAGCCCACAAAATTTGACACTGAGCCACATAAGGAGGTGGTGGCATAGTGATAATGTCATTGGACTAGTAATCCAGAGGCCCAGGCTAGTGCTCTAGGGACGTGGGTTCAAATCCCACCATGGCAGATGGTGAAATTTGAGTTCAATTAATAAATCTGGTATTAAAAAGCTATTCTAATGGTGACCATGAAACCATTGTCGATTGTTATAAAAACCTATCTGGTCACTAATGTCCTTCAGGGTAGGAAATCTGCTGTCCTTACCTGGTCTGGCCTACATGTGACTCCAGACCCACAGCAATATGGTTGACTCTTAACAGCCCTCTGAAATGGCCTCGCAAGCCACTCAACTCAAGGGCAATTAGGGATGGGCAATAAATGCTGGCCTTGCGAACGACACACACATCCCACGAACGAATAAAATAAAAATATTATGTCTGGTGACTAAGGGCTTGGTCAATAAGGTAGCTTTTAAGGACTGTCTTAAAGGAGAGAGAGGTAGAGAGGTTTTGGGAGGAAATTACAGAGCTTAGGGCTCAGGCAGTTGAAGGCAAGTCCACCAATGATGGAGCCATAAAAAAATCAGAGCTGCACAAGAGGAGGAGCGCAGAGCTTTTGGAGGGTTACAGGGGTAGAGGAGATCACAGAGATAGGGAAGAGTGAGACTATGAATACAACAAATCTATATATGAACAATGTAGGACCTGGCCCAGGAAGAGGCTGCACCTGACTTTGGTACAAATACATTTTCACCCTTGTTACAGATATTTAATTTCAAAACTTAATGTCAATGAAATATCATATAGAATATAAGTAATTATTTTGTGTAAGATGGATTTCTTAACAAGTTCGCAATGTTAGTTAAGCTTAGCACGCTGTTTTTTGTGAGAGCTTGCTCTGTGCAAATTGGCTGTAGTGTTACCTGTAAAGCACCTATGGTGAGGTCATAAGAGACACTATAGAAATACAAGTTCTTTCTTACTCAAACTCGAGGGATTGACTCCGCTAAATGATAATAGTATTTAGATGCATAACAACTGCTGAGACTGTCACATCAAAATCACACTCTGATAACATTGCTACAGTTGGGCCATTTTCTACCATTCCTTAACATGCAAAAACTGAGGGGATGAGGAAGGAGATCCACCTGTCAGAACTTTAGTAAGCTGCACCATTATCCTGTTGTTAAGAGAAAGCACAGGGGCTTTTCCTTAAATAAATCAAGGGGCACCACTGTGCAAATAATGACCTGGGTCTGGCTCCATAATGAGCTTGGTGATCTCTCTACTTTTACACACCAACAACAACAACTTGTATCGATATAGTGCCTTTAATGTAGTAAAAGATCCCTAGGTGCTGCATAGGAGCATTAAACAAAATTTGACACCAAGCTACATAAAGAGATATTTGGATAGAAAGTTCGGTCAAAGCAGTAGGTTTTAAGGAGCATCTTAAAGGAGAAGACAGAAGTAAAGGTGTTAATTGTATATTAATTATGTTCAATTGTATGCAGGTGGTGGACCTTAACTGGGGATTCACTTGAGCCCCTATAAAAATAGACAGAGACTAAAACTGTGGTTATTGGTAAAGGAGGTGTATGCTTGTAATGTGTAGCCCTGAAAATAAATATAAAAGTGTGTAAAGATTGGCTCCAGTTCTATCCTTCACTAACTGTCTTTCTGGAATAGACAGGGATAGGTTTAGAGAGAATTCCAGAGCTTAGAGTCTCAGCAGCTAAAGACAGAGCCACCAATGATGAAGCAATTACAATTGAGGATACATAAAAGACCAGAATTGGAGGGTTGTAGAGCTGGGGGAGGTTTCAGAGACAGGGATATATGAGGCTATGGGAGGATTTGAAAACGAGGATGACAATTTTAAAATGGAGGTGTTATCGGACTGAAAGCCAATGTAGGTTAGTTAGTACGGGATTTGGTGTGCATTAGGACACGGGCAACAGAATTTTGGATGATGTCAAGTTCACAGAGGATGGAAGATGGGAGGCCAGCCATGAGGCCATTGGAATAGTCAATCGAGCGGTAGCAAAGGCATTGATTAGGATTTCAGTAGCGGATGATCTGAGGCAGGGGTGAAGTCAGGTGATGTTACAAAGTGGAAATAGGTGGTCCCGGTGATGGAGTGGATACGTGGTCAGAAGCTCATCTCGGGGTCAAATACACCACCAAGGTTGCAAACAGAGTGATTCAGCCTCAGACAGTTGGCAAGGAGAGGAATGGAGTCGGTGGCTAGGCAGCAGAGTTGGTAGTGGAGACCATAGACAATGGTTTTGGTCTTCCCAATACGTAGTTGGAGAAAATTTCTGCTCACCAAGTACTGGATATCAGACTGCAGTGTGACAAATTAGAGAAGTGGAGCACCACAGAGCTGGTGCAGACTCCGCACTGCAGCCTTTCTGCTCAGGTTTTGCTCCTGTGTGAATGGTAGGGACTGATTTCAATTTGCCCTCTTTACAATTCATCAGAGGTTGAGACTGTATGTACTGTGTTATAAATAGTTTCCCATTTGCCATCAGAGATCTTTGCTTGACACCTTTCCCCGAAGCTATTCCTGCTGTATTTTTTTGTTTAAAAATAAAGGTAATGGAATATATTTATTCAATGTTTTGGATAGGCAGGTTACATAGGTCAGTGACAAAGATGTACAAGCTGATTCCCCAATTAAACACCAGCAAGGGACAATGGGAAGAAATTTGATTCACTTACACTCATTTCTTGGGTGCAAAACTGGATCAAGAAGCACTGATTTCGGGAGGCTCCAATTCTGCGTCCAATGTTGCGTGAAGTAGGTCCAACAACAGATTGATTTCGGTGATATTTAGGCTTCCCTGGTGGATGCCTCAAACAGGAATTAGAACATATGAACAACAGTGACGGACCCTCTGGTCCATCCAGCATGTTCCACACAATTGTGATACCTTGCGCACGCATTACATCCACTCGCCAACCAAAACTATGTGTTTTCATTGGAGAGGTGAAAAAAAAATTCAAGACCAATTTGGAGAAAGCAAATATCTGTTATATTCCTCGTTGACCCCTTTAAACCTTCATAATTCATCCCAGACATCACGTTGGCCCTGATCGTGCTGTGCAATGTTTACCATTTGCACAAGGTGATCTGTACTCCAACCAGAACAGGTCCAGCTTTCGCTTAGAGCTATCCAGCCAATTGGTGTCCACTGTACGTGCAGACAGCTAAGTTAGTCCCATATGCTATTGAAAAGCCTACGACTTGATTAATAGATTTTTGAAAGGCAAGCATATGAAGGATTGTGAAATCAAGGTGGATAAATGGAGATAAGATACATAGGATCATAGGAAATATGACCAGGAATAGGCCATTAAGCCCGTCAAGCCAGCTCCGCTATTCAAACAGATCATGGCTGATCATCTACCTCAACGCCATTTTCCCCCACTATCCCCATACCCTTTGATGTCATTAGTATCCAGAAATCTATTGATTTCTGTGTTGAACATGCTCAATGATTGAGCCTCCGCAGCCCTCTGGGGTAGAGAATTCCACAGGTCCACCACCCTCTGAGTAAAGAAATTCGTCCTCATCTCATTTGCTAGCAAAGGTTGAGTTGTTTAGCCGCCAAACCCATAGAGAGTGCAGCCGTGCCGTTCATGGCAGTGACCATCATGCACTTGGCATGCTCAGTGTAGGTGACCACATCCCTGATCACATTCTCCAGGAAAACCTTCAGCACCCTGTGAGTCTTCTCTTCGATCAAACCTGAGATCCATTTGACCTTGCCATGGCGAGCCAGGCAGTGAATTACTGGTTTGGTAATGCCCTGGATATTATCACAAAGCACTTTGTGGTGACGCTTTGTTCCCCACTTTGTCCAGTCCTTTGCATCCTTTGCCTCTGTCAGACATGATGATTCTTCACTCAGATCACTGTACAATATGACCATGATCTAATTGAACGGCAGGGCATGCTCAGGGGCTGCACGGTCCACGATTGCTCCTATGTTTCTAAACGCTGCGATCAAATGGTTGAAGTACAAATGGCTTCAATTTATAAAGTATTCTGCTCTGTGTTGCTGCCCTGTTTTTCCAAAGCCAAACTATAAACATCAAAATATAGAGTCATAGAGTTATACAGCACAGAAACAGGCCATTCAGTTCATTGTGTCTGTGCTAGCCATCAAGCACCGAACTATTCTAATCCCATTTTCCAGCACTTGGCCCGTAGTCTTGCATGTATATATTGAAAACAATCTTTCATGTATGAGTTTTCAAACTTTGAAATAATGCTGTGCAGGCTTTTTGCTAAGAAAAAACATAGACTTGGTTACTTTAAAGGTAGTTAATATATTATGCTGCATCCCACAGCATGCACCACAAGAAACTCCAATTAACTACCTTGCTTCTGTACTCCTTAATATGATTGCCGAACAAAAATCTATCAATTTCAGTTTGGAAATTTTCAATTGACCTCCAGTCTCAATAGCTTTTTTGGGGAGAGAGTTGCAGATTTTCATGACAAATTTTATGGACAAATGTGCTTCCTGACTTCCCCCCGAATGGCCGAGCTCTAATTTTTAAGTTATGCCCATTGTTTTGGACTGCCCCCACCAGCAGAAATAGTTTCTTTCTATTTACATTATCAGCTCCTTTTAATCATCTTAAAAATTTCAACTAGATTACCCCTTAATCTTCTTTACTCAAGGGAATTTTTTTCCCCCAAAAATATACTTTACTCATTAAAATCTGTAAAAAAAAATGCATTACAAAACAGTTCAAAACAGCACCAAGTTGACATTCCAAAAAGTGCAAAGGAAATCAGTTTTCTTCAATACAGGAGTGAGTTGCCTCACAACCCTTCCATTCCATTTTACATGCCATGTACATTTTACAGCAAACCCATATTTGGTGTATACAGCCCGAGAGGTTTCCCATGGGTCCAGCCCCTCAGTTCACTGGTGGGTGGACCTTACACAGTGGTTTTTCCCCATTAAGCCTTTGCAGCAGCTGCCCCAAGCTTTAGTGCATCCCTCAGCACGTAGTCCTGGACCTTGGAATGTGTCGGTCTGCAACACTCGGTCATGGACAACTCTTTGCGCTGGAAGACCAGCAGGTTTCGGGCAGACCAAAGGGTGTCTTTCACCGAATTGATAGTCCTCCAGCAGCAGTTGATGTTTATCTTGGTGTGCGTCCCTGGGAACAGCCCATAGAACACAGACTCCTGTGTTAGAGAGCTGCTTGGGATGAATCTCGAGAAAAACCACTGCATCTCTTTCTACATCTGCTTTGCAAAGACACATTCCAGAAGGAGGTGGGCAACTGTCTCTTCCCCACCGCAGCCACCTTGAGGGCAGCGTGCGGAGGGGGCGAGACTCCGGGCGTGCAGGAAGGATCTGATGGGGACGGCTCTTCTCACCACCAGCCAAGCTACATCTTGGTGCCTGTTTGAAAGTTCTGGTGATGAGGCATTCCGCCAAATGACTTTGGCATTCTGCTCGGGGAACCATTTGACAGGATCCGCCATCTCCTTTTCCCATAGGCCCTTGAGGACATTCTGTGCAGACCACTGCCTGATGGATTGGTGGTCAAAGGTGTTTTTCCCCAGAAACCTTTCCACGAAGGATAGGTGGTACGGCACGGTCCAACTGGATGGAGCGTTCCATGGCAATGTGACGAGGCCCATCCTTCACAACACTGGGGACAGATAGAACCTCAACACGTAGTGACACTTGGTGTTTGTGTACTGGGGATCTACGCACAGCTTGATGCAGCCGCACACGAAGGTGGTCATCAGGATGAGGGCGATGTTGGGTACCTTTTTCCACCCTTATCCAGAGGTTTGAACATCGTGCCCCTCCGGACCCGGTTCATTTCGGATCCCCAGATGAAGCGGAAAATGGCTCGGGTGACCGCCGCAGCGCAGGAGTGGGGTATGGGCCAGACCTGCGCCACGTACAGCAACAATGTGAGCGCCTCGCACCTGATGACCAGGTTCTTACCCATAATGGAGAGAGATCACTGCTCCCACATGCTCAGCTTATGGTGTATCCTGGCTACTCACTCCATCCAGGTTTTGGTGCACGCCCCGGCCCTTCTGAACCATATCCCCAGCAACTTCAGGTAGTCTGACCTGACGGTGAAGGGGACAAAGGATCGGTCAGCCCAGTTCCCAAAGAACATGGCCTCGCTCTTGCCCTGGTTAAGTTTGGCTCCCAAGGCCAGTTCGAACTGGTCGCAGATGCTCATCAGTCTGCGAACGGACAGCGGATCCGAGCAGAAGACGGCAACGTCATCCATGTACAGGGAGGTTTTAACCTGAGTGCCTCCACTGCCTGGGATTGTCACCCGTCTTATGCTTGCATCCTTCCTAATAGACTCAGCAAAGGGTTCGATACAGCAAACAAACAAGACAGGGGAGAGAGGACAGCCCTGTCTGACTCCAAATTGGATCAGGAAACTTTCTGATTCCCACCCATTGATTGAGATTGTGCTCCTGATGTTTGTGTAGAGCAGTTTGATCCAATTGTGATTCCCTCCCCAAACCCCATTTTGGAAAGCACGTCCATCATGTAGGTGTGCGATATCCTGGTCCAGGCTAATTAGCACGAGACTATCAGAGATCTTCCTGCCGGGTACAGGGCAGGTCTGGTCATGGTGAATCACCAACTTCAGAGCAGACCTGACTCGACTGACTATGACTTTGGACAGAATTGTAATCAACATTAAGCAATGAGATGGGCTGCCAATTTCTGATTTCTTCCCGCTCCCCCTTCCGCTTGTGGGTGAGGGTAATGATGCCTTTCCTCATGGATTCTGACATGCTGGCGTCCAGGAGCATACTCTCATATACTTCCAACAGGTCCGGGCCAACCCAATCCCATGGGCCCGAATACAACTCAACCGGTAAGCCATCGCTTCCGGGAGTTTTACTCGTCTTGAAGGACTTGACGGCCTTTGTCAGCTTGTCCAGAGTTAACGGCTTGTTCAGTCTCTCCCTCATGCTGTCATCTAAGACCTCTGTGATAGATGACAGGATGCGCCAGCCTAATCTATGTAACCTGATCTCATAATTTAATCCTTTTAGCCCAGACTAATTCTAATGAGTCTCTGCTCTACCCCCTCCAAGGTCAATGTAGCCTTCCTTAGGTATGGTGCCCAGAAGTGAATGCAGCACTCCAGATGAGGTCAAAGCAGAGCTTTATTTTACTGTAATGTAACTTCCACCCCTTTGTATTCCAGCTCCCTTGAGCTAAAGTCCAAAATTGCATTAACCTTTTTAATTCATTTTTGTACCTGTCCATTAGTGATTTAAATGCAGTTTGTTCAACCTCAGTGTCCAGCTGAGTAAATTGGAGCTGAATCAATGGGACATGCTACATAAGCTCATGTGTAGATTCAAGAACAAAGGGTAAAGGTCTGATTTTTCATTAGGTTGTAAAAAGAAGGCTGGTTGTTGCAATCTTAAATTCTTTGCGATGTATAGTTGAGATATCCGAGACAGAGTACAATCACCTTTTTATAGATGGAAGGGAAGATAGGTAAGTGAAGCACTCCTAGCTGCTTTTACTTGCCTACTAAGAGCCTGGTAGGAGTAATATTTGCACAGGCCAAGGAACACTCTTTAGTGTAGAAGAATTTAAAGGACAGTAGGAAACATGATATCATTTATCTTTTGTAGTACAATTTTTTTACATGTACCTTCTAACTTTTCATTTATTTTTCATTCCATTTCTTTTCACTGTCCCCTCCCTTTCTCTGTCGCCTGTTTTTGATTCTCTTTTCTTTATCTTCCTTAGTCTATTCTTTCACTGCACTTGGTTGTTATGCTGTCAGCTGTGTGGGTAATCCTCTCACCTCTCTGTCAGAAGGTTATGGGTTCATATTCCACTCAAGAGACTTGAACATGTAATCCAGGCTGATAGTCCAGTGCAGTCCTAAGGGAGTGCTGCACTTTCTGAAGTGCTCTCTTTCGGATGAGATGTTAAACCGAGGCCCCATCCACTTATTCAGGTGTACAGAAAAAATTCCATAGTACCATTTGAAAGAAGAGCAGGGGTGTGATCCCTAGTGTCCTTGCCAATATATATCATTCAATCAACATCACAAAAATAGATCATCTCAACATATTGGACTGCTGTTAGTGGGACCTTGCTGTTTGCAAATTGGCTGATGTGCTTCCTACATTCCAACAGTGACTACACTTCAAAAAGCACTTCACTGACTGTAAAGCACTTTGGGATATCCTGAGGTCATGGAAGGCGCTATATAAATGCAAGTTTTTCCTAATGTTCTGACATTGTCCCATTGATAACTTCCATTAGTCAAGGGTGTTCCCACTCAGTACCTTCCTGACTACTTTTATCTTGGTTTTACAAATAGATTATGGTGGAGCAGGTCAGATAGTTTAATAGGGTTGATTTGACCTGCTGGGCCTTAGTTGTCCACCTAGGGCCTAAACTACACTGTTTACTTAGGTTATAGTCATGCGCGAATAAGCAGATATGGTCAGTGAGCTCCAATAGTATAGCTCTGGGTTCCACACCATCTGGGTTTGAATGACAGTATAATTCCCCAACTTGCTGTGGGTTACCTACGCTGTTTCTTGGCTGGGTCTTGCAGGAGTGTCCTATGAACAATTATAAAAAGACTAGAAGTGAACAAAGCTAATTCAGCTCATCCAGATTGGGTGGATTCCAAAGCTCCAGTTCATATACCTCGCTCAGTAAAGTAAGAAACAATTGAATTCCTGTTTGAATGCCTCAGCAGGATTTTCATTCACTTTGTGTCTGCGGGATGTTCATTTCAGCAAGTCTCATCTCGACATTCAACTTAGTTTGTTATATTATTTTTAGGAAATAGGAACAGTGTAGCCCGTACAGGCCATTGAGCAATTGTAAAAACCATAGTAGCTCTTTATCTTTTTGACCCTGACTCCCTTGCCTTTCTTCATAGTTTAACTACATTCCCTTCCCTTTCTTAACTATCCTTCCTAATTTGAACATCAGTAGTTGATGTCAATCAATCATTCTTAATCCCCTCTGTGTGTAGAATTATCTTTTTCTGGATTGACTTTTAATCTACTTAATTCTAATGTTATGCCTCATTGTCCCACATTTCCCTATTATAGGAAGTCATTCCCTGTCTGCCCTGTCAATTTCCCGCAGCATTTTAAACACTTCAGTCAGATCATCACTTAACTTTATTATCTTTAGGGAATTACATCCACAGTGTATCTCATCTCTCAGCAGAGCTCAGTCTTTCCATCCCATGTTACATCCAGATGAATCTTGGCTGGATTTACTCTAAGGCCAGGATAACATTCCTCAGGTGGAGCATCTAAAACAGAACACAACAGGGGGAATGAATTAACTCTCGTTGCTCTAGAGACCCAAACGGAGAACAGGAGCAGACAGGATCAATTTCAGGACAAAACATCCCACACCCTCAGAGGGCTGGATTTTATGGAGCCCTTGATGTCGGGATCTGTGGCTGTGGGGGGGCCTGAAGATGGGTCAGGATGAAGCCCGTCACAGACCTTGATGCCGGCAGGGCCTAGCCCGATCCTCCTGGCGGCGACAAGGCACCGTGGCACCCCCCCACCCGCCCAGCCGCTTGCCGAAGGGACCACAATCAGCATATGCAAATTAATAAATTTAATAGATTTACATATACTCACGTCTAATCTTGATGGCCCAATGTGATCTTCGGCCAAGCGGCCGGCACTTCTACAACTTTGGATCCCAGTCCGGGGAAACGAGACGCTACACTGGCGGGGAGGGGGGAGCAGGTAAGTTTATCAGTGCAGGAGGGGTGGGGCGGGGGTGGGGAATGGGTCAAATAATGTTATGGGTGCAGGGGATGGTGGGAAGGGTTGTAGTTTAAAGTTTGTGCAATTTGGTGGGGGAAGGTCGGATGGTAAAGGTAAGTGTTTCGGGGAGAAGAGCAAATAGTTAATGTAATTGTCACTGGGGGGGGGGTACTGGGCGGGGGGGGTTGTAGGAGAGGGGAAAAAGAAATGTATGTTTTAAATGTTATTAAATATGTCCTTAAATCGTTAAATATGCCGGTAGGGCTAACAGCCCTTTAAAAATGGCACCAGCACCTGCGCACAGGCAGCTGACGCCATTGCCGGGGATGGATAGCCAACCCTCTCCACGTGATTGGCCCACCCCAGCTATTTAAATGCTCTTTGGCGTGTGGCTCACCCTCGCCAAGATTGGCAGCGAGCTCATAAAATCCAGCCCAGAGAGTCTGGAATAAGTCCAACTCCATATTAGTAGATTGTTAAACATCCCGGCCGATTGCCTTAAACAGGAGTTTATTTATATAGCCTCTTTAAAAAAGTAAAACACCCCAAGGAGCAATTAAACCATATTTGGCACTCTGCCACGAAAGAAAATATTAGGGCAGTTGGGCAAAAGCTTGGTCAAAGAGGTAGATTTTAAGGAGCATCTTAAAGGAGGAAAGAGAGGTAGAGGTGGGCAACTTTAGGGAGGGAATTCCAGAGCTTAGAGCTTTGGCAGCTGAAGGCATGGCCGCCAATGGTGGAGCGATTAAAATCAAGGATGCTCAAGAGGCCAGAATTAGAGGAGTGTGGCGTTCTCAGAGGGTTGTAGGACTGAAGGAGATTACAGAGATAGGGAGGGGCGAGACCATCTGGTTAGGGACCTTTCTATTAAATTCACTGGTATTGAACCTGTTCCACTCAGTTTGTGTAATGCAGTCTAACCAGCAGATCCTTAAAGCAATCGCCGAAGGCTGCAATCAAATTGCTATGCCGATATTTTAAACTTACTGTTCTGTGCAGGTTGTTGGAGAACAGGGTGGTGGGGGTGGTGGGTGGGGGGAAGGACGAGCATTAGTGCTCCTTGTGACTTAACATTACCCCCAGGATTGCAGCTAGCCCACACAAGCGCCCTCCCCTTCTCCATCACACTTTACTCCCACAACTTACCTGCCTTACCTTCCAGCGTGGGAATGACCACGCAAGTCCGAGCTGTGACAGCCAGCCAGCTGCCTCTGGAGGCCCAACAGGCCCCAAAAATTCCCTTCCAATTGTTAAGGTGAGGCCTTAGAATCAATTTCAGCAGGATCAATTTTCAGCTGGAGCTACTAAGTGGCAAGTAACATTCATGCCACACAAGTGCCAGGCAATGACCATTTCCAACAAGAGAGAATCTAACCACCTCTCCTTGATGTTTAACAACATTACAATTGCTGAATTCCCCACCATCAACATCCAGGGGGTTACCACTGATCAGAAACTTAGCCAGATCAGCCATATAAATACTGTGGAAATAAGAGCAGGTCAGAGGCTGGGAATTCTATGGTGAGTAACTCACCTCCTGACTCCTCAAAGTATCTCCCCCATCTACAAGGCACTAGTCAGGAGTGTGATGGAATAATCCCCACTTGCCTGGATGAGATCAGCTCCAACAACATTCAGGAAGCTCGACACCATCCAGGACAAAGCAGCCTGCTTGATCGTCACCCCACGCACTATCTCAAACATTCAGTTCCTTTTCCAAATGCGTCAGTGGCTGAAGTGTGTACCATCCACAAGATGCACTGCAGCAACTTGCCAAGGCTTGTTCAACAGTATCTTCCAAACCCGCAGCCTCTACCACCTAGAAGAACTGGACAACGTGCGTGTAGGAACACCAGCATCTGCAAGTTCCCCGCCAAGTCACACATTTTCCTGACTTGGAACTATAACTCCATTCCCCCATCATCACTGAGTTAAAATCCTGGAACTCCCTCCTTAACTACATCACATGGACTACAGCGGTTCGAGAAGGTAGCTCACCACCACCTTCTCAAAGGCAAGTAGGGATGGGCAATGATTGCTGACTTTGTCAGCAGGGCCAAGTCCCATGAACAAAGCACAAGAAAAATCCTCAGGCCAACCATGTCTTCATGCATTGGACCATCCATATGCCCATCTCACATCAGAAGTCAGGTGCTAACCAATATTTGCCAAGCTCCGCATGTCGGTCTGGACAGTAAATTTGTGCAACTACAGTCCTTGCTTTTATATTCCTTACCTCTTCTATTGAAACATAGTTGTCAATGACAACTAGTTTTTAATAACTTATGTATGTGTTAATTGATGATTAGTTTGTATCATCTATAAAGTCCACCTCATTTATATCTTTGAATGATTTCAAATATTTCAAATATGTCCCTCTTGATCATAATTCTTTTTCTAATGAGAATAACATGAACTGAAAATAATCTATCATTTTAGATCAGCAATTCATTAGCAAAAAATGTGTTTATTGCCCTGAATTAAATCCTTTTTAAAACCCAATTTCCTTTTGTAGACATTATAATCAGAACTGAATTCCGTGCTGCGTACCAGTGTCATCAGTAAAAGCATGAAGGGAGAAGTTTGAGGCCATCATTTCACACAGAGGGTTATTCAAACTTGGCATACTTTACTACATGTGACTACTGAGGCAGAGGTGCTAAAACCAATTAAGAGGGACAAAGCAAAATACTGTGGGTGCTGGAAATCAGAAATAGAAACAGACAATGTTGGAAATACTCAGCAGGATTGGCAACAACAATGGAGAGAGAAACAAAGTTAAATTTCAGATGTTATGAAAGAACAAGAATTTAAGAAATAGGAGCAGGAGTAGACCACTTGGCCCTTTAAGCCTCTTCCTCCATTCAATAAGATTACGGCTGAATTTCAATCCAACTCCACTTTCCTGCACTATCCCGCACTATCCCCATATCTCTTAATTCCCTTAGTACCCAAACATCCACCAATGTTTGTCTTGAATGTGCTCAATGACTGAGCATCCACAGCTCTCTGGGGTAGAGAATTCCAAAAGTTTACAACCCTTTCAATGAAAAAGATTTCTCCTCATCTCAGTCCTTAATTCTGAGACTGTAACCCTGTGTTATGGATTCCCCAGCCAGGGGATACATTTTCTCAGCATTTACCCTGTCAAGCCCCTTAAGAATTTTATATGTTTCAATTAGATCACCTCTCATTCTTCTAAACTCCAGGGAATACAGGCTTATTTTACTCAATCTCTCCCGATGGGACAATCCCCTCATCCCAGGAACCAGTCTAGTGAAGCTTCTAAAGACTCCCTCTCGGGCACGTATATCATCGAAAGGTCATCGGCCTCATATGTTAACTCTGTTCCTCCTACCACAGATGCTGCCTGACCTGCTGTGTATTTCCTGTGTATTTTCTGTTTTTCTTCCATTTAAGAAGGAATTGGATGAGGGTTTGAAAGGGTCAACTACAAAAGGATTTCAGGAAAGGAGCAGGGAAATGGGATCAAAATGGAGAGTTACAGTGGAGGAGTGAGTACCAGAAACAGTCTCTAATTTGTTTAGGACAATGAAGTGATATTGAACCAGCCCACTGTGACCGAGACAAATATCTCCATCTATAGCAGTGGGCTGAATGGTCTCCAAACATAGAAAGAAAGTTTTGAAAACAAAAGCAATCTCGGCCACTGTCAATCTATTTAATAGAGTTCCAAAAATATCATGTTGTATTCCACAGGTGTGCAACACAGTTAACTTTGTGAACTGCAGGCTTGCGTGGTGAGGCTGTTTATGCTAATCTGGGGTGCCCTCTGTTTCTCTGACTATAAATAAAATGATTTAGGGTAAGTTTGATTCAGCTGCCTTAAAAAGGACAAGAATGAAACAAAAGCAAAATAATGCAGATGCTGGAAAACTGATATAAAAACAGAAAATACTGGAAATACTCAGCAGGTCAGGCAGCAGCTGTGGCAAAAGAAACAGAGTTAACGTTTCAGGTCATTAAACTTTCATCAGGATAGATAGCAACGTCCAACCTTTTAACAGTTGTAATGAAAGGTCACAGACCTGAAAGATTAACTGTTTCTCTCTCCACAGATGCTGCCAAAGCTACTGAGTGTTTCCCAGAAAAGAAAGAACTTGCATTTATATAGTGCCTTTCATCAACTCAGGACAATCCAAAGCGCTTAACTAAGGACTTTTTGAAGTTTGGTCACAGTTGCAATGTCGGAAATGTGGCAGCCATTTTGTGCACAGCAAGCTCCCACAAACAGCAATGTGATAACAACCAGATATCTGGGTTTTTTTTAGCGATGCTGGTTGAGGGATATGTATTGGTCAGGACACTGGAGATAACTGCCCTTCTCCTTTCTGAAATAACACCCTGGGATCTTTTATGTAAGCCTTAGAGGGCTGACGGGGCCTTGTTTTAGTATCTCATCCAAAATATGGCAACTGCTTTGAATAAACCATTATGAATGACACAAGAACAGCTGGAAGGGCAATTTCACAATCAGCTGTCTCATTCACCAAACGAAAACTTCTCATTCTCTGCTTGGAAATCTCCAAGAAGGAGCTAGAGCTCTTGATCAAAATCCTGCTGGACTGTAATTCAAATCCAAACACAATAACATCATAAGCAGATAACATGATTGACAGCAAGAACAAAAAAAGGAATGGCAGGAAGAGCTACCAGGACATGAATGGAATTTGCAGTCAACCCGAGACAAGATAGTCAAAAATCTTAAAATGTATTTTTGAATATGAATCCATGAATATTGCCACTTATGTTGCGTAATTCTACTACCCACACAAATGCCCTTTCTCTTGTATCTGTGAGTAAACATAGTTTTGATTTGCTGGAGAATTGGGTTCAGTAATTGAAACACAGTTAAAAAATAGTAAACATCAATTTAGTGGATCAAATGCCTTTTACGTGATTGAAATTCACATCCATTTTGTCTTTACCAATCATTCCCTTCCTCTACTGAAAACTTTTACTCCTGACTATGGTTAGCAGCTGCCTTCCAGTTCCTCAACGTTATATCAGAAGGCTATGCAATAACCATTGATGGCCGTGCTTTCAACTGCCTGGGTTCAATTCCCTCCCGAAATCTCTCCACCTCACTGTCTCTCTCTCTCCTCCTTTAAGATGCGCCTTAAAACCTACCTCTCCGACCAAGGTTTTGGTCACCTGTCCTAATATCTTCTTGCGTGTCTCAGTGTCAAATTTTGTTTGATCATCGCTCCTCAGAAGGGCCTTGGGACATACTTCCATGTTATAGGTGCCAAAGGTGCAGAACGTAAGGCAGAAGCATTTGCAACAATCTTCAGCAAGAAATGCCGAGTTGATGATCCATCTCAGCCTCCTCCTGATGTCCCTGGCATCACAGATGCCAGACTTGAACCAATTTGATTCACTCCGGGTGATATCAAGAAACAATTTGAAGGCACTGGACACTACAGAGGCTGTGGGCCCTGACAATATTCAAACAATAGTACTGAAGAGGACTTTCCGTACTTTGGTCCTCGCTTGCCCGTCTAAGAGCTAAGACCAAAGTACGGAAAATCCTCATCAGGGAACTCCTCTTTGCTGACGATGCTGCATTAACATCTCACACTTAAGAGTGCCTGCAGAGACTCATCGACAGGATTGCGGCTGCCTGCAACGAATTTGGCCTAACCATCAGCCTCAAGAAAACGAACATCATGGCACAGGACGTCAGAAATGCTCCATCCATCAATATTGGCGACCACGCTCTGGAAGTGGTTCAAGAGTTCACCTACCTAGGCTCAACTATCACCAGTAACCTGTCTCTCGATGCAGAAATCAACAAGTGCATGGGAAAGACTTCCACTGCTATGTCCAGACTGGCCAAGAGAGTGTGGGAAAATGGCACACTGACATGGAACACAAAAGTCTGAGTATATCAAGCCTGTGTCCTCAGTACCTTGCTCTACGACAGCGAGGCCTGGACGTCAGCCAAGAGCGACGTCTAAATTCATTCCATCTTCGCTGCCTTCGGAGAATCCTTGGCATCAGGTGGCAGGACCGTATCTCCAACACAGAAGTCCTCGAGGCGGCCAACATCCCCAGCATATACGCCCTACTGAGCCAGTGGCGCTTGAGATGGCTTGGCCATGTGAGCCGCATGGAAGATGGCAGGATCCCCAAGGACACATTGTGCAGCGAGCTCATCACTGGTATCAGACCTGCTGGCCATCCATGTCTCCGCTTTAAAGACGTCTGCAAACGCGACATGATGTCCTGTGACATTGATCACAAGTCGTGGGAGTCAGTTGCCAGCGATCGCCAGAGCTGGCGGGCAACCATAAAGGCAGGGCTAAAGAGTGGCAAGTCAAAGAGACTTAGCAGTTGGCAGGAAAAAAGACAGAAGCGCAAGGGGAGAGCCAACTGTGTAACAGCCCTGACAACCAATTTTATCTGCAGCACCTGTGGAAGTGTCTGTCACTCTAGAATTGGCCTTTATAGCCACTCCAGGCACTGCTTCACAAACCACTGATCACCTCCAGGCGCTTACCCATTGTCTCTTGAGACAAGGAGGTCAAAGAAGAAGAGTACTGAAGACCTGTACTCCAGAACTTGCCATGCCCCGAGCCAAGCTGTTCCAGTACAGCTACAACACTGGCATCTACCCTGCAATGTGGAAAATTGCCCAGGTATGTCCTGTACACAAAAAGCAGGATGAGTCCAACCCAGCCAATTATCACCCCATCAGTCTACTCTCAATCATCAGTAAAGTGATGGAAGGTATCATCAACAGTGCCATCAAGTGGCACTTGCTTAGCAATAACCTGCTCAGTGACGCTCAGTTTGGGTTCCGCCAGGGCCACTCAGCTCCTCCCAGCAAGTAACATTCGCACCACACAAGTGCCAGGCAATGACCATCTCCAACAAGAGAGAATCTAACCATCTCCCCTTGACATTTAATGGCATTACCATCGCCGAATTCCCCACTATCAACATCCTGGGAGTTACCATTGACCAGAAACTGAATTGAAACGGCCATATAAATACAGTGGCTATAAGAGCAGGCCAGAGGCTAGGAATCCTGTGGCGAGTAACTCATTTCCTGACTCCCCAAAGCCTGTCCACCATCTACAAGGCACAAGTCAGGAGTGTGATGGAATACTCTCCACTTGCCTGGATGGATGCAGCTCCAACAGCATTCAAGAAGCTCAACACCATCCAGCACAAAGCAGCCCACTTGATTGGCACCCCATTGACAAACATTCATCCCTCCACCACTGACGCACAGTGGCAGCAGTGTCTATCATCTACAAGATGCACTGCAGCAATGCACCAAGGCTCCTTAGACAGCACCTTCCAAACCCGCGAACTCGACCAACTAGAAGGACAAGGGCAACAAAATACATGGGAACACCACCACCTGCAAGTTCCCCTCCAAGTCACACAACATCCTGACTTGGAACTATATCGCTGTTCCTTCACTGTCGCTGGGTCAAAATCCTGGAACTCCCTTCCTAACAGCACTGTGGGTGTACGTACCTCACATGGACTGCAGCGGTTCAAGAAGGCAGCTCACCACCACCTTCTCAAGGGCAATTAGGGATAGGCAATAAATACTGGCCTGGACAGCGATGCCCACATCCCATGAATGAATAAAACACAATGAAAAAGCAAGGTGTTGTAGCTGATGTTTAAGGTTTTGTTCCCCATTGAATAAGCTCACCAGAATCCTGGAAAGCGATCGGAATGAAGAACTGAGCCTTTATCTCACCATGCGGGCGCATAGCATATTAATGTTCCAATGTGCTGGACCTCCTGCCAGCATGTATTCTCATTGATAATTTATTAAATATACTGCTTTATTGGTTTTACCCTTAAAGAAAATACCTTAATATTCTGGTTGCCTTGGCAATCGCAAAGTGCAAAGATATTCTTAATCCAGCCAATAGACTTTCTCCAAATCCAAAGTGTTTTATCTTCACTAAGGGTTTAATCTTCACTGTGTAAACGTAATTAGCACTGACATATATTACCTTTTGTAAATTGATGTACTGAAATTGCTGGCTAGTTTCCCTCCATCCTGAATTCTTAGAGTCATAGAGTTATACAGCACAGAAACAGGCCCTTCGGCCCATTGTGTCTGTGCCGGCCATCAAGTACCTATCTATTCTAATCCCATTTTCCAGCACTTAGCCCGTAGCCATGTACGCTATGGTGTTTCAAGTGAACATGTAAATGCTTCTTAAATGTTGTGAAAGTTCCTGCTTCTACCACTCCTTCAGGTAGTGTGATCCAAATTCCAAAAATGTGAAAACATTTTTCCTCAAATCCCCTCTAAACCTCCTGCCCCTCACCTTAAATCTATGCCCCCTGGTTATTGATCCCTCTGCTCAGGGAAAAAAATTCTTCCTATCTACCCTATCAATGCCCCTCATAATTATGTATACCTCAATCAGGTCCCTCCTCAGCCTTCTCCGCTCTAAGAAAAGCAACCCTAGGCTATCCAGTCTTTCTTCATAGCTGAAATGCTCCAGCCCAGGCAACATCCTGGTGAAACTCCTCTGCACCCTCTCCAGTGAAATCACATCCTTCCTATAGTGTGGTGACCAGAACTGTACACAGTACTCCAGCTGTGGCCTAACTAGCATTTTATACAGCTCCATCATAACCTCCCTGCTCTTACATTCTGTGCCTTGGCTAATAAAGACAAGTATCCCATATGCTTTCCTAACCACCTTATCTACCTGTGCTGCTGCCTTGGATAAGTACACCAAGGTCCCTCTGACCCTCTGTACTTCCTAGGGTCCTACCATCCATTGTATATTCCCTTGCCTTGTTAGTCCTCCCAAGATGCACACTTCTCAGGATTAAATTCCATTTGCCACTGCTCCACCCATTTGTGACGATCTGTGTCCATTGTTTGCTGACACAATGTGGTATCCACATTTCCTACCGGGGACATAAATAGACATCTTGAATAGCAGTGTTCCAAAGACTCATCTCTGCCGGACTTACACATTATTTTTGCCAGATTGGAGCTCCCCACACATCCTGTCTTCTACATCCTGCTATTTAGCTTATTTATTATCCAGTATAAAAACTTCCACCCTCTTCCCATCGGTCTTCTCCTTTGCTATTAATCTTTTGTGAGGGACTTTCTGAAAGTCAAAATATTCATTATCAACTGTACAGCCTTTGTCCAAAAATTCACTTATATTCTGAAGGAATGGAATGATTAAGGACCACTTTCCTTTCACAACACCATGCAAGCTTAATCTCTAACCTCTTGTACCATTCCAAATGTTCCTTGCACTTTCATTTATTATGGTGCTCTGCTATCACTGACACCAGGGTAATGACCTATAATTCACCGCATTATGTCACAATAATATTGGTGTGGAATGGCTAAACGGCGCAGAAATTTACATATGTGGTCATCTTCGCAAAGACCAGCACTGTGGTGAATGTGTCTGAAGATCTGCTTCCTTTCTGAAGTGCAACATAAAGACTTGCATTTATATAACTATTTTCACAACCTCAGGACATTCCAATGCACTTTGCACACTATTAATGACATTTTGAAATGTAGTCACTGTTGTAATGGAGGAAATGCAGCAGCCAGTTTGCACACAGCAAGCTTTCACAAACATCAATAAAATAAAGCGATGTTGGTTGACAGATAAATCTTATCCAGGATACCAAGGAAGAACTTCCTTGCTCTTCTTCACAGAGTGCCATAGGATCGTTTACATTCACCTGAGAGAGCAGATGGGGGCCATGATTTAACACTTCATCCAAAAGATGGCACCTCTGACACTGCGGCAGTCACTCAGTACTACATTGGCAGTCTGAGCCTAGATTATGTGCACAAGTCTCTGGATTCGGACTGTGAGCCTACAAAATACTCTGATTCAGAGATCAGAGTAATATCAGTGAGCCACAGTTGGCAATAACTAAAAGCAGAGCAAGTGTGTTCAAATGCAAACCTCAGTGAGGTCCAATACACAAACAGTCTGCTAACCCGTTCACAAGATCACAAGCACTTATATTTAAATCCTTTCAAGGCCTTGCCCCTCCCTATTTCTGTACCATTCTCCAGGTATATAACCTACCAAGTGCTGTGTGTTTCTCCATCTCTGGCCTCTTCTGCATCCTTTGTCCCACCATTTACAGAGATGTGGGAAGAAACAGATATGGAGATAGCGAGAGGGGTGGGAATGAGGGGTTGGTGCAAAAAGTGATTTATTCAAACACACGAATGAGAATTTTAAATGAGGTGTTGGGAGACCAGGGGCTGGACTTTCATAATGGGATCAGGAACCCGACGCCCGCATGATCTCTGGGTCCCAACACTGCGCCTCAGTTGCGTTGTAAATGTCCTGATTGGGCAGGAGGCGAGCGAGCATCTGCAAGCGGCGGGACCTGCCTGTCTGGAGCAAGAGGTAAAGGCAAGTGGCAGCCATGATGTGGTATGTTGCTGAGGAGAGCAGGAAGTAAAGCCTGGTTTCCCAGCCCGAACCTGACCAAACCCGACGACATGTGTCGGGTTTGGTTACGGGTCGGGTCTGTATTCAGCGTCCAGCATTCAGGCTCGGGTCGGGTCGGGCTAAATTGTACTGTTTTGTTCCATATTGTTTTTGTTTCAGTCTATGATCTTTTTCTGTTTCAAAAAGATGCTTGATATTTTTGGGTCGGGTGGGGCATTTAAAAAAATTAAAGGACTCGGGCCCGGGTGGCTGTTGTTGGGTCAGGCCTGGGTTGGGTTTTAATTTTATACCTGAGCCAGGCTTTAGCTCCTCAGAGGGCCAGCGCAATGAACAGTGAGGCAGTGGTTCTACAATAAAAATAAATGTCCTTCACTGGGCCCAGCATGAGATCCCTGTGGGCTGAAAACACTTCTTCTTCAAACAGCAAAGTTAAACCTGTGCTCGCTGCAGGCCTGACAGCTAGTCAGGCTCGTCGGATTCCTATATGATAATTGTGGTGCAGACTCCCCCCTCGCCTGCTTAACAAGTCCTAAAGGAACTTCATGGGCCCTTAATTGGAGGCAAGCAGCTTCCCATTCCCTCCCCACCACCCACCCCCGCAGCGCACACCCCCCTCCGGCCCCCCCCCCCCCCTCAACCTCACATTTAAAATTACGGACTGTCCTGGGGGTGTCAGGTTCCGGAGATGACCTCCAGGACTGCAATTTTTAAATCGCGTCTGCACCTGCTCCTGACCCCACTGCCCTTCAAAATCCATCCACAGAACTCAGTGTAACTCAATGAGGTTAGGCGTGATGGTCGGGCTGAACTTGGCGTGGGATTAGATATAGGCAGCAGAGTTTAGGATAAGCTGAAATAGAGTCTGTAGTTGCTTGGACAAAGATAATACTGGTCTCTAGTAGTACAAAATCGCTCTCACTGACCATATATTATGAGGAATTCAGAAAAAACATTCGAATCTCAGAGTCCCAACCTCATTGGCTCATTCCATTCCAGTCATGTTCCACGCAGTGATAGACTGCAGCTCGCTTTGCACAGTTGGTCAGCTATTTAAAGCAAATTCTTTTGAGTGACCCACCCCGTTAGACGATATGTGGAGTGTATTTTTATCCAGCAAACTTCTATCTGAAAGGGAAGGCCTTTTTGATTCAAATTAAAGTTTGAAAGTATTTCAAAAATCAAAATCATGAAATGTACTGTAAATATTCGTTAAACAGAGAGTGAGCGAGGTGTAGGCAGATTGCTTCAGCCCCACATTCTACACATTGGTTATTTTTGGCAGACGAGTTGAAACCTACTCATGGACCCCTAGGGGACCATGGACCCCTGGTTGAGAATGCCTGAATTAGTGTATTGTGACCAATTTTGGGCACCACATTTTAGGAAGGATGTGCAGGCCTTGGGGAAGGTGTAGAAGAGATTTATAAGAATGGTACCAGGGTTGAGGGACCTCAGTTATGTGAAAAGACCGGAGAAGCTAGGATTGTTCTCCTTGGAGCACAGAAAATTAAGAGAAGATTCGATCGAGGTGTCCAAAGTCAT
Source organism: Heterodontus francisci (assembly GCF_036365525.1). Classification (NCBI taxonomy): domain Eukaryota; kingdom Metazoa; phylum Chordata; class Chondrichthyes; order Heterodontiformes; family Heterodontidae; genus Heterodontus; species Heterodontus francisci. The sequence goes on from NC_090385.1 coordinate 11,162,563, forward strand.
GAAGCGCTTTGATAGACTAAATAAGGGTTTCATTTGCAGATTGGTTGGCAACCAGAGGACACAGCCTTAGGGTGATTGACAAAAGACCAAAGGTGACATGAGGAAACATTTTTGTTGTGATCTGGAATGCGTTGCCTGAAAGGGCGGTGGAAGCAGATTCAATAGTAATTTTCAAAACAGAATTGGATAAATACATGAAGGGAAAAAAAAATACATGGCTATGGTCAAAGAGCAAAGAAGTGGAATAAATTGAATAGCGCTACCAAAGAGCTGGCACAGGCACAATAGGCTGAATGGCCACCTTATGTGCTATATCATTTTGTGATTCTATTTGCATTGGTGTATTGAACTGGCTACTGGGATAGGTGTAGTCAATGGCAGAATGCATCTAGTGTAATCAGCCTTACTCCAGGTCCCTCTTTGAACTCCCTTTTCTTCTTCTTCCAAATTTCTGAGTACAAATGGAATAGGCAAAGGACATGACTTCGATGGGAAGGAAATTTGTGTGGAGTGTATAGCAGATGATTGATTCACCACAGACCCACTGAAGCTGGATTTCACCTCCATACTTTTTTGTCTGAAATGTGTTGGATATAGCCATGGTTGATTGTCATTCTTCCATCTACAAAAGATGATGGACACGCAGTAAACAATCCATTTAGGTGGGGTGTCTTCTCTTGGTGCACCTTTGCTGATGGCTGTGAAGGCCAAGCCTTCAAAGGCAAGTTCTGCCACAAGTGCCGCACGTGAAGCTGACAAGTGACTCTGTGAGTTGTTGTTTTTGATGTTGGCACCTGTTGCCAAGCTGTTGTAGCAACTGGTCGTCATAGTAGTGCACACCAGTCCACAGGATGTGTCGCCATTTCCCTCTTTCACCAGCTAGTGACTCCCAGGTGTGATAGTCGACATTTAGGGCCTTCATGTCACGTTTGCAAACATCCTTGAAGCGGAGCTTTGGGCACCCCACTGGCCATCCGGCCCTGGCCACCTCACTATACAGAAGGTCCTTGGGTATGCGACTGTCTTCCATCCTGTAGAGGTGTCCGATCCACCAAAGCCACCTCTGTTTGTTTAGTGCCAACATACTTGGGATCTCTGCCTTTGAGAGGACTGCTGCTTTTGAGAGGACTGCTGCTTTTGTGATGTTTGCCCTGTCAGAATATACCCATAATGCAACGCAGAACGCAAAAATGGAAATTATTGAGCCACTTGGTAGGCACAAGGTATACTGCAATTACACCCTTTCCACTTTATCCTTCAAAATTGGGCATCTTTTCCCTGTCGTATTTTAATCTTGACAATGCTCCTTGCCTTTACTTTTATGTTGATCAGAATGCTTTTGGGGCGAAAAGGGTCAACTTTTGAGGACAGGTTGGATAGACTGTGCTTCAGTTTTTTTTTGTGTCATCCATGGCTCACTTGGGATCACTCTTGCCTCTCCATTAGAAAGTGTGTGAGTTCAAGTCACTCTCCAGGAGTAAAGCACAAAATTCAAGGCTAACATTCCAATGCAGTGCTGAGGGCATGCTGCGCTGTTGCAGGTACTGTCTTCTGGATGAGACATTAAACTATTAAGATTACATTACATTACATTAAGATGATTAAAGGATTTGTTTGGGTAGAAAGAGAGAAACTATTTCCTCTGGTGGAAGAGTGCAGAACAAGGGGTCATAACTTTAGAGTTAGAGCTAGGCCAATCAGGGGTGATGGGGGTGAAGGAGAACTCCCTTCCTAACAGCACTGTGGATGTATCTACCTCACATGGACTGCAGCGGTTCAAGAAGGCAGCTCACCACCACCTTCTCAAGGGCAATTGGGGATGGGCAATAAATGCTGGCCTGGCCAGTGACACCCACATCCCATGAATGAATAAAATAAATAAATGTCAGGAAGCACTTCTTCACACAGAGTAGTGGAAATCTGGAACTCTCTCCCCAAAAAGCTGTTGAGGCTGGTTGTCAATTGAAAATGCCAAAGCTGAGGCTTATATATTTTTTATTAGGCAAGGATGTTAAGGGTTATGGAAGCAAAGTGGGTAGATGGAGTTAAGATACAGATTGGCCATGATCTAATTGAATGGTTCAAAGGGTTGAATGGCCCTGTCCTGTTCCTACGTTCCTATATTTTAAAATCATCTCTTCTGAACTCTGAGGTGCTCATTTTCATAAGTCTTATTCTTATTATTCTTACTTTTTCTACAGTGATGAAGCTAATATTAACTATGATTACTGATCTGATTCATGAAATTCAATTACTTCCCAGGCTTCATATCTGTAGATCAGGCTTGCTAATACACATTAAATGTTGTATATGGCCTTTTCCCAGTTTTGCCTTTATTATGTAGTGAAAGAAGCAGCTCTGATTATTATCCCTTGCTTTCCTTAAAAGCATTCCTTATTTCCTCGTATTTCCAAATGTTTACCCCAGTGATTTTCTCTAACAAACCCTATTATTCATGTTCTTCCTCTGCTGTTAAAAATTTTCAGTAGATAGACTTTTGACTGTGTTCCCTCTGAGGATAAGCTTTATGATAATGTCACATCAATCTTAACAACTACAGCTACACTCCCTAATTTATTTGTCCTATCCCTTCTGAATACCTTAAACCCAGCTGTTTGAAGCTGATTTTTACATCTTGGCATTCTGCACATATCTTCAAGGCAAAATAGCTTTTATACTTATTAAATAGTGGAATTTTCAGACTGTGAGATTAGACAAATTTCTTGAAGAAAATTACATTTTGGGACACAGTATATTAGTAATTTGAGATATGATGTGTGGTGAATGGAGCTCGGAAGGAACGGGTGAATTTGGACCTATCGTTCCCAAAGATCTCCACCACTGAAGGTTTTCCTCACCTCATGTCAGGGTTTATAGTAGAAAATTAGTGATCACTGTGATTAGTCAACAACTCCAGTATTGCTGAAAATTGAGACATGTTGTCGAAGCTTTTCGTCTTGCACTCATCAGGGCAATCTGCAAGAATACCAATGTAAAGGAAAACAACAACTTTATACTGTATGAGAAGAGAGTGCTGATTGGTTGACAAGTGAACTCTGATTGGTAGAGTGTTGCCATGGAGAATGCACCAGTTTATGGTGACTGACAGTTAACTGTCAAGCTTTGTCTGAAATTCAAATCAGGCAGCTTGATTCTGATTGGTCAAGGCATTGCCCTGAGGAATGAACCAACAAATGACTGTCACTTATTTTATTTAGCTGGAACAGGCACAATGTTTGTATATGTTCTTTCTGTCTGCAAAGAACAGGGCCCTGTGTATTAATATATGTAACTTGCAGTATGTGCAAATGCACCACTCTGCAAGCTCGACTGACAATCTTAAATTGGTTGTCAGCGTAATTCATAGCACACTGAGGCAACCTCGCAAATAGGGCACAAGCCATTTGCCCACCATGCAAGCTTGATGCTGAAATAGGAGGAATCAAATACATTCTGCGTGACAATGGCTGCCCTGATCAGATCATTTCTCGCTGTATATCACGCAAACTTATGAATGGGCTTAAGGCCATCATTTTCGGCCCTGAAAAGTGCCCAGTCTACCTCAGATTAATATATTCCAAAAATTCGAGCAACAGGTGAAGCTAGCTGTTCCACGCTGCTACTACGTGTGGTGTTCGCCACTAACAGGATGCTGCTGTCGATCCAAAAAGACATCCTGCCTATCACACACATGAGTAATGTGATAAATGAATTTCAATGCCAGTGTGATGTTAGGTATATAGGCTGTATATCCCAAAGACTGGCGGATCGTATCAAACAACATGTCCCTTCCCCCTGTTCATAACGGGCAAGGTACAGGCCGTACCCAACCAGCCTGTGCTTGCAAAACTCAAAAAACAGTGTCCAACATTAGATGCGATTCTGCGATTGGACAACATTTGCCAAGTAAGCCTCAGTGTGCTAAACATTATGCTGACAACTAATTTGAGATTATCAGTAGGGCTCGCAGTGTTGCGCCTTTGCGTGTACTGGAAGCTACATATATTAATACACAGGGCCCTGTTCTTTGTAGACAGAAAGAACATGTACAAACATTGTGCCTGTTCCAGCTAAACAAAATAAGTGATAGCCATTCATTCCTCAGGGCAGTGCCTTGATCAATCAGAGTCAAGCTGCCTGGTTTAAATTTCAAGCAAAGTTTGGCAGTTAACTGTCAGTCACCGTAATCTGGTGTATTTTCCATGACAATCAGAGTTCACTTGCCACCCAATCAGCATTCTCTTCTCATACAGTATAAAGTCGTTGTTTTCCCATACATTGGCATTCTTGCGGATTGTCCTGATGAGGGGAAGACGAAAAGCTTTGACAACGTGTCTCTATTTTCTGCAATACTCAAACTCTGTATTGCCAAACAACTCCAGTATCATTGGATCATGTGACTATCAGGATGATAGATAACACAACCCCAATTTTAATCGTTCCGCCATCTGCCTTCAGCTGCTTAGACCCTTAGTTTTAGAATTCCCTCTCTAAAACTTTCCACTTCTCTTTCATCCCTAAGATGCTCAATAAAACCTACCTCTTTGACCAAGCTTTAGGCCATCTGCTGTAATATCTCATTTTGTGGCTCCATGTCAAATTGTTGTGGTTATTCTGGAACTAGAAAGACAATTTTTAAAACTGTTAGCATCAGAATTTATTTTTTCCATCCAGACCATGTTGCTGCTGCAAAAGTCTTTTGTCATCGAGTAATTGTTAGGTTTTTAAAGACACTTAAGACAGTTTTATGGTGTTAACTCTGCCAAGTTTATGCCAAACATATAGCACATTGCCTTCTGTTCTCTTTAACATTGTTACACAATTAGTAGAGATTCAGGCTACCCATTCCAGCAAAGGCAAGTCGAAAACAGTTCAGCACCTAAACAAGATGGAAACATCGCGTAGAACTCTTGTAAGCAGACATCTTGTCACATCAACCACAGAACTGAGAGTTTATATCCATCAGGAAAGGCTGAACTTGATAGTGTTCTTTTCTCTAGAAAAGATAATGCTGACGGGTGATCAGATGGAGGTCTTTCAGATTATGAAAGGGCAGAATGGGTAGATTTGGAGAAAATGTTTCCACTTATAGGGGAGTCCAAAACTAGGAGCCATAAATATAAGAGACTCACCATTTTTTTTATCCTTTCAATGGGATGTGGGAATTGCTGGCAAGGCCAGCATTTGTTGCCCATCCCTAATTATTCTTCGCAATTGAGTACTTTGCTAGATCATTTCAGATGGCAGTTTAGCATCAACCTCTTTGCTGTGGGTCTGGAGTCACGTGTAGGCCAGGCCAGGTAAGGATGACAGATTTCCTTCCCTAAAGGGCATGAGTGAACCAGATGGGTGTTTACAACAATCGTTGATAGTTTCATGGCACCTTATTGAAAGTAGTTTTCAATTCCAGAGTTTTATTACTTAATTGAATTTAAACTCCACCATCTGCCATGGTGGGATTTGAACCCATGTCTCCAAGGCATTAGCCTGGGCCACTGGATTACTAGCTCAGTGACATTACCACTACACCACCATCTCCATTCATAGCAGGAATTTGGAACATACTACCACATGGAGTAATTGAGGTGAATACCATAGATGCAATTTAGGGGATCTCAGCGAGTGTGAAAGGAATAGAAGGATATGCTAATAGGGTTAGATGAAGATGGGTGGGAGGAGGCTCATGTGGAGCGAAAACACCAACATAGGCCTGTTTCTGTGCTGGAGACAATATAACTAGCTGCATTTCTCAGTGGGAAAAAAAGGCATACAACTTTTCTGACCTCCAGATAGGCCTTTTGTTCACTACGGTACGATGGAGTCAATGAGGAAGAAACCCTTGCTCCATCTTTATTCTAAGTAGAAAATTTGTATGTTTGGGTTTCCTGACCTGAAAACAATAACCGCTCCCTCACAACCTCTGAGCTAATATCCAGCCTATTATCTTTGTTTCCCACTCCACAGATGATGCCTGACCTGCTGTGTGTTTCATGTAATTTCTATTTCCATTCCTAAACTTTGTGTTACTTTATACTGCGCAACATGAGTGAAATAACTGCATCCTTGAAGATTTGAACAGTTTCCTGGTGTGTGAACAACAAGCATTGTTCCAGTTGACATGTCTCTCAATGAAGCTTAACAGTCCTCTAAGTTCATCTCATGTTTTACTCATCAATGAAACTACCTGTTGTTAACGAGACTGCCGCTCTTTGACTTGCTGCCAAGGATGCCTTATTATTTACAAAATTATTAAGAATAGAGACTTCACGTAATGATGTTCTTGAAAAATAGTATTCAGCATTTGTTACACATTTATAGCCAAAGGTTTATCTTGCCATCATCACTGCAGCATTATTGTTGCTTATTGCTAAGAATAGTTTTTGTATTATTATTAATTCTCAGGAAGTGGGCATCACTGACCCCGATGATGTTTATTGCCCACCCTCATTGCTGACAGGATTGAGTGGCTCACTCGGCCACTACCGAGGACAAACAGGAGACAATCACATCATTATGGGACTGGAGTCACATATAGGCCAGTCCTGATAAGCACAACAGGTTTTCAAAAGGACATCAGTGAACCAGATGGGTTCTTACGACAACCTGACAGCTATAAGAAATGGCTGTCTAATAACCTCATAAAATCTTAAGAAAATTAATTGAGTACGATAGAAATAGGTCTCTCTCTCTCTCTCTCTCTTAATAAGAAAGATTCGATAGCAGTCTGCCAGGCAGACAGACACAGGACAGTGTAGGCCTGTTATCTCTGTCAAGGATATGACTCTAGCAAAGGCTGCGAAACAAGATATTCTTAAAGCTGATAAGATGCAGCCTCGTAACCTCTCTAGACCAGTGTCTGCCAGATGTTTTCAAATAGTACCAAGCATGAGATAAGGTGGAAGGTGACTTCAGGGGCAGAGTGATGAGTGGAGGAGGCGTTTACTTTGAGTATCTGCCCCTTGGTGATTGGGCAATTGGAATTCAACAAGTGATTGACATCGGACACCCATTAGCCCCTAGAAATAAAGTATAAAAACAAGTGGTCGAGAGGGAAGTCTTCAGTCTTCTTTGGACAGAAGAAGACCGGAGGAAAGCTGCATAACACTTTGGTTAGCTCAAGAAGACTGAGAGCAGAAGGGATTGTTGCCATCAGTTATAGAGACCAGCACTCACTCTGCATCGCCAGTAAACCGTCCTGACCTGTCACAGTTGTATAACTTTTCTGTCTATTTAGCTTATGCAACATAATATTTAAACTGCTGCTTCTTAATAAACTACTTTAAAGCCATCTTCAACCCCCTTTTTGGGTAATCTGTGACTCCCGAACCAAATCTTACAGTGCTCACTTTTACCAGTACTGGCTTTTAATTTCCAGATTTCTTTTCTTAAACAGAATTCAAATTCTCAAACTGCCACGGTGCGATTTGACCTCATGTTCTCTGGGTTGTTTGTTCAGGTCTCTAGATTTGTAGCAGTCTAGTAACTTAACCTTTTCCTTACCATACCCCGTGGGCCCCACAGCCCCGCTGTGTTTGGAAAGGGTTAACATCTTTTAAATGCGCTTTCAGTCACTTCGGGTCAAATACATGCTGCCTCTGTGATGAATAGTAATTCTGCAGGAAACATAATGTTACCAGTGCTTAAATGGTTGGCACCCACCTGCTTGACATATTGTATTGTGCTTTCTAAATGCTTCCTGACTGTTAGAATGCATGACTAAAGCAACAAAAACAAAATGAGTTTGTGCATTGGTAAATTATCAACAGGATGCAAGAGAAATCACTCCTGATTCTAAGCAAACTGTCTGACAAACAATGGGCAGCACAGTGGCACAGTGGTTAGCACCACAGCTCCAGCAACCCGGGTTCAGTTCTGGGTACTGCCTGTGCGGAGTTTGCAAGTTTTCCCTGTGACCGTGTGGGTTTCCGCCGGGTGCTCCAGTTTCCTCCCACAGCCAAAGACTTGCAGGTTGATAGGTAAATTGGCCATTGTAAATTGCCCCTAGTGTAGGTAGGTGGTAGGAGAATGGTGGGGATGTGGTAGGGAATATGGGATTAATGTAGGATTAGCATAAATGGGTGGTTGTTGGTCAGCACAGACTCGGTGGGCCGAAGGGCCTGTTTCAGTGCTGTATGACTCGATGACAATGAGAAATGCCTCATGTACTAGAGTAGGACACAGAGTTTAAAAAGGAAAGACTTCTATTTCTACAGCACCTTTCATGACACAGGACATCTCAAATTACTTTACAGCCAATGAAGTAATTTTTTGAAGGATAGTTGGTGTTGCAATGTAGGAAACACAGCAATTTGTACACAGAAAGCTCCCAAAAGCATCAAAGGAATAATAGTGATGTTGGTTGACAGATAACTATTGACCAGAATACCAGGGAGAACATCCCCGCTCTGCTTCAAATTGTGCTACAGGATTTCTTTATGTCTATCTGAGAGGATAGACATGGCTTCAGTTTGAGATCTTGTCATAAAGATAACACCTCCAACAGTGCAGCAATCCCTCAGTATGGCTCTGGGAGGTGAGACTCAAATACGTGTTGAAGTCACTGGAGTGGAAGTTGAACCCACAACTGTCTGCCTCAGTGGTGAAAGTGCTACCAACTGAGCCATAGCTAGTCTAATTAAAACTATCAGGTCAAACCTTTCAAAAAAAACTGCCTATACTCAGTTCCAGCATATGTCGGGATACTCCATTATTATTAAAGACACTGCTACAAGGAAACAAAAACAAAATGAGTTTGTGCTTGGTAAATTATCAACAGGATGCAAGAGAAATCATTCCTGATTCTGAGCAAACTGCCTGTCAAACAATGGGAAATGTCCCATTAACACTGATGAATGACTGATGGGATTCATTAGATTAGCCCATCATTTATTCTGAATGTCATGCAGTTAATCACGATAGAAATTAACTAAATGTCATCATCGTTACAAGTCTCATATATCATAAAATGAGAGTAGTTTCTTGGTGGCAATCAGTGTATGGTGTCAGCCATGGCTCAGTAGGTGACACTCTTGCTTCTGAGTTCCACAAGATTGTGGGCAAGAGAATTAAGCACTAAATCTAGGCTGACACTCCAGCACAGTACTGTGGGAGCGCTGCACTGTTGGAGGTGCCGTCTTTCAGATGAAATGTTAAACCGAGGCACCATCTGCCTGTTTGTGTGGTCGTAAAAGATCTCATGGCACTATTGCAAAGAAGAACAGGGGAATTGTCCTGGCTGATATTTATCCTTCAAACAACATCACTAAAACAGACATCTGATAATTTCTCACATTGTGGCTTGCTGTGTGCAAACCAGACTATCCCATTCCCTACATTACAACAGTGATGACTCTTCAAATATACTTCATTGGCTGGTAAATGCTTTGGGATGTCCTGAGGTCATAAAAGGTGCTATATAAATGCAAGTTCTTTCCTTTATCATTGAAATTGAAAGAAGCACCATTGCATATTGATGGATCGTATCTACGTGAATGAATAAACAAAGGGTTTTGGAAACAGACTGACTCACAGCCCAAGCCAAAATGGATAGGAGTGAAGTGGTGCCATTATAACAGAATGGTCCCCATTCAGACATAGATAGATAGCCATGGTTTCCACATTCTGGACCATTGTGTGGTCACACCAGGCTAGCGGGCCTTGTAACGCCTGACAGAGACTCAAATGTGATGGATTTTTACCTTAAAAGATGACCCTTTGGAGAGAGAAAGGGTGATCATGCCAAGACCATAGAAAGTCAGTTTTCCAGCCAGAAACTGTGAGACAGAACAACTAAACAAAAAAAGCCTGCTGAACAAGAACTGAACAATCACTACAGCAGAGAAATTACAGTGACTTTGAGACTCTCCATCTATGAAGGTAAACCAATTCACACCACCAACATTGGGCTAAGTCTAAAACTCTGGAACACCTCAGCAAGTTCAAGACTACAAACATCCAGGCTTGCACCTTTGAAAAAGACTTGCCTCTTCAGAAGATTCAACAGTATTCTGTAAACGACAAACTCTTACTTGAATTGCATCTTACCCTTCTCTCTCTATCTATCTATTCTTGTGTATACATATGTGTGTGAATGCGTGAGTGCGTGAAGGTTACATATGAACAAACAAATTAGGAGCAGAAGTAGGCCATTTGGCCCATCTAGCCTGCTCTGCCAGTCAATAAGATCATGGCTAATCTATTTGTGTCTCAAATTCCACACTCCTATCTCCCCCGATAACCTTTGAATCTCTTACCTAACAAGAATCTATCTACCTCCACCTTAAAATTATTCAATGACCCTGCCTCCACCACTTTCTGAGGCAAAGAGTTCCAAAGTTGCACAACCCTTTGAGAGAAAAAAAATTCTCCTCGTCTCTGTCTTAAAAGGGCAACCCCTAATTTTAAAACAGTGCTCCCTAGTTCTGGACTCACCCACAAGAGGAAACATCCATTCCACGTCCATCTTGTCAAGACTGTTCAGGATCTTATAAACTTCAATCAAGTCTCGCCTCGCTCTTCTAAACTCCAGTGAAAACAAACCCAGTCTGTCCATCCTTTCCTCATAAAACGACCGCTCATTCCAGGTATCAATCTAGTAAACCTCCTCTGAACTGCCTCCCAATGCATTTACATCCTTCCTTAAGTAAGGAGACCAAAACTGCACACAGTATTCGAGATGTAGTCTCATCAATGCCCTGTATAACTGAAGCATAACATCCTTACTTTTATTTTCAATTCTTCTCGTAATAAAGGATAGCATTCCATTAGCCTTCTTTACTACTTGCTGTACCTGTATACTAACTTTTTGTGACTCATGCACCAGAACACCTAGATCCCTATGCACCTCAGAATTCTGCAGTCGTTCTCTGTTTAAGTAATACTCTGCTTTTTTATTCTTCCTGCCAAAGTGAACAACTTCACATTTTCCCACATTATACACCATCTGCCAGATTTTTGCCCACTCACTCAACCTATCTATATCGGTCTGCAAGCTCCTTATGTCCTCTTCACAACATACCTTCCTACCTATCTTTGTGTCATCTGCAAATTTAGCTACCATGCCATCGCTCCCCTCATCTAAGCCATTGATATAAATTGTAAAACGTTGAGGCCCAGCACAGACCACTGAGGGACTCCACTCATCTCATCCTGTCACTCAGAAAAGGACCCATTTATGCATGTTGTCTGTTTTCTGCCAGCCAGCCAATCTTCTATCCATGCTAATGTGTTACCCCCTACACCATGAGCTCCTACTTTGTGCAATAACATTGTTTTACATGGCAGCTTGTCAAATGCCTTCTGGAAATCCAAGTATAGTAGGTCAACGGGCTCCCCTTTATCCACAGCGCATGTTACTCCTTCAAAGACCTCCAATAAATTGATTAAACATGATCTCCCTTTCACAAAGCCATGCTGACTATTCCCGATTGCCTTGAGTTTTTCTAAGTGCCCAGCTATAGTCTCCTTAATGATCGATTCTAACACCTTCCCCACGACAGACGTCAAGCTAACTGGTCTATAGTTACCCGTTTCCTGCCTCCCAACTTCAGCGAATCCAGCGAATTTTGAAAAATTAACACTAACGCATCTATTACCTCATTAGTTCGTTCTTGTAAGACCCTAGGATGAAGCCCATCAGGATCGTTAGTCCGCAGCTCCATCAGTTTGGTCAGTACTGCTTCCCTGGTGATTATAATAGTTGAAACCCCTTTGGTAATGGTTTAAAATAGTTATCTTCCTTTTTTAACCTATGAGAAAACCTGTCATCGTCTGTTTCTTTGACCCTAAGAACACTCAGGGACTAACTCGCCATTTTTTAACAAAACACGGTTGAGGATAGTTGAGAGGTGAAAAGTGGAAGCCACCCACACCACACACCACCTGTCCGTAACAAAAGTGAATGTAGAAATCTTATAGGATTTTGTGAAAATAGCATTTTTTACTTTATATAAGATATGTGTGCACAAAGTTACTCTCCTCTCATTTTTCTATTTAATTACTTTGGAAAATAATGGGCTGGATGGCGGTCTGCCAGTGCGGACTGCCTGTCGCGGAGCCACCATGATACTAAGCGCGGCGGCTCATTTGAAAGGCTGGGACGGACTGCACCACCCCTCCCCCCCCCCCCCACCCCCCGACGATGAAATGGAGGGGGCAGACGCTCCATCCCTGGCAATGGCGTCCGGCGCCACTGCGCAGGCGTGGTGCCATTTTTTAAGGGGCTTCCAGCCTTACAATTAATTCCATTTCTCAAAGACACATTGCTTTAAAATGTATTACAAATAATTAAATAAATGTTCCCTCTTCAATAAACTTACGTTTCATTCCTTGCCTCTCCCCACTCCCAAAATACGCACCTTGTGTACCTGACCTTTCCCCACCCACCCAAAGTTCAGAAACATTTTACTTTACCCCTTCACACCACCCCCTCGACCAATCAAGTAAGTCTGACCCTGTTCTCCCCTTCCCAGCACTGATATAATTACCTCCAACAACCCCCCCCCCTTCCCCACCAGAGTTCCGCCATACATCACTGGTCGGAGTTTGGACAGCACGGGAATGCTGACTGCCTCCCGTAATATTGGAACAGGATGGCCAGCGGGACCAGGTAAGTAATTTTTCATTCATTAACATTTTTAAATGCTGGTCCTGTCGCTGAGCGGTGGTGGGGCGGCCACAAGTCCTCACTGCCACCAGCAATATGGGGTCGGGCCTTCCAGGCATCAAAGCCTGTGGCGGGCCTCTCCCAGGGGCATTTTCCGGGCCCACCTGCCACATCCCCCGACATCAGGAGGACGGTAAAATCGAGCCCAATGTGTATAACATTTAAATTCAGTTCTTATATCTTAATTATCAACAATAGTTAGCAGGAAGATGGAACTTATTAAACACCTCCTGTGCCTTGCTGTCACCGCTTTAATGAGTCATGTACTTATATTAGGTTGGAAGGTGAAGATTTAATCTGACAGTTGACTTGCGGATTCCTTTGATTTGGTATTAAGTGGTTTTGGAATATACAGCAAATTTCCTTGCGCTTTAACGATCCAGCTCATCGTTCACTGACAAAGCCAAAGGGGCAACTACAACAGAACTCTATGAAATTCCGTGCAATCCAAAAAAAGATATTAATTTGCCTCTCTGATAGTCTAACATTTTGAGGCAGAGTTCATATATTAACCCCTGTTACGATTGAAAGAACATAAGAAATAGGAGCAGGAGTAGGCCATTCGGCCCCAATAAGATAATGGCTGATCTGATTGTGGCCTTAATTCCACTTAACTGCCAACCCCCTATGACCCTTGGTTCCCATGCCAATCTCTGAGCCATTCATTCAGCTCTCTAATGTTATTTAACCTGTGCCAATTTGCTTGTGGCTCAGATAGTAATCCAGAAATTATTACCTTTGTGGTTCTGCTTTTTAATTTAGCCTCTAGCTGCTCATACTCCCTCAGTAGAATCTCTATCTGAGTTCAATCTATGTCGTTGGTACCCATGTGGACCACGACAACTGGATCCTTCCCCTCCCTCTCCAAGTCCTCTCTAGTACTGAGGAAATGTCCTTAACCCTGGAACCTGGCAGGCAACAGAGCCTTCAGGATTCTCGCTCTTGGCTGCAGAGAACCGTACCTATCCTCCTAATTATACTGTCCCCCTACTACAACTAATTTTCTTTTAATGCCGACACCTCCCCCCCACCCCACAACTTGAGTGGCCCCCTGCACCACAGTGCCATGGTCAGTTTGCTCATCCTTCCTGCAGTCCCTACTCTCCTTCATACAAACTGCAAGAACATTGAACCTGTCAGATAATTGCAAGGCCTGAGGCTCCTCTAGTCCTACCTTTTGGATCCCCGTAATTGCCTCTCTTGTAGTCACATCCTCCTGTTGCTGACCATCAACCAAATCAGACGTACCTAGCCCAAGGGGTGTGACTGCCTCCTGAAACAAAATGTCCAGTTAACTTTCCCTCTCCCTGATGCATCACAGTGTCCGAAACTCGGACTCCAGCTCATCAATTCTGAGCCGACGTTCCTCAAGCTACAGGCACTTACTGCAGATGTGGTTGCTGCGGATCACACTGGTGTCCACCGGCTCCCATATGCTACAGCTGCAAGACACCTTTACTGTGTTTTATTTAACAAATTAGGTTTAGAAATATCACTCAAGAATTATCTGTAGTTATATCAATTGGTTCAACCAGTTAAACTATAAATTTAATGCAATACTTATACCTCCCCAATTTAAGAAATGGGACCTTTAATAAATGATACTTCTCATAATAATATAGAATTCTTATGGAGTTAGTAGGCATAGTATGAAGCCACCGGAAGAAAAGCTGCTTCCTCCCTGAGCAGTCAGGGACCAAGACAGAGATAAAAGCCACAAAGGTAGATTCTACAGACATTCCTGAACTGATACAAGGAGTCTTCTAGCACCTAGTGTAACCTTTTATCTGTACAAGGTGCCTAGTAAAGGCTAACAAATGAAAGATGACCTCGAGCTAAAGTGATGGACAAGGGGGAGGTGATCACCCCGACACCTTGGGTACCTGTCCTGTGTTCATTGGTTAAAAGGGTTTGAACAGTGATTGACATAGGGTGAACAACTAAACTCTGGAAATAAAGTATATAAACAGGTGCTCGGAGGGAACTAGTCTTTGAAGGACAGAAGGGGATCTTCCGGAAGCTCGGCTACGGCCGAGTGTTAGGCTTCAGCCAAACACTTTGATTAGTTCGAGAAGACTGAGCACCACAAGGATTGAAGAGACCATCAACACCTCACCTGCCTCATTCAACAGGGAGACTGCCAATACCATTCCATCCTACTGTATGATCTGGGATCAGTAATCTGTTCAATCTGTTCTGGGTCATTTGTCTTTTCTGTCTATTTAGCGTATGCATCATCATATGTCAACTGCTACTTCTTAACATGCATTATATTTAAACTGTTGCTTCTTAATAAACTATTTTAAAATCACATTATGAGCGCAACCCCCTTCTTTGGGTATCTGTGACTCCCAAACCTAAATCTTACATGAGTACCAGTTTAAACTACTGGCCCTGTTTAGAGAGAAAAAAAACTTAAAACTCACCATCCACTCACCTGCCCTTTTACCTAATAAATGCTTCTGGGCTACAGCTTCACGTCTCATTACTGGTCTCTGGCTCCTTTTCTCAGACCTCGCACAGCACCTCCTCCCTCACTGCACAAAATTACCTCACTTAACCAAATTCCCAAGCTGACACTTGGACTCGAGCGGCACTCAGTCACGGACTGCTACCTTTTCGCCTGCTTTGCTGATGGCTAAATGCTTTTCTTTGCATACCCTTAAAAATATATTCAAACTAAAATATTATAATTAACATTTGAAGTCACACTATAAGAATAGCACTTCCAGTGGAGTACTGAGGGAGTGTTGCACTGTCGGAGATGCCATCTTTCAGATGAAATGTTAAGCTGAATCCCTCCCTGCTCTCTCAAATGAATGCAAAAGATCCCATGGTATTATTTGAAGAAGAGTAGGGGAGTTCTCCCCAGTGTCCTGCCCAATGCTTATCCAACAATCAACAACACTAAAACAGATTATCTGATCGTTATCAGATTGGGCAGCACAGTGGCGCAGTGGTTGCACCGCAGCTTCACAGCTCCAGTGACCCAGGTTCTGTTCTGGGTACTGCCTGTGCGGAGTTTACAAGTTCTCCCTGTGTCAGTGTGGGTTTCTGCCGGGTGCTCCGGTTTCCTCCCACAGCCAAAGACTTGCAGGTTGATAGGTAAATTGGCCATTGTAAATTGCCCCTAGTATAGGTAGAGAATGGTGGGAATGTGGTAGAGTATGTGGGGTTAATGTAGGATTAGTATAAATAGGTGATTGTTGGGCGGCACAGACTGATGGGCTGAAGGGTCTGTTTCGGTGCTGTATCTCTAAATAAATAAATTATCACATTGCTGTTTGTGTGAGCTAACTGGCACCTTTCCTACATTACAATAGTGACTGCACTTTGAAAAATACTTAATTGTCTGTAAAGCTCCTGAGATTGTGAAAAGCGCTGTAGAAATTCAAGTTCTTTCTGTCTTTCTTGTGTACCTGTCTTGTGTATAGAGACAATTTGAAATTTGGATATCAAATGTGAACTGCTATAACTTGGTCCCCAAAAGTCAAAGGGGTAAATCTTGACATGGGGCACCTAGTAAAATGAGTGATAGTGAGTCGCTGCCCATTTGACATCTCTCCTGATTTTCACTTTTATTAACTTCAATGGGAATTAGAATGGGGAGAGATGTCAAATGGGCTGTCCACTTGTTCTTCACCACATTACACTATTGCAAAAGTCAGGATCTACCACAAATGGTGAAATAAGTCTCTTTTCTTTGAAGAAATGTTTATACATTGAGATGAAACAAAATGCTTGAATACATCCACAGGAAAACTATTGGCATGATTTCCCAGATAAAGTCCAAAAGTTACATTTTGTGACGTAAGGTTTAATGCCCTGATATGGCATTCTTATGAACAATATATTAAAACATATTTGGCCTGTTAAAGAGTTCATGTCTCATTAAAAGAGCTGCGGGACATTATTTATCGCTCACCTATTACCATCGCTAGCATTAATGTACAGGTTAATATATTATTAATGATCAGTTAGTGTATTCTGAACAATAAACTTCAGCAAGAGGAATGCTGTAGAATTTTGACATTTGTCTGTTAATATTGGCTTTTTTTTAATATTTGCACATGGGATGCGAGCATTGCTGGCAAGGCCAGCATTTGTTGCCTTCCCTAATTGCCCTTGGGAAGGTGGTGGTGAGTTGCCTTCTTGAACTGCTGCAGGCTATGTAGGTAGCTGTAGGTACTCCCAGAGTAGTGTTAGGGAGGGAGTTCCAGGTTTTTGATCCAGCAACAGTGAAGGAACAGTGATATAGTTCCAAATCAGGACTGTATGTGACTTGGAGGGGAACTTGCAGGTGGTGGTGTTCCCATGCATCTGCTGCCCTTATCCTTTTAGGTGGTACAGGTCACAGGTTTGGAAGGTGCTGTTGGAGAAGACATGGCGAGCTGCTAAAGTGCATCTTGTAGCTGGTGCACACTGCTGCCACTGTGCATCTGTGGTGGAGGGAGTGCATGTTGAAGGTGGTGGATAGGGTGCCAATCAAACAGGCTGTTTTGTCCTGGATGGTGTTAAGCTTTTTGACTGTTGTTGGAGTTGCATTCATCCAGGCAAGTGAGGAATATTCCATCACACTCCTGACTTGTGTCTTGTAGATGGCGGACAGGCTTTGGGATGTCAGGAGGTGAGTTAATCGCCACAGAATTCCCAACCTCTGACCTGCTCTTGTAACCAATGGTAACCCCCAGGATGTTGATGGTGGGGGATTCAGTAATGCCATTGAATGTCAAGGGGAGAGGGTTAGATTTTCCCATGTTTGAGATGGTTGTTGTTTGGTACTTGTGTGGCACGAATGTTACTTGCCACTTATCAGCCCAAGCCTGAATGTTGTCCAGGTCTTGCTGCATGTGGACATAAACTGCTTCAGTATCTTAGGAGTTGTTATCTTAAATCTGAATTTTGAATAAAAATGTGAATGTTAGTCAGAAACTCTTGGTCTGATCATTTGGTACCATATTTATGTAAAATTCCTCTGGTCTAATGAAAAAAACTTAGAGAATATGGACACAAATGGCATTCAGTGTGAACATTATCACAAAGTTTTTGAAATGTCACAAGCAAAATACTTACCAGCAACGACTAAAATTATGAATTGAGATTAGAAAGTTAGAAATCTGGAATCCTGCTCAAAGAGATCATTAAACAAATAAGCTCCGAAGGAGTCTATTTCAGCCCTTGTATTTGTGTCACTCAGACCTGTCGACTTTAGTTCCATTCTCCTGCTCTTTCTTTGTGCCCTTTTAGTATGTCTTTCTTCTTCAAGTGTTCATTGAACTTCTGCTAAATGTTGTGACTAAATCGGTTTCAGGTTCTATTTGTGGCAGATATTGAAACATACCATGCCGTTTAACAGCTCCTTCTTTATTCATGGGTTAGAAGACGGAACACACTGCATCTGTTTCATGGTACAAAACAGGAGTGACAATGCCCAGTTTTGGGGACCAACAACCTGCACTCCAAGGGCACCTGGAAAAACGCCTGTCCTGAAATTGGGTCGTGCCATTTATCAGGCCAACCACCTGAAACTAGCTTCAGGTCACATACATATGTAAATAAGACACCCTAATGCCTGGTTAAGACCCTCTCATCAAAATTAGTCTATGGTGAGTAGGGACAGGAGTTGGGCCTTTCTTGCTGTGGATTCTTAAGGGTCTACTATGTGCCAAGCAACAGCTGCCAATAAAGGCTGTATTTATTTAGGCTAGAAGATGAACTGAATGGGGTTATGGGCTGAATTTCCACAATGGAGGTGGGATACAGGAGATTGGTTTGTTTCCGGGTCAGAAATCCACCTCAGGAGGGAAACTGGTTAAAGTTCAGATTTTCCCATGATGAGTCCTTAATTGATATGGAGATGGGTTTCCTGTGCAATTAGAACCAGTGGAGATGAGAATGGAGGCAGGTCAGATGAAGTGTGCGTCTGATTTAGACTCCCAATGGCAGTCATCACTGAGGCTGCTGGTTATCCTTAGGGATATCCTAAGGAATCTGTTGATCATCCCAAAGCCTTCAACAGCACCAGAGGGAAGTGAGTTGTCACAGGAGAGCCCGAGGCCTGGCACCTGGGGCAGGAGTGCCCCTCGCTTCATGGACGCTGAACTGGATCTAATGTTGGAGGCCATGACGGAGAGGAGTGAGGTTCTCTTCCTAGAGGGTGGCAGGAGGAGGCCACTTCATCATGCAGAGCACTGCTTGGGTCACTGTGGTGTCTTTTTACTGTCTCTGTCTACTGTTTTCCTCTATTTGTACTGTATAAATGATGACAATTTAAGCCACGTGTCTGGGACTCCTTTTATTGTTGCCGTGACAGGAAAAGTGGTATGAGGTGGTGAAAGACATAACAGGATCCTCCACAGGGAGGGCAAAGCCTCTGGGCAGATGTGCTTTCTTCATTGTTGGTCGGTGATTAGATGTTCCAGACTGCGTCTTCCATGCGTGTATTAGCACAGGTATTTCAGTCTCTCTTTCATACGATCCCCCCTCAACCTGAGTCAGATGGAATGGTACCGAATCCGGAGATCCCTGACATTCATGGCATCCTCATGGGTTTTTTGAACCCCAAGCTGTGCCCCACCACCTCATTGTGCAGCCTGGGCACCTCCCTCTTCAGTATCATCTCCCTCTGCCTCCAATTCCTCTTCCTCCTGCTCCTCCCTGATGAGATGTCTACTTCCAGGGCCTCACTGTCCTCAATGATGAGGAGAAATTGCTTTACTCGGTTGGTTGTAAATCTTTGGAATTCTCTACCCCAGAGGGTGGTGGAAGCTCAGTCATTGAGTATGTTTAAAGCAGAGATTGACAGATTTCTAAATACCAATGACATAAAGGGATAGTGTGGTGGAGTCGCATTGAAGTGGATGATCAGCCATGATCTTCTTGAATGGCAGAGCAGGCTTGATGGGCTGAATGGCCTACTCCTGCTCCTATGTTCCTATGTTCCTCAAGGTCCACATCTCTCTGGAGGGCCATGGTATGGAGAGCGTAGTAGAACACAGCAATGTGGAAGAACCTTGTAGAACTGTATTAGAGTGTGCCACCTGACCAGTCCAGGCACCGGAATTGCACCTTCAGAAGCCCGATGGCCTGCTCAATGGTTGTCCTACTGAGCAGGTGGCATTGGTTGTATTGCCTCAGTGCCTCTGTCTGGGGCTCCCAAAGAGGTATGAGTAGCCATCCCTTCAAGGGATATCCCTTGTTCCCTAGGATCCATCCATGCACTTTTGTGGTTGGAGTGAAGATCTGAGGCAGCATGGACTGACAGAGGATGAAGGGGTCATGGCAGCAGGCAGGAAGGTGCAAGCTCATGTTGTGGTCACAGAACAGTTGGACATTGAGGGAGTGAAAGCTCTTCCTGTTGATGAATCTCACTGGCTGGTCACTCAGTGCCTTGATGGCCAAATGGTATAATTGATGATGACCAGCACCTGGGGCACTCCAGTGCCTGTGAGACCATGTCTGTCATGAAATGAATGTATTGTCTAGCCCTGGCAAAGAAGACATCAGTGACCGGCGAGATGCAGTTGTGTGCAGCCATTTGTGAGATGCCACTAAGTTCTGCAGTTGATCCTTGGAAGGAGCCAGAAGCGAAGAAGTTCAAGGCCACAGTGACTTTGCGAGCTACTGGCAGGGCTTGGTGACCAGTACTGCAAGGTGCGAGGTCTATGGTGACGAGATCACAGATCTCTGAGACCATCTATCCGGAGAGTCGCAGTCGCCAGTGTCACTGGATCTCGGTCATCTCCAGGTAGCTTCTTCTTCAACGGTGGATCCTGTGTTGAGGGTATGGCCTCTGTTTCCTTCATGCCGTTCTTTCCTCTCTGTGCCCCCTTGCTGCTCGGGGTTCCGGCCTTCATGGTGGAGAGTGTTGCCCCTCATCCCCACTGGGCCCAAAGTCTGACAGTCGTGCTGCCATTGTGATTGGCAGCTTTGTCCCCACTTTTTCTGCCCCCCCGTGACGCCGGGAGGGGGGGAGGCGAGGGGGGTGGTGATAACCTCGTTCAATGCCTGAGCGCTCAGTGCCCACTCTTCCCACCACCCGCACAGCACCAAGGGCACCTTCTTAGCAAATTCCAAGTCCCCCTTTGTCCCTCTGACCCTCTTAAGGGGCCGGGGTCATGACTGGCTCTCTACTCTGTACCCACCTCTCTTCAGGTGATCAGAAACGGACTGTTCCTGAAACACATGTGTCTGCCCACCACCCCCACCCCTTCAAAATTCCATCATCCCTCTCTGACTAGTCTTTACAAGCTTTTTTATTATTTTGATTGGCCTCAATGGGGAGACAAGGAGGATCGCTGTCCGACCTTTCTCCTGCTCACGTGGGCATTGCAGGCGCCAGGAATGAATGGCCTCTTGAAACTGGCATGTCAGCCAGCGCAACTATTTCCAGGACCCCCCCACCCCCCCCTCACCCCTGCCACCCCATCCCTTCAGTTCTTGGCCTTGGGGGGGCCTGAAACCTCAGCCCTATAGTTCATTACAAAGACACCAACGTAATTTTAAATAAAACGTTCTTGGGGAACCAGAGGGAGTAGGAGTGCTCCTCTCAGCTCTGTAGCCATATTGAGGGTCCATGCGAAACCCACAATAATCCCCCCCTCCTGCCTGTCACCACCTCCCCCACCCCATCTCCCCCTGTCATTTAATTGAGGATTGCTGCTGCTGAGGAAGATGACCCAAATGTTGAGCTAGCAAAAGGGCGGGTTACCTGCAGAGGCACATCAGGTGTCGGCAGCTGGTCTAGATTATTTAGCTGAGGGCCGAAGTCCAATTTTGGGCCTACCTCGGCCCTCCCAGTTCTGGCTCCATTGTGGCCACATCATTGGAACGTAGAGTTTGTGAGATGATAAAATACCAAAGTCCATCTAGTTCACCATCTGCCATCCTGGTAGTCTTGCATGATACAGCAATAATGGAATTGTTGACTAATCACAGCAATCAATCTCTATCAATTAATTTACAATAGACCCAGACCTGAACTGAGGAAAACACCCAATAGTAGAGAACTTTGGGAACCATGGGTGCAAAAGCAGGCGCCCACAAATTTCTAACCTAAAATGCCAAGGTCCACATACTTAAGTTTCAGCATGTGTTTCAAGCAGTCCCACAATCAAGGACTCCCACATCTTGCGGAAACCTGTATCGAGTAGATGACGCACGCATCCAGCTTACTTTAGCTGTTTTCAGTTTCTTGACCTAAGCTACCTTTCAGCAAATTTAAATCTACAAAACTACATTGCAATGATTAGGAGAAATGGCTATTCTACTTTCTCTTTTCTCAAAGAGACAGTTCCAATATTAATGAGCTGAAACGAGCTCTCAGTTAGAACATGGACGCTGACATTTACAATGAAAGGTTTGAGCGAGAGAACAGACTGAAGACTTAAGCTAAAGTTCGCAGACTGCATAACAAAGAAGATTGTCTTCATTTCGGCAAATGCATTCGTTTGCAGCAAGCCTCATATGGGGACACATTAAAAACTGCAAAGTAGGTGTTAAGGCACTTTAGACAACTGCTGTTAGCTGTGACTCAGCGCTCTTCACTTAGTCAGAAGGTTGTGGGTTCAGGAAGCTGACAACAAAATCTAAAGTGACACTCCAGTGCCTTAACTCTTAGTGTGACCTTGTTGTCTGCAAATTGGCTGCTGCATCTAGCACATGGGTGGAAGGAAGAAAGGACACTGTTGGCAAGGATTGGGAGAGTGGTTAGCCTGCAGAAACCCAAATCTTCCATGGGAAAGCATCCTGGTCCACAAGAAAAACATTCAAACTCACATTCTGGCTCAGGATGCAGCTCCTGGTTGGATTTTGCCTGACAGGTGAGCTGACACTGACATCATCAATCATAATTTGCATATTTGAAGAAGGATCTGCCTGCCTCCTTGTGGGTGTCCAACTCACCTGCGCCAACGACACATGGGACATAGTGGAAAGGCAGCCAGATCAGATCAAGTGGAATCCATTTTATTATAACTGTCCCCCACCCCCAACGCCCATTTTTTGCCAGGAGTGGGCAGTTAAAATCAGACCCAATGTTTCGCATTACATCTCAGTAAAATGCGCTAATTTGGATTCTAAATGTGTCTTCGTACCAGCACAGCTAATTTCTGCTGATTGATGTCAAGTTTTTTAAAAAATTGTGCTGATAGTTCACAGATTATTCTTTATAAAGGATGTCACTTGAAAATTACCATGAATTAATCATTCTGAACACAATTCTATCAAATTGCTGTCTCTGCTATTTTAGTGGAGGTATTAACCTGTTTAAAATAAGCAAGTTGGAAGAGGTATTAGAATGTAGAGTGCTATCACTCACGATAATGTCCAGGCCATAGTTATGAATTAAAATTCAGGCCAACGAACAAGTAACTTGCCCACGTTTTGTTTCCTACAGTTCCAATCCCTACAATGGCTCTTGCAGTATTGAATTTTTTGTTTTCAGAATAAATGAGGCATTTACACTTCTTTGTTCCTCTCCTACAGCTGTCAGATTAATCCTTTCTCCAGTTCAGATGTTACTGCAGGCAACCCTAGCATGTCAGTCACTTTGGACAAGACATTGGTGTCACCTTTCTCTTGGTGTTTGCATCCACTGTTACCAGCAGTCGCATTTCAGAACTTAACCCACAAAAAAGCAGGCACATCACAGCGGCACATCATTCTGTGTTGTCTTGAGTACCTGTTAACTAATTGTCTTAAGTGCATAAAGGCTCCTTCTCAGATTACATACTTCATACCAATAATTATAAAAGAGCATCTAGGTTTGCCTTCACCGGGAGGAGTCTCCCAAGATATGGAAATGATCCAGGATCTCGCCATTGATCTTGCATGATGGGGGGAGGTGTTGCACTGTGGGAGCTGGTTGGAAGAGAAACTTCATTTTCCAAGTGTTTAGTGGAATACCCATTTTCTCATATGCTTTGGAGAAGGAGTCAACAATGATCTGGAGCTCAGTTTCAGAGTGAGCGCACACACAAACGTCATCTGCATACTGAAACTAGATGACTGAGGTTGAAATGATTTTGGTTTTGAATTGAAGGTGACGCAGGTTAAACGGTTTCTCATCTGTTCTGTAGATTATCTCCACATCTGTGCATAGTTTGCTGGAGGTGAGGTGTTGCACTTCAGTGAGGAAAATGGAGACAAGGTTTGGTGGAGGTCACAGCTTTGCTTGACCCTAGTCTTGACTGAGATAGAGTTTGTGATGGTTACCATTTGTATATTTGGTTAGTCTAGCTCAGAGAGATTACTGAGTCTTCGATAATTTTAACATTAACTCATTTTAACCATATACAGTTTTACATACGTCTGTATAACACCTCTGAAGGCATGCTGCTTCTCCAAGTTTCTTTCACATGTGATCTCTTGCATCATCATGGTGGAAGGAATTCCTCACACTGTCTCAAACATTAACCCTGTGAAACCCTTATACTACAAAGATCATGGCTTGCATGTCATCTTGGAGTAGATGGAGGATGGTGACAACTTCTAAGAGCAGCCAAATTTGAGCAGAATGCTCTATAAGCTTTCGTGGTTGACAGAGTCAAAGACTTTTGTGAGGTCAAAAAAGGCCATGTACAGCGGTTGCCATTGTTCCCTGTATTTTTCTTGGATTTGCCGCACAGTGAAGATTATTGAAGGCGGACGTAGACAATGAGGTTGATCATCGCCTCCAATGTGCCAGCTCAGCGTTCGGCTGATTGAGGAAGAGAGTATTTTAGGATCAGGATCTCAAACCTGAGACTAAGATCATGGTTTACCTGGCAGCAGTGATCCCTGTGCTCCTATATGCTTTGGAGAATTGTACGACCTACAGCAGACACCTCAAAGCACTGGAGCAATACCACCAGAGGTGCCTCTGCAAGATCTTCCAAATCCGGTGGTAAGAAAGGTGGTCCAACAGCAGCACCTTCTCCCAAGCCAACCTGCCCAGCATCGGGACACTGATCACCCAAAACCAGCTCCACTGTGCGAGATATGTCATCCTCATGCCTGACACCAGAGTCCTGAAGCAGCTGTTCTACTCAGAACTTGGTCACGGCAGGAGACTCCCAGGAGGACAGCAGAAATGCTTTTGAGATGTCCTCAAAGCATCCCTGAAGAGATCAAACATCCCGTCGACTCGTGGGAGTCCCTGGCTTGTGACCATCCTCGATGAACAAAGCTCATTTGGGAAGACATTGTACACTTCGAGGGACTTTGTCGGGAACACGCGGAGGTGAAGTTAAGGTTTCGGAGGGAGCTCACAAACCTCCAAACTACACATCTACTCAACCCTTCAAGCACCACCTGCCCCTCATGGGGCAGAGTCTGCAGATCACACTTTGGCCTTATCAGCCATTTCAGAACACATCAAACTGGAGCAGAAGTTTGTTATTCTCAATCCCAAGGGGCTGCTTAAGAAGAAGTATAAAAGTGCAATATAAATTATCATTCAAATTATTGATACAGAATTTTTTTTTAAATCATAAATTATCTAAAAAAGCGCATAGAATTACACTGTACTTACAGCATAGAAACAGGCCATTCAGCCCAACTTGTCTATGCTGGTATTTATGCTCCTCAAAAACCTCCTCCCACCCCTCTTCATCTTACCGTTTCAGCATATCCTTCTATTCCTTTCTCCTTTATGTACTTAACTAGCTTTCCTTTAAATGCATCTGTGCTATTCACTTCAACTTCCTGTGATAATGAGTTTGACATTCTCATTACACTCTGGATAAAGACGTTTCTCCTAAATTCCCTACTGGATATAGTTTAGTTTAGTTTAGAGATACAGCGCTGAAACAGGCCCTTCGGCCCACCGAGTCTGTGCCGACCATCAACCACCCATTTATACTAATCCTACACGAATCCCATATTCCAATAACATCCCCACCGGTCCCTATATATTTCCCTACCACCTACCTGTACTAGGGGCAATTTATAATGGCCAATTAACCTACCAACCTGCAAGTCTTTGGCATGTGGGAGGAAACCGGAGCACCCGGAGGAAACCCACGCAGACACAGGGAGAACTTGCAAACTCCGCACAGGCAGTACCCAGAATTGAACCCGGGTCCCTGGAGCTGTGAGGCTGCAGTGCTAACCACTGCGCCACTGTGCCGCCCAGTTATATTAATGACTATCATATTTATGACCCTTAATTTTGATCTCTCCCACAAGTGCAAACATTTTTTCAAAGTCTATCTTATCAAAACCTTCATAATTTCCAAGACCTCTATTAGGCCACTCCTCAGCCTTTATTTAGAGAAAAAAGCCTCAGACCTACCCTAATAATTATCACCACATAAATTTCACTTTAAAAAAATCTTTTGATGTGGGAGTCGCTGGCAAGAATGGCATTTTTTCCCACTCCTAGTTCCCTTTGAGAAGGCTTTGATGGGCCTTCATCTTGAACCACTGCAGGGAAGCAGGGACACAGCCACACAACCATGGTCACCTCCACAGACACTTTTACAGACTGTCTCATTCTCGCAACAGGACTCCAGTGATAGTGGTACAGCACAAAGTCAAAGGGGAAACCTTTAGAGAGTGCAGCAGCTTATTGAAGAGATAAATCTTGAATCTGTCATGAAAATAATTAGAATATGCAGTACAACCTCAATAAAACTGAATCCCCTTCTCATAATTATTCCTAGAGGGCTGATAAAATCCAGCCCATCATCTTGAACCTTCATAAAGAGTATCATAAAATCATACAGAACAAAGGGAGACTATTTGGCCCATTGTGCCTTTATTGGCTCCTAAAAAGAGCTGTCGAATTAGTACCACTCCCTGGCGGTTTTGAAAGTTACTGGTGAATCTGCTTCCAACACTCTTTCAGGCAGTCCATTCCAGATCACAACAACTCGATGCATAAAAATTCTCCTCATCTCCCTTCTGATTCTTTTGCCAATTATGTTAAATCTACGTTCTCTGGTCACTGACCCTCCTGCCATTGGAAACAGTTTCTCCTCATTTACTCTATCACTTCCTTAGTATTGCATTGGAGTGTAAACATGGAATTATGGGCTCAAGTCTTTGTCAGCATTCAATGCAAGACCTCACAAGATGTACCCTCATGTCCAAAAGACAGTGACCCTGACAAGGAAGTAATACTGACACTGTAGGGCCAGCCAGGTTGTCTCGTCAAGGATGAAAGAGAGAATTTTTTTTTTCTTCCTTGCTCAATGTCACAGGAGGCGAAGTGCTCCTGTCATTACAAAATAGTATTTCTCTAACTCACAATGAGCAATGCGATGGGTGATTGGCCAGCACAGTTGTAAGATGAATGGCTGAAACATAAGACGCTCCTGATCAATATTGTAGAAATACATCCGTGAATGACCTTCCTCTTTAGATTGCCTTTATGAAGTGAAGTCTGATCAACAATCACAATGAATATTAAATGATAAATAATTTCAGTACTTTCTTCAAAATCATATGAGAATATATGTAAAGTTCAATAGAGAGGCACCTCAGCACAGTTACAATGTACTGGAATATTTTAATATATTTCTGTGCTGCCTCCTAAATTTTAAAGGTCATTTCATCCTGAGCAATTTTCATCTGATTTTCACAGTTTTAAAACTGGCTTAATTTCTAAAATTATCCCAGCCAAATCTCTGCTATGAGATAATGAGGCTTTACTTTAAAAAAATCCCTCAACATTCTGACCTGTATTGTGAAGATGATCCATCAAAAACGTTGTGCTGGCTGCCTGACATGCAGCGTTATGAGATCACAAATATGTTTTTTTCATTGTAAGCCTGTTCTGCAAAACATGGGGACAATTTTCCTGAATGATTTCTTCTTTCATCAACCTGTTTGATTCACCTGTGGAGCTAAAATGAGGCTGTGACCTTAAAATCATGGGACAAGAGAGCCATCTCAACAGTCGAAATGGGATAACAAGCAAAAGTCAAGAGTGAGCCCCAAGTACATCTGACACTGAGACAAAAGGAATGCACTGCGGATGCTGTAAATCAGAAAGAGAAACAGAAAATGCTCAGCAGGGCAGGCACAGCATTTGTGGAGAGAGGGAGAGAGAAAGAGTTAATGTTTCAGGTCCCTCACCTTGCGTTAGATCTGGAAGGAGTGAGACACTTAAGACCAACTTAGATTTCCAGCTCCGAAGAAGGGTTTTAGTTTTAGTTTTAGAGATACAGCACTGAAACAGGCCCTTCGGCCCACCGAGTCTGTGCCGACCATCAACCACCAATTTATACTAATCCTACACTAATTCCATATTCCTACCACATCCCCACCTGTCCCTATATTTTACCTACCACCTACCTATACTAGGGGCAATTGCTAATGGCCAATTTACCTATCAACCTGCAAGTCTTTGGCATGTAGGAGGAAACCGGAGCTCCCGGAGAAAACCCACGCAGACACAGGGAGAACTTGCAAACTCCACACAGGCAGTACCCGGAATTGAACCCGGGTCGCTGGAGCTGTGAGGCTGCAGTGCTAACCACTGACCCGAAACGTTAACTCTGCTTCTCTTTCCACAGATGCTGCCAGACTTGCTGAGTGGTTCCAGCATTTCTTGTTTTAATTTTAGATTTCCAGCATCTGTGGGTATTCTTTGCCTTCATTTTAGTGTTTAATTCACTGCTGTTTCTGCCCCAGAAATGCTCAACTTGACAAAGTTCTGCTCTTCCGTCCAACAGGGTTTCCATTTGCCTTAAATCTCTAATGTGTTCCAGTTCTGAGGAAACTCACAAAGCCGAAATATTTGAGATGAATTTTAACCCTACTCCCCACCCCCAGGCCAGATGGGATAGAGGGGGACGGGAATGTTAAAAATTCAAAAAATCTGGAATCTGACCCCAATGCCCACTTTCAGTTTTAACCAAGACGTGTTGGTGGGAGGTGGCTGGTGGCTGGGGAGGGTTGGGAGGGAGCGGGGTGTGGCTGGCGGGAGGCAGGAAGAACTAGACCTATCAGATAAGTGCCTTATAATGCTCCTTGTGGGCCAGGAGGAGCAGGAATGCTGCACCCTGGCACATCATGCTTATCTGCTTCCCCTACCTGCGATTGGCCAACCCCCCCCACCCCCTCCCCCACCCCATCCATCCACAATTGGGCCCCCTCCGACTTGTAGTGTAGCAGTGTTTTGAAATTGCAATTGCATTGTGCATTGTGTACTCTACAGGCTGATGTAGAACACACATGCCATCAAAAAGAAAGTGAATCTAAGAGAGAATAAATGAGAAGCCTTTGTGTTCAGCACTATGCATGTCTGTCTCTGCCTCATATATTATACTAAACTCGGCTAAACCTCACTCAAGTCCCGAGGGCATCACATAAATCATCTCCCTGTAATGCCCAATCTCCAACTCCCTATCTCTCACTCTGCTCTGCAGCTTCCTCGCCAATCTGCAGAGCCAAATCCCTTCCCCATACTTCCAGGTTACCTCGCTGCTAAATCTCCAACCACCCTGCCTTCCCACCATCCCCACTCACTTCTTGCCTCACAGTGATTATCGGGACCATTAACTCTGTCACTCTCCCTCTACAGATGCCACTTGACCTGCCAAATGTTAACAGCAATTTATTTTTTTAACATAGAAGGTCTAAACCTGAAGGAGTCACCCTCCGTCTTATTTTGGTTCTTACGCAGTAAAGTATTTCAAGTCTTAGGCTTCGGGCAACTCCTGTCCTTGGTTAACATCCTATTCACTTCACTGAATAGTTTTTTACCATATGCATTCCTGCGGGGCACAACCTGCAGCAGAGAGGTTAGTTGGTCCACAGTGTCAACCAAGACACATTTTGAGTTTTACAGGAACACCTTTTGGGTTTTATGGGGACTCTCCTTTTTTTATTCATTCATAGGATATGGGCATCACTGGCAAGGCCAGCATTTATTGCCTGTCCCTAAGTGCCCTTGAGAAGGTGGTGCTGAGTCGCCTTCTTGAACCACTGCAGACCAGCATTCCCTGATGCCAACACAACTTGTCATTTCCCCCAGATTTGTCAACCGTTCACATTTGACAGCTGTGTCCTCTAGCCACTCTTTCGCGTTGTCTGACTGTTCGATTCCATTTGGAAATCCGTCAACCAAAGTCATGAATTTATAGCTAGGCTCATGGCTAGCTATATGCCTGTTGTCACGATGGAGGATTTCTGGTTTCTGATGAATTTTATTCTCACAGGGCGTTCCACAGCTTACGTTCTAGGCAGCTGAAGGCATGGCCACCTTCTCAAGGGCACTTAGTGAACTGATTAAAATCATGGATGCTCAGGAGTCCACAATTAGAGGAGCATAGAGGGTTGTGAGGCTGGAGGAGCTTAGGGATAGGGAGGGGCGAGGCCATGAAGGAATTTGAAAGCAAAGATGAAAATTTTAAAATCGAGGTGTTGCTAAATGAGGAACCAGGGATAGAGATGTGTATATGATTCATTCCATTTCATCTTCCTCCATTTGCTTTGTCAACATTGGAAGCATTCCTGCCTCTGAGTCGGAAAGTTATAAATTCACAATTCCATTTCTGTACTTGAGCAAATACCTTAGGCTAACATTTCAGGGCAATAGTGAGGAATTAATTAGATGATGCCTCCTGCTGCTGTTTTCACCCCGCTCTTGTAGACCTATAAGTATCAAGAATGCATTGTGAGAATCCATGTCACATGACAATCAAGCAGAAAATTTACAATCAACTGCAAGCTGTGACCCATGAAATATGAAGCATAAAATTGAAATCAGTCTTTCCACATTTTATACAGCTTAATCCATGAAATAGCAGAGGTAATTCCCACAATCCTAGTGCCAGAGAAATCTAGTACACAATGTTGTAGACATATTTCTGACCTGCATTCCCTGCAAAAACATCTCCCAGCCGGGGCTGTGTGATCGAGGAGTTACCCCCAACATTTTGCAGCGAAAGGTTTACTTTGAAAGGAAGAAATATCTGTATTAATATAGAAATTTACAGCACAGTAGGAGCTATTCAGTCCACCGTGTCTGTGCCAGCTGAAAAAAAGTGATTTGGCTTAATCCCACTTTCCAGTTTATGGTCTGTAGCCTTGTAGGTTACAGCATCTTATGTGCATATCCAAATACTATTTGAATGTGATGTGGGTTTTTGTCTCGACCATTCTTTCAGACAGTGAATTCTAGGTCCCCACCACCATCTGGGTGAAAAGGTTTCTCCTCAACTCTTGTTTAATCTTTCTACCAATTACTTTACGTACATATGAACATATGAATTAGGAGCAGGAGTAGGCCACTTGTCCCCTTGAGCCTGCTCCACCATACAATTAGTTCATGGCTGAACGGATTATTCCACATTCCCACCTAGCCTCGATAACCTTTCACCCCTTCTATTGACCTCTCTGCTGAGGGAAATAGATCCTTCTTATCCACTTTATCTAGGACCTTCATAATATTACACACTGCAATTAAATTTCCCCACAGCCTCCTCTGTTCCAAAGAAAATGACTCCTGACTATTCAATATTTCCTCATTGCTACAATTCTCTATTCCTGGCAATATCCTCATGAGTCTCCTCTGCACCCTTTCTACTGCAATCACATCCTTCCTCTAATGCAGTGACCAGAACTGGATGCAGTACTCTTGCTGTGGCATAGCTAGTGTTTTATACAGTTCCACCATAACCTCCCTGCTGTTATAGTTTATGCCTCAGCCAATAAAGGAAAGTGTCCTGTATGGCTTCTTAACCTGCTTATCTACCTGTCCTGCTAACTTCAGGGTCAATTCCGATGAAAGGTCACAGACCTGAAACATTAACTCTGCTTCTCTCTCCATAGCTGCTGCCTGACCTGCTGAGTATTTACAGCACTTTCTGTTTTTATTTCCGATTTACAGCATCTGCAGTATTTTGCTTTTATTTTAATTTCAAGGATCTCTCTGTCTACAGAGAGCCGACATGGACTCAATGGTCTCTTCCTATGCCTTAATGACTCTATATCTCTGTGACATGCACTCCAAGATCCATCTGTTCCTCTACAGTGTAGTGTTTGATTGATCAGGGTTTGATTGTAATCAGTTTGTCCACTTATCTGTGTTCACTGCGTTTGATTGCTTAAGCCTACAGGTGGAACTGAACAGTTAAAAGTGAAATTAAAAAAGACACAGCTTGGATCTTGTACAGGAACACACACTGGCGGCTATGAGGAGACATGTACTGAGATTGTGTAAGAACTGTTTTAGTTTAAATTGCTGTAAATAAACCAGTTGGTTATTTAATACAAGTGTGATATCTGCATTGCACTGAGATTGATCAGATAGACATAGTAAATCCATCAACCAGGTGTAAACATAACATACAGCACGTTTTACACCTTCAGGGCATCCGAAAGCATTTTATAGACAATGAATTACTTTTTGAATACTTTTTGAATTGCGGTAATATAGAAAACGTCACAGCCAATTTGCACACAGCAAGCTCCCACAAACAACAATGTGATATGACCAGATAATTGTTCTAATGATGTTATTTGAGGGATGAATATTGTACAGGCCACTGGGGATAACTCCCCTACTAAATGTTGAAATAGTGCCATGTGATTTTTTTATGCCCTCCTGAGAGAGTCGACAATGTCTTGATTTAACATCTCATCCGGAAGATGGGTCCTCCAACAGTCCAGCCCTCCCTAAGTAGTAGATTGTCAGTCTAGGTTTTTGTGCTCAAGTCTCCAGATGGGAGATGAGCCCACAACCTCCCAGCTCAGAGGTAAGAGCCATACCAAATGAGCCACGGCTGACTTGAGGTTATTGCACGTTAATGAATTTGACTGATGTATGGCTCAGAGTCTGAAGGAGGATGTTTGTGAGGTGTTCTGATAATGAAATTGGGCATCATGGTCAAAGTTAATCAATCGGTCAGGTCTGGGGCAATGTAAATAACCATCTGTTCAAAGTGCTGACCATTGGACGCTATGTAGGGGCTGGAAATCACAGGGTAAATTAAGTACTGCTGGGAAAAATTAAAGAGATTGGACCAGCTCAGTTAGTGAGCTTGAGGGGGTAACACTGGGTGAATCACAGGACACAAATGCAGAGGAGCACTTTTGGTGCCAAAGGAGGAGGAAGATCCCGTTGGTCACTGCCAAAGACTTTTGGGAAATGTAGCTGCATGGTGACATTGGTAGATGTGTGCTGAAGCTAGCTGGCTGGAAAGGAGAGGAAACAAAGAGAGAAAAAAAATAAAATCTTGCACTTCGTTAGCACCTTTCATGAACTTAGGGCATCCCTAAGCACTTTACAGCCAATCAAATAGTTTTGAAGAATAACTGTTAGGAAACTAGCAGGATCTGGAGCAACCCTACCCAAATTTACTTCTCATTGAAGTCGTTGGAGAGTAATATTTAGCAGGGTGTTGCACCCAATCCCCTGGGTTTCCTACCCAGCAAGTTAGGTTAAAATTATCCCTGTAGTCACTGAGCACATCAGTCATGAGTTTCAACAACAACAAAAACTTTTATTTATATAGCACCTTTAACATAGTAAGATTTCCCATAAAACTAAATTTGACATCGGGCAACATAAGAGATATGAGGGCAGAAGCTTGGTGAAAGAGGTGGGTTTTAAGGAGTGTCTTAAAGGAGGAAAGAGAGATAGAGAGGTTTAAGTACGGAATTCCAGAGCTCAGGCCCAGGCAGCTGAAGGCATGGCGACCAATTGTGGAGCGATTAAAATCGGGGATGCGCGGGAGGCCAGAATCGGAGAAGTGCAGGGGGTTTAGGGGTTACAGAGATAGGGAGGAGCAAGGCTGTGGAGGGATTGGAAAACAAGGATGAGAATTTTAAAACTGAGGCATTGCCGGACTGGGAGCCAATGTAGGTCAGCAAGCACAAGGGGTTTTAGATAATAGGTGACGGGAGCTGGTGTGTGTAAGGAGACAGGCAGCAGAGTTTTGGATAAGCTTAATTTCTTGGGAGGTTTCATATATCTCTGGGCAACTCTTTGGCTCCCGTTCAGGTGCTGATGTCCATGTTATAAAGTAAAGAGATGGAGCCCACACACTTGCCTTGTCTGAGCACAAATACACAACGAATCATCAGTGAGCATTAGGTGCCAACATTAGGCACCCAATGGCTGAGTCATCACCAACTGCCCCCAAAGTCTGCCAACTGCAGAGTTGCACTGGTCAGAAAACTAACCTGGTGATGGAAGTGAGCAGAGTGCTGAAGACAATAAAATGATCATAAGTTTTACCCACAGCACCATGATTCTTGAACATACAACAGACCCAATAGACTTCATGAGTCTCATATTCGATTAATGAGCTTAAATTAATGCAATTATGCAGAAAACAGCTGAACTAGTTATGAAACACACAAATAATGATGCACAGGAAAAGACCCTCTGGTCCATTCAGCCTGTGCCACAGAATTGTGATACCCTGTGCATCAAAATATAGACAATACTCACCCCACCCAAAACCCATGTAATCTCCTCGGAGGAGAGGGAAAACCAGCTGAACTCCAGGAAAATAAAAATCTGGGGAATTCCTCACTGACCCCACTAGCCGATGGAAACTTGTCCAGGAGATCACTCTGGCCCTGAATTTCCTGACATTTTTTGTAAGAGATGATGTCCACTCCAGCCAGGAACAGGTCCAGCTGTTGTTTCAAGGAGTTCAGTGAATCAGCATCTACCACACACCTGTTCCGGAGGTCCATTGTTCTCTGGGAAAAGAACCACCTTCTGACATCTAACTTAGATCTAACTTAGATCTAACTTAGATCTTTGATGTAACTAGTATAGATAAGGGAGAACCAGTAGACGTGGTGTATTTGGATTTTCAGAAGGCTTTTGATAAGGTCCCACATAAGAGGTTAGTGTGCAAAATTAAAGCACATGGGATTGGGGGTGATATACCGGTATGGATTGAGAATTGGTTGACAGACAAGAAACAGAGAGTAGGAATAAACGGGTCTTTTTCCGGGTGGCAGGCAGTGACGATTGGGGGACCGCAGGCATCAGTGCTTGGGCCCCAGCTATTCACAATATATATTAATGACTTGGGTGAGGGAACTAAATGTAACATTTCCAAGTTTGCAAATCATACAAAGCTGGGGCGGGGGGCGGTGAGGGGGGTGGTGGTGGGGGGGTGGGTGGGGTGAATGTGAGCTGTGAGGAGGATGCAAAGAGGTTCCAAAGTGATTTGGCTCCAATTGAAGTGAAAATCAAGAACGGAATACAGGGCGAGTGGGCAAATGCAGGGCAGGTACAGTATAATGGGGATAACTGTGAGGTTATCCACTTTGGTTGTAAAAACAGAAAAGCAGATTATTATCTGAATGATCACAGATTGGGAAAGAGGGAGGTGTAACGAGACCTGGGTGTCCTTGTACACAAGTCACTGAAAGCAAGCATTCAGGTGCAGCAAGCAATTACGAAGATGAATGGTATGTTGGCCTTCATTGCAAGAGGATTCGAGTACAGGAGCAAGGATGTCTTACTGCAGTTATACAGGGACTTGATGAGACCACATCTGGAGTATTGTGTGCAGCTTTGGTCTCCTTATCTTAGGAAGGATGTTCTTGACATGGAGGGAGTCCAAAGAAGATTTACTAGGCTGATTCTTGGGATGTCAGGATTGACGGATGAGGAGAGATTGGGTCGACTAGGCCTATATTCACTAGAGTTCAGAAGAATGAGAGGGGATCTCATAGAAACCTATAAAATTCTAACAGGACTAGACAGGTTAGATGCAGGGAGGATGCTCCCGATGGCTGGGGAGTCCCGAACTAGGGGTCACAGTCTCAGGATATGGGGTATGCCATTTAGAACTGAGATGAGGAGAAATTTATTCACTCAGAGAGTTGTGAACCTGTGGAATTGTCTACCACAGAAGGCTGTGGAGGCCAAGTCATTAAATATATTCAAGAAGGAGATAGACATATTTCTTAATACCAAAGGGATCAAGGGATATGGGGAGAAAGCGGGAACAGGGTACTGAATTAGAAGATCAGCCATGATCATTTTTTGAATGGCGGAGCAGGCCCGAAGGGCCGAATGGCCTACTCCTGTTCCTATTTTCTATGTTTCAATCCGGCCCGAGGCAACATAAAATTGTGGCCCCTGGTCCTTCCTAACTTATTTAATTGGAACAAACTGACAACTCAAACACCATCTATTCCCCTCATCATCTTATAAAACTTGAATAGATTACCTCTAAGTCTGCACTTCCCTAATGTGTGGACTCGCAACTCTTTCAGCCTATCATGATAACGAAGATGCTTTAAACTGGCAATTAGTCTAGTGGCCCTCCTCTGCACCCTTTCCAAAACCTCAGTATCACCCACCATGTGAGGAGATCAAAACTGGTTACAATATTCCAAGTTAACTTCGTAAACTTGAGGTCATCCAAAACTCTGCTGCCCGTGTCTTAACTTGCACCAATCCTGTTTCCCTATCATTGGCTCCCGGTCAAGCAGCGTCTTGATTTCAAAATTCCCACCCTCGTTTTCAAATCCCTCTCTGGCCTCACCCCTCCCAATCTCTGTAATCTCCTCCTGTCCCACAAAACTCTGAGATATCTGAGCTCCTCTAATTCTGGTCTCTTGTGCGTCTCTGATTTTAATCGCTCCGCCATTGGTGGCCGTGCCTTCAGTTGCGTAGGCTCCAAGCTCTGGAATATCCTCCCTACATCACTCTGTCTCTACACCTCGCTTTCCTCCTTCAGGACACTCCTTAAAACCTATCTTTTTTGATCAAGCTTTTGATCATCTGACCTAATATCTCCTTTTTGTGGCTCGGTGTCATATTTTGTTTTATAATGCTCCTGTAAAGTGCCTTGGGACATTTTATTATGTTAAAGGCGCTATGTAAATATAAGTTGTTGTTGAAGTCTGACCAAGGGCTTGTACAAGGACAAACTAGTATAGTTCAATGATAAGTGACATGTTTTATAGTACAGGAGGTAAAATTGAATGTTTGTTCAACTAGGACTTGAGCTATTTATCCTGTTATGTTTTTTTCCTTTAAATACCATTTATGTTAGTTCCATTGATTAGAATGAATCATAGTCCATTGTGTTTTTTTATACTGTTGTGTCTGATGATTGACATTTAGATGACATTAGGGTAAATGGTTTGCGCTGAATAAATGGAATCCAATTCTTATCACACAATTGCGAGATAACTTGTCCTAAAGCAAATCAAAAGGAATGTTATTTTCATTGAAAATCAACTCACTTAGCTGACAATATTTTGGTTTAGATTTCTGTATTGCAGTACCAACATCTATTTACAAAAGGTGAGCTTTATTTGACAGGGTTACTATCATAATAATAAAATAAAAATAAAATACTGCAGATGCTGGAAATCTGAAATAAAAACAAGAAATGCTGGAAATACTCAACAGGTCTGGCAGCATATGTGGAGAAAGAAACAGAGTTAACGTTTCAGGTCAGTGACCCTTCATCAGATGTTTTTATTAACTATCATAACACCACTGACTAGAAAACTAACTGGACCAACCATGTAATTACTGTCACTACAAGAGCAGGTCAGAGGCTGGGAAATCTGTGGTGAGTAACTCCACCCTTCTGCCTCCCATCACTTCGCCAATGGGCCAGGAAAATTCAGCACTACATGACCAAAAATAGGTAGGAAAGTAAGTTGTGAAGAGGACATAAGGAGGATACAAAGGAATATAGATAGGTTAAGTGAGTGGGCAAGAATCTGGTAAATGGAGTATAATGTAGGAAAATGTGAAATTGTCCATTTTAGCAGGAAGAATAAAAAAGAAGCATATTATCTAAATGGTGCGAGATTGCAGAGCTCTGAAATGCAGAGGGATCTGGGTGTCCCAGTGCATGAATTGCAAAAGATTAGTATGCAGGTACAGCAAGTAATTAGAAAAGCTAATAGAATGTTATTGTTTATTGCGAGGGGAACTGAATATAAAAGTAGGGACATTATGCTTCAGTTATACAGGGCATTGGTGAGACCACATCTGGAGTACTGTGTACAGCATTGGTCTCCTTATTTAAGGAAGGATGTAAATGCGTTGGAAGCAGTTCAGAGAAGGTTTACTAGACTAATACCTGAAATGGGAAGGTTGTCTTATGAGGAAAAGTTGGACAGGTGAGGCTTGTATCCGCTGGATTTTAGAAGTGTAAGAAGCGACTTGATTGAAACATATAAGATCCTGACGGGTCATGACAGGGTGGATGTGGAAAGGATGTTTCCGCTTGTTGGAGAATCTGGAACGAGGGGACACTGTTTAAAAAAAAGGGCCACCCATTTAAGACAGAGATAAGGAGAAATGTTTTCTTTCAGAGGGTCGTGAGTTTTTGGAATTCTCTTCCTCAAAAGGCAGTGGAAGCAGAGTCTTTGAATATTTTTAAGTCAGAGGTAGATAGATTCTTGATAAGCAAGGGAATAAAAGGTTTTTGGGGGTAGGCGGGAATGTGGAGTTGAGATTACAATCAGATCAGCCATGATCTTATTGAATTGCGGAACAGGCTCGAGGGGCCGAGTGGCCTACTCCTGCTCTTATTTCATATGTTTGTATATTTGGATGTTCTAAAGCAGAGAATGGAAGGACGTTGATCTAAGAGTTAATTACGTGAGAAATTAAAGAGAAGAAATTACCATTCAAGAGACAGAACCAATAGCAAGTCTGAGAAAGTGAAAATATACTCCAGGATATTTATATACTTCACAAATTTGTCTGAACTTCCACTCTGCTAAATTGGTGGAAGAATTAAACCTATTTAAAATAAATGGGTTGACGCTTCCTCTAAACTGGAGTAATTTCAGATTAATTGATCAACCTTTTATTCATTGCACCTGGCCCTCATGTGAGCTGCCAAACTGCAGCATCAATCAGAACTAAAGATCAGCCTTCCCCTGATTGACCAAGTCCTTGTTGGCAAATCTCAGTTCTAGTCTGCAGCCTTCATTACTGTTGTGGCAGGTGGTCAGTGTGTGAACGAGAGTTCAAACTACCTGAGTGCTTCAGTGTTCTGGGCTGTCTGTAGGATCAGCACACGATGAGTTAAAGCAGCTTTCTACTGAGCATGGATGCTTTGTATAAGCAGGCTGAAGACAAGAATATCCTCTCAGATAAAGGACATGATGGAATGCGGGAAATTCACTCAACCATGTCCGTGATGGTCTGGAATATTTTAGTTTGATCATTTGTGTTTATAGTAATAAGATGTTTGGAAGAGTTTGTGAGGGCATTACAAGCATGGAGCTTAAGACAACAATATAACCATGGTAACAGAATGATAGAATGAACAGGGCTACGTACATTTTTGCTGGCTCCATGTTGTTATTCTGATGCTACTTGTATGTATTTTGATGTACTCTGATTTAGTGGTGGTATGCATGGAATGTGAAGATCAAAGATAAATTAGTATAAGAGTAGTGAGTGAACAACTGTTTAACACTCACTCATACTGGAATTGTGAAGTATGATGTCTCAATAAGGATCTGATTCTGTATTGTTACAACTGCAAGTTTGGGTACTCTGGAGTTCAAATTAATAAGAAAGCAGTCCAACAGTCAGCATTGAATAGTAACTACTGCATCCCTGCATCTGTGTCTCTGCTGCCAAATGGGCCAGTTGTAAAACTAAGCAGGCAAAGAAATTCAATGTTTTACTACTTTTGCAGACAAGAACCTCTGCTGTTTGTAATGGCAGTACTTGTGGCAGGAAGGGGGCAGTCCTGACCGCTGTGATGTCATCTCAAGGTTCAGGTGCCTTGACTGGGGATTGCCTGCTTCCTGATTCCTATGCACTTCACACACTTTTGTCTCTGGCCTAGGGAAACTCCAAATCCCCAGCATTCTCCTTGTGAATCCTAGCAGGTGTGCGAAAAGTCCAGCAGAGAAGGTGGCAAACAGGAGATTGGCTGGACCGCACGTGCATGGTTTCTCCCACTACCCTCATGGCAGCATTTAACATGGGAAGCTCTTCTTCAATGGTTGACCATATGTGTCGCCAACTGCTGGTCCATTTACTAGTCTGTTCACTGTAACCTCATTCATATGTCCCCTTTGTCGACACAGGAAATGAAAAGAGATCCTCTCCACAATAAAGGAAAATTGAAGCTTCTGCGAATTGACCTCATTCTACAGCTCTATTACTTTCAAGGAAGGCTCTCAATTGGAAGTTGTGCCTTCATCTGTCTAAGCCCTAAACTCTTGAATTACATCCCTAAACCTCTCCACCTTTCTCACCTTTAAGACGCTCCTTAAAACTTAACTCTTTGACAAAGCTTTTGGTCATCTGTCCGAATATCTCTTTATGAGGCTTAGTGTCAAATTGCATTTCATAATCAGTCCTGTGAAGTGCCTTGGGATGTTTGTATGATATTAATGGGGCTATATAAATGCAAGTTATTGTTGTTGCTCAATATAGAGAAACTTAGGAGTTAGCCAGCGGCCTAACAGATATTCACAGAGCATGTATCAGCAGAATCTTTCATTATTGTGTAAAAAGCTATGAATTATGAATAGAGGAATCACAACAATGGACTCTATTCAGACCTAGGGGAAAGGATTATATCAAATGCCAATGATAAGTGTGTAATGCAACCTGTCTATGAACCTATTGCTTCAATTTTTTTTAAATTCGTTCATGGGATGTGAGCATCTCTGGAAAGGCTAGCGTTTATTACCCATCCCTAATTGCCCTTGAGAAGGTGGTGGTGAGCTGCTTTCTTGAAACACTGCAGCCCATATGGTGCCACATACCCACAGTGATGTTAGGTCTGAAATTCCAGGATTTTGATCCAACGACGATGAAGGAATGGTGATATATTTCCAGATCAGGATATTGCGTGACTAAAGAGAGGAACTTGCAAGTAGTGGTCTTCCCATGTATCTGTTACCCTTGTTCTTCTAGGTGGTTGAGGTCGAAGGTTTGGAAGGTGCTGTTGAAGGAACCTTGGGGAGTTGCTCCAGTGCATCTTGTAGATGATACACACCACTGCTACTGTATGCTGGTGCTAGAGGGAGTGAATGTTTAAGGTGATGGATGGGGTGCTGATCAACCGGGCAGCTTTGTCCTAGACAACAAAAACAAGAAATGCTGGATTCACTCAGCAGGTCTGGCAGCATCTGTGGAAAGAGAAGCAGAGTTAACGTTTCGGGTCAGTGACCCTTCTTCGGAGAAGGGTCACTGACCCGAAACGTTAACTCTGCTTCTCTTTCCACAGATGCTGCCAGACCTGCTGAGTGAATCCAGCATTTCTTGTTTTTGTTTCAGATTTCCAGCATCCGCAGTATTTTGCTTTTATTATAGCTTTGTCCTAGATGTTGTTGAGCATGGAAAGGTCACATTGACTTGTATCTGTTAGATCTGCCACTGACTAAAACCACATGATCAGCTGAATCAAATGTTTACATTGCTAATTGTAATGAGTTAGTCACGCAACAGAGATGCAGGATGACTGGAATCACACATAAGACTTCTGTCAGCAATCATAAAAAATATTGCAGCTACAAGCCTGTAAAAACTGTCCCAGATTACTGGAAAAACTGCTGTAGAAAAAGTCCTAAATGTTATTAAATCTGAAATTGACCTTTTTGTGATATTTTGGCAGGTTGTTGGTGAGGGGTAGGAAATGCTTGGCACCATTCCACTACTCCACACCATCTACACAGCTTATTAATAGATACTGTGTAAACAAGTATCTGAGAACACAGATGACATGCTGGAATGAAATGATTCCTCTTCTAATAGTGAGCTTTTCCTCATGATCACCATTAATATTCAACAATGCAAAGAATAAATACTCTTATGTCAGCCTCTTGGGATTAATTAGCCAGCTAGAAGATTTGAATACAATTAGAGTCAGGATATCATATTCTGGCTTATTAATAATGTTTCATTTTGTTCATTTATGTAATATATCAAACACAAACAGGGAAGCAAACACACTGATCAAAGTTATGCAAATTTTGAGGTTATTGGCAAAAGAGATAAAGGCTAGATGAAAGTATTTTTATACAATGAATTATTATATGGGTGGTGGAAGCTGATTCAATAATAACTTTCAAAAGGGAATTAGATAAATAGGTGAAGGTAAGAAAATTGCAGGGCTATGTGGAAAAAGCAGGCAGGAGTGGGAGTAATTGGAGAGCTCTTTAAAAGAGCTGGCACAGGCACAATGGACCAAATGACCTCCTTCTGTGCTGTAAAATTCTATGATTGTATGATTAGGCACATTGGGTTAGACCTTGACTTTGAGCGATAGTCTAAACCAATTGATAGGTAATGTGCAGCTTGTCTGACAAGGCTCTCCAATGTTATTCTGTTGACTTCAATGGGGAGAGATGTCAAACGTGCTGCTGTCTCACTATCGCCTGTTTTACAATATTGCACAAAGTCAAGATCTGTCCCCAACCATTAACATTTTTCCAGAGTAGAAAATTCTATTAAATGGTAGCCAAGAGTTTCTGTTAATTTGTGCCAATTTTACCAGTGCAATTCCCCAAAAGTTGGCCCAACCAGCGCAAAAAAATTGCGGAACTTTAAGCGCAAGCTACGTCGAGCATAACTTGAGTTTCAGTGATCTTGATGGCTGGTTTAAAAAAATCTTGAACTAGAAATGGACCCTACACACAACACTGGCCCCATCCCAGATTGAAATAGTCACATTGCAAGTTTCCACTGATTGCATCTATTTGCGACCATTCAAGGAGGCTCTCCAAATTAAATTAGAGGCTTTAGGTTCAAAGGCAGTAGTATCACATTTTTAATGGTCTTAAATATTTTTTAAAAAATTAATTTACTAAGAAATTGAGTAGTGTTCACCAATGAAATGAGCAAATGTTAGTGTTTTAAGTCGTTTTCAGTGATTTAAAATCAGGGATTTAAAACTCATTCTCAGTGGTATTAATAAAATTGCTCTGGGTTACCAATCTTAAATATATCAAGGCATATTTTTTAATGCAAGGAAAAAATAATAATTTATATTTTAATACTTTTCCTGATTGTGATGGTCATGGAAGATTTTACATTTGTGACTATGCAATTGAGTTTGAGCAGAAACATGACCCAAAAGTTCACATTGGAAAACCAGTGCAATTTGC
Organism: Heterodontus francisci; assembly: GCF_036365525.1. Classification (NCBI taxonomy): domain Eukaryota; kingdom Metazoa; phylum Chordata; class Chondrichthyes; order Heterodontiformes; family Heterodontidae; genus Heterodontus; species Heterodontus francisci. The sequence goes on from NC_090385.1 coordinate 11,205,245, forward strand.
AACCAGATTGTCGATTGCACCCAAAACAGAAACTCCACCCCAAAGTGTTCTTCCTGTTTCCATCGGATTCAATAATTTCTTCTCATCGTTATTGCTAGTGAATCTCCTGTGACTTAACTCATGTAGTTTAGAATCATGATGAGGTGACGTTGTGTTTAACCTGGCTTACTGCTTCAAGGCTACCTGGTCAAGTGCTGTCAATGCAGTAACAGTCTCAATAACTAAATAAAGGAGGCAATCAATACACTTATACCATCTGTTCTTAGCACTTGCAGCTCTTTTTATTGTGCAGATTAAAGGCCGCCTCTCCAAATGAAACCTGACCAAGCCCAACAGAATCACATCCGACCCGGAGCCCGACCCGGCCTGAGTCCTTTCATTTTTTCCCACGCCTGGCCCGACCTGACCTGACCATCAGTTACCTACCTTCCGTTTTTCACTTTGTTGTTTATCTGCACAAGCTTAAAAAAACTGTATCAAAACCACCTTTCAAGTCCAAAAAAGTATATTAAGATCAGAGCCACTTACCAGAGGTGGTGGTAGAGTGGGTCCGACAAGGCCCAACCTGACCCGAGCCCGAATGCCGGACCCAGAAGTGCGACCCGACCTGACCCGAACCCGACACATGTCATCGGGTCCCCTCAGGTTCGGGTCGGGTAGCCATGCTCTAGTTCAGATGCCACTAACCTTTGTCCAAATTACCCTAGGAATCAATTATAAAGGCGCCGCTTATAATGTATTAGACACACTGTTTCAGAAATATCAATAATGCCTTAACCTGTATTTGCCCATTTAAAGAGATCTGCTAATTTCCATCAAAAGTTGGGTCTTCAGGCAGTTTCAATCAGATGTTTGCACCTCATTATAGCGTGATTACTATCTTGATGATATTTTGGTTGTAACTGTGAACAATTAGCAGAGGATTTTGCAAGGTATTTCCTGTATTTTAAAAAATATTCTGGTTAGTTCATTTTTTAGTTTCATCATCTGTTCCTTATAATGGACAAATTGTGTGAACACCAACACGCCCACTATACATGAATGCGAAATGTACTTTGGAGCTAAAAGTGATGGATAGAGCCCCAAAGCCAAAGATAAAATAATCCAGCTAGTGGAGTAATGGGCATTGGACATGTGGATCATTTCTCATATCTTGGGAGCCTCATCTCAGCAGGGGCAGACATTGGTGATGAAACGGTGATGCCAGCACAGCCTTCGGTCATCTGAGGAAAAGAGTGTTTGACAACAAAGACCTCAAACCTGGCATGAAGCTCATGGTCTACAGGACTACAGTGTTACCTGCCCTCCTATATGCGTCAGAAACCTGGAAACTGTACAGCAGACATCTCAAAGTCCTGGAGAGATATCACCAGCGGTGCCTCCGCAAGATCCTGCAAATTCAGTGGCAGGACAGGCACTTCAATATCAGTGTCCTCTCTCAGGCCAACATCCCAATAACGAGATACTGGTCATGGCTAATCAGTTACGCTGGGCAGGCCACATCATCTGCATGCCTGACACAAGACTCCCAAAACAAATTTTCTACTCCGAGCTCCATCAGGGCAAGAGGTTACCAGGAGGGCAGAGGAAAGGGCAAGGATGTCCTTAAAGCCTCCCTGAAAAAATGTGACATCTCTACTGATTCATGGGAATCTCTTGCCCGAGACCGCCCAAAATGGAGAAGAAGCATCCATGACAGTGGCAGCCAGTTCAAACAACATCAACATGTCCAGGCAGCGACCAAATGCAAACAACGGAAGGAGCGTTTGGAAATTCGAGCATCCCATTCACTTGTATCACTAAACACCACCTGCGACACCTGTGGCAGAGTGTGCAGATCCAGAATTAGACTATTCAGTCACCTCAGGACCCATAACCCTGGAGTGGAAGAAAGTCATCCTTGTTCCTGAGGGACTGCCTAAGAATAAGAATACCAGTGTGCTTATATCTATTTTCCATCTTTCCCTCTGTCTTCAACTGATTGACACATAACTGAAAATACAACATTAACATAAAGTGGTAGCAGTTCTGCTTCTGCACTTGCTCGTCCATAATGTTACATCCACTTTAGTGAATGGAGTCGCTCTTAAGGACATTTTAGTTCAGTATTTTGCTCTGAATGTTGTATGATCGCTTCAAGAGTGATGTGCCTTGAAGGACTCGGTATGCTAATGAGCTAAGTAACAGGATGTGATGAGAAGCTATAGTCACTCTGCAACTGTAACACCCTAGACAAAGGTTCTGCATATAGTTTGCTCAGCATAGTTTAGCTGTTAATAAACCTGTTAGAGATTTTCAAGGAACTGAAATTCACATACCTCATTGCTTAAGACAACACAAAGAACCCATGATATGGTGGCAGCGGTGGAGAAAAGACAAGCTAAACAGCAAACAAATGAAGAAATTTTAAAACAAGCACCTGAAAAGAATGAAAGAAATACTGGCTCAAACAGTGGAAAGAAGAAAAAACGTATCTCCAGCTGTGAAAGACAGAGCACTGAACGACAGGCTGCAAATAAATTCCTGTGATTGGGTGAGTCATTGTGCTGACAGTTGAGGAAACCTGGTTTAAAAAACAAATTCTGAAGTGCTTAAAAATTGATGTTTTAATAGCTCCGTAGGAGAGAGAAAAAAAACGGGGAAAACCCAATTCCTCTCTCAGGCTGATTGAGGTTGGTGCCATTACATAAGGCATCTGAAAGTAAAGCAAAGGAAACCCCCGAACACTGCAGAGTATCTATTGAAGCAGTCAAGCTAAAACAAAATCATTAAACCAGCCAACTGTGCAGAAGATAAATAAACTCTAGCAAAAAAAAAGGGGGAAAGCCCTTGAACTGCCATCATACAGCTGTGTAAACACACAAGATGCAGTGCGGAAAGTAAAATAAATAGAGAACACTGTCAAGCACCTGTTACACTCCATGAAAGCAGCTACTCTAAATTTAAAAAAATTCTTAAAGGGGGAACAGCACAGAATTAATAGAACCAGTTTTAAAACCAGGTTCAAACCACAAATAGAAGTTTTTTTTATTCTTTCATGGGATGTGGCCATCACTGGCAAGGCCAGCATTTGTTGCCCATTCCTAATTGCCCTTGACAACTGAGTGTCTTGCTGGCCATTTCAGAGGGCAGTTAAGAGTCAACCACATTGCTGTGGGTCTGGAGTTACATGTAGGCCAGACTGGGGAAGGACAGCAGATTTCCTTCCCTAAAGGACATTAGTGAACCAGATTTGTTTTCACAACAATTAATGATAGTTTCATGGCACCATTACTGAGACTAGCTTTCAATTCTAGACTTCTTTATTAAATAATTGAATTTTATGAATTAATTGAATTTAAATTCCATCAGCTGTCATGGTGGGATTTGAACCCATGTCTCCAGAGCATTAGCGACTGTGCCTCTGGATTACTATCTTAGTGGCATTACCACAATGCCACCACCTTCCCTAAGTCATAATAAGTACAGTGCTGCAGGCACACAGAGAGCTGAACAAAATTAAATATTGAGCAGAAAGCAAAAGAACAGCAGAAAGATAGATATCAAATTTTCCAGAATGATATCCAGTCCACGTTCAAACTTGTTAAACAAAGAACGCAGTTATGCTTCACAGACCAAGTGGTTGCAGAACCAGAGAGCAGGCTGTGAAAATATTGATAGCAGCTGGAAATGGGTCGTTATACAGAATCAATACGTCTGGCTTATCTGAAGAAGACCAGAAAGATCCTGCAAAGAGATGGAAAGTGCTAGAAGATCAGCTTTGGGTAAGAGTGAATTTTAGAATGCATCACCTGGAATTGATGGCATACAGGCAACAGCCATAGGAATCAATAGAGCAATTCATCAGTAGATGCTGTAGTAATTTGTTCTTTAATTCGTTCGTGGGAATGTGAGCACCGCTGGCTATGCCAGCATTTGTGTCCCATCCCGAATTGCCCCTGAGAAGGTGGTGATGAGCTGCCTTCTTGAACTGCTGCAGTCCATGGGGTGTAGGTACATCAACAGTGCGGTTCGGAAGGGAGTTCCAGGATTTAGACAGAGTGACAGTGAAGGAACGGCAATATAGTTCCAAGTCAGGATGGTGTGTGGCTTGGAGGGGAAATTGCAGGCGTTGGTGTTCACATGCATCTGCTGCCCTTGTCCTTCTAAGTGGTAGAGTTCACGGGTTTGGAAGGTGCTGTCAAAGGAACCTTGGTGAACTGCTGCAGTACATCTTGTAGATGGTATACACTGCTGCCACTGTGCGAAGGTGGTGGAGGGAGTAAATATTGAAGGTGGTGGATGGGCTGCCAATCAAGCGAGCTGCTTTGTCCTGAATGGTGTCGAGCTTCTTGAGTGATGTTGCAGCTGCACCCATCCAGGCAAGTGGAGAGTATTCCATCACACTGCTGAATTGTGTCTTGTAGATGGTGGACAGGCATTGGAGAGTCAGGAGGTGAGTTACTCGCCGCAGAATTCCCAGCATCTGACCTGCTGTTGTAACCACAGCATTTATGTAGCTGCTTCAGTTCAGTTTGTGGTCAATGGTGACCCCCAGGATGTTGATAGTGGAAGATACAGCGATGGTAATGCCAATGAATGCCAAGGGGAAATGGTTAGATTCTCTCTTGTTGGAGATGGTCATTTCCTGGCACTGTGTGGCACAAATGTTAATTTCTATTTATCCGCCCAAGCCTAGATGTTGTCCAGGTCTTGCTGCATATGGACACGGGCTGCTTCAGTATCTGAGGAGTTGCAAATGGTGCTGAACATTGTGCAATCATCAGCAAATATCCCCACTTCTGACTTTATGATGGAGGGAAGCTTATTGATGAAGCATCTGAAAATGATTCAGCCTAGGACACTACCCTGAGGAAATCCTACAGTAATGTCCTGGGACTGAAATGATTGACCTCCAACAATCATAACTATCTTTCTTTGCGCTGGGTATGACTCCAACCAGCAGAGATTTTCCCCCGATTTCCATTGATTCCAGTTTTGTTAGGACTACTTTGATGCCATACTCGGTCAAATGCTGCCTTGATGCCAAAGGCAGACACTCTCACCTCACCTCTGGAGTTCAGTTCTTTTGTCCATGTTTCGATCAAAGCTGTAATGAGGTCAGGAGCTGAGTGGCCCTGGCGGAACCCAAACTGAGCGACAGTAAGTAGGTTATTGCTGAGCAAGTGCTGCTTGATAGCACTGTCGACGACTCCTTCCATCACTTTGCTGATGTTCGGGGATTGACTGATAGGGCGGTAATTGGCAGGGTTGGATTTGTCCTGCTTTTTGTGGACAGGACATACCTGGGCAATTTTCCACATTGCCGGGTAGATGCCAGTGTTGTGGCTATGCTGGAAAAGCATGGCTAGGGGTGCAGATAGTTCTGGAGCACATGTTTTCAGTACCATTGAACAAAGAACAAAGAACAAGACAGCACAGGAACAGGCCATTCGGCCCTCCAAGCCTGCACCGATCTTGATGCCTGCCTAAACTGAAACCTTCTGCACTTCCACTTTGTTTGTGATATACATAAATGATTTGGAGGAAAGTATAGGTGGACTGATTAGCAAATTTGCAGATGACACTAAGATTGGTGGAGTCGCAGATAGTGAAGGGGACTGTCAGAGAATACAGCAGAATATAGATAGATTGGAGAGTTGGGCAGAGAAATGGCAGATGGAGTTCAATCAGGGCAAATGCGGGGTGATGCATTTTGGAAGATCCAATTCAAGAGTGAATTATACAGTAAATGGAAAAGTCCTGGGGAAAATTGATGGACAGAGAGATTTGGGTGTTCAGGTGCATTGTTCCCTGAAGGTGGCAGCACAGGTCAATAGAGTGGTCAAGAAGGCATACGGCATGCTTTCCTTCATCGGACGGGGTATTGAGTACAAGAGTTGGCAGGTCATGTTACAGTTGTATAAGACTTTGGTTCGGCCACATTTGGAATACTGCGTGCAGTTCTGGTCGCCACATTACCAAAAGGATGTAGATGCTTTGGAGAGGGTGCAGAGGAGGTTCACCAGGATGTTGCCTGGTATGGAGGGCGCTAGCTATGAAGAGAGGTTGAGTAGATTAGGATTATTTTCATTAGAAAGACGGAGGTTGAGGGGGGACCTGATTGAGGTTACAAAATCATGAGAGGTATAGACAGGGTGGATAGCAAGAATCTTTTTCCCAGAGTGGGGGATTCAATTACTAGGGGTCACGAGTTCAAAGTGAGAGGGGAAAAGTTTAGGGGGGATATGCGTGGAAAGTTCTTTATGCAGAGGGTGGTGGGTGCCTGGAATGCGTTGCCAGCGGAGGTGGTAGACGCGGGCACGATAGCGTCTTTTAAGATGTATCTAGACAGATACATGAATGGGCAGGAAGCAAAGAGATACAGACCCTTAGAAAATAGGCGACATGTTTAGATGGAGGATGTGGATCGGCGCAGGCTTGGAGGGCCGAAGGGCCTGTTCCTGTGCTGTAATTTTCTTCGTTCTTCTTTGTTCTTTGAGACCGTATCCCTCTATTCCCATCTGATTCATGTATTTGTCAAGATGCCTCTTAAACGTCATTATCGTACCTGCTTCCACCATCTCCCCCGGCAGCAAGTTCCAGGCACTCACCACCCTCTGTGTAATGAACTTGCCTCACACATCCCCTCTAAACTTTGCCCCTCTCACCTTAAACCTATGTCCCCAAGTAACTGACTCTTCCACCCTGGGAAAATATGCTTCTGACTATCCACTCTGTCCATGCCGTTCATAACTTTGTAAACCTCTATCATGTCACCCTTCCACCTCCGTCGTTCCAGTGAAAACAATTTGAGTTTATCCAACCTCTCCTCATAACTAATGCCCTCCAGACCAGGCAACATCCTGGTAAACCTCTTCTGTACCCTCTCCAAAGCCTCCACGTCCTTCTGGTAGTGTGGCGACCTGAATTGCACGCAATATTCTAAGTGTGGCCTAACTAAAGTTCTGTACAGCTGCAGCATGACTTGCCAATTTTTATACTCTGTGCCCCAGCCGATGAAGGCAAGCATGCCATATGCCTTCTTGACTACCTTATCCACCTGCGTTGCCACTTTCAGTGATCTGTGGACCTGTACCCCCAGATCTCACTGCCTGTCAATACTCCTAAGGGATCTGCCATTTACTGTATACCTCCCACCTGCATTAGATCTTCCAAAATGCATTACCTCATATTTGTCCGGATTAAACTCCATCTGCCATTTCTCCGCCCAAGTCTCCAACCGATCTATACCCTGCTGCATCCTCTGACAATCCTCATCACTATCCGCAATTCCACCAACCTTTGTGTCATCCGCAAACTTACTAATCAGACCAGCTACATTTTCCTCCAAATCATTTATATATACTACAAAGAGCAAAGGTCCTCGCACTGATCCCTGCGGAACACCACTAGTCACATCCCTCCATTCAGAAAAGCACCCTTCCACTGCTACCCTCTTTCTTCTATGACAGAGCCAGTTCTGTATCCATCTTGCCAGCTCACCTCTGATCCCGTGTGACTTCACCTTTTGTACCAGTCTGCCACGAGGGACCTTGCAAAGGCTTTTCTGAAGTCCATATAGATAATATCCACTGCCCTTCCTTCATCAATCATCTTTGTCACTTCCTCAAAAAACTCAATCAAATTAATGAGACACGACCTCCCCTTCACAAAACCATGCTGCCTCTCGCTAATAAGTTTGTTTGTTTCCAAATGGGAGTAAATCCTGTCCCGAAGAATCCTCTCTAATAATTTCCCTACCACTGATGTAAGGCTCACCAGCCTATAATTTCCTGGATTATCCTTGCCACCCTTCTTGAACCAAGGAACAACATTGGCTATTCTCCAGTCCTCTTGGACCTCACCTGTATCCAATGAGGATGCAAAGATTTCTGTCAAGGCCCCAGCAATTTCTTCCCTTGCCTCCCTCAGTATTCTGGGGTAGATCCCATCAGGCCCTGGGGACTTATCTACCTTAATGCTTTGCAAGACACCCAACACCTCCTCCTTTTTGATAATGAGATGACTGAGACTATCAACACTCCCTTCCCTCGGCTCACCGTCCACCAAGTCCTTCTCTTTGGTGAATCCTGATGCAAAGTGCTCATTTAGTACCTCGCCCATTTCCTCTGGCTCCACACATAGATTCCCTTCTCTGTCCTTGAGCGGGCCAACCCTTTCCCTCGTTACCCTCTTGCTGTTTATATATGTATAAAAAGCCTTGGGATTATCCTTAATCCTGTTTGCCAATGACTTTTCATGACTCCTTTTAGCCCTGCTGCCGCCTTGCTTAAGTTCCTTTCTACTGTCTTTTATTCCTCAAGGGATTCGTCTGTTCCTTGCCTTCCAGCCCTTACAAATGCTTCCTTTTTTTTTTGACTAGGCTCACAATATCCCGCGTTATCCAAGGTTCCCGAAACTTGCCAAACTTATCCTTCTTCCTCACAGGAACATGCTGGTCCTGGATTCTGATCAACTGACATTTGAAAGACTCCCACATGTCAGATGTTGATTTACCCTCAAACAGCCGCCCCAATCTAAATTCTTCAGTTCCTGCCTAATATTGTTATAATTAGCCTTCCCCCAATTTAGCACCTTCACCCGAGGCCTACTCTTATCCTTATCCACAAGTACCTTAAAACGTATGGAATTATGGTCACTGCTCCCGAAATGCTCCCCCACTGAAACTTCAACCACCTGGCCGGGCTCATTCCCCAATACCAGGTCCAGTACGGCCCCATCCCTAGTTGGACTCTCAACATATTGTTTCAAGAAGCCCTCCTGGTTGCTCCTCACAAATTCTGTCCCATCTAAGCCCCTAGCACTAGTGAGTCTCAGTCAATATAGGGGAAGTTAAAATCACCCACCACTACAACCCTGTTACCTTTACTTCTTTCCAAATTTTGCCGGAATTTTATCAGGGCCCATAGCCTTTGCAGTGTCCAGTGCCTTCAGCCATTTCTTAACTAGTCTGTGAAACAGCTCTCCCAATTTTGGCACAAGCCCCCAGATGTTATTAAGGAGGACTTTGCAACAGGGCTGGCTTTGCCGTTGTTGTTTCCAGTGCCTAGGTCGATGCCAGGTTGTCTGTCCAGTTTCAATTCTTTTCTTAGACTTTGTAGCAGTTTGATACAACTGAGTGGCTTGCTCGGCAATTTCAGAGGGCATTTAAGAGTCAACCTTATTGCTGTGGGTCCAGAGTTACATGTCGGCCAGACCTAGTAAGGACAGCAGATTTCCTTCCCTAAAGGACATTCGTGAGCCAGATGGGTTTTTATAATAATCGACAATGGTTTCATGATCACCATTTGACTAGTTTTTGATTCCAGATTTATTAATTGAATTCAAATTTCAGCATCTGCCGTGGTTTGAAGAGATGGGAATTGAAGGAATTCGCCGCTGGTCCGAAGATTGCGGCTGGTCCTGAAGATTGAAGGTAAGTTTATTGAAATTTATCTGTCATTAATTCAAATATTGACATCCAGGTTCCATTGCCCAGAGGCAGGGGGTGCCACGGTGCCTCGCTGATGCCAGGAGGATTGTGCTGGGCACCGCCAGAACCGGCCTCCATGGCGAACCGCTGCTGATCCCATCTTTCAGCACCCCCTCTCCCGCCCTCGTCACAGAGCCCGATGATGAGGGCTTGGTAAAATCCAACCCATTGTGTTGATGAAGTCAAACAACTGGAAGCTTTTGCTACTAGTAGGATCATGTGCCCAAAGAAAGTTGGCAAACACACCCTCAGGACTGAGATTGATACAGGAGCTAGTGCTAATATCTTATCATTCTAAATCCTGAAAGATATGTACTGGGGTCGTTGGAAATTATTGATACGGCCGACAACTGCAGAGTTAACTGTATACCCATCCCTTGCAGTGGCACAATAACAATGTAATGCAGCTGTGGCATGTCGGCATTGAAACCACAAATATTTTACCTAGTAGGCACGAGTGGACCAGCAGTGGCAGGATTACCAGCGTGTAAGAACCTCAACATTGTGACTATCCTCGAGATCGCCAAGGTATCCATTACAGCAGAAGAGATCAAGGATACCCACACTGAGTTAGTTCACAACCTACAAAAGTGTACCTGGACAGGTTCGATGCCATAAGGGATTTAAATGGCGATGCTGTACTGCACCTCCGAGAGGATGCAATTCCGTCAATCGACCCTCCCAGAAAGCGCAGCGTGCACGTACAAGAAAAGCTTAAGCACGTATTGGATGACATGGAACACAATGGCATCATCTGTTGTCTGCATCATCACACAGACTGGCACAGCTCAATCACCTACGTACTGAAGAAGGATGGAGAAATCCGGGTATGTCTAGATCCGAGGCATCTAAACCTCTCCCTAAAGTGATTCCCCCACAAGATTCCAACACTGGAGGAATTGAATCCCAAATTTACAGGAGCCAAATTCTTCTCCAAGTTGGGTGCGAAACATGGATATTGGTCGGTACATCTAGCTAAGGAATCTCCACCTTCAGAACACCATTTGAAAGATATTGCTTCCAGAGACTACCCTTCGGCTTATTTGTCAGTCAAGATCTGTTTCAGCAGCATATGGACAGAATTGTAGAAAATGTGCCTGGATGTGTATGTATTGCCGATGACATTGTGGTAATGGGCAAAACCAAAGAAAAACATGATCGAAATCTTCATTCGCTGATGGCAGTAGCTCATTGCAAAGGGCTTGTTTTTAACAGCAAGAAGTGCCAGGTGAATGTAAGTCATATCAATTTCTTTGGCTCCATCTATTCAGGTTGTGGAATCCATCCTAATCCAGGCAAAGCCAAAGATGTAAGGCATATGCCTACTCCACAAGACAAAGAAGATCTACAGAGCTGTCTTGGATTTTTCAACTTCTTGGCACCATACATTCCAAATTTTTCTGTCAAAGCATCATCATTGAGAGAGCTCTTAAAGAAAAACGTACGTATGTATGGCAGGAGGACCATCAACATATGTTTGAGTCTCTCAAACAAGCATTGTCAGCAGAAACCTCACAGAAAGGACTTGGAGCGTGCATCCTGCAGGATGGCAAACCAATGGCATTTGAATCCAAACGTTTATCCTCAGCACCATCCAATTACTCAAACATAGAGTGTGAAACACTTGCTCTGGTGTTTGGGATCACAAGGTTACACACCTACCTGTTCGGCAAGAAGTTCACTGTGGAAACCAACCACAAACCACTGGAGATGATCTGGCGCAAACCATTGACAAGTGCACCACCTCGACTACAGTGACTTTTAATGAAAGTACAGGGTACGGCTTCGACGTTTGCTACAAACCAGGTACCAAAGTGGTCACCTCGGATATGTTGAGCAGATTGCCAAATTCGAACAAGTATGAAGAAGTCCCACTGGATCTACAAGTAGACAGCATGGATATCAAGGTAAAAGATGTGCTCAAAATCGACTTATTGCATTTTGGTCAGTAAATATGTGACCAACTGCAATCAGAAACAGCCAATGATGCACAACGGAAGGCATTGTGGAGAAACATCATAGAAGGAGGCCTGATATGATAAATGAGGTGACAGAAACCCTCAGATGCTTTTGGCCTTACAGCGATGAACTCGGTATCTGGAGAGACGTCACCTACAATAAGTGATTGTGCTGAAAGCTCTCTGACAGGACATCTTGGCACTACTTCACCAAGGCCATATGGGTTGAGAGCGAATGGGACGACTGGCACGAGACACTGTTTGTTGGCCAGGGATTAACGGTGACATCAAAAAGTTAGTGATGGTGTGTGAGGCATACCAAAGCCACCAGCCACAACAACGTAAAGAATATCTACACCCGCATGAGATTCTATCAGTCCTTTAGTCCAAAATCGCCACTGCCCTATTTTCCGTGAATTGAGACCACTTTATCTTAGTCACCGATTATTTGTCCAAACTTCCAATTCTAAGACAGGTAAAAGACACTTCAACTGTGCTTGTTGCAGACACATTGATTGCCATATTCAGTCTGCTCGGTGCACCTGAAGAAATTATTTCAGACAATGGGCCACAGTATACCGGCAGACTTTTCAGGGATATGTGCGACAAATGGGGTGTACACCATGTGATGTCCTTACCACATTATCAGCGATCTAATGGTCTTGCTGAGTGAATGGTTTGCACAGTTAAATCACTTATCCTGAAGTGTAGGACAATGAAACACGATTTTCGTGTTACCGTGTTACACCTCAGAACGACATCTATGGAAATGGGCTTACTGTCACCAGCAGAGATTATGTTTGGCTAACAAGTACAAATGATTCTGCCAAACCATCATCTGTCCAAATTCTCCGAGATGCAGGAGACACTGCTCGAAAAACAAGGGAGAACGAAAATGGCGTATGACTGACATGCAGGGCTGGAATTACTTCAACTACACTTGGGACAAAACGTCAGGGTCATACACCCCACAATGAAAACATAGTTACCCACAGAGGTATCCAAAGTATGCAGTGAGCCTAGATCCTACGAGGTCACAACAGCTAATGCAATAGTGTTGAGAAGGAACAAAAGCCAATGAAGAAAAGTGTGCAATGCTCCAGTTGCGCACAGCGAACTCGGAAAAACACAAACCGATGATAGGGTTATGATGGAACGACAGGACAACAACCAACACATTGACAATGAAAACAAGAAATGCTGGAAATTCTCAGCAGGTCTGGCAACATCTGTGGAGAGAGAAGCAGAGTTAACATTTCAGGTCAGTGACCCTTCTTCAGAACTGGCAGATATTAGAAATGTGAAAGGTTTTAAGCAAGTAAAGCGGGGTTGGGGCAAGAGATAACAAAGGAGAAGGTGTAAATTGGACAAGGTCACAGAGAATAACCAACCAGAAGGTCATGGAGCAAAGGCAAACAATATGTTAATGGTGTGTTGAAAGACAAAGCATTAGTACAGATAGGGTGTTAATGGACTGAAAACTGAACAGCCACAAGCAAAAACATGAAAAAAAAACAGTGGATAGGCAAACTGAACAAACTAAGATAAAATAAAATAAACACAAAAAATATAAAAAGAAAAAAATAACTAAAAATAAAAGTAAAATGGGGGCCCGTCATGCTCTGAAATTATTGAACTCAATGTTCAGTCTGGCAGGCTGTAGTGTGCCTATCGGTAAATGAGATGCTGTTCCTCCAGCTTGCGTTGATGTTCACTGGAACACTGCAGCAATCCCAGGACAGAGATGTGAGCATGAGAGCAGGGGGATGTTGAAATGGCCAGCAACCAGAAGCTCGGGGTCATGCTTTTGGACTGAACGGAGGTGTTCCGCAAAGCTGTCACCCAGTCTGCGTTTGGTCTCCCCAATGTAGAGGAGACCACATTGTGAGCAGCGAATACAGTATACTTCATTGAAAGAAGTACAAGTAAATCGCTGCTTCACCTGAAAGGAGTGTTTGGGGCCTGGGATAGTGAGGAGAGAGGAAGTAAATAGGCAGGTTTTACACCTCCTGCGATTGCAGGAGAAGGTGCCATGGGAAGGGAACGAGGTGGTGGGGGTAATGGGGGAGTGGCCAGGGTGTCGCAGAGGGAATGATCCCTTCAGAATGCTGTCAGGGGAAGGGAGGGGAAGATGCATTTGGTAGTGGCATCACGCTGGAGGTGACAGAAATGGCGGAGGATGATCCTTTGGATATGGAGGTTGATGGGGTGGAAAATGAGGACAAGGGGAACCCTGTCGTGGTTTTGGGAGGGAGGGGAAGGGGTGAGGATAAAGGTGTGGGAAATGGGCCGGACAGGGTTGAGGACCCTGTCAACCACAATGGGTGGGGGGGGGGAATCCTCGGTTGAGGAAAAAGGAAAACATGTCAGAAGCGCTGTCATGGAAGGTAGCATCATCAGAGCTGATGCGTCGGAGATGGAGAAACTGGGAGAATGGAATGGAGTCCTTACAGGAGGTAGGGTGTGAAGAAGTGTAGATGAGGTTGCTGTGGGAGTTGGTGGGCTTATAATGGATATTTGTAGATAGCCTGTCTCCAGAGATGAAGACAGAGAAGTCGGGAAAGGGAAGGGAAGTGTCAGAGATGGACCATGTAAAGGTGAGAGAAGGGTGGAAATTAGAAGCAAAGTTGATAAAGTTATCCAGTTCGGGGAGGGAGCAGGAAACGGCACCGATACAGTCATCAATGTACTGGAAAAAGAGTTGGGGGAGGGGGCCTGAGTAGGACTGGAACAAGGAATGTTCAACGTATCCCACAAAAATACAGGCATAACTAGGACCCATGCAGGTACCCAGAGCAACACCTTTTACTTGAAGGAAGTGAGTGGAGTTGAAGGAGAAAATATTCAATTGAACAAGTTCAAACAGGCAGAGGAGGGTGGCGGTGGATGGGGACTGGTTGGGCCTCTGCTCAAGGAAGAAGTGGAGAGCTCTCAAACTGTACTGGTGGGGGATGGAGGTGTAGAGAGATTGGACGTCGTCTGCAGCGCTTCTGATATGTCTTCCTTTTTCCTCAACCGAGGATTCCCCCCACTGTGGTTGACAGGGCCGTCAACTGTGTCCGGCCCATTTCCCGCACCTCTACCCTCACCCCTTCCCCTCCCTCCCAGATCCACGACAGGGTTCCCTTTGTCCTCACTTTCCACCCCATTAGCCTCCATATCCAAAGGATCATCCTCCACCATTTCTGCCACCTCCAGCGTAATGCAACTACCAAAGGCATCTTCCCCTCCCTTCCCCTGTCAGCATTCTGAAGGGATCGTTCCCTCCACGACACCCTGGTCCACTCCTCCATTACTCCCACCACCTCGTCCCCTTCCCACGGCACCTTCCCCTGCAATCATAGGAGGTGTAATACCTGCCTATTTACTTCCTCTCTCCTCACTATCCCAGGCCCCAAACACTCCTTTCAGGTGAAGCAGCGATTTACTTGTACTTCTTTCAATGTAGTACACTGAACTACATTGGTCTCCTCTACACTGGGGAGACCAAATGGAGACTGGGTGACTGCTTTGCGGAACACCTCTGCTCAGTCGGAAAGCATGACCTTGAACTTCTGGTTGCTGGCCATTTCAACACAGCCCCCTGCTCTCATGCTTACATCTCTGTCCTGGTATTGCTGCAGTGTTCCAGTGAACATCAACGCAAGCTCGAGGAACAGCCTCTCATTTACCGATTAGGCACACTACAGCCTGCCGGACTGAACATTGAGTTCAATAACTTCAGAGCATGATGGGCCCCCCATTTTAATTTTATTTTTAGTTATTTTTTCTTTTTAATATTTTTTGTGTTTATTTTATTTTTTATCTTAGTTTGTTCGGTTTTCCTACCCACTGTTTTTTTTTCATGTTTGTGCTTGTGGTTGTTCAGTTTTCAGTCTATTAACACCCTATCTGTACAAATGCTTTGTCTTTCAACACACCATTAACATATTGTTTGCCTTTGCTCCATGACCTTCTGGTCAGTTATTCTCTGTGACCTTGTCCTATCCACACCTTGTCCTTTGTTATCTCTTGCCCCACCCCCACTTTACTTGCTTAAAACCTTTCACATTTCTAATATCTGCTAGTTCTGAAGAAGGGTCACTGACCTGAAATGTTAACTCTGCTTCGCTTTCCACAGATGCAGCCAGACCTGTTGAGTATTTCCAGCATTTCTTGTTTTTATTTCAAATTTCAAGCATCCGCAGTATTTTGCTTTTAACACATTGACAACGTGTCTGCAAACCAAAAACAGCCAAGACTGAAATCCACCTCCCTCGAAGGTTATACCATAACAAGATCTGGAAGAGTTGTCAAATCACTTAAACGATATATGGACTTTTAAGCTTCTGCACTCTTAAATTTCACAATCTTTATCCTCATACTTGTAATTTTATCATCTTTATCCCTGTAGAACTAATTTTGATGTTACTCAATTTTATCTGTTTTTACTTATAACATATGAGACTTATATTTGGAAAGAAAGGGGATTTTGTATCCTCGCTTCAAGAGTGATATCCCTTTAAGAACTCAGTATGCTAATGAACTAAGTAACAGGATGTAATCACGCGACTAGGAGCCGTAGTCACTCTTCAACTGTAACACCCTGGACAAAGGTTCTGTATATAGATTGCTCTGTATTGTATATACTCGTTTAGCTGTTATTAAACCTGTTAGAGATCTTCAAGAAACTGGAATCCATGTACCTCATTGTGTTGCTTATGATAACACAAAAGATCCATGCCACTGAACTGAAATTTAAAATTTTCATCCTTCTGGTCAAATCTCTTCAGGCCCTTCCCCTCGCCACTAACCCCACCCACCACCCCACACGCTCCCTATCTCTAACTTCTTTCATCCCTACAACCCTCTGAGATATCTGTACTCCTCTAATTCAGGCCTCTTGCGCAACCCCGATTTTCCCCACCATACCATTGCCAGTGGCGGTTTCAGCTACCTAGGTCCTAAGTTCTGGAATACCCTCCTTAAATTTCTCCACCTCTCTACTTCCTCTTCTTCTTTAAGATGGTCCTTAAAACCTACTTCTTTCACAAAGACTCTGGTCACTTTTTGTATTGTCTCCTTATTTATCTCAATGTCAATTCATTTTGTCTGATTACGCTCCCTGTGAACTTCCTCAGGGCGTTTTACTGCATCATAGGCGCTATATAAATGGAACTTGCTGTTGAATTATAGACCCATTCTACAGGTTGTCACAGTTTCATGAAAAAATCAACTAATTGCTATTTTACTTCGCTAAACATTTTGTACTTCTAACTTGTTTCAAAAATATTCTTAAGGATCAATATTCTTGTGAAAATTCTAAATCAATTGATTTTAAGGCATATTACATAAAGTTCTACATCCAGCAGAATTAAAAGTGGATTATTAAAAACATATCAGCTGTCAAACACTGGAGCAGAAATAAACCTATGCACTAGTACACAAGATGGTCTTTACACGATTGAACCAGGAAAAATTCTAGGTAACACAGTGATTGTAACATGTTACTGAAGGATTTTTAAAAAATCTTTATGAGCTCTAAAATCTAATGGCATTGAGAAGATGTAATACAGGTCAGATGTCTATAAAAAGAACAGAACTGTTTTCTTCTGAATAACTGAGCAGGACAATCAGTGAATTTTTTTTTATTCATTCATGGGATGTTGGTGTCGCTGGCCAGGCCAGCATTTATTGCCCATCCCTAATTGCCCTTGAGAAGGTGGTGGTGGGCTACCTTCTTGAACCGCTGCAGTCCATGTGGGGTAGGTATACACACAGCACTGTTAGGAAGGGAGTTCCAGGATTTTGACCCAGTGACCCGAATTGGGAACTAAAGGATTCTGTATCCTATCCTCAAAATATAAATAACATTTGAAACTACTTTAGCCTTTCCCCAGTTAGAATTTGTTTTGGAAAAGTGTAGTGCTACTTGGCAGCTGGAGAGATTATGTGAGAATTATCTTTCCCGCAAACATATGCATATATCACAAAGTACCCCTAAAATCAGTACAGACACAAGGAGCTGAATTTTCACAGCTATGTGGAGATGGTGTTGAAGGCCGGTTGGAAGGGAGCCAGGAAAATAGGAGGAAGCCACGTCGGGACAGCTCTCTGTTGCATTTCCATCTCCGGGGAACTTCCCTGGGGTGGATTGGGACCTGGGTCGGCTGCCTGTTCCTTGGAGGTGGGCAGCCAATTAGGGCAATTAAGGCCCCACTAAGGAGCCATTTTGCAATGGCGCCAGTATTTTCCCACCATGTGCAGAGGCCATCAGCTCATTCGAGGCAGCCTTCCAGTAGCAGGCCAGAGCCAGAGCCTCCAGGTCCCAATGAAGGGGTCACAGGGATGAAAGGCCGCAGTCCTGTCCATCACTTCTCCTGCGCAGGTGTTTCCCCTCCACCCCGATGGCCTGACCAGCATCAGGCCTCTTTATTTGTTGTCTTCCATGGAGTCCCTCCATGGTGATGCCCCCTCGCGATCACCCACCTGCCTCGACAGCACCCACCTCCCCCGGTGGGGCAGCCAGCCATCCAGTGCTGCTGGATGTCTATTTGGGCCTCCAGCCGAGATCCCCCCGACTGTTCTCAATAGGACGGCAAACATGGAGGCAGCCAATTAGGAGGCCACCTCCCAGAAGGTTGCACACTCAGGTGCACTCTGACATGGGCAGTCTCAGCACCCTCATATAGGCCCAAAATCGGGGTCCCAACACTCGCTGTAGAATTCTGCCCATGATGTTCAATCTAGATTTCCCTTGTGAGGAAGGGATTTGCATTACCGTATTACGAATTAATTTTGCATTCTAAAAATCGATTTTGAGACAGTTTTTAAAATTTAATTCAAGTAACGTAATTTCTCAAATTGTGTCAGCTTGCAATTTATAATCAGAATAAATTTAATCAGATTGCACCATTATAAATTTTGCAAAATAATTACATTGGCTTAAAGACTGATGTTGTTCTTCTTGCAGTTTGGCATAAACATATTGTTTTACAATACCATTACGTGTGCTTGTGTAACCTATGTTAATACCCCTTCCTCTTTCATTTGACTAAATAAAAAACAATGAAGCGAGCTTTGATTCCTGAATCTTTGTTGGTGCGTCACTTGAAAATGTACAAGAGTGGTTTGGCTTTTGATAGATTTGAAATAAGGAAAGAACTTGGATTTATGTAGCTCCTTTCAGATTATCAGAACATCCCAAACTGCTTTGTAACCAATGGTGTAGTTTTGGAGTGTCGTCACTGTTGTCATGTAGGAATTGTGACAGCCAATTTTCACACAGCAAGCTCCCACAAACAGCAATGTGACAATGACCAGATAATCTGTTTCAGTGGTGTTGATTGAGGGACACTGAGGAGAAATCCCCAGCTCTTCTTTGAAATAGTGCCATGGGATCTTTATATTCAGCTGAGAGGGAAAACGGGGCTTTGGCATAATATCTCACTCAAGAGACAGTATCACCGACACTAGTGTTCCCTCAGTGCTGGACTGGGAGTGTCATGCTGGATTTTGTGTCTCTTGTGTGAAACTCAAAGCCAGCAACCTTCTAACTCAGGGGCAAGAAAGCTATCCACAGAGCCACAGCTGGCACCCAGTTAAAGAAGGCAACCTATCTTCTCAGGGCAACTAGGGATGGGCATTATATGTTGACTTGCCTACTTCACCCACATTCTGAGAACAAATATAAAAAAACAGGTCTGTTTGAATGAGGCTAGATGACTCAAATAAATTAAAGATATAGAAAAAAACTAGATACCTAACTTGACAAAACTTTGTGTCAAAGTAGCATCGAGTAGCTTTATATTTGGGACATAGTTTGGGCGGTTAGTAACATTGGGTGGCACAGTGGTGCAGTGATTAGTACCGCAGCCTCACAGCTCCAGCGACCCGGGTTCAATTCTGGGTACTGCCTGTGTGGAGTTTGCAAGTTCTCCCTGTGTCTGTGTGGGTTTTCGCCGGGTACTCTGGTTTCCTCCCACCACCAAAAGACTTGCAGGTTGATAGGTAAATTGGCCATTATAAAATTGCCCCTAGTATAGGTAGGTGGCAGGAGAATATAGGGACAGGTGGGGATGTGGTAGGAATATGGGATTAGTATAAATGGGTGGTTGATGGTCAGCACAGACTCGGTGAGCCGAATGGCCTATTTCAGTGCTGTATCTCTAAATAAAAATTGGTAGACACTGAGTGTATTTTGATTAAAAATATTTTAATTATTGAAAGAACAAACCATTCCCAAAGATTATGTTTCTCCCCAAATTAAGTGCTGTTATTTTTCTAGTTTAAAAACAATTTAAATGTCTCATGTTTGTGTTTGGGAAGAAAAATCTTTGGAGCTATTTGAAGAAGTCGCTTAAGACTTGCACTCATGGTAAATTTGAATAAATCTGCATGTTTCAGTGACATTTTTTAATATATTAAGTAGCAGTCTGACTCAGTTGTAACAGTTTTATCTCTGAGTCAGAAGGTTGTGAGCACAAGGAACCCTCTAGGTTTTGAGCATATATTCTAAGCTAATGCTTCAATGTATGTTGTGGGGGTTCTGTCTTTAGGATTAGATGTTAAGACAAAGCCCTGTCTCCTGGTTTAGGCAGATGTAGAAGATCTTGTGGTACTATTTCAAAGAAGAGCGAGGAATGCTTCCAGTGTGTTGCCAGCATCCCTTCCTCAACCAGTACCACCATAACCGGATG
Organism: Heterodontus francisci; assembly: GCF_036365525.1. Taxonomy (NCBI): domain Eukaryota; kingdom Metazoa; phylum Chordata; class Chondrichthyes; order Heterodontiformes; family Heterodontidae; genus Heterodontus; species Heterodontus francisci. The sequence goes on from NC_090385.1 coordinate 11,225,356, forward strand.
AACTTGTCAATCATTTAAATTGCTGTTTTTCCGATCATTCTGTTATCAGGTTGGTAACATGTGCAATTTTCCAATCCAAAGGTGCAATTCCTGAATCTACAATGCTTTTGGAAAAATATGACGAACACTTCTGCAATTTCCCCATTTGGTTCCTTTAACTCCCAGAGGTGCAAACAATCAGTTCTTGGAGGCTGGTTTGTCTTAAGTCCCATTATTTTCTTCATTACCATTGCTTAACTCTTACTAAATGCACTAAGTTGCTCCCCTTGCCTTATTTTCAGGATTTAGGAAATTAGGAACAGGAATAGGCCATTCACCCATCAAGCCAGCCCCGCCATTCAATATGATCATGGCTGATCATCCACTTCAATGCCCTTTTCCCACACTATCCTCATATCCCTTTATGTCATTTGTATTTAGAAATCTGTCAATCTCTACTTTAAACATATGCAATGACTGAGCTTCCACAGCCCTCTGGGGCAGAGAATTCCAAAGATTCACAACCCTCTGGAGCCTCACAGCTCCAGCGACCCGGGTTCAATTCTGGGTACTGCCTGTGTGGAGTTTGCAAGTTCTCCCTGTGTCTGTGTGGGTTTCCTCCGGGTGCTCCAGTTTCCTCCCACATGCCAAAAGACTTGCAGGTTGATAGGTTAATTGGCCTTTATAAATTGCCCGAGTATAGGTAGGTGGTAGGGAAATATAGGGACAGGTGGGGATGTGGTAGGAATATGGAATTAGTGTAGGATTAGTATAAATGGGTGGTTGATGGTCGGCACAGACTCGGTGGGCCGAAGGGCCTGTTTCAATGCTGTATCTCGAAACTAAACTAAACTAAGTGGCTTCCCCCTTATTTTGAAACTGTGTCCCCTGGTTCTAGACTCCCCAACCAGGGGAAACATCTTAGCTGCATCTACCCTGTTGATCCCTTTAAGTATTTTGTAAGTTTCAATGAGATCACCTCTCATTCTTCGAAACTCTAGAGAATACAGGCCCAGTTTCCCCAATCTCTCTTCATAGGACAGTCCCGCCATCCCAGGAACAAGTCTGGTGAACCTTCATTGTACTCCCTCTATGGCAATAATATCCTTCCTGATGTAAGGGGACCAAAACTGCACACAGTACTGCAGGTGCGGTCTAACCAAGGTTCTATACAATTGAATAAAAGCAAATTACTGCGGATGCTGGAAATCTGAAATAAAAACAAGAAATGCTGGAATCACTCAGCACGTCCGGCAGCATCTGTGAAAAGAGAAGCAGAGTTAACGTTTCGGGTCAGTGACCCTTCTTCGGAACTCTATACAATTGAAGCAAGACTTCATTACTCCAGTACTCAAATCCTCTTGTACTAAAGGCTAACATACCATTAGCCTTCCTTTTGTTGTACCACTGGCATATTGTCCTCTCCCTCCACTGTTACAACGTTTACAAAGTACTCACTTAACGGGCTAAATTTTTACAGCGCACTGCCATTCTCGACGGCAAGCTTCAAAAAGTGCACGGCGCAGGTGTGATATGTGCACCGCGAAGCTGCCGTGATATTTTGTGTGGCGTCTCATTAACATGGAAGGGACAGAATGCCCACCCGCTCTACATCATCGGGACCAGGAGCTCGGTCCCTGGCAACGGGCATCAACGCGCAGGCACGGCGCCATTTTTAAAGGGCTTCAGGACCTTCTGCTGTATTTAAACTTTTTAAGGCACAAGTTCGTGAAACAATAAAAAAAAGTCACACTTCTAATCCCCTCTCCCATCCCCCAATGAATAATCACTTCATTATTTTTCATGCCCCCCAAAAAAATGTAAATTCTCAATCCTGACCTTTCACCCCCGAACTTTCTGCACTTTGACCTTCCACCCATTCCCACCATCCCCTAAGCCAAACATTTTCATTTATGCCCCTACTCCCCACCCATCCTGCCCTGAACAAATTCACTCCTCCCCCTCCCCACCAGTGTTCCACCTCGGATCTCCAAACGGAGATCTGAAGGCACGGGACGTCCGGCCACCGGCTGGAATATCGGCATGGCACGGCCGTCGCTGCAAAGTATGTCATTATTCTGCAATTATAATTTACTTAAATATGTTAATCATGTTTTTTTGCTGAGCAGTAGGGACCCGCCCTGAGGTCTTGCCGCTGCTGGTAAAATGGGCCGGGGCCTTATCGTCGTGACCCGTGGCGGGCCTCTCCCAGAAGAATTTTCCGAGCCCCCTGCTACGACCTCCGACATTGGGGGGGGAGTCAGTAAAATTCAACCCAACCTGTGTTATTATCCCTACAGTGTCACCTGCATTCACTTTAATGGGCCAAATTCCTCTTTACCACTCTTATTCTCTTAATTTTATTTATAAAGATTCTGCTGTTTGGTTTGATATCGCTTTCAAGCATTTTTCATATTACCTTTGTGCACCTCTTTTTAAACAACAGTAGAACATTAGTGTTCCTCCAGTCCTTCGACACCCAGCCTGTAACTTGCTTCCTTTAGTCTGGGATACATTTCATCCGGGCCTGGTGATTTGTCCAATTTCAAGGATGTTAAACACCTTCATATTTCCTTCCTCGCTATGTTTATCCTGTCCAATATTTCATACTCCTCCTCCTTAACTATAATCTCTGCTTCGTCCCTCTCTTCTGTGAAAACAGGCACAAAGTATTCATTAAGAACCATGCCTATGTCTTGCTCCCCCACACATAAGTTACCTTTTTGGCCTCTAGCTTGCCCTACTCCTTCCTTAGCACAACTACCAAAGGAACTACCTACCCACTGAACTATCACAACTTCGTTTATTATTACTACCTGTGCTGTTTCTCCCACTGGTAACCATTAGCTCCTTCGTGCCTTGTAGTCATTAGAATCATAGAATAGCAAAGCACAAAAAGAGCCCATTTGGCCCATTGTGTTTGTGTCGGCTCTTTTGAAGATCAATCAGATCATCCCACTCTGTCATTCTTTCCCTCTATCACTTCACGTATTTATCCAATCCCCTTTTGAAGTCTACTATTAAATCTGCATCCAGCACCAGTGCATTCCAAATCATAACCACTTGCTGCATAAAAAAGTTTTCCCTCATGTCCCCTCTGGTTCTTTTTGCCAATCATCTTAAATCTGTGTCCTCTGGTTATCGACCCTTCAGCCATTGGACACAGTTTGTCTTTATTTACTCCATGTAAACCTTCATGATTTTAAACAGCTCTATCAAATCTCCTGTCTCCTATGCTCTAAGTCTGCTCGAGTCACTCATGGATATCTCTCTCTGTGTCACCTTTTGTGCCCACATCACGAATATGTAAATGTGCAAGCTTATTAGACAAATCCAACTGTACAGACAAGCCTCTTTCTACCCTTGCCTGTCACTTCCTGCCCTTCCAGCTTTCCTGCTGTAACCAACGTATGGGGTGACCACCATCTGGAACATCTGCTCCGGAAAACAGTCTTCCTCCTGAATGTCGCAGAGTATGTCCAAATGACTCCCAAGTTGTGCAACTTTCTACTCAAAGAACGCAACCTTGGTACACTTCATATGTGTATGTGAGTCCAAGCAGGTCCACATCTTGCCTGCCATGCACATCACTCAGAATCTGATCCTATCAAACTTTTTTTTTTAAATTCGTTCATGGGATGTGGGCATAGCTAACAAGACCAGCATTTATTTTCCTAATTGCCCTTGCGAAGGTGGTGATGAGCTACCTTCTTGAACCACTGCAGTCTGTGTGGTGTAGGTACACCCACAGTGCTGATAAGACTTTTTTGTCGCATTTTAATACAACTGAGAGGTTTTCTCGGCCACTTCAGAGGGCAGTTAAGAGTCAACCACTTTGCTATGGGTTGCATCAAAGCCAGACTGGATAAGGACGGCAGATTTTGTTCCCTAATGGACATTAGTGAAACAGATGGTTTTTTTATGGCAATCCGATAGTTTCACAGTCACCATTACTGATACTTGATTTTTATTCCAGATTTATTTAATTAACTGAATTTAAATTCCCCAGCTGCCATGGTGGGTTTTGAACCCATATCTCCAGAGCATTAATCTGGGCCTCTGAATTACAAATCCAGTAACATTATCACTTTGTTTCCATACCTGTTAACTTTTTATATATTTAACCCAATAGATATTCAGCAGAGATTATTTTTAAATTACACAGAATTTACATCACAGAAACAGGCCACTCTGCCACTAGAAGTTAAAGAGTGGGGTATAGTGTAGTCGCTTGTAGCCTGAGGACTGCTGACTGACCATCAGTCCTACCCTGGGACTGGACGTATTGCAGTATCTTCTTTTCTTATCCACTGATTTTTGCAATGCCTATCTAAGGATGTCTTACTGCAGTTATACAGGGCCTTGGTGAGACCACATCTGGAGTATTGTGTGCAGTTTTGGTCTCCTTATCTGAGGAAGGATGTTCTTGCCTTGGAGGGAGTGCAAAGAAGATTTACTGGGCTGATTCCTGGGATGGCAGGATTGATGTATGAGGAGAGATTGGGTCGACTAGGCCTATATTCACTAGAGTTTAGAAGAATGAGAGGGGATTTCATAGAAAATGCTAACAGGACTAGACAGGCTAGATGCAGGGAGGATGTTCCCGATGGCTGGGGAGTCCAGAACCAGGGATCACAGTCTCAGGATGTGGGGTATGCCATTTAGAACCGAGATGAGGAGAAATTTCTTCACTCAGAGGGTGGTGAACATATGGAATTCTCTACCGCAGAAGGCAGTGGAGGCCAAGTCATTAAATATATTCAAGAAGGAGATAGATATATTTCTTAATACCAAAGGGATAAAGGGATATGGGGAGACAGTGGGAACAGGGTACTGAATTAGATGATCAGCCTTTTTGAATGGTGGAGCAGGCCCAAAGGGCCAAATGGCCTACTCCTGCTCCTATTTTCTATGTTTCTATGTTTCTACCACCACATTGTATTGTTGAATGGAAGAGGAGTTTCTGTTTTTAATCTGGATTTCTTCTAGCAGTACTTGGATATGTTTCAGAATAAAGCCAAGGACATACAAGTGACACTGCAACAGCAACAATTGTCTGGCAAATTAATGAACTGTCTACAAAATAAAATCCTTAATCATTTCTACTCTCTCTGGTGCCAAAACACAAGGAACTGTTGCAGTAAGCACTGCACCCTGCTCTAGCCCAATGAATTATGCAAGTCTAGTATCAGTGGAGAATTTCATCATTCAAGATTCATGGAGTTGATGGATGTAATGCTAGCACTGTAGATGTCCAGCTACTTTAAGCATAGTTTGTTTTTTCAGTGCTATACCCTGGATAGCTCCTTCATGTCTCAAAGAAGTAGCTTGCAAAAACGTGGAAACAAATGCAAGACCATAATGGTGTTATCATTTCCATTGATGATTGACACCGAATTTAGAGTAAAGAGTTTGTAAATTATTAAGACGAGAGTTAATTTAAGAACGGTAATTCAAAGGCAATAAAACGGATATCATTCTTAAATTGAAGTGAGGGCATTTAGGAGGGAATCAGGAAGCACTTTTTCATATAAAGGTGTTATGAAAGTGCTTTCTGAGGAATCATATTTAAATTGTGGAAATGGATTCATTTTGGAAGGCTGAAGATTTCATAAATGCTGGACTTTGTTTTTTTTGTTGAAAGTTCAGTGAAAGGACACTGAGAGGTCTTGTTTGAAAAGAAACCTTTACTGAATATCACATGCCTTAAGATAAATAAACAGGAACCTTGGTGACTTGGAGGAGATGTTTACTGAGAAGTGACATATCAAGATTTATGAGGACCAGGAGTTGGTTTAGCTCCTGAGATATTGTTTTAGTTCAGTTGGGGTGTGGACAGTATTGAAAAGCAGTTGGTGTTGTAGCTTGCTGAAACAGAAACCCCCAGCTCATCTTTCCTGCACCTCTCTAAGAGACCCTGAGAAATCCAGTGTGTCGGCTCCTTTTTCTCTACCTCTTTGAAAAAACCCCACAAATCCAGAGTGTGATAACGGAAACCCCTGATGCCACATTTTTCCTGGAAAGCCTACCAAACTAGTTCTCGACATCCCCAGAACAAACTGCTCCAGCAAAGATCCCAGTGGTCCGTCTCCATGTACCTGGACGTCAGACCAAAAGTGACAACTGACATCCTACCATATCTTCTCTTTTTTTCTTCAAGAATTAGCAAGTATTTAGCCAAAGTAGGGTTTTTTTTTGCCTTTTTTTGTAAAAGACCTCTGCAGAGAGAATTTCTTTATTTTTTTCCAGTATCTGTGTGTGAGCGTGTGTGAGGGGTATTTAAGAAAGGAACTTTCATATTTCAATCTGTGTTTTAATGCTTTGCTTCATTACTGGATAAGTCTTGTTTTTATTATAAAGTTTTTATGATTTAGTTTTGTTGTTAATTTAAAAAACAAAATGGTTGGCGTATTTTATTCTAGGATAAAGAGTAAAGTATATGATTGACCCTATCGGTAACTGGGTAAACATTTAAAATATATGTTGTGACCTGTGGAGAAGGGGAACTAGAAAAGACAGAGCACTCCTCCCAGCTTGGTTGTAACAAAGGGAAGTGAAAATCTGGAACTGTCTCCCCAAAAAGACTGTGAATGCTGGAGGAGCATTCAAAGCTGAGATCAATAGACTTGTTAGGTAAGGATATCAAGGAATAAGGAGCAAAGACAGGTAAATGGAGTTGACACAGGGATCAGCCAGAATCTAATTGAAAGGCAGAGCAGGCTCAAAGGGTTGAATGGCCTATGCCTGTCCTATGTAAGGAGATTTTAAAAAGACCAAAAAGTAAATTTCAAATGAGTTCCAAGAAAATACAGCATAGGGGCCAAATGTTTGATGAACTTTACACAAGACTGATTAGGTGGGTTTGCCTTCTGAGACTCATGCATGCATCTGCTCATATGGGTTTCAATGGCTCAGCTCCATCTCTCGAACAGAACCATTGTTCCTCAAGTGTTAGGACTTAAAATGAATGCTATACTTTTAAGTTGAGAGCACATCATCAACTTTCTAAAGGGGAGAGAAGTGCGAGAAACATTTGATTGCACAGAGTGGTAAGAACTGGTGAAATACATCCACCACCTTCCTGAATGTACAGCAGAATAATCCGATTACATGTAAGTCATATTTTCAGAGAATTTCAGCAACTTAGAACAGGATTTAAGTTGCTATATATTATGATTGCAAATCCAACAAAAAACTCCAAGTGCTACTCAGCTTCTTACAGATAGAACACTTTTTTTTGCTTTCTTACAATATGTTGTTGATACAGTTTCAAGGAACAAAATCTATTTTCGTCAGAGTATTGAAGATTGTGCCAGGATCTTATTGGCACAACCTTAAAATTAGAGCTAGGCCATTCAGGGATGACATCAAGAAGCACTTCTTCACACAAAGGTTTGCAGAAATCTGGAACAACAAAGTTCCAGCCACCCTGAGACGGGGTCGGAAGCAGGGGTGGGGGGCACAAAGTATCGCGGTGGGTGACGGGGGAGCGGGGGCCGGAGGGCCAGTTGCTTCCCTGTCATCAAGCGATCTTCCCGGGGGCGGAATAGGCCTACGATGGCCTTCCTGCCTAGAGGCCAATTGAGGCCCTTAAGTGGCTAGTAATGGCCAATTAAGGGCCTTGTCTGCAGTCGATGGGATTTTACCAGCAGCGGGGGTTGTTTTCGCTATGGAGGGAGGTGCCCTTCCTGCGGCTTAGGAGGATGGAGTCCCTCCTCCGGGCGAAACCTGTGGCATACGGAGGACACCCGCCATAACCAGTTTATCCCCTGGGAAGCTCCTCCCTCTGGACTGCACGACCACCGCCCCCACCAGCCCATACCAGACTGGCCCCAATGCCCTGCCTCGCTTACTAACAGTGGCCACCTCTCCTGGTGGTGCTGGCAATACTGCTGAGCTGCCAGCCCTCTGATTGGCCAGCAGCTCTCGGAGGCAGGATCCCTCTCTTTAAAGGGACTGGGATCCCGGCATCTGAAACTTAAATTGAAAAAAAACGGAGGATCACTCCAGGGGGGCACGAAAAGGCAGAAGTGAGCTTTCAGCCCGATGCTGGGAGCTCCACCTCCAACATGAAATCCAGCCCACAAAGTACTGAGAGCACAGGAACAGGCCATTTGGCCCAACAGGTCCATGCTGATGTTTGTGCTCCACGTGAGCCTCCTCCCATCCATTTCACCCCATTAACATATCCTTCTATTGCATTCTCCCTCATGTACTTATCTAGCTCCCCCTTGAGTGCATCTATGCCATTAGTCTCATCCACTCCCATGATAGCCAGTTCCGCATTCAAACTACTCTCTGAGTAAAGAAGTTTCTGCTGAATTCCCCACTGGATTTATTCGCAACCATCTTATATTTAAGGCCCCAAGTTCTGTTTTCGCCTGCAAATGGAACTCTCTCCCCCAAAATGTTATTGAGGTTTGAGGTCGATTCAAAAATGCCAAAACCAAGATTGTTAAATTTCTGTTAGGTAAGGGTATTAAGGGTTACAGAACCAAGGCAGGTAAATGAAATTGAGAAACAGATCGGTCAAAAGCAAATTAACTGTCAGAACATGCTCGATGGGCTGAATGACCTCCTCCTGTTTGTGTGTTTCTATGAATATGAATGTGCCAATGGATCACTGAAGGACAGGGATCCCTGAAAGTGTACAGCTGACCACAAGATCCCAGCCCTGAGATAATACTGGAGCCAGCAAGAAGTTGTGGAAGTTACACAAACAGTGAGTCGACCCTTCTGCTACTGGAAACAGTATCTCCTTATTAACTTTATCAAAACGCTTAATGATTTTGAACATGTCGATCAAATCTCCTCTTAACCTTCTCTGCTTGAAGGAGAACAATAACAGTTCTCCAGTCATTCCAATAACTGAAGTTTCTCAGCACTGGAACCATTCTAGTAAATCTTTTCTGCACCCTCTCCAAGGCCTTAACTTGACATCAGTGACAACACTTCAGAATTACATCATTGTCTGTAAAGAGCATCAGGATGTCCTGAGGCTGTGAACAGTGCCATAGAAATGCAAATTCTTTCTTTCTTTTCCTTTACAGTGCAATTTGGGAGTTATAATCTCATTGGAGCATGTCGTAGGAAATGTGGACCAGGACATTAAGGTTAGAAGGCTGCCAAATCTCAGGCACTGTCCACATGGAAGTTATCAAAAAAAAAACAATTAGAAAATAGAAAAACACAGCGATGAAGGAAGGAAATGCTTGATCAATGAGGGAGAAGAAAAATAGGCATATGAGGCAGAATTTTCCAATACCCCTTGTCACAGATTGTGCCTCACACTAAACTTGTAACATTACTTTTTCCTTTGATATGTGAACAATTTTAAGACTCACAGGACTATTGGAAAAAATTATGAGGACAGGATTAATCTCCACAAAGAGAGGCAGGGATTAATCAGGGATAGTCAGCATAGCTTTGTCAGGGTGAGATCGTGTCTCATAAACTTGATTGAATTTTTCGAGGAGGTGACGAGATGTGCAGATGAGGGTAAAGCAGTCGATGTAGTCTACATGGACTTCAGTAAGGCTTTTGATAAGGTCCCACATGGCAGATTGGTTAAGAAGGTAAGAGCCCATGGGATCCAGGGCAATTTGACAAACTGGATCCAAAATTGGCTTAGTGGCAGGAGGCAGAGGGTGATGGTCGAGTGTTGTTTTTACGAGTGGAAGGCTGTCACCAGTGGTGTACCACAGGAATCGGCGCTGGGAACCATGCTGTTTGTAGTGTACATTAATGATTTAGACGTGAATATAGGAGGTATGATCAGTAAGTTTGCAGATGACATGAAAATTGGTGGTGTCGTAAATAGTGAGGAGGAAAGCCTTAGATTACAGGACGATATAGATGGGCTGGTAAAATGGGCGGAGCAATGGCAAATGGAATTTAATCCTGAGAAGTGTGAGGTGATGCATTTTGGGAGGACTAACAAGGCACGGGAATATGTAATGGATGGTAGGATCCTAAGAAGTACAGAGAGTCAGAGGAACCTTGGTGTACTTGTCCATAGATCACTGAAGGCAGCAGCACAGGTAGATAAGGTGGTTAGGAAAGCATATGCGATACTTGCCTTTATTAACCGAGGCATAGAATATAAGAGCAGGGAGGTTATGATGGAACTGTATAAAACACTAGTTAGGCCACAGCTGGAGTACTGTGTACAGTTCGGGGCACCACACAATAGGAAGGATGTGATTGCACTGGAGAGGGTGCAGAGGAGATTCACCAGGATGTTGCCTGGGCTGGAGCATTTCAACTATGAAGAGAGAGCGGATAGGCTAGGGCTGTTTTCCTTAGAACAGAGAAGGGTGAGTGGGGACATGATTGAGGTATACAAAATTATGAGGGGCATTGATAGGATAGATAAGAAGAAACTTCTTCCCTTAGCGGAGGGGTCAATAACCAGGGGGCATAGATTTAAAGTAAGGGGCAGAAGGTTTAGAGGGGATTTGAGGAAAAATGTTTTCACCCAGAGGGTGCTTGGAATCTGGAACATACTACTTGAATGGGGTGGTAGAGGCAGGAACCCTCACAACATTTAAAAAGTATTTAGATGAGCACTTGAAATGCCATAGCATACAAGGCTATGGGCCAAGTGCTGGAAAATGGGATTAGAATGGTTAGGTGCCTGATGGCCAGTACAGACACGATGGGCTGAAGGGCCTGTTTCTGTGCTGCATAACTCTATGACTCTATGACTACAAGTAATATCCAAAGAAAAAGTGGGTTTTTATTATAACTTGACTAGAACATGGAGCCACGCATACACACACCTCACTCTGTCGGGCTATCCTCACAAATCACTGGTCATGCGGAATGCGACATCACTTACTCCAGTGACCATACTTACAGCTTTTTAAGGTGGTCTCTTAAGGTCAGAAATCATTAACAAGAAGTTGCATCCTTGTAGCACCTTTAACGTAGTAAAACATTCCAAATTGCTTCACAGCAGCATAATCAGACAAAAGATTGGCACTGAGCCAAAGAAGGATCGATTAGGTCAGGTGACCAAAAGCTAAGGTTTTTAAAGGAGCACCTTAAAGGAGGAAATAGAGGTGGGGAGCCAAAGCGGTTTAGAGAGGAATTTCCAGAGTTTGGAGCTTCGACAGCTGAAGGAATGGCCGGCAATAGTGGAGTGATGGAAATCTGGAATGCTTAAGAGACCAAAATTGGAGGAACACAGAGTTCTCAGAGGGTTGTAGGGTTGACGGAGTTTAGAGACAAGAAAGAGAAAGGCCACAGAGGGTTAGTTGGCCGTGGGCCCATAATTTCCTGATAAGCGTATGAGGTTTTACTTGCAGCTAGGGTCCTCAGACAATGCCACCTGCAGACTTGGCTATAATGCTATCGATAACCAACTTGAGAAATGATATTATTAAGATGTGCTGCTCTGCATTATTCCAGAGAAGTAAATGATAAGGTGAAAAGCCATTTAGATGTACAACCAACATTAGCATTTTCAAACCAAAGAACAAAAACTATCAATCTACTGTTCAAGTGTTCATTATGCATATGAACTGCAAATCCTGGGCATTGAAATTAAATTAGGCATGCCAGTGTACATTTAAGAGAATTGGTTTCTCTAAAATGAATGGAGAATGTCATACCAGACAAACACTTGAAGTATGGTCCAGTTGCACATTAAAAAGAAAGGGCTGTGCAGGATAGAAAAAGGCCATTTCCATCAATCTGACCAACCCAGATCTTAAAAACCAAATTCAGAGTTCACTAATCAATATCACTCAATTGATTTTCTTGTCAAGGCCCTGTCCAATATTCTCTTAAAATTATGGATGTTCGCAGCCTTAATTGTGTCCTTTACCAGACTATTCCTAACATTCATCACCCTCTGTATCAAATAGCAATAACTGATCTGTCCAGTCACCTTCCCTCTTCACAGTTTCATCCAATCCGATACTTCTTAATGTTATTTGATTGCTGGGCATCAAGAACTCCCTCTCTAACAGCACTGTGGATGTACCTGCACCAGATGGATTGCAGCTGTTCAGGAAGGCAGCTCACCATGACCTTCTCAAGTGCAATTAGGGTGGGCAATAAATGCTGGCCTTGCCAGTGACGCCCACATCCCATGAACAAATATTGAAGAGCTGCTTGCCATTTGGCTATAAGATGTTATGGGCCCATTTACCAATAAGACCAAGAGAGATTTGATGCCTTCTAACTCCATTGCATGGAAGATTTTAATCAAATCTTGCAATACCCTGTTAACAATTAGTAGTACTATTGAATTGTCTGCTGCTGCCTTTTAAATAAAAGTGTGACTGCAAATATCATGTATGTGTGTTAAATTAGTCACCACTTTCCACATTCTCTGACTACATTCATGTCACATCTTTAGGTCTTTATGCTGGATATTTTCTTGAGACATCAACACTGGCCTGTCCTGCATGTAGAACCTGTGTTCCTTACGATCTGGAGTAAGTCTTAAACTACCCAAAATCTAGGAAGTAATAGCTAGACTCTGGGATCAGAACTGAAAACCCTCATAGTTCAACAGTTGCTGGAATGTATCAAGTGATGTCACGGCATTCTCCTCCCCTTCAAAGGTGGACTGAACATATACATTGTTATACTTCATGATCCTCCTCAGGTTGCTGAAATAAAGAGCAGAGGCATTAGTTGCAATCTTTCAAGCACCATTGGATACAGGGTAGGCCAGAGGACTGGATGGATGTTAATGCTATATCAATGTTCAAAAAGACGAGAGGGATAAACCAGCAAACTATAGGCCAGTAAGCCTAACTTTGAAGGTGGGAAAATTATTGGAAACCATTATCAGGGGCAAAATAAACTTTCATTTGGAAAGGCATAGCCCAATCAAAAAGAGGCAGTATGGATTTGTTAAAGGAAAATTTTATCTGACTAACTTGGTTGAATTTTTTGATGAGATAACAGAGAACATTGATCAAGTTAGATACAGTTGATGTATATATGGAATTTTGGAAAGTATTCAACAAAGTTCCGCAAAGGAAACTTGATAAGGAGATGGAAGCCCATGGAATTAAGGGGAAGTTATGGTATGGATATGGAATTGGCTTATTGACAGGAAGCAAAGGGTGATGGTGGCTGGATGTTTTTCAGACAGGGAGGTGGTTTGCAATGGTGTTCCCCATGGGACAATTTTGAGTCCATTACTCTTTCCAGTTTTTATAAACAACCTAGACTGGGGTGTAGCGAACAGCTGTATAAAGTTTGCAGCTGATGCAAAACTTGGCAATGCAGCAGATAGTTATAGATTTCAGGATGACATAGACAGGATAGTCATAGAGTCATAGAGTTATACAGCACAGAAACAGGCCCTTTGGCCCATCGTGTCTGTGCCGGCCATCAAGCACCTATCTATTCTAATCCCATTTTCCAGCACTTGGCCCGTAGCCTTGTATGCTATGGCATTTCAAGTGCTCATCTAAATACTTCTTAAATGTTGTGAGGGTTCCTGCCTCTACCACCTCTTCAGGTAGTGTGTTCCAGATTCCAAGCACCCTCTAGGTGAAAACATTTTTCCTCAAATCCCCTCTAAACCTTCTGCCCCTTACGTTAAATCTATGCCCCCTGGTTATTGACCCCTCCACTAAGGGCAGAAGTTTCTTCCTATCAATCCTATCAATGCCCCTTATAATTTTGTACACCTCAATCAGGTCACCCCTCAGCCTTCTCTGCTCTAAGGAAAACAACCTAGCCTATCCTTCATAGCTGAAATGCTCCAGCCCAGGCAACATCCCGGTGAATCTCCTCTGCACCCTCTCCAGTGCAATCACATCCTTCCTAAAGTGCAGCACCCAGAACTGTACACAGTACTCCAGCTGTGGCCTAACTAGTGTTTTATACAGCTCCATCATAACGTCGCTGCTCTTATATTCTATGTCTTGGCTAATAAAGGCAAGTATCGCATATGCTTTCCTAACCACCTTATCTATCTGTGCTGCTGCCTTCAGTGATCTATGGACAAGTACACCAAGGTCCCTCTGACCCTCTGTATTTCATAGGGTCCTACCATCCATTGTATATTCCCTTGCCTTGTTAGTCCTCCCAAAATGCATCACCTCACACTTCTCAGGATTAAATTCCATTTACCCCTGCTCCGCCCAATTTACCAGCCCATCTATATCGTCCTGTAATCTAAGGCTTTCCTCCTCACTATTTACGACACCACCAGTTTTCATGTCATCTGCAAACTTACTGATCATACCTCCTGTATGCACGTCTAAATCATTAATGTACACTACAAACATTAAGGGTCCCAGCACTGATCCCTGTGGTACACCATTGGTCACAGGCTTCCAATCACAAAAGCAACCCTCGACCATCACCCTCTGCCTCCTGCCACTAAGCCAATTTTAGATCCAGTTTGCCAAATTGCCCTGGATCCCATGGGCTCTTATCTTCTTAACTAATCTCCCATGTGGGACCTTATCAAAAGCCTTACTGAAGTCCATGTAGACTACATCAACTGCCTCACCCTCACCTACACATCTAGTCACCTCCTCGTAAAATTCAATCAAGTTTGTTAGACACGATCTCCACCCGACAAAGCCATGCTGACTATCCCTGATTAATCCCTGCCTCTCCAAGTGGAGATTAATCCTGTCCTCAGAATTTTTCAATAGTTTCCCTACCACTGATGTTAAACTCACTGGCCTGTAATTACCTGGTTTATCCCTGCTACCATTCTTGAATAATGGCACCACATTCACTGTCCTCCAGTCCTCTGGTACCTCTCCTGTGGCCAGAGAGGATTTGAAAATTTTTGTCAGAGCCCCTGCTATCTCCTCCCTTGCCTCACATAACAGCCTGGGATGCAGTTCATCTGGGCTGGGGATTTATCCACTTTTAAGCCTGCTAAAACCAGACTGATTCCTGGGATGGCAGGACTAACGTATGAAGAGAAATTGGATCGATTAGGCTTGTATTCGCTAGAGTTTAGAAGAATGAGAGGGAATCTCCTAGAAACCTACTAAATTCTATCATGGCTGGACAGACTAGATGCAGGAAGGATGTTCTCGATAGTGGGGGATTCCAGGACCAGGGGTCACAGTCTAAGGATAAATGGTAAGCCATTTAGGACTGAGATGAGGAGAGATTTTTTTCACCCAGAGAGTGGTGAACCTGTGGAATTCTCTATCACAGAAAGCAGTTGAGGCCAAATCATTAATATATTCAAGAAAGAGTTAGATCTAGTTCTTAGGACTAAAGGGATCAAGGAGTATGGGAAGAAAGCGAGAACAGGGTATTCAGTTTGGATGATCAGCCATGATCGTATTGAATGGCAGAGCAGGCTCGAAGGGCCGAATGGCCTACTGCTGCTCCTATTTTTCTATGTTTCTATGTTTCTAAAGCAGCTAATACTTCCTCCCTTTCAATGCTAATTTGTTGAAGTATATTACAATCCCCCTCCCTGTTCACTACACCTACATCGTCCTCCTTCTTAGTGAACACAGATGAAAAGTAATCATTTATAACCTCACCTATGTCCTCCGGGGAGTGAAACAAGCGGAAACATAGCAGATAGAGTTCAATGCAGAGAAATGTGAAGTGATGCACTTTGGGAGGACTAATGTGGAAAGACATAAAGGCACAATTTTGAAAAGTGTAGATGAACAGCGAGACCTTGGTGTCCATTTACACAACTCCTTAAAGATGACAGGGCAAGTTGAGAAGGTGGTTAAAAAAACATATCGATTAGGGCAGATGGGGTCTCAGTTTAACATCTCATCAGATTCCATCAGTATGGCACTGGATTGTTAGCCATGATTTTTGTGCTCAAGTCCTTGAGTGGGAGTTAAATAACCTTCTTACTCAGAGGCAAGAGTGCTACCAACTGAGCCATGGCTTACACACAGAGGGGTGAATTTTACCAGCCCTCTGGAGACAGGCTGAAAGGTGGGAGGCCTCATAAAATGGTGGTGGAAGGTATGAGGAGGGGAGCTCGACCTTTTCCCACTGCCACAGGATATTCTGTGTCAGGAACCTCAGCAGCACAGGTACCCACCAACCAGAGGCAGGCGTCCAATTTCAAACAATTATTAAGTGAATTAACAATCACGTTCCATCCCTGCCGGCATTTTAATGGCACAGGATGGGCCCCCGCCACATGGAGAGACTGCCAGGTAAACCGTGGCGGCCTTCCAGCAGGTTCCCAGGATTGGTGGGGGGTGGAGGGGGGTTTCTCCTTTATGGCCGCTACATAGTCCATGGAGGGACCCCGTGGCAGCAATGTACACCCCTGAAGCTCCGACACCACTGCTGGAGGGTGCACCCCTCCTGTCGCCAGAGCCTGTCTGCCTGGCACATTAAAGAAAAAACGTACCTGACCTTTGAGGGCGCCTCAACCTGGAGGTGCCCTCTTCTTCTTCCTGCAGCCTCTATTGGTGGTGCTGCTGAGGCTGCAGAGCTTCCTCTGGACTCAGGTCCCACTTTCCTTCCTGGTGGCAGGACTACCTACCTTTTGAAAAAATTCCGGCCAGAGGCATGGAATATACAAATAAAGAGATCATGCTAGAACGTTATAAATCACTGGTTAGGTGGGGACCACACTTGAGGAAAGATGTAAAAGCCTTAGAAAGGGTACAGAGGAGGTTTACCAGGAGGTTACCAGGGAGAAGGGACTTCAGTTATGAGGAGACATTGGAGAAGTGAAGACTGATCACCTTGTATAACAGGAAAGGTTAGCAATTGACCTAATAAAAGTTTTCAAGAATGATGAAAGGTTTTAATCGAGTAGGTAGAGAAAAACTATTCCCTTTGGCAACTGGGTCAATAACCATTGGTCACAGTTTTGAAATCACTGGTAAAAGGTCTAGATGGGAGATGAGGAGAATTCTTTTCACTCAGAATTGTCAGGATCCAGAATGATCTCCCTGAAAAGGTTGTGGAAGCTGATTCAATAAATAATTTTCAAAGGGAGTTGGACAGGTACTTGAGGACAAGGAACTTGCAGGGTTATGGGCAAATGGAGAGTGGCTCAAAGCATGACTTCTCTTTCAAAGAGCCAGCACAAGCACGAGGGAATGAATGGCCTCTTTCTGTGCTGCAAGTTTCTATGACTCTATCATATATAAAATAATAAAGACACCATTCACTTTCTCATTATATACGTACTTTAAGCCAAAAGCTCACTTCTTAAAGTTTCACCACTTTAAACTGACCTAGCTTCTCAGATGGGTAACAGAAACATAAATGCACAACATTTGTCTTGGCTGGAAGTCTATAAACTTATTTCTATGTAAATAGGCTCGCCATAAACACCTACGAAGTTACACTGAAACCAAAGGCAAAAGAGCACTCACAGCTAGATTTGATCGAAACCTGTTCATAGGTTATCAATTACTTGGAGTATTTAACCACTGATGTACAATTTCTACTTCCATTAAGTTACGGAGGTATTTCATAGCCTGACGTCAATTACCACACTGCCAAGCTGTTTAGGCCAAAAAATAATCCGAGTTAAAAATTCAATCAGAATTCAACTTTTTGTCACAATAGTGAAGATTTTTCTGTTTTTTATTATTTTAGTACAAAACTAGAAACGTGTAAAAGTTTTGACAATGATTTGAATTGTAGGAAGAGGAGAAAGAGGGTGCTATCCTGAATGACACATCTCCAGCAACAGACTTAGCATGACAGAACAGCAGTGCATAAAGCTAAGGCTCAACAAAGATGTTATTACTGGGTGCAAGGGCAATCAACCATTCAGAAACAGAGGCCACAGATAACCATAAGGGACAGCTCAGGAGTCACCTGCTTAGCAATATATTCTTCCATTGATCCGGTAGCTATCATTAATGCCTTTTTTACCTCTCGACTTGACTATTCCAATGCTCTCCTGGCTGGGCTCCCACCTTGCACCCTCCATAGACTTGAGTTCATCCAAATATCTGCTGCTAGGATTCTTAACTTCCACCAAGTCCTGTTCACCTAGCACCCCTGTGCTTGCTGACTTACAATATCTCCTCGCCCAGCCACACCACAAGTTAAAAATTCTCATCCTTGTTTTCAAATCCCTCCAAGGCCTCACCCTTCCCTATCTCTGTCACCTCATCCAGCCCTACAACCCTCCAAGACCTCTTTCTCATGCCACCATTGGCGGTCGTGCCTTCAGCTGCCTAGGCCCTAAACTCTGTAATTCCTTCCCTAAACCTTCTCACATCTCTCTTACCTCTCTCTCCTCCTTTAAAATGCTCCTTATAAACTATCTCATTGACCAAGCTGTCTTAATATCTCCTACTGTGGCTCAGTGGCAAATTCTGGTTGCTCCTTGGGATGCTTTACTGCATTGAAGGAGCTATATAAATGCAAGTTGTTGTTATCATTGTTGTAACTCAAACTCTGCATCACCACATCCAGCGACACATACATCAAAAGCATTCACTAGTAGAGGCAGCGAGTGCTTTTCCAACTTGGTGGCCTTCCTGTATTGAGTCTGCACCTGTCTCCATTAATAGGCCAAGCAACAAAGCTATGCACATGTAATCAGGAAGAATTATTATTACATTAACATGCACATGGTATCCAGACTTCACAAGGAGCTAATATACCTCAAGCTACTATTCCCAGGAAATATACATGATGCTTTCATTCTGAGGCAACGACATATGACACAGGTCTTTTGAATGAGAGGAAAGAGTAGAGGCTTAGTTCCACAGCCAGATGTGTTCAATGGTGCAATCATAGCTATGGTATCGAGGCATATGAAGGTATGTTTTCACAATGGACACCAGTTTTTGCAACTGTGAGCATCCATCGGGTCTCAGTAGGTTAAAGACAGTAACAGCTACATCTTAGAGATGGATCACTAATGAGAGATGCCCCTACTCCCCTTTTGGCCTCCAGAACTGAGGTCTCCACTGCAGAATGCCAGTAATGTTGTTATGTGCTCAACAGCAGCGCTATTCATAGGAACATAAGAACAGGAGTAGGACCTTCAGCCACTCAATCTTCCTCCTCTGTGCAGTTAGATCATGTCTGATCTGTACTTCAACTCCATTTCTGCCTTTATTTGCCTTTTCTCCAAATCCTTTGAAAGGCTTACCTAAAAAAATCAATCTCAGCCTTGTGAATTCCAATTGACTCAGCATTCACAGCCTTTTGGAAAAGAGGGATAACTGTTCCTCGATGACAGTAATGATCTAAGTGATATCTGTGTATGTCTGGGTTTTGTAAATCCTGAACACCTTCTAACCTATCTTGCAGGACTAGTGAATTCACATATCATGCTCCTCTAATAGTCTTCACTTAAAGGCAAGGTGGGTGAAGTCTGTAACCTCAGAGGAACATTCAACATGCTGGATCTTCTGTCCTGTACCTGCTGGCCCCTTAACAACCCTTACCACAGCAAGCTACTGAAGCTGACAGAGGTGATGGTATACTGGTAATGGCCCTGGGTTAATAATCCAGAGTCTAGGCTAACACTCTGGGGATGTGGGTTCAAATCTCACTACAGCAGATGGTGAAATTTGAATCCACCTGAAAAATTGTTAAAAACCATCTGGTTTACTAATGTTCTTTGGGAAGGAAATCTGCTGTCCTTACATGGTCTGGCCTGCATGTGATTTCAGACCCACAGCAATGTGACCTTGACAGTCTCTCTGTTCAAGGGCAATAAGGGATGAGCGGCACAGTGGCGCAGTGGTTAGCACTGCAGCCTCACAGCTCCAGGGACCCGGGTTCGATTCCGGGTGCTGCCTGTGTGGAGTTTGCAAGTTCTCCCTGTGTCTGCGTGGGTTTTCTCCGGGTGCTCCGGTTTCCTCCCACAAGCCAAAAGACTTGCAGGTTGATAGGTAAATTGGCCATTATAAATTGTCACTAGTATAGGTAGGTGGTAGGGAAATATAGGGATAGGTGGGGATGTTTGGTAGGAATATGGGATTAGTGTAGGATTAGTAGAAGTGGGTGGTTGATGTTCGGCACAGACTCGGTGGGCCGAAGGGCCTGTTTCAGTGCTGTATCTCTAATCTAAAAAAAAAAATGCTGGCCTGCAAATAAATTGTCTGCTGCATGACTGCTTTCTCTCTCCAGGGTCCAGAGGCTATTAAAGTACCTCCTACTGCTGCCCTGACTGACATCAGCAAATTTAAGCAGACCTGTGCCAATCTTGGTCTGTAAATCGCAGCGCCACAAAAATTGATGCATTCACCTATTAAGTCCCTAAAATAGTAAGTCAGTCACCTATCATGCATTGTTATTGAAATGGGAGAACAAATATTTGATGATAGATGAAGTTCAAGCTCACAATATGGAATTAAAAGATTTTCAGCAGAAGCACCCACCTTCAGACTCAAGCACAAGTGACACTTCTACACCTGGTGCTGACACCACTAAGAAAATAAAAACTCAACAAATGCAGCCAGATGACATGGTTGGTACAAAGCCATACTCTGAGCAAGGTCACAACAGATTTCCGACTGCAGATTTGGCACGATTTATTTTAAATGACAGCAGATATACATCGCTGAAGGAATTGGATTTAGCAAATTGCTTTAATCCACCTGGGTCTCATTTTAATCATGCACATGGAAATTGTCAAAGATCATGAGGTCAGATTTCCACAGGCACGATGGGTTGGCTATTGCAGGCTGAATTGAGGTGGGGCTTCGCACTGAAGACCTCAATTATGGAGGTCAAGGGCACAGTAGGAGCATCTCACAATATTTCTGTGATGTCTTCTGGATCCAAACTGTCTTCAAATTAATTGGACAGAAGAGAAAAGATTTCCAATTATTCAGCAAATTTCACAACCTCCGAGCTTTACAGCCACTGAAGTACTTTATGAAGTGTAGTCACTGTTGTAAAGTTGGAAACACAGCAGCCAATTTGTATACAGCAAGCTCCCACAAACAGAATTGAGGTAAATGACCAGATTATCTGTTTTCAGGTCTGTTGGATGTGCGGCAGCTATTGCACAGGACATTGCTTTTCTTTCCAATAGTGCCATCGCGGTGGACGCCTTGTTGTTCAAGTATGTCCAAGCAGTAAATGATTTCATCGTCTTCTGTGGGTCCTCTCACGACTGAAGAGTCCGATGCAGGATCGGCATGGATGTTGACAGAACTGGCAGTTCATATTATCGTTGATAGTGTTTGGGGGAACATCTGCAGCTGTGTCACCTCTGGTCTTCTGGGCAGACCGGATGTTGTGAGTTTGGTGTAGATAGTCTTCACAACAGGCTGAACCAAATTTCAAAGCTTGCCTCCATGTGGACTGCAGTGTTTTCCCAAGAGAGGTGGTCTGCAATGCAGAAGTTTGTAAAAGTCTATTTTTAGTGCCAATGGATCTTTTATATCCACCTGAGGGGGCAGACTCAGCTTAATGGGTCTCAGCTTAATGCCTCATCTGAAACACAGCACCTCCAAAAGTGCAACACCTCCACAGTAATGCACTGGAGTGTCAGCCTGGCGTTGCCACTAAAGTCTCTGGAGTGGAAGTCGAACCACTGAGCCATGGAGAAGAATCACAGGCAGCCAAGTGCAATTCTGAGACTGCTTCGATGTGCACTAGCTCACAGATACAAAGATCAATGTGCATGATGAGTAGGTACCTTGGCACAAGTGGAGTGGCACAAGGATTCAGTGCCATCATGTAGCTTTGCACAAGTGAGAGTAAAGTGCTGCCTTTGCAAACATTGGGTCCAAAGCCCACTCACACTTTTGACCCATTCTCATATTCATGGTTAGGGTTATTTTCACAAATCAGGCAGGTCTCTGGTCATTAACAGGGTGTCAACCTCAGATCGGAGGGGACAAAATTGCCAACGGGGACCATCTGGTGTGTAAGAGTGCCAGTCCAAAGTGTTTTTAAAAAATTGCCCGCTTTTTTCAGGAGCCACTAATTGTTACGAGTTAAGAATCCTTAGGCTTTTGAATTTGAAATGCTTCTAATTCCCGAATAATACTGGGACCCAGGTACATTGTCAGATGCTATTCCAACATTTGCATGCACCCATCAATTTCTGCCTGTTATAATACTAATCCTTGCCCAAATTTGGCAGAGAATGAAAGAAACAGGGATCTGGCATCAGAAAACAATATGGAGCCAAGACGGGTGAATGGAGTTCAGATACAGCTCAGCCATGATCTCAGTGAATTACAGGCTCGAGGGGCTGAATAGTCTATCCCTGCACCGATGTTCCCAATTAGTTAAGGGGTCTTGTCATCTGTTAGCTCACAGCTGGCATTAGCAGGAAGAGCTTTTCCTGAAATCTAATAGGAAGACAGTAAAATTGAATTTGGTGTTCAGTACTGCCATCATTCATTCATTCATTCACATGAGAAGTGGGACGAACAGAATCATAGAACCATAGAATTAGTTACAGAATCATACTACACAGGAGGCCATTCAGCCCACTGTGCCGATGCCAGTTGAAAGAGCTATCCAATTATTTCCATTCCTGTTTTTTTCCATAGCCCTTCAAGAAGGTGTAAGAAAATCTGATCCAATACCACCTACACCTGTTCTGTGGCACCAAATGCTTCCTCCTGCAACTCAGTAATTGACCCCCAAGCGGAGGATGTATCTGTACTTGCCATTGTAGATGCAGTGACATTGCAGGAACATGGGATAAAAGAAGAAACAGACAGGCACCTGGGAAGTTATAAAATTAGCTTAAGAGAAAGG
Organism: Heterodontus francisci; assembly: GCF_036365525.1. NCBI lineage: Eukaryota > Metazoa > Chordata > Chondrichthyes > Heterodontiformes > Heterodontidae > Heterodontus > Heterodontus francisci. The sequence continues at coordinate 11,247,973 of NC_090385.1, forward strand.
TAGTTGGGGTGTTTAAAAGATAGCTTACCTATAGAAGAGGATACACTAATACAAGAAAAAGTGTTTGTTTAATTGTACTGTAATGTAGTGAATAAGGCACTCTGACTGGACTGTGAAAAGTCTGCCAGGATAAGGCCTTTGGCTGTGAAAGTTTGGAAGGCAAAAGAGTTATTAAACATGTATCTGCCCCTTTGCAATTTTCACCTAAAAAACAGACAGACAGTAGATGAGAACAGACAGATCAGAGAAAAGGCTGCATGTTGAATATTTGGGCTTTGGGGTCGGTCTGAGAACTGAAAAACTACTGAAGGGAAAGTACTATGTAAGGTCAGATGGCAGAAGGAAGCCAATCAAGTCTGCTACAAGTAGAAGAAGGATATAAAAGGAGACATTTTATGCTTTGATAGTAAGTATAAAGAGAGCGTGCATGTTTACATGTATCATATTCTATCTGTATACCTGCTCTACTTGTAAATTGCTTTCTTTGCTGAAGGAAGAAATAAGTTATTGAACATCTCAGCATCGACTATTTTTGGCACTACTCAAGTAAAGAGAAAGTATCCATCTTCTTCACAACATTTTACCAACTGCTGAAGTGTTAAGTTCAGTCAGCACTTTGGGTACGGTCACCCCTTGGTATTGAGTACCAAGAGAAGCAGAAGAATAATGTTTTTCGGAATGGTGTCAGCAAATGAGCCAATGAAGCAGAGTTTTTTTGTTATTCATTCACAGGACATGGCGTCACTCGTGAGGCCAGCATTTATTGCCCAACCATAATTGTCCTTGAGAAGGTGGTAGTGAGCTTCCTTGTTGAACTGTTGTAGTCCTTGGGGTGTAGATGCTGTAAAGAAGGGAGTTCCAGGATTTTGACCCAGCGACAGTGAAGGAACGGCGATATAGTTCCAAGTCAGGATGTTGTGTGACTTGGAGGGGAACTTGCAGGTGGTGGTGTTCCCATGCATTTGCTGCCCTTGTCCTTCTAGATGGTGGAAGTCATGGGTTTAGAAGTTGCTGTCGAAGAAGACATGGTGAGTTGTTGCAGTGCATCTTATAGATGGTACACACCGCTGCCACTGTACGTCAATTGTGAAGGGATTGAATGTTAAAGGTGGTGGATGGGGGTGCCAATCAAGTGGACTGCTTTGTCCTGGATGGTGTCGAGCTCCTTGGATGTTGGAGCTGCACCCATCCAGGCAAGTGAAGAATATTCCATCATACTCCTAACTTGTGCCTTGTGGACAGGCATTGGGGAGTCAGGAGGTGAGTTACTCACTGCAGAATTCCCAGCCTCTGACTTGCCCTTGTAGCTACAGTATTTATGTGGCTGTTCCAGTTCAGTTTCCGGTCAATGGTGACCCCCCAGGATGTTCTATCTGGACTACTCTGTTCTTTGACCTCTTCTAGCTCTAGTTTCAAAGTTGCTTCATTAAATAGATCATAACCACTGCCCTCATTTTTCTGGACAACCGATGCAGGTAATGGGTCAGTTTTGGTCACTTACACCTCCCCTAGAACCATAAATAAAAGCAAAATACTGCAGATGCTGGAAACCTGAGATAAAAACAAAAAATACTGGAAATACTCAGCAGGTCTGGCTGCTTCTGATGAAGGGTCACTGACCTGAAACGTTAACTCTGCTTCTCTCTCCACAGATGCTTCCAGACCTGCTGAGTATTTCCAGCATTTTTTGTTTTTATCCCCAGGACCATCTTTTGTTTCTCCACTTGTCCCATTACCACTCCCTTTTGCCTTGCACCATCATCCCTTTGTCATTTAATCTTTCCCGTCTTCCACACTATCACAGATCTTCCCTTTTCTCTTTCCTCCGCCACCCCCACCCCCCATCCCCTTTTCATGCTGTGTACTTGCTTAAATCCTTTCCACAGATGCTTCTGGGTTTTGTTCTTATTTCAGAGTTCCAGCATCTGGAGTATTTGCTGTTCATTATGTCGAGCTTATTTTATTCTATTTCTTCAATTCCCAAAAAGCAACAGTTGGCAGGAGTATGGAGAAAGAGAAAGAGAGTAGTACTAATTAGATAGCTCTTTCAAAGAGCCAGCACATGCATGATGGGCCAAATGGCTTCCTTTCTGCACTGTATGATCACACGACAATGCAGGACAACTTTAAGGGTGAGCAGAAGCCCTTTAAGAGCTGCTGGTGCTGGTTAACCCACAAATTTAAGTGCAGCATTTAAGAGGTGACAAACTCAGTGTGTCTGTACCAGGACCTTGTTACTGGCAACTCTATGTTTTTTATAAATGTTGGGCATTGCGCAGCACTTGAAAATGCATCCCAGTGTAGTTAAGTCTTCTTGTTTGTGTCGGCATTTCAATTCATCTACTACCCAGGCAAGTGTAATTTGTCAAGGCAGAAAAATCTGAGAAATACAGAAGGTGATCATTTAAGTGAAACTTGTCCAAGGATATTCAGCATGTACTGGAGAGGTCATGCTTAACTATCGCTGACAACAACAGATAGGGAAAATGCAGTTCCTATTGATTTATTTGATTTTCAGAAAGCCTTTGACAAGGTTCCACAGTGGCAATTAATGACTACCATAAAAAGTAATGGAGTAAAGAACAAAGTCTGGCACTGGCAAGATAAAAACAGTGTACAGGGAAAAGCCATCAATGGCAAATTTTTGAAATGTCTAAACATTATAAGTTGGCTACATTTGTACATGTCAGCTGTGGGTCGGTGATAGAAGTTGCACCTCTGAATCAGAAGTTCATGGGTTCAAGTGGCCCTCCAGAAACCTGAGCAAAACATCTAAGCTGACAGTTCAGTGCAGTACTGAGGAACTGCTGCACTGTCAAAGGTGCGGACTTTCAGATAAGACATTACGCCAAGGCCCCATTTGCGCTATCTTTGCAAAAGATCCCATGGCACTTGTTTGAAGGGCAAGGGAGTTCTCTCTAGTGTCCTGGCCAATATTTATTACTCAACATCACTAAAACAGATAATCTGATTATTGTTGTTTGTGAGACCTTCCTGTGCACAAACTGTCTGCTACAAATCAAACATTACAGCCGTGAATATGCTTCAAAACGTACTTCATTGGCTATAAAGTACTTTGAGATATCTTGAAGTCATAAATAGCTCTATATGAATGCAAATTCTTCCCTTTCTTCTTTTCTTTAAGTATATTTGTATATCTCCTAGCTTGCAGCTAGACCATGGCCTTGTACACAATTTCTGATGTTTACTGTAGTTTCACATCTAGGCATTCTGGGGTGATATCAGGAAGCACATCTTTGCATAACAGGTAGCGGAATTCTGGAACTCTCTCCCCCAAAAAGCTGTTGAGACTTGGAGTCAAAAGAAAAATTTCAAAACTGAGATTGATAAATTTTTTATCAGGCAAGGGTGTCAAGGGATACGGAACCAAGACGGTTCAACAGAGTTAAATTATAGATCAGCCATGCTCTAATTGAATAGTGGGAGCAGCTCGATGGGCTGAATGGCCCAATTGTGTTGCTATGTATTGTGGATTTGAAGCTCTCTTCAGCGTAGTGCTACAGCAGGGAGGCTTTCCCATGTATACGTGATGCATGATGAGAACCTTATACAGGTGATTATTTGTCAAGCTGTAAGACTGATGACTGACTCTTGTCACAATGTCTGAGCTCATTACCAAAGTGTCTCATAAACATGCCCCTCTGACCTTGATGCAAGCATCGATTTTCCTCAGTGACACAGGAATTCTACACAGCAAATAACATCTTTATTCAGAGGGATTTTTTTGAGTGGCTTGAACTGTGTAAAATGTTGAAAATAATTAAATTCTGGTATATTAAATTGGCTCAATGATAGCACTCTTGCTTCCGAGTTTGAAGATTATGAGTTCAGGTCTTAGAATTATAGAATGATAAAGCCCAGGAGGAGGCCTTTCAGCCCATCATGCCTGTGCTAGCTCTTTGATAGAGCTATCCAATTATTCCCACTCCCCTGCTCTTTCCCAATAACCCTGTATTTTTTTTTCTCCATCTATTTATCCAATTCTCTTTTGAATCTTACTGCTTCCACTGCCCTTTACTCACATCGCCTCTGTTTATTTAGCCAATCACCTTAGATCTGCATTCTCTATTTACTAACCGTTCTGCCACTGGGAACAGTTTTTCCTTATTTACTCTACTAAAATCATTCATGATTTTAAGCACCTCTATCAAATCTCCGCTTAACCTTCTCTGCTCTAAGGAGAACAATCCCAGCTTCTCCAGACCCTACACATAACTGAAATCCGTCATCCCTGCTGCCGTTTCAGTAAACCTCCTCGGCACCCTCTCCAAGGCTTTGACATCCTTCCTAAAGTGCAGTGCCCAGAATTGCCAGAATCCACAGCACATAATCAAGGATAACACTTTAGTGCAGGACTGAGGGAATATTGCATTGTCTGAGATATTGTCTTTCAGAACAGAAGCTGAATCGATACCTCAGTTGGTAATTCAGGAAGATGTAAAAAATGCCTTAGGACTACTTAACGAAGGGCAGTGACATGTCCTGGCTCCCATTACTCCCTTGACCAAGATGAACTAATTGTTCATCCTACTGTGTTTAATGGATCTTGCTGTGCCTATATATAGAAAAGATCTGTGACTATACTTGCAGAAAGAATTGTTATGCGATGTTCTGCAAATTTATTTATTTATTTATTTAGAGATACAGCACTGAAACAGGCCCTTCAGCCCACCGAGTCTGTGCCGACCATCAACAACCTATTTTTACTAATCCTACATTAATCCCATATTCCTACCACATCCTCACCTTCCCTCAATTCCCCTACCACCCACCTATACTAGGGGCAATATACAATGGCCAATTTACCTATCAACCTGCAAGTATTTGGCTGTGGGAGGAAACCGGAGCACCCGGAGGAAACCCATGCGGTCACAGGGAGAATTTTCAAACTCCTCACAGGCAGTACCCAGAATCAAACCCGGGTCACTGGAGCTGTGAGGCTGCGGTGCTAACCATTGCGCCAGGTATGGAGGGATTCAGATGCTCCAGTGATTTGTGAGACTGGACATTAGTCAGTTAAAGAAAGTTATATGCACACTACTGGTTCATAATTAAAAGTGACTATTTAATGATTTGAACATTTCATATGAGCATCAAGCAAATCAATAACTGCATGGAACCTTTTAAACCAAGGACTTTGGCATTAAGGCAGAAGACTGATCAGCTCCATAATAGCTCCTGAAGATTCTTCCTCTTTTTCCTGGGAACCCTTCCTTTAGGCCAAGCTTCTTAAGGCTCCTCTGACTGCAGTCAAAGAATTTTCCATCATGTCCCATTGTTAACTCTCATGTTAAAGTTGAGAGAGGTCTCATTTTGACCACTCACTGTTGCATTAACAATGGATGAGTGGCTGAGCCCCTCAAAACAATGTGAACTCAAGTAAACTTTTTCACTGTATGAAACCCTCCTATAGTTTTCCCTCCACGTGAAACTAGTGTGTGAAATCTCCTGTAGCCTCTTGTCCATTTGAAACCAGGTGCTGCACTTCTAGTGGACTTTCTTAAGGATATATAACCTTCTCACCACACTTTTACAAATCTGTTGTTTTGAGAACCAAATGCACTGAGTGCTGCTTGAGTGCACAGAGTGTCAAGAAGGGAGTTGGTGAGTGACTGGCTTTTAAGGGTTAATCACTCTACAGTCTTGTTTTTGTTTACATTTAGCAATGAACTAAAATTACTATTTAAGTTAAGAGGAAAGTCAAATTTCTTACAGTTTTGAGCAGGGATATATAAACTCTCTGAGAATAGCCATAGCTAGTTAATTAGGTAGCAAGCTTAAACTGGTTTCTGAGCTCTAGCAAAGCTGACTCATTCTTTTTCAGAGAGTATAAATTCAGGGCCTCTGAATGCTGCTTGAGTGCACAAAGTGTCAAGCAAGGAGTTTGGTGAGAGGAAGTTCAGTGAGGAGGGGAACTATAAATTAATTAAGAAAAATACATTTAATTTAATCAACACAATAAAGAAGGCAGGACAGGTGACTTGTCACAGCTGCAGTATGTGGAAGATCCTGGATGTCATGGCAATCCATAGCAACCACGTATATAGTAAGTGTCTGCAGCTTGAGTAACTCTGCTCAGAGTATTGTAAGACATTGTAATGCATCAGACAGGGGGAAATTTACCTGCACACTTTGTTCCAGAAGGCAGTCATACCCCTTAGGATAGGGTCATCTGATTTAGTCAGTGTCAGGGACAGGACCGTGCGACTATGAGTCAGGCAGGTAAGGGGATCGAGAAGGGGGAAGTGGAGCAGCCTCAGCCCTTACAATTGAACAACAAATTTGAGGTTCTTGCAGCTTGTATGGACAAGAGTGAGGGCTGTAGTGTGCATGAACAGACTGACCACGGCACCATGGTACAGGAGGCGATTTAACCAGGGGAGCAAGAAAGAAAATAGTTGTAGTAGGGGAGAGTATAGTGAGGGAGAATGACACTGTTCTTTGCAGCAAAGAGCGAGAGTCTAGAACACTTTGTTGCCTGCCTGGTGCCAGGGTTCGGGACAACTGCTGAGGGCTGGAGAGGAACTTACAGTGGAAGGCGAAGGGTCCAGTCGTCATGGTCCATGTAGGTACCCATGACATAGGCAGAACAAAGAAAGAGGTTCTGCATAGTCAGTATGAGGGGCTAGGGACCAAATTAAGAAGCAGAACCTCAAAGATAATAATCTCTGGATTATTATCTGAGTCACGTGCAAATTGCCATAGGACAAAGAAGATTAGAGAAATGAATGCATGGCTCAAAGACTGGTGTGGTAGAAGTGGATTCTGGTTCATGGACACACTGGCACCAGTACTGGGGAAAGTGAGGGCTGTACCGTTGGGAGGTCTACACCTGAACCGTGCTGGGCCCAATGTTCTAGCGAGCCACATGACGAGGGAAGTAGCGAGGGTTTCAAAGGAAACTAAATAGTGGGGGCAAGGGATCAAATTTGGGAAGATGTGGTAAATCAAAGAGTAGAGACAAGGCAAGAGAGAAAGGTATTAATATAGGAAAAGACAAACAGACTGTGACAGGTAGGGACTGTGAGTACAAACCTAAGAGTAAATCAGCAGATAAGGCTAGAGGTTTCAAAACTAATAAAAGGACAAAACTGAAGTCTGTGTATATGAATGCACGTAGCATTCAAAACAAAACAGATGAACTGATAGCACAAATAGAAATAAATAAATATGATCTGATAATCATTGCAGAGACATGGCTGCACGATGACATAGATTGGGACCGGAATATTGAAGGGTTCATGACATTTAGGAAGGAGAGAAAGCTAGGAAAATGTGGCTCTGTTAATTAATGATAGTATTAGCACAACGTAGAGGGATGACATAAGTTCAGGAAACCAAGATATAGAAGCAGTTTGGGTGGAGATGAAAAATGATAAAGGCAAGAAGTCACTTTTGGGAGTGGGATACAGACCCCCTAGCAGTAACTACATGGTAGGATAAGGTATAAAGACAGAAATAATGGGAGCTTGTCACAAAAATACAGCGATAATCATGAGGGATTTTAATTTACATATAGATTGGAAAAATCAGATGGGAAAAGATCGCCTAAATGATGAGTTCATAGAATGTTTTCAGGATAGTTTCTTAGAACAGTACTTGCTGGAGCCAACCAGAGAACAGGCTATACTAGACCTGGTATTGTGCAACGAGCTAGGATTACTTCATGACCTCATAGTGAAGGCAGTCCTAGGCAGCAGCGATCATAATATGATTGAATTTTACATTCAGTTTGAGGGAGAGAAGAGTAGGTCTGAGACTAGTATTTTAAACTTAAATAAGGGCAATTATGAGGGCATGCGAGCATGAAAGTGAACTGGCAAATTAGGTTAAGGGATAGGTCAATAGAGATGCAGTGGCAGACATTTAAGGGGATATTTCAGAAAACACAGAATAGATACATTACAACGAGACAGAAAAAATTCAAGGGGAGGACCCACCATCCGTGGTTAACTAAGAAAGTTAAAGATTTTTATTTTATTCGTTCATGGGATATGGGTGTCACTGGCTAGGCCAGCATTTGTTGACCATCCATAACTGCCCTTGAGGAAGTGGTAGTGAGCTACCTTCTTGAACCTCTGCAGTCCTTGGGGTGTAGGTACTCCAACAGTGTTGTTAGGAAGGGAGTTCCAGGATTTTAACCCAGCGACAGTGAAGGAACGGCGATATAGTTTCAAGTCAGGATAGTGTGTGGCTTGGAGGGGAACTTGCAGGTGGTGGTGTTCCCATGCATCAGCTGCCGTTGGCGGTAGAGGTCGCGGGTTTGGAAGGTGCTGTCAAAGGAGCATTGGTGCATTGCTGCAGTGCATATTGTAGATGGTACACACTGCTGCCACGGTCGGTGGTGGAGGGAGTGAATCTTGAAGGATGTGGCTAGGGTGCGAATCAAGCGGGCTATTTTATTCTGGATGGTGTCGAGCTTTTTGAGTGTTGTTGGAGCTGCACACATCCAGGCAGGTGGAGAGTATTCCATCACATTCCTGACTTGTGCCTTGTAGGTGGTGGACAGGAATTGGAGTGTCAGGAGGTGAGTTACTTGCCACAGAATTCCCAGCCTCTGACCTGCTCTTGTAGCTACAGCATTTATGTGGCTACTCCAGTTCAGTTTCTGGTCAATGGTAATCCCCAGGATGTTGATAATTGGGGATTCAGTGGTCAGAATGCCATTGAACGTCAAGGGGAGGTGGTTAAATTCTCTATTGTTTGAGATGGTCATTTCCTGGCACTTGTGTGGCACAAATGTTACTTACCACTTATTACCCCATGCTTGGATTTTGTTCAGGTCTTGCTGCTTAGAGACATGGGCTGCTTCAGTGTCTGAGGAGTCGCGAATGGTGCTGAACGTTGTGCAATCATTAGCAAACATCCCCACTTCTGGCCTTATGATGGAGGGAAGGTCATTGATGAAGCAGCTGAAGATGGTTGGGCCTAGGACACTACCCTGATGTCCTGAGACTGAGATGATTGACCTCCAACAACCACAACCATCTTCCTTTGTGCGAGGTACGACTCCAACCACCGGAGAGTTATCCCCCTGATTTCCATTGACTGCAGTTTTGCTTGGGTCCTTGATGCCATACCCGGTCAAATGCTGCCTTGATGTTAAGGGCAGTCATTCTTACCTCAATTCTGGAGTTCAGCTCTTTTGTCCACGTTTGGACCAAGGCCGTAATGAAGTCAGGGGCTGAGCGGCCCTGGTAGAACCCAAATTGAGCGTCAGTGAGCAGGTTATTGCTGAGCAACTGTTGCTTGATAGCACTGTTGATGACACCTTCCACCACTTCACTGCTGATCGGGAGTAAACTGATAGGGCCATAATTGGATGGGTCGGATTTGTTCTGCTTTTTGTGCACAGGACATAGCTGGGCACAAAACATTAATTGGGATAGTCATCGTGTTAAGGGCTTAGATGGAGTGGAGTTCTTAAAATGTATACAGGAGAACCTTTTAGCTCAATATGTAGAGGATCCAACAAGGGAAGAGGATAACCAGGGAAAGAGTAGGACCCATTAGGGACCAAGGGGGAAATCTGTGGGTGGAGCCAGAGGACATTGGTAGGGTGTTGAATGAATACTGTCTTCACCCAAGAGAATGAGGATGTAGATATGGAACTCAGAGAGAGAGACTGTGAGGTTCTTGAGCAAATTGTCATAGGGAGTGACAAGGTATTGGAGGTTTTGGCAGGCTTAAAAGGGAACAAATCTCCAGGTCCGGACGATTTGTGTCCCAGGATGCTGTGGGAGGCGAGGGTGGCGATTGCAGGGGCTCTGACCCAATTTTTAATTCCTCTCTGGCCACTGGGGAGGTGCCAGAGGACTGGAGAACAGCTAATGTGGTCCCACTATTTAAGAAAGGTTGTACAGATAAGCCAGGGAACTATAGACCAGTGAGTCTCACGTCAGTAGCAGGGAAACTTGGAGAGGCAAAATTTGATTAGGAATAGTCAGCATGGCTTTGTCAGAGGGAGGTCATGCCTAACAAATTTGATTGAATTTTTTGAGCATGTGACCAGGTGTGTAGATGAGGGTAGTGCAGTTGATGTAGTTTACATGGTTGTCAGCAAAGCCTTTGACAAGGTCCCACATGGGAGACTTATCAAGAAAGCAAATGCTCATGGGATACAGGGTAACTTGATAAGATGGATTCAAAATTGGCTTAGCTGTAGGAGACAGAGAGTGATGACAGATGGCTGTTTTAGTGACTGGAAGCCAGTGTCCAGTGGCGTACCACAGACATCTGTGCTGGATCCCCTATTGTTTGTCATTTATATAAACAACATAGATGACTATGTGGGGGTAGGATCAGTAAGTTCGTGGATGACGCAAAGATTGGCCGAGTGGTTAACAGTGAGGTTGAGTGTCTTGGGTTACAGGAAGATATAGACGGGATGGTCAAATGTGCAGAAAAGTGGCAGATAGAATTTAACCCTGAAAAGTGTGAGGTGATACACTTTGGAAGGAGTAATGTGACACGGAAGTATTCAATGAATGGCCTGACACTGGGAAGTTCCGAGGAACAAAGGGACCTTGGCGTGTTTGTCCATAGGTCCTTGAAGGCAGAAGGGCAGGTTAATGGGGTGGTGAAAAAGGCATATGGGACACTTGCCTTTATCAATCGAGGCATAGATTACAAAAGCAGGGAGGTCATGTTGGAGTTGTATCGAACTTTGGTAAGACCACAGCTGGAGTACTGTGTGCAATTCTGGTCGCCACATTATAGGAAGGATGTGATTGCACTGGAGGGGGTGCAGAGGTGATTCACCAGGATGTTGCCTGGGATGGAACATTTAAGCTATGAAGAGAGGTTGGATAGGCTTGGGTTGTTTTCGCTGGAGCAGGGAAGACTGAGGGGTGATCTGATCGAGGTGTACAAGATTATGAAGGGCACGGACAGGGTGGATAGGGAGCAGCTGTTCCCCTTAGTTGAAGGGTCAGTTACTAGGGGACACAAGTTTAAGGTGAGGGGCAGAAGGTTTAAGGGAGATTTGAGGAAGAACTTTTTTACCCAGAGGGTGGTGACAGTCTGGAATGCACTGCCTGGGAGGGTGGTAGAGGCGGGTTGCCTCACATCTTTTAAAAAGTACCTGGATGAGCACTTGGCACGTCATAACATTCAAGGCTATGGGCCAAGTGCTGGCGAATGGGATTAGGTAGACAGGTTAGGTGTCTTTAATGCATCGGTGCAGACTCGATGGGCCGAAGGGCCTCTTCTGTGCTGTATTATTCTGTGATTCTGTGATCCTGGGCAACTTTCTACATTGCCGGGTAGATGCCAGTGTTGTAGCTGTACTGGAACAGCTTGGCTAGGGGCACAGCTAGTTCTGGAGCAGAATTCTTCAGTACTATTCCCTGAATGTCGTCAGGGCACATAGTCTTTGCAGTATCCAGTGCCTTCAGCCATTTCTTGATATCATGTGGAGTGAATTGGATTGGCTGATGACTGGCTTTTGTGATGCTGGGGACTTCAGGAGGAGGCTGAAGATGGATGCAAATGCTTCAGCCTTATCTTTTGCACAGATGTGCTGGGCTCCCCCATCGTTGAGGGTGGGCATGTTTGTGGAGCCTTCTCTTCCTATCAGTTGTTTAATTGTCCACCACCATTCACGGCTAGATGTGGCAGGACTGCAGAGCTTCGATCTTATCCATTGGTTGTGGGATTGCTTAGGCCTGTCTATTGCATGTTGCTTCCGCTGTTTCGCATGCAATTAGTCCTGTGTTGTAGTTTCACCAGGCTGACACCTCATTTTTAGGTATGTCTGGTGCTGCTCCTGGCATGTCCTCCTGCACTCTTCATTGAACCAGGGCTTGTTCCCCGGCTTGATGGAGAAGCACTGATTCATCAGCCGAGGAGGGACGGGGGAAGATAGGTGGTAATCAGTAGAAGTTTTCCTTGCCCACGTTTGACCTGATGCCATGCGACTTCATGGGGTGCAGAGTCAATATTGATGACTCCCAGGGCAACTCCCTCCCGATTCTATGTCACTGTGCCACTACTTCTGGTGGCTCTGTCCTGCCGGTGGGACAGTACATACCCAGGGATGGTGATGGTGGTTTCCGGGACATTGTCTAATGGGTATGATTCCATGAATATGACTATGTCAGGCCGTTGCTTGATTAGTCTGTGGGACAGCTCTCCCAATTTTGGCACATGCCTCCAGATGTTAGCAAGAAGGACTTTTCAGGGTCAACAGGGCTGGTTTTGCCTTTGTCATTTCCGGTTCCAAGGTCAATGCCGGGTGGTCCGTCCAGTTTCATTCCTTTTCTTAGACTTTGTCGCAGTTTGATACAATTGAGTGGCTTGCTAGGCCATTTCAGAGGGCATGTAAGAGTCAACCACATTGCTGTGGATCTGAAGTCACATGTAGGCCAGACCAAGAAAGTATCAAGCTTGAAGAAAAAGCTTATAATTGCACAAAGATAGGGGTCAGGTCAGAAGATTGCACAGAACATAAAAAACAGCAAAGAATGACTTCAAGATTGATAAGGAGGGAAAAATTAGATTATGAGATAAAGCTGGCTAGAAATACCGGGCTGGATTTTAAGACCCCGCCGCCGATCTTGGCAGTGAGCTTAAAAAATGGCGGCCCATCCGTGCAGGCCACATGCCAAACAGCTGCCGTGATCTTAAGCGCGGCGGCTCATTCAAATAGCCGTGACAACCCGCAATCCCCCCCCACATCACATGGAGGGGGTGAGCTGAGAGACCCTGGCAATGGCGTCACTGCCTGAGCACAGGTGCTGGCTCCATTTTTAATGTGCAGCCAGCCCTGCTGGCATATTCAAATTTTGAAAGAAAGATCCCCAACATTAAATAAATAAATTTCTAGCGCCCCTTTCCCACTCCCCTAAAAACAATCACAATAACTATTTGCCCTCCCCCCAAAACACTTACCTTTTACATGTGACCTTCCCCCCCCCCAAACTGCACAAAGTTTAAAGTTGAACCCTTCCCACCATCCCCTAATCCATTACATTTATTTGACCCTATCCTTTTTCCTCCTGCACAGACAAATGTACCTCCTCCCCCCTCACTACCAGTGTGGTGCCTTGTTTCCCCAGCAGGGATCTGAAGGCGTGGGAGTGTCGGCCACCATGCCGGAGATTGTGACAGGCCCTCAAGATCTCTGTTAAGTATATTTAAATTTATTAATTTTATCAATTTGAGTGTTAAACCTTTGGTTCCATTGCCCAGCGGCAGGGGGTGGGGAGCGTCACGGAGCCTTGCTGCCACTGGGAGTATCAGGCCAGGCCCCCACAGTGTCGATGTCCATGGCAGGCCTCATCCAGAACCATCTTCAGGTCCCTCCCGCCATGGAACCCGATGCCAGGAGGAGAACAAAATCCAGCCCATAAAAGCAGATAGTAAGAGTTTCTATAGATATTTGAAAAAGAAAAGATTTAACAAAGCGAGCATTGGTGCTATAGAAAGTGAGTCTGGGGAATTAATAAGGGGAAATAAAGAGATGGCAGATGAATTGAACAGATATTTTGCATCAGTCTTTCCTATGGAAGATACAAGTAACATGCCAGAAATAGCTGTAAATCAGGTAATGGAAGGGAGGGAGGAACTCAAGAAAATGACAATCACCAGGGAGGTGGTACTGAGCAAATTGTTGGAGCTGCGGGTTGACAAGTCCTCGGGTCCTGATGGACTTCATCCCAGGGTCATAAAAGAAGTGGCGAGTGAGATAGTTGATGCGTTAGTTTTAATTTTCCAAAATTCCCTAGATTTGGGTAAGGTTCCACTGGATTGGAAAATAGTGACTGTAACTCCTTTATTCAAAAATAGAGGGAGACAGAAAGCAGGAAACTGCAGGCCAGTGAGCTTAACATCTGTCATAGGGAAAATGTTAGAAGCTATTATTAAAGACGTTATAGCAGGGCACTTAAAGAAATTCAACGTAAACAGGAGGAATCAACATGGTTTTGTGAAAGGGAAATCATGTTTAACCTATTTATTGGAGTTCTTTGAAGAAGTAACATGTGCTGTGGATAAAGGCGAACTGGTAGATGTATGTACTTGGATTTCCAGAAGGCATTTGATAAGGTGCCACATCAAAGGTTATTGCGTAAAATAAAAGCTCATGGTGTTGAGGGTAACATATTGGCATGGATGGAAGATTGGCTAGCTAACAGGAAACAAAGAGTAGACATAAATAGGACATTTTCTGGTTGGCAGGATGTAATGAGTGGTGTCGCATAGGGATCAGTGCTGGGGCCTCAACTTTTTACATTTTATATAAATGACTTAATTGGATGAAGGGACCAAAGGTATGGTTGCTAAATTTGCTGATGACAAAATGATAGCTAGGAAAGTAAGTTGTCAAGAGGGCATAAGGAGGCTAAAAAGGAATATAGATTGGTTAAGTGAATGGGCAAAGATCTGGCAAATGGAAAAAAATGGAAAATGTGAAATTGTCCATTTTGGCAGGAAGAATAAAAAAGAAACATTTATCTAAATGGTCAGAGCTCTGAGATGCAGAGGGATCTGAGTGTCCGAGTGCATGAATCACAAAAGGTTAATATGCAGGTACGGCAAGTAATTAGAAAAGCTACTAGAATATTATTGTTTATTGTGAGGGGAATTGAATACAAAAGTAGGGAAGTTGCATTTGTGAGACCATATCTGGAGTATTGTGTACAGTACTGGTCTCTTTATTTAAGGAAGGATGTAAATGTGTAACATGTAACATGGGCAAATACGAGTTAATTAAGGAAAGCCAGCATGGATTTCCTCAGGGAAAATCATGTTTAGCTAACTTGCTGGAGTTTTTTGATGAGGTAACAGAGAGGGTTGATGAGGGCAATGCTGTTGATGTGATGTACATGGACTTTCAAAAGGCGTTTGATACAGTGCCACACAACAGACTTGTGAGCAAACTTGTAGTTCATGGAACAAAAGGGATGGTAGCAACATGGATACAAAATTAGCTGAGTGACAGGAAACAAAGAGTAGGGGTTAATGGATGTTTTTTGGGCTGGAGGAAGATTTGTTGTGGAGTTCCCCAGGGGTCAGTGTTGGGACCCTTGCTTTTCCTGCTATACATTAATGACCTAGATCATGGTGTACAGGGCACAATTTCAAAGTTTGCAGATGATATGAAACTTGGAAGCATTGTGAACTGTGAGGACGATAGTGTACAACTTCAAAAGGACATAGACAAGATGGTGGAATGGGTAGACAGGTGGCAGATAAAGTTCAATGCTGAGAAATGTGAAGTCATTAATTTTGGTAGGAAGAACATGCAGAGACAATATAAAATAAAGAGTACAATTCTAAAGCTGGTGCAGGAGCAGAGGAACCTGGATGTTTATGTGTATAAGTCATTGAAGGTGGCAGGACAGGTTGAGAGCATGGTTAATAAAGCATACAGTATCCTGGGCTTTATTAATAGAGGCATAGAGTACAAGAGCAAGGAAATTATGTTGAACTTGTATAAGACACTAGTTCAGCCTCAGATGGAGTATTGCGTCCAGGTCTGAGCGCTGCACTTTAGGAAAGACGTGAGGGCATTGGAGATATTGCAGAAAAGATTCATGAGAATGGTTCCAGGGATGAGGAATTTAAGTTATGAAATTATGGAGAATTATGGAGAAGAGAAGGCTGAGAGGTGATTTGACAGAGATATTCAAAATTATGAGGGGTTCGGACAGAGTAGATAGAGAGAAACTGTTCCCACTCATGAAAGGATCGCGAACGAGAGGGCACAGATTTAAAGTATTTGGTAAGAGAAGCAAAAGTGACATGAGAAAAAACTTTTTCACGCAGCGAGTGGCTAAGGTCTGGAATGTGTTGCCTGAGAACGTGGTGGAGGCAGGTTCAATTGAAGCATTCAAAAGGAAATGAGACAGTTATATGAAAAGGAAGAAAGTACAGGGTTACGGGGAGAAGGCGGGGAATGGAACTGAGGGAATTACTCTTTCAAAGAGCCAGTGCAGACACGATGGGTCAAATGGCCTCCTTCTGCACTGTAACGATTCTGTGATTCTGTAAATGCATTGGAAGCAATCCAGAGAAGGTTTACTAGACTAATACCTGGAATGGTTGGGCTGTCTTATGAGGAAAGGTTGGATAGGCTAGGCTTGTATCCGCTGGAGTTTAGAAGAATAAGAGGCGACTTGATTGAAACGCATAAGATCGTGGGGGGTTTTGACAGGGTGGATGTGGAAAGGATGTTTCCCCTTGTGGGAGAATCTCGAACTAGGGGTCACTGTTTAAAAATAAGGGGTTGCCCATTTGAGACAGAGATGAGAAGAAATCTTTTCTCAGAGGGTGGTGAGTCTTTGGAACTCTCTTCCTCAAAAGGCAGTGGAAGCAGAGTCTTTGAATATTTTTAAGGCAGAGGTAGATAGATTCCTGATAAGCAAGGGGTGAAAGGTTATTGGAGGTAAATGGGAATCTGGAGTTGAGGTTACAATGAGATCAGCCATGCACTTGTTGAATGGCAGAGAAGACTCAAGGGGCCGAGTGACCTACTCCTGCTCCTAATTCGTAGATTTGTACATATGTTCGTATGCCTGTTCGAAGCTTCTGGAAGTTTCTTCATGGTTTGCAATGTCCGAAGTGGAAAAATTAATCCTTTCCTTCAAGTTGTATAATTTTATAATTTTATGAAAGCAAGTTTAAACTCTTAGTTTTTTTTTAACTGCTTGAATATCGGAGTTGCTGTTTGTAAGTGTTCTGCCAAGTTGCCGAGTGAAATGGGTGAACAGCTGCACTCTGACTGTAGCAGTTCTACCAGTAGTAGTTGTCAGTGATGGCTCATTGGGTAGCTTTCCTGCCTCTGACACCACAAGTTGTGGGTTTAAGTCCCACTCCAGGACTTGAACACAAAAATCAAGGCTGACACTGCAATACAGTACTGAGGGAGTGCTGCACTGACAGAGGTGCCGTCTTTCCAATGAGATGTAAACTGAGGTCTTGCCGTTCGTGGACATAAAAGATTTCAGGGCACTATTTCGAAGATGATTAAGTCAATTTTTGCTGGTGTCCTGGCCAATATTTATCCCTCAATCAACATCACAAAAATAGGTTATCTGGTCATTCTCACATTGTTGTTTGTGGGAGCTTGCTGTGCGCAAAATTGGTTGCTGTGTTTTCTACATTACAACATTAATGACACTTCCCAAATTTACTTCATTGGCTGAAAAGTGCTTTGGGACATCCTGTGGTAAATGCAAATCTTTCAAGAAAAGGATGAAACTTTCAACATCAATGATGCGTTTCTTCCTCACCACTCTATAAAATCTGTTAGCAAGGAATAATCCTCTCTCCATCCCCTACTGCGTTAGCTGAAATATTCTTTTCCATCTGTTTGTTATATGGTGCGAGTTATTGTGTATTGAAGTTCTACAGGAGCAGAGTGAAAACTAGAATTGATGCCTCTTACATTCACATACATTGAGGAGGGGTGGGAGGAGGTTCATGAGGAGCCATAAATGCGAGCAGAGACCAGTTAAGCCGAATGGCCTGTTTCTATGCTGTAGACTTGATGTAACTCTGCGTAAGACATGCAAATCTACACATACTCTGAATTTGTCTGCATAAGATGCAAATGTGCAGGATTCAAAGCCCCGGCTGACATTTTCCATTATCGTCTGATGCATAACTCAAACCTTCAACTTTTAATAGAGGAACAGGCCTCTAGATGGTAGATTTCTTTTTGGCTATATCTGAAATCAAATTTTATGGATGCATCCAGTTGTTTCTAATGTGCTTGCATTTATAAAGTGCCTACCATGACCTCAAGGCACCCCAAAACACTTTACAGCCAATTAAAGTCTTTTGAAGTGTAGTCACTGTTGCAATATCGGAAATGCAGCAACTGATTTTCACACAGTAAGATCCCACAGACAGTAATTGTTAATGAAAATATAATCTATTTTTAATAATGTGGGTTGCAGGATAAATATTGGCCTGAACACCAGGGAGAACTCCCCTGCACTCCTTCAAAATAGAGTCAGGGATCTTTTACATCCAGCTGACTATGTGTGTGAGTGTGTCTGTGTGTGTGTGTGGCTGTTTAGCAGCACATCCAAAAGACTTCCAAAGTACTGCACTGTAGTGTTAGCCTAGGATTTTAGGTTCAAGTTTCTACAACTCACAACCTTCTGACTCAGAGGCATGAGTGCTACCAACTGAGTCACAGCTGACAGGTGGCATGAATTAACAAATAGGAATAAGGAACAAGGAGGTAAGTTATATGAAACCTTTCCAGCTAAAAAGGTAATGGACTTGTTGGAGTATGTTATGAGGGAAGACCGCTGAATCATTTAGCATAAATAACCTCATGTCTATCTGTGCGATATGCGGGGTAGGGAGGTGAGGTGGGGTTGGTTTATACTTCGTAAGGCCAGATGCTTTTTTATATTGAATCAGAAAGTGCTGGAAATACTCAGCTGGTCAGATAGGCTTCTGGATTCAACATTGAGTTCAACAATTTCAGATCATAATCACTACTCCAATTTTCCAGTCAGCAGCTGCTACTAATGATATTGCTGTTTCCCGTTACACCGCCGCTCGACCCTTCACTTATTCCAATATCACCCTCTTTTGCCTTGCACCATCACGTCTTTTGTCATTTAATCTCTCCTTCCGTCCACCCTATGGCTGGCCTTCCTTTTTGTTCTTTCCTCCCTTTCCTTGACTCTATATTTTCTACACTGCTAAATCTCTCACTTTTCCCAGTTCTGTTGAAAGGTCATCAACAGGAAACATTAACTGTTTCTCTCTCCACTGATGCTTTCAAGCCTGCTAAGTGTTTCCAGCGTTTTCGGTTTATATTTCAGATTTCCAGCGTCCACCGTAATTTGCTTTTTGTAGCAAAGACTTTTCTGTTCCTTAAAATTCCTAACACTATCAAGTTGGATTGTTTTAAACCTGCTGAGTGTGAACTGCTCAGAGACGAACATTATATCAAAACTGCTCACGAATCAGGTGCAGCACACAACAGCAAGAAGATAAAGACAATGGCAACCCAACATCAGGAAAACTGCCCACCTACACATCCCTAAAAGGTGTGATTCAAAAGTCTTTCATCTCAGCAGACAACTCTCAAATAAACTATGGTCCAATTTGTGAAGAAAAATGTTTCACATAAACACAATTGCATACAAATAAGAGATGTATATCCTATTCTCTATTGCACCCTCTCTGTCAATACTCTACTCTGTTCTACCTCCAACTAGCTTTCCTTCTTCACACTTGCTCTATGCTCCACCCCACCCCAAAACCCTGGGTTGCGGATATCATAGAATCAGAAAATCTGACAGCACATAAGCTCTTTGAAACAACTATCACATGAGTCCCATTTCCCTATTCTTTCTCAATAGCCCTGAAAATTATTCCCTTTCGAGTATTTATCCGATTCTCTTTGGAAAGGGAAATCAGTTAAATAGAATTTTCCAGCACAGAAACAGGTCATTTGACCCAAATGGTTTACGTCAGTGTTTATACTGTACTCAAAGTTCCTCCCACTCTAATTAGGTCCTCTGTTCCCTTCTTCCTTTTGTAGGCATCAAGCCTCCCCTTAAATGCATTAATACTATTTGTTTCAGCAAATTCCACCAGGATTAAGCAATTCTTAGCTAAAAGAAGAACAAGAATTTATATAATACTTTATCACATCTTCAGAACATCACGAGTTGTGGATACTCAGTTGTTGAGTATATTCAAGACTGACATCAATAGATTTTGGACACTAAGGGAATCAAGGGATTATGGAGGTTGGGAAGGAAAGGGGAGTTGAGGTTGAAGTTCAGCCATGATATTGAATGGCAGAGCAGGCTTAAGGGGCCTTTTGGCCTGCTCCTGCTCCTATTCCTTATGTTTGTGCCAGCCCCCTTGGGTCATCTGACCTGTGGAAGGTTGTGGTTTAAGCCCTCAGTGCCCAATACAAGAGCTGCTTCAGCTTTTTGGTGTCCCATTACTGCAGGAATAAGGATTTTAACAGATTTTATTCATTCTCGCAATGTGGGAATCACTGGTATTGCCCATTCCTTGTTGCCCTTGAGAAGGTAGGGGTAGGCCTTTTTCTTGAATGGTTTCAGTCCAAATCGAAGTGAAAGTATCCCAGGGGAAGTCCAAGAGACTCCAGTTTAATGAATTTCCATGCACTGTTTTCCCTGATCCCGAAGGATGTGGCATGGGCATTCCTCAGGGGAATAAATTAGAAAAATTGACCCGGCCCGGCAATTTTATTTCTGATCAGCATGTCATGTTGCGTGCTTTCCTATGCACCAAACAATGATGTTATAAAACGTGTTCAACGTTAAATTCAAGAACTTACCAGAATCGTGTAAAACAGGTAAAGATTTGCAATCTAAATTGATATCTTCCTCCCTTTCTGTCTTGATGCCTTCTTCTCTATTTTGGATGCTCCCTGATGTCTCTCCTGTTCCAGGATGAGATTGACAGTTAAATGTAATCTTGCTCTTGTAAAGACTTTTAATGTCACTCAGGCAGTTTCTGTTGTCATTTCCCTTCTCATTTGATGTTTGAACTGCTATAAATAATTGAAAGAATTTTTGTCAATACAGCGTGACGAATGTCAGTGTGGAAGTGTGCACTGTGGGCATTAGTCACACTACATGTCAAATATAAATCAATTCACCAGCAGATCCATCTCATCTTTTTTTACCAGCCTCTTTTGAAGAGCTAGCTGTCAGTGGAACCAAGGCTGGACTCACTTCCAACGGTCAAGTACCTTATTTATGGGTTATTCAGGAGCACATTTATGGACAATTAAGCTAATTATTATGTATCATTACAACCTGGAGTTTATTAGACTGTTATATGCATCACCAGCCAATTCATTTCCAAGAAAAAGATCTAATTTCAACTACTAGAGAATTGTAGGCCAGTGCATACAGCTTAGTTTGATACTGCTACACTATAGGCTATGGTTTGAATTTGGTATATCCATCAGTCATGTTTCATTTGTTGTGCATGGAAATGCTTTAAATATGCATTACAACCATAGGACCATATGAATTAGTAGCAGAAGTAGGCCATTCGGCCGCTCGAGACTGCTACGCCTTTCAATAAGAGCATGGCTGATCTGTTTGTGACTCGAATTCCACACTCCCATCTACCCCCGATAACCTTTGATTCCTTTGCCTAACAAGAATCTATCTACCTCCACCTTCAAAATATTCAATGACCCCGCCTCCACCACCTTCTGAGGCAGAGAATTCCAAAGTCGCACAACCGTCTGAGAGAAAAAATTTCTCCTCATCCCTATCCTAAAAGGGTGACCCTTAATTTTAAAATAGTGCCCCCTAGGTTCTGGACTCACCCACAAGAGAAAACATTCTTTCCACATCCGCCTTGTCGAGACCGTTCAGGATCTTATATACTTCAATCAAGTCTCCCCTCACTCTTCTAAACTCCAATGAAAACAAGCCCAGTCTGTCCAACCTTTCCTCATAAGACAACATGTTCATTCCAGGTATCAATCTAGTAAATCTCTGAATCATCTCCAATGCGTTTACATCCCTCCTTAAATAAGGAGATCAAAACTGCACACAGTTTTCAAGATATGGTCTCACCAATGCCCTGTATAACTGAAGCACATGTTGCGACCAGGTGAGAAAGAGGTCTAGGATTCCCTTTCAACCTTCACCTGGTCTTACTATAACAGGGTTTAATTTTTAAAACATCGTGCTTTTTAGCTCCCCCTTGATGAATCCTTGTTCACCGCTTTCCAATTATAAACCAAAGAAACCAGCACAAACAGGCTTTCTGGTTTAAAGAAATGTTGAGATTTATTAAACTTAAACCTAAACTCTAATTTGGTTATCACCCACGGATACAGGACCCGTCCACGCGTGCATGCACACATGATACACACATGCAGATAGAGACAGAAAGAAAACAGAAGAAATAAAGTGGAAAAGTTTGAGGCAATATCTGAGGAGATTTTTTTGTGTTATGATTCTTCGAGCTCACTGTAGAATCCTTGATTGTAGGTAGATCTTGCTTTTTGTTGGGGCCCAGCAGAAGACTTAAACCTCGTTCACTGTAGGAGACTTTTCTCTCTTGGGCTTTATGTGTCTTCAGTAGATTCAAAGGCTTGTGAGAAAGAGATGGGAGCAGGCAGGAGAGATATTCTCAGTCCAGGAGCAAACAGACTTTCTACCTTTTTTGCCCAAACTGTTTGTGCAAATTCAAGAAACTCAGGTTGCCCAGCCGGTTAGTCATGTGACTAGCTGGTTTCAGCATGTCTGTTTGTGTATTCAGCCATCTTAGCAATCAACCAGGAATGCGAGCTCCCCTACCTTCAAAGTTTGGTGATCAAAAGTCCATTGTGGGTTGAATGAGTCAGGAAATGGCTGTTCTGTCCTTCCAAACACTGTCTGTTAATATGCAAATGTTTTTTCTAGCCACGGTTTATCTGTTTAAGAAGCCCTTTCTTCACTCTTGTACATCTCCATAGATGCTGCCAGACCTCCATGGCTGTTGGTCTGGGCATCCTTCAGTACTAGCAGTGGCCACCACTCCCAGTGGCCACCACTCCCAGTGGCCACCACTCCCAATGGCACTGTCTGGGCCTCCTTCAGAACTAGCAGTGGCCACCACTCCCAATGGCACTGTCTGGGCCTCCTTCAGAACTAGCAGTGGCCACCACTCCCAGTGGCCACCACTCCCAATGGCACTGTCTGGGCCTCCTTCAGAACTAGCAGTGGCCACCTCTCCCCGTGGCACTGTCTGGGACTGCCTAGCTGCAGGCCCATTGAATGTCTGGCAGCTCTTGGGACAGAACCTTGTCTCTTCAAGGGGATGGCATCCCCAGCAGCACCGGTGGGGGTGCAATTAATTGCTTGCCTGCCATTGAATTTAGCCACTCAGGCAGGCCCCAGTGAGTGGTGGGGGTGTGTTCATTCGTGAAGGGGCAAGGTATCAGCCGAGACTGCCCTCCATGGGCCTCAGGGTGTCCAATCAGGAGAGCCCTCCCCCACCCCAAGCCCAGAGGGAGGCCTCCCCATGTGACGGAGAGCCCACCAGCCGCTGGTAAAATACCAGCAGCAGCGAGAAGAGGCCCTTAATTAAGGGCGTCAATTGGGGCCCTAGATAGGAAGGCTGTCCTCGACCTTCCCCGCATCTGGTAAAATTCCATGGCTTCGGGAAGGTGACGGGCATACCAACTCCCACCTTCCCTCCCATTTTATGCCGTACCCCCCGCCTCCAAGCCCTAGAGAGCTGCTGAAATCCAGCCCACCTTCTCCACATTTACCCTATCAACCCCCTTCAAAATTTTAAAGACTGCTATTTGATCCCTCCTCAGCCTTCTCTTGTCTAGCGAAAAGATCCCCAGCCTGTTCAATCTTTCCTGACAGTTATAACCTCTCAGTTCCAGTATCATGCTTGTACTTTTTTTGCAGCTTTTCCAGTACCTCGACATCTTTATTGTGATATGATCAGAGACAAAGTACTTCAAGTGTGGCCTAATCAAGGCTCTGCATAAGTTTAGCATAACTTCTATGAAAGCTTAACATAATCAATCAATGGCAAATTTGGTGAAATTATCCTATGCAGCCCACATGCTATTATGTATTATTATGTCAGCTGTACTTCATGTGATATCATAGCTCCCAATCTGCATCAGAGAAAAATTACCCTGATGTTACAATGCACTCATCTGTGATGGAGATAATCATCAAAAAAAGTGCTGCGAAAAGGTTCAAAGGGGCTGAATTTAAAACAACTGAAATAAAAACAGAAAATGCTGGAAATACTCAGCAGGTCTGGTAGCATCTGTGGAAGAGAAACAGAGGCTGAAATTTTACCTTTGAAAAAGGGGATTCCTCTGAGGCGTCCGAGATGTAAAATAGCGGTCGATGATGTCGGGTCGGGTCGGGTCCCCGATATCATGACACACAAACGCTGGTCGAACGGCGGGCGAGATCAAGGCGCCGCTTGCCGTCCCCCTAGAACCAATTAAACGGCAACTGAGGTCGTTAAAACAACAATTGACAGCCATTTTACGTTGGCTGTCAGATTTTACAGCCTTAAAGTGAGTCGAAGGGCATCTCAGGAACCCGGCAGGTTTAAAAGAGCGGCAGGCAGTGTATCTGGGAGGGAGTTTGGAGGTACTTTGTTCTTTGTTCGTTGTTATTTCTTTGCGTGACTTGAAAGTTTGCGGTAGTTTCAGCTGGTTCAGCAGGGTTCATCTGAGTGTTACTCATGATCGGGCCCCAGCAGGACTGATTTCTTGGGTGAAAAGGAGGGGGTTGTGTGAGCCTGTCCTTACAGCAGGCTGGTAATACCTGAAGTAACTGCATCTCTGGAACACAGCAGCAATAGGAATTGTGCACTCTGAAGGCAGCTCATTTAATGAGGAGGACCACGCCCCAAGGAGAGACAGGAGGGCAACTGACCAGGGGAACACGCAACCTGCTGGCACAGTGCAGCCTCGTAATGGGGGAGGGAGAGAAGGTGACAGAGTGGGCCGTGTGCAACCACTTGTCAGGAGATGAGCCGACCCAGGAGGCAGGGCAACCGTCCACGTTTGAGCTTCCTGCAACTGTCAGAACGTCAGTGCCGAAGAAGACTGTGGCTGTCATGGGAGACTGTAACATCTCTGTGTGAGATGCTGGCAGTGGAGGTTGCTTCAAACTGCGTGGGTGGCCATCCAATGCCGGTCACACTGAAGGTAACTGTCGCACTGAATTTCTATGCATCAGGCTCATTCCGGGCTTCATCGGCAGACATGTGCGGAGTCTCTCAAGCATCAGCACATCACTGCATTAAGGTTGTGACTGATGCCATATTCAGGCGTGCCAACCATTTCATCTAGTTCAAGACAGACGCCACCAGTCAGGCCGAGAAAGCAAGAGGATTCAGCACCATTGCTGGGTTCCCAGTGGTCCAGGGCTTAATAGACTGAACTCATGTGGCCATTAGAGCACCTACAGGTCAGTCAGAGGCCTTCATTAATCAGAAGGGGTTCCACTCAATGAATGTTCAAATCGTCTGTGACTATCCTAAGGGAATCTTGCAGGTGTGTGCATGTTACCCTGGAAGCAGTCACGATGCATTCCATTCTCCAGCACTCCCAGGTGCCAGCACTATTCAGCCCACCTGAATTCCTGCAAGGATGGATACTTGGCGACAGGGGTTACCCGCTGAAGATATGACTGATGACGCCGGTGAGGAACCCAAGGAATGATGCAGAGGAACATTACAATAAGACCCAGGTGGCTGCCAGAGTGAACACAGAACAGTCTATAGATCTTTTCAAAATGAGATTTAGGTGTCTCGATTGCTCAGGTGGAGCCCTGCAGTACTCGCCATCAAGAGTCTCTAGAATTATTGTCGTCTGCTGCGCCTTACGTAACCTGGCAATGGAGAGGGGAGATGCTCTGGCGGATGATCAAGATCAGCACGAGGCTTCCTCAGATGAGGATGGTGATTATGGATGAGGAAGAGGGGCGGCAGCCACCTGAACGGCGGGGAGAGGGAGCTGAAGGTCAGGTGGAGTTGAGTGCAAGGGAGACCCAGGAGGCTCTAATACCCAGGCGTTTCTCCTAAACGGAGTCTCATCAACCAGACACTGACATAGCAGTCTGAGAGGAGGCATTAACAGGAGCTGGAAGTGCAGAAGCACTCACCTTCAGGGGGAAATCTGATCTGAACCGGGCCACCTTTCCGTTAAACACCACCCAGCCCAAATGATTCACCTCTCAAATAATCCTTTTCATGCAGAGCAACCAGCTCGCCTACAACATCAGCAATGATCTGTGACATGTAAAAATGCCAAGTGAAAAATGTAGTAACTTTTAATCTATTTATACATTAAATAAATATTTACAAATTGCACCAGTGACCCCGGAATGCTGTTAGTGTGGTCTTTTTGAAACGTTTGCAAGTGCTCACGCATGTGGATGATCCCTCACCGCCAGCCACACCAGAGGCAGGTGGCTGATCAGGCTGCCGCGTTGTTCTGGATAACTTTGGTAGGCGTTCTCTGCCTGCCCGAGGCCGTGCGGGCCGCGGCATCTCAAGGTGACCCTGAGAGGTCTCAGTCTCAGGGAGAGTTAGATTAGTTTTTCAGTTAATCAGGCTAGTTTCTATTTTTCTTTCTTCTCGGCCAGCACGGACACGACGGGCTGAATGGCCTCCTTCTCTGCCGTAATTTTTCTATGGTTTTATGGTTTCTATGGTTCAGACCTATTCAGTGTCTTTAGGAGATGTTTTTCTCAATCTTAGGTTAAGAGTGATCATCTAAGAAATATGCCTGATTCAGAATAGTCCCAAAAAGGGGCTACAACTATAATCCATCATAGGTCGAGGAAAAAATATTGGCCAGGATACTGGGGAGAACGCACCTGTTCTTCTTCAAAATAGTGCTATGGTATTTCCTGCATCCCCCTGAAAGAGCAGACAGAGCCTCAGTTCAATGTCTCATCTCGAAGACAACACCTCTAACAATACAGCACTCCCTCAGTACTGCGCTGGAGTTTCAGCCTAGACTTTTTATTCAAGTCTCAGGAGTAGGATTTGAACCTACAATTTCCACACAGTAAAGCAAGAGCAATACCCACTGAGTCATGGGCCTTTAACATCTACTTGAACCCCAAACATGTACTTTGGTTTTAACATCTCATCTGAAGGACAGCACCTCCAACAACACAGCACTCCCTCGGTATTGAATTGTCGTGTCAATCTAAATTATATGATTCAGCCCACAACTTTTTTGACTCGACAGCTACCAATCGAGGCAAGCCTGCAAAAAAAGTTAGTAAAATTAAGCAGAAACTACGAGATGTGATTTACATTTCACTTATGGAGCTCCAGTTGAAAATGGGTGTAATCCCATTTAACCTGCAGATTGAAAGGGACTTTATTTTACACATTCTTGGGATGTGGGTGTCACTGGCAAGGCCTGCAGTTATTGCCCGAATCTAGTTGCCTCGAAGAGATGGTGGTAGGCCTTCTTCTTGAACCACTCCAGTCCCTGTGGTTTGTAGCCGTTTGTTATAACTGAGTAGCTAGCTTGGCCAGTTCAGAGGGCAGTTATGAGTCAACCATGTTTGCATGGGACTGGTGTCACATATAAGCCCAGAGTGGGTAAGGACAGCTAGTTTCCTTCTCTAAAGGACATTAGTGAACCAATTGGTTATTTATGACAATCTGACAGTTGCATGGTCACTTTTACTGATCCCAGATTTTTATTTCCAGAAATTTTAGATTAATTCAAATTCTCAAATTGCCATGATGAGATTTGAACTCATGCACTCTGGATGACTAGTGATGCTGATTTAATGGGTGGATTGAATATGATGGCATCCTGTCATGCCTGTTCCCCCGCTCCCCCCGACCCCCACAGTGTCCTGGCCAATATTTATCCCCCAGTCAGTATCACAAAAGCAGATTATCTGGTCATTATGACAGTGCTGTTGGTAGGAGTTTGCTGTGTGCGTACTGGTTGCCACATTTACTGCATTACAACAGTGACTACACTTCAAAAAGTACTTCATTGGCTGTAAAATGCTTTGAGACGTCAGGTAGATGCTATATCAGAGTTGTCCAATATACGACCCACGGGCCAGGATTCAGTCCACCAAAGGTTTTCATCCAGCCCACAGATGTAAACTGTACGTGGCCATTCCTCATCTTCGTCAGGGGTCCGTGACTGGTAATTTCAGAGATGAGAAACTTCCTATTGACTCCTTCTTTCCAACCAGGCTGGCTTTTAAAAAATATTGTTAGTTTCACAGCTGAATTAGAATTTCTAAGCACAGATCTTCATCTAATGCTCATTAACACTCCTTTCCATATTCATTGCTGAGAGCGGGAACAGTGGCTTCCGAACTTCGGACAGCTTCAGGGTTTACCGGTAGGCTTTAAAAGAAAATCAGAACCTGCCGGTAAACCCTGAAGCTGTCTAATATTTGGAAACCGCTGTTCCCACTCTCAGCAATGGGTAGAGAGGGATAGGGGCAGAGAGAGAGGTAGAGAGATGGGGAAAGAGAGAAAGAGAGAGAGGGGCCAGAGAGAGAGGGGGGGGGGGGCAGAGAAAGAGAGGGACTGAGAGAAAGGGGAAGAGTGAGAGAGGGTCAGAGAGAGGGGGCAGAAAGAGAGAGGGTAGAGAGAGAGAGAGAGAAGGGGGCAGGGAGAGAGAGGTGAGGGGGCCAGAGGGGGGGGGGGGGCAGAGAGAGAGAGGGGGGCAGAGAGAGGGACTGAGAGAGAGTGGAAGAGAGAGAGAGGGTCAGAGAGAGGGGACAGAAAGAGAGAGGATAGAGAGAGAGAGAGAAGGGGGCAGAGAGAGAGAGGTGAGGGAAAAAGGGGGACAGAGAGGCGGGATGACCCACAGAGGGGGATATGACCCATGGGTGAACAACACACAATGGCACAGAGAGGGGAGGGAACAGTACAGAGGGAGGGATGACAGGGAGGGGATAACATAGAGGGCTGGAACACGGTGGGGAACACAGAGCAGGGGGACACAGAGAAAGAGGGGGAGAGAGACAGACGCAGAGAGAGAAAGAGGAGGGAGAGAGAGCGATCAAGATCACTCCTGACAGATGGACATCTGTCCAGAATACTCCTCATCGTGACAAGTGTGCAGATAGACATTGACTACTTGTGCAAGCAAAAAAATGCCAGGTACCTCACTAAATCAATATCCAACATAGTGAAGAGAAAGTAAGTCAATGGCCGGAATTTTACGCCACCCCAGTGGGTCGCATGGTGGCGTGGGGGCAGCATAAAATTGAGCGGCAGGTTCTGGGAGCCCTAACCACCCAGATTCTGCCTCCGACCAAGTTTATGGAGGTCCGGCGGGGGGTGGGGAGGGGGGGGGGGGGGTGGCGGTGAGAAGCGGCCTGCCTGCCCAAGGCCAATCAAGACCCTTAAGTTGCCACTTAACGGCCACTTAAGGGCCCTCGCCCGCCTCCACGGGTATTTTACCCGTGGCAAGCGTGTGTGCCGGGGACGTGAAAGACCACCCAGCCATAGCTGTCGGCCTTTCCGCACCCGGAAGTGGGGAGGGGGGAGGCTGGCAATCGGGCACAGGGTGCCCGATTGAGGGCCACCCCCACCTCCCAACCCAACTCCGGGATCCAAGACGCCCCCTCCCCCCAAACGACCACCCTAGCCTCGCCAGTGCATGACTGATTTTCCTGGTGAGGCTGCCCGAACTTACCTTTTGTCCCGGATCCATTGCGTCCTCCTCTGTCAGCTGGGCTGCAGTCTCAGCAGTGGCCACCGCTCCTGGTGGCGCTGCTGAGACTAAGAGCTGCCGGCCCGCTGATTGGCCGGCAGCTGACTGAGGCGGGACCTCCTCCCTCAAGTGGGTGGAAGTCCCGCCTCGGGTCAATTGAAGCCGGGGGATCCGTAAAATACGGGACAGCTCCCCAGGCTGGGCGGAAGCGGGATCGGCACCGACATTTACGTTTGACTCTGGCTCCCGACCGCCCAGCGTAACATTGTTTCATTAATAGTAAGGTAAATTTTTAATGCCTTTATCTTTCCGAAATTGTCTCACCAGCCCCCTATGTAAGGGAAACATTGTAATGTGGCCCCCACATGAAAAGATTGTATACCCCTGCACTATATAAATGACAGTCTTTCTTTTAAACCTCTCTTCCTTGCCACCTGTCACCTCCTTTGAGAAGCTCTTTAAAACCTACCTCAATGACCAAACTTTTGGTCACCTGACCTAACATGTCCTGATGTGGCTCAGTGTCAAATTTTGCTTGATAATTGCTCTTGTGAAGTGTCTTGGGATGTTTTGTCACATTAAAGATGCTATAAAAATACAAGTTTTGTTGTTGTTAAGAAGCTTTGCCATTTAAGCTTATAATTATCAGAGGATAGATATTTGTTGCTATTGATTTCTTAGAGACAAAGAGAATCATGTGTCATGATTTTCACAGTGAGATGAATGAAATGGGCAGTTGACAGATGGTAGCAATAACACCGCAAAACATATGCATGAAGACAGCTGAGAGTCTGATTATTTTAATATAATGCTATTTTGCACACACTGTACGTTCAAGTAGGCAGCATATGACACCCTCAAGGAATCAGTGGCTCCTATCATTAGTATAGTTTATTGGACCTGTCACTCATGCCTCATTCAGGGGAATGGATAGAAAGGACATTGTAAGATTAATATAACTGGGTGAGGGCATTGTAATAAGTTCATAGCAGCACCAAAGACACAAGAAATACAACCCTGAGTAAATAGTGTATTTTCTTATTTAAACTTTGTTGCAGTTCTGAAAATGATAAGTGGGAAACGTCAATCCAATTGTCTAATTCTTGCTCCAAACAGGCGTTGATTCAGATCAGAATAAAAATTTGCAAGGTGAATCCAATTCCTTCATCTGAGATTATTCATCATTAAGCATGAGGTCATTTTTCCAAAATCTTATCTCAGGCATTAATCTGATCAAATTGGATTCATATCCTTTCTTTCATTACTCTTCCTACCTCACACCAGGATATATGGAATCTATCAGGCCACATTTAATTACTCCAGCAAGTTAATTTGGTGCGGCTCGAATGTCTCGATCTAATGATCTTATTAGTCTATTTCCTCCCTCAGACAGAGAAGCAATTTCTCTTAATCCTCTTTTCCTGCAGAAGTGAACCCTGGATCCCAGCTATAATCTCTGTACCTGTCACCATGGTACAAGTCATTGTGAATACCATCAAAAACTGAACAGCACTCTAATTGAGTCATTGCAAGTTACAGTCAAAAGGAAGATGTCTGCACCTGCTACAGCCTTTATTTCATGTCAGAGGCATTGCCTTTCTCGACAAAATTGAACCCTTAGTTACGAGATAAATGATTATCATCATTAACTCCAGCTTAATGTCTTCTCTATCTATGCCTCACACCACCATACATAGACATCAGTTTCTCTTATTGAGGATGTGGTTGTATATAAATTTATTTATAAGAAAGGAACAGATGAGATGTTTTCTCTGGCGTCATTTATGGTGATAATTAACACCATGGGCCAAAGTTTGCTGAGGTGCCATTCCCCATTAGTTCAACTTGTTGATGCACATTTAAGTTTTAAATAAGTTTCGACCACAAAGCTGTTGGAAGTATGAGCTCATAACACTGAGGGCAGCAGGGTATCTGGGACATTGGTGAACAATAGGACCAACAGTGTATCTCCTTAACCAACAAGTGCTTCGTGATTGTCAGCTGTGGCTTAACTGGCAGCAAGCTTGCCTCTGAATTAGGCAATTATAGGTTCAAGTCTCATTGTATGACTGGAGAATAAAAATCAATGCTGACACTCCAGTGCAGTAGTGAGGGAACGCTGCACTGTTAAAGGTACTGTTCTTTGGCCCTCTTAGGTAGATGTAAATGATCCCATTGTCCTACTTTGAAGAAGTGTAACAACAGCAAAATCTTAATATTCATATAGCACCATTAACATAATAAAATGTAGGAAATAGGAGTAGGAGTAGGCCGTTCGGCCTATGGAGCCTGCTCCGCCATTCAACCAGATCATGGCTGATCTTCTACCTTAAAGCCAGTTTCCTGCACCATCCCCATATCTCTTGATATCTTTAATATCTAGAAATCTATCAATCTTTGTTTTGAATATACTCAATGACTGAGCTTCTACTGCCCTCATGGTTGAGAATTCCAAAGATTCACTACCCTCTGAGTGAAGAAATTCCTCCTTATCTCAGTCCTAAATGGCCGACCTCTTATTCTGAGACTGTTTCCCCAGCCAGGTGAAACATCCTTCCTGCATATACCCTGTCGAACCCTGTAAGAACTTTGTATGTTTCAATGAGATCACCTCTCATTCTTCTAAACTCGAGAGAATACAGGCCTAGTTTCCTCAATCTCTCCTCATAGAACAATTCTGCCATCCCAGGAATTAGTCTGCTGAACCTTCGTTGTACACCCTCTATGGCAAGTATATCCTTTCTTAGGTAAGGAAAACAAAACGGTACACAATACTCCAGGTGCGGTCTCACCAAGGCTGTATACAACTGCAGCAAGACTTCTTTAATTCTGTACTCAAATTCCAAAATGCTTCACAGGAGCAATATAAAACAAAATATGACACCAAGCCACATAAGTTTAGATGACCAAAAGCTTGATCAAAATGCTAGGTTTTAATGAGTGTCTTAAAGGAGGAAAGCTAGGTAGAGAGGCGGAGAGGTTTAGGGAGGGAATTCCAGAGCTTGGGGCCGAGGCAACTGAAGACTGCCAATGGTGGAGTGATGAAAATCAGGAGTGCTCAAGAGGCCAGATTTAGATGAGCACAGATATCTTGGAGGGTTGGAGGGCTGGAGGAGATTACAGAGATAAGGAAGAGTGAGGTTTTTGAAAACGCTACTGAGAATTTTAAAATCAAGATGTTGCTTGACTGGGAGCCAATGTAAGTCAGTGAGTACAGGGGTGATGGGGGAACAACACTTAGTGCGAGTTAGGACATGGGCAGCAGCATTTTTGATGATCTCAAGTTTACTGACATTTCTTTGTTCTTTGGCCTCCTTATCTCGAGAGACAATGGGTAAGCGCCTGGAGGTGGTCAGTTGTGTGTGGAGCAGCGCCTGGAGTGGCTATAAAGGCCAATTCTAGAGTGACAGCCTTTTCCACAGGTGCTGCAGAAAAATTTGTTTGTCGGGGCTGTTACACAGTTGGCTCTCCCCTTGCACTTTTGTCTTTTTTCCTGCCAACTGCTAAGTCTCTTCGACTCGCCACACTTTAGCCCCACCTTTATGACTGCCCGCCAGCTCTGGCGAACGCTGGCAACTGACTCCCACGACTTGTGATCAATGTCACAGGACTTCATGTCGCGTTTGCAGACGCCTTTGAAGCGGAGATATGGACGGCCGGTGGGTCTGATACCAGTGGCGAGCTCGCTGTACAATGTGTCTTTGGGGATCCTGCCATCTTCCATGCGGCTCACATGGCCAAGCCATCTCAAGCACCGCTGACTCAGTAGCGTGTATAAGCTGGGGATGTTGGCCGCCTCGAGGACTTCTGTGTTGGAGATACGGTCCTGCCACCTGATGCCAAGCATTCTCCGGAGACAGCGAAGATGGAATGAATTGAGACGTCGCTCTTGGCTGACATATGTTGTCCAGGCCTCGCTGCCATAGAGCAAGGTACTGAGGACACAGGCTTGATACACTCGGACTTTTGTGTTCCGTGTTTGTGCGCCATTTTCCCACACTCTCTTGGCCAGTCTGGACATAGCAGTGGAAGCCTTTCCCATGTGCTTGTTGATTTCTGCATCTAGAGACAGATTACTGGTGATAGTTGAGCCTAGGTAGGTGAACTCTTGAACCACTTCCAGAGCGTGGTCGCTAATATTGATGGATGGAGCATTTCTGACATCCTGCCCCATGATGTTCGTTTTCTTGAGGCTGATGGTGAGGCCAAATTCATTGCAGGCAGCCGCAAACCTGTCGATGAGACTCTGCAGGCACTCTTCAGTGTGAGATGTTAAAGCAGCATCGTCAGCAAAGAGGAGTTCCCTGATGAGGACTTTCCGTACTTTGGACTTCGCTTTTAGACGGGCAAGGTCGAACAACCTGTCCCCTGATCTTGTGTGGAGGAAAATTCCTTCTTCAGAAGACTTGAACGCATGTGAAAGCAGCAGGGAGAAGAAAATCCCGAAGAGTGTGGGTGCGAGAATACAGCCCTGTTTCACGCCACTCAGGATAGGAGTGGGGTCTGATGAGGTACCGCCATGTTGAATTGTGCCTTTCATATTGTCATGGAATGAGGTGACGATACTTCGTAGCTTTGGTGGACATCCAATCTTTTCTAGTAGTCTGAAGAGACCACGTCTGCTGACGAGGTCAAAGGCTTTGGTGAGATCAATGAAAGCAATGTAGAGGGGCATCTGTTGTTCGCGGCATTTCTCCTGTATCTGATGAAGGGAGAACAGCATGTCAACGGTCGATGTCTCTGCACGAAAGCCACACTGTGCCTCAGGGTAGACGCGCTCGGCCAGCTTCTGGAGCCTGTTTAGAGCGACTCGAGCAAAGACTTTCCCCACTATTCTGAGCAGGGAGATTCCACGGTAGTTGTTGCAGTCACCGCGGTCCCCTTTGTTTTTATAGAGGGTGATGATATTGGCATCGCGCATATCCTGAGGTACTGCTCCCTCGTCCCAGCACAGTCACTCCCTCGTCCCAGCACAGTCACTCCCTCGTCCCAGCACACAGTCCCCTTACTGACATTAGAATGTGGGAAACCTGCAAGGAGTGCATTGCAATAGTCTAGCCTAGAGGTAACAAAGGCAAGAATGAGTGTTTCAAGAGAAAATCAGCTGAGGCAGGTCAAAGTCAGGCAATATTACAGAGGTAGAAATAGGCGGTCTTAGTGATGGTGTGAGTATGTGGTCAGAAGCTCACCTCAGGGTAAAGTATGACACTAAGGTTGTGAATAGTCTGACTTGGTCTCAGATAGTTGTCAGGGAGTGGGATGGAGTCGATAGTTAGGGAACAGAGTTTGGAGCTCTTGCCGAAAACAATGGCTTCAGTTTTCCCAATATTCAACTGGCACAAAGTTCTGCTCATTCAGTACTGGATGATAATTTAGAAACAGTGGAGAAGTCGAGAGGAGTGGTGATGAGGTAGAGCTGAATGTTGTCAGCAGACATGTGAAAAGTGAGACTGTGCTTTCGGATGATGCCACAGCATGTAGATGAGAAACAGGGGCCCAAGGATAGATCCTTGGAGGAAACCAGAGGTAATGGTATGGGAGTGGGAAGAGAAGCCATTGAAAGTAAAATTCTGGCTATAATTAGATAGATAAGAATGGAGCCAGGTGAGAGCAGTCCCATCCAGATTAATGACAATGGAGAGGCGTTGAAGAAGAATGGTGTGGTCAACTGTGTCGAAGGCTACAGACAGGTCGAGAAAGTAAAGAGGGAAAGTTTACCTTTATCACTGTCACATAGGATGTCATTTGTGAATTTGATAACAGCCATTTTGGTACTGTGGCAGGCGCGGAAACCTGACGGGAGGAATTCAAACAAAGAGATCCGGGAGCGATGGGGACAAATATGGGAGGAGACAACACATTCAAGGACTTTGGAGAGGAAAGAGAGGTTGGAGATGGTATGGTACTTTGCAAGGACGGTGAGTCAAGGATTTTTTTTTGAGGAGAGAGGTGATTATGGCAGATTTAAAGGAGAGAGGGACAGCATTTGAAGAGAGAGAACCGTTCACAATATTAGCTAACATGGGGACCAGGAGAGGAAGTTGGTTGATCAGCAGTTTAGTGGGAATAGGGTCGAGGGGGCAGGAGTTGGGTCTCATGGACAAGATGAGCTCGGAGAGGGCATCTGGGGAGATTGAAGAGAAACTAGAGAAGGAAACAAGTTCAGGGCTGGGGCAGGGAGGAGCCTTAGAGGAAGTTTGGCCCAGTGGACTGGGGGAAGGGAGGGAAGAGGCAGAGACAGCTGATTGGATCATCTAATTCTTTGGGACAAAGAAGTCCATGAGCTCCTCGCACTTATTGTTGGAGGTGGGAGTGGAGGAGACAAGGCAGAGCGGTTTATGAAGAAAAAAGCCAGATGTTATCCTTCGTATCCTAGCTAATATTTATCTCTCAATCAGCATCACAAAACCAGATTATCTGGTCATTATCACATTGCTGTTTGTGGGAGCTTGCTGTGCGCAAATTTCTTACTACATTTCTTACATTACAACGGTGACTATACTTCACAAGTACTTCTTTGGTGTAAGTGCTTTGAGACGTCCAGTGGTTACGAAAGGCGCTATATAATTGCAAGCCTTTCTTTTTTTTGAGAAATAAATAGAGGAAGCTCTGAGAAGGAGGATGAATTAGAATCAAATCAGGTACAGAAGGAGAGGGAAAGAAAAATTTGACTGAGAGAGAAAAAAGGCAGAAAGGAAAAGTAAGTTTTTCTTTAAAATGTGAAATTTGGCATTTTTTAAATCTACTAAAACAATTTACAACCTGAAGGAATGAGACTCCACACATTCACTTGCTGGGTAAGAGAAGTTCATTAGTTGTCATTAACTAATATCACATCATTTAAAAGGTACTTACACTGATAATTACTAGACTTAACTTTCTGTGGCAGGTTGAACAGGCAATTAGTGAGCATCGACAACAACTTCATGAAATTCACAGTGAGGTTAAGGGTGAGAGGTTGTTTTCCCAAAGATAACAGCGGAGGACGGCAAATCGTACAACTTTTGGCGATTTGTAATTTTCAGGTTTTCTCTTCCTCATCACAAGATGCTGGCCAATTTGTGCAGTACTCACACCAAGCGCCATCCAGACACCGTTATTTTTTCAACAAAACCTGGGCCACTGAAGTCACCTTAAAGACTAATTTTTGAGCGGAGCTTTCCCAAGTAAACCCTCACTGGACCTATTGTGGAGTCATGGAACTGTCCCTATAGTGTTAAGGGACCCTCACAATATTGCTCTACTGCTAAAGAGTGAATATAACCACTCATTTACAATATTGATCTATGCCAGCTTGACTTAGTTGGTAGCAGTCAGGACCCTGCATTAGAAGCTGGTTGGCTCAAACCTCACACCAGGGGCTGAATTTTATTTGGGTGCTGCGCTGCGCGGCAGCATCCTTTCAACTCAGTGGGGCGCCTGCATTTTGCAGCCACCGCAGAGCCCCCACGATATTTCACAAGGGGGCTCATTAGCATCACTGCGCCAAGCCGCATCCCCCCCATTCCCATATTACGTGGGGAGAGGCAGGATATTCGGTGCACTGAGAGACATTTTGACAGTTGTGCAGCAGGTTCTGGAGCCCTATTTAAAGTGTCCCAGCACCTGCCTCCTGGCAGCTGCCAAAGAAATACTTACCTGACTGCTGAAGAGTGGGGTTGCTGTCAATCTGGCAGCAAAGCAGAAAGTGCTGGAGACACTCAGCAGGTCAGGCAGCATCTGTGGAGAGAAAAGCAGAGTTAATTTGACCAAGTTCACAGGCCTGAAAGTTAACTCTGCTTCTCTCTCCACAGATGCTGCCTGACCTGTTGAGTTTCCCCAGCACTTTCTGCTTTGCTGCCACATACTTACCCTGCTGTGTCCCAGTGTTCTGTGAAGTTGCGATCCTCTTCTTCCACTCAAGTGTAACATTCCTTCTTGTAGGCGTGCTGCACCTGGGTGAATAATATTAATTTTGCACATTCCAGGACATGAGACTTAAGTGTACCATTAAAAGCAAATACACAACAGAAATAAAACCATAATTGAAGAATAATTACCTACTATGATCTCTAATCATCTGACTGTGAAAAGCCACAGACTAATATGCATTTGGAATCTGTATTAATTTCTCTGCTAACTGTTATGTGAAAATACATGTAATTGCCATTAAATGATTTTTGTTAAAAAAACAGGAAAATATGTTCATATTCTAGCTGCATTGAGAACAAGAAATATTATGCCAATAAATGATCAGCTGCTGCAGAAGCAAAGTGTTCGTGAATACGTGTCAATGTGTAATAGTTGAAAAACCATGACAACAGCACAGATTTCCTCACTAGTCCTGCATTGGTTTTCAAACATGTGCAAGACAAACCTTGCAGCCAGAAATTACAGCTGTTACATGGTGGCGTCACCTTTGCATTTAAAGGACCACACCAAAAGCTGAGGATAGAAAGGGGAGCTCTAGGGTGGCCCCAGAGTGTCGCGATGCCTCCCTGCTCACTCTCCTTCAGGCTGTGTGGGCAAGGTGGGAGGTCCTTTTCAACAGCGACAGTAAGAAGAGGCCCTCCCGCCTGAACAAGACAGTCTGGCTGGAGGTGGCAGAGGAGGTGAGTAGCCGTGGGGCCATCCGGCGTCAAAGGATCCAATGCTGGAAAGGGATGAACAAGCACTCTTCCAAGCCAGCTGGGGCTCACTAGGCCTTGTGTGCACATGGTATAAGCGCCAAAGTCATCCACAGCCCAAGGACAATCAGATCATCAGCCTTCCTCCAGTCAGACTGCTAGTGCAGATGTAGCACCAAAAAGGGGCAACCTCTCCATTTACAGAGAACACAATGACACAAATGGGAATGCATGGGTGTCACAGCAATGTAAATATGTCTTTCACTAAATGTTTCTCACCAACTTGTGTGTCCTTTTCTCTGTGTTAATGATTTGTGCCAGCATGTAGCACTAATGTCACATCCATTTGCATCGCTGGTCCTTCAGGAGAGCCAACATATGCAATAACATCATTGCCATGCCACCGTTACTCATGAGCGTCTCCACGGATGCAGTGACATGGACATTGGCTCAGTCAGCTGCTGCCTCCAATGGTTTACACAGGGATGCTGCAGATGTACAGCAGGTGACTGAGGGTGATATGTGGCTTGCAGAACTCATATTGGTTCCTATGGGGCAGAGAGCCTTTGTCTGATTAGCCACTTCCGCATGTCCCTCGCTCACTGCAGAGCCTGGGTGCCATCTACCTCCCCATGCATCTTTCATGTTGTAGGTCTTCAGCATCCTCATAGTCCGAGGAGGAATCCTGTCGACGTCTCTCTTCATCATGCCAGGCCTGGCCCCTATTGGGTGTGTAGTTATGCAGAGCAGCGAAGAAAGGAGCTGGCCTTTTCGGCCCGTAGTACAGGGCATCACCCGATCCATACAGGCATTAGAGGCGCTATTTCAGCATGCCGATCTCCTACTCAATGGTGGCTCATGTAGCTCAGTGGCTGACATTGTATCTCTCCTCTGCAGTAGTAATGGGGTCTCTCACTGGTATCAGGAGCCATGTCTGCAAAGGATAGCCCTTATCTCCAAGAAGCCACTCCTCCATCTGAGCCAGTTCAGTGAACAGCGGTGGCAGCTGGGACTGGCGTAGGTCCTAGATGTCATGGCAGCTGCCTGAGAAGCAGTCACAGATTTGCATGAAGCATCTCCAGTGATCACATAACAGCTGCACACAGACTGAGAGGATTCCATTAATGGTGATGTCTGCAGGTGGTAGTCTGGCGAGAGGCCTGATGGACACGAGTGCAGTCTATGAACATTAAAACCTATGGTTCTCTGGCAATGGTGCCAAAACTGATGCCCCTCTGGGCCTGGCTGTAGAGTCCGTTCTGAAGTGGACATACTCACTGACCCTCCAGTGCAAGGCATCGGTGACCTCCCTGATGCAGCGGTGCACTGCTGACTGTGTGACCCCACAAAGTCTCCGGTGGGTCCCTGAAATGCTGCATAGGCATCCAGGTTAAGAGCCGCTGCCACTATGAGGGTCGGGCAAAGGATGTCCAGTGAAGCCCATGGGCTGCAGGTCATTGTTGAGCAGGGCACAGAGACGAGTCACCATCCTTTTATTCAGGCGCAATCGCCTCTGTCACTGGTGCTCTGACATCCGATGGCATGTCATGTGGGACCTGTAGATGCACGGCAATCGTAATGGCAGGTTCACTTTGGGGGCTGCGGCTCACGAGCGGGGGCCTCTACGTGGATCGCACCTGCCTTTTGATTTTGCCTCCTGCGCATCTGGTTCCTGAGGAGCAGAGGATCACACAATGTAGGATAAGCCATACCTATTTCCATGTGATAAATAATGTTGAACCCTTCATGTATTCAAAGGTTCCCAACAGGGCAGAGATTGGTGTTGATGGGTAAATCAGCTGGTTTCATGGATCAACTATGTGGCGTGCCATGGCCTTGCCCATCTTGGCCAACACTCAGAGCGGCACAGCATGACCACATCAAGATCCGAGTAGCTGAATTGATTGCCCCCACCATCCATATAACCTTTATGCTCCTACCCTCTCTGACACCCACCCCACACACAGGGTGACTAGAGTGCCATTACTTCTTCATAAACACAAACAAATGCAGAGCATACACCGTTTAGGGAGGGAGGGTACACAGTACCCCTGTAATTCTCCCTCCCTCCTCCCTTCCAGAATGTAAAGTGAGACCCCTGTGATTTCCCCCACTCTATCCTCCCTCTAAGAATGCAGAGTGAGACCCCTGAAAAGGGAACTTACCTTCTGTAGCGAAACCTTCTGCCTCTGAGAAACCTCCGGCTTTTCTTTTCGGGAACAGGACGGCACGTGACGGCTGCCTATTCAAAGTAAGATCCAGAAGTGTGTAGGAGAGGTGGTTGGCTGCATAATCTGCAGATGTAAGTACTGTTTTACATATGTTAATTGGGGTGCTGCCGCCGAGCAGCGGGTGGGGGAGCCGCGCCAAGGTCACCCCACCATCGGTAATATGCTGCGGGCCCTTCTCGATGTCACATGTTGAGGCGGGCCTCTCCCTGCAGAATTTTACTGGCCCCTACACCACGACTCACAGAGTCAAGGGGCCAGTAAAATTCAGCCCCAGAACTTAAGCCCTGCAGCTGGCCTGAAAAAGAGAAGTGAATTATCCTGGCCAAAGTTCCAAAACCAGATTAGCTGGACATTTGTCGCCTTTCAGGATAAAGCAAGAAGCATTGTTAAATATCTCCAGCTTCATTAAGAAGGGCCAAATAAATGCCTTGCATTGGAAATGAAAAATTTATACTGATCCAAAATGTAGTTAGAATTTACAGCAAAACAAACAGGTTATTTGACCCAACTGATCCATACCAGCGTTAAGCTCCACGCAAGCCTTCTTACTCCCTACTTCATCTCACCCCATCAACCTATCCTTCTATTCCTTTCTCCCTCATGTGTTTTTCTCGTTCACCTCAACCACTCTTTGTGGTAATGAGTTCCACATTCTAACACTCTTTAGGTGAAAATGTTTTTCTTAATTCCTTTTTGGATTTATAAATGACTACCTTATATTTATAAGCACTCGTTTTGGTCTCCCCCACAAATGGAAACAGCTTCTCCACATCAACTCTATCAAATCTCTACATAATTTTAAAAACCTCAATCAGGTAACCCCTCAGCCTTCTCTTTTCCAGACAAAAACGCCCCAGCCTGTTAAATCCTTCCTGATAGTTATAACCTCTTAGTTTCTGGTATCAAACTTATAAATCTTTTTTTCTATATTACCCCCATATGGAGATGGTGGCGTCGTGGTATTGTCACTGGACTAGTTATCCAGAGGCCCAGGCAACTGCACCAGAGACATGGTTTTGAATCCCACCACAGTTGGTGGAATTTAAATTCAATTAATTAATTTTTAAAAATTGGAATGAAAACTGGTCTCAGTAATGATGCCAAGAAACAATCATCAGTTGTCATTAAAACACATCTGGTTCATTAATGCCCTTTAGGAAAGGAAATCTGCCATCCTTACCTGGTCTGGCCGACATGTGACTCCAGACCCACAACAATGTGGTTGACTCATAACTACCCTCTGAAATGGCCTAACAAGCCACTCAGTTGTCAAGGGCAATTAGACATGAGCAACAAATGCTGGCCTTGCCAGTGATTCCCACATCCCATGAAAAGAATATTAAAAAAATCACAGTACTCTGAGTCTGGACTAACTGAAGTTCTATACAAGTGTAACATATCTGCTTCTCAATGCTATCCTTCTAGAAATGAACTCCAGTTATTTGTTTGCATTCTTGGAACAACTGCTCCTCTCGCATGCGTTCAAGTCTTCAGAAGAAGGAATTTTCCTCCACACAAGATCAAGGGACAGGTTGTTCAACCTTGCCCGTCTAAGAGCGAAGTCCAAAGTACGGAAAGTCCTCATCAGGGAACTCCTCTTTGCTGATGATGCTGCTTTAACATCTCACACTGAAGAGTGTCTGCAGAGTCTCATCGACAGGTTTGCGGCTGCCTGCAACGAATTTGGCCTAACCATCAGTCTCAAGAAAACGAACATCGTGGGACAGGACGTCAGAAATGCTCCATCCATCAATATCAGCGACCACGCTCTGGAAGTGGTTCAAGAGTTCACCTACCTAGGCTCAACTATCACCAGTAACCTGTCTCTAGATGCAGAAATCAACAAGCACATGGGAAAGGCTTCCACTGCTATGTGCAGACTGGCCAAGAGAGTGTGGGAAAATGGCGCACTGACACGGAACACAAAAGTCCGAGTGTATCAAGCCTGTGTCCTCAGTACCTTGCTCTATGGCAGCGAGGCCTGGACAACGTATGTCAGCCAAGAGCGACGTCTCAATTCATTCCATCTTCGCTGCCTCCGGAGAATACTTGGCATCAAGTGGCAGGACCGTATCTCCAACACA
Source organism: Heterodontus francisci (assembly GCF_036365525.1). Taxonomy (NCBI): domain Eukaryota; kingdom Metazoa; phylum Chordata; class Chondrichthyes; order Heterodontiformes; family Heterodontidae; genus Heterodontus; species Heterodontus francisci. The sequence continues at coordinate 11,290,079 of NC_090385.1, forward strand.
GCAGTCCTCGAGGCGGCCAACATCCCCAGCTTATACACACTACTGAGTCAACGGCGCTTGAGATGGCTTGGCCATGTGAGCCGCATGGAAGATGGCAGGATCCCCAAAGACACATTGTACAGCGAGCTCGCCGCTGGTATCAGACTCACCAGCCGTCCATGTCTCCGCTTTAAAGACGTTTGCAAATGCGACATGAAGTCCTGTGACATTGATCACAAGTCGTGGGAGTCAGTTGCCAGCGATCGTCAGAGCTGGCGGGCAGCCGTAAAGACGGGGCTAAAGTGTGGAGAGTCGAAGAGACATAGCAGTTGGCAGGAAAAAAGACAGAAGCGCAAGGGGAGAGCCAACTGTGTAACAGCCCCGACAAACAAATTTTTCTGCAGCACCTGTGGAAGAGTCTGTCGCTCTAGAATTGGCCTTTATAGCCACTCCAGGCGCTGCTTCACAAACCACTGACCACCTCCAGGCACTTACCCATTGTCTCTCGAGACAAGGAGGCCAAAGAAGGAGAAGAAGCACTCTGAGTCTGGACTAACTGAAGTTCTATACAAGTGTAACATATCTGCTTCTCAATTCTATCCTTCTACAAATGAACTCCAGTTATTTGTTTGCATTCTTTATTTGCATTGGGGAACCTTGTGGGTACTGAGTGGAGGGAGTATTGGTTTGCTTTTTGTGAATACTGAACCTGGGAATGCTTGAAGCTTGTTCACTAACAATTAAATTTTTTTTAAAAATTATTCTGAGGATGTGGGCTACACTGGCAAGGCCACATTCATTGCTCGCCCTTAATTGGCTTGAGAAGGTCATCGCTTAACATGCGTTTTTACGACTCTGTGTCTCGCTAGCCCATTTCAGAGTGCAGTTAAGAGTAAACTGCTTTGGTTGGGAATGGAGTCACATGTGGAGCAGACATTAGTGAACCTGTTGGGTTTCTACAACAGTACAACTTTCAAGGCAGAGAGGGAGTTGGGTCGCCTAGGGATTGCCTCGAAGGAAAAGAACCAGAGGCACAATGAGGAGCATTATTTTCACGTAGTGAATTATAATCTGGAATGCACCACCTGAAAGCATGTTGGAAGCAGATTAAATAGTAATCTTCAAAAGGGAATTGGAAAATTATTTGAAGGGAAAAAATGTGCAGGGCTATGGGAAAAGAGCAGAGAAGCAGTGGGGCTAATTGAAATAGTTCTTTTGAAGATCTAGCACAGGAACAATAGGTGAATGGCCTCCTTCTGTGATGTACGATTCTAAGATTCAATGTCTTTCTCCAGGGATTCCCTATTACTGTAACTTCACTGGAACCTGCATTTCCATGTGTAAACGGGGTTTCCACTACATGTCTGACTGAGCTATGGCAGCAGAACTGGAGAAGCTTCAAGGAAATTCACCCCCATGTATTTTTTTTAACAGCACTAACACAATTGACCAGATTTATTGAATTCAATTCCACAAGTTGTGACTTTGGGCTTGAAACTCTGCATTAGTAGTCCAATACTATACCCACAACAACCCTATAGAATATACTACAGTCCTTTATAACAAAAAAAATCTTTATCTAAAATGCCAACAAGCATTTTGATATACTTTGTGTAGCAGCCTGTGTTACAGGCTTAAATATCTCTTCAAATTTATCAATGCACCCTAAGTAATAATCACTCGGTCATTTCATTAATCCGTATGCTTTGTAGTTTTGGAAATATAAGGGGTATTCCTCCACTTGGTTAAACTTATTCTCACATTGAACAACTTCTCCTTCAATTCCACTCACTTTCTTCAGGAAGGGAGGGAGGGAAAGGGTGAGGGTAGTGGTGCAGGAAATGGGCTGGACACGGTTTGAGGTAGGGGGGAATCCTCAGTTGAGCAAAAAGGAAGACATAACAGAAGCGCTGTTGTGGAAGGTTGCATCATCAAAGCAGATGTGCCAGAGATGGAAAAACTGGAATGGAGTCTTTACAGTCATAGAGAGATACAGCACTGAAACAGGCCCTTCAGCCCACCAATTCTGTGCTGACCATCAACCACCTATTTATACTAATCCTACATTAATCCCATATGCCCTACCACATCCCCACAATTCTCCTACCACCTACCTACACAAGGGGCAATTTACCCATCAACCTGCAAGTCTTTGGCTGTGGGAGGAAACCAGAGCACCCATTGGAAACCCATGAAATCACAGGGAAAATTTACAAACTCTGCAGAAGCAGTACCCAGAACTGAACCCGGGTCGCTGGAGCTGTGAGGCTGCGGTGCTAACCATTGCACCATCTTTCCTCAACTTCTCTGTCCCCATCTCTGGGGATAGGTTGTCTACTAATATTCATTAAAAACCCACCGACTCCCATAGCTACTTCTTCACACCCTGTCTCCTGGAAGGACTCCATTCCATCTCTGACGCATCTGCTCTGATGATATAACCTTCCACGAAAGCGCTTCTGATATGTCTTCCTTTTTGCTCAACTGAGGATTCCCCCCTACAGGGCCCTCAACCGTATCCAGCCCATTTCGCGCACCACTACCCTCACCCCTTCCCCTCCCTCCCAGAACCGCGACAGGGTTCCCCTTGTCCTCACTTTTCACCCCACCAGCCTCCACATCCAAAGGATCATCCTCCGCCATTTCTGCCATGTCCAGCATGATGCCACTACCAAATGCATCTTCCCCTCCCCTCACCTGTCAGTTCTCTCAGTGATATCCTGGTCCACTCTTCCAGTACCCCCAACACCTCGTCCCCTTCCCACAGCACCTTCCCATGGAATCACAGGGGATGTAACACCTGCCATTTTACCTGCTCTCTCCTCACCATCCAAGGCCCCAAACACTCCTTTCAGGTGAAGCAGCGATTTACTTGTACTTCTTTCAATTTAGTATACTGTATTCGCTGCTCACAATGAGGTCTCCTCTGCACTGGGGAGACCAAACGCAGATTGGGTAATCGCTTTGCGGAACACCTCCGCTCAGTCTGAAAGCATTACCCTGAGCTTCCGGTTGCTTGCCATTTCAACACACACCCCTGCTCTCATGCCCACATATCTGTGGGCGGCACAGTGGCGCAGTGGTTAGCACCGCAGCCTCACAGCTCCAGGGACCCAGGTTCAATTCTGGGTACTGCCTGTGTGGAGTTTGCAAGTTCTCCCTGTGTCTGCGTGGGTTTTCTCCGGGTGCTCCGGTTTCCTCCCACATGCCAAAGACTTGCAGGTTGATAGGTTAATTGGCCATTATAAATTGCCCCTAGTATAGGTAGGTGGTAGGGAAATATATAGGGACAGGTGGGGATGTGGTAGGAATATGGGATTAGTGTAGGATTAGTATAAATGGGTGGTTGATGGTCGGCACAGACTCGGTGGGCCGAAGGGCCTGTTTCAGTGCTGTATCTCTAAACTAAACTAAATCTGTCCTGGGATTGCTGCAGTGTTTCAGTGAACATCAACGCAAGATCGAGGAATGGCATCTCATTTACCAATTAGGACGCTACAGCCTGCCGGACTGAACATTGAGTTCAATAATTTCAGAGCATGACAGGCCCCCCATTTTATTTTCATTTTTTTTTTCTTTTTTCTTTTTATTTTATTTTAGTTTGTTTCATCATTCATTTTTCTTACTATGTGCCTGTCCACTGTTTTTTTCATGTTTGTGCTTTGGGCCAGGGCTGTTCATTTTTCTGGCCATTAACACACTCTCTGCACTAACGCTTTGTCTTTCAGCACACCATTAACATACCATTTGCCTTTGCTCCATGACCTACTGGTCAGTTATTTTCTGCGACCCTGTCCTATCAACACCTTGCCTTTTGTTATCTCTTGCCCCACCCCCGCTTTATTTGCTTAAAACCTATTACATTTCTAACCTTTGCCAGTTCTGATGAAGGATCACTGACCTGAAAAGTTAACTCTGCTTCTCTCTCCACAGATGCTGCCAGACCTGCTGAATATTTCCAGCATTTCTTGTTTTTATTTCAGAAATCCAGCAGCTGCAATATTTTGCTTTTTATTTTAGGGGTATTTGTGTTTTATATTACTTCTTAAATGGAAAGCTTTTGAACAATTCTGTGCACATAGGTGTTCCAAAATTAAAGGGGCTCAGGTGCAGTTTTATCTTAATTAATTTTCAGCATTTATGAAGCTTATGCATTTTGGAGATTACAGAAATTATTCTGTACCTCACTGGAAAATACATCAGTACTGAATGCTTGGCAAGTATTGCATTAGCATATTCATGCTTACTACTGAAAACACTAAAATAGCACAGTCGGATGCAACAGTGAACTAACTGATGTTTGAGAAGGAAGAACTTAATAGATCCAAGCCGCAAACATTTATCATAATTGAAATGCACTGGTTGTAGCAGTGTAACCAAATAATGGCATGTGCTGCTTTTCAAACTAACCCTTTTGCTATCTTTTGTAATGTAAAATCAGTCAATAACTGGTACATACAATTTAATTTAGCTGCATCCTAATTGTTTTAAGAGGTCCTAAAAGGGCTGTATGCTCTGATTACCATTCATCTGCTTCTGAATGTCTGTCAATCAGTTTCCATGAAGTGGAAAATATTAAGTTATTTGTCATTCAGGCTAATTTTGTTGGTACATTCGATACTGCAGCCTATTTGCATGCAAATTGCGTTCTTTTCTGGAATAGTTTTCTGCTATTAAAAGATCTGCTGACAAACCTCAGAACTAAACTTCCCTGTCAACTGATGAAGATGGGAAGTCAGAAAAGCTGCAACAAATAATGTTTGCAGGTTAATTTAGTGACTTCCTTTAATGTGGGAAATGAAAATGTATGGAAAAAATATAGACTTTCAAGTCAAGTGCTTTCACATTGTTCAATATACCCTTTTACGGACTATCTCACATGTTAATCTCCTGAGAATCCTTGATCTCAAATATGAACTCCAAAATATTTATCCGTCCTCACATTCCCAATTATTTATCGATGAATCTTGGCTTAATTAATTGGGGATGGGAGTGGAAAAGTAAGGAAGTTATTCTAAACTTGTAGAAAACACTGGTTAGACCTCAATTGGAGTATTGTGTCCATTTATCGGAACCACACTTCAGAAAGGATGCCAAGGCCTTGAAAATGGTGCAGAAGAGATTTACTAGAATGCTAACATGAATGAGGCACTTCAGTTGTGTGGAGACGAAAGGAACTGGCGTTGTTCTTCTTAGAGCAGAGAAGGTTAAGAGGAGATTTGATACAGGTGTTCAAAATCATTAACTGTTTTGATCGAGTAAAGAAGGAGAAACTGTTTCCAATGGCAGAAGTATTGGCAACCAAAGGACACAGATTTAAGGTCATTGACAAAATAACCCGATGTAACATGAGGAAACCTTTTTTTTAATGCCGTGCTTTGTTGTGACCTGGAATGCAATGTACTGAAAGGATGATGGAAGCAGATTCAATAGTAACTTTCAAAAGAAAATTGTAAAAGTACCTGAAATGAAAAAAAAATACAGGGCTATGGGGAAAGAGCAGGGGAGTGGGATTAACTGGATTACTCTACCAAAGAGCCAGCACAGGCATGATGGGCAGAATAGCCTCCTTCAGTGCCTTTTATGATTCTATGATTCTTTAATTCTCTTCCATCAACCCTTGCTGACTGTTTTCCAGCAGTGACATTTCCTTGGAACTAACAATATGAAAACCATCACACTCTGTTGAGTATTTTCTCATCTTGGTGCATTCTAAAGAAATAAATACTTTTCGGACCAGGATAAGGCAGTTACGGCCAAAAACTCAATGCCTTCTTGATGGGTCTAAGGGCAGGATTTTGTTCTGCCCTTAGAGGCAGTCATGGAGGTGGGGCGGGTGGGGTGCGGGGTAAACGAAATGGCAGGGGCCACTGTTCCCGACATCGCTCGGGCCCCCTTCCATTTTGTCCAGGACAGGAAAGACCAAGGATGGCCTTCCAGCCCCAGGCCAACTGAAACCATTATGTGGCCAATTAATGGCTGCTTTTTGCCTCCACTTCAATGTTGTTAAAGGTGGAGGGGCCCACTGCCACGGGGAAACGCCACAAGGTAAACTAATCACTCCCACTATTAGGCGCAAACCATGCCCCCCAGAGGCCCGCCCCCCCCGGTGGCAATGACTGCTCTGCCAGGAAGACACCCCTTCCCAACTCTGCCTGAATAGCCCTGGTGATTCCGACCCCACTTACCTCTCCCAGGGTCTTTTCCTGTCTATCCCGTCTCCTGCAGCACCAGCAGTAGCCACCACTCCCAGTGGCGCTGCTGGGACTAAGACTGCCACCCTGCAATTGGCCAGCAGCTCTGGAGGTGGGAGCACGTCCTTTAAAGGGACGGCGTCCCCGATGGCGGGAAGTTAATCACCTGCCTGCTATGGAATAGCAAAAGGGGTCCAACAAAGGGCTGAGGCAGGGTCTACCCCTGCCTTTCAGCCGCTGCCGGGACCCCTGCCACTGGAGTAAAATCTGGCCCGAAGTCTCGTCTTATTCCTCAATCACTTCTTTTACATGCAGTTGTTCTTGAACCCATTTAGACTGTATACCTCAATGATGTTCTTTGAGCCCTTATTCTTCCCAATAAGCGAACGAGTGAAAGTAATTTTTAAATTAGTGCTAGAACATTCAGGAGGGATATCAGGAAGTCCTTTTTCCCATGAAGGGTAGTAGAAATCTGGAACTCGTTCCCTCAAAAGATTGTGACGGCTGGGGGACAATTGGAATTTTTGAAATTGAAATTGATCGATTTTTGTTGGGTAAGGATATCAAGTGCTATGGAGCTCAGGTGGATAAATGGTTCTGATGTACACATCGGCCATGATCTAATCGAATAGTGGAGCAGGATCAAGGCGCTGAATGACCTACCCCTGTTCTCATCTTCCTTTTTACCCTTCCTATTTGTAATGTCCTAATTTTTAATCACAGCGAGAAATTTGACAGAATCAATTCGGTCAATCTACACCTTATCCTGCAAATTTGAATACATTTACTTGAGTCCAAAGGCAACAATCCTAACTTACTTGACATTTCCCTGCCTTTTAAATTCCGGATTCCCAGAATCATCTTTGTTCTGTTCTTTTCCTCTGTGTCCTCGGAAGGCCAATAGCCCTGAAGTTTGTGCAGGATTACGGGGAGAAGGCGGGAGAGTGGCACTAGGTGAAATGCTCATTAGGACAGGAAGGGCCGAATGGCCTCCTTCTGCATTGTAACAATTCTGTGATTCTGTGATTTTGTAATATGATTCAGACCAGACACGATGGGCTGAATGGTGACAGAATCACTAATAATACCCCAGAAACTTCAATCCCCGGTTAAAAAGATTTCTCCGCCAATTTCCTTCCCTTCGATTTTTTTCTTGAGGATGCTGAGTTGAGTAGAGATCCAAAAGCATCGCATAGAAGCAATGCTTTTTCTGACTGATAAATAATTACAAAAACATCTTTTTTCTTCTTTCATCCTTCCTAATTTGTCACACTCTGCGGGGGGGTACAATTCCGCTTTTGGTAAAAAAGCAGATGCTGTAAAGCAGCGTCCCTGTTTTCATGGCTGATATTCGTCCTGGTAAAAAGGGGAAATTCACTATGGCTGCCCATTATATGCCCTGTCCAATTCAGTTCCATTGACTCCGATGAAAGAAAAGGCAGCCAACGAAATACAGTCTGTTTTGTGCTGCCGCAGAGAGCACATATCCACCCTTAAAGTTTTGTCGACTTTTGGAGTTAAAAATAAAGATATGAGAAAAATGCACTCCACATTGTGGCTACAAATTTTAAATGATCAGTTTCTTGATTAGTTCTTCAAAATTGCTGTCAAGTTTCAATAGATTCTGAACTCCTGGGGATGAAATTCGTCTACGCGAGTAGTGTGAAATGGGCTCATAGCTATTCAGCAGCTGTTTTTTCATTGTGTCAGATTTTATTTCCCGTCTACAAGATGCACTGCAGCAATACACCAAGGCTTCTTTGACAGCACCTTTGAAACCCGCGACCTCTGCCACCTAGAAGGACAAGGGCAGAAGATGCACGGGAACTCCACCATCTGCAGGTTCCCCTCCAAGCCACACGCCATCCTGACTTGGAACTATATCGCCGTTCCTTCACTGTCGCTGGGTCAAAATCCTGGAACTCCCTTCCTAACAGCACTGTTGGTGTACTGACCCCACATGGACTGCAGCGGTTCAAGAAGGCAGCTCACCACCACTTTCTCAAGGGCAATTAGGGATGGGCAATAAATGCTGGCCTGGTCAGCAATGCCCACATCCCAGGAATGAATACAAAAAAATGAATTGGAAAATATTGCCAAGGTTTTTAAATTTCAAACTGCACAAAAGCGATGGTGAGACTCGGAAACGAGTCTCCAAAAAGTGTTTGGACGATCATTCTGTGAACTTCAGTGGGAAGAAGATCAGGCGCAGTGAAAAAAACTGTCAATTTGCTACAGGCCAGCCTGTTTCATTTTGCTGGCATACACCAATTTCATACCCCTGTCTGTAAGTTAGAGATTAAAACTTTCCTCTGCCATTATTTTGACTAATCCACATAAAGAATGATTCAAAAACAACAAACCAGTTAACAATCTGGCCACTTGCATCACGTACCAATGCGCAATCCTGATAATCTACTGATGTTTAATAAATTGTACTCCTATAGAAATACACCTGCATTGATATGACACCTCCAGATATCCTTTGGACATCACCAAGCACTTTGCAACCAATGCATTACATTTTGAAGTGTCTTCACTGTTGCTGTGTGACAAATGCAGCAGACAATTTGCACACAGCAAGCTTCCACTAAGAGTAAATGAATAAATGACTGGTTAATCTGTCCAGACACAGCCTCGGCTTCAACATTTATAAAAATGCAAGGGTTTCACAACCCCAGCAGGTCTCAAAGCGTTTCACAGCCAATGAAACATTTTTGAAGTGTACTCACTGTTATAATATCGATGCATTCACAGAGGCATAGGAAAGAATGGGCTTAACATCCGGAAGACAAAGGTCCTCTTCCAGCCTGCTCCCACAGCGCAACATTGCCCCCCGACTATCAAGGTCCATGGAAAACCACTGGACAATAAGGATCACTTCTCATACCTTGGGAGCCTCCTCTCAGCAAGGGAAGACATCAACGATGAAGCCCAGCATCGCCTCCAGTATGCCAGTGCAGCCTTCTGTCGTCTGAGGGAAAGAGTGTTTGACGACAAAGACTTCAAACCTGGCACCAAGCTCATGGTCTACAGGGCCGCAGTGTTACCTGCCCTCCTGTATGTGTCGGAAACATGGACACTGTACAGCAGACACCTCAAAGCCCTGGAGAGATATCACCAGCGGTGCCTCCGCAAGATCCTGCAAATTCAGTGACAGGACAGGCACTTCAATATCAGTGTCCTCTCTCAGGCCAACATCCCCAGTATCGCAACACTGGTCATGGTTGGTTTACCAGTTACGTTGGGTGGGGTACATCGTCCCCATGTCTGACACAAGATTCCCAAAACAAGCTTTCTACTTCCAGCTCCATCACAGCAAGAGGCTACCAGGAGGGCAGAGGAAATGCTACAAGGATGTTCTTAAAGCCTCCTTGAAAAAATGTGACATCTCCACTGATTTGTGGGAATCTCTTGCCCGAGACTGCGCAAAATGGAGAAGAAGCATCTGTAAAGGTGCCAGCCAGTTCGAACAACATCGACTTGCCCAGCCAGCGACCAAGTGCAAACAGCGGAAGGAGCATTCGGAACTCGAGCATCCCATTCACTCACCTCACCAAACACCACCTGCCCCACCTGTGGCAGAGTGTGTGGATCCAGAATTGGACTATTCAATCACCTAAGGACCCACAACCCTGGAGTGGGAGAAGGTCCTCCTCGTTCCCAAGGGACTGCCGAAGAAAAAGAAGAATGTCGGAAACATGACGGCCAATTTTTGCACTGCAAGCTCTCATAAAAAACAATGTGATAATGAACAAATCATCTGCTTTCTTTAATTAGGTCATTTGAGGAATAAATATTGGCCAGGACACTTGGAATAACTCCCCTGCTCTTCTTCAAAATACATCATGGGGATTTTTGACTTCAGTGGGCAATTCGGACCTCAGTTTACTGCCTCATCCAAAAGACGGCTTCTCTGACAGTGCAGCATTCCCTCAGTACTGCAACAGGAGTGACAGCTGGAGTATATGCTTGAATCTCTGGAGTGGTCCTCAAACCCACACCTTTTGAATTATAGGTGAGCGTACTACCAACTGAGCCACGACTAACACCTTCTTATGCAAATTGTGACACTTGAACCATTGATGTGATCTTGTAGCAATGGTGCTGCCAACCCAGGCTAAGGTGGCACAAACTTAATTCAACTTTAAGTATGACAAAACTTGCATTTAAATAAATGTGCAATTCTGAGGTGACAGTCTCTGCAGATGGAGTTTAACATGAATATGAATGTTGCCGTATATAGTTTGCATATCTGAGCTCTGGTCACATCACAGAAGGTTGAGGCACTGACCTTAGTATAATCTGGGAATATTTATCTTGCTTTGCATTCAATTTACCTGCTCCTCAATGCAAGAGGTTATTATATTAAACAGGCTTTATTTAAACTGTAGAGAATAGCAAGGGAAGTTTGCCAGCAGCGTACATCACATGAGGTGAATATTTATGATTGCAGTAACAGTGTAGAATGATGGGTGAGTTTCCAATGTAAATTCAACATCAAAATGACATTGAAAGGACAATAAGATAAGGATAAGTCTGAAAGGAGATGACATTATATGGGGTTTTAATAGAGTAATTAAGGAGAAACTGCATTTACTGGCAGAAAATTCGGTTACCAGAGGACACAGTTTTAAGATAATTGGCAACACAACCAGAAGGAAGATGAGGATTTTTTTTTAATGCAGTGAACTGTTATGATCTGGAACACACTGCCTGAAAAGGTGGTGGAAGCAGATTCAGTAGTAACTTTTAAAAGGGAATTGGATGTTAGATAAATTGGCATTTGGAAAGGAATGTTTTGCAGGGAAAGCCGGTACAGACATGATGGGCTGAATGGCCTCCTTCTGTGCTGTAACATTCTATGATTAACTATTATGATATGAAACCTGTACATGTGGATAGATAAAAACATCATTTACATTTAATTTCAGGTTTGCACGAACATCCTCTTTCCTCTTTGGCCTCCTTGTCTCGAGAGACAATGGGTAAGCGCCTGGAGTGGCTATAAAGGCCAATTCTAGAGTGACAGGCTCTTCCACAGGTGCTGCAGAAAAATGTGTTTGTCGGGGCTGTTACACAGTTGGCTATCTCCTTGCATGCACCTCTGTCTTTTTTCCTGCCAACTGCTAAGTCTCTTCGACTCGCCAAACTTTGGCCCCGCCTTTATGGCTGCCCGCCAGCTCTGGCGAACGCTGGCAACTGACTCCCACGACTTGTGATCAATGTCACAGGACTTCATGTCGCGTTTGCAGACGTCTTTAAAGTGGAGACATGGACGGCCGGTGGGTCTGATACCAATGGTGAGCTCGCTGTACGATGTGTCTTTGGGGATCCTGCCATCTTCCATGCGGCTCACATGGCCAAGCCATGTTGACTCAGTAGTGTGTATAAGCTGGGGATGTTGGCCGCCTCGAGGACTTCTGTGTTGGAGATACGGTCCTGCCACCTGATGCCAAGTATTCTCCGGAGGCAGCGAAGATGGAATGAATTGAGACGTCGCTCTTGGCTGACATACGTTGTCCAGGCCTCGCTGCCATAGAGCAAGGTACTGAGGACACAGGCTTGATACACTCGGACTTTTGTGTTCCGTGTTAGTGCGCCATTTTCCCACACTCTCTTGGCCAGTCTGCACATAGCAGTAGAAGCCTTTCCCATGCGCTTGTTGATTTCTGCATCTAGAGACAGGTTACTGGTGATAGTTGAGCCTAGGTAGGTGAACTCTTGAACCACTTCCAGAGCGTGGTCACCAATATTGATGGATGGAGCATTTCTGACGTCCTGCCCCATGATGTTCGTTTTCTTGAGGCTGATGATGAGGCCACATTCATTGCAGGCAGCCGCAAACCTGTCGATGAGACTCTGCAGGCACTCTTCAGTGTGAGATGTTAAAGCAGCATCGTCAGCAAAGAGGAGTTCCCTGATGAGGACTTTCTGTACTTTGGACTTCGCTCTTAGACGGGCAAGGTTGAACAACCTGCCCCCTGATCTTGTGTGGAGGAACAATGTGACTAGTAACAGCTATGACACACCAAAAAGAAAATGGAGAAGAGGTTAAATCCGATTAAAATGGAAAAATAAAAAGTATCTTCATTGAAGCTACGATACTCTAAACTATACACAATAGGAGAAGATTTTCTCTGTGTGTTGTGCATTAAGAGATTGTTAGTCTATGTATAAGGAAGACATTTAGGATTTTATTACACTTGACAAGAAAGGAAATCTTCCTCTTATTTGCAATACAGCCTCACCAGTGATAAATACAAAGTTAGATTAAATTGTTCTCGACTTCGCAGATCCATGCTACTGCTTGATGAGCCTTAGTAATAACTGTTTCACTTTGACTAAAAGTGTTCAGTGAATAGTTGATCATCACAGAACATTCCATTGGCCCTATAACCACGTGAAATTGCTTATTTGCTTTTTGCTCAAACTTATTTGCATATCAGTGAACACAAAATCTGCCATAAACCAGCACCATCAGGCAATGTTTTATAATGTAATTTTTTTTGCTTTAAAAAGAATTTCTTTATATACTTAAGAGTGGTAACTTGGTAAAGTCTGGTTAACGCAGCTGAAAATTGGCTTATCACGGAAAATAAGGATTTTCAATCACAGTGTCAGTCCACCACTTGTGAGTAACTCAATCTTATCTAATTCTCCTTCTACCATCCAAGCACTCGTAGACCTAGACATGAGGTGAAGAAAACACCCAGTGATAGAACTATAGGTCTAAAGTCAGCTGTTCCTCCAAAACATACTACACTCACCACATGTCATGTCTCAGATTACACATCTACTGTATCCCCAAATGATATTTTCTGAAAAAAATCCATCTCCTTTGCATTTAAATCAATGCAAGCTGTTTCCATTGTCTTCTTGGGAGCCTGTTCCACAGATTGACCACTTGCTCACTGAAATAATGGCGCTGATTTTAACTGCACTATCTTGCAGATACTGGGAGGAAGGGTTGGGGCAGTTAAAATTACAGGTGCCATTTACCCCCACCGATCTGACTTCCTTCCTGCCATTCCCTCACAATAGCCTATCCTTTTGAGTAGGTGACAAGGGCACCTTCTCGAAGGGAGCTAGATCATTAATCCAGAGCAGACACATAACTTAAGTTTAGACACTCAGCTCTCCCTCACCACCACTTCTCTCAACTCCTCCACTGTTGCTAAATTATCAGACTGCTTATCTGGTATCCAATACTGGATGAGTAAAAAATTCCTCCAATTAAATATTGGGAAGACTGAAGCCATTGTTATCTGTCCCCGATCCAAACTCCATTCCCGAGCACCGACTCCATCCTATCTCTGGTAACAGTCTGAGATTAAGCCAGTCTGTTTGCAATCTTGGTGTCACATTTGATCCTGAGATAAGCTTCTGACCTCATATTCATACCATCACTAAGACCACCTATTTCCATCTCCATAACATCGGCCAACTTCATCCCTGTCTCAGCTTATCTGCTGCTGAAACTCTCATTCATGCCTTCGTTACCTCTAGACTTGACACTCCTGGCTGGACTCCCACATTTTACTCTCTGTAAATTTAAGCTCATCCAAAACTCTGCTGCCTGTGTCTTAACTCACACCAAGTCCCGTTCCCCTTTCACCCCGGTGCTCGCTGACCTACATTGACTCCTGGTCAAGCAATGTCTTGACTTTAAAATTCTCATCCTTGTTTTCAATTCCCTCCATGTCCTCCCCTCTCCCTATCTCTAATCTCCTCAGCCCCACAACCTTCCAAGAGATCTGTGCTCCTCTAATTCTAGCATCTTGTGCATCCCTGGTTTTAATCGCTCCACCACTGGTTGCTGTGCTTTTAGTTGCCTCAGCCCCAAGCTCTGGAATACCCGCCCTACACCTCTCCGCCTCTCCACATCACTTTCCTCCTTAAAATCTACTTCTTTGACCAAGCTTTTGGTCATCTGACTTAATATCTCCTTTAGTGGCTCAGTGTCATATCGTGTTTAATAATGATCCTGTGAAGCACCTTGTGACGTTTTACTATGTTAAAGGTGATATATAAATATAAGTTGTTGTTGTAAAATGTATTTTTTTCAGGTTTCTCTGTGCAGCCTGGGCTTCACAAGTATGCCTTGGGTCTCCCTTGAACTGGGCAATGCCCACCTCCCTGCCTCACCACCCCCATCCCACACCCAGAACAAATCGCAGCAAAATCCCTCCACCCCCCGCAACTGTGATCAGGGCTCCGTTCACAGCACCCTACTGCCATCCCCTCACAATCACAGCCCCAAGCTTTCCGACCCACTAACTGTCTGGGACCATCCCCATGGGTCCTCTGTTGCAACCTCCTGCCACTACTGCTAATCTGACCTGCTGTTGGGCAGGAGTCTGCAGTGTGTTATTTAAAGGAGGCTCCAAGTCCCTGCCCTTGCCAGGATTTTGACGCATTACCTCACTCTCCTGCATCCTCCCTGCCTCCCCATTAATAACGAGCATGTGTTTCCGTAAACTAGTTTTGAATTTAACCCCCATCAAGTGCAGGCTTTGTCCTTTGATTCGACTATTCTGGCCAAATCATAACAAAGAAAGAGCTTGCATTTATCTAGTGCCTTTCACAACCTTAGAACATAGTGGTCTACATTATCTTATCTCGTTAGAATCCCAAAAACCAATGGCAGTTATTTGGCTCTTTCTGGCCAGTTTGGAGAGCTGGCCTGCAGGATACAAACAAGGCCCATGAGTTAAAATATTCAGGCCACAAACTGACGACATTTGGCAGGTTTTGACACTTGACCTGCTTCCTGCCACAATCTGCCTGAAATTCCATTTCCTGTTAAAATTTCTCCAGTTGTCACTGCTTCTACTTCTGTCAGCTGTCCTTGAGCAAATGAAGATGGTTGTCCTATATTTAAGAACTGGTACAGCTCCTTACAGCCATACGAAAACCACAGTGGGAATATCAAAACAACAACTGGTATTTATGTTGCGCCTTTCAAATAGTAAACCATCCCAAGCTGCTTCACAGGAGCATTATCAGACTAAATTTGTCACCAAGCCACATAAGGAGATATTAGGACAGGTGGTCAAAAGCTTGGTCAAAGAGGGGTATCTTAAAGGAGAAGAGAGAGGTAAAGAGATGGGGAGGTTTAACAAGGGAATTTCAGAGCTTAGGGCCTAGGCAACTGAAGACACCAATGATGGAGCAATTAAAATTGGGGATGTGCAAGAGGCCAGAATTGGAGGAGCACAGATATCTCAAGGGTTGTAGGGCTGGAGGAGGTTACAGAGTTGGGAGAGTCGAAGCCATGGAGGGACAGCATGTCTGACAGTACAGCACTCCCTCAATACTGCACCGGGAATGTCAGCTTAGATTTTGCACTGATGTCTCTGAAGTGGGACCTGCAGCTGCAATCTTCTGACTGTGAGGCAAGAGGATGCAGGGTCTTTCCTCTCTCTCTTCCTATACTTAGCCAAACCTCAGAAACCAAGATCAAACAAGTTACCTCAATGTCCTGATGTGCAAGCAGATAAACCAATGTACCAACTCACTCTTCCTGCAAGCAGGTGCAATCACACTGCACAATATAAATGTCAATGTTCATGAATAATCAATAGGTCATTCAAACTCTTATGCGCACCCGTTCAAAGTGATGCTGGCAGCATGCAAACATGGTGCTGCCTGAGAATTTAAGTGATTGTGGCATGCAGCCCAGCACTGAATGTACAGCTGAGTGGCAACACGCCTCAGCTGGGAGCCCAAGTTCATGCGAGGGTAACACCAATTAAAGCTAGCCTGTACCTCTTCAAGCCAGACTGCACCTCTTAAAGGTGAGGTGCATCTGGTTGCAGCAGGAGCTTGAAACTGCTTGAGGAAGAGTGGAACACCTGGCGGAAGCCAATGGAGCAACAGGTCAGAGAGCCTGCCCAAGGTTCTTGGATGTTGCGCTGGAGGCCTTGGTGCAGGAGGTGCACAGTAGGAGAAAGACTCTTTTCCCTCCAGACATGTGTTGAGAAAGCAGTGGGAGCAGGTAGCCGTAGTGGTCAATGCCAGCAGTCTAGTCCCGAGGACATGGATGCAATGCCGAATGAAGTTTTAATGACCTCACCTGAGTGGTCAAGGTCACTGAATGCGACGTCACATGCCATAACCTGCCAACTGCACCACGAGCCTCACACACTATTCCATTCACCACATCACTGTCACCCACCTACCAACATTCTCTATCAATCAAAATTCAAACCACACACTGCCAGCTATTCAACTATGGCAGGCACATCACCCAGACACCTGGCATCACACTCACTGACACACTTCCCTCTCTTTTACAATACAAGGTGGCCCATAATAGACAGAAGCAGCTTCAGTTAACTGATGGGGGGCAGGCACAATTGTGTGTGTGCTCACCCACATGGATGAAAAGGTGCTGGAAATCATTGCAACGACTGTCACTGAGGCCATTGGTAGCAGCAGGGCTGGAACCATTGACGATGATGGTATGTCCCTGCCTAATGCACATTCTCAAATCTCACTTCACCCTCATCCTGCAATCTGTTAACGATGTACGAGCTGCAGATGATGTTACCATTCACCTCTTGCTTTCCCCCCATTTTCCTCAGCCCAACCCTATCCTTGTGCATTTATGCATTCAAACATCCAAGAACTGTTGGCTGGCCAGCCAGTGGTCCTGAAGGCCTAGAGGGAGAACAGACTGATGAGGAAGAAGCACCGACACTCAATCTGACACTTGCAGTCACCAGCTCACATACTGGCATTGCGTGTACTTTCGAGGGTAGCATAGCGGAGGGATCTTCACATGGTGAGTCGCTGGCCATAAGTGGACTGCAGCTAGGCCGGGGGAAAAGGATAGCATAGGTGCCAGCTCACCAGAGGGTGAGTCCACATACAGGCTCTGCTACAGAGGACACAGATGAGGATTTCGATGGGGCTGCATATGGCAAAAGGCTGATAGGAATGCACAATGAAATGCTTGGTGCATTGACAGGCCTGCCAGAGACCCTGTTGTCACTGTCATGGAGCATGGAGGAGTCCTGCTCCAACTTAGCCCTGGGCCTCGTGTAGAGCTTGGAGCTCATCCTTTCCAGCACTCCAAGAACACTTACAGAGCTATCCCTGATGCAGCATCTGTATTAAAACAAGAAATGCTGGATTCACTCAGCAGGTCTGGCAGCATCTGTGGAAAGAGAAGCAGAGTTAACGTTTCGGGTCAGTGACCCTTCTTCGGAACTGACAAATATTAGAAAAGTCACAGATTATAAACAAGTGAGGTGGGGGTTGGGCAAGAGATAACAAAGGAGAAGGTGCAGATTGGACCAGGCCACATAGCTGACCAAAAGGTCACGGAGCAAAGGCAAACAATATGTTAATGGTGTGTTGAAAGACAAAGCATTAGTACAGATTAGGTGTGAATATACTGAATATTGAACATCAGCAAGTGCAAACCTGAAGAAAAACAACCTGAAAAAAACAGTGGGTAAGCAAACTGAACAAACTAAGATGAAATGAAATAAATGCAAAAAAAGATTGTAAAAAATGTAAAAAGGAATGCAAAAAAAAGAGGAAGAAAAAATAACTAAAAATGACTAAAAATGAAAGTAAAGTGGGGGGCTGTCATGCTCTGAAATTATTGAACTCAATGTTCAGTCCGGCAGGCTGTAGTGTGCCTAATCGGTAGATGAGATGCTGTTCCTCGAGCTTGCGTTGATGTTCACTGGAACACTGCAGCAATCCCAGGACAGAGATGTGAGCATGAGAGCAGGGGGGAGTGTTGAAATGGCAAGCAACCGGAAGCTCAGGGTCCTGCTCTCAGCATCTGTATTAGTTTAGTTTAGTTTAGTTTAGAGATACAGCACTGAAACAGGCCCTTCGGCCCACCGAGTCTGTGCCGACCATCAACCACCCATTTATACTAATTCTACACTAATTCCATATTCCTACCTCATCCCCACCTGCCCCTATATTTCCCTACCACCTACCTATACTAGGGGCAATTTTATAATCGCCAATTTACCTATCAACCTGCAAGACTTTGGCATGTGGGAGGAAACCAGAGTACCCGGAGGAAACCCACGCAGACACAGGGAGAACTTGCAAACTCCACACAGGCAGTACCCAGAATTGAACCTGGGTCACTGGAGCTGTGAGGCTGCGGTGCTAACCACTGTGCCACCCTAAATTTTATTAATTAGAATGCACCCAGCATCTGAGTGCTACAGTGGAAGCTCAGACTGAGGTCATGAAATCTCAGCTTATTGCCATGCAAGCTCGGACTGCTGCCATCATGAATATGGAAACTAGTACTCAAAGAGGCATACAGGGTCTCACAGCAGTGAAGCAATCTGTGCTCCAGCGGATTGATGAGGTGCCACCCCAGTGGCTCCGTGCCTTTCTCAGAATGGCAGGATTCATGCTCCCACCACTGCCAGTTCACAAGTTCCCCTGTTGGGGAAGTCCAGAATGCTGCCATCCACAGGGGGATGGTGAAGTCTGAAGCTGAATGAAACCCCAGCTGCCCATTATACAGCAGTTACACAGCTTGCCATTCCTCTGTTATGGACCATCACAGCATCCTCTTGCCCACAATCCTACAATAAAAGCCACCACAAAGCAACTATTCCATACTAGTTTTATCCAACAACACATCGAATACACCATACAATACTTAACTAACCAACCAACCATATGCATTCCCTTAGCGCCTGTCTTGCAGGGACCTTTGCCTGTCCTCGTGCTCCTACACAGTTCTACCCCAGTGGCTGCAGCATGGCTGGTGGAAGGCTGCTAACTTTCACTGGGGCAGACTGCACATGGTCTTGCAGGATGACCTCGAGCAGCTCTAGGCCTTGCAGACCCAGTTTCGGACTTCACCATCCCCAGTAAGTACTGGGGTGAGGGGGGTGAGGGGGGGGGGGTGCGGCTCAATAATGTTCTTCATGGAAGCATGGCTTTCATTATATGAATATATATGACCATGTGTGGTGGGTTTGCAGAGGGGAGTCATTAGTCTGATGTAGAGTGGAAGAAAGAAAGAAGAAGAGTGGATAGCCCTTGTCTCCTAGAGATGCCCTTGGGTTGAAAGATTGTTGGACCAGTGGACTGGTGCAGGATGAATGAATTTTGAGTGCTGCCAGGATAGCGGGCATTTACCAGCAATAACGTGTTGAGTGTGGTCACACACAAACTACACATTGGGGGCAACCTTTGCAATTTTGTTACATATCACCACTGAGATGTGGCACCGACAAAGCAATGTGTCTGCAGTCAATGGCATCATGCATGATAGGGATGTTTGCTATTCTCCCAAAGCTACATGCACATTTCTCTGGCTTCTCTCTGTCTAGAGAGAAGACAAGGAAGTCCCCTCTCCTGGCATACAGAACATCTGTGACCTCCCAGTTGCAGCAATGGAGGGCAAACTACAAGATGTTTGCTATGTCACCTGTTCCAGCCTGGAATGATAGCTGGAGTAAAAATTCAGGGACACGGTCACACAGACGGTCACTGTCAGAACTCTCCTCACCCTGCTCTGAGGCTGCAGGTCTAGTTCTAAGAGGTGGCTGTGATCCGTGACCACCTCCTTGCTGAAACCCAGCCTCCCAGCACACTGCTCCTGACTTAGATGCGGGTAGGAGACGTGCTCCCTGAAGATCCAACAGGGTCGCTAGGAGACCCCTCCTCCTCCTCTCGCTGTGAACAGCTTGTCTTCTTTGCTGTCTCATCTCCATCTCCTTCTGACGCTGCAGCCCAAAAGAAAACAGTAACCATATCCCCCATGACTGGGAGCAAGTGGTGTAGTCGTTTGCCTTGGAGTAGCACACAATGTCTTCCCAACATCCAGCATCACACTCCCTGCAGACTTTACCAACATTTCTGAACTCCTCCAAACAGCCAGTGGTTCCACAGACTCAGCAAGAGACAATCAAAATTAATCAGGAACTAATCTGCAAGTTGGAGGATGATGCCTTTAAATAGCACTCGTTGTGGGGGAGGGGTGGTGGCTCGTGCTGCTAAACACATGTTCAGCTGTGTGTGTTTAAGAGAGAATCTTAACTACAGAGGCAAGGCTGAGGCAGGTCAGGTGCCAAAATCAGAGTTAAGACATTGACTGATATCTTGATCTTTTTACTCTGCATACTTCCACCACACGCACAGAATAGGTGGAATTTTCTGCCCATGACAGGGCCCCCGGTGCCAGGCCGAAAAGGCAGGGGGTATCCTGCCTTAGCCGGCCGGAGTCCCCCTGGAGGGATTCTACAGCAGTGGGCCAATTAACAGTCCGGAGCCAAGATTCCGCCCCTTTAAAGATTGGGAACCCGCCTCCAAGAGTTGCTGGCCAATTACAGGACTGGCAGCTCAGTAGTATGGCAGCATTACCGGGAGCGGTGGCCACTGCCAATACTGCAAAGGCCTTGGACCCAGGCCCAGCACTGGCAATCCGGACTTCAGGTAAGTGAGGCAGGGTCTCCGGAGGCAGTCCAGAAGGCCCCAATGATGGGGGTGGGGGGAGAGCACAGTGGGAGGCAGGGGAGGGGGATACATGGAGAGTTATTTTTGCTGGCTGCTGGGGCTCTTCGTAGGCCACAGATTGCCCACAGAGGAGAGCCCCCACCACCTCCCCAAGCCCGCAGGGAGGTCGCCTATTTTTACTGGGCACCCTCTCCATGTGGCCAAGGTCCCCCCATCACTGCCTTAATGCCAGTGGCGAGGGGGAGAGGCCTTAAGTGGTTGCCAATAGGCCTCTTAAGGCCCTCAACTGACTTCTGGGCGGGAAGGCCGTCATTAGCCTCACTCGCCCCTGACAAAATTACATTGCGGCGGGGAGGCACTGGCCCTCCGCCAATCGCCTCCGATTGTAATTCGATGGCCCCCCATCCCCCCACCTCATAAAATTCAGCCAAGCAGCTGCACTGATGCCCTCGACAACATGGCAGTCTCTACGTTCTATGTTCTATAATGTTCTACAGGTAACACTGGAAGTTGGTGGATACAATGTGGATACCACTTTTCTCCTAAACAGAGCTAAAATTTTCAACCTAAGACAACATGTAGAAGATCAAATAATACACTTGATCTTGAGGCACACCATCCTGTGAACCAACCTATGCAGCAAAACATCAGCATCAGAACTAACAGCAGAATCAAACAGCAGCAGGAACTAATTGGATTTTTAAAAGTGCATTGAAGTAACTGGAGATCAGCAATTAAATCACTGAGCCCTAAATGCACTGACTATAAATTCCTCTTCTGAATATTTGCTCTCTGATATTTGACTTCTGTTGCAAACTGAAGATTAATTCCATTTCTTCACTTAGGAAATTAAATAGCTCACAATAAAACTTGATTTAAGTTCCAATTTCAAATTGTTTTCATTCTGGTTTTGTAATGAATTGACCAATAAAAAAAAAAAATCTATAGGCTTGTAAAACAGCTCAACAGCTCGTGGCTGTCTGCAGCCGCAAGTACAGGCTGGTGTTACAGAACATTAAGATGAAACTCAATTCCTACCTGCTCCCATTGCTCAATTTTCCAAGAGCTCAGGTAGTGCTTTTTGAAATTCTGTGCCTTCACTGTGTATAATCACAAAACATTTTTTCTTGAATTGCCTAGCAACTAAAATAACAAGCCTAGGGAATAAAAATCAAGATCATATCAACCTCCTAATTCTGGCTTGACATAAATTGACGAGTTGACTGACCCTGCTCTGGTGCACAAAGAGAAAAAATATCAACTTGTTTTAATTATTCACACCATCATTCTGGTGCTGTTGATCTGAAGTGGATTTCCTCACTCCAATGCTGCAGTAATACTCTAAATGTGACGTCAGCAACAACTTGCATTTATATAGTGCATTTAACGTAGGATAACACACTGAGGCACTTCACGGGAGTGTTAGCAAACATAAGTTCGGAGAGAGGCGGACAGATTTAGAGATACAGGGATTGCCAGATGAGAAAGGGCCAAGGTTCATCCAATTCACCTTCGACCATCCTGGTAGTCACAATGATATTGGAATTGTTGAGTAATCACAGCGATCAATCTCTATCAATGAGTCTGCAACAGAGCCAGACATGGTGAGGTGAGGAAAACCCCAGTGGTGGAGAGCTTTGGGAACCATATGTCCAAAGGCGCCTGTTCCTCCCAAGCTACACTTACCACACATCATGGGCTGAATGTTACGAGTGTGCTGGAGTTAGCAGCGGCACACTCTGATGGTGGCTTGCATCCCGCGCGGATGCACCGTCCCTGAACCCCCGTGATATTGCGCCCAGGGTCTCATTTAAATGGAGGCAACGGAACGACCGCCCCCATGATGTAGAGGGGGCAGCTGCTGCATCCCTGGCACTGTGCAGGCGCCGGCACTATTTTCAAAGGGCTACAAGCCCTTAGGAAAAATTGTAATATTTAAAGTGATATTGTGCAGCATTGTGTCTAAAAAATTAAATACTGGAGGCCCTTTCCCACCACAACCACTCCACCCCCGCAATGTTTGTTTTCGGGGCAGTATCATCGAAAGGAACTTTATTCCCAACTTGAACTTTACCCCCCAACCTCTTAATATTTGCCCTTCAACCCCTTCCCACCATCCCCACAGCCACTAATATATATTACTCCTGGTCCCCACCCCTCCTGCCCTGATAATTTCTGTCCTTCCCCTTCCCCACCAGTGTCTCGCCTCAGAACTCCGAAAGGTAGCCCTCTGGAGAGAGAGGGGAGATTGAGGGGAAAAAAAACAATGAAAGTCAGTCCAGCCAAAGGCTCTGAAATCGCACCAGCATAATGAAGAAGCCCTGGTGCTAATCCTACACTTCAACTTTCTGCACCAGAGAACTGAAAGTGACCTCCACTTCCAGTCTGAAGTTTAACCACCAGAAATCTTCAACACTATAGTAAGATCACAACTACAAACATCCAGGCTTGCACCTTTGAAAAGATTTCTTATCCTGAGAAGATGTAACAGGTTTCCTGTGAACCATGAATTCTTACCTCCCTTTGAACTTAAATTGGATTCTATCCTTTCTCTCTCTCTCTATCCATTCTTGTATATGCATGTGTGTGTGTGAATGTGTGAGTGGGTGAAGGTTGCAAAATTTGGGTTTTTTGCTGTTTAAATAAATGTAATATTTTTTAAAACATACGAGAAAACCTGCCATTTGTCTGTTTATTTGACCCGAAAACACTTAGGGATTAACACGCCATTTTTAACAAAACACAATTATGGTCAGTTGGGAAGTGAGGAGTGGAAGTTGCCCACACCACTTACCACCCGTCTGTAACATCTCCAATACTCATGTACTGTGTCCAAACACGTTATTTTCTGAAAAAAATCTCTCTACTTTGCATTTGATTGAATCAATACTAACTCTTTCCAGCGTTTCATTAGGGAGTCTGTTCCACAGGTTTCTTGCTGAAATAATGGCCCCAATTTTAATTGCACCACCTGATGACAGGTGATCAAAAGCTCGGACAAAGTGGTAGATTTTAAGGAGTGTCATAAGGAGGTAAGAGCGGTAGAGAGGCAGGGAGGTTTAGGGAGGGAGCTCCAGAGATTAGGGTCTTGGCAGCTACAGGCATGGCCGCCAATGGCGGAGCGATTAAAATCAGGGATGCCTGAATTGACGTCACGACCTGACAACAAAAAAAAAGTGATGTGAGGTTTCCTGAAGGAGGAGTCTCACGCTGTCTCTCTTGAGAGTTAGTTTACATTCGATGCCCGGTTCACACTCCCATGTTTGAAGTTGCCAAACCTGCAGAGTGTGAAAGCATTATCTATTGCCAGAGCTCGAAACTCTTGGGTTAAATCCCCAATCCAGGGCCAAATCCAGGAATGGGATGCATAATTAATATCTTACTGAGAGTTCTGTGGTGCTTCAGATGAGAGGGTGTGGTGAGGTTTACCAGGATGATAGCAGGGATAAGGGAATTCAGTTACATGGAGTGATTGGTGAAGCTGGAATTGTTCTCTTTAGAGTAGAGAAGGTTAAGTGAAACCTAATAGAGGTATTCAAAATAATGAGGGGTTTGATAGAGCTAGTAGGGAGAAATTATTTCCTCTGGCAAGTTGGCAGTTAACCAGAGGTCATAGATTTAAAATAATTGTTAAAAGAAGTACAGGGAAAATGAGGCATCATTTCTTCACACAGAGGTTTGTTACGATCTGGAACACGCTACCTGAAAGGGCAATGGAATCAAATTGGGCATGTACTTGAAGAGGACTAATTTGCAGTGTTATGGGGAAAAGACAAGGGTGTGGGACTAATTTGACTGCTCTTTCAAAGAACTGGCACAGGCAGCACAGGTCGAATGGCCTCCTTCTGTGCTGTAAGAATCTATGACGCTAGATTAAGCTAGAACCTCACCTATTGATTCAGGTGGATATTCAAGATCTGATTGTAGGATTTGAAAAAGAGCAGTGAGTCCGATCAGTGCTTGAGAATAGCAGTATTATAATGGCCCATCGTCCCTATGCCAGATATCTCGAGGGTAGATGCTGAGAGTCTGTCTCCCCTGGTTGGAGAGCCTATAACTAGGGATCATAGTCTCAGGATAAGCAGTCAACCATTTAGGACTGAGATGAGGACAGTGTTGTGAATCTTTGGAATTCTCTACCCAAGAGAGTTGTGGATGCTCAGTAATCGAGTATGTTCAAGGCTGAGATCGATAGAATTTTGGAGTCAAGGGGCATGGGGATGTGATGGGAAAATGGAGTTGAAATAGAAGATCAACCATGTTTTTATTGAATAGCCAAACCAGTGTATGTATGGCGTGCTCCTATTTCTTATCTTTTGATGATTTTTCTGAATGAGCGAACCACTTAGTCCCACTCACTTACCCTATTCCCAAACCCTATTTAATTGATTTCCTTTTTCAAATATGTATCCACTTTTAACTGCTAACATGGATTCTGCCTCCATCCTTACTTCTTGTAGGACAAGTCCTAACAATCGTTTGCATAAAAGAAAATTCTACGAATGTTTCGCTTTGTAGTTTTGTTGATAATTTTTAATTTTCTTGACTTCTTGCTACTTTCTTATCAACCAGCATCTCATCTGTGATATCATCCTAATGAATCACTTCTGCAGCCTCTTAATGGCCTTGACTTCTTTCCTAATATCAGGTACCCAAAAATGGGCACTATTGTAGCATAGTGGTTATGTTACTGAACCAGTAATCCTGGATTAATTATTGGGGGAATGAGATAAAATCTCACCATGGCAGCTGGAGAATTTAAATTCAGTGACTTAAACAAAAAGTATCAGTAATGATGTCCATGAAACTACTGGATTGTCATAAAAATCCATCTGGTTCACTAATGCCCTTTAGGGAAGAGAAATCTGCCATCCTTACCTGGTCTGGCCTATATGTGACTCCAGACTCACAGCAATGTGGTTGGCTCTTAACTGCTCTATGAAATGGCCTAGCAAGTCACTCAGTTGCATAGGATTGTGTGATAAATGCTGGCCTTGCCACCAACACCCACATCATGTGAATACATTTTTTTTAAAGTTGCTTCAATTGTTCACCTATGCTCAAGCTCAATGCGGCTGCCAACTTTGCTGAATTTTCCCTTACAATCTCATGCTTAATAAGGCTGAGGATCATTCCTATGCGTAGAGAAATGACTGTTATCGCAGGAAAATAATCAAATGCGTTCTAATCTTCAGAGTGCCGGCACTGAACATTTAATATGCCGATACCAAATTCCTCGCTCTTTGTGCTAAGAAGTGTTAACTCAGTGAAACCAAACAGATCAAAGCCTTTGTTAAAACAGTGGAAAGAAGACTTTATTGTGAGCATGTGAAAGATTCATACAATAATATTACAGGCAGCAAATTCCAGCGGCAAAATGTTATTTTTAAAAACTGCAGTTGGGACATGGAATGCAGCCTTTAACAAATCCGCATCACTGGACTATGAAATGATTCGTCATAGCAAGAGTGAAAATATAATGGAGGGCTGACCATCAAATTCAGAAATACCATAAAGAAAAGTCACTGATAGATATCAGCAGAAAAGGGGGGGAAATATTCACATAATTAAAAACTAAGAGAGGAGCAGATGAAGTTTGCAAGTCATTAGATTGACCTGAAGTTATGTCTGCAGCAACACAAAAATGGAAATAGTGTAATAATGGAAAAAATCTTACATGATTATTTTAAAGAAAGCGATGAATAATGAATGAGATGATTAAAAAAATCATGGACAATCATCTTTTCAGTGATAAAACTCTCAGCCTCTTGTTACAACATTGTCCTCCAGCACATAATGAGGATGGTAAGAAAAAAAATAACATCTTAATTTCAAAAGTCTTCCAGACTGCACTTTCAAACTGCTATGCAAAATATTATTTTAATTTATGCCAAATTATTACTTGTTGCTGTACTATTATAGTCATTCTTTTTTTCAGAAAGAGAATGCTATGAGCTCAATTCTTGGTCTGTACTGGCCTCAGATGGGCTAAGGGTAGAGGAGTTCCGATTTTTGGGAGTGCTTTTGGGTTAGCGAAGGGGAGATTCATTTGCTCATCTTAATCACTATTTGCCAGCACACTGTCACATTAATGAGAAAGGGAAAAGACAGTGTCCAATCTATCTTCATTTTCTCTTTATGCATCTTCAGGATGTAGGCATTGCAGGCAAAGCTGGTATTGATCATCCATCCCTTGTTGTGCTTGAGAAGGTGATGGTGCTGGTGTCCTCTACTCCTGAACCTTGGTGTTCTCTGGAATTCCCTCCCTAAATCTTACCGCCTCTACCTCTCTCTCCTCCTTTAAGACACTTGTTATAAACTACCGCATGTCCTAACACCTCTTTATGTTGCTGGTGTCACATTTTGTTGATAATCCTCCTGTGAAGTGCCTTGGGATGTTTTACTATATTATAAGTGCTATATAAATAGAAGTTGTTGTTGTGTTTTGTTCTCATTCTTATGTTGACTTTATCTGTACGGCAGATACGCCCTGGTTTGCAGGTTGTGGAAGCCGTTAACTAATTCAAGGATTAGATCATTCGCCTTTTTACTGGATTTTTTGCTTTGAGGATCCTGCTTCACTCCATCATGCATCCATCCACCTGAAGCCTTTGGCATTTTTTGCACTGGAAGTAACCCGATTTCTTAATCACTCAGAGTTGACCAGTTGCAGGTAGCACTATCTACTGTCATTACAGAGGCAGATATTAAAAGGTACCTGGACATGCACCTGAAGTGCTGGAACGTGCAAGGATATGGACCAGGTGCTGGAAGGTGGGATTAGATTGGGCAGCTAATTTTTTCAGCCAGCACAGACACAATGGGCTGAATGGCCTCATTCTGTGCCGTAACTTTTCAATGGTTCTATATTAACATCTGAACCTGACCCTCAGCTATCTTTCAAGAAAGGCTTGCATTTATATAGCACTTTTCATTTTCCTACCTCCGGACCTCCAAAGTGCTTTACAGCTATTGAAGAACCTTTGAAGTACAGCCATTGTTGTAATATTGAACCGGGGCAGCCAATTTGCACCCAACAAGATCTCACAGATGATAATGTGCTAATGACTAGATCATCTGTTTTTTTAGGTGATGGTTGAGGAATAAATATTGACCAGAGCACCAGGGAAAACTGCTCTACTCTACTTTGAAATGCCATAGGGCCTTGTACACTCACCTAAGAGGGCAAATGGGGACTTGGTTTAACATCAGTGGCACAGTGGTTAGCACCGCAGCCTCACAGCTCCAGCGGCCCGGGTTCAATTCTGGGTACTGCCTGTGCGGAGTTTGCAAGTTCTCCCTGTGACCGCGTGGGTTTTCGCCGGGTGCTCTGGTTTCCTCCCACTGCCAAAGACTCGCAGGTGATAGGTAAATTGGCCATTGTAAATTGCCCCTAGTGTAGGTCGGTGGGAGGGAATAGGGGATTAATGTAGGGTTAGTATAAATGGGTGGTTCTTGGTCAGCACAGACTCGGTGGGCCGAAGGGCCTGTTTCAGAAATAAATCTCATCCGAAAGACGGCATCTCCATCAGTGCAGCACTCCTTCAGTAGTGCACTGGAGTGTCAGCTTAGATTTGTTCTCAAGTCCATGGAGTGTGATTTGAACCCACAATCTTTTGACACATAGGTGAGAGTGAGCTGAGGCTGACACATCCAAATCATGCAACATGCTGTGAAAAACAGACAGAACAAGCTGGAATGTGCTATCATTTTCTCTCTCATCCAATCTTCCCCGACTTGGGAAAATTTTCAACCTACACAGCACCACGCCTAGCAATGCAGCTGAAAACTGACGCACGCTCTAATTGTAGTAACTGGATTTAACTCACCGGAAAAGCTTCTTTTATCCAGCTGGGACAAGCAATTCTATCTCCTACACTATCACTTTGCCAACAATAAATCCTAATTGATGGGACTGTGATGTCCAGATGACAATATTGCTACGGATATGCCTTATTAATGGGCAGCACAAAATTGCTTTTGGACATCAAGTGACTTTGGGGATTATTACCACTAAGTTGAATTTCACTCTCCAAATTAATCACACCCATTAAATATTACCAACCAAGGATAAAATTGCTGATTTACTAATCATACAGCTGAACTGAGCAAAATTAGCTCAGTGCTGATTTTAAGCACTAAGCATATGTAGTCCAGGCAAGTGGGGTTTAATTCATCTCATTTGTGAGTGCTTAGAAGCCTGAATCCCACAAGTAGCCTTTGATAAGATGACTGAAGAAGTTGTGGGGCTGCTGAAGTGTAGAGTTGCCAACTTTGGCTCAATGCATTTCTGGAGTTCTGCCATATAACGTCCTGCCTCCAACTGTCCCACACCTTCTCACACTCCAGCCACTGGTCACCTGACATGTCCTTCCTCACAGCGCACCACCATCCCATGACCAATTGCAAAGCAAAAAGACTTCTTAACCCAATTGGGTGATTCTTGACTGATGGTCAAACAGCCTTTTTCCCCCAAATCTCCAATATTTTTATAGCTAATAAACAGAATTGTTCAAAGGAAATGATAAAAACACACACCCATTTTTCTAAAACCCGCAAGACATTTTCATCACTTTGCTCACAGCAACATCTTCAATTCCTGGAGGTTAATTCTGGAAGATAGACAACTTGACTGAAGTGAACATGGTGCAGCCTGTGGTGCTTGTGAAGGGTTGCTGTCTGAGCCATACTACAGTATTATCCCCATCAGCAGCATTGTAACATGCCTGTCAAGGGGCTGGAGTGATGTTTTATTATACATCTGACAGATAGTCACTAGATTCCCTGACCTACACGCTAGCACCAAATGGTTCAACATTGCATCTCACAGGGACCCTGAAAGGACATTCCTCATTCAGTATCTGCCATGGCTCATTGGGTAACGCTCTTGCCTTTAAATCAGCACATTCTTCTTTGAAGACTCACTGCAGAGACTTGAATACAAATAGGCCGATACTTCCGGAGGGAGTGCTGAAGTGTCAGAGGTGTCATGGATGAGGTATTAAACTAAGACCCCTGTCTGCTCTCTCAAGTGGTTATAAAATATGTTCAGGAAGAAGAGGAGAATTCTCTCTGCTGTCCTGTCCACTATTTATATCTCAACCAACAACATTAAAGCAAATTATCTGGTCATTATCACATTGCTGTTTGTGGGAGCTTGCTGTGTACAAATTGACTGTAGCATTTCCTACATTCTAACAGTGACTACACTTCAAAACGTACCTCATCGGCTGTAAAGTGCTTTGGGACATCCTGTGATCATGAAAGTTGCTGCATAACATCGAGGGCTGAAGGGCCTGTACTGCGCTGTAATGTTCTATGTTCACTTCTGACTGCGTATGCGGGTGTGCAGACACAAGAAGGTGGTAACAGAACACATTTTGTGAAGCCTGGTCTGCCTGTCAGTCTTCCTCTTCTCCCAAACATGCTAGATAGGGGAATACAGATAGGGAAATGCCCACTGAAAAACCCATTGGAGCTTATATGTTCTATAAATGTATGTCTTTCTTTTCCTTTCATTTTTCATTGACAGATGGCTAAGGCCTGCATGAATGCTTGGCGGCATCTTGCAACTAGTCAGACAATGTCAGCTGTTGGTCACTGTGGCATGTCTTTTTTCATGTAGTGCCAACAGTGAAAGTGAAAACGTTGGACCAAATCTGTCCACTTAGGTCCTGCTGGAGCAGTAAGACCATTTCCAGTTCGGGAAACCGATTTACTGATGGGCTGGCTTTGCTGAGGCTCTTTCCCAGAGCAATGGCATCAGCACCCTGCCTCCATGCTCCCTGATTAATTAGGGAGGGTGGGTGGGAAGGACGGATTTCTAATTAAAGGGACCATGGCATGGGTTACAAGGGCTCACCAGCACATGGATTTTTGAGGCTGCAGCAACCACAGGAATGGAAGGAGATCTGGGAAGGCTGCTCCCCGGGTCTCTAACTCTTACCTGGAGGTCCTTTTTATTATTATTATAGCTCTGTACTGTATTTTAACTGTGCAGTTCAGTTCAGTTCAGAGATACAGCACTGAAACAGGCCCTTCGGCCCACCAAGTCTGTGCCGACCATCAACCACCCATTTATACTAATCCTATGTTCCTACCACATCTCCACATTTCCCTACCACCTACCTATACTAGGGGCAATTTATAATGGCCAATTTACCTATCAACCTGCAAGTCTTTGGCATGTGGAAAGAAACCGGAGCACCCGGAGAAAACCCACGCAGACACAGGGAGAACTTGCAAACTCCACACAGGCAGTACCCGGAATTGAACCCGGGTCGCTGGAGCTGTGAGGCTGCAGTGCTAACCACTGCGCCACTGTGCCGCCGTCCTGCTGTGAGATCTGAGGGGCTGCAGTGAGGTGAGCTGTCCCAAGAAGGAGAGGAAGAGAACGACCTCTCCAAACAAGCAGGCGAGGGTGGAAGTGGTCGAGGATGTGAGCAGCAGGAGAGTGTTCCCTTAAACATGGAGACAGTGCATTGAGAGGATCGAGGGCCTCAGGAGGGCATGACAAGTGAGTGGCATAATACTTTCAGGTGCCAAGCCCAACACTCTGACTTTCCCAGCATTCTTCTTCACAGCACTCCTCAGGTCAACACACCCTGCAGCTCCACTTATTCCTCTCTCTCCAGGTACCTCACATCCCCATCCAAACAGCCAAAACTCACACTCACATACATCCTATTGCCCTCTCATACTCATGCCTCACAGAGTCCTTCCCTCCTCTCCATACAAGCCATGATGAACACTCACACCTCTCTGCTTTCTCTCCTTGCAGGAGAAGAGATCACACAACTTGGTGAGGGGAGTGACCCTTAGGGAGCGGGTGAGGGTGGCCCTCCAGTGACAGGCACCTTATCAGCCACTGGCGATGTGTGCCCACCTGCTCAGCTCGGAAGGAGGTCACGTTCCAGGAGGCTGCAGATGTCAAGCAGCGACCTGCCATGAGAGCCTGAGCCTCTTGAGACACCCGCATGCACCGGAACCTACAACCACCGGGCTGGGAAAATTCTGCCCACTGTGACCAGGCTGTTTCCAATGGTACAATTTGCCATGTGTTTACATATCTTAGTAGGGACATAGGATCTGCTGGCCTTAGGGAAGAGGAGCCTGCTCATACAATAATTGCTTGCCAAATTGAGGCATGTTCACTTCTGACTGCGTATGCGGGTGTGCAGACACAAGAAGGTGGTAACAGAACACATTTTGTGAAGCCTGGTCTGCCTGTCAGTCTTCCTCTTCTCCCAAACATGCTAGATAGGGGAATACAGATAGGGAAATGCCCACTGAAAAACCCATTGGAGCTTATATTGGTACTGAAGGAAGTAACAAATAACCTACAATAGACACCAAGGCTTGCCTGAAACTATGTGATAGTAGGGTATAAAAAGTGAGCAAAACTGTGAAATAAATTATTTAATTAAGCTCTCCCTTATATTGCCTTGCGCTTACCATGTTTTGCAAAATAATGACGGCTGCCTAGCAACCATCGCTGATCACTTCAAATGGGCGTGCTTTTGTTTTGATGTACTGTGTACCAGAACAGCAGGAAATCATTAACCAAAGGTCTGACATTCTCTGCGGTGATTAAGTCCCAGAATGAAGAAAGCATTAACCAAAAGAGGGGAATCATTCACCAAAACTCAGAATGCGGTGTGCAGACTCAAATTAATATTAACATAGGTGACTGCTTCCAGCCCCACTGTTTGCTCAATGGGAAAACAAAACATTAGGGCAATAACTCAGTTGGAAGTCTGCCTATTTTCAGCGCTGTCTCCTCTTGCTTTCATTACTACCAACACTGTGACTTTGCCTACTGAGACACCCTCTGTAAGTCCTCTGCAACTCTCTTGTTGCAGGATACTTGATTTATTTCTGGACAGGCAATTCAATGCCCAGTTAGTGAAGAGCATTGGTTTTTTTGTGCCCGCAAGTGCCTCTGCAATTTGTGTAAACTATTAACTTGTAATATCAAGCATCTGTACCTAAGGCATTGCATATTCCTTAATGGACCCATTACCAAAGGTCAAGTGATCTATTTCTAGTTATTAAACTATATAGTTTTCATGAAATATATCTATCATTCTATTAGGTGACTAATTCACCAGTAGCTGTAAATTAAGATGTATAAATGACATAAATCATTCTTTATTGGATAATGACTTCATATTTACCACCCGCTTAGGTTTAACAACCATACACATGATAGTTTTAGCTTAGTAATTAGCAATATTTCCCATAAGATCTGAAAAAGGGCCTTAATATGCCTCAATTGTGACAGAACTGGCTCCTGGTCAAATGTACGAGTGGAGAAAGATTAGATTAGATTAGATTAGAGATACAGCACTGAAACAGGCCCTTCGGCCCACCGAGTCTGTGCCGAACATCAACCACCCATTTACACTAATCCCATATTCCTACCAAACATCCCCACCTGTCCCTATATTTCCCTACCACCTACCTATACGAGTGACAATTTATAATGGCCAATTTACCTATCAACCTGCAAGTCTTTTGGCTTGTGGAAGGAAACCGGAGCACCCGGAGAAAACCCACGCAGACACAGGGAGAACTTGCAAACTCCACACAGGCAGTACCCGGAATCGAACCCGGGTCCCTGGAGCTGTGAGGCTGCAGTGTTAACCACTGCACCACTGTGCCGCCTAATGATGCTAAGGGAAACCTCAGTTCTGCAAATGCGGTATGCATGTTAGCAGAATTAAATAATACTGCTGAACCTCAGTGCTTAAAACCTCATCTTTGACACAAAATCAAGCATAAAAAATTATTATAACATCTTCACCACCCTCTCCTCTATAAAGGCCTCACAAAAATGATATTTCTCTTCCTCCTGTTCTTAAGTCCCTTTTTATTAATAATTGACTTATGTGCTTCTAGAAACTGACCCAGTGATTTATTTATTTATATTGCTACAAATCTGACTGAAAATAGTTTAATATGCCGAGTGACAAGTTCCACGTCTTTTAAAAACACATTAAATAAAACTCTTCATTCTACTATCCACAATCAATATCTCTAAAATTTACAATATTTTTAAATAAGCATCCTAACTTGTATTAAAAGAAAGACATGCATTTATATAGCACCTTGCACAACCTCAGGATGTCCCAAAGCGTTTTACATCCAATTTTGAAGTGCAGTCATTGTGATAATGTAGGAAAATTGGCAGTAAATTTCTGCACAGCAAGGTCCCACAAAAAGCAATTTGCTAATGACCAGTTTTAGTGATATTGGTTGAGGGATAAATATTGGCGAGGACACCAGTGATAACTACCCTGCTCTTCTTCAAAATAATGTCATGGGATCTCTTACCTGAGAGAGCAGAGGGGAGATCAGTTTAACATCTCATCCAAAAAACAGCACCTCCACAAAGTGTAGCATTCCTTCCATACTGCATTGGAGTGTCAGCCTAAATTACAAACTTAAATCTCTGGAGTTGAACTTGAACACTCAACCATCTGATTTAGAGGCAAGAATATTAGCACACTTACTAGGTCAAATGAACCATCAAGAAGATCGCCCCCCTCAAATCTAAATCGGGGGACATAATCACTGACCAACGCAAACAGATGGACCGCTGGGTTGAGCACTACCTAGAACTGTACTCCAGGGAGAATGTTGTCACTGAGACTGCCCTCAATGCAGCCCAGCCTCTACCAGTCATGGATGAGCTGGACATACAGCCAACCAAATCGGAACTCAGTGATGCCATTGATTCCCTAGCCAGCGGAAAAGCCCCTGGGAAGGACAGCATTACCCCTGAAATAATCAAGAGTGCCAAGCCTGCTATACTCTCAGCACTACATGAACTGCTATGCCTGTGCTGGGACGAGGGAGCAGTACCCCAGGACATGCGCGATGCCAACATCATCACCCTCTATAAAAACAAAGGTGACCGCGGTGACTGCAACAACTACCGTGGAATCTCCCTGCTCAGCATAGTGGGGAAAGTCTTTGCTCGAGTCGCTCTGAACAGGCTCCAGAAGCTGGCCGAGCGCGTCTACCCTGAGGCACAGTATGGCTTTCGTGCAGAGAGATCGACTATTGACATGCTGTTCTCCCTTCGTCAGATACAGGAGAAATGCCGTGAACAACAGATGCCCCTCTACATTGCTTTCATTGATCTCACCAAAGCCTTTGACCTCGTCAGCAGACGTGGTCTCTTCAGACTACTAGAAAAGATCGGATGTCCACCAAAGCTACTAAGTATCATCACCTCATTCCATGACAATATGAAAGGCACAATTCAACATGGTGGCTCCTCATCAGAGCCCTTTCCTATCCTGAGTGGTGTGAAACAGGGCTGTGTTCTCGCACCCACACTTTTTGGGATTTTCTTCTCCCTGCTGCTTTCACATGCGTTCAAATCCTCTGAAGAAGGAATTTTCCTCCACACAAGATCAGGGGGCAGGTTGTTCAACCTTGCCCGTCTAAGAGCGAAGTCCAAAGTACGGAAAGTCCTCATCAGAGAACTCCTCTTTGCTGACGATGCTGCTTTAACATCTCACACTGAAGAATGCCTGCAGAGTCTCATCGACAGGTTTGCGTCTGCCTGCAATGAATTTGGCCTAACCATCAGCCTCAAGAAAACGAACATCATGGGGCAGGATGTCAGAAATGCTCCATCCATCAATATTGGCGACCACGCTCTGGAAGTGGTTCAAGAGTTCACCTACCTAGGCTCAACTATCACCAGTAACCTGTCTCTAGATGCAGAAATCAACAAGCGCATGGGTAAGGCTTCCACTGCTATGTTCAGACTGGCCAAGAGAGTGTGGGAAAATGGCGCACTGACACGGAACACAAAAGTCCGAGTGTATCAGGCCTGTGTCCTCAGTACCTTGCTCTACGGCAGCGAGGCCTGGACAACGTATGCCAGCCAAGAGCGACGTCTCAATTCATTCCATCTTCGCTGCCTTCGGAGAATACTTGGCATCAGGTGGCAGGACTATATCTCCAACACAGAAGTCCTTGAAGCGGCCAACATCCCCAGCTTATACACACTACTGAGTCAGCGGCGCTTGAGATGGCTTGGCCATGTGAGCCGCATGGAAGATGGCAGGATCCCCAAAGACACATTGTACAGCGAGCTCGCCACTGGTATCAGACCCACCGGCCGTCCATGTCTCCGTTATAAAGACGTCTGCAAACGCGACATGAAATCGTGTGACATTGATCACAAGTCGTGGGAGTCAGTTGCCAGCATTCGCCAGAGCTGGCGGGCAGCCATAAAGACAGGGCTAAATTGTGGCGAGTCGAAGAGACTTAGTAGTTGGCAGGAAAAAAGACAGAGGCGCAAGGGGAGAGCCAACTGTGCAACAGCCCCAACAAACAAATTTCTCTGCAGCACCTGTG
This sequence comes from Heterodontus francisci, assembly GCF_036365525.1. Classification (NCBI taxonomy): domain Eukaryota; kingdom Metazoa; phylum Chordata; class Chondrichthyes; order Heterodontiformes; family Heterodontidae; genus Heterodontus; species Heterodontus francisci. Next base: position 11,326,087 of record NC_090385.1, read on the forward strand.
GAAGAGCCTGTCACTCCAGAATTGGCCTTTATAGCCACTCCAGGCGCTGCTTCACAAACCACTGACCACCTCCAGGCGCGTATCCATTGTCTCTCGAGATAAGGAGGCCCAAAAGAAAGAACTAGGTCAAAGCAATTAATTATCAACCAAATGGTATTCCAATTGTTTCAGGTTCACTGCCATTCTTGTTATGTTACAATGGCGCATGGTGTAATATGGGTTGGAATTTTACCAGTCCTTTGGAGGTGGGTTGGGAGGTGGGAAGGCTGGCAAAATGGCATTTGAAGGCATCGGGGTGGTGCTCGATGTCTTCCTGCTGCCATTCCATTATACCAGATCAGCCACCTCCCCGGAGTCCAACTGAGCCATTTAAGTCGCCAATTAAGGGCCACTTCCTGCCTCCGTGGGCATTTTGGCTGTCGGGAGAGCCTACCCCGCGTGGGAAATCTGTCCAGCAAAACCTGGCGGCCTCCCAGCGAGTTCCAGGGAGTTGGGACGCTTCTTTTTGGGTACTTCACGATCCACAGAGGGGTCCCTTGGTGGCAATGGCCGCTCCCATGGCAACAGCTCCACCTGCCTGGCTCCAGTGTCTCTCAACCCCATTAACCCTTCTTTGAGGGCACATCAACCATTGAGGCGCCCTCTCCTTGCAGCTGCAGCCTCAGCAATGGCACCCGCTAGCAGTAGCGCTGCTGAGTCTACCAAGCTGCCACCCCTATGATCTGTAATGGGGATGGCAGCCCCGGCAGCAGCCACTTAATTGGCCACCACCGGGAATATGCCTCCCGGGTCCCGCCGACGAACAAAGCGGAGTCACCTCCTGCTTTCCACCCCATTAGTCAGACCTCAACCGCAGTGGAAAAATTCAGCCCATAATGCCTAATTATGAACATGTCACAGTCAATTAGCCTTGTTAATTGTGCCACCACCTTCCATACAATGACCTTGTACAATTGTTCAGTCTGACTAACCTTTTGCATTTGAGTTAAGAAACTTTAGGTGCCAATGCAGTATTTCTGCTCTTAGCAGACACTTGATGGTTTTACAAAAGTACTCCCATTTTTGTTAAATTTTGAGGACTTGTGTTTTATTTGGGAAAACTGAAAAGGATTCCATGGATTTTTTTTCCACTGAGATCATTGAAAGGACTGAGAGATCTTGTTTGTAAACAATGTGTACTGGAAGTCACCTGTCTTCAGATAAATACCCAGCAGGGGCTATTAGCCTTGAGGGAGATGTTTAGAGAGAAGTGACAGGTCAAGATTTATAGGGGTCAGGAGGGTTGAGTTTTGAGATATTGTTTTTTGACTTTGTTTCGTACATTTGAAAAATCAACCTGAAGGACAAAACCCCAGCGAAGCCTGTTCCATCTCTTTGAAAAGCCTGCCAGTTTCTCCATCTCCTTGAGAAGCTCTTAGCAACGAGTGTAAGAAATAGAGAAATTGATAATGTATTCCTCCTGAAAGGCCTGCCTGAAATCCTGGTTGTCGCAATTCTCCTGAGACACTGGAAAAAGCTGCCCGATAAATCCTCGATGCCGCCTGAACGAATTGCTCCAGAGAAAGATCCCAGTGACAGCTGTCTACACGTATTTGGGGCAACAAACCAAACAAGTGACAACTGTCATCTTTCCGTATCTTCTCTTTTTATTTCAAGAATTAGGAAGTATTTGGCCAAAGTATTCTTTTTTGTCTTTTTTGTAACAGAGCTGCAAAAAGAAAATTACTATTTTTTTCAGGTTCACCAGTTGGTTTTTGTGTGTGTGTGTGTGTGTGTGTGTGAGGGCCTAAGGTAAAAGGGAACTTTCATATTTCAATCTGTGTGTTAATGCTTTGCTTTGTTACTCGATATGTCTTTTATTTAATAAACTGATAATTTTGTTTTTTATTAAAGAAACCTGGTTGGTGTATTTTATTCTGGGATAAAGAGTAGAGTATATGACTGTATCAGTGACTGGGTAAACATTTAACTATATGTTATGACAGTTGGAGAAGCGGAACTAGAAAAGACAGTGCACTCCTCCCACCTCAGACGTAACAAATGCAAAAGGTGGTTTTTTTCCAGTGCTTGATGGAATATTGGGACTGTAAACAATTATTTCCCATGTATAATGAAAATCAGTGTGTACTCCAATATTGTAATTGAAGCAATAAAACAGTATTGATTTTAAAACTATATTGCTGTATTGTAATTAATGTAATGTTAAATGCATATTGTGTCATTGGTAACACTTTAGTCCTGTGAGTTCAAATTGTCCTCTACTGCACAATGCACAATTGAACATAGCAATCTTTTACTGTTTTTTTCCACAGGTGATTGCATGGTTGCTTGGTGCATAGGAAGTGTTTAGTCACAACGCTCCATGCATCTTGAGTGTGGGGCAGGCTCAATGGACCAGCTGTTGTTTTCTCTGTTTGACGTTTTCATATGTTCAATGGAAATGAAAGTCTGGCGGGGTGAAAAATGGGCTACAATTTCAGGTTATCACCCAAGACACAGTTTCCATTGTCTTCCCTGTGAGATGTCCAACTGAGGTTCCTGTTTGAAATTCCACCCATCGTGCCTACGTCAATGCTATGAAAGAGCTGTCAAATTAATCCCACTCCCCTGCTCTTTTCCCATTACCCTACAAATTCTTCCTTTTCAAGCATATATCCAATTTCCATTGAGCCTACTCCACCACCCTTTCGGGCAGTGCATTCCAGATCATAACAATTCACTATGTTAAAAAAAAATCACCTCACCGCACCCCCCCTCCCCACCGCCCAACCCACTGATTTTATTTTTTAATCATTTTATTGTACACCTCCAAATACAGCTTCAGGAAGAAAATTGAGTGGAACCAATGTTTTCTGTGTGATAGGACTTTGAAAAGCTGAAAACTGGAGAAAGAAAGGAAAATGGGAAGGAAAATTGCATAGCGAAACTACCTTTACAATGTACTAGCCAATAAGTCAAAGCTGAAATAACATTGTTCTTATCAGGGCACTTCAGTTATAAATGTGACAAAGACACCACAAAAGCCTTTGACTCTTGAATGATACTCTGAGGTTATCTTAACTGGATGTACATAGATGCTTGGATTTCCATCAGAGCGAGAGAGCTCTTCAAACTAATAGCATGAGGGCAAGCTCTGTTTTCACATGTTGCTGAGTTGAGAATTGTTTTATCACATTTCATTCCATGTGATTGCTACCATCTTCAGAGAGAAAGAAAACACAACACTTACTTTTGAATGTTTGATTCTTCCAAAGGTCGTGTCACAGAGGCGTATGTCCGTGTAATTGTTCCTGCAGCATAAATACTCTATTATCAGCCAACCAGTGTGGTGGGGGTGCTCAGTCTGCCTGCCAGAGACTCAATGTAGACTGGAGACAAATGTTCCACAGAAGCTGCCATGATGCAAAATGCATTTAATTAACAAAAACAAGAAATGCTGGATTCACTCAGCAGGTCTGGCAGCATCTGTGGAAAGAGAACTCTGCTTCTCTTTCCACAGATGCTGCCAGACCTGCTGAGTGAATCCAGCATTTCTTGTTTTTGTTTCAGATTTCCAGCATCCGCAGTATTTTGCTTTTATTATGCATTTAATTAAGTTTATTTTGGGGAATTGCCCTTTATCATTCTCTGGATCATTCCTTCTTGGAATTATGAATGCAGTTATGGAGTTGGTTGAATAGGAAAAAGAAAAGAAAGGCTTGTGTTTATATAGCATCTTTCACAACCTCAGTACTTTGCAGTGCACTTTACAGCCAGTGGCGTACTTGTGAAATGTAGTTACTGTTGAAATGTAGGAAACGCAGCAGCCAATTTGCACACAGCAAGGTCTCACAAACAGCAATGCGGTAATGGCCAGGGATTCTGTTTTAGTGATGTTGATTGAGGAATAAATATTGGCCCAGTACCCCAGGGAGGACTCCCCTGCCCTTATTCGAAATAGTGGCCATGGGATATTTTATGTCCACCAGCGAGTACAGCTCAGCCCTCAGTTTATCGCCTTTCCCAAAAGACGGCACTTTAAAAGCATAGCACACCCTCCATAAAGCACTGAAGTGTCATCCTGCACTCTTGTGCTCAATCTCTCAGTGAGGGCACAAAAATGAGACCTATATTCCCTTACACGTGTTGAAGACATTAATGCATTATGGTAGTCCAAACATTGTGCCTTGCAAAAGGTTCCCCTACCCTCTTATATAGAAGTGAGCAGGTGGGTGAGGAAAGTAAGTTGCACAATTGCACAATGTTTCAAAACTAAAATCTGATTGATAAATTTGCAGCCTCAAAGGAATAAACATAGCGACATTAGAAACAGGAACTGGCCACTTAACCCCTTGGGCCTGTTTTGCCCTTTAGTCACCTTTGATCTCCATCTTGATATACATACTGAACAAATGAATCTATCAATCTCAGTCTTGAAAATTTCAATTGTCCTCCAGCGTCCACAGACTTTTGGGAAAGAGCTCCAAATTCCCACTATCTTTTTGTGTGGAAAAAGTGCTTCCTGATTTTGCTCTTGAATTGTCCAGCTCTAATTTTAAGATTATGTCCCATTTATATTGATTTCTTTCACCAGAGAAAATAGCTTCTCTGTATCTAACCTTTCAAATCCTTTTAACATTTTAAACAGCCTTATCAGATCTCCCCTCAATCTTCTATATCAAAAGGAAAACAAGCTAGGTTTATGCAACTGATACTCATAATTCAACCCTTGAAGCCCTAAAAGCAGATAAAACTAGTAATAAAAAGTGACTGAATGATAAGTAGATCAGAACTGAAGGAATTCTTATTGGCACAGTGGTTAGCATCGCAGCCTCACAGCTCCAGCGACCTAGGTTCAATTCTGGGTACTGCCTGTGTGGAGTTTACAAGTTCTCCCTGTGTCTGCATGGGTTTCCTCCGGGTGCTCCAGTTTCCTCCCACAGCCAAAAGACTTGCAGGTTGATAGGTAAATTGGCGATTATAAATTGCCCCTAGTATAGGTAGGTGGTAGGGGAATATAGGGACAGGTGAGGATGTGGTAGGAATATGGGATTAGTGTAGGATTAGTATAAATGGGTGGTTAATGGTCGGCACAGACTCGGTGGGCCGAAGGGCCTTTTTCAGTGCTGTATATCTAAATTTAAATCTAAATTTTAGCACAATCTCAGCTGATGCATCTGTGTACTATTAAGGAAGCTACACTGTTGGAGGGCCCACCTTCTGATGAGGAGTTTGCCTGTGCCGGTGGATGCAAAAGATCCACTGTCACTATTTAAAGAAGAGCGGGGAGATCACCCAGTGTCCGAACCAAGGATGCTCCCTCATTTAACACCACCAAAATTAGAGTATTTGGACTATCAGTCAATTATTGTTTGAGAACAAACAATGACGTGACAGTGACTACACTTCAAATGTACATATTTGAGGGCATGAAAGGTGTTCGACAAATGCAAGTACTTTCTTATTTTTCTTTATTATTAAAGGATTTCTCAACTGTGCCTTTCTTACCTCCAGACCTGACTATTCCAATGCTTTTCTGGGCAGCCTCCCACCTTTCATCCTTCGTCAACTCGAGCTAATTTGAAACTCCACTGCCAGGAACCTAATTTGTTTCAATATCCTTTCACCTATCAGCCCCAGTGTTCGCTGACCTACACTGGCTCCCGGTCCAGCAACAGCTCCAATTTAAACTTCTCATTCTTGTATTCAAATCCCTCCATGGCCTTCGCCCCTCCCTATCTCTCTAACTTCCTCCTGCCCCACATCCGTCCAAGATCTCTGCACTCCTCCAAATCCGGCCTCTTGAGCACCCCCGAGTTTCATTGACCCAACATTGGTGGCTGTGTCCTCAGCCGTCTAGGCCCCAACTTCAAGATTTCCCTCCCTAAACCGCTTCACCTCTCTACCTCTCTCTACTACTTTAAGTTGCTCCTTATAACCTACCTCTTATTAAACCTATCTGTGCAAAACCTTTGCTTACCAGCGTATTTATATGAGTTGGTGTCAAATGTTGTCTGATTTATGCTCCTGTGTATCACCTTGGGACATTTTTATTATGTTAAAGGCACTCTATAAATGTAAAGTGTTGTTGTTGATATTTCAAAGTCAAAATGGATTCCACCATATGTGGCCAACAGAAATAGCTACACAAATAGCACAGGGAAACTAAAGCTGGAAATCAATCCTGAAAAATCTTGAAACATTTAGCGCCTTTCATGAGCTCAGAGGTGGTTCTGAAGTGTAGTCATTGTTGTAATGTAGGAAACATGGTAGTCAATTTGTAAACAGCAAGCTCCCACAAACAGCAATAGGATATTGACCAGATAATCAATTTCATTGATGTTGGTTGAGGGAGAAATATTAGCCAGGACACTGGGGAGAACTTCCCTGCTCCCGTTCAAAATAATGGCCATGGGATCATTTTCGTCCACCTGATAGGGTAGGCGGGGCCTATGCTTTAACGTTTAACCATAACTCGGCACCTCCAACAGGGCAGCCCTCCCTCACTAAGGTGCTCGGCTGGATAATGTGTTTAACCATTTAGAGTGGGATTTGAAACAACCATCTGATGCAGAGGCAAGAGTGTTATCCACTGAGACAGATCCAATGTATCAAATGTTAGCATCATTCTCAGGTTGTCTATTCCATGGGACAGTTACAGAGTAAAACACCCTCAATACCTCTAATTCAAATAACATCCCCTGCAGCTCCAATATGAATTTTTCATTTACCCCAAGAAGTTTCTTTGGTATGGGCGATGCTCATGTTCCAACCTATACATCCTTCCCAGCTCCCAATGTTAGAGGATAGCAATGTTTTAATTATAATTTGCTTTTCAGGTCAGTCGGGTTCATAGATATTTCAGTAAATTGTCACAAATGTGTAAATGCACACTAATTAAACAAAGACTTAAAAGTAGTGTATGCACCAAATGTGCATGAGTTCAGTACATGTTGCATTTAATTGTCTTCTACATCCTTAATTAACAGGCAAATGCTAAAGGTTACTATTACTGCACTATGAAGAGAAATCAATAGCAATACAAAGTTAGCAGACTACGATTAACTTCAGGACAGTCTGAGTAACCCTTTCCTTACATCACAATGAGAAATACCTTTAAGAAAATTGCATTCAACTATTGTGCAACTAAATGTCTGCTGTGGCATGATTATTAGAGTGGGGAAAGATTTATCAATCAACTTTTCACACGTGGTGAGTAATCTTTATCAAGAGAAGCGTTTGTCACAGCTTTTAGTATTACAAAGAACAAAGAACAGTACGGCACAGGAACAGGCCATTCGGCCCTCCAAGCCTGCGCCGATCATGATGCCTGCCTAAACTATAACCTTCTGCACTTCCGGGGCCCATATCCCTCTATTCCCTTCCTATTCATGTATTTGTCAAGATGTCTCTTAAACGTCGCTATCGTAACTGCTTCCATCACCTCCCCCGGCAGCAAGTTCCAGGCACTCACCACCCTCTGTGTAAAAAACTTGCCTCGCACATCCTTTCTAAACTTTGCCCCTCTCATCTTAAACCTATGTCCCCTAGTAACTGACTCTTCCACCCTGGGAAAAAGCTTCTGACTATCCACTCTGTCAATGCCGCTCATAACTTTGTAAACCTCTATCATGTCACCCCTCCACCTCCGTTGTTCCAGTGAAAACAATCCGAGTTTATCCAACCTCTCCTCATAGCTAATGCCCTCCAGACCAGGCAACATCCTGGTAAACCTCTTCTGTACCCTCTCCAAAGTCTCCACATTCTTCTGGTAGTGTGGCGACCAGAATTGCACACAATATTCTAAGTGTGGCCTAACTAAGGTTCTGTACAGCTGCAGCATGACTTGCCAATTTTTATACTCTATGCCCCGACCGATGAAGGCAAGCATGCCGTATGTCTTCTTGACTACCTTATCCACCTGTGTTGCCACGTTCAGTGACCTGTGGACCTGTACGCCCAGATCTCTCTGCCTGTCAATACTCCTAAGGGTCCTGCCATTGGTAGGAGGTTCCATAGACTAAGCTTCCCTCAGTCGCAAATCAAACAGTGATCAGTCTGCAGAGAGTCTTTTAGAAACCTTCAATATCAAAATTGATTCCGCCTTTGAAAATAGGTCCGAATGGCCTAACACAAACATTTTTTTCTCTCTTACCGATATAATTAAAAAAAACAAAATATGTAAAACAGCTCCTTGGAAAGCTCTGAGGCGGTGTTAAAAGCCATGTTAACATTCTTGTACATTATTCATCTCCCAGATAACATAAATGTGTAATGGAGAATGAATATTGTATGAAGTCCGGTAATTGCTTGATATGTCACATTTGGATCTAAGTCGGAGGTTAATAGCATACCAAGCTTACACACAGCACTCCAACTTTTCAAGCAATGAACTTCACTTGTGCATTGCAATAGATGACAGGACAAAAATTTCTTATGCAAATAATAGGTGTTATAAGAGGTTATTTATTACTATTTACCCTGTGATATTTGTTTCTGCTGAATATTTTGTTCATTGTACACAATCAATTTGTAAAACGTTTTAACAATGCAACTAATGTTTTATTCAGCACCTGAAAAATTACCTGCATTTGTGTCAATCGGTTTGAGTTGCTCATGTGATTATTGTTGTTTCAGACAGAATAAAAATATTGATCTGTTGCTGCATTAGTAACGATATGCCTTCTTAAAATAAAAGCTGTGTCGGATGACAGGAATAGGCCATTCAGCCCCTCACACCTGTTCTGCCCTTCAATTAGCTCATGGCTGATCTGCATCTTAACTCCATTTACCTGTCTTGGTTTTGTAACCCTTAATACCCTTAAATAACAAAAACTATCAGCTTCAGTTTTCAAATTTTCAATTGACACCCCCCCGCCCCCTCCCCCCCAGCCTCAAAAGCTTTTTGGGGGAGAGAATTCCAGATTTCCACTACTCTTTGTGTAAAAGAAGTGCTTCCTGATATCGCCCTTGAGTGAGCGAGCTCTAAAACATGTTACACTGCTGGTCTGAGATCAATATAAGATCAAGCACACTGGTTTAGAATGAAACAGGAACAGGCAAATGCTGAAAATACGCAGCATATTGGTCAACGACTGCAGAGAAAATAAATGAAGGCTGGGAATTTCCTGGAAGTCGCTCCTGCTCTGCCATTGGAACTCAGCTGGAAGCACAATGTGCACGTATATGGGATTCCCATCACACTTCTGTCAAAGTAAAGATGCCAGAGCATGAGCTGCACCAAGAAAATTTTCTTGTCTAAGGAACTTGCATTATCACATTCTCACGACATCTCAGAGCGTTTTTTTAAAAAGAAGACTTGCATTTCTATAGCGCCTTCCATAACTATACGACATTCCAAAGCACTTTACAGCCAATGAACCACTTTTAAATTGTAGTCACTATTATAACGTAGGAAATGCAGCAGCCAATTTGTGCACAGAAAGATCCCACAAACAGCAATGTCATAAGTCCAGATATTCTGTTTTTGATTGAGGGATAACTTGACCATTATGCTGTGGAAAACTCCCCCTGTTCTTCAAAATAATGCAATGGGATCTTTTGCGCCCATCTGAGAGGGCAGACGGGGCCTTGGTTTAATGTCTCATCTAAAATATGGCACCTCTAGCAGTGCAGTGCTCCCTCAGTATTGCACTGCAAGTGTCAACTTTGATTTTTGAGCTCAAGTCTTGGAGTGACGCTTCAACCCGCAGCCTTCTGGCTCAGAGATGAGAATGGTACCCACTACACCACAGCTGGCATACTTTCCAACCACCAATGACAATAACTTGCATTTATATAGTACCTTTAATGTCACAAACCACCCGAGGGTGCTTTACAGAAGCGATTACCAAGCAAAATTGGATACTAAGCCACATAAGTAGATATTAGGACAGGTTGCCAAAAGCTTAGTCAAAGAGGTAGGTTTTCAGGAGCATCTTAAAGGATGAGAGAGCGATAGAGAGGGTTAGGGAGCAAATTCCCAAGTTTACAATCTAGGCAGCTGACGCGACAGCCATCAATGGTGTAGAATTAAAATTGGGGATGCACAAAAGCCAGAATTTGAGGAATGCAGAGATCCTGATGTGTTGAAGGCAATGAATTGCTTGTGAGTCACTGCTGTTACGAAGGAATATGTAGCAACACAATTGTGCCGTGACAGTTCTACACAATTTAGGAGTTCCAATGGTTGAGGCATGTAATCCCTAATATTGAACCCCGACCCTTAAAATAGTCTGACTGCTGCACCTACTATGCTATGATTATTGACAGTGTGCAGGAAGGCTGAAAGCTCCATAATTAGTTACCATTAAAAGTGACTTCACTGAAAGCCACTCAATAGAACGCATTTGAACAGACTGCAGATTCAGTGAGTCCCTCATATTATAAATTGCAGTTTGGCAAGCTAAGCATTGGATCAATTCTTGGATAACAGACCAGTCTATGTCTTAGAAAGTAGTCATTTTTATTTATCTATTTGTCTCATGCAGATAGAGATGTTGCAAAGGGAAAATTACAGACAGGACTGGTCAACTGCTCTTTGTCAGTGTCATGCTAGGCCCCCATTTGCCAAGAATGAGGCACATTAATTTTTTCATGAACATTGATTTTAAACTGTTGCTGAACTGAGGAAAGGACTTGTTAAACAGATCAGCTGTAGCTGGAAATGATATTCACATATTAACAGACAGTGCTTGGAAGGACAAAGGCCATTCCCTGACACATTCAACCCACAATGGACCTTGATCACCAGGTATTGTGTGTAAGAGGAGCATTCCAGAGATTACTAAGGTGATACAATCCAGGACTGGTTGGACCAGTCAGTCACATGACTAACTGACTCTTGCAGGGTTTTTTTTTGAACTAGCCACAGAGAGTTTGAACTCAGAAAGACTGTTTGCTCCTGGACTGAGAAGATCTCTCCTGTCTGCTCCCATCTCTTTCTCACAAGCCTCTGAATCTACTGAAGACACATGAACCCCAAGAGAGAAAAGTCACCTACGGTGAACAAAGTTTAAGAAGAATACTGGGCCCCAACGAAAAGCAAGATCTACCCACAATCAAGGACCCAAAGAACTGTAACAACAACTCTTCAGATATTGCCTCAAACTTTTCCACTTTATTTTTCCTCTGCCTTTTCTGTCTCTATTTGCATGTGTGTATTGCGTGTGCACGCTCGCGTGGGTACGTCGTATATCGTAGGCATTAACCGAATTAGAGTTTAAGTTCAAGTTTAATAAATTTCAACTTTTCTTCTTTAAACCTAAGAAAACCTGTGTGTGCTGGTTTCTTTGCCTTATAATTGGAAAGCGGTGAACAAGGATTCACCAAGGGGGAGCTAAAAACATGGTGTGTTTAAAATAAAACCCTGTTACAGTAAGACTAGGTGAAGGCTAAGAGGGACCCCTAGAAACATTTCTCATCTGGTCATAACAGTCAGCTAGTAGGGTTGCACGGCATCATCAATGGATGAGTCTACAATCCACATTCTCCTATCCTGATGACAGTAGTCAACACTGCAGCAAGAGATTGCAGGCAAGAGCTTAAAATGCACAGAAAAAAGGTTAAAAAGTGTATTTTTCTTTCTTCTACTGAAGATTCCCACAGCACGATTTTGAATAAGAGCAGTGGAGTTCTCCCTAGTGCCTTGGCCAATATTTATCCCGCAATCAACATCACTAAAACAGATTATCTGCTCATTGTCACATTGCTGCTTTTTGGCTCCTTGCTGTGTCTGAGCAAATTGGCTGCTGTATTTCCCACATTACATTGATGTACTTCAGGAAGTATTTCATTGGCTGTGAGATGCTTTGGGCTGTTCTGGGGTTGTGAAAGGCACAATGTTAACCTAAGTCTTTCTACCTTTCTTTTTAAAGATACATTACCGAAGCACGTGTGGGATTTCACCTGCCTTCTTTAACTTGAGTGACATGTGACTCATTTTCACTCTTATCTGGATGAGCTGCTCTGAGTTCATTACCTACTGCATGACCATACAAGGCATTTTTATCAAACCCTATAATTATAATTACTGAAACGAAAGGTTTTCTAGTTTACCCTGCAGCTAAGTAATGAAGGAGGACTCCCTTTGCAATTCAAAGTTACATTTGCATAATTGGTTTTGGAAATATATCAAAATTTAAATGTGAACTTGTAACATGATGAACTGATATCAAGGTGCTTTCAAACATAGAAAAATTAATGGATTTTTTTCCATACATCTTTAGCAAGCTTTTTTTATTGCAAATATAATAATGGTTTAACTACCTAAAAGATAATTACCAAAAAGGCAATTATTGAAATAGGTTCCGTATTGCAGAAGGCAAAAATTGCATACTTTGTGTCACCGACTCCTGCACTTTGCAGGCTGTATTTACCATTTGAGTACTGTCTGTCGAACAAAAACATAAAACATTTTTATCAATTTGTTATTTTGAATGTTATAAAGCAGAACCTTTTGATAAAACAATGCTGGTCTACACCAAAATCTCTTTAAGTTTATAAAGTAAGTAGTTCAGTAAGCAGAACAGGAAAGTCTCGGGTTGAAACCCCTATCTGAGCTAAATTAGACAATCTATGGGAGAGTGATAGGAATGCTCTAAATGGTTCTAATTGGTCTCAGCACCCTAGCATTATTAAAAGGAAAATTCATCTAAGGTTCTCACTTTCAGGATTGTTATTCAGTGATGTTTGCTGGATGTGTATATTGGACTCGGCCCCATTTTACATCACTATAATTTTGCATTACCTTCTTCCCACAACCTTTTTTCTGAACTTCTTCCACCTGGGGTGTACGTAGAACAATCTTTGAAGGTGACAGGTTAAATTGAGAAGGCCATTATAATGCTTTCAGGATCGTGGGCTTGATGAGCAGAGTCAGAGGGCTGAATTTAGTGACCCCATTGTGAGTCCCGGTCAGTGGACCTATAAGCAGGTGTCGTTTCCGCCTGTGACGCATGCTCCCACTTTACATAATGGAGGCATGGAACCCATCATACTCTACGATGGGAATGGGCTCCAAGGTGCTGATTGCAGTGCACCCGAGATATAGCTCACCAAACTCTTGCACCCAATACAATGCCCATCTGTGCAGAGTGATCCCCATATGGTACCCATCGGACCCTTTTACCCGAGACTAAGCCCACTCGTGCAGAATGCACAGCACTGCATGCCGACAATGGCCTCTGCTCCCCCCTCTTCCCCTATCCACTGCTCCCATGGCTGCCTTCCCATTGCGGCACTGAGGCCTTGCCTCAGTGCCACCACCTTTCAATGGTCAGGGATCCGAAAACACGTGAGGGCCGCCCCTCATCCACTTAATTCCAAGCCCCGCATTGAATCATTATCAATTACATGTAAATGTATTATAATTATCTGTTCTACAGTTTAAATTGCACTCCCACCGCGTCATGGCAGAAACACTGCCTTGGTGCTTTTCCGCCACTGACTAAATATGGAACCAAAGTCACGATGTCGGATTTCTGGGCGGATGCACCTGACGCTGTTCGCCAGCAAATCCCCTTACTTCCATTCCTGCTCCAAATGGGCTCATTAAATTCGCCATAGAGTGCAACAAAAAGGACACATGCAAAAGCTTTATAAAACATTGGTTCAGCCTCAGCTGCAATATTATGTTCAATTCTGGACACCACAACTTAGAAAGGCCTTAGAGATGTTGCAGAAGAGATTTACGAGAATGATACAAAGATGATGAAAGCAGCTTCAATAGTAACTTTCAAAAGGGAATTGGGTAACTAGTTGAAGGGAAAAATACTACAGGGCTATGGGGAAAGAGTGGGTGAGTGAGACTAGCTGGATAGCTCTACCATAGAGCCAGCACAGGCATGATGGGTTGAATGGCCTCCTACTGTGCTGTATCATTGTACAATCCTCTGATTCTATTCTATTTTTATATTAAGCTCAGTTATTGTGATCACTGTTTCCTAAATGTTCTTCAACTTTTAGGTTATTACGTTGTTCTACTTCATCATCCAGAACTAGGTTAAATATTGCTTCCATAAAAGCAAAATACTGCGGATGCTGGAAATCTGAAATAAAAACAGAAAGTGCAGGAAATACTCAGCAGGTCTGGTAGCATCTGTGGAGAAAGAAGCAGAGTTAACGTTTCAGGTCCGTGATCTGTCATCACAACTCATGATGACTTCTGATGAAAGGTCATTGCTTCCATCCTGTTGAAGTAGTAATGTACTGATTTTGTTGTCCCAAACAATATTTCCAGTATATTTTTGGATAATTAAGGTTTACCACAGTTCCACCTCTATTGTCTACAGGATTATATGCACAACTCCAGCTTCACATCCTCTTTTACTATGCCATTTCTCCTAGGGCCTACGAGAAAAGTTCTTCCATTCTTGGTTGAAGAGACTGCGTTAGAGAAGTGGCTTTCCATATCAGCTGTGGCTCAGTGGGGAGCACGTTTCACCCCTGAGTTGGAAGGTAGTGGGTGCAACTGCACAGCAGATAATCCAGGCTGACCCCTTCAATGCAGCAATGAGTGAGTGTTGCACTGTCAGAGGTTCCGTCTTTCTGATGAAGCACTAAACCAAGGCCCATCTGCCCTCTCAGGTGGCACTATTTGAAGGAGAGCATGGAGGTTCTCCCTGATGTCCTGGTTGATATTCATCCCTCAACCAACATCACTAAAAACAGATTAAATGGTTGCTGTTGCTTGTTCCTTACTGTGTGATAAATACCTGCCATATTTCTACATTTTGAAAAGTACTTCATTGCCTGTAAAGCACTTTGGGACATCTAGAGGCCACGAAAGGTGCTATATAAATGCAAGAATTTTCTTCTTTCTTTCTGTTAAAGGAAAGGGAAAAGACAAATAGAATAAAAATAAGAAGAAATACATTTATATTTTGAAAATAGTAATAGGTACATTTCTCTGCTTTCAGCCCTATTATTGCTCTATGAGCATTACAGAAGCATGATAGGTGACCTTGTGAATATAATCATCAGGATGTCCATTCAGCAAATTGAGGCAGAAACACATCGGGAAACATTGTTTTCTTTACGAGTTACCTCAGAATCTCATGTTACACAACACAAAACTATTATATCGCAAGCAGATCATCCATCATCAAAGAAGGATGGACAGTGTTACGACCAGGTGAGAAAGAGGTCTAGGGGTTCCCTCTCAGCCTTCACCTGGTCTTGCCGTAACAGGGTTTAATTTTAAACACCCTGTGTTTTTAGCTCCCCCTTGGTGAATCCTTGTTCACCGCTTTCCAATTATGAGGCAAAGAAACCCACACAAACAGGCTTTCTTAGGTTTAAATTTCTTGTTTTTATACCATTTGCCTTCTTAACTGCCTGCTGCACCCTTTCAGTGATTGGTGCACAGGGACACCCAGGTCTCGTTGCATTTCCCCCTTTCCCAATCTATCGCCATTCAGATAATAATCTGCCTTTCTGTTTTTGCTACCAAAGTGGATAACCTCACATTTATTCCACATTATACTGCATCTGCCATGCACTTGCCCACTCACCCAACCTGTCCAAATCACACTGGAGCTTCTCTACATTCTCCTCATAGCTCTCACTCCCACCCAGCTTTGTGTCGTCTGCAAACTTGGAAATATTGCATTTAATTCCCTCATCTATATCATTAATTTATATCGTGAATAGCTGGGGTCCTAGCACTGATCCCTGCGATACCCCACTAGTCACTGCCTGCCACTCGGAAAAAGACCCGTTTATTCCTACTCTTTGTTTCCTGTCTGTCAACCAGTTCTCTATCCATGTCAGTACCTTACCCCCAATCCCATGTGCTTTAATTTTGCACATTAATCTCTTATGTGGGACCTTATCAAAAGCCTTCTGAAAGTCCAAATACACCACATTCACTGGTTCTCCCTTATCTATTCTACTAGTTACATCCTCAAAAAATTCCAGTAGATTTGTCAAGCATGTTTCCCTTTCGTAAATCCATGTTCACTTTGTCCGATCCTGTGACTGTTTTCCAAGTGCTCTGCTATTACATCTTTTATAATGGACTCTAGCATTTTCCCCACTACTGATGTCAGGCTAACCGGTCTATAATTCCCTGTTTTTTCTCTACCTCCTTTTTTAAATAGTGGGGTTACATTAGCTACCCTAACTGTTCCAGAGTCTATAGAATTTTGAAAAATTACCAGCAATGCAACTACTATTTTGAGGGCCACTTCCTTAAGTACTCTGGGATGTAGATTATCTGGCCCGGAGTATTTATCAGCCTTCAATCCCATCAATTTTCCTAACACCATTTCCCTACTGATACTGATTTCATACAGTTCCTCCTTCTCACTAGACCCTATGTTCCCCAACATTTCTAGGAGGTAATTTGTGTCCTCCTTTGTGAAGACAGAACCAAAGTATGTATTCATTTGGTCTGCAATTTCTTTGTTCCCCATTATAAATTACCTCGTTTCTGACTAAGGGACCCACATTTGTCTTCACTCATCTTTTTCTCTTCACATATGTATAGAAGCTTTTACAGTCAGTTTTTATGTTCTCTGCAAGCTTACTCTCATACTCTATTTTCCCCTTCTTAATCAATCCCTTTGTCCTCCTTTGCTGAATTCTAAACTGCTCCCATTCCTCAGGTTTGCTGCTTGTTCTGGCCATTTTATATTTCTCCTCCTTGGATCTAATACTATCCCTAATTTCTTTTGTTGCCATGGTTGAGCCAACCTTCCTTTTTTTTTGTGCCAGGCAGGAATGAACATTTGTTGTAATTCATCCATGCACTCTTTAAATGCTAGCGATTGCCTATACACTGTCAACCCTTTAAGTAACGTTCCCCAATCTATCATAGCCAACTCGCGCCTTATACCTTCATAGTTTCCTTTATTTAGATTCAGGACCCTAGTCTAGGAATCAACTCTCTCACTCTCCATCTTAATGAAGAATTCAATCATGTTATGGTCGCTCTTCCCCAAGGGACCCCGCACAACAAGATTGTTAACCCTATTCCTTTCTCATTACACAATACCCAGTCTAGGATGGCCTGTTCTCTGGTTGGTTCCTCAACGTATTGGTCCAAAAAAACATAACATACGCACTCCAGGAATTCCTCCTTTACAGTATTATTGCTAATTTGGTTTGCCCAATCTATATGTAGATTAAAGTAACCCATAAAAAAAGGACAACAACAATTTACTGTCAATTCTCTGACCTGTGCACCTTTTGTTGTGTGATTGTCTTTAAGAGCAATGTCCCTTAAAGATCTTAGTATGCTAATCAGCCAAGTACAAGGATGGAGTCATGTGACTACATGTCAGTCTCACTCTGCTACTGTAACACCAAGAGGCAAGTCATGTAATAGTTAACTCTATACCTTATATGGTTGTTATATGGTTTAATAAACCTGTTTGAGATCTTCAAACAACTTGAACTCCACGCAGTTCATTTATGTTGCATCAGACAACATAAAAAAAGCTTCTCATTACACCTTTCATGGATAGCTTCTCACCGAATTTCCTCTCATATTCCTTGTCAACAGGAATCTGAAAGTATTGATTCAAATCTTGACTTCCAGCCACTGTGGAAGTACCAAACCCCTCATGATAATGATTTCACTGGAGTGTCATCTTGTTTGACCTGGTAAAATGAAAATTCCTACTCCCTGTGTTCATGGGATTGGCCAGTCTCCCTACACAGCCTTCAGAGATCTTTTCCATTCCATTACATACATTGGAAGAGACAGAAGGTGTCAAGAGGTAAACACTAATTGCGCCAATGTTATCAGTCTGCAACCAAGAGGTTTGTTTGTTTTACTGAAGATACTCTGAGGTTAAGCTTCTCTCTTCTCTTCTCTTTGGCCTCCTTGTCTCGAGAGACAATGGGTAAGCGCCTGGAGGTTTATGAAGCAGCGCCTGGAGTGGCTATAAAGGCCAATTCTAGAGTGACAGATTCTTCCACAGGTGCTGCAGATAAAATTGGTTGTTGGGGCTGTTACACAGTTGGCTCTCTCCTTGCACTTCTGTCTTTTTTCCTGCCAACTGCTAAGTCTCTTCGACACGCCACGCTTTAGCCCCGCCTTTATGTTTGCCCGCCAGCTCTGGCGATCGCTGGCAACTGACTCCCACGACTTGTGGGAGTCAGTTGACTCTGAGGTCAAGCTTAGGAAGTCTCTTTCAAACACTTGCCATAAATCTCACACCAGAAACAATCACTGTTAGACCAACTCCTCCTTCTCGAAGCTAGCAAACAGATTTATCTTAACCTTCTCTGATACTTACAAATCAGGTACTTCTGCCAACACCCCCCTTCATTGCTACACCTCCTCAAGGTGAGATGCTTACAAATACATTTTCAGATTGGCAATTAGTTTATTCTTGTTGGCAAATACTATGGAGCTGTGACTGAGTAGTAGCTCTCTCACCTCTCAGTTAGCAGGTTGTGGGTGAAAGTCCCAACATCTTGAGCACTCTAGGCTGGCACGTCAGTGCACTGTTAGAGATGCTGAATATTGGAGAGACATTAAACAAGGCCCCAGCTGCCCTTTCAGGTGGACAGGAATGATCCCATTGTGCTATTTAAAAGAAGACATGGGGCATTCTCTCTGGTGCCCTGGCCTCTATTTACCCTGCAACCAACATCACGAAAAAAGATTCTCTCTGGGCCTGATTTTAACAGTCCCTGATGTCAGGGGTCATGGCAGGGGTGCCGCGGAGTGGGGAGGGGGCGGGGGGTGGGGTGGCGGAAAATATCTTTGGGAGAGGCCCACCAGGGGCCTCGATGCCGGGAAGCCCCCACCCTATATTACCGTCAGCGGCGAGGCCGCGTGGTGGCCCCCGTCACTCAGCGACGGCAACCTATTTTAAATATTTAAATAGATTTTAATGAATGCATAATTATTTACCTTGTCGCGACGGCCGTCCCACGCCGACATTCCGGCTGGCTGCCAGACCTCCCGCACCTTTGGATCTCCATTTTGAGATCTGAGGTGGCACACTGGTAGGGAGGGCAGAGGAGTGAAGTTGGCAGGGCAGGATGGTGGAGTGCGGATTGGGGAAAACTCTAGCTATTGGTTGAAGGGGTGGTAAAAAGTGGTTGCAGGTCAAAGTTGCTAAGGTTTGGGGGATAGTTCGGGATCAGAATAAAGGTTTTTTTTGGGGGGGGGGTGGAGAGGGCAATTAATTCACTGATTAGTCATTGGGGGGTGGGAGAGGATATTGGAACTTTTGAATAAAATTTTACTTTTAATTTTTTAATACCTGGTCCCCTTAAAAATTGAAATGCCTCGGAAAGGCCTGAAGCCCTTTAAAAATGGCGCCAGCACCTGCGTGGTGTTTCCGGACGCCGTTGCCGGGGATGGAGCGCCCGCCACGTCTATGTCATCGGGGATGGACGTTCCGCCCCATCCATGTAAATGAGCCGCTGTGCTAAATATCGCGGCGGCTCAGCAGCATTGTGCGCCACGCGAGCTGTAAAAATTCAACCCTCTCTCTCTTTGACTTTGCATTGTTGCCGATGATTCGCATCTGCTGCCCCTCTTCAGGTGGAGATCAGGTCAGTGGTGAAAGGTTATCGATCTGAAATGTTAACTCTGTTTCTCTCTCCACAGATGCTGCCTGAGTTGCTGAGTATTTACAACATTTTCTGTTTTTATTTCCGACGTGATACTACCTGCTTTGAGTCCCTGCCCACATCCAATTTTCACTCCCTTTTACTTTTACAGAAATAACCTGATTTTTTTACTGGTAACATCTTGGGAGTGTTAACTTGACTGTTTTTCACAATGACTTCAAATTGTTTTGAGATCGGCTTCCATGGTATTTCCGCCCTGGCCCCCACCCCACCAAGATACACTGTCAGAATGCCCTCAGAATAAAATAAATTGAGCTTGTGTCATCTTTGTTGCAGTTAGGATCATGAGGCATAAGCCACAGGCATTCGGAGAGTGTTAGTGTGAACAATTCCAATATGGCTTTGATTTCCTTCTCAGTTGGTGACAGGAAGCATATTAGGTATGCCATCAATTTTAACAGAATCTTGGTTCATTTCATCTTTCGAGAGACTTTGGCCGGGACATTTCTATTGTTCACTCTTTAACCTTCATTTGATTTATTTTTTTGGTAGCATTTCATTCAAGATTTTATCTTACGATCATGATCCTATCCCTGTGCTATAGACTTTGATATTGTTATTTTTACTGTAATTCCTTTCAAATTTTGAATGCGTTGTGTAGCCTTTCCTGAATTCCTCAGGAGCTGGAGAAATTTCAAAAGTCGATCACAGCCATCTGTGTCTTTCAAATAAGGATGAAAAAGATAATCACCGAGCTCAATTCTTCATCTGGTTCAACATACCAAAAGCCAATCTTTGTATCTGCGACAGTGAAGCTTCACTTTCAACTAGTTTGGGTAGTATTTGTGTTTTGGAACTTTGTCAAGTGGCTCTGGATCAACACACAGACTTACTTTATCATTCCATTTCATCACCAGTACCATGAAACAGACCTAGTCAGCTGGGATACTAACTGGCGCAAGAACTTAGGTGGCACAGTGGCGCAGTGGTTAGCACCACAGCTCCAACGACCAGGGTTCAATTCTCGGTACTGTCTGTGCGGAGTTTGTAAGTTCGCCCTGTGACCGCGTGGGTTTCTGCTGGGTGCTCTGGTTTCCTCCCACAGCCAAAGACTTGCAGGTTGATAGGTAAATTGGCCATTATAAATTGCCCCTAGTATAGGTAGGTGGTGTGGGGATGTGGTAGGAATATGGGATTAATGTAGGATTAGTATAAATGGGTGATTGATGGTCGGCCCAGATTCATCTAAATCACCATAGATTCATGTATAGTGTCTAACTATGAATGGTCTTTCCTTGTCCTGATCTCTGGGCCTAGAAATTAGTACACATCAGATCAGATGGGCCCGAGGCATATCTAGTGTTGGGGTTTGAGTCTTATTTGCATGGTGCTGGTGAGCAGCAAACACCTGCTGAGCAACCCCAGGCAGCTTGTTGACAAAGAAGATTGGAGCTTCAGGATCCTGTGTCCCTCAGATGAGGTGGTGGGAGTTAGATCCCATGTAGCCCATGCTGGCTGCATTCAGGGCAAACTAATATGGGAAAAAGGTGTATCAAATAGAGACTAGGTCCTTTATATAGAATCGCAGAATATGCAAAAGAACGAGCGTCCATTTCAGTCACATACCATTGAGGACTCTATTAAACCAATATGGTAGGTGGTAGACCTCTATCTCAGAATGTCACTTACGCTGCCTACCATATTGGACACTTTTGCAACAGTTTGCATTTGTTCCATCCTATTTTCCATGGGCTTTAGAAACATGGCTCAGAAATGGTTCTCTTCTCTACAGTTAACGTCCAAACCCAACAAGGACAGGTTTTTTTCTTTCGCATGTGATGCATTTACCATCTATTTTGGGAACTCTGGAAAATATCTAGGGCTTTGAATATGAAGTCCTTTTCTCCTTTTTCATTGTTAAGTACTGCACCACTTAGTTCTTTCAGCTGTTCAGCTGTCAATTCCCCAACTATAAGGTGTCAGCCTCGGCTCAGCGTGCAGCACACTTGTCTATGAGTCAGAAGGTTAGGATTTCAGATCCCACTTAAGAAACTTGAGCAAAAGTCTAGACTGACACTTCAGTGCAGTACTGAGGGAGTGTTCACTGCTCGAGGAGCTGACTTTCAGATGAAATGTTAAACTATGACCCTATCTGTAATGAGAAGCTTTTTATGTTGTCTGATGCAACATGAATGAGATGCGTGAAGTTCAGTTGATTGACGATCTCAAAACAGGTTTATTAAACAGCTAAAATATACAGTGCAGAGCTAATCATTTACATGACTTGCCTCCAGGTGTCAACAGCAGCAGAGTAAGACTAGCATGTAATCACATGACTGCATCCTGGTACTTAGCTCATTAACATACTAAGATCTTAAAGGTACATTACTCTTAAAGGCAATCAGACAACAACCCCCTTCTTTTCAAAGATAAGTCTCATATGCTAAAAGCAAAAACATATAAAATTAGATAATATCAAAATTATTCACACATGGATAGCGATTGTGAAATTTACAAACACAGAGGCTCACAAGTCCATATATCGTCTCGGTGGTTTGACAACTCTTGCTCGGGGAGTTTATGTCTCATCTGTTGCTGTTCTTTCTGAAGTTTCTCCCTCTCTGAATTCAGGTTCTGTTGCTCTGCCTTCAGCCTGCTAACATAGTCTTTTGCTTTTCTCAAAATGACCACTTTTGAAGTCTTATAATTCTTGGAAAGTTCCGGCACTGCATCTCAAAGATGCAACAGACAATTCTTCCACACATTCCTCCTCTGCCTTCTCAGGACATTGCATGTCCTTCACCTCTCCTCATCCTCTGTGTCTGAAGGCTTGGAGCTCAAGATTGAGGACTTCTTGGGGGAAGAATACTTGGTCTCATGGAGATACCTGTCCATTCTGGCTCGTTGTGATGATGGCGGTTCTCTAGCGAGCAGAAGTGAAGGTGCGGCATAGTTGTGCTGTTGCCACTGCAAGGCATGGGTGACCCGTTGTATGCAATAACTTGGCAGTTGTCAGTTGTATCATATACTTCCAATGACTCCAGTACATATCTTTGAGGATTCAGACTGGTAGGATATTTGCATTAGCGCCGGTGTCAATTTTGACCTTGAGTGTATGCTTGCCAGCTTTCTTTGGGCACATGATTTTAATAGTGGCGATAGCTTCCAGTTGTTGGACTTCATCAACATGTGTCAGGTTCACAACGTGGAACGCCTGTTCATCTTCTGTCTGAGAAATACTTCTCTCTGGGTTTCGTCTCAGGTCTGTTTTGCTGTCGACCTCATGTATTGGCTTGCGTTTATGCAGGTTTCTGGCACTTTCCTTACTGCTGTTGCCATGTTGCTGCCCCTGTCTTCGGTTGGTTCATGTCCTGCCGTGGCTTCTGGATGTGTCTTTGGAGCCAGAATTCCTGCATAGGCAGGCCCAGTGTCCTTTTGCATTACGCGCCTGGCACAGGTCTCAAAATGCAGGGCAATCTTGCTGTGAGTGGGACCAACCGCACATACCACACAGCTTGCATGCCCTTTTTGACCTGGTTATGGTGCCGATAACATTGGCTGCACCAAGTGCTTGTAGGTGCTGTTGTCCAGCTACAGTGGCTTCATACTTCCTGCCATCTTCCACGAGTGCATCGATGCTGTGACTTTTCTTTTTCCCCATTCTGGAATGCTTCAATGGGTGTTGATACAATCACCAACTTCATTATTCGGTCTGACAGCTCAGTTTCTGAGAAGTCGCATTTGTTGCCCTTACGACGGCATCTACTGATGAACTGGTCTACTGATTCCTGTGGCTGTTGCCTATAGGACAACAATTCTAGGCAGTGAATTCTAATATTCACTCTTAATCTGAGTTGTGGGATCTTTCTGGTCCTCTTCAGATATGCCTGAGGTAGTGATTCTGTGTAATCCCTCATTTCCAATTGCTATCATTATTTTTACAACCTGTTTTTCTGGTTCTGTAATTGTTTGGTCTGTAAAGCATAACTGCATTCTCTATTGGAATAGTTTGAACTCAGATAGGATATCCAAGGCTTTCCAGTTCATGCTGGGAAAATTGGTATCCATCATTCTACTGTTGTTTTGCTTTAAAACTTGCTTTTAAAACTTGCTGTAAGACCTGGTTCTATGACTCTGTACTGCTTTCCCTTTGAAAAAATATCTTCTTTAGACTGGCTGGTTTGATTGACAGGAGCAGCTTGTCTGTTTATCTAGCTGTCAGCACTCTAGTCTATTTGTTTATACAGCTGTGCAATAAGCATTTCAAGTGATTTTTTAAGAAGTTTTTTGATGTTCTTCATGGCTGAGTAGTTTTATGGTTTTTTTAAACTCAGGCTGAGTGAATGAAAGCTCTTCACGCTGGAGTGATTTAATGGGTTTCTTTTTATAGCTTTAGCAGCAATGCATGGATGGAGAATTCATGTGTTTTTAGCTGTCAGGTGCCTCCTGCAATGGCACGGACCTGATCAGAGTGGGAGAGCCTTTGAAAACAATCGAGCAGCCTGAGATAGGGATTGGGTTTTCCCTTTTTTTTTACTTTTACTGAGCCTTTAAAAAAAAATCAACTTTACAAGCACCTCAAAGCTTTTTTTAAACTGGGGTTCCTGGACCTACGGCTCACTGACTCACAGTGATTAATTTGCAGCCTATAGTTCATCTCTGTTTTCTACGGCTTGGGGTAAGTTCTTATTTTTCTGCTTTACACTTTTTTGGGCCACTGTTTCTTTTAACTTTCTCTCTTTTAGCTACAGGTGGTTTTTAAAGCTGTTTTCCTGTGGTCTTCAATCTTGGATTCTGTCTTCTTACCACAGCTGCCACCATGTAACAAGAAGCTTTTTATGTTTTCTGATACAACATGAATGAGATAAGTGGACTTTAGTTGATTGAAGATCTCAAACAGGTTTATTAAACAGCTAACTAATATATACAGTGCAGAGTTAACCATTTACATGATGTGCCTTAGGTGTTAACAGTAACAGAGTGGGACTAGCATGTAGTCACATGACTGCATCCTGGTACTCAGCTCATTAGCATACTAAGATCTCAAAGGTGCATTACTCTTAAAGGCAATCATACAACACTATCTGCTTTATCTAGTGAATGTAAACAATTCTAGAGCACTACCAAAACAGCGGAGGGGGGAGGGGGGGGGGGGGGTGGTGGGGGTGGGTCCTGGTGTCCTGGCCTAAAATCACTTAAAAAAAGAGGATCAGATTCTTATCACATTGCAGTTTGTAGGAGCTTGCTGCATGAAAATTAGTTGCTGTGTTTACTACATTCCAACAGTGACTAAACTTTGAAAGTACTTCATTGGCTGTAAAGTGCTTTGGGACATCCTGAGGTTGTTAAAGGTGCTCATATAAATGCAAATCTTTCTTTAAAGGCAGGTTTTTGTATTTAGCTAAGTATCTTCCTTGTTCTATGTTCTACTGTTCTATATGTTATTAAGCATTCTAACTCTGGTAAGGATTTCCCCAAAAGCCCCACAGTTACACGGTCTGACTAAGTCACAGAAAGCTTGCTGCATACAATATTATTCTTCTACTTGCTCGACGGTCCCAGTTATTGTAAATGTGGTGTTCATAGGTATTATTGATTTTCCCCAGAACAGAACTATTCCATCTTGATAGGAGCAACAAAAGTGTCAGTCTCATTTCATCTATCCCAGATACTGGAGACACTCTCAAGACTTCTTTGCCCACACAAGCAATTGGTGTGGCAGTTCTGACATCTTTTGGCTGCTTAGAGAGATGGCAAGTCATCTCACCATCGCTCCATTTCCTTCTGATGATTTTCCAACTGCTTCTAGTTTCACTGGGAAGAGCACAGTTTGAGGGATGGACTTAGAAAGCTCAGCAATGGTTGCATTCTTGCCAACTAAGATTTACATTTATTTTAAAACTCTATGAATTATTTATGTAACATAAAGCAGCTTACAATCGAAACGATGCAGGAGCAGCAATGAGGTAAGGCATCTGCCAAATGCCCTCAGAAGCACATTGTGCAATAAATACAACTGGATTTAGTTACATAGGGAGATTCGAGAAGCTGGAATTGATGGCTTTACAGCAGAGAAGGTGAAGGGGTAATTTACTGGAAGCATTCAAAATTATGAGGGGTTTTGATAGAGTACATAGCGAGAAGGTGATTCCACTGGTGGGACCGTCGATAACCAAAGGGCTCATAATTAAGTCAACTGGCAAAAGAACCAGAAACGAGGTGAGGAGAAATTAATTTACACAATGGGCTGTTATGACCTGGCATGCATTGCCTGAAAGACTGGTGGAAGTAGATTCAAAAGTACATTTCAAAAAGGGAATTGGATAAATACTTGATAAAGAGAAATTTGCAGGAGCTCGAGAAGGTCACAGACCATCTAGCGAACAGAAGGGCATCCGGCAAGGACGGAATCCCAGCTGAACTGCTCAAGCACAGAAAGTTCCATCTGTTGCCACACCTTTATGACCTTCTCCTTCTCTGCTGTTCCACGGAAGAAGCGTGATGCCAAAATCATCACATTATACAAAAACAAAGGCGACAGAGGAGACTGCAACAACTACGGGGGCATCTCACTCCTTAGCTAGGGTCTTGCTAGGGTCATACTTAAAAGACTCCATTTACCTGCAGACTGAGTGTAACCAGAAGCACAATGCGGTTTCCATGCTGGCAAATCTACTGTGGACATGATCTTCTCCATATGCCAGCTACAAGGAAGTGCGGGGAACAGAATATACTCCTTTACCCAACATTTGTAGAACTCAGTAAGGCATTCGACACCATCAGCAGAGCAGGGCTCCACAAAATGTTGGGAGAAAATTGGCTGTCCACTGAAGCTCCTCAGTCTCATCTGCTCCTTCCATGACAACATGCACTGCACTGTACAGTTTAATGGCTCCACTTACAACAGTTTCAGAGTAAAGAATGTAGTGAAATAGGGTTGTGTCCTAGCCCCACTCTGTTTGGCATGTTCATCTCATGCCTCCGACCTTTGCCTTTCCTGCAGAAATGGAAGGCGTCTACTTGCACACTAGGTCAGACAGTAATCTCTACAATCTATCAAGGCTATAAGCGAAGACAAAAACACAGCACGTCCTGATCAGAGAACTCCTCTACGTTGATGATATGCTCTCGTCGCTCACACAGAAACTCAGCTACAAAGACTCACGGACTGTCTCTCCTATGCCTGTAACTTGTTGACTATAAGCATCAAGAAAACCATGATCATGGGACAAGGTGTTGCATCTCTGCCCCTGATCACATTAAATAACACCCCACTGGAAGTGGTTAGCAAATTCTGCTATTTTGGGTCCACGGTGACAGACAGTCTCTCCCTTGATGCAGAGCTCGATACACACATTGGGAAAGCAGCTACCATCTTTGGCTGACTTGCAAAACGTGAATGGGATAACACCAAGCTGACCTTCAGGACCAAGCTGATGGTTTATAAGGCCTGTGTACTCAGCACCTTGCTATGTGGCTGATAGTTTATAAGGCCTGTGTACTCAGCACCTAGCTATATGGCTATGGACGGTGCAGTGGCACAGTGGTTAGCACCGCAGCCTCACAGCTCCAACGATCCTGGTTTGGTTCTGGGTACTGCCTGTGCGGAGTTTGCAAGTTTTCCCTGTGACCGTGTGGGTTTCCACCGGGTGCTCCGGTTTCCTCCCACAGCCAAAGACTTGCAGGTTGATAGGTAAATTAGCCATTGTAAATTGCCCCTTGTGTAGGTAGGTGGTAGGTGAATGGTGGGGATGTGGTGGGAATATGGGATTAATGTAGGATTAGTATAAATGAGTGGTTGTTGGTTGGCACAGACTCGGTGGGCTGAAGGGCCTTTTTGGGCGCTGTATCTCTCTATGACTCTATGAGACATGGGCGACCTACAGCTACCAGGAAAACAAGCTTGATAATTTCCATCTTCACTATCTGCAGCGCATTATGAGTATATTCTGGCAGGACAAAATCACAAACGCGGCAGAGCTCGCAAATGTGTTGGCACTAATCAAACAGAGGTGGCTTCGGTGGATCGGACACATCCACAGGATGGAAGACAGTCGCATACTCAAGGATCACCTGCGTGGTGAAGTAGCTGGGGCCAGACGACCGGTGGGGCGCCCAAATCTCTGCTTCAAGGATGCTCGCAAGTGTAACATGAAGGCCCTAAATGTCGACTATCGCATTTGGGCGTCACTAGCTGGCGAAAGAGGGAAATGGCGACACATCCTGTGGACTGGAGTGCACTACCACAATGACCAGTTACTGCAACAGTTTGGCAACAGGTGCCAACATCAAAACAAGAACTCACAGAGTCACGTGGCAGCTTTACATGTAGCATTGTGACAGAACCTGCCTCTCAAGGATTGGCCTTCACAGCCATCAGCAAAGGTGCACCAAAAGAAGATTTAAATGGATTGTTTGCTGCGTGTCTGTCATCTTTCATAGATGGAAGGATGCCAACCTGTTGCATTCAACTGAGTATCAACAAGATGTGTGTGAGATGACCCAAGCCAGACAGGTGCACAGTACTCTGCTGCTGAGTATGATAGGGCAAGTGCTGAGGTCCGGAGCGTTGTGGCAGCAGCACCCTACGTAGATCCAGCAAGTTTGGTTCATAGGTTGTTTCTGGTTTTGACCTTTGCTGCTGTTTTCTTCAGATGCTTCTGGAAGAACATAGTTCCGTCCAGAGTCACTCCCAAGTACGTTGGGGTGGAACCATTCTGTTCTGAATGCTTCCAACCTGGGTTGGGACAGTTTATGAAACATTCCTTCACAACAGATGATTTAGAGTCCAACTTGAACATGGGAGACGTGCATGGAGAAGACTGGTGAACGGACTACCACAGGGTTCAGTGCTAGCCCCAACACTGTTCAACATATAAACAAATGACCTGCCATCAACCACATCTCGCAAGTTCATCTATGCTGATGACATCGGTTGTGCCATCCAAGCTCCATTCTTCCACACCCTGGACCAGATCCTTAACGAAGGGGTTATAAAGTTGCAGCACATGGCGTCTTACAGTCAATCCCTCCGAAACTCATATCCAATGTACTCCACCCCCACAATGCCAATGCCAAAAAAGAATTGTGTATCTACATGGATGGTCAGAGGCTAAAGCATGATCCCAACACAACATACATGGGAGTGCCCCTGGAAAGAACTTTGTCCTTCTGGGAGCATCTGAAGGAAACAGCAGCCAAGGTTAAAACCAGAAACAACCAATTCTTGGTAATTCATGAGCATACAGTTCCATTCAGTATTGATACATTGGCAGTTAATAAATTCATTTAAAACCTAAAATTTTATGAAGAATATATATAGAAGATAAAGAAATATTAGGAGGGTGAACTCCTTTCCTCGACTCGTGAGTGAGAGAGCCGCTGCCGGAGAATCAGCAGCTTAAAGTCAGTTTGAACTCGAGTTCTGGGCCTGTCAGAGGAGAAAGAAATCCTCAAATTTCTGAAGTGTTAGATGGGTTAAGAGAAACAGGAGCTTTATGAAACATATCATAACACTATGGTTTACATCTTCCAAGCCTGTACACGAGGGATCTACACATGTGGTGTTACATCACTTCCTGTGATGAGGTATTCAGTATTATTAGCATATTTTACCCAGTAACAACCCACTGTCCAGTGTGCCACATTATACGACAGAATTCACTTTTACCGAACTTAAATCCAAAGAGTGGGTTTGGCCCCAGATCTTTTTATGTTTAAGTTTTCAAATATTTATTTTAAAAATTACCAGTTAGATCTATGTGAAATAAAAACTGTTGATGGGTATCGCTTACTGAAAGCCTATTTAAAATAAAATGACATACAAGAAATGTGAAATTAAACATAAAATGCTGGCAATGTACAACTAGTATGTCGGCATCTTAGGAAGGTAAAAGGCAAGTTCATGGTTTGGATCTTCACCTTTGAGATCTGAATTTTGTTGGGCGTTTATATAATAAACCTGTATAAAACACTGATTTGGCCTCTACTGGAGTATTGTGTTCAGTTCTGAGCACCACACTTTAGGAAGGCTGTGAAGGCATTAGAGAAAGTGCAGAAAAGATCCACGAGAATGATTCCAGGGGATGAGGAACTTCAGTTATGTGGATAGGTTGGAGAAGCTGGGACTGTTCTCCTTGGAGAAGAGAAGATTAAGAGGAGATTTGATAGAGATGTTCAAAATCATGAGATGTCTGGACAGAGTAGATCGGGCGAAACTGTTCCCATTGGCCGAGGGATCCAGGATGAGACAACAACGATATAAGGTGATTGGCAAAAGAAGCAACACCGACATGAGGACATTTTTTTTTTTATGCAGCGAGTGGTTAGGATCTGGAATGCACTGCCTGAGAGTGTGATGGAGACAGATTCAATTGAGGCCTTCAAAAGTGAATTCGATAATTAACTGAAGAGAAAAAAATTTGCAGGGCTACGGGGAAAAAGCAGGGGAGTGCTACTAGGTGAGTTGCTCTTGCAGAGAGCCAGCACGAACACAATGGGCTGAATGGCCTCCTTGTGTGCTGTAACCATTCTATGATTCTATGGTTCTAAGAAGTCATGCCATTAAGAATCTCTTTATCAGATAATACTCACAAACACCTAGAGAATGGGAGCAGAGTAACAATCCAGAGTTAAAAGAGTTCAAATCCCACGGCAGATAGGGAATTTAATTTCAGTTAATTAAATAAATCTGGAATGAAAAACTACTATCAGTAATGCTGACCATGAAATTAATGCCTTGTTGTAAAAAACCCCATCAGATTCAGTAATGTCCTTTAGGGAAGGAAATCTGCCATCCTTACCTGGTCTGGCCTACATGTGATTCCAGACCCACAGCAACGTGGTTGATGCTTAACTACCCTCTGAAATGGCCTAGCAAGCCACTCAGTTAAGGATAGTTGGGGACAGACAATAAATGCTGGTCTTGCCAGCAATGCCCACATTCATGAATGAACAAAAAAAAACACACAAACCATAGCAAGACTTTGTTCTTGCACCATTCTGTATACTGAACAATTGTGCTGCAAGCTGAACCACAGAATGATCCCTAGATTAAGATATGATGTGAGGACTTGCATTCACATCACATCTTTCAGGACATCCCAAAGCACTGTATAGCCAATCAAGCACTTTTGAACTGTGGTCACTGTTGTAATGTAGGAAATATGGCAGCCAATTTGTGCACAGCAAGATTCCACAAGCATTAATAAAATAATGACTAGATAATCTGTTATTTAGTGATGTTGGTTGAAGGATAAATATTGGCCAGGACACTGGGGAGAACTACCCTGCTCTTCTTCGAAATAGTGCTGAAGGAATCTTTTACGGTCTCCTGAGAGGGCAGTTGGGGCCTCAGTTTAACATCTCACCCGAAATACGGCACCTCCGACAGTGCAGCACTCCCTCAGTACAACACAGGGAGTATAAGGCTAGATTTTGTGCTCAAGTCTCTGGTGTGGTACAGCCGACTGACTCAGCACGAGAATACTACCCACTGAGCCACAGTTGACACTGTGATCAATTATAGAGCATGTATTGAACATCCCTCAGCCCTGCATTGTATTGGAGTCCATGGCCAACAGCAAAATAAAAATATTTATTTTATTTTGCTTCTGCAAAGATTATTGCCTGTTGTTTTATTTTCATTATATCTGAGGAAAGTCAGCCCAATTTTCTCAAAAGCTGTTTTGTGTGTCTTTGACAGCACTCTGAGTCACAAGTACTTTGATGGGTTTCCCAGCATGGGATTTAATTTATGTGACTAACAGTCTGGAGAGCAGCATTTTAAAAATGTTTTGGTCTGCACAGCACCCTAGTCTATTTACTGATGTTCTACTTTTTACTGATGATTCCAGAACAAGGGAAATCTACAGTGATTTTACTCACTTTATACTACAAATCTTGATTTAGAGTTCAGTTGCATTGTTGCCCCAGATTCTGGGGACCCAACAGCAGTGAACACTGAGACATTCACCACTATTGAGAGGTGGAACGCCACCGTAACTTCTGGTGATCGCAAATGTGCCAAAAACTGAAAGTTATGGGCGCCTCAATGGGTTCTGGAGGAGCGTACAATGATGGTCCCATCGGGATGCATTGTAAAGCAGCAGCGACCCATATTTGATACATTTGGGCTGATTGCCCACAACTAGCTCTGGATTTAACATTGATTTCTTTAGAGCTGGTATCAGCAGGCACAGAGCCTGCTCGGCAGCACATCCATCATTTGAAATTATGTGCAAGGATGGTACCATTTCATAGCCTGTGAACTAATCAAAAGCAGCCAATGCACAGTTAACAAACTTGGATTAATATCTGACCAAGCACAGGAATGAAGTTTATGAGGATAAATAAAAAACATAGCTGATCCAATATTTATCAATTTTAAAAAAGTGATAGCTCTTCTACTTTTGGGCATGCACACTGTAGAAATATATGCACCTGTTCAGGGTTGACAATATAGATTGTAAAGATAGTTTGATATAGGAGAGATTGTAATAATAGTTTGATAGAGGAGAACTTTTCTAGGTTATTTAGGAGTTTAGGAAGAAGTGCAACAATGACTTGTTTGTAAGTAATTAGAGTTAGACAAGTAGGAATTTAATTCTATTTTTAGTGTTTAATTCTATTTATTTTGTTAAAATTTTGTCATAGTCAGAGGTAATGCAAATTGTTCTATCAAGGAAATAGGTTTGATAAGGCAAATTAGGCCTTCAGAGCATCCTTAAAATGTTTTCTCTGTCCTTCTTGAGATCGGGTACCAACTGTAAGTGGTGAGAAGATGATCTGCTTTGGAAGCTGATTATTTGGCATGAGGATGCAATGTCCAGACCAGCAGAGCTAATTTCATATAATCATGGTTGTGATGCTGGAGGAATTGGCTTCAGTGAAGATGCTGGAGTTTGTTCACCTGTCTTCCCACTTGACTTTGAATATCCCTCAGAGACATCGCTGTTTTTTTTTTCATTCTTTCATGGGATGTGGGCATCATTGGCAAGGCCAGCATTTGTTGCCCATCCCTAATTGCCCTTGACAACGAAGTGGCTTGCTAGGCTATTTCAGAGGGCAGTTAAGAGTCAACCACATTGCTGTAGGGCTGGAGTCACATGTAGGCCAGACAAGGTAATAATGGCAGATTTCCTTCCCTGAAGGACATTAATGAACCAGATGGGTTTTTTACGGCAATCAATGACAGTTTGTCCCATGACATTACCACTATGCCACTGTCTCCCCATTCCCGCGGGAAATTCTCCAGGGACTGGAGGTGGTTTTGGAAGTGACCCAAATCTCACTGCCGTATAGAAGAGTGGTGACAACAACAGCATTGTCGACTAAAGCCTTTGTCCTGTTATGGAGATCTCTGTAGTCGAAAACACGGTTATGCAATTTTTGGGAGGCTGTGTTGGCACAGCTTATTCTGTGCTGGATCTCCACTTCCATGGTGATCTACTGAGAAAGGTAGCTGCCAAGAAATGTGAAATGTTCAGTGACTTTTAAAGTCTCCCCATCGATAACATTAGCTGGAGGTGGAGGTGCTTGTCGGAGGAGCGCTAGTAGCGGATTTTGGTCTTGCTGATGTTGAGTGAGAGACCAACCGTTTTGTACGTAGAGCTGAAGGGGTTGAAACATTTTAAGGACACTCTGTCGACCTCATTGAAAAGGGAACAAATTGACATCAGTGCATGGGAGGAACTTGCCGCTGACCGTGCCATGTGGTGACGCCTCATCCAACAAGCCACAACACAGCTGGAAACTGACCGTATAAACTCTACTGAGGAGAAGCGTCGAAATTGGAAGGAGATAGAGAAGAACCCTGGATCGAGAACCCTCTCCTCAGGGCAAAACTTGTCCTCTCTGCACAAAGACCATTGATTCCAGGATTTTTTTATTCATTTCAAATAGGCATTTGCTGCCCATCCTTAATTGCCCTTGAGAAGGTGGTGGTGAGCCACCTTCTTGAACCACTGCAGTCCATCTGGTACACTCACAGTGCTATTAGGGAGGGAGTTCCAGGATTTTGACCCAGCAACAGTGAAGGAATGGTGATATAGTTCCAAATCAAGATGGTATGTGGCTTGGAGGAGAAGTTGCAGTTGGTGGTGATCCCACGTGTCTGCCGCCCTTATCCTTCCAGGTGGAAGGTGCTGTCGAAGGAGGCATGGCGAGTTGCTGCAGTGCATCTTGTATATGGTACACACTGCTGCCACTGTGCGTCGGTGGTTAAGGGAGTGAATATTTAAGGTGGTGGATGGGGTGCTGATCAACTGGGCTGCTTTGTCCTTTCTTATCTTGTTGTAAATATGCTTAAGTTGAAGTGTATATAGCGGAAAGACACAAAGGTGTAGAATTTCAAAGGATCTCCCACAAACACTTTGGCGGATTATCAGCAGAACTTTGGAAACAAGGTATAAATTTTTATTCAATTTTTCCAGGTTTTTCTGCCAATTTTCTGCCAAAGTTACAGTGGCAGATTGGGAGAAACCCCACAGAAATTCTACGCCCAACTGTTTACTCCTGTTCTGATCAGTTCAGTAAGTTCAGCTCCACTGGCCAAAGTACTTAACTTCAGATGTGGACTTCCATTTGTCTTCTACAGCATTAGTGTCTATCAAGTGCCTTAAATTCTTTTTTCCTTCCTGGCCATATCTGCTCAAACATTCTTCCTCTGTGTATTGATCTAAAGATCAATCCTTTTATATTTATATTGTATAGCAAAGGATCTGGCATCACTGAGATGTAGAAAATAGGGATTGAAAACTTAATTTCTCGTAAAAAATACTTTTAAAATCTACTTTTCCATGTTCATCCCTAATGAAACGATTGCTACACCAATGCAGACAATGGATAATAAGGACAGAATTTCATGCCCCCTCCCTGGGAGCAGGTTGGGAGGCAGGAGGGGGGTGTAAAATCGAGTGGGAGGTGGGGGCACCATTCCCGTCATCTACCCCACCCCCACTGCTATTTTACCAGGCCAATTGAGTCCCTTAAGTGACCAATTAATTGCCACTTAAGTGCGTCCTCTCACTGCTGCTGGTATATTGCCCACGACAGACAGTATTACAGCACCTAAGAAGGCTGTCCAGTAAAACCTGACGGCCTCCTTGGGGGCTGGGGGGCGGGCGGTGGAGCCTTCCTGATTGGGCACACTGTGCCCCACAGAGGGCTCCCCTCGCAGCAATGGGCCACCCCCATTAAAACAACACTGTCTGCCCTACACTATGATACCCCACCCACCTTGCCGGGGCCCAGCCGATTGTCCCCAGTGAGGCCAGACCTACTTAACCTGTTTTAGTCCGACGCCATGGTGGCTCCTCTTGCTGGAAGCAAACCCAGCAGTGGCCACTGCTCCCAGTAGCACTGCGGGGACTGAAGAGCTGCTGGCCCTCTGATTGCCTGATGCTCTTGAAGGTGGGACTTCCTACCTCAGAGGAGCCGAAGACCTGACCAAGGCCAATTACGGCCTGATCTGTGCGTGGTTTCCAGGCCTGGCGGAAGTGGGCTCTCCCCCAACTTTTCAGCGTGTGGGCGAGGCCACCGCTGCAACATAAAATTCGTCCAAAATCTTTAACGAGCATTAAAACCGCACTAAGAGGAACAGAAAACTGTCACAGCAATTTTAAAAATGCATTTACTAGGCTGTTCAAACTCCGAAGAGATGCTGGGTGGAATTTTATGCTCTCCCCTGCAACGGGTTTGGAGGCAGGAAGAGCATAAAATTGGGTGGAATGACCATGGGGGAATGGTGTTCCCACCCCGAGTCATTTGAGGCCCTTAACTGGGTAATTAACCCCAAATTAAGAGCTTCCTCCCATGACAGCTGTGATTACCCACGCAGTGGGCAGCCTTGTCACTGCACGGGAAGCACAGTGCGTAAAAACCATGCAGGTTGCTTTCCAGCTTCGGGAGTGGGGGGAGGAGCGGGCAGTGGGGATCCACTGAGTGCCACCCCCCAACCCTTTCTGCCAACCCTCCTCCCCCCGTGACCACCACCCCCCCCCCACCCTTCGAGACCCTTCCCACCCTGACCTACCTGAGGCCTGGCTCCAGCAACACTCCTTGGCCTCCAGTAGGTGCGGCTACAGCAGCAGCCATCGCCTCTGCGATGGTGATGCAGCTGCCAACCTATGATTGGCCGGCAGCTCTGGAATGCCAGGACTTCTGACAATGGATTCCTAAATCCTATGCAATGCCTGCCGCCGTCCAGTTAAGTCCCTAATTGGCAGTAAATACAGGGGGCCTTCTGTAAAAGTTGCGACGCAGAGATCTCGGCACCGGTTTCTGCTGTCAGCATAAAATTCCCCCACCATCTCTATTAAAGAGTAGATTGGAATGTTATTCAATCAGCTCCTCTGGTCAACAAAATCCTTTTTCCCCTTCGGCATAATGATGATTATTGTTATTGCATTCGGATTTCATTGAGCTTTTCTTGATTTATTGATATATTTATTAATGACAATCTTGACCACTGTTAAATTTATGAAACTGTTGAAATTAAGTACTGTCACAATCCAAGCCTTCTTGTGCCTTTTACAGTGGATAAGTTAGATTTTGTGCCAAAGAGAGCTTAGAAACATAGAAATTTTATAGCACAGCCCATAGCGTCTGTGCAGGCCGTAAAAAAACTTACCCTGCCTAATCCCACTTTCTAGCTTTTGGTCCATAGCCCAGTAGATTATGGCATTTCAAAAGCATAATCAAGTTATTTTTTAAGTGCGATCAAGGTTTCTGCCTCGATCACTCTTTTAGACAGTGAGTTCCAGACCCTCGCCACCCTGTGGGTGAAAACATTTCCCCTCAACACCTCTTCCTATCCGCTCTATCTAGGCCCCTCATAATTTTATACACCTCGATTAAATCTACCCTCGGCCTCCTCTGTTCCAGAGAAAGCAAACCAAACCTATCCAATCTTTCCTCATAGCTAAAATTCTCCCTTCCTGGCAATATCCTCATAAATTTTCTCTGTATCTTACTACTTAATTTAACAAGTATATGACTTGAGTTTCCAGCTTTTACTTTGATCTTATTTTCTGCCTTTTACACTCTTGTTCATTGATGTGATAAATCTGAATAATTTAAAGTAACATATGATTGACTGTTTTAATTTAATACTATCGGTGAAATGTTATGTACCAGAATATGCAGTACTGATCGTTGGGCATAAGTGTATGAATTTATGTACTATGTAACTATCTAAAGTGCCTAAATACCCAATAATCCACAAACTAGTCTGTCAGTAGTCTGAAGAGAACATTCCTAAGTGAGACAGTGATGAGCAAGTGACTGAAAGTAATGGCCCAGATTTTGCAGTCCCAATTGCAGCAAATGCTGAGATGTTCATCACAACTGAGGGTCAGAAGGAAGCTGCAACTGCTTGCTGGGCTGAGTCTGGGTGCAGGGGATGAAGTCATGTCCTTCACCCAGTCTCTTGATCAGTCTCGGCTCTTGGTCTAACAGCAGCAACAGCCAGTTCTTTCACTCCTGTCTGGTGGCCCGGCCCCAGCTCCAGACACAAGAACCTAAGGAATAGGAGCAGGGCTAGGTCACTCAGCCCCTCGAGCCTGCCCCGCCATTCAATAAGATCATGGCTGATCTCTCCCAGGCCTCAACTCCTCTTATGGGCCTGCTCTGCATGACCCTCGACTGCCCAAGATTTTAAAAATCTATCTACCTCCTCCTTGAATACATTTAGCGACCTAGCCTCCACAACTCTCTGAGGAAGAGAATTCCAGTGATTCACCACCCTCTGAGTGAAGAAATTCCTTCGCATCTCAGTTTTAAATGTGTGCCCCCTTATTCTGTAACTATGTCCCCTAATTCGAGATTCCCCCACCAGTGGAAACATATTCTCAGCATCTACCCTGTCAAGTCCCCTTAAAATCTTATATGTTTCAATAAGATCACCTCTCATTCTTCTAAACTCCAATGAATAAAGGCCTAACCTGTTTAGCCGCTCTTGGTAAGACAACCCCTTCATCCCAGAAATCAGCCGAGTGAACCTTTTCTGAACTGCCTCCAATGCTAGTATATCCTTCCTTGAATACAAGGACCAAAATTGTACGCAGTACTCCCGGTGTAGCCTCACCAACATCCTGTACAGTTGTAACAAGACTTCCCTATTTTTAAACTCTAAACCTCCTAGCAATAAAGGCCAAAATTCCATTTGCCTTCCTAATTACTTGCTGCACCTGCATGCTAACTTTTTGTGTTTCCTGCACAAAAACACCTAGATCCCTCTGTACTGCAGTATTTTGTAGTCTTTCTCCATCTAAATAATGATCTGTCTTTTTATTCTTCCGAACGGGAAAAACTGCAGAAACCAGAAGAGAAAATAAATTGTGAGTCTAGCTGAAAAGTTTAGGCAGTCAAAATATGTTTAAACGTATTTAAACATTTATAAAATCTTCCGAAAGTGTTTTAAAGCATTTAAAAAGTGACTTATGTGTTTAAAGGTATTATAAAACACTCACCTGCCTTTGAGCTTAAAGTAGTTTGCCAGAAGGATTTGAGAGCATGGCTTCAGCTCGTGACATCAGTAGGAGGCCTGGCTTTGCCAGGAACGTGCCTCGCTGCTTGGTCTCACAGATTGTTCTGTCGATGGACCATGCTGCAGAAGAAGTTGAAGTTCTCACTGCAACCAGCTAACTGGGCAAGTTTATATTTCTCAGTGTCGTCAGCAGCGAATACCATCACTTTGCCCCTAACAGCAAAATCCAGGCCAATATACATCAAAGGCAAAAGTAAAATACTGCGGATGCTGAAAATCTGAAGCAAAAACATGAAATGCTGGAAATACTCAGCACATCTGGAAGCTTCTGTGGAGAGAGAGAGAAAAAAACCAGATTTAACGTTTTAGGTCCATGACCTTCCATTGGAATCCAAAGGCAATACTGGCATTCATTTGGGTAATCATCTTTTGCGACTTGCATAGCAATGCACTGAAATAGGAGCATATGCAGTTTTTTAAGTAAACAACAATTTGTAATTATATAGCACTTTTAACAGAATAAAACATCTCAAGGTTCTTCACAGAACCAATATGAAACAAAATATGACACCGAGCCACATAAGACCAAATGCTTGGTCAAAGTGATAGGTTTCAAGGACTGTCTTAAAGGGGCAAAGCGAGGTAGGGAGGTATATGGTACAGTCACAATTAATTCTTTCTGCCATGGATTCTGAGCCAGGTGTTACTGTACTTTGGATGAATGCAGCAGTGTATGATTGCTTCTCTTGCTGTAGGCTGCTTTATGTAAAGCTGTGACTTCCCTATGGTTGGCAAGTCCTCTGGCTGTGCTCTGTTGAACTGTGGCTCATGGGGGAACAATAAAACTTCAGTGCATTAATTTGTGAATATCATAGAGTCACGGAGTCATTACGGCACAGAAGGAGACCATTCAGCCCATCAAGTCTGTGCCAGCTCTCCGTAGAGCAATCCAGTCAGTTCCATTCCCTCGCTCTATCCTCATAGAGCTTATTTTGTTCAAGTGTCCATCCAACTTCCTTTTGAAATCATTGATTGTCTCCACTTCCACCACCCTCATAGGCAGCGACTTACAGGTCATTACCACTCACTGCGTAAAAAAGTTCTTTCTCACATCCCCCCTGAATGTAAATGTCTCTCACACCAGCAGCTGTCACCTTTTACCTTTGACATCTCCATCACTAGTCCTTCTCTAGTCACCAACTTTGTTGGCCTCATCAATCTATTATGTCTTGACTGGAACTTCTACATTGCTAAAAGTAACGCCTCCAAGAAGCTAGGAATATAAACTGAAAATGTTGGAAATCACTCAGCAGGTCAGACAGCATCTGTGGAAAGAGAAACATAGTTAACATTTTCTACTTGTGGGAGAATCGAAA
This sequence comes from Heterodontus francisci, assembly GCF_036365525.1. Taxonomy (NCBI): domain Eukaryota; kingdom Metazoa; phylum Chordata; class Chondrichthyes; order Heterodontiformes; family Heterodontidae; genus Heterodontus; species Heterodontus francisci. The sequence continues at coordinate 11,365,465 of NC_090385.1, forward strand.
ACTAGGACTCACAAATATAGGACAGTCACGAATAAATTCAATAGGGAAATAATGAGAAATTTCTTTACTCAGAGTGGTTAGAATATGGAACTCACTACCACAGAAAGTGAGGCAAATAGCTTAGGTGCTTCACAAAGGAAACTAGACGACTATGTGAGAGAAAAGAGAAGAGAAAGCAATGCTGAAAGGCTGAGATGGGGCAGAGGGACTGGGAGGAGAGTTGTGTGGAGTATAAGCACTAGCACAGATTGGTTGGGTTGAATGCTCTGTTTCTATGCTGTGTATTTGATGTAATTCCATGTAACGTTTCAGGTCAATGACCTTTCATTGTTCCCTCCCCCTTCTTCTACTCTGCTATAATCATTTATATCCCCTCTCTGGACCCATCTATTAGGCTGCATTTTAAGAGCCTGCCGTTGCTCCCGGTGGCAAGCTCAAAAAGTGGTGGCCCGGGACAAAGAGCCGCTGCCATCTCCCACGTGGCAGCTCATTTAAGTACCAATCACATGGAGGGGGTGGGCTGTCCGACACCAGCAATGGTGTCAGCTGCCTCCGTGCAGGCACTGGTGCCATTTTTAAACGGCAGTCAACCCTGCCGGCAAATTTAAATTTTTAAAGATACACCCCGCCCAAAATTTATCAAATAAAATTCTAATGCCCCTTTCCCACCCCCAATGACAATTACATTAACTATTTGCCCTTTGCCCCCACCTCAAAAACCACTTACCTATTAAATCTGACCTTTCTCCCCTCAGACTGCACAAAGTTTAAAGTTCATCCCTTCCCACCATCACAACACTCATTACATTCATTTGACCCCATCCCCCGACCACCTGCATTAGAAATCGTAACCCCTCCCCCCTTCCCACCAGTGTAGCTTTCCCCGGCACAGGGGTGCCGCCCACTGCACCGAGGATCACAGCAGGCCAGGAACATTGCAGGTAAGTTCATTTAAATTTATTCATTTCGGTGATTTAAATATGTAGATGCAGGTCCCATCGCCCAGCGGGCAGGGGTGCCACCACAGAGCCTCGCTGCTGCCGGACGGATTGGGTCGGGCCCTCCTGGCATCGAGCTCCATGGTGGGCCTGTGCTGCTACGTCTTCCATTCATCCCTCCCCCCACCCCACCATGAGCCCGATGTCATGGGCTTAGTAAAATCCAGCCCATAATTTCTATACCTGTCCCGTTATCACCCTTTTTTTTTCCTTGCACTATCATCCCTTTCGCCATTTAATCACTTTATCCTTCCACCCCATTACAAGCCTTCCCTTTTGTTCTTTTCCAGCCCACCGTTTTCCCTGGCTCTGCACTTGCTTAACAGCTGTTCACCTCTAAGATCTTCCAGTGCTGATGAAATGTCATCAAACTGAAATTTTAACTCTGTTTTTCTCTCTCCACAGATGCTGCCTAATCTGCTAAGTGTTTCCAGTATTTTCATTTTATATTTCAGACCTCCAGTATCTGCAGTGCTGTGCTTTTATTCAAACAGCTAAGTCTCCTCTTTCACGCAAAATGCTTCTGTTCTACTCAATAACACACAAATGTGAATACAGCACAAGATGTGAATACTACTCCCCAACTGGGAGACTCTTGCACAGATAATAAGTAAGTCTGGTAGGAAATCCATCTTTCATCATTTAGCTCCTTGTCTGCCATAAACCTTGCTTAACTTTCTGTATTGTATTGATACTGTTAATGATTAGTGCTCCTTTGAACTTCTCTTGTTTATGCAAAGCTGAAAAAATACTGTGTTGCAGTATTTCTGCTCTGTTGAACTCGAGGTTCACCAAACAATGCTCTATTTCAATTCGTTCATGCAGATGACTTCCAAACTTTGAAATTCCACGCTCCTTCAGACTTTTCCCCTTCCTACAATCCTCAGATCTCCAAGCTTTTTCCACCTTACACACTATTCCTCATGCTTTCTTTATCTTTATTTCAACCTTGGCATTGTATAGAGTGAATAGAGTGAAAATTCTGTGGAAAACCAACATAAATTAAAAGTCTCATGGGCTGTAAGGATATTATTGAGATACATTTCAGAGATTTTCCCGAATGTACAAAACAACATCTTGCTGCTCTAGTCATCATACCTAAGTTGTTCAATGCTTACCATGGATTTTATAATAACGCAAAACTGCTTGGGCTGTTAGACTCCTAAGCAGCTGCAGCAAATACTTTCAATTCTGTGATATCTGCTGTATCCCATAACACAATTATTTCACGATGCAGACTGAGAACAGCTTTAACATAGCAAAGTTGCAGCAACGTCTTTAACCCATCGGTGTACAAATTTCATGGGAGGATAGGTAAAGAATGAAGATTATAAAATCACAGAAAGTGAAATTAGAATACCACGAAATACTAAAAAAATGCAACCTTTTGTTCATAAATTAAAAGTTTTTTTTTCTTGTTGCTGCTATTTGCTGCTGTAAATCTTCAGGTGATAAGAAATAGATAACACCCACCACAGAAGAGTCACCCTCTACCTGGACCCCTCCCCCTGGCCTCTTACCCGCTCTTGATCTCTTCATTGAAAACTGTCGGCGAGACATTGGTCGTCTCAATTTCTCTGCCCCCCTCACTCACTCTAACCTGTCCCCCTCTGAACTTGAGGCACTCCGTTCTCTCAGGTCTAACACCGACATGGTCATCAAACCTGCAGACAAGGGTGGTGCTGTTGTTGTATGGCGTACCGACCTCTACCTTGCAGAAGCTCAACGCCAACTCACAGACACCTCTTCCTACCTCCCTCTGGACTATGACCCCACCACCGAACATCAAGCCACCGTCCAAAGGACTGTCACTGACCTCATCTCCTCTGGAGATCTTCCCTCTACAGCTTCCAACCTCATAGTCCCGCAACCCCGGACAGCCCGCTTCTACCTCCTTCCCAAAATCCACAAACGGGACTGTCCCGGCAGACCCATTGTGTCAGCCTGCTCCTGCCCCACTGAACTTATTTCTTCCTATCTAGACTCTATCTTTTCTCCGCTGGTCCAGTCTCTTCCCACCTACATCCGTGACTCTTCTGACGCCCTACGTCATTTTGACAATTTCCAGTTTCCTGGTCCCAACCGCCTCCTCTTCACTATGGACGTCCAATCGCTCTACACCTCCATCCCCCACCAGGATGGTTTGAGGGCTCTCCGCTTCTTCCTGGAACAGAGGCCCAACCAGTCCCCATCCACCAACACCCTCCTCCGCCTGGCTGAACTTGTTCTCACATTGAACAACTTCTCCTTCAACTCCATGCATTTCTTTCAAGTAAAAGGTGTCGCTATGGGTACCCGCATGGGTCCTAGTTATGCCTGTCTTTTTGTGGGATATGTCGAGCATTCTTTGTTCCAGTCCTACTCAGGCCCCCTCCCCCAACTCTTTTTCCGGTACATTGATGACTGTATCGGTGCCGTTTCCTGCTCCCGCCCCGAACTAGAAAACTTTATCAACTTTGCTTCCAATTTCCACCCTTCTCTCACCTTTACATGGTTCATCTCTGACACTTCCCTTCCCTTCCTCGACTTCTCTGTCTCCATCTCTGGGGATAGGTTGTCTACCAATATCCATTATAAGCCCACTGACTCCCACAGCTACCTCGACTACACTTCTTCACACCCTACCTCCTGTAAGGACTCCATTCCATTCTCCCAGTTTCTCCGTCTCCAACGCATCTGCTCTGATGATGCTACCTTCCATGACGGTGCTTCTGATATGACCTCCTTTTTCCTCAAGCGAGGATTTCCCCCCACTGTGGTTGACAGGGCCCTCAACCGTGTCCGACCGATATGTATAGAACAATTGACTGTAGAATCACAGACTCATAGAATGGTTACAACACAGAAGGAGGCCATTCGGCCTGTGATGTTCATTTAGTTTAGTTTAGAGATACAGTACTGAAACAGGCCCTTCGGCCCACCGAGTCTGTGCCGACCATCAACCACCCATTTATACTAATCCTACACTAATTCCATATTCCTACCACATCCCCACCTGTCCCTATATTTCCCTACCACCTACCTATCTAGGGGCAATTTATAATGGCCAATTAACCTATCAACCAGCAAGTCTTTGGCATGTGGGAGGAAACCGGAGCACCCGGAGGAAACCCACGCAGACACAGGGAGAACTTGCAAACTCCAACAGGCAGTACCCAGAATTGAACCCGGGTCACTGAGCTGTGAGGCTGCAATGCTAACCACTGCGCCCTGACTCTCTGGAAGAGCAACTCACCAAGTAAGACAAATTATAATTCGTTGCCCTTGCACAGGACCTTGGCTATGCCTCAGTTAGAATACTGCGTCCAGTTTTGGTCTCCTGGCATGGTGAGTCACATTAAGGCTTTGGAAAGTGTATAGATTAAGGCCACAAGAGCAATTCCCAGTTTAAAGCATCTTAGTTATGAAGGAAGGTTCAAAAATCGGGGGGTTCTGCACCAAAGTTCCCTGTATTGTTTTTGAGTGTGCAAACTATTTTGTTAAGTGCGCAGTCCCTTTAAATTTTTTGCGCAGCCACATATTCACGGTAATTGAAAGGGGCCGACTTGTGTGCGGCCTGTGCGGGGACATGGGGGTGCAGGGAACATTGGTGTAGACTTCAGAGAATGTAGTCTTCTGACTCGTTCAACTAAATAGATTAGGAAGGACCAGAGGTCACAACTCCCAATATAAGGGTAGAATTGGGTTAGTTTCTTCCTTTCTCAGAGAATAGTGGACCAATGGTACAGGCGACTGGCTCATGCAGTAGACACTGATTCACTGAGTTCCTTCAGGTGAGGATAGAAATCACCAAATCACCTCTTACAAAATGTAAACACTCTATAGCATTAATCACGGCCAGTGCAATCTTCCAGACTAGTGTTAGTTGTCTAAGGAGGGGGGGCGTCAAAGGGATATTTCCAGAGTTATAAAAAAAATTGGCCTGGCTTTTTATCTGTTTTTTCACCTCTCCCAGGAGATCACATGGCTTTGGGTGGGTTGAGGAGTCTATTAACGTGATACATGAGACATCGCCATTGTGTGGGATAGGTTCGATGGACATTTTCCTGTCCATCATTGTTCACATGTAAATGTTTTGGTTCCCTCAACAGCTCAGCAAATATAGATATGGGCAGTTCAGGACTGTACAGAGTGGGCAAAACCCAGGTTCAGTTTTTGTTCTGCCCTAAATGATTTGGCCTCAACTGGGCAGTGTTGGGAGCACTGCTGTCAATATCTATGGGGGCAGGACGAGTTCTTGTTCCTGCTTGCTCTCCGTATGAGTGTGTGGATGTCAAATGATGATAACACTTCTGTAGTGGCTTTAAATTAGTAAAACATCTCAACATGCTTCACAGGTGCGTTATCAAACAAAACTTGACAACGAGCCACATAAAGAGATATCAGCGAAGATAACCAAAAGTGTGGTCAAGGCAATAGTTTCTTAGGAGCATCTCAAAAGAGGAGTTTACGGAAAGGCAATGAATGCTGGCCTTACCAGCAATGCCCACATCCCACAATGAATAAAAATAGAAAACACAGCAGCCAATTTGCACACAGTAAGCTCCCGCAAACATTAATGAGATAATGACCAGATAATCTATTATATAATGATGCTGATTGAAGGACAAGTATTGGCCAGGAGAGAAAGGTAGAAAGGCAGAGAGGTTTAGGAAGGGAATTCCAGAGCTTATGGCCTAGGCAACTGAAGGCATAGCCATCAATAGTGGAGCAATGAAAATTAGGGATGTGTGAGAGGCCAGAATTGGACAAGTCCAGAGACCTTGCAGGGTTGTACAGCTACAGCCACTTACAGAGATAGGGAGAGGCAAGGTCATGCTGAGAGGCTAACCAGGAGAGCATTGGAATCTGATAAATTGCCCTCACAGCTGAACAGCCTGCCGGCAATCACTGAATTCAAACATCGCTGAGTAGCCATGAGGGAGTGGTACCAAAGGGCAACCAGTGGAATTCCATATTGTCTCCAGGACAAGAGGAAAACATTGGAAGAGAAACAGGCTACTAACTGTACCGTAAGAGTCATTCCATCTTTCTTTCTTTGGCCTCCTTATCTCGAGAGACAATGGGTAAGCGCCTGGAGGTGGTCAGTGGTGTGTGGAGCAGCGCCTGGAGTGGCTATAAAGGCCAATTCTAGAGTGACAGACTCTTCCACAGGTGCTGCAGAAAAATTTGATTGTCGGGGCTGTTACACAGTTGGCTCTTCCCTTGCGCCTCTGTCTTTTTTCCTGCCAACTGCTAAGTCTCTTCGACTCGCCACACGTTAGCCATCTTACACAGTGCATTAAACACTGCTATTGGCTTTTCAATCAGTAAAGACAAAAATAATTGGCAGGAGCAATGATAAAAAGCAAAGTGCAATTAACCGAAGAAACTAATTTTTTTATTGCTATGTTCTTGCACAAATGCTTTTAATTGGAGAAGAGTGATTAATAAATGCTGTAAAATGCTCCATTGATGGTGCAAGCACTGAATGTGACAAAGTTAATGAACAAAGTCTTTTTTTGTCATTGAGCAGTGGGAAACGCTATACCTTCTGCACGTAGTGAGGTGGGCGGATTATTACATGTAATCTGTAACCACCCGACAATTTTAAAAATAAAGCTAGGAGATGACTGCTGTTCATTAGTGGCCAAACACTTAACATATTTTATAGAACCTTCTTATAATCCTCATTAGCAGAGGCATCAAAGACATTTAAAATGAATAGAAATAAATTGGTTTAACAGCTGTGTTAAAGTAGCAGAAAGAGGAATATCAAAGTCCATCCGTGTATAAAAATTCCATCAGAAAATACATTAAAATTAAAACCTGTTTCCTTGGCATCAATGAAACGGGAAGATCTATTCGAACACAACACATATTGGGCTAAAATGAAAGACTTACGTTAACTGTTAAATTCTTTCCTTCAATAATGTCAGTGGCAGCATGATATTTGCACCAAGGGGGAATTGGCATCCACAGTTGGCATGATCCACTTTGAAGTGTTAATGTTTCTCAGTAATGTGATTTGGGTCAATGAAGTCAGTGCAGTGACTGGATTCTCTCTTTTGATCAAGGGAGTCAGGCAGTGTGCGTTTCTGAGGACAAGAGTGAAGCAATCCAGTAGCGAAATCCTTTTGAACCTCTCAAGATTCAACACCGGATTCCTGGAACTTTGCTGTTTTTCATGGTAAGAAAAGCATTAGGAGGCTAAAGTACACTGGCCCAGAATTCACTGGCAAGTTAACAGCAAGTTTAATCGTGCTCACTATTATTAATTGTAAATTGTCCTCCAACTTGTGGCAAGGAACAGATACCCCTTGAGTTGTGAATCATCCCCAATTTCTAAAGATTTGTGCCCTTCTGCAAAAATGGCAGCGCATCACCAACATCTCTGGGGGAACCCCGATTTCCATATTTAAATGAGCTTATCGCTTCAAACACTCAAACAGCCAGGCACTTTGAGCATCTGGCGCTAGACACAGCACTGGTGCTAATGAAGAATTGAGGTGACTAACCACATTGTGAAGCTGTTAACCCCGTGTTAACTCATGCTCCTCACTAAATATTCACCCAGCCCTTCGAACCTCTGCAAAACCACATTATGGAAACTCTATTTCTAAGTTTATTGATAGTTACTCCATATTATCACAAACCTTAAAAGCAGTGTAATTTTGTCACATATTAGTCAGGACATCAGCTTTAACCAATTGAAATGCAGCTGACAAATCTGTAGATGAACATTTACATGTCCTGGCCTGGGCATATATATCAGCTGTTCCTTCATCATGGCTGGATCAAAATCCTGAAACTGCCTACCTCACTGTATTGTTGGAACACTGACTGTCATTACACAGATGGTTCAAGAACCTTCTCAAGGGCAATTAGTGATGGCCAATAAATGTCGGTCTTCCCACCGACAGCCACAACCCAAGAATGAAAAATAATTTTAAAAATGTGCTCGTATTCATTTAGTTTTGGTGGCTGGGAGTTGAGCAAAAAGCTAAGCTGAACTTGTTTGGGTTAAATTTCAGCTGTATTGCCACTTGACTAGTTTAGAAATAAGAACACCTACTTCCCTTTATACTGAAGTCTATTCTATCATTGGCAAGTAGTTTCCAACTATCGCAGACAGTAAGTTGTTATTAAATCTAACTTCCCTGCATAGAGAAATTTAAAACCAAGAACTAGAAGTCTCTTCAATGGATGCCGAGGGAAAATCAGTTGCAATATGTGGATGTAAAGTGCTGACAGGGAACAAGCTCATCTCCACCCCTGCAACGCTTCAAGAAAACCAATACTTCACACTCCTCCTCCTTAACTACGATGTCTGCATCGTCCCCCTCTTTTGTGAAGACAGATGCAAAATATTTCTTAAGAACCATATCCACATCTTCTGCCTCACACATAGGTTACCTTTTTGTTTTTTTTACGGGCCCTACTTTTTCCTTTGTTATCCTCTTACTCTTAATATATTAATAAGACATATTGATTTTACTTGCCAATATTCTTTCACACCCTCTGGTATGGCATTCCTACCGTTATTGTCACCGTGGCTACTGGATTGATAGATTGGCTCAACTCCCCACTTCATTGAATATATTTCAGTTCATTGCATTACCATCTATAGTATTGAAACTTCTCAGTGAAACATAGGGGCACAAACCCCTGTCTCCGGGCCCAGCGTCAGCACTGTGCTGGAAATGCATGGCTAATCATGTGGATCACTGAATACAGGTGTGGTGCTGGACGATTGGAGGTCTGTTAACGCTGTACCTCTGTTTAAAGAGTGAGCAAGGGATAGACCAAATAATTACAGGGCAGTCATTCTAACCTTGGTCGTGGGCAAATTATTGGAATCAATTCTGATAGGCTGGATAAACTGTCACTTAGAAACCACAGATTAATCAAGGAGAATCAGCATGGATTTGTTAATGGAAGGTCGTGTCTGACTAACTTGATTGAATTTTCTGAGTAAGAAACAAGGAAGATAGATGAGGGTAGTGCAGTTGAAATGGTCTACATGGATTTTAGCAAAGCTTTTGACAAGGTCCCACATGGCAAACTGATTAAAACAATAAAAGCCCCAGGGATCCAGGGGAATGTAGCAAGCTGGATACAAAATTGGCTCAGTGGCAGGAAATAAAGGATAATTATTAATGGGTGTTTTTGCAGCTGGAAGGCTATTTCCAGTGGCGTTCCGCAGGGCTCAGAAATATGTCCCCTGCTTTTGGTGGTCTATATTAACGATTTGGATGTAAATGTAGGGGGAATGATCAAGAAGTTTGTTATGTCACAAAAATTGGCCACGTGGTTGATAGTGAGGAGAATAGCTGTTGGCTGCAGGAAGATATCAATGGACTGTTCAGGTGGGCAGAAAAGTAGCAAATGGAATTTAACCCAGAGAAGTGTGAGGTGGTGTATTTGGGGAGGTCAAACAAGGCAAAGGAATACACAATAAATGGGAGGATACTGAGAGGTGTAGGGGAAATGAGGGACCTTGGATTGAATGTCCACAGATCCCTGAAGGTAGCAGGACAGGACGATACGATGGTTAAGAAGGCATATGGAATCCAGTTTCCTGGACCCAACCGCCTCCTCTTCAATATGGACGTCAAATCTCTCGACACCTCCATCCCCCACCAGGATGGTTTGAAGGCTCTCTGCTTCTTCCTTGAACAGAGGCCCAACCCGTCCCCATCCACAACCCTCCTCCACTTGGCTGAACTTGTTCTCACATTGAACAGCTTCTCCTTCAACTCCACTCACCTCCTTCAAGTAAAAGGTGTTGCTATGGGTACCCGCATGGATCCTAGTTATGCCTGTCTTTTTGTGGCATATGTCAAACATTCTTTGTTCCAGTCCTACTCAGACCCCCTCCCCCAACTCTTTTTCCAGTACATTGATGACTGTATCGGTGCCGTTTCCTACTCCCACCCCGAACTGGAAAACTTTATCAACTTTGCTTCTAATTTCCATCTTTCTCTCACCTTTACATGGTCCATCTCTGACACTTCCCTTCCCTTCCCTTCCTCGACTTCTCAGTCTCCATCTCTGGGGATAGGTTGTCTACTAATATTCATTATAAGGCCACTGACTCCCACAGCTACCTCGACGACACTTCTTCACACCCTGCCTCTTGTAAGGACTCCATTCCATTCTCCCAGTTTCTCCATCTCCAACACACCTGCTCTGATGATGCTACCTTCCATGACAGTGCTTCTGATATGTCTTCCTTTTTCCTCAACCGAGGATTCCCCCCCCACTGTATTTGACAGGGCCCTCAACCGTGTCTGGCCCATTTCCCGCACCTCTACCCTCACCCCTTTCCCTCTCTCTCAGAAACACGACAGGGTTCCACTTGTGCTCACTTTCCACCCCATCAGCCTCCATATCCAAAGGATCATCCTCCGCCATTTCCGCTACCTCCAACATAATGCTACAACCAAATGCATCGTCCCCTCCCTTCCCCTATCAGCATTCCGAAGGGATCGTTCCATCTGCGACACCTTGATCCTCACTTCTATTACCCCCAACACCTCGTCCCTTTCCCACGGCACCATCCCAAGCAATCGCAGGAGGTGTAATACCTGCCCATTTACCTCCTCTGTCCTCACTATCCAAGGCCCCAAACACTCCTTTCAGGTGAAGCAGCGATTTACTTGTACATTTTTCAATGTAGTATACTGTATTCGCTGCTCACAATGTGGTCTCCTCTACATTGGGGAGACCAAACGCAGACTGGGTGACGGCTTTGTGGAACACCTCCGCTCAGTCCAAAAGCATGACCCCGAGCTTCCAGTTGCTGGCCATTCAACACCCACCCACCCACCACCAACCCGCCCCCCCCACTCCCCAACACCCCGCTCTCATGCTCACATCTCTGTCATGGGATTGCTGCAGTGTTCCAGTGAACATCAACATAAGCTCGAGGAACAGCATCTCATCTACCGATTAGGCACACTACAGCCTGCCGGACTGAACATTGACTTCAATAATTTCAGAGCATGACTGGCCCACCTTTTTATTTTCAGCTATTTTTTCTTCTTTTTTTTGATTTGTTTATTTTATTTCATTTTGTTTCATCATTCATTTTGCTTACCATGTGCCTACTCACTGCTTTTGCGGTCATGTTTGTGCTTTGGGCCTGGTTATTCTATTTTTCTGTCAATTAACACCCTCTCTGCACTAACACTTTGTCTTTCACCACACCATTAACATACCGTTTGCCGTTGCTCCATGAACTTCTAGTCAGTTATTCTCTGTGACCTTGTCCTATCAACACCTTCTCTTTGGTTATCTCTTGCTCCGCCCTGCTTTATTTGCTTAAAACCTATTACATTTCTAGCCTCTGCCAGTTCTGATGAAGGGTCACTGACCTGAAATGTTTACTCTGCTCCTCTTTCAACAGATGCTGCCAGACCTGCTGAGTATTTCCAGCATTTCTTGTTTTTAATATACATTATATGGAATCCTTACCTTTATTAGCTGAGGTATAAAATATAAGAGCAATATAAGGTTATGTTGGAACTGTATAAATCATTGGTTAGACCACAACTTGAGTACTGTGTGCAGTTCTGGTCACCTCACTACAGAAAGGATGTAATTGCACTCGAGCGGTACAGAGGAGATTTACGAGGAAGTTGCCAGGACTGGAAAATTTCAGCTATGAAGAAAGATTGGATAGGGTGGAGTTGTTCTCCTTGGAACAGGGGAGGCTGAGGGGAGATTTGATTGAAATGTACAAAATTGTGAGGGACCTGGATAGAGTGGCTTATTTACCTTAGCAGAGAGGTCAGTGACGAGGGGGCATAGATTTAAAGTGATCGATAGAAGGATTAGAGGGGAGATGAGGAAATTCTTTTTCACCCAGAGGGTGGTGGGGGTCTGGAACTCACTGCCTGAAAGGTTGGTAGAGGCAGAAACCCTCAACTCATTTAAAAGATTCCTGGATATGCACCTCAAGTGCCATGACCTGCAGGGCTATGGACCAAATGCTGGAAGGTGGGATTAGGCTGTTTTATTCCTCGGCTGGCAGAGACATGATGGGCCAAGTGGCCTCTTTCTGTGCCGTAAACTTTCTGTGATTCTATGATTCTATAAGAACTGACTAGCACTAGTTCCATTGTTAATTGACATCTCACCTAATCGGGGGCTTGAATATCGGATGTTCATGACGATACATAAAGGTGCCTGATCAAAAGGAGGTGCACTTTGGAAACAGGAATGCAGGTTGACTAGACAAAGATAAAAGCAAAGTACTGTGAATGCTGGAAATCCGAAATAAAAACAAGAAATGCTGGAAATACTCAGCAGATCTGGCAGCATCTGTGGAGAGAGAAGCAGAGTTGACGTTTCAGGTCAGTGACCCTTCTTCAGAACTAGCAGATATTAGAAATGTGAAAGGTTTTAAGCAAGTTAAGCAGAGGTGGGGCAAGAGATAACAAAGGAGAAGGTGTAGATAGGACACGGTCACAGAGAATAACTGACCATAAGGTCATGGAGCAAAGGCAAACAATATGTTAATGGTGTGTTGAAAGACAAAGCATTAGTACAGATAGGGTGCTAATGGATTGAAAACTGAACAGTCACAAGCAAAAACATGAAAAAAAACAGTGGGCAGGCAAACTGAACAAACTAAGATAAAATAAAATAAACACAAAATTTTTTTTTTAAAAAGACAAAAGAACTAAAAATAAAAGTGAAATGGGGGCCCGTCATACTCTGGAATTATTGAACTCAATGTTCAGTCCGGCAGGCTGTAGTGTGCCTAATCGGTAAATGAGATGCTGTTCCTCGAGCTTGCGTTGATGTTCACTGGAACACTGCAGCAATCCCAGGACAGAGATGTGAGCATGAGAGCAGGGGGGAGTGTTGAAATGGCCAGCAACCAGAAGCTCAGGGTCATGCTTTTGGACTGAGTGGAGGTGCTCTGCTAAGCGGTCACCCAATCTGCGTTTGGTCTCCCCAGTGTAGAGCAGTCCACATTGTGAGCAGCGAATACAGTAGACTGCATTGAAAGAAGTACAAGTAAATCACTGCTTCACCTCAAAGGAGTGCTTGGGGCCTGGGATAGTGAGGAGAGAGGAGGTAAATGGGCAAGTATTACACCTCCTGCGATTGCAGGGGAAGGTGCCGTGGGAAGGGTACAAAGTGGTGGGGGTAATGGAGGAGTGAACCAGGGTGTCATGGAGGGAACGATCCCTTCGGAATGCCAACAGGGGAAGGGAGGGGAAGATGCCTTTGGTAGTGGCATCACGCTGGAGGTGGCAGAAATTGTGGAAGATGATCCTTTGGATATGGAGGCTGATGGGGTGGATAGTGAGGACAAGGGGAACCCTGTCGTGGATCTGGGAGGGAGGGGAAGGGGTGAGGGTAGAGGTGTGGGAAATGGGTCAGACACGGTTGAGGGCCCTGTCAACCACAGTGGGGGGGAATCTTCGGTTGAGGAAAAAGGAAGACATATCAGAAGCGCTGTAACTATATAAAGCCCTGGTGAGACCACACCTGGAGTAATGTGAACAGTTCTGGGCACCACACCTTAGGAAGGAGAAATTGGCCTTGCAGGGAGTGCAGCGTAGATTTACCAGAATGATACATGGACTCCAAGGGTTAAATTACGAGGTGAGTTTGCACAAACTAGGGCTGTATTCCCTGCAATTTAGTTGGGTTCAGCAGTGATTTGATCAACATTTTCAAGATATTAAGGGGAGCTGATAGGTAAATAGCGTGAAATTATTTCTGCTGCTTTTAAGGTTTGTGATAATATGGAATAACTATTTATAAGCTCAGAAATAGTGGGCTGAATTATACCAGCCCTTTGGGGATAGGCTGGGAGGCAAAATGGTGCAGGAAGATGTCGACGAGGTGCCCAATGTCTTCCCGCCACCATGCTATTTTTCCAGTGGCGGGCAAACTGGCAGAACACCTGTTCATCGGGAGGGCAATTGATCCACTTAAGTGGTCAATTAAGGGCCACTTCCTGCCTCCATATATTATCAGTGGTAACTGTGGCTCAGTGATAACACTCTTGCCTCTGAATCAGGGGCTTGTGGGTTCAAGCTCCATACCAAAGAATTAAGCTCACAATCTAGGCTAATACTTCAGTACAGTACAGACGGAGTGCTGCACTATAAGAGGTGCTGTTTTTTGGATGAGACATTAAACCAACACCCTGCCTACTCTCTCAAGTGGACATAGACGATCACATGGCACGATTTCAAATGAAAGAAGAGTTCTCCCTGGTGGTCAGGCCAATCTTCAACCAACATCACTAAAACGTATTAACTGGTTGTTATTACCTTGCTGCTTATGGGAGCACATAATTATGTCATATTTCCTACATTACAGCAATGACATATACTTTAAAAGTATATGATTGGCTGGTAAGTGCTTCAGGATGTCCTAACATTATGAAATTAGATTCCTTTAATAACACTTCAATACAATGTTTTTGGTTCCAAATGCAAACTCTGTTCCCTCGCTACCAAGTCCATCCCTCTCCCTGGCAACCGTCTGAGGCTGAACCAAACCATTCCCAACCTTGATGTCATCTTTGACTCCAAGGTGACCGTCTGACCACATATCCGCACTATCACTAAGACCACTAATTTCCACCTCTGTAATATTGCCTGACTTTGCCCCCATTTCAGCTCATCTGCAGCTGAAACCCTGCAGATTTCAGGATTGTTACCTCAAGGCTTGATCATTCTCATGCATTCCTGTCAGGCATCCCATGTTCTTTAAACATGGCGTCATCCAAAACTCTGCTGCCCGTGTCCTAACTTGCACTCCATCCCATTCACCTATCACCCCTGTGCTCGCTGACCTACCTTGGCTCCTGGTTAAGCTACACTTCAATTTTAAAATTATTACCCTTATTTTCAAATCCTTCCATTTCCTCGCTCCTCCCTATTTCTGTACTCTCCTCCAATCTACCTCCAAAATATCTGTACACAACTAATTTTGGCATCTTGAACATCCCTGATTTTAATCATTCGACCATTGGTGGCTGTGCCTTCTGCTGCAAAAGCCCTAAGTTCTGGAATTCCCTCCCCAAACCTCTCTGCATTTCTATCTCTCTTTTCTCCTTTAAGATGCTCCTTAAAACCTATCTCTTTCACCAAGCTTTTCATCACCTATTCTGATATCGCCTTATGTGGCTCGGTCTGAAATCTTGCTTTATAGCATTCCTGTGAAGCACTTTTATGACGTTAAAGGCACGATATAAATACAAGTTTTCTAAAGGCACGAAAATAGACCTTTTTTAAGGTTTAATTTTGAACTGAATTGATTGAACAGTAAATGAACAAATGAATAAATAATATATTTGCAATGACTGTTACTCTCTGCTAAAACATAAGGAAAATAAATAATTCACAAACTGTACACTGAAGTATATTTTATAATTAGTTTTTATATTGTTACAACCAGGTGAGAAAGGCATCTAGGGGTTCCCTCTCAGCTTTTGCCTGGTTTGACCATAACAGGATTAATTTTTAAAACACCATGTTTTTCGCTCACCCTCAGTGAATCCTTGTTCACTGATCTCCAATTGTAAGGTAAAGAAATCAACCAGACAGGTTTTCTTAGATTTAAACATGAAAAGTGTAAGTTTATTAACCTTATAACTCTAATTTGGTTAAAACTACTATGAATACGTGACACGACCACGCTAACATGCATACGTGATAAACACACACACAAATAGAGACAGAAAAGGGGTAAGAATAAAGAGGAAATTTTTGAATCAATAGCTGGGGTTCATTTACTGTCCTTTGAGTTCAATGTAGAGTCTTTGATTGCAGTTAAATCTTGCCATTTCATTGGGGCCCAGTGCATGCTTTCAAACTTGTTTCGATGTAGGAGCCTTCTCTCTTGAGGTGTAAGTGGTTTCAGTGGATTTGGAAATTCATGAGAGAGAGCGAGGAAGAGAGACCTTCCTTCTCTTTTGTCTTCAAAACAGTCTCTGTCTTCAAATTGCCCTGTGAACACAATTCAAAAACCATGGGCCAACAGGTTAGTCATGTGACTAGTTGTTTTTTAACAAACTCTCCTGCGTTTTGTGGATTCATTTCATCTTAGCAGACACCCACAGTGGTTGGGGGAGGGGTGGGGGGAATGGAATTCTGGCCTGTTCCTCATTCAATGCCTGGCAATCAAAATCCATTTGGGTTAATTGGATCAGGGAGCAGTTCCATTGTCTTTTCCGAGGCAACTGTTTCTTAGAATGCAATGTTTTTCCAGCCACTGCTGATCTCTTTGAACAAGTCATCTCTTCAGTCTAACTAGTCTAAAATTAATGTTTCATACGACAAACTTAATATTCCTCATTCTTGGCAGGTGGGGTCTTCATGACAATATACATAGCTGTTTTTTGATATTGTCAGCAGCTACAGAAGTATCCAGTAAACTAATTGTCCTCAGAACTTCTATTTTATAACCTCTCTGCACATACTCCAAACTCAAGATTTTTGAAAAGTAGCAACCTGCTAACAATAACCAGATTGAATAATCAAAATATACACAACTGACCCTTCAGTTTAAAAAACTTGCCAGTAGTACAAAATTCAGAACCAATCACATAGCATGTCTGTGCTTTGAATTGTGCGGCCTGGTTTCTCCATTGAGCAGACTATGTGCAAATAGCCAAGTAGTCCTCAAAATATGAGTGCAACTGATTTTAATTATGTGTCCTATTGAAGAAGTCGTTAACAAACTAAGAGTAGACATTGCAGGAGATTATCTGACCTTGCAAAAAACTTTCCAAAATGCTTTCTTCATTGAAAATGTATCAAAAACATGAATGCGTGGGATAACAAACAACTGATAACAAACACTGACAAGAATAGTTTAGTACTCCATTTTTGTCAATGGAATATGGGGGTATGCTCACTAAGATAAAGAGATTTAATTGCAATCCCATCCCTAAAACTAAGCTACATTGGCTCCCAACTGGTAACACATCAGTTTAAAAATTCTCATCTTTTGTTTTCAAATTGCTGCATGGCCTAACCCCTTCCTGTCTCGTGACCTCTTCCAGCCCTACAACCCTGCGAGCTCTCTGCACTCCTCCAATTCTGACCTTTTGAGATCCCAGATTTTAATCGCTCCACCATTGGCAGCCATGCATTCAGCTGCTTAGGCCCTAAGCTCTCGAATTCCCCCCCCTAAATCTTTCCACCTCTCTACCTCCCTCTCCTCTTTTAAGATGGTCCTTAAACCCCACCTCTTTGACCAATATTTTGGTCACTTGTCCTAATATGCTCTTATGTGGCTTGGTGTCAACTTTTGACTGATTATGCTCCTGTGAAGTGCATCAGAAAGTTTTAATAGGCTAAGATGCTATATAAATGCTAGTTGTTGTTGAAGGGAAATAAATTAACAATGAATGTTTCAGTGCCTTAATCTGGGAACTACATAGGCTGCTGACACCATTCACCTTAAGTTTCATTTGTTCCTTCAACCGGGGAAGTAAAACGTCGATTTGAATACAGACTCGTGTTAACATATTACCTGCCTTGTGTGGTTAGCGTTGCCTGTTCCCAAACAGATGGCCAACGTTATGAAAGTTAAATGAAAAATATTGAGTTTTAATATCATTACCATAAGATGGATAAGGTAGCATGTTAAAAAGGGTGTAATGAAATATTCACAGTATATAGAAGCTTCAAAGGCCTTTAAAGCTTCAAAATGCAAATGCTGTTTCTACTGAGGCTAACTTAGGCTGCTATTCTCACCTTCCCTTTGAAAATGGGTTTATCATGAGGGCAGTTGTTAGCGAAAATAACCTCCAAGAAATTGGAGACTTATTGGGCTGGATTTTACAAGACCGCCGCCAAAATCGGCAGTGGGCGAAAAAATTGGCTGCCCGCCCACAAGGGCCGCACGCCAAAGAGCCGCCGCGAATCCAATAATGGCGGCTCATTTAAATAGACGGGGCGGGCCTGCCCCGATCACATGAAGGGGGAGAGCTACCAGTCCCTAGCAATGGTGTCAGATACCTGTGCACAGGCGCTGATGCCATTTTCAAAGGGCTGTTAGCCCTGCCAGCATATTTAAATATTTAAAGAAAGATTTAATGAAGTTAAATAAATACATCTCTTTTGCCCCTCTCCCACTCCCCAATAACAATTAATTTAATTATTTGCCCTTCCCCCCCAAAACACTTACCTTTACCAACTGACCTTCCCCCACTGCACGAACCTTAAACTATAATCCTTTCCACCATCCCCTACACCCATGACATTAATCTGACCCCATTCCCCACCCCACCGCACTGATAAACTTACCTCTTCCCCCCCCTCCCCACCACTGTTACGTCTTGTTTTCCCAGACGGAGATCCAAAGGCGAGGGAGTGCTGGTTGCCACGCCAAAGATCGTAGCGGGCCATCAGGAGGTGAGGTAAGTTTATGTAAATTAATTATTTTAATTGGTTTAAGTATTCAAATTATGATTTGTGTCGCCGAGAGGTGGGGAGGCCGCCACGTTGCTTCGCCGCTGCCGGGAGGATCGGGCCGTGCCCTGCGGGTGTCGAGGTCCATGGTTGGTCTCATCTGGGGCCATCTTCAGGCACCACCCACCCCCCCCCCAACCCCCCACCCCAGATCCCGATGTTGAGCGCTCCTTAAAATCCAGCCCATTCTCTGTGTGCATTCCCTCATTTCAAGCATGTATTGCTAAATAAAATGGCTGCTGTCTTGGCAAGGAGGCAGCAGAGATAAATGCTAAATAGGTTAAATGCTTGTGGAAAGTAAAACATTATTCACAGTAAGGACAAACCATGGTCCATTCAAAACCCTTGATGATTAGAGCATGGATTATCCATACAACATTCAATATTTATCCCAACAACAACTTGTATTTTTATAGCACCTTTAATGTAGTTTATAAACATAGAAACATAGAAAATAGGAGCAGGAGTAGGCCATTGGGCCTTTCGAGCCTGCTCCGCCATTCATTATGATCATGGCTGATCATCCAACTCAGTAACCTGTTCTCGCTTTCGTCCCATACTCTTTGATCCTTTTAGACCCAAGAGCTATATCTAACTCCTTCTTGAAAACATACAATGTTTTGTCCTCAACTGCTTTCTGTGGTAGTGAATTCCACAGGCTCACCACTCTCTGGGTGAAGAAATTTCTCCTCATCTCAGTCCTGAAAGGTTTACCCCGTATCCTTAGACTATGTCCCCTGGTCCTGGACTCCCCCACCATTGGGAACATCCTTCCTGCATCTACCCTGTCAAGTCCTGTTAGAATTTTATAGGTTTCTATGAGATCCTCCCTCACTCTTCTGAACTCCAGCGAATATAATCCTAACCGACTCAATCTCTCCTCATAAATCAGCCCCGCCATCCCAGGAATCAGTCTGGTAAACCTTCACTGCACTCCCTCGATAGCAAGAACATCCTTCCTCAGATAAGGAGACCAAAACTGCACACAATATTCCAGGTGTGGCCTCACCAAGGCCCTGTATAATTGCAGCAAGACATCCCTGCTCCTGTACTCGAATCCTCTCGCTATGAAGGCCAACATACCATTTAACTTTTTTACCGCCTGTTACACCTGCATGCTTACCTTCAACAACTGGTGTACGAGAACACCCAGGTCTCACTGCATATTCTCCTCTCTCAGTTTATAGCCATTCAGATAATAATCTGCCTTCCTGTTTTTGCTACCAAAGTGGATAACCTCACATTATACTGCATCTGCCATGCATTTGCCCACTCACTCAACTTGCCAAATCACCCTGAAGCCTCTCTGCATCCTCTTCACAACTCACCCTCCCACCCAGTTTTGTGTCATCAGCAAATCTGGAGATATTATATTTAGTCACCTCATCTAAATCATTAATGTATATTGTGAATAGCTGGGGTCCTAGTACCCCGCTAGTCACTGCCTGCCATTCGGAAAAAGACCCATTTAACCCTACTCTTTGTTTCCTGTCCACCAACCAATTTTCTATCCATCGCCATACACTACCACCAATCCCATGCGCTTTAATTTTACATGCTAATCTCTTATGTGAGACTTTGTCGAAAGCCTTCTGAAAGTCCAAATAAACCACATCCACTGGCTCCTCCTCATCAACTCTACTTGGTACATGCTCGAAGAATTCTTGTAGATTTGTCAAGCATGATTTCCCTTTCATAAGTCCATGCTGACGCTGTCCAATTTTACCACTGTTCTCTAAGTGCTCTGCTATAAAATGTTTGATAATGGACTCCAGAATTTTCCCCACTACCAACATCAGGCTGACTGGTCCATAATTCCTTGCTTTCTCTCTACCTCCCTTTTTAAATAGTGGGGTTACATTAGCGACCCTCCAATCTGTAGCAACTGTTCCAGAGGCTGTAGAATCTTGGAAGATGACCACCAATGCATCCACTATTTCTAGGGCCACTTCCTTAAGTACTCTGGGATGCATACCATCAGGCCCTGGGGATTTATCAGCCTTCAACCCCATCAATTTACCAAACACCATTTCTCTACTAATACTGATTTCTTTCAATTCTTCTCTCTCACTAAGCCCTGTGTTCCCCAACATTTCTGGTATGATATTTGTGTCCTCCTTTGTGAAGACAGAACTAAAGTATGCATTTAGTTGGTCAGCCATTTCTTTGTTCCCCATAACAAATTCCCCTGTTTCTGACTGGAAGGGACCTACATTTGTCTTCACCAATCTTTTTCTCTTCACATACTTATAGAAACTTTTACAGTCAGTTTTTATGTTCCCCGCAAGCTTGCTCTCGTACTCTATTTTCCCTTTCTTAATCAATCCCTTGGTCCTCCTTTGCTGAATTCTAAACTGCTCCCAATCCTCAGGTCTGTTGTTTTTCCTGGCAAATTTATATGCCTCTTCCTTGGAACTAATGCTGTCTCTCAGTTCCCTTGTAAGCCATGGTTTGGCTACTTTTCCCGTTTTACTTTTGCGCCAGACAAGGATAAACAATTGTTGCAGTTCATCCATGCGCTCTTTAAATGTTTGCCATTGCCTATCCACCGTCATCCCTTTAAGCAATGTTTCCCAGTCCGTCATAGCCAACTTGCACCTCATACCTTCATAGTTTCCTTTACTAAGGTTCAGGACCCTTGTTTCAGAATCAACTACGTCACTCTCCATTTTGATGAAGAATTCTATCATATTATGGTCGCTCGTCCCCAAGGGGTTTTGGACCACTAGATTGTCAATTATTCCTCTCTCATTACACAATACCCAGTCTCGGATGGCCTGTTCTCTAGTTGATTCCTCAACGTATTGGTCCAGAAAACCATCCCAGATGCACCCATAAAGTCACCCGTAATTACAGATGTTTCTTTGTCGCATATGTCTCTAATTTCCTGTTTCATGCCATTCCCAACATCACCAGTGCAGTTTGGGGGTCTATCTACAACCCCCACTAACGTTTTTTGCCCCTTAGTGTTTCTCAGCTCTCCCCATACAGATTCCACATCGTCAGAACTAATATCTTTCCTCACTATTGCCTTAATTTCCTCTTTAACCAACAATGCAACTCCACCGCCTTTTGCTTTTTGTCTGTCCTTCCTAAATACAGAATATCCCTGGATGTTCATTTCCCATCCCTGGTCACCTTGCAGCCATGTCTCCGTAATCCTGACTACATCATCCCCATTTACATTTATTTGCGCGATTAATTCATCCACTTTATTGCGAATGCTCCGCGTGTTAAGGCACAAAGCCTTAAGGCTTGTCTTTTTAACATTACTTGTCCCCTTCACAATATTTTTCACTGTGGCCCTGTTTGATCCTGGCCCTTGATTTCTCTGCCTATCACTTTTCTTATTCCCTTTACTGTCTTTTGTTCTTGTCTTTGATCCCCCCTCCTCTGACTCCTTGCAAAGGTTCCCATCCCCCTGCCATTTTAGTTTAAACCCTCCCCAACCACTCTAGCAAATACTCCCCCTAGGACATCAGTCCCGGTGCTGCCCAGGTGTAACCCGTCCAGTTTATACTGGTCCCACCTCCCCCAGAACCGGTCCCAATGTCCCAGGAATCTAAAACCCTCCCCCTCACACCATCTCTTCAGCCACGTATTCATCTGATATATCCTGCTATTTCTACTCTGACTAGCACGTGGCACTGGTTGTAATTCTGAGATCACTAAATTTAAGGTCCTACTTTTCAACTTACTTCCTAGCTCCCTATATTCTGCTTTTAGGACCTCATCCTTTTTTTTTTACCTATGTCGTTTGTACCAATGTGTACCACGACTGCTGGGTGTTCACCCTCCCCCTTCAGAATGTTCTGTAACCGCTCTGAGACATCCTTGACCCTAGCACCAGGGAGGCAACATACCAACCTGGAGTCTCTTTTGCAGCCACAGAAACGCCTATCTATTCCCCTTACAATTGAATCCCCTATAACTCTTGCATTCCCACATTTTTTACTCCTCCCCTGTGCAGCAGAGCCAACTGTGGTGCAACGAATTGGGCTGTTGTTGCTTTCCGCTGAGAGGCTATTCCCCCCAACAGTATCCAAAGCAGTATATCTGTTTTGCAGGGGAATAGCCACAGGAGGATCCTGCACTGTCTGTCTAGACCTCTTGCTCTGCCTGATGGTCACCCATTCCCCTCTTGCCCATGGGGTCTGAGCCTGCGGTGTGACCAACTATCTATATGTGCTATCCATGATACTCTCCACCTCGTGGATGCTCCACAGTGTCCCCAGCTGCCGCTCCAGCTCTGAAACCCAGGCTTCCAGGAGCTGCAGCTGGAGACACTTCCTGCACACATGCTGGTACCGGGCACTAGTATTATTCCCGGCTTCCAACATGGAGCACGAGGAGCACACCATGGCTTTGAGCTCTGCTGCCTCACAGCTCCAGCGACCCGGGTTCAATTCTGGGTACTGCCTGTGTGGAGTTTGCAAGTTCTCCCTGTGTCTGCGTGGGTTTCCTCCGGGTGCTCCGGTTTCCTCCCACATGCCAAAGACTTGCAGGTTGATAGGTAAATTGGCCATTATAAGTTGCCCCTAGTATAGGTAGGTGGTAGGGAAATATAGGGATAGGTGGGGATGTGGTAGGAATATGGAATTAGTGTAGGATTAGTATAAATGGGTGGTTGATGGTCGGCACAGACTCGGTGGGCCGAAGGGCCTGTTTCAGTACTGTATCTCTAAACTAAACTTAATATCCAATAATATCATGTACTCTCGGGCCCTTCTTCCCTGGTTCTCATTACTACAGGACTGCCTAAAAAAAGACACTACTTACTTTATTTGGAATAAACTTTAAACTTTTAAACTTTTCTTACCTGAGTTACTTACCCAGCTATTTAGAGCTATTTCCTAACAGCAGTGACTCACCAACCAATCACCTTGCAGCTCTCCTGTGATGTCACTGTTAGCTTTTTTTTCTTTTTTTTTTCAAAACTCCGGAGCGCTGGAAAAGGTTCTCTCCGCTCCGCTCCCGGAAGGTAAGAGACTGGGCCTCGATCCTCCAGTTCGATTTATAAGTCCCCTCTCGGCGTTCTCCCCACAGTTCCACTCTGCTCTGCTCCCAGAAGGTAAAATGCCCAAGGCACTTCACAGGAGTGACTATCAAACGAAATTTGACACTGACCCACATGAGGATATATTAGAACAGGTGACCAAAAGCTTGGTCAAAGGGATAGGTTTTAAGGAGTGAGAGAGAGATAGAGAGGTAACAAGATTTATGGAGGGAATTCCAAACAGTTAGGGCCGAGGGATTACTCTATCGATCACTGCCACTAAAAGGTGACATAAATTGGAATCATTAACATGTTTAACATGTACTTAATACATAACAAAGCTTATTTTGTTGGGACTGCACATATTTTTCCCTGTATTACCTGTTTGCCCAATAAAAATACCAATGTTTTCCTGCAAAAAATCTGATTTTTTTAAAGATTTGTTTACGGGATGCCCTGAAAAGGTGGTAGTGGGCCTTCTTCTTGAACTGCTGCAGTCCTTCTGCTGTTGGTAGAAAAATTCAGGATTTTAACAAGGTAACAAGCAAGGAACAGCAACATTTGTCAGGATGGTGTGTGACTTGGAAGTGAGCTCAGATGTAATGTTGTTCCTCTTGCTGTTCTCATCCTTCTCAGTGGTAAAGGTTAGAAAGCAGAAAAGCATTGTTAAAGTAAGCTTGATGCATTGCTATGGTGCATCCTATAGTTATGAACATTGAACTTTATAGTATGGTTATGTTTTAAAAAACTGTGATCTTGAATGCAGTGTACAATGGATATTCAGAGGAGACATGTGACCTCACACCAATTCTGCCCAGAGACAAACCAGGGATCTTGGTTGCCATGAGAATAAGGAACCCAGATCAAAGACCCTTCTCAAAGCAGGGTGCAAGGTTGTGACACCTAAAGGGCATTGGGTTTCACTCTCCCAGGCCCCCAGATTGTAAACAGGGAGCCAGGGGCTCGAAAGTGCAAATTTGAGCTGTAATTTCTAACACCTGGAACCAAAGGAAGGCCCAAGGTGGTTTTGCGATGGTCAGACTTATGAACTCTGAGAATTGTAAAAGGCAAATGACTATTGACTTTTGATCGAAGGAAATTTGTGAAACTTTCCTAGTTTTGGAGACTGAAAGGAAGAAATGAGCACCACCAGTCAGCTGCTGCACAGCCTGAAGAGAAAGAGAGAGAGGGACCAGTGTATATTTCTGAAAAAAGAGAAAAAGGCTGCTAAGATTTGAGCCCTGTTCAAAGGCGTGAAGTTTGTGGAGGAGAAAAGACCAACAGGGTCACCAGAGATTGCCTTACTAATGGACGTCCAGCCGAATGTGCTCAGAAAACATGAGCAAAGAGGACTTTTGCTTTGAAAAGGATTGGGAGATCCAACCCATTGCAACAAGGAAGAGTTTGGGACTTCTAACTGCAAGGATACCTTTTTCACTGAGAACACTGTAATGTATAAATGTGATGTGGGGTTTTCAAGTGTGTTAATAAGTTGATGGGAAATGCCTTTCTCTGTAACTTAGTGTATTAGCAACCTGCTAAGTACTGTTTAGTAAATGTTGATTTTTAGTTTAGTTGTTCTAATAAAAGTCTTAAAACGTGAAATTTTGTCATGTAATGTTTTTAGTTGGGCTGTGGAGTTCAAGAAAATGGTCTCAACTGAGGTCATAACACTATAGATTGCAAATGGTGCAATGCACCAGTGCTGGATGTGCAGAACTAGTTGACTTGATGGTGAAGTTTTGAATTGCTAGGAAATAATTTGCTCTCTAGTAATGCTTCTCTCTGGTGACGTGACCAAGATCTGAAACTAATTACATGGAGAACCACAAGAGGAGTATCTTATCTTGTGAAGTGCTTCAACATAATGGATGATTCGCTGAGAATTGAGATAATTTTTTTCTGAAGTGAAAACAAGGACACAAGATAAATCATGGCAATAAAAAATATATATAACTCATAAATTTGAAAGTGGTATACTTTGACTAAAATCAGCAGTCGAAGGAAACAAAGCATATGTTGTTGTTTTTGTTAATTCTGGGATTTAATTTGCAGCTTACTACAAGATGTTTCCATGTCTGGTATATTCCACTAGGGAATTTATGTTCAAATCTCTACTTCTGTTATGTCAGATGAGAATTATCTGCTAAATTACTTAGTACTGCATAAACTGCACAAGAGAGGAAAATCAAGGCCCATGTTGTTCATATCTGTTTTCCACTGTTTAAATTATGCTTTGCTAATCAAGTCTCCTTCATATCATAATTGAAGCATGTGATAGAATTTCCCAAAATTATCATGCAATTAAAAAAATAGGAGCACTATTTTAAGATGAAATAAACAGCAATGGTAAAACAATTTGACAAAAATGTATTTATGCTGTAACTTACTCTTATGATGCAACTACTTAGTTCTGGTACACATTGTACCAAGTCCTTAGGTTTCAGTCTTGGCTGAATTGATGATAATCTTGCCTGTGGAGGCAGAAACAGGCTGTGGGTTCAGTTCCCACTCCAGACACTTGTGCATGCTATGTAGGCTGATGTTTACAGTGCAGTGAAATGTTAAACTGAGGCTCTGTCTGCTCCCTCAAGTGTCCCAATGCACTATTTCAAAGATAGGCAAGGGGAGTTGTCCCTGGTGTCCAGGCCAACATCTGTCTCTCAAACAGCATCACCAAAACAGATTATCTGGTTATCATTAAATTGTGGGAGTTTGCTGTGTTTCATACGTTGCAACAGTGACTACACTTCAAAAAATTGATTGTGAAGCATTTTGAGATGTCCTAAGGTCATGAAAGACACTGGCCGGGATTTTACGCCACCCCAGTGAGCCGGATGGTGCCGAGGGGGTGGCGTAAAATGGAGCAGGAGGCTCTGGGAGGCCTTCCCGACCCGGTCCCGCCTCTGCTCCATTTTATGTGGGCCGCGGGGGGGAGAGAAATGGGCCGCCAATCGAGGCCCTTAAGTGATCACTTAACAGTCACTTAAGGGCCTTCGCCCGCCTCCACGGGTAACTTAGCTGTGGCAAGCGTGCGTCCGGTAGATGTGAAAGGCCACCCAGCGTTACCTGGCGGCCTCTCAGTGCACTGAAGAAGGGGCCTGACAGTTGGGCACAGGGTGCCCAATTGAGGGCCGCCCCCACTTCCCCAACCACCCCCAGGATCCAAGACGCCCCCTTCCCCCCAAACGACCACCCTTGCCTTGCCGGGCCGCAACCGACCTGTCCGGCGAGGCAAACCAAACTTACCTCGGTCCCAGCTCCATATCCTTGGCTGGGCTACAGTCCCAGCAGTGGCCACTGCTCCTGGTGGCACTGCTGGGACTAAGAGCTGCCAGCCCGATGATTGGCTGGCAGTTCATTGAGGCGGGACTTCCTACCTCAAGCAGGTGGAAGTCTTGCCTCAGAATAATTAAAGCCCAGGGACCTGTAAAATGCGGGTTGGATCCCCCGGCTCGACGGATGCAGGTTCACCACTGACTTTTACGTCGATGACCAGCTCCCGTCCGCCCGTTGTAAAATCCATTCCACTATATAAATGCAAGTTATTTCTTTCTTAGTGGTCCACTAGCCTAACTACCCAACTTTCCACAAGGCTATCTTGCTGCATTTCTAAAAGGCAGCTGGGCCTGCCAGTCGTTGGCACATCTACACAATCCAAGGACAATGAGCAGTAACAGTGAGTAACACAGGAAATATTTATGCAGAGGTGTAGATACAGCAATGAACAGGATCTGATACAAAGACATGGCTCAGGGATGGCGCATATCAGGGAGCTTCCGAACAGCTATCCACTCCATCACCAAGACTGTTTACTTCCAACTCCGTAACTTCACCCATCTCTCTCTGCCTCAGCTCATCTGATGAAATGCTGAAACCATCATCTATGCCTTTGTTACCACTAGATTGACAATGCCAATGCTGTCCTGGCGGGCCTCCCATCTTCCCATCTTACACTCTCCATAAACCTGAGTTCATCCAAAATTCTGCTACTCATATCTTAACCCGCACAAAGTTCAGTTCACTTATCACCCCTGTGCTCACTGAGTTAGATTGGCTCCTGGTTCAGCAACGCCTGTTTTAAAATTTTCATCCTTATTGCCAAATTTCCACATGGCCTTGCCTCTCACTATTTCTATTAACCCTTGCAACCCTACAACCCTCTGAGATCTTTGCATTCCTCCAATTCTGGCCTTTTGTGCATCCCTGAATTTATTCGCTCCACCAGTGGTAGCCATGCCTCAGCTGCCTAGGCCCTAAGCTTTGGAATTCCCTTCTTAAAACTCTGCACCTTTCTACCTCTCTCTCCTCCTTTAAGATGCTTTTTAAAACCTACCGCTTTGACGAAAAGTCTGGTCATCCACCTTCATATCTCATTATGTGACTCGGTGTTGTTTAACAACACTCCCCAATGAAAGGTCACTGACCTGAAACGGTAATTCTGCTTCTCTCTCCACAGATGCTGCCAGTCCTGCTGAGTATTTCCAGCACTTTCTGTTTTTACTCCAGTGAAACGCCGGGGGCGGTCTACTACATGGAAGTTGCTATATAAATGCAAGTTGTTTTTGTTGTAGCTGGGGTTAGGTATGAATTTATTTTATAAATTGTACCAGCTTCAGAGCCAATAATATATGTTTCACAGTATCAACATGCAAGTGTTGTGTATTTAAAATAATCAAAAGTTATTTTCCTTCAGTCACTGAAAATCACTTAAATGTCGCAATATGGATAAAACAAATTAACCCTGTTAAAAGGGAAAACAGATTCTTTGCCTTGTAGGGTCATTTCTCATTGTCATTAATTGCATCAACTTGCATTTGTGGCAATAATTGGAACATCTTAAAAAGGAGATAGTAGAAATACAAGTGTTATCCAATCCTGGGTATTGATTTTACCAAATGGTTGAATATTTAACTATTCAGTGACAGTATTCAAATCTGACATTTATCTGGGAGTATCCAAGCTGATTGAGTCCAGGAAGGGACAAAGAAACGGGAGTTGGCCATGGAACCGCTAAAGCCTGTTTCACCATTCAGTTAGATCGTGGCTGACCTGTAGTTAAACTCTACTCGCCTTGGTTCCATGGCCCTTAATGGCTTAACAAAAAATTATCAATTTCGGTCTTAAAATTTATCAACTGACTCACAGACTCAATAGTTTTTCGGGGAGAGGATTCCAGATTTCCACTACCCTTTCTGTGAAGGAATGCTTCTTGACATCAGGCCTGATAATTGCCAGGTCTAATTTTAAGGAATGGCCCCTTGTACTGGACTCATCCACTGGAGGAAATAGCTTCGCTCTATCTACATGATTAAATCCTTCAATCATCTTAAGCACCTCAATTTGAGTGTAGAGGTAGCCCTGGGGTTTAAGAAAGTATTTTTTATATTAATTTTTGGGATCTGGACATCACTATCAAGGCCAATATTTATTGCCTGTCCCTAGTTGCCCTTGAGCAAGTTTTTTTTTTTTGTTTCTTGAGATGTCGACATCACTGACAAGGCCAACATCTATTGCCCATTAACATTCATTGGTCAATTTAATCCCTTGCTAGGCCACTTCAGAAGGCAGTTTAAAAATTAACACATTGGTGTTGGACTGGAGGCACATATAGAACAGGTAAGAGTAGCAGTTTTCCTTGCTTAAAGGACATTGCTGAACAAGTTAGGTTTCTCCGACAATCATGGTAAGTTTCCAGATTTTTTTAAAAATTGAATCAATTTGAACTCGTGTTCCAATTGGATTACTAATCCAGAAACATAGCCAATGTGCCACCATAACCATAGACGGTGAGCCTTCTGCTGGAACCACTGCAGTTTGGTGAAGGTATGTTCACAGTGCTGCTTGGTCAGGAAAGTTGTGAAGAGACAGTAGTGGACATCATCTCTATATCAATGGAAGATTGCCCCCAAGGATGATGTCCCTGGGAGGACATATGCAACTGGGAAAGGGAAAGGAGCCAAGGAGAGATCTTTGGAGAACTTGAAGGTGACCAGAAGGAATAAACACTTCCAGGAGAAAACTGAGGAGGAAGGAAGAGAGAGACAAAGTGAGATAACAATTGAAGGATAGAACTGGATTAAAATGCTAATTTACTTTGCGAGATAATGCAGCATTTTATAATATATCTAAATAACTGCACAGGTAAAAGTATTTTCTAGATTTTTATTTTACTTTAATGACAGATTTACTTAATTATTTATGGCATCAATACATAAAACATTTCCATACCTCAGACGCATTAAGATTTAATTAGCCTTTCACCTATTGTGATTTATAACAATGCTTGTTTAGATGACAAATGCACTTCCTGTGCCTAAAATAAATACAGTGGAAGTTATCACTAGCCAAATTTAATTGCTATGAGCATTACAAACCTAGGTTTTCCTATTAAGGGAAGCATTACACCAAACAGGAGTTATTTTATTGTTCTCTTTCTGGTGGTAAGTCTGTTGATGGTGGTATTGCAACAGTTCCTAGCTGTCCTGTTTTGTACGGACCCAGTAATCGTTGGCAATTGGCAACTCCAGTGCAACGTAGGAACATAGAAATTGGTAGAGAAAAGAAGACCAAGATCCATCTAATGTGCCTGCTACATTCTGGCAGTTGCGCAACATAGTGATAATGGTGTACAACCAATAAAAAGGAGGGTCAGAGTGTCAATCCAAACTAATGTCCTGCAATAAGTGAAAGCTGAAGTAAAATCACATTAAAGAAAGCAGTCAACGCATCACAGTCCATGTCCTTCACTGGGATCAAATCACTCCAATGCTCTCCCCTGCCCATTGGTGCCACCCCTCAAGATCACCACCATCTCCGACTGGACAGGATGCCTCTAGCGAACCAGTGTGCCATTGCTCCAGGGTCATCAGCTGCAATGCTCACAACTTGCATTTCAATAGCTCTCCTCATGCACAGAAAGATATTTTCAAGCATTACACAGGGTAGAGGAAATATCCAGAGTCATTAAGGTCCAACTGAACCAATGATTAAAGGACTGGAGGTGGGCAAAGAAAGAGAGTTGGCCCCAAGTTGAAGTTGCAGTAAAAACTGCTTCAGCAAGGTCTGACACAGAAACACAGCTTGTATTCACTGTCAGCACTGATATTCATGGAGGAGGGAGAAGACAGAGGCAGCATCAATACAATAACAAGAATTTATCCTCGTAACAAAATTTACCAGCTATGAATTCATTACCTGCTTGCTTTTAAAAGATAATTGAAGGCCAGCAGACAAGTTCCACTTGACTTTGATTGTAAATAGCGGAGTGATTTATAAACTCACTCTGTCCTTTCATTTGCTTTACCACCATCTATAAAAATCACAGCATCTAATAACTTGATATTATTACTTGTTTTCAGGGTTTTTAAAGGATCAGTCAATGATTCATGTCATGTTGCTCAAGATAAGGGCTCTAATTTTTTGACTGGTACTGTCTCCTTACCAAGACTTAAAGTGCTCGCACTAAATACTTCAGTGTGTTTTCCTAACGCGTTTTAAATTGTTGAAAATAATGATGATCCAATGGAAAGGAGTGAACGTCCCTATTTCTGTAACCTCCTCCTGCCCTATCTGCAATTGCTCCACTCCTCCAGTTCTAGTTGCATTTGAGTTGGTCCCTGAAGCTTACCGGCAGAAATTTCAGAACCTCTGGAGATTGTCTGGGCAGACCTATATAGAATTTGAGAGGGGAGAGCAAATTAACATTGATCGTTGGATGTGGGCACTAAAGGTAGAGGCCACGTATGAGAACCTTAGGGAACTAATTCTCCCGGAAGAATTAAAAAATTCACTTCCTCTCTTAGTAAGAACCGATGGAGAGAACCAGAAGATTTCAACGGCCAGACACGCAGCAGAAATTGCTGATGATTACAAGCTTGTTTATAAGCCCAATCCCTTGTCTGTCAATGCCCACAAACCTGAGAAGGATAGAAGATGGGAGCGTGAAAGGAAGGCAAGTAGCTGGGGACAGGCAGGGACAGCTGGTAACACCCCGGGATCACCTCCTCAAGCCAGAAAGGAAGATACTGAGGGTGGAAGTGAGGTTCAAAAGCTTAGGTGTTACCATTGTCACAAGGTAGAACACCTTCAAAGAGAACGCGGGAAGTTGCAGGGTAAACCCATGGGACTTATGGGATACACAAAGCCCATGCAGGAAAAAGAAACCCTCACTGACAGTATGACAGATCAGACTGTAGCTCTGACAGCAGTTGTAAGGCCAAATTTTTTTTTAAAACACCGTGAGTGCAGGGGACGCGAATAAGATACCTGAGAGTTATAGGGAATTCTTGTCAAGAAATATCGGCCTTTGTCACACCAGATGGTCTTTTCTAATGCCGACTAGGAACATAGGAACAGGGATAGGCCATTCAGCCTGCCCCGCCATTTAATAAGATCATGACTGATCATCCACTTTAGTGCCTTTTTCCCACATTATCCTCATATCCCTTTATGTCGTTGGTATGTAGAAATTTGTCAATCTCTGCTTTAAACACACTCAATGACTGAGCTTCCACAGCCCTCTGGGGTAGAGAATTCCAAAGATTCACAACCCTCTGAGTAAATGTATTAACCGTGCAAATAGATGTAAATGGACATGATATAGCGATTACAGAGACATGACTGCAGGGTGACCAAGGATGGGACTGAACATTCAAGGATATTCAATATTTAGGAAGGACAAGCAAAAAGGGAAAGGAGGTGGTGTAGCATTGTTAGTAAGTGAGGAAAACAATACAATAGTGAGGAAGGATATTAGCTCAGAGAATCCTGATGTGGAATTTGTATGGGGTGGAGCTAAGAAACACCAAGGGGCAGAAAACGTTGGTGGGGGTTGTACATAGACCGCCAAATAACAGTGATGATGTAGAGGATGGCATTAAACAGGAAATTAGAGACACATGCAATAAGGGTGCAACTATAATTATGGGTGACTTTAATCTACATATAGATTGGACAAACCAAATTAGCAATAATACTGTAGAGGAGGAATTCCTGGAGTGTGTATGTGATGGGTATTTGGACCAATACATTGAGGAACCAACTAGAGAACAGGCCATCCTAGACTGAGTATTGTGTAATGAGAAAGGATTAGTTAACAATCTTGTTGTGTGGGGTCCCTTGGGAAAGAGCGACCATAACATGATAGAATTCTTCATTAAGTTGGAGAGTGAGAGATTTGATTCCCAGACTAGGGTCCTGAACCTAAATAAAGGAAACTATGAAGGTATGAGGCGCAAGTTGGCTATGATAGATTGGGGAACGTTACTTAGATGGTTGACAGTGTATAGGCAATGGCTAGCATTTAAAGAGTGTATGGTTGAATTAAGACAATTGTTCATTCCTGTCTGGTGCAAAAATAAAACAGGAAGGGTGGCTCAACCATGGGTTACAAAAGAAATTAGGGATAGTATTAGATCCAAGGAGGAGAAATATAAAATGGCCAAAACAAGCAGCAAACCTGAGGAATGGGAGCAGTTTAGAATTCAGCAAAGGAGTACAAAGGGATTGATTAAGAAGGGGAAAATAGAGTATGCAGAGAACATAAAAACTGACTGTAAAAGCTTCTATAGATATGTGAAGAGAAAAAGATTAGTGAAGACAAATGTGGGTCTCTTACAGTCAGAAACGGGGGACTTTATAATGGGGAACAAAGAAATGGCAGTCTGGTGAATCTGCGTTGCAATCCCTCCAAGGCAATAATATCCTTCCTAAGGTAAGGGGACCAAAACTGCACACAGTACTCCAGGTGCAGTCGAACTAAGGTTCCATACAATTGAAGCAAGAATTCACTACTCCTGCACTCAAATCCTCTTGTGATAAAGGCTAACATAGCATTAGCCTTCTTAATTGCTTGCTGCATCTGCATGTTAGCTTTCAGTGACTTATTGACAAGGATACCCAGGTCCCTTTGTATATTTA
Organism: Heterodontus francisci; assembly: GCF_036365525.1. Taxonomy (NCBI): domain Eukaryota; kingdom Metazoa; phylum Chordata; class Chondrichthyes; order Heterodontiformes; family Heterodontidae; genus Heterodontus; species Heterodontus francisci. The sequence goes on from NC_090385.1 coordinate 11,398,815, forward strand.
CACTTTCTAATCACTTGCCATTTAGTAAATACTCTGCACATTTGCTTTTCCTACCAAAGTGGATAACCTCACATTCTTCCACATTATATTCCATCTGCCATCTTGTCCACTCACTAAGTCTGTCCAAATCCCCTTGAAGCCACTTTGCATTTTCCTCACAACATACATTCCCACCTAGCTGTGTCATCCGGTAACTTGGAAATATTACATATGGTCCCCACATGCAATTGTTATATATTGTGAACAGCAGGGGCCCTAGCACTGATCCCTGCAGTACACAACTAGTCACAACCTGCCAATGCGAGAAGGACCCATTTATTCCTACTCTCTGCCTACTGCCTGTCAACCAGTCCTTAATCCATGCCAGTATATTACCTCCTATCCCATGACTGATGCCATTTAGGCTAAAAGAATGCCCCAGCAACCTTTCAAAAGCTAATGAACCAATTGGTAGCCAGTGTTCCAAACTATGTGGTTTGCCTTGAAGGTGTGCTAGCATACAGTGACACTAGAAGCTCTGTTTAGGAAATTACAATCGGCTGATTTAGTAACAAACCTTGCCAAAAATGAATTTGTGACAGGGACAGTAACCTACCTTGGGCATATACTAGGGCAAGGACGAGTGTTGCCAAAAACAGTGGAAGTACAAGCATTGGTGGACTTTCCTACTCCTTGGACTAAGCGAGAAATCATGAGGTTTTTGGGGATGTGTGGTTTCCACTGCATGTTTGTGCAAGTTTATAACAATATTCGGCAGGAACTGAAGAATTTAGATTGGGGGCGGCTGTTTGAGGGTAAATCAACATCTGACATGTGGGAGTCTTTCAAATGTCAGCTGATTAGAATCCAGGACCAGCATGTTCCTGTGAGGAAGAAAGACAAGTTTGGCAAGTTTCGGGAAGCTTGGATAACGCGGGATATTGTGAGCCTAGTCAAAAAGAAAAAGGAAGCATTTGTAAGGGCTGGAAGGCTAGGAACAGAAGAAGCACTTGAGGAATATAAAGACAGTAGGAAGGAACTTAAGCAAGGAGTTAGGAGGGCTAAAAGGGGTCATGAAAAGTCATTGGCAAACAGGATTAAGGAAAATCCCAAGGGTAGCCAGGGAAAGGTTTGGCCCACTCAAGGACAGAGATGGGAATCTATGTGTGGAGCCAGAGGAAATGGGCGAGGTGTTAAATGAGTACTTTGCATCAATATTCACCAAAGAGAAGGACTTGGTGGATGATGAGCCTAGGGAAGGGAGTGCAGATAGTCTCAGTCATCTCATTATCAAAAAGGAGGAGGTGTTGGGTGTCTTGCAAAGCATTAAGGTAGATAAGTCCCCAGGGCCTGATGGGATTTACCCTAGAATACTGAGGGAGGCAAGGGAGGAAATTGCTGAGGCCTTGACAGAAATCTTTGCATCCTCATTGGCGACAGGTGAGGTCCCAGAGGACTGGAGAATAGCCAATGTTGTTCCTTTGTTTAAGAAGGGTGGCAAGGATAATCCAGGAAATTATAGGCCGGTGAGCCTTACGTCAGTGGTAGGGAAACTATTAGAGAGGATTATTCAGGACAGAATTTACTCCCATTTGGAAACAAACGAACTTGTTAGCGAGAGACTGTATGGTTTTGTGAAGGGGAGGTTGTGTCTTACTAATTTGATTGAGTTTTTTGAGGAAGCGACGAAGATGATTGATGAAGGAAGGGCAGTGGATGGTATCTATATGGACTTTAGTAAAGCCTTTGACAAGGTCCCTCATGGCAGACTGGTACAAAAGGTGAAGTCACACGGGATCAGAGGTGAGCTGGCAAGATGGATACAGAACTGGCTTGGTCATAGAAGACAGAGGATATCAGTGAATGGGTGTTTTTCTGAATGGAGGAATGTGACTAGTGGTGTTCCACAGGAATCAGTGCTGGGACCTTTGCTGTTTGTAGTATATATAAATGATTTGGAGGAAAATGTAGCTGGTCTGATTAGTAAGTTTGCGGACGACACAAAGGTTGGTGGAGTTGCGGATAGTGATGAGGATTGTCAGAGGATGCAGCAGGATATAGATCGGTTGGAGACTTGGGCGGAGAAATGGCAGGTGGAGTTTAATCCGGACAAATGTGAGGTAATGCATTTTGGAAGGTCTAATGCAGGTGGGAGGTATACAGTAAATGGCAGAACCCTTAGGAGTATTGACAGGCAGAGAGATCTGGGCGTACAGGTCCACAGGTCACTGAAAGTGGCAATGCAGGTGGATAAGGTAGTCAAGAAGGCATACGGCATGCTTGCCTTCATCGGTCGGGGCAGAGAGTATAAAAATTGGCAAGTCATGTTGCAGCTGTACAGAATCTTAGTTAGGCCATACTTAGAATATTGCGTGCAATTCTGGTCGCCACACTACCAGAAGGATGTGGAGGCTATGGAGAAGGTGCAGAGGAGGTTTACCAGAATGTTGCCTGGTCTGGAGGGCATTAGCTATGAGGAGAGGTTGGATAGACTCGGATTGTTTTCACTGGAACGACGGAGGTGGAGGGGCGACATGATAGAGGTTTACAAAGTTATGAGCGGCATGGACAGAATGGATAGTCAGAAGCTTTTTCCCAGGGTGGAAGAGTCAGTTACTCGGGGACATAGGTTTAAGGTGCGAGGGGCAAAGTTTAGAGGGGATGTGCGAGGCAAGTTCTTTACACAGAGGGTGGTGAGTGCCTGGAACTTGCTGCTAGGGGAGGTGGTGGAAGCAGATATGATAGCGACGTTTAAGAGACATCTTGACAAATACATGAATAGGAAGGGAATAGAGGGATATGGGCCCCAGAAGTGCAGAAGGTGTTAGTTTAGGCAGGCATCAAGATCGGCGCAGGCTTGGAGGGCCAAATGGCCTGTTCCTGTGCTGTTCTGTTCTTTGTTATTTGAAATTTTAGTACTATAGCTGCTCCATTAACAGATTTGCTACAGAGTAAGAAAACTAGGTAGTGTGGGCAGGAGAGCCTCAAGCATCTTTTGAGAGGCTGAAAGCCATTTTAGTTCATGAACCAGTGTTGGCTGCTCCAAATTTCACTAAGCCCTTCATGCTAGCAATTTATGCTAGTGACCTGGGGGACGGTGCAGTCCTGTTACAAGATGATGAATCAGGTTTCGAAAGGCCTGTGGGATACTTATCCAAAAAGCTAAATCGACACCAAAAAAGATATTCAACAGTAGAAAAGAAACTCTCGGTTTATTATTGGCTCTTAAGCATTTTGAAGTCTAAGTCCACCATGACTACAGAGAGACACTGGTATATACTCCTTAGCCTTTGTGGAAAAATTCAAAAACCAAAATGCCAGACTATTCCGCTGGAGTTTACTATTGCAACCTTATCATTTAAAGATTATCCACATTGCAGGCAAAAATAATGTAATTGCAGATTCTGTATCTGGAATCTAACTCTGCTTTGAGTTTTCTGAGTGCAAAGTTGCTATAAAGCATAAATGTATTAACTGTGGGTAAAGAGTGAATGAGAAAGAATGTTTTTTTTTAAATTTTCTATGTGTTCTAAAACTGAAAAAAACATTCCATAGATGCTGGAACTTCGTTTTTTTTTAAAAGAGGTTATCAGAAGGTCTTTTGGACTGAGCTTGTAAACAACCATTATTGGAAGGCACCTGTTTGCAGATAATTCCCAGTAGGCATTTTTTTGACTTGGGGAAAGATGTTTGCCAAGAAGTGACAGGTCAAGATTGGTAGGGCTGAGGAGGCTTGAGTCCTGAGATGTTTTTGGTTTCGTTTTGGAGTGAGTTGGAATATGGACAGTGTGTTCTGAAAAGACAGTTAAAGGACAAGCCCAACTCAGTCTGTTACAGTTCTTCATAAAGCCTGCCAGCTTTCCATCTCTTTGACAAGCTCTGAGAAGCAAGTGTTAAAAAACTGCGTGAAACCCCTGTTGCTACATTTTTCATTGAAAGCCTGCCCAAACTGATCTTCTACATTGCCAGCCAAGAACTGTTCAAGTCAGATCCCAATGAGAGCCGTCAAATTATAGTTGGGACGTCAAACCAAAACAAAGGACACCTGACATCTTTCCATATTTTCTCATTTTTCTTCAAGAATTAGCAAGTATTTGATTAAAATATTCTTTTTTGCGCCTTTTTTTGTAAAAGGGGTCTAAAGAGTAAATCTCTTTTTTTTTGTTAACCAGTGTATGTGTGTGTGTAAGGGGCTAAGGTAAAAAGGGAACTTTTATCTTTCAATCGGTGTGTTACTGTTTTGCTTCATTATTGATTATGTCTTGTTTTATAATAAATTGATAATTTTGTTGTTTATTAAAGAAACCTGGTTGGTGTATTTCATTCTGGGATAAAAATAGAGTCTATGATTGACCGTAACAGTGACTGGAAAAAAATTAAATATATGTTGTGACCTGCGGAGAAGTGTAACTAGAAAAACAGTGCACTCCTCCTGCCTCGGTCGTAACAACAAGAAGGCCTTTGAAGGGCAGGTAGAGGGGTGACGAGAGGTTGATGTGCTCAGAGAAGTAGGTACTATGGAAACAAGGGCATGATGGGACCTGGCAATGAGAACCATGCCTCCACATCATGAGTTAGGGTGGGGAATGTGGTAGCATTTGCAGCTGGGAGGAGCAACTTCATTAAGGAGGAAGGAGTCATCATCTAAAAGCCAAGTTTTGGCGAGACCCAGAATGCAATCAATTCTTCTATGAGGCTATATAAAATGCCCGCTTTATTTGGATGGATATAGCCATTCTGAAGGGCAATTTATAGCAAATGAGTAATAGGAGAATCATGGAGGTGTTGTTATAGGATGAAAGCTACAGGAGAGACCATTTACCCCCTCAAGCCTGTTCTTTCATTCAGTGAGATCTTGGCTGACCTGAATCTTAATTCTATTCATCTGCCTTGGTTCCATATCCTTGTATACTCTGAGCTAGCAAATATCAATCAATCTCAAATCGAAAATTATTAATTGAGCTAGCATCTACTTGTTTTGTTGGAGAGTGTTGCACACTTCTGCCACCCTTTGCTTGAAGAAGTATTTCTGAACATCTCTCTTGGCCTGGCTCTGATTTTAAGGCTATATTCCCTTGCCCTAGACTCTCCCGCCTGTGAAATATGTTTCTCTTTATCCATTCCATCAGTTCCTTTCAAATTGGGTCAAGATTTCTGGTGCTGACAGACAGGGAAGAACGCTGGAATCCCAGTGAAGGAGATAGTGATTGTTTCAAGAGAAAGGAATGAGGCAATGCAGGTTTCTCTGTTGGGAGATCCAGTGGCAGGAACCACCATGGGCAGTTGTCAAAGGTAGAGCTGATGAAAGCTTTGGACCCAGGAGGGACTCAATCCAGGGATGGCAAGAAAAGAGGTCAGCAGAGAAGAAGCGGCGAATAGGCTGGGCAGTACAATCAATAGATGAGAGGTGATTGATGATAGGTAAAAAGAAAATGGAGGGCAAGAGAAGGACAGAGCAGAGTAGGACCAGAAGGAAATCAAAAAGAAAGTGAGGAACTATGTCTGAGGTGGAAAATAAAACCTATGTAAAATGAATGTTTTATTGAGGATCATCTTTTTTTAATTTACTCTTGGAATGTATTCATTCATTCTGGGTGTCACTGGCAAGGCTGACATTTATTGCTCATCCCTACTTCAGAAGACAGTGGTGAGCCTCCTTCTTGAATCGCTGCAGTCCATGTGGTAAAGATGCACCCGCAGTGCTGCTGGATAGGACTTGGACCCAACACTGATGAAGCAATGGTTTTTTTTTAAGATTAGATTAGAGATACAGCACTGAAACAGGCCCTTCGGCCCACCGAGTCTGTGCCGAACATCAACCACCCATTTATACTAATCCTACACTAATCCCATATTCCTACCAAACATCCCCACCTGTCCCTATATTTCCCTACCACCTACCTATACTAGTGACAATTTATAATGGCCAATTTACCTATCAACCTGCAAGTCTTTTGGCTTGTGGGAGGAAACCGGAGCACCCGGAGAAAACCCACGCAGACACAGGGAGAACTTGCAAACTCCACACAGGCAGTACCCGGAATCGAACCCGGGTCCCTGGAGCTGTGAGGCTGCGGTGCTAACCACTGCGCCACTGTGCCACCCTATATAGTTCCAAGTCAGGCTGGTGTGTGACTTGGTGAGGAACTTGGAGATAGCACTGTTCCCAGGTGCCTGCTGCCCCTGTTCTTAAGATTCACACTCAGAGAAAGAGAAGAGCGATGAGGAGAAATTTCTTTATGCATTGTGTTGTTTGGAAAAATGGAGTGCTTTGCCACAGGGCAGAGAAACTATTACAACTTTCAAGGCAGAGTAGACAAACATTTGTAGAAGAGGAAGGTGGAGGGATATGAGGAAGAGTAAAGCAATGGAATTAATTTTGGATTATTTTAGTGAGGAGATGACACAGAAACGATGGGCTAAATGGCCTCCTGTGCTGTAAACCTTTATGGTTATAAAGTTAGACATGAACCAATCTACAGACTGGCACCCGTTATATACCCTCCATGATTTTCCTTTCTGTTGACTTCAAGGGGGTGTAAAATGATGGGTGATAACTTATCACCTGTTTTCCAAATTTTTTGAAAGTTGAAATTACCTCCTATATGTTTAAAATAATTAAGGACAGCGTAACCGTTAATGAAGAATGGTTATGAGCTTGTGTGGTTATTCGTCATTTCTATTTGATTGGAAGGGATTTTAACATCATTTTGGGGATGTTTAAATGATTACTGCAGTGGTGAAGAATTGTTTGTCTTCATAATAGAAACTGAAAATGAGCATTCACTGAAAAGCTTCCTTGGGTCACATGCACTGAATGCACTGAAATCGTTTTGTGAAGTGTCCCTCATTTGGTTACCCACTGATGCCTGAGATTCTGCAGATCTTTGAATAGAAACAGAGAAACAGCAGGCTACAGAAGCTTTGATAATCCTATACTTAAGATATACAATGTCTTTTTATTTGCAAAACAACACCACGACACCACGTTGAAAGACAATCTCGTGCAATGCTATGTGTATAAAAATAAATGCAGGTGAATTTTGACACAGTGGAGCCTCACTCGACATGCCTTTGGACATAGTGGCACAACACTATAATGCCCCAATCACCACTAATGAAGCCCTGCACAAAATAGGGTTACCAACTCTGGTACCACAGATTCCTGGAGGTGTAATTTAAAAACCTCCAACTGCCCTGCCAGTCAATAAGCCATTTTTCCCATCTCCCGTATTATTATAGCTAATAAAAAAGTGTTCAAAGAAAATCAAAAAAATATGATTTTTTTTTCAATGTCCCTGTGATTGTTCTCCCAGGTTTTCTCACAGCAGTGAAAAGATTAATCTAATTAATCTTTAATCCCTAGACACCACAGGACATTCCTCAAAGGTTGGCAACACCAGCACAGACTTTAAAGTCTCACAAAGTTACTTTAGTAATATCTTCGGAGCGCCACAATTAAGTGTAGCATTACGTTGTCTCATTTATCTAATTATATTTTTGGTATTCTAGTTATAGACCTGTATTCTCCTCTGCAATTCTGCCCAAATTGGACTGGGATAACGGTGGAGAATGTGATGTTATCGGGCCGTGAAACTTATTGCTGCCTTACCATCTCCACCTCGATTTTTCTCTCCCCTGCCACAACTGCCACTGGTCATTCCTCGGAGGAGATTTACCTGAATGTTACCAGGAAGCTGGGGCTTAGTTACATGGAGAGAGTAGAGAAGGTGGGATTGTTCTCCTTATTGCACGGAAGGTTAAGGGGAGATTTAACTGAGGCGTTGAAAATTATGAAAGGCTTTATTACAGTAAATAAAGAGAAACTGCTTTCATTGGCAAATTACACAGATTTAAGATAATTAGCCAAAAAGCCACGGTGGGAGATGAGGAGAATTTGTTTTTTACACAGTAAGTCATTATGATCTGGAATGCTCTGCTGGAAAGGCAAATGAAAGCAGATTCAATAGTAACTTTCAAAAGAGAATTGGATAAATACTTGAAAAGGTGAAGTTTGTAGGGCTACAAGGATAGAGCAGGAGCTGTGGGACTAATTGGATCGCTCTTTCAGAGAGCCGGCACAGGGGCGATGTGTGAGACAAGCAACTTAAAAACAATTATTTCCGTAGTCCTACTTAACTATGGATTCAACCCGATCAGAAAATAAATGTCAACACTCATGAGTCCGTCGCAGTACCTTAAGCTTTACTCCATATGGCTTTCAAAAAAATTAAACATGCTCTACAAGATTAAAGGTTATATGTAGATTATATAGAATTCCAGTAAAATAGCACTAAAATCCCAGTGAATATTACTGTAAAATCAATGTTACAAATGATATCCACAGACTCTCACCTAGTCTGTGTCTTTCCTCTCACCAAGTTCCCACTGATCGATGATCAGTTGTTCAGGAGAGATCTTCTTCCAATTGCTGGTCAGGCTATCTCGACTGCATTGTCAGGTAAAGGAAAGGGACTCCTTTATATCCAGGATTGACCCTCACTCGCTCCTCAGGCATGATGTCACTAGGGTCAGTGATAGCGTCTTTCCCTGCATGATCAATCACTTTGCGTGATCAATATCTTTTCCTTTTCCCCCATCTCACAACCTGTATGCCCCCCCACCCCCCAACATCCATTCCATTTGCTGAGGATTCAGACTCGAATAGAATAAATAATAACACTGGCAAAGGTATAAGATTTCAATATTCTTGAACTAACTTTATTGAACTATGCTTCAAAATCACAAGGATATGAATAGCACACTATAGATGATGAACAAGCAAGTAACACCATGCAGGACCTATCAATGGAAGACAAAACTCTCAAACTGACCTCTTTCAATTCAGTTGTGTCCTCATTTTATAAATACCCCACAGGAGCTGAATCTTCCCAATCCACAGGACAGCTGACCTGTCGTACTTTAAACTATGAGATCAAAGATTTACACATCCAGTTGTCTAGCTGATATCCAGAGAGCTGAATCTTCCACACAGTCCCCAGCCTTGCCTTTCAATCTTTTTGACTCAACCACAGAAAACTGGCACTTACCCTCCAGCTTTCTGCTTTAACTCAACAAGGAGACGAAAGGGTTGCACGTTACCGGAATGATACTCACAAGCTTTTCTCTTACCTAGCCCAGCTGGTCCCCTCTATGCTCTGTTCACACCTGGAGAACTGGCCAGACGCCCAGGGGAAAAGCTGTAACTTCTGACACATTGGCCAATGGTCTGGTCGTACAACGAAGAACGAAGGAAGGTATGCCTTTCTTATACCCTTCTGTACATATGTTCAGAACCTGTGGCGATCAGGGATTGGTTACTCCCTGCATGGTCGGCTCCGTGAGCGGTCAAGGGTGATGTTACCTCTCATGGACAGAGTCTCTAGAAGATGCTAGTGATAAGGACAAAGTAGAGAGCTTCTGTTGCCAACCATACTGTGAATGGCCATCCCTCTCTCAATCACCCAGGTGTCTTCTTTCACACTGTTTCAAGGTTCCTCACTCCCCTGACCATAATGATGACCATGGAACCAGAAGAAGTTGCAAGATTCCATTAATGAGGTTCATCCTGCCAGTGTTTTGATAATCATAGCTATTTGTACCATTGGAATGTTTGCAATGAGAACAGATTCCATACCTGATTTATTGCAATTACAGGTTATTGATCATTTTGTTGCCCATATCCTGCCTTCTTGTAATTACAGGTTTTTGGTCATTTACTGACCATATCTTGTCTTAGGAATGCAGCACACAGTGAATTTCCTGGATTTTCCTTACTATCTTTCACTCCCTTAACCCTTGTGTTCCCACAAAGATCAAGCTAGCAAATCCAAAAGTGGCCTATTCAACTTAATATATCATGCTTTATGTACTTCTCATAGCATCGCACGCATAACTGTAGTCATGATATGCTGCCAAAAATTGATCAGTCACTTTGTTATTTCAGTCCATATTTACCAATGGGCAAATGGTTTCATTCTGTGCTGTATGATTTTATGATATCATGATTCCCCAGCGACTGCACCTAATGCCATTGGGAGGCAATGAGGCCCAATCCCCATTCCTTTCCCCTCCTATCTACCCAATTACAACTTCTGTCCAGGACCACAAGCTGGGAGATGGGTGGTATTGGTGTTAGTGGCCCTGAGCTCAGGGAATGGAGGGAGTTAGTTTGTTAATTAGCTGTTAGTTAGAGCCTCCTGTGGTTACTGGCACATGACGCAACCCAACTCTCTCACAGAACACAAAGTTTCTCACCGATCAGAGTATCATCATGCTTTGCACCCAGCAGATGCTCTTCATGATTGTCATTTATACTTGCAAGTCTAACTTCTCTTTGATGACTGCTCCTTGGACTGTTTCTCCTTGTATCTCCGAGAAATGACTAAACTGGCTGTTGATCTATCTTCTTAATGAGGGCAGAAAGCCTGCTATTAGTTTTCCTCCCTCTCTCTCTTTTTCACAGTTTGAGAAGACATCCACCACCACCCTCCTCTGCCTGGCTGAACTTGTTCTAACATTGAATAACTTCTCCTTCAACTCCACTCACTTCCTTCAAGTAAAAGGTGTTGCTATGGGTACCCGCATGGGTCCTAGTTATGCCTGTCTTTTTGTGGCATATGTCAAACATTCCTTGTTCCAGTCCTACTCAGGCCCCCTCCCCCAACTCTTTTTCCAGTACATTGATGATGATATCGGTGCCGGTTCCTGCTCCCACCCGGAAATGGAAAACTTGATCAACTTTGCTTCCAATTTCCACCTGGTCTCTCACCTTTACATGGTCCATCACTGACACTTCCCTTCCAGTTCTCGACTTCTCTGTCTCCATCTCTGGGGATAGGCTGTCTACTAATATTCATTATAAGACTGACTCCCACAGCTACCTCGTCTACACTTCTTCACACCCAGCCTCCTGTAAGGACTCCATTCCATTCTCCCAGTTTCTCAGTCTCCGACACATCTGCTCTGATGATGCAACCTTCCACAAAGCGCTTCTGATATGTCTTCCTTTTTTCTCAACCGAGGATTCCTCCCCCCCCCCCCCCCCCCCCCCCCCCACCCACTGTGCTCGATAGGGCCATCAACCGTGTCCGGCCCATTTCCCACAATTCTACCCTCACCCATCCCCTCCCTCCCAGATCCACGACAGGGTTCCCCTTGTCCTCATTTCCAACCCCACCAGCCTCCACATCCAAAAGATCATCATCCGCCATTTCCGCCACGTCCAGCGTGATGCCACTACCAAATGCATCTTCCCCTCCCCTCACCTGTCAGCATTCTGAAGGGATCATTCCCTCCGTGATACCCTGGTCCACTTCTCCATTACCCCTACCACCTTGTCCCCTTCCCACGGCACCTTACCCTGCAATCGCAAGAGGTGTAATACCTGCCCATTTACCTCCTCTCCCCTCACCATCTGAGGCCCCAAACACTCCTTTCAGGTGATGCAGCAATTTACTTGCACTTCTTTCAATTTAGTATACTGTATTTGCTGCTCACAATGTCGCCTCCTCTATTTTGGGGAGACCAAACGCAGATTGGGTGACCGCTTTGCAGAACATCTCCGATCAGTCGGAAAGCATGACGCCGAGCTTCCGGTTTCTGGGCATTTCAATACAACCTCCTGCTCTCATGCCCACATTTCTATCCTGGGATTTCTGCAGTTTTCCAGTGAACATCAACACAAGCTCAAGGAACAGTACCTCATTTACCGATTAGGCATGCTACAGCCTGCCGGACTGAACATTGACTTCAATAATTTCAGAGCATGACAGGCCCCCCTTTCTTTCTTTATTTTTAGTTATTTTTTCTCATGTTTGTGCTTGGGGCCAGGCTGTTAATTTATCTGTCCATTAACACCCTATCTGTAGTAATGCTTTGTCTTTCACCAAACCATTAACATACCGTTTGCCTTTGCTCCATGACCTTCTGGTCAGTTATTCTCTGTGACCTTGTTCTATCAACACCTTCTCTTTTGTTATCTCTTGCCCTAACTCCGCTTTACTTGCTTAAAACCTATTACATTTCTAATATTTGCCAGTTCTGGTGAAGGGTCACTGACCTAAAACATTAGCTCTGCTTCTCTCTCCACAGATGCTGCCTGACCTGCTGAATATTTCCAGCATTTTTTGTTTTTATTCCATGGAATACAATCCTAGTTCATGAATCTCTCCTCATAATTTCACCCTTGGAGTCCAGGTTTCATTCTGGTAAATCTATGCTGCACTCCCTCCATTGCCAATATATCCTTCCCAGTACTACTCAATGTTCCGAAGTCCTGAAAATATTAATAGCCGATAGGGGACAGGGACTTAATACAATTAATATAAGTAAAACATCAGTAATAAGGAAATTAATGGAACTAAAGAGTGAGAAATCCTCAGGACCTGACAGTTTCCGTCTGAGGGTGTTAAAGGAAGTAGGGGAGCACATTGTAGATGCCCTAACTATAGTCTTTCAGAGTTCCCTAGATTCAGGAGTGGTCCCTCTGGATTGGAACGTTGCACATGTCACTCCACTTTTTAAGAAGGGTGAAAGGGGGAACCGAGGAAATTACAGACCTGTTAGCCTGACATCTGTGGTGGGCAAGTTGCTGGAGTCTATAATCAAGGATAGGGTGTCTGAACACCTGGAAAATTTTCAGTTAATCAGGGGCAGCCAGCATGGATTCATGACAGGAAGGTCATGCCTGACAAATCTCATTGAATTTTTTGAAGAGGTGACTAAGGTAGTGGACAGGGGAATGTCCATGGATGTTATTTATATGGACTTCAGGAAGGCATTTGATAAAGTCCCACATAAGAGACTGTTAACTAAGGTGGAAGCCCATGAAGTTGAGGGCAAATTATTAACATGGTTAGGAGGTTGGTTGAGTGGTAGGCGACAGAGAGTGGGGATAATGGGTACGTACCGATTGGCAGGATGTGACTAGTGGTGTCCCACAGGGATCTGTGTTGGGGCCTCAATTATTCACATTATTCATTAACGACTTGGATGATGGCATAGTAAATCATATATCCAAATTTGCTGATGATACAAAGTTAGGCAGCATTGTAGACAGTCTAGATGATAGCATAAAATTGCAAAGAAATATTGACAGACAAGTCACACACCATCCTGACTTGAAAACTATATTGCCGATCCTTCACTGTCGCTGGGTCAGAATCCTGAAACTCCCTTCCTAACAGCACTGTGGGTATACCTACCCCAAATGGACTGCAGCGGTTCAAGAAGGCAGCTCACCACCACCTTCTCAAGGGCAATTAGGGATGGGATATAAATGCTGGCTGAATGAATAAAAAAAAAGGTGAGTAGACAAAACTGTGGCAGATGAATTTCAATGCGGGCAAGTGTGAGATCATCCATTTTGGACCAAAAAAGGATCGAGCAGGGTACTTTCTAAATGGGAAGAGGTTAAGTACAGTGGATGTCCAAAGAGACTTGGGGGTTCAGGTGCATAGATCTTTAAAATGCCACGAGCAAGTGCAGAAAATAATCAAAAAGGCTAATGGAATGCTAGCCTTTATATCTAGAGGATTGGAGTATAAAGACACAGAGGTTATGCTGCAGCTGTACAAAACCCTGGTTAAACCCCACTTGGAGTACTGTGAGCAGTTCTGGGCACCACACCTTAGGAAGGATATATTGGCCTTGGAGGGAGTACAGCGTAGGCTTGCAAGAATGATACCTGAACTACAGGGGTTAAGTTACGAGGCGAGATTACACAAATTAGGCCTGCTTTTGTTAGAATTTAGAAGGTTAAGGGGTGATCTGATCGAAGTCTTCAAGATATTAACAGGAAAAGACAGGTTAGATAAAGATAAACTATTTCCACTGGTTGGAGATTCTAAAACTAGGGGGCATAGTCTAAAAATTAGGACCAGACCATTCAGGAGAGATGTTAGGAAGCACCTCTTCATGCAAAGGGTGGTAGAGGTTTGGAACTCTCTCCCACAAACAGCAGTTGAAGCTCGAACAGTTGTTAATTTTAAATCTGGGACAGATAGATTTTTGTTAAGCAAAGATATTAAGGGATATCGGCCAAAGGTAGGTATATGGAGTTAGGCCACAGATCAGCCATGATCTCATTGAATGGTGGGACAGGCTCGAGGGGCTGAATGGCCTACTCCTGTTCCTATGTTCCTATGTAACTCCAGGAGTGGTCTAGCCAGGTCTTTGTATACCTGAAGCATGACTTCTACCCCCTTGTATTCTCGTCTTCTAGATATAAAGGCCTGTGTTCCATGAGCCCTTTTGATTATTTTCAGTACCAGTTATTGACAACTTAAGATCGATGTACCAGAACTCTCAAGTCCCTTTCGACATTCACTGCTTTTAGCTTTTCATCATTTAGAACAGGGTTGTCCAACCTTTTCGTATGAGAGGCCACATTAAAATTTTTGTCTTACATCAGGGCCGGTGAGACAATTTCAGAAAGATAAAGGCATTAAAAAGTTATCTTACTATTAATCAAACAACAACAAATGTGCATTTTGGTGAAGAAGCTTTAAATGAGATGATTGATTTATTGACTTACTATCTCTTCACTATGTTGGACACTGATTTAGTGAGATACCTGGCATTTTTTTGCTTGCACAAGTAGTCAATGTTTGCCCGCACACTTCTTGTAGTCATGCAGAGTATTCCGGATAGATGTCCATCTGTCAGGAGCGATCTTGATCATCTGTCTCCCTCTCTCTCTCTGTCTTTCTCTCTCTTTGTCTCTCTGTCCCCATGTCCCCCCTCTTTGTGTTCCCCTATCTGTGTTGTCCTCATTCTCTGCATCCCCCTCTATCTGTCCCCACTCTCTCTGTGCCCCCCGTTCTCTCCCTGTCCACCCCCTCTCTCTGCCCCCTCCTGTCTCTCTGTCCCCCCGTCTCTCTGTCCCCCTCTTTCTCTCTGTACCCCCCGCCTTCCCCCTCTCTGTCCTTCCTTCACTTTCTGATCCCCCCCTCTCTCTCTGCCCCCTCCCTTCTACCCCCTCCCTCTTTCTCTCTCTGTCCCCCTCTCTCTCTCTCTCACAGTTGCAGGGAGCAGGAACGCTCAGCGCATCAGCTTTGTGGTTGGTCTGTTTTTTTGTAATTTCGCTTTTAGTTTCACAGCTGACAGGTGCTGGGAGCAGGTACAGCAATTTCCCAACTTCGGACAAATTCGGGGTTTTTTTGGTGGGCTTTTAGAAAAATATCAGAGCCAGCTGGAAAACCCCGAATCTGTCCGAAGTTCAGAACTGCTGTTCCTGCTCCCAGCACCTGTCAGCTGTTGAAACTAAAAGCTTTATTTTTTTATAAAGCTGGTCTGAAAGAAGAAGACAATGGAAAATTTCTCATCTCTGACATACATCCGTGGGCCGGATGGAAACCTTTAGCAGGCCAGATCCTGGTGTGCAACTATATATTGGACAAACCTGGTTTAGAAAGTTCCCAGTTCTATCCTTTTTAGGTCCAAAGAGGATGATCTCACATTTGCCTACATTGAATTCATTTCTCACAGTTTTGACTAATTAATTAATTAATTCAATTAATCTGTCAATATCTGATTTGTAGTCTACCAACTACACTGCCGACAATGCAGCCCATCTTTGTATCATCGGCAAATTGATATATGTGGCTTACTCTCCCATCATCTAAGTTATTAATAAATATGGTGAATATCTAAGGCCCCAACTCAGATCCTTGCAGGTAACCAGTAATCACATCTTGCTAATTACGATACCTACCCATATCTCTACTCTCTGTCTCCTGCCACTCAGCCAATTTCCTAACCAAGTCAATAATTTGCCTTCAATTAAATGAACTTCAACTTTAGCTGACAGTCTCTTATGAGGTTCTTTATCAAATGCCTTCTGGAAGTCCATATAAATAACATCTATAGACATTCCCCTGTCCACTACTTCAGTCACCTCTGCAAAAAATTCAATCAGGTTCGTCAGGCATGAGATATCCTTTATAAAGCCATGCTGGCTCTCCCTGAGCAGCTGAAAATTTCCAAGGTGTTAGAAGAGGCCAGAACTGGAGGAGCACAGAGATCTAGAAGTGTTGTAGCGCTGGAATAGATGACAGAGGTAAGAAGGAGTAAGCCTATGGAGGCTTTTGAAAACAAGGATGAGAATTTTAAAGAGAGGTTTTGCCATAGTAGGAGCCAAGGGATGATGAGTGAATGGGACTTTGTGTGAGTTAGGATACGGGCAGCAGAGTTTTAGAAGTTGATTGTGGCCAGAGAGCGCTCCCCAGACAGTGGCCAGAGTCCTTCTTCCCCGCCACCACCACTAAGTATTTGACTGTCGATATCATTCACATGGATCCCTGCCGACAGCCTCCAGCTGCCAAATTCCCCATGAGTGGGTCTGCTGTAAGTTCGGGTGCGTATTGGGGAAATGTTATGGTAATGAGGCTTATTCGCTAAACTTGGCCTCTCTGGGTTCACCGGCCACTTCCTGGATTGTGCTCCCTGCTTGGCTTTTAAATTGTGGCCGACGTGTTTAACATACCACTTTAACATTGCATTTGTTCACGCAGCTTCTGTATTTGAGCTATATGCGTTATTGCTCTTCCTGATCCAGAGTGGATGAACTGTGCATGAAGTAAACAGATTGCACTGTGAAAGACTGATAATGTAGGGGAGCCTTTTATTTTTGTTTTCCCTCGGTTAAACAGCTTCACAATGAAATTCCATCCTGTGGGTGGATTGTACCATGAGCAGCTATGAATAGTAATCTCCTGAGGTCTCATTGTGCTACACAGGTCAATGGTTTGAAATAAAACAGCATGTGTCTCGGTCTTTATTTAAGAGAGAATTTGTGCAAACAAAGCAATTCACCATTTTGCAATGGCAACAAATATTCCCAAGGGTTTAGATAGAGACTGTGAATCATGCCTGCTCAAAACCATCAAAAAGATTTAAAACAAGAGAGTTCCAATCTGATATATTAACGAAAGCAAATTGTTTGTTTAGCTGGTTTAGATTTCAAATCATTGCAGTGTCAGCTGGGACTCAATGGGAAACACTCACTTCATTGGCGAAATATTGTGTGTATAAATTCCATTCCTGGGACTTGAGCACATATTCTAAGCTGACACTCCAGTGCAGTGCTGAAGGAATGCTGCACAGTGGGAGGTGCTGTTGTTTGGATGAGAAGAACCATGGCCCTCGTTTTCTTTCTTAGGTGAAAGTGTAAAATCGCACTATATAAATGCAAGCCTCTCTTATTTATTAATTGAACTGAGGGGACTAAACTCCAGTTAAAAGTGTGAAAGGGCATAAACCTGTGAAGCAATTCCAATCAGCCCTTAAAATATTATGGCTGTCCCCTTTAACTTATGTTCTTGATCAGAATGTGAAACAGCCAATTCCTCCCCCATGACATTTTGTTTGGGGAGTCTAGATCAAGCGTACCTACAAAATACTTAAAGGGATAAACAGGGTAGACGCAGCTAAGATGTTTCCCCTGGTTGGGGAGTTTAGAACCAGGGGACACAATTTCAAAATGAGGGGGAAGCCACTTAGTGATGAGGAGAAATTTCTTTACTCAAGAGGGTTGTGAATCTTTGATATTCTCTACCCCAGAGGTCTGTGGAAGCTCAGTCATTGAGTATGTTGAAAGCAGAGATTGACAGATTTCTAAATACAAATGGCATAAGGGGATCTGGGGATAGTGTGGGGAAAAGGCATTGAAGTGGATGATTAGCCATGATCATATTGAATGGCGGGGCAGGCTCGATGGGCTGAATGACCAACTCCTGCTCCTATGTTCCTATGTTCCTATAAGTGTAGTCATCAGGTGAAGTCAGGTTAGGAGCAGGATTGCCAGCATTGGCTTGACTCATTCCTCTAAGTTTAATCACTACAAACTGCCTCGCTCCCATAGTCTCAACCTTGGTCGCGTAACACGTCTATCCTCACAGGACACCACCTTCCTACATCAATCGGAAAGCAAGCTGATCCTTTGTTATCAAATTAAATAGTTGTCTGTCAGTCAAGCAACTCTTTTATCAACTAACTAATAAACAAATGTGTTCAAAGAAAAGACATGCAATTCTGCAAAGATTAGTGGTAGGCCAGAAGTTTGGGAAAATTTTAGAAACCCAGGAAAGGAAGACTAAAAAAAAACAAAGAGGGAGAAATTAGAATATGAGAGTAAACTGGGAAGAAACAGAAAAACAGGCAAGAAGAGCTTCTGCAAGTATATAAAAGGAAGAGAGTAGTTACAGTAAACCTTGGTCCCTCAGAGGAGGAGACTGGGAAATTAACAGTGGGAAACAAGGAAATGGCAAAAGCAATGAATAAATATTTGGTATCTGTCTTCATGGTCGAAGAGTCATAGATTCATAGAGTCATTTACGGCACAGAAAGAGGCCATTCGGCCCATCGAGTCCATGCTGGCTCTCTGAGGAGCAATCCACTCAGTCCGACTCCCCGCTTGATCCCTGCAGCCCTGCAAGTTTATTTCCTTTAAGGCACTAAATGTATCCTAACAATAGTAGAAAATCAAGGGGCAAAAGGGAGGTGGGAACTTCAAACAATCACTATTACTAGAGAAAAAATACTAAGAAAACTAATGGGACTAAAGGTTGCTAAGTCCCCTGGACCTGATCACCTGATTTCTAGGGTATTAAAGAAGTGACTGCAAAGATAGAGGATGCATTGGTTGGAATCTTCCAAAGTTCCCTAAATTCTGGAAAGTTCCAGCAGATTGGAAATGCAAAGTAATGCCTCTATTGAAGAAAGGAGGGAGACAGAAGGCAAGAAACTATAGACCAGTTAGCCTAACATCTGATATTGGGAAAATACTGGAATCCACCATTAAGAAAGTAGTAGCAGGACATTCAGAAAATCATAATACAATCAAGCAGAGTCAACAAAGTTTTATCAAAGGGAAATTGTGTTTGACAAATTTATTAGAGCTCTTTGAGGATGTAACAAGAAGGGTGAAAAAGGTACACCAGTAGATGTAGTGTATTTGGATTTCCAAAAGGCATTTGATAAGGTGCCACATAAAAGGTTAATACACAAGGTAAGAGCTCATGGTGTTGGGTGTAATATATTAGCATGGATAGAAGATTGGCTAACTCACAGGACACAGAGATTCAGGATATATGGGGCATTTGCAGGTTGGCAAACTGTAACTAGTGGGGTGCCACAGGAATCAGTGCTGTGGCCTCAACTATTTACAATCTATATTCATGACTTGGATGAAGGGACCGAGTGTATTTTAGCTAAATTTGGTGATGATACAAAGATAGGTGTGAAAGCAAGTTGTGATTGCCTGCAAAGGGATATAGATGGGTTAAATGAGTGGGCAAAAATTTGGCAGATGGAGTATCATGAGGTAAAACTGAGGTTATCAACTTTGGTAGGAAGAATAAAAAAGCAAAATATTATTTAAATGGAAAGGGACTACAGAATTCTGCAGTACAGAGGGATCTGATTGTCCTTGTACATGGATCACAAAAAGTTAGCATGCAGGTACAGCAAGTAATTAGGAAGGCGAATGGAATGTTGGCCTTTATTGCAATGGGGATGGAATATAAAAGTAGGGAAGTCTTGTTACAACTATACAGGGTGTGGTAAGACCACACCAAGAGTACCATGTACAGTTTTGGCCTCCTTACTTAAGGAGGGATATTTGCATTGGAGGCAGTTCAGAGAATGTTCACTGGGCTGATTCCTGATCAGACATGATCTTATTGAATGGTGGAGCAGGCTCAAGGGGCCGAATGGCCTACTCCTGCTTCTATTTCTTACATACTTAAGCAAAGTAAATGAAAAAAAAAGCTGCACAGTTTTGTTAATGCTCTGATGACCTTTCGTCAAGGTTGCTGGGATTGCTCACAATGTCCTAAAGATTAATCTTTCATTGCTGGGAGCTCAAGGACAATGCTGGAGGGTTGTCATCCCTGGTTAGAAGTCAGGAGATAGCTGGACAAGGTATTCAGCAAGTAGTTCAGTCGCCGTTTTAAAGTAAGTATTTGGTCCTTATTTTTATATTTGCATTTAAATTCTTACATCAACAATTACAATGCAAACTTGTAAAGCTGCAATTACACCTCTCATTCAGTGGTGATGTCATAGCATCTTTGCTGGGAGCAGGGGGAGGGGTGGTATAATTACAGTGTCCCAAAGTTTCCATTAT
The DNA here is from genome assembly GCF_036365525.1 of Heterodontus francisci. Taxonomy (NCBI): domain Eukaryota; kingdom Metazoa; phylum Chordata; class Chondrichthyes; order Heterodontiformes; family Heterodontidae; genus Heterodontus; species Heterodontus francisci. The sequence goes on from NC_090385.1 coordinate 11,418,922, forward strand.
ATATGTGAATGTGGGAACTTATAATGGCAAAAGTTGACAGGAAGGGCTGAATTTAATTGCACCGGCAGGGCTCCCAGTGGCAGGCTGAAAAGGCGGTGAGAATCCTGCCTCAGCTATTTGGAAGCTAATTAATGGCAATGAACAGCCCGGCACTGGAATCCCCATCCCTTTAAAGATGCGAATCCTGCCACCAAAAGCTGCCAGCCAATCAGCAGGCCGGCAGCTCAGTAGTATCAGCAGTGGCCACCCCTCCCGGTGGCCACTGCTGGTACTTCAAAGAGCCTTGGAACCAGGCTCAGTGCTGGAGACCTGGACCCAAGTTAAGTGAGGCGGGGTCACTGGAGTCAGACCGACAGGGCCCAGCGCTGGGGAGTGGCGGTGGTGGAGGGTGGGCATTGAGAGGAGGGGGACAGGGGTTTAGGGAGGTTGGTTGTTTGCCAGCAGGGCCCATCCGTGGGCCACAGATTGCCTACAGAAGAGGGACTCACCCCAAGCCTGCAGAGAGTTCGCCACATCTTACTGGGTGACCTTCCTATGTGGCGAAGGTTCCCCACTACCACTGGCTTAATGCCAGTGAAGGCAGGAAGAGGTCCTTAAGTGGCTGATAATATGCCTTTTAGGTGGGGAGGCCGTTGTCAGCCTATCCCTGACTTAATCGCACTACAACGGGAAGATGACGGGCCCAACACCCCCTCGCCTCCTGTCGCAAATATATAACCTCGGCCCGCCTCTTAACCCATCTCTGAGGTTGTGGGGAGGGACCCATTAAATTCAGCCCAAAGTGTGCAGTTTGCATTTCCATAGCACTTTTCACAACCTCAGAATGTCCTAAAGCACTTTACAGCCAATAAAGTACTTTCGAATTGTAGTCACTCTTGTAATGTATGAAACATGGCAGCCAATTGGCTTAAGGACAGAAAACAGTGAATCATGGTAAATGGTTGTTTTTCAGACTGGAGGATGGGAGACAGTGGTGTTCCCCAAGGGTCAATGCTGGGACCACTGCTTTTTTTGCTATATATAACTGACTTGGATCTTGGAATACAGAGTAGAATTTCGATATTTGCCGATGATACCAAACTTGTAGGAATGGCAAACAGTGAGGATGATGCGGACTGCAACAGGACATAGATAGGCTAGCAGAATAGACAGACAAGTGGCAGATGGAATTTAATACAGACAAGTGTGAGGTATTGGATTTTGGCAGAAGGAATAGAGTGAGGCAATATGGACTTAATGGCACAGTTCTAAAGAATGTGCAGGAACAGAGGGACCTGGTGATGCATGTACATCGATCTTTGAAAGTGGTCGGAAATATTGAGAGAATGGTTAGTAAAGCACTTGGGATTTTGGGCTTCATAAATAAAGGCAGAGAGTACAAAAGCAGAGAAGTTATGCTGAACCTTTATAAAGCTCTGGTTAGGCCCCAACTAGAGTAATGCATCCAGTTCTGGTCGCCACACTTTCGGAAGGATGTGAGGGTCCTTGAGAGGGTGCAGGGGAGATTCACCAGAATGGTTCTAGGGAAGAGGGATTTTAGTTATAAGCTTAGGTTTGGAAAGCTGGGGTTGTTCTCCTTGGAGCAAAGGAGATTGAGGGGAGATTTGATAGAGGTGTACAAGATTCTGACAGGCTTAGATAAGTTAGACAAGGAAAAACTGTTCCCATTATCTGATGGTGAAAGGACTAGGAGACACAGATTGAACGTTTTTGGCATGAGATGCAGGGAGAATGTGAGAAAGAACTTTTTTATGCAGCGAGTGGTAATGACCTGGAACTCGCTGCCTACTAGGGTGGTGGAAGCAGAGACAATCAATGATTTCAAAAGGAATTTGGATGGGCACTTGAAGGAAACAAACTTGCATGGCTACGAGGATCGAGCGAGGGAGTGGGACTGACTGGATTGCTCAGCTGAGAGCTAACATGGACCCGATGGGCCGAATGGCCTCCTTCAATGCAGTAAATGACTCTATGACACTATAACCTTAAAATTAGAGCTACGCCATTCAGGGGTGATGTCAGGAAGTACTTCTTCACACATGGGATAAGGGTAACCTGCAACTCTCTCCCCCAAAAAGCTGTTGAGGCTGAGGTGTCAATTGAAAATTTCAAAACTGAGACTGAGGGCTGGATTTTAAGAGACACTGTCGCGTCCAGTGGCGAGCTCAAAAAGTGGCAGCCCGCACGCACGGGCCTCACACCGAACAGCCGCTGCGATCTCCCACATGCCGGATCATTGGAATAACTGGGAAGCTGCCCCCACCCCGGTCATGTGGAGGGGGTGGGCTGTCTGTCACCAGCAATGGTATCAGCTGCCTGTGCGTGGTGCCATTTTTAAAGGGCAGCCAACCTTGCACCCCCCCCCAAAATTTGCAAAATAAAATTGTAATGCCCCTTTCTAACCCCCCCCCCCAGAAAATTACAGTAAGTTTTGCCCCGACCCTCCCCCAAAACACTTACCTTTGAATTCTGGCCTTCCCACCATCCCCTGCACTGATGATGCTGATTTGACCCCAATCCCACCCCCACTCCCTACCAGTATCACGGCTGCTTTCCCCAGATGGGGAATTGAAGGTGCGGGAGTGCCGGCCACCGCTCCGAAGATCACCGTGGGCCCGGAAGATTCAAGGTAAGTTGATTTAAATTTATTCATCTCATTGATTGAAATATTTAAATAAGTCCAGGTCCCGTCCTCCAGTAGCCGGGGGTTGTGGGGGGTTGGGGGGATGGGGTGGCTGCCGCCACAGAGCCTCGCTACCGCCCGGAGGATCGGGCCAGGCCCTCCTGGCATCGGCCTCCGTGGTGGGCCTCTGCCGCAACCATCTTCTCGCCACTCCCCACCGTGGAGCCCAATGTCGTGGGCTTGGTAAAATCCAGCTCTGATAGACTTTGGTTGGGGAAAGATATGGAACAAAGGCCAGTAAAAGGATTTAAAATACAAATCAGCCATGATCTGATTGAATGGCAGAATAGGCTCAATGAACTGAATGGCCCACTCCTGTTCCCATACTCCACTCTAAATCTAGGCCAGTAATGCCAATCTGGTTGCAGAATTTTCCTTAAGAATAGAGTTCTGCATGAATACAAAGCAAGGCTATATACAGTGCAAATACTTCAGTCCTTAAATACAATTTGCAAATAATGTCTTTGTGTTGCAGAAATACTCCTTCCAATAGCTTTGAATTTTCATTAAAACATTGTATTGTACTTGGAAAAATAACAAATGGTACAGTTCTGATACAATCCATTGAAAATTGTTAAACCAAACGCAGTGCTGACTGGAGAGTAACTGTTACAATTATCGAACTGCTGCTAAAACATTCTTCATGTCTCGAGCCTGAGTGACAGTATCATTTAGCGCCAGCTCCACTGCCCATATATTTGACAGTACCTGGTAATTTCGGGATGATGGGTGGCTAACAGATCAAACTACTTTGAACCAGTGTCATTCAGAGCAAAAAAAATGTTTGAGCGATTACAAGAAATAAAAGATTTATCACAAACAGGCACCATAAAAAACACAGGAGTCGTTTAATTCTTTCACTTTAAGAGAGAAAGGAATCCGAAACAATCCCAGCAGGCAGGTCAGTCTATTCCAGGATGTGTGGGTAAATCACAAGAAGCCCCGGCATCATTGATGGGGTCTAGCGAGGTCTGAAAATCACACACGGTTTTCAATTCTTTGACTTCCTGGTACAAATAAAGTGAATTTGCATTTATATAGCACCTTTCATGAATTCAGGATGTCCCAAAGCACTTTACAGCCAATGAAGTACTTTTGAAGTTAGCCACTGTTGTACTGTAGGTAACGTTGCTGTCAATTTGTGCACAGCAAGATCCTACAAACATTAAAGTGATAATGACCAGGTAATCTGTTTCAGTGATGTTAATTGTGGGATACATATTGGTCCCAGACACCAGGGAAGGACTCCCCTGCTGTTCTTCGAAATAGTGTCATGGAATCAGTTATGTCCATGTGAGAGGTACCCTCAGCTTAATGTCTCACCCAAACGACAGCACCTTCGACAGTGCAGTACTCTATCATAAAGGCCGGCTTACCTAACCCAAACCCGACAGGACCCGACGACAGGTGTCGCGATCGGGTCAGGTCGGGTCACACTTCTGGGTCCGGCATTCGGGCTTGGGTCGGGTTGGGCCAGGTTGGCCATGCTCTATCACCACCTCCAGTAAGCGGCTCCAATGTTAATACACTTTTTGGACTTGATAGGTGGTTTTGTTACAGTTTTTTTAAGCTTGTGCAGATAAGCAACAAAGTGAAAAACGGAAGGTAGGTTAACTGATGGTTGGATCGAGTCAGGCGTGGGGAAAAATGAAAGGACTCAGGCTGGGTCGGGGTCAAATGTGGTTCTGTCGGGCTCGAGTCGGGTTTCACTTGCAGACCCGAGCTGGCCTTTATTCTATCCGTACTGCACTAAAGCACCAGCCTGGATTATGGGCTCAAGTTTCTGGAGTGGGAGCCCTGAAGGGTTGCAGTTTCATCAAATCTACATTTCTTCAACCATACTCCAGAGAACAGCACCCAAGCACTACAGTAGTTTGTAGTTGGGAGTCCCAGATTATTGGCCAATGAGTTTATAGACAATGCAGAGGAAGAGCAGAGCTACTGCAAGGGCAAGAGCAGTACGATCATCATGGAAATACCATCACCTCCAAGTCAAGCACCATTCTATCATGGCCAAAAAATATAGGATATGAATATTAAATCCAGTAGGGAATTCAGGAGAATCTTCTTTGCCAAGAAAGTGATTAGAATGCATAACTTGATACCACAAGGAGTGGTTGAGGTGAATAGTATAGATGCATTTAAGATAAAACTAGATAAACACATATGGACCAAAGAAAGTGAAGGATATGCTGATGGGGTTAGATGTGAAGGGGTGGGAGGAGGCTTGTGTGGAGCATAAACATTGGCAAAAAAACAGTAGGGCTGAGTGTTCTGTTTCTGTACATTCTATGTAATACCCTTTAATAAATTGCCATCTTTTTATTGTCACTGAGTCAGAATCCTCGAATTCCATTGAGGGAGCGCCCCACCACATGGACTGCTGTGCTTCATGAAGACCCATCATTACTTTGTCAGAGCAACTAGGGATAGGCAATAAATGTGACCTTGCTACCATTGATTATATGCTACAAACAAATTGAAAACAAAAGCCACTCTGCTGGGAGCCTGTGTGCAAAACACATGATGGCCCCATTATTTAATCCATCCCGATAAATAAAATATGCTACCTGAGCAGCAGTCCAGGCTGTTATGAGATTAGAGTCATAGAGTTATACAGCCCAGAAACAGGCCCTTTGGCCCATCGTGTCTGTGCTGGCCATCAAGCATCTAACTAATCTAATCCCATTTTCCAGCACTTGGCCCGTAGCCTTGTATGCTATAGTGGTTCAACTGCTTGTCTGAATACTTCTTAAATGTTGTGAGGGTTCCTGCCTCTACCGCTCCTTCAGGCAGTGCGTTCCAGATTCCAACCACCCTCTGAGTGAAAAGGTTTTTCCTCAGATCCCCTCTAAACCTCCTGCTCCTTCCTTAAGTCTACACCCCCTAGTTATTGAACCCTCCGCTAAGGGGAAAATGTTTCTTCCTATCTAACCTATCAATGCCCCTCATAATTGTGTATACATCAGGTCCCCCCTCAGCCTTCTCTGCTCTAAGGAAAACAACACTAGCCTTTTCAGTCACTTTTCATAGCTGAAATGCTTCAGCCCAGGCAACATCCAGGTGAATCTCCACTGCACCCGCTCCAGAGCAATCACATCCTTCCTATAATGTGGTGACCAGAACTGTACACTGCTTCTACTTATTTTGTAAAATATGTTTTAAGAACTTATATTTGAATTATGGATACTGATTTATCTGGAATTTTAAAGAGATTGCTGAACTTTATGTTTTCTTTAACAGAAGTTGCCAGAAGGTTCCTGGTTTTGGCTAGTAAACAAGTATAACTGGAAGGCACCTGGTTGTGGATGGTCGCCCAGCAGGTGTTTTTTTGACTTGGGGAGATGTTTACGATGAAGCGACAAGCCAAGATTGATAGAGGTCAGGAGACTTGACTTCTGGAAGGTTTTAGTTTCAGTTTGAACTGTTGCAACAGTCAGTTGATTTTTTGCCTGCCAGAAGCAGAAAGCTTAGTTCTGTCTCTTGAAAAGAAAACCCTGCATACAGTGTGGCAGATTCCTATTTCCTCCTGTATTTGAAGAAACTCTATATGTTTGAAGGAACTGAAACCTTGTTGCTGCAATCCAGCTGTAAGACCTATCTGAAGCCTCTGTAGCTGCATATCTTGGAAAGCCTACCCAGCGAACTGATCTTCAATATCGCCCGGAAAGAACTGTTCGAGGAAGATCCTCGTGACAGCTGCCGATATGCATTTGGGATGCCAAACCAAAACAAAGGACATCTTTTCAGCCTGTATGTTTTATTTTTCTTCTGTTTTCTTTGTAACAGCTGTAAACAAAAATCTCTTTCATTTTCTCGGTTAGGTGGACTGATTAGCAAGTTTGCAGACGACACTAAGATTGGTGGAGTAGCAGATAGTGAAGGGGACTGTCAGAGCATACAGCAGAATATAGATAGATTGGAGAGTTGGGCAGAGAAATGGCAGATGGAGTTCAATCAGGGCAAATGCGAGGTGATGCATTTTGGAAGATCCAATTCAAGAGTGAACTATACAGTAAATGGAAAAGTCCTGGGGAAAATTGATGTCCAGAGAGATTTGGGTGTTCAGGTCCACTGTTCCCTGAAGGTGGCAACGCAGGTAAATAGAGTGGTCAAGAAGGCATACGGCATGCTTTCCTTCATCGGACGGGGTATTGAGTACAAGAGTTAGCAGGTCATGTTACAGTTGTATAGGACTTTGGTTCGGCCACATTTGGAATACTGCGTACAGTTCTGGTCACCACATTACCAAAAGGATGTGGATGCTTTGGAGAGGGTGCAGAGGAGGTTCACCAGGATGTTGCCTGGTATGGAGGGCGCTAGCTATGAAGAGAGGTTGAGTAGATTAGGATTATTTTCATTAGAAAGACGGAGGTTGAGGGGGGACCTGATTGAGGTGTACAAAATCATGAGAGGTATAGACAGAGTGGATAGCAAGAGGCTTTTTCCCAGAGTGGGGGATTCAATTACTAGAGGACACGAGTTCAAAGTGAAAGGGGAAAAGTTTAGGGGGGATATGCGTGGAAAGTTCTTTACGCAGAGGGTGGTGGGTGCCTGGAACGCGTTGCCAGCGGAGGTGGTAGATGCGGGCACGATGGCGTCTTTTAAGATGTATCTAGACAGATACATGAATGGGCAGGAAGAAAAGAGATACAGAACCTTAGAAAATAGGCGACATGTTTAGAGAGAGGATCTGGATTGGCGCAGGCTTGGAGGGCCGAAGGGCCTGTTCCTGTGCTGTAATTATCTTTGTTCTTTGTTGGTTAACCGGTGTGCATATATATGTGTGGGGGGGAGGGGCTTTAATATCCAATTTGTGTGTATGTTTCACTTCATTATTAATTAAGACTTATTTTATAACAAACTGATAATTGTGTTGTTTATTAAAGTAACCTGGTTGGTATGTTTTATTCTGGGAAAAATATAATATATAATTGACTGTATTGGTAAATGGGAAAAGTTAAATATATGTTGTGGCCTGTGGAGGAGTGGGACTAGAATAAACGATGCACTCCTCCTGCCTCAGTCATAACATGACTTACAGTATCCGTTCCAAATAGATGCTTCAAGAGAACGCACCCTCCCCTCCTCCCCACCCACGCAAAATATTTCTATATTAACTTCTGGGGATCCTCTCTTCCAGGCAGATGGAGGCTTTCTTGTAGATCATCACTTTGTTTAAACTCCAAAGCCCAAATCTTCAAACTAGAACTTGTGCCCCCATAGGCTATTCCATTTCAAAGTTGTGTCATCACAAGGGCATGTGTCATTTTTTTCATTTTTTTCAGGGAGGTATCCTACTTATAATCCATTTCATCACGTTAACTGAGATTTGGAATCTTTTGTTTCACTACAGCAAATTTGTTGAGAAGTTATGTTGGGCCTAATTTTAAATCACTCATAACCCATTCACGCAGACAGAGTTAAAAATTATCTAATCTGACTGCGCCTTTTATATGAAATTTTAAATTGTTGTGAGGAGGGTTGAAGGGCTTCCCTCTTTTCCCTCTCCTTGTTTGACGAAAATAGGTTTAATTCTTTCTTAAAGTGGATGTACTGGCCAATTCAGTAAGTGTTTGATTACTTACTTGCTGTGATCAGGACAAGAACCAATCAGACAGGTTTTCTTGAGTTAACAAAGAAAGAGATTAACCTCATTGTACCTAAACCGAACTAATAAAATAATAAACAATGTGCCAACTTTCACTCTCACACACACACTGGAGGTTTACACACACAAATATGCTACTGAGTGGGGAAAGATGGATTGGTTGAGTTAGAGTCCACAGAAAAAAAGGGTATATAGTCAGAGTAGTCTGTGACATTTAGTGATTCGGCTGGCCTGCAGCTGAATTCAGTGGTCCTGACGGTTTTAGTTTGAAGAGGCAGATGACTGGTTCAGTGGGTACCGTGGAGACTGCGATACAGATGATTTCCTCCAATGGGGTTTCTGATTGTAGCTAGACTGCAAAGGTTGTCAGTCAACAGGCAGAGTTTGAAGCTTGTAAGCTGAAATGGAGAGAGAGAGAGGGAGCACCCCCCACCCCGCCCCCCCCCCCCCCCCCCCCGCTCAACTTGGCACTTGGGTCTGCAGGTGTCAGAGTCCAGAAGCTTCTCCTCTCTGGTGTAAAGAAACACAAGCTTGAAACCACAGATGGTAAGGGACGTCACATAACAGTCACTCGGTGATTCAAACATAGTTGTTAGCGGTATTTCTCTTGCTAAAAAGAACAGATAGTTCCTTTAAACTGGGTCTTGGTTCTTACTGGTAAATGAGCAGATATTTTGTCTTCCTCCTCACAGGCCTTGCAATGTCAGATACAGTGTTGCAAATTAGATGGGCATTTTAAGTTGCCAGCAAAGTCAGTTCTTTTTTAAAATTTCTTCTAAAAAATATATATGCAGATCTCCAGTCAGTGGATTATAGAAAATTATTCAACAAAGCAAGTTGATGTGACATTGTATATACACACACGACACACACAATACTCTCACACAACACACTCACATAATACACATATGCATACACATTCTAACATGCACACACATACAAATGTACACAACACACACACACATTCACACGACATTCACGACACACAAACTCACACACATACTCACATAACACACATACATCACATTCACACAACACACAAGCACAATTATGCTCACACATATATACCCACACTCATTCACACACACACAATACAAACACAATCACACACTTGCACACACTCTCACACTCACACACACTTCACTCTCACACACACACTCACACCCACATGCACTCACACATATATTCTCTCACATGCACACCTTCACACAAACACTCTCGTTCACATATTCACACACTCTCTCATACGCACACACTTACCAATGCACACAACACATTCCCACACACATAACATACACAAGCATATGCACATTCTCACACACATATACACTCATATAACACACATGTTCTCATGCTCACACACACAGAAAGGGCTGGATTTTGTCTTGATGACAGGGATCTTGACCACCGGCAAAATCGCCAGCGAGAGCCCCGTGCCATCTCCTCTGGAGAAGGGCTGCCGAATCAAGTGCCAATTAGGCACTTAAGTGGACAGCAGCGGGCCTTCCCTGGGATCAAGGACCCTGGCGACAGAAGTCCAGCCCTCTGAGAACTGCTGGCCAATCAAAGGCCAGCAGATCATTAACCGAGCAGTGCCACTGCCGAGGCAGTGGCTGCTGGTGGTAAAGGAGCCACCAGAGCCCTGGGAATCCAAGCGGGAAGGGTTTTGCGGGCTGATGGTCAAGGGAGAGGGGGTGCAGGGGTGTCGGCAGCAAGGGCAGGCGGATGGCTCTCAGTGGCCCCCCTACTTCCCAATACTGGGTCCCTCGTTCAAGTGCCTTTTAACAAGGGACCCCTCCCACCCAGAGCCGACAAGCAACCTGCACGGTTTTGTTTGTCGTGCTCCCCTTGCGGCGACAGGCCCGCCCACTGCTGGGCTAATTCTGGCCTCAATTGCTGGCAGGGCGGGAAGGCTGTTCACAGGCCTTCCCACCCCAGACTTAATTTGGGTGGAGGCAAGAAGCTGGTGGGGACCCCTCGGCCACCATCACACCCAATTTTATGCTATCCCGCCTCCAAACCCATTGCGGAGGACAGCATGAAAGTCCCTTCAATTTTCTCATACACACACACTCCATTACAAACACACACTCTCACAACACACACACAAGCACACATATGCTCATACACGTGCATATACTCAGACAACACATGCACACACAACACACATACACACTCATACAAACACACACACACACTCGCACATGAACACACATTTACACGCAGTCTTATATGCACACCTACTTTCTCATACACATGCACTCACGCACACAATCACACACATACACACACATCCACACAACACATACAAAACACTTGCACAATACACGCAATCACACACACACACTCACTTACACACTTACACTCAAACCCACAATTCCTTTTCAGACCACTCTGACTTTAAAAGTGTTGAAATACAAATGTGTTTCATCTGAAAATGCTCTTTCTGATATTTTTGTGGAGGTGTTAACCCATTTATTTAAATTATCATGTGCTATTTCATGGTGCAAATCTCAAGGGGTCTGTGATTTAAAAGTGACAGTGCATACGAAATATTTACTGATATTGTAGGACAATAAAACAGTGAGGAGCTGGTCACATGTTCAAATGGAGAATCTTAAATTAATTAATTCATTGTCTATGACCTGCTGCCTAACTTTGCCTTCCATTCCAACTTCAAACCTGCTAAAGACTCTTATTACGATTCCTATAGAAACCAATTGATGTGAGAGACAGCAAATTGAATGGATACTAATGCCATTTTAAACAATACAGATGTACAGCTATTCCAGCCTCCAGATTTGCTTCCTGTATTACCTGAACTTCAGTGTTTAATAAAAGAGAATTGAAAACTATGAATAGACCCTGACAATGCAGGAAGTACAGCATGGTGTAAGGTACACCCCAGTGACTCTGACACTCCAAGGGATCAATGCATGCTTCAAGACATAAGGAGAAAGCTCTAAGAGAAGCTGTCTCCCAGAATGGCAGCAACATCTGCTTTTATGGGTTGACTTGTTCAGCTCCTGAGCTCGAGGATCTCATTGGAACTTTAGTACCTACTTTCAGTCAGAGGATTGCTCCAACTTTGTATTAAATTAATTCTTAGGATATGGGCATCTCAAGCAAGGCCAGTATTTCTTACCCATCCCCATTTTGCTTTGAGAAAGTGGTGGTGGGCCTTTTTCTTGAACTGCTGCAGTCCACCTGATGAAGGCGTTCATTCCCACAATACTAATGAGTAGGGAGTTCCAGGATTTCGACCCATCAATGGTGAAGGATTGTTGAGATATGTCCAAGTCAGGATGATTTGGAAGGGAGCTTGGAGGTGATGGTGTTCCCATCCATGCACCTTCTGCCTTTGTCTTTTAAGATGGCAGAGGTCACAGGTTTGGGAGGTGCTGTTGAAGAAGACTTAGTGAGTTGCTGCACTGTATGCTGTAGATAGCACTCAGTAGCCACACTGCATTGGTGGTGGAGAGAGCAAATGTTTAAGGTGGTGATGAGACTGCTAATCAGCAGGTTGTTTAGTCTTGGATGGCATTGATGGAGGGAACTCTCTTCATTGGAAAGACTTGGTAATGATCTCCTGCCTGATAGTATCTGCAACTGGTTGTGAATGTCTGGGCCCAACATCTCCCACTCCTGAGCTCCTTCATTATAAATGGGATTTACCATCTTCTTCTTCTTCACCTTTTGTGCTTAGAAGGCCCAATCCCTTTATAATGGTCTTTCATGAACTAACAGAGTGCAGTTGATGTTTTGGAACTTTCTAAAGGTATTTGACAAAGTCCCACATCATAGACTGGTTGGCAAAATTGAAGCCCATGGATTAAAGGGACTTTGGCAGCATGGATACAAAATTGGCTAAGAGACAGAAAGCCAAGAGTGGTGGTGAATGGTTATTTTTCAGACGAAGAGTGAAGTATACAGTCGTTTTCCCTCGGGGTCAGTATTAGGATCCTTGCTCTTTTTGATATATATTAATGACCTGGACTTGGATATACAGGGCATAATCTCAAAGTTTGCAGGGACAATAAACTTCGACATGTAGTAAACAATGAGGAGGACAGTAATAGTCTTCAGGAGGATATAGACAGACTGATGAAATGGGCAGGCATATGGCAGATTAAATTAACAGAGAGCAATGTAAAGTGATACATCTTGGTAAGAAGAATGAGGACAGGCAATATAAACTAAAGGTTACAATTTTAAAAGTGTCGTGAGTCTCTCTGTTTTATCTTAAGCAACACAATGAGGTATGTGGATTCCAGTTCCTTGAAAATCTCTAGAAAGTTTATTAACAGCTATATTAGTATATAAAACACAGAGCAAACTATATACAGAACCTTTGTCCAGGGTGTTACAGTTGCACAGTGATGATGGCTTCTAGTAGCATGTCAACATCCTGGCACTTAGCTCATTAACATACTGAGTTCTTCAAGGGACATCACTCCTAAAGTGATCATACAACATCCCCATTATTTCCGAAGATAAATCTCGTACCCGACAAGTAAAAACACATAAAATTGAATAATATCAAAATTAGTTATACAGGGATAGAAATCATAACATTTATAAGTATAAGGATAGGGATTGTGAAATTTACAAGTGCAGAAGCCTAAGAGTCCATTTATCATTTCGGTGGTTTGACAACTCTTCCAGATTTTGTTATGGTATAACCTTCTGGGGATGTGGATTTCAACCTTGGCTGTTTTTGGTTTGCATATGTATTGTCAACATGTTGGTTGTTGTCCTGTTGTTCCATCACACCATCATCATCAGAATGTTCTTTCAAGTCCACTGTGCGCAATTGGAGTTTTGCACATTTCTCTTAATTGGCATTGGGTTTCTCCTCAACACTGCTCCATGAGATGTTGTAACCTCTTAAGACCGAGGCTCACTGCATACTTTGGATACCTCTGCAGGTAACCATGTTTTCATTGTGGGGTGTATGACCCTAACCTTTTATGGGCGGCACAGTGGCGCAGTGGTTAGCACCGCAGTCTCACAGCTCCAGGGACCCGGGTTCAATTCCGGGTACTGCCGGAGTTTGCAAGTTCTCCCTGTGTCTGCGTGGGTTTTCTCCGGGTGCTCCGGTTTCCTCCCACAAGCCAAAAGACTTGCAGGTTGATAGGGAAATTGGCCATTATAAATTGTCACTAGTATAGGTAGGTGGTAGGGAAATATAGGGACAGGTGGGGATGTTTGGTAGGAATATGGGATTAGTGTAGGATTAGTATAAATGGGTGGTTGATGTTCGGCACAGACTCGGTGGGCCGAAGGGCCTGTTTCAGTGCTGTATCTCTAATCTAATCTTTCATGTAGCTGAGGTAGTTCCACTCCTGCATGTCAGTCATGCGCCATCTTCATTCTCCCTTGTTTTTCAAGCAGTGTCTCCTGCATCTTGGAGAATTTGGACAGAACAAAGAACAAAGAACAAAGAAAATTACAGCACAGAAACAGGCCCTTCGGCCCTCCAAGCCTGCGCCGATCCAGACCCTCTATCTAAACATGTCGCCTATTTTCTAAGGGTCTGTATCGCTTTACATCCTGCCCATTCATGTATCTGTCTAGATACATCTTAAAAGACGCTATCGTGCCCGCATCTACCACCTCCACTGGCAACGCGTTCCAGGCACCTGGATGATCACTTGGCAGAATTGTCCTCACTTGTCTGCCAAGCATGATCTCTGCTGGTGATGGTAAGCCCATATGCAAAGGTGTAGTTCTGAGGTGCAACATGAAAATCTTGTTTCATTGTCCTACACTTCAGGAGAAGCGATTTAACAGTAGTAACCATTCGTTGGGCAAGACCATTAGATCTAGGGTAATGTGGTGAGGACGTCACATGGTTTGCGTCCCATATGCCTTTACTTTTTTTTATTCATTCATGGGATGTGGGTGCCACTGGCTATGCCAGCATTAATTGCCCATCCCTAATTACCCTTGAGAAGGTGGTGGTGAGCTGCCTTCTTGAACCGCTGCAGTCCATATGAGGTAGGTACACCCACAGTGCTGTAGGAAGGGAGTTCCAGGATTTTGACCCAGTGACAGTGAAGGAACGGCGATATAGTTCCAAGTCAGGATGGTGTGTGACTTGGACGGGAACCTGCAGGTGGTGATGTTCCCGTGCATCTGCTGCTCTTGTTCTCAGAGGTGGTAGAGGTCGTAGATTTGGAAGATACTGTCTAAAGAGCCTTGGTGCGCTGCTGCAGTGCATCTTGTAGATGGTATACACTGCTGCCACTGTGCATCGGTGGTGGAGGGAGTGAAGGTTTGTGGATGGTGTGCCAATCAGGTGGGCTGCTTTGTCCTGGATGGTGTGGAGCTTCTTGAGTGTTGTTGGAGCTGCACCCATCCAGGCAAGTGGAGAGTATTCCATCACATCCTACAGCCAGCCTGAATGCTGTAGATGTGCCTTTAAAAGTGGTGCCTCCCTCGCCTCACTCGCCTACTGGCTTTTAATTGGCTGTCAGCGTAAAATCGCTGGGGAAGTCCCTCCTCCCACTGATGCATTGTAGCAACCCAAATATCCCCCTGACATCGGGTTGTCCACCCGATTGCCCAATGATTCAATGACCAGTCCAGGCCCAGGAAGCAGGTCTTGAAACTGTTGATACTCTGTTACACTAGTTAGTCTAGCTTAGAGAGATTCCTTAGTCTTGAGTACTTAGAACATTAACCTTCAGAATTACTGAAAATAGAGACATGCTGTCAAAGCTTTTCGTCTTGCACTCATCAGGACAATACGCAAGAATAACCAATGTAAGGGAAAACAACAATTTATACTGCATGGGAAGAGAGTGCTGATTGGTTGGCAAGTGAACTCTGATTGGTAGAGGCGTTGCCATGGAGAATGCACCAGTTTATGGTGACTGACAGTTAATAATCCTCAGTGTGCTAACAATTACGCTGACAACCAATTTAAGATTGTCAGTAGGGCTCACAGTGTTGGGCATTTGCACTGACTGGAAGCTACATCTATTAATACACAGGACCCAGTTCTTTGCAGACAAAAAGAACATGTTAACACATTGCACCTGTTTCAGCTGAACAAAGTAAGGTGACAGCTATTCGTTGCTTCATTCCTCAGGTCAACGCCTCTACCAATCAGAGTTAACTTGCTAACCAATCAGCATTCTCTTCTCATGCAGTATAAGTTGTTTTCCCTTACATTGGTTATTCTTGCGTATTGTCCGAATGAGAGCAAGATGAAAAGCTTTGACAATATGTCTCTATTTTCAGCAATTCTCAAGTTCTGTACTACCAAACGACTATTTACATTAACCTTTATTACATTGAAACTATGCACAGCTTCACACCAGTTTCTGTGACTCCACTGAAGCCACGCTTCATCTCTCTTTAAGTCTCTCTCACATGTGATCTCTTACATCATCATGGTAGGAGGTATTGTTATGATCCTGTAGTTTTTTTTCCAGGAATAATGCGGTGTGCCTTTAAGGCAGGAAAAAAGATCTGTACTACTGTAAGGCAGCAAGCTCTAAAGACTGAGCCAAAGAATGCATTTTCGTTGCCATGGATACAGCCATTCGGAGACAACAATTCAAAGGGTGCATTATCGTTACCTCGGATAGACCCACTCGGACTGAACGCCCAAAGATATATTTGTTACAACTTAATTTTGAACTGGCTTATAGTGCAAACAGCCTGTTCTAACAGGGAGCACAGACAGATAGCTGTGTGTTAGCATCTGAAAGGAGAGCTTTCAGCTAATTTAAACAGAAGGAAGGGAAGTTAGACAGTGACAATCTTTTATCCCTCAAAAATTCATCGAAAAATAGAAACAGAAAATAGGAGCAGGAGTAGGCCATTCGGCCATTTGAGCCTGCTCCGCCATTCATTATGATCATGGCTGATCATCCAAAACAGTAACCTGCTCCCACTGTCGCCCCATATCCTTTGATCCCTTTCGCCCCAAGAGCTATATCGAACTCCTTCTTGAAAACATACAATGTTTTGGCCTCAATTGCTTTCTGTGGTAGCGAATTCCACAGGCGCACCACTCTCTGGGTGAAGAAATTTCTCCTCATCTCAGTCCTGAATGGTTTACCCCATATCTTTAGACTATGACCCCTGGTTCTGGACTCCCGCACCATCGGGAACATCCTTCCTGCATCTACCGTGTCTAGTCCTGTTAGAATTTTATAGGTTTCTACGAGATCCCCCCTCACTCTTCTGAACTCCAGTGAATATAATCCTAAACAACTCAATCTCTCCTCATAAGTCAGTCCCGCCATTCCAGGAATCAGTCTGGTAAACCTTTGCTGCACTCCCTCTCGAGCAAGAATATCCTTCCTCAAACAAGGAGACCAAAACTGCACACAATATTCCAGGTGTGGCCTCACCAAGGCCCTGCATGATTGCAGCAAGACATCCCTGCTCCTGTACTCAAATTCGTTCACTATGAAGGCCAACATACCATTTGCCTTTTTGATCGCTTGTTGCACTTGCATGCTTACCTTCAGTGACTGGTGTACGAGAACACCCAGGTCTCACTGCATATTCTCCTCTCAGTTTATAGCCGTTCAGATAATAATCTGCCTTCCTGTTTTTGCTACCAAAGTGGATAACCTCACACTTATCCACATTATACTGCATCTGCCATGCATTAAACCACTCACTCAATTTATCCAAATCACCCTGAAGCCTCTCTGCATCCTCCTCACAACTCACCCACCCATCCAGTTTTGTGTCATCTGCAAATTTGGAGATATTGCCTTTAGTTCCCTCATCTAAATCATTAATATATATTGTTAATAGCTGGGGTCCTAGCACCGATCCCTGTGGTACCTCACTAGTCACTGCCTGCCATTCGGAAAAATACCCGTTTATCCCTACTCTTTGTTTCCTGTCTGCCAACCAATTTTCTATCCATCGCAATACACTACCCCAATCCCATGCGCTTTAATTTGACATGCTAAGCTCTTATGTGGGACTTTGTCGAAAGTCTTCTGAAAGTCCCAATAAACCACATCCACTGGCTCCCCCTCATCAACTCTACTACTTACATCCTCGAAGAATTCTAGTAGATTTGTCAAGCATGATTTACCTTTCATAAATCTATGCTGACTCTGCCCGATTCTACCACTGTTCTCCAAGTGCTCTGCTATAAAATCTTTGATAATGGACTCTAGAATTTTCCCCACTACCGACTTCAGGCTGACTGGTCTATAATTCCTTGCTTTCTCTCTACCTCCCTTTTCAAATAGTGGGGTTACATTAGCTCCCCTCCAATCTGTAAGAACTGTTTAGCGTCTATAGAATCTTGGAAGATGACCACCAATGCATCCACTATTTCTAGGGCCACTTCCTTAAGTACTCTGGGATATAACCATTAGGACTTGGGGATTCATCGGCCTTCAATCCCATCAATTTCCCCAACACCATTTCTCTACTAATGCTGATTTCTTTCAGTTCCTCTCTCTCGCAAAACCCTGTGTTCCCCAACATTTCTGGTATGATATTTGTGTCCTCCTTTGTGAAGACAGAACCAAAGTATGCATTTAGCTGGTCAGCCATTTCTTTATTCCCCATAATAAATTCCCCTGTTTCTGACTGTAAGGGACCTACATTTGTCTTCACCAATCTTTTTCTCTTCACATACCTATAGAAACTTTTACAGTTAGTTTTTATGTTCCCCGCAAGCTTGCTCTCGCACTCTATTTTCCCCATCTTAATCAATCCCTTGGTCCACCTTTGCTGAACTCTAAACTGCTCCCAATCCTCAGGTCTGTTGTTTTTCCTGGCAAATTTATATGCCTCTTCCTTGGATCCAGTGTTATCTCTAATTTCCCTTGTAAGCCATGGTTTGGCTACCTTTCCCATTTTACTTTTGCTCCAGAAAGGGATAAATAATTGTGGCAGTTCATCCATGCGCTCTTTAAATGTTTACCATTGCCTTTCCACCATCATTCCTTTACGTAATGTTTCCCAATCCATCATAGCCAACTCGCGCCTCATACCTTTGTAGTTTCCTTTACTATGATTCAGGACCCTAGTCTCAGAATCAACTACATCACTCTCCATCTTGATGAAGAATTCTATCATATTATGGTCGCTCATTCCCAAGGGGTCTCACACATCTAGATTGTCAATTATTCCTCTCTCATTACACAATACCCAGTCGAGGGTGGCCTGTTCTCTAGTTGGTTCCTCAACGTATTGCTCCAGAAAACCATCCCGTATACACTTCAAGAATTCCTCCTCTATGCTATTGTGACTAATTTGATTTGCCCAATCTATATGCAGATTGAAGTCACCCATAATAACAGAGGTTCCTTTAGCGTATACATCTCCAATTTCCTGTTTAATGCCATTCCCAACATCACCAGTGCAGTTTGGGGGTCTAACTACAACCCCCATTAATGTTTTTTGCCCCTTAGTGTTTCTCAGCTCTACCCAACAGATTCCACATCGTCAGAGCTAATATCTTTCCTCACTATTGAGTTAATTTCCTCTTTAACCAGCAATGCAAATTCACCGCCTTTTGCTTTTTGTCTGTCCTTCCTAAATACAGAATATCCCTGGATGTTCATTTCCCATCCCTGGTCACCTTGCAGCCATGTCTCCGTAATCCCGACGATATCCTACCCGTTTACATCTATTTGTGCGATTAATTCATCCACTTTATTGTGAATTCTCCGCTCATTAAGGTACAAAGCCTTGAGGCTTGTCGTTTTAACATTACTTGGCCCCTTCCCGCTATTTTTCACTGTGGCCCTGTTTGATTCTGGCCCTTGATTTCTCTGCCTATCACTTTTCTTATTCCCCTTACTGTTTTTTGTTCTTGTCTTTGATCTCCCCTCCTCTGACTCCTTTCAAAGGTTTCCATCCCCCTGCCATTTTAGTTGAAACCCTCCCCAACCACTCTAGCAAATACTCCCCCAGGACATCAGTCCTGGTCCTGCCCAGGTGTAACCCGTCCAGTTTGTACTGCTCCCACCTCCCCCAGAACCAGTCCCAATGTCCCAGGAATCTAAAACCTTCCCCCTCACACCATCTCTTCAGCCAAGTATTCATCAGATATATCCTGCTATTTCTACTCTGACTAACACGTGGCACTGGTAGTAATCCTGAGATCACTACCTTTGAGGTCCTACTTTTCAACTTACTTCCTAGCTCCCTACGTTCTGCTTTTAGGACCTCATCCTTTTTTTTACCTATGTCGTTGGTACCAATGTGTACCACGACCATTGGCTGTTCACCCTGCCCCTTCAAAATGTCCTGCAACTGCTCTGAGACATCCTTGTCCCTCGCACCACGGAGGCAACATACCATCCTGGAATCTCTTTTCCGACCACAGAAACACCTATCTGTTCCCCTTACAATTGAATCCCCTATAACTATTGCATTCCCACACTTCTAACTCCTCCCCTGTGCAGCAGAGCCAAACGTGGTGCAACGAATTGGTCTGTTGCTGCTTTCCCCTGAGAGGCCATTCCCCCCAACAGTATCCAAAGCAGTATATCTGTTTTGCAGGGGAATAGCCACAGGAGATTCCTACACTGCCTGCCTAGTCCTCTTGCTTTGCCTGGTGGTCACCTATTCCCTTCCTGCCTGTGGGATCTCAGCCTGCGGTGTAACCATCTCTCTATATGTGCAATCCATGATACTCTCCACCTCGTGGATGCTCCACAGTGTCCCCAGCCGCCGCTCCAGCTCCGAAACCTGGGCTTCCAGGAGCTGCAGCTGGAGACACTTCCTGCACACATGCTGGTCCCGGGCACTGGAATTGTTCCCGGCTTCCCACGTACAGCACAAGGAGCACACCACAGCTTTGAGCTCTCCTGCTATGACTTAACCCTTTAAATTAAGCCTTTTGGAAGATCGTAATATCAAATCATATCAATTACTTTAGGGCCCTTCTTCCCTGGTCCTCGTTACTACAGAACTCCCTCAAAAACATTACTTACTATACGTGAAAATAAACGGTAAACTTTTCTTACCTTAGATACTTACCCTGCTATTTAGAGCTATTCCCTGACAACAACCAATCACCTTGCCGCTTTCCTGTGACGTCGTTGTTGGCATTTTTTTTCTTTTTTTTTCAAAACCCTGGCGCGCTGCAAGAGGTCCGACTGCTCTCCGCTCCAGAAGGTAAGTGAAGGCCCCAAGCCTTGCGCTGGATTTATCCACTCCCGGTTCTCAGCATTTCCACACATGTCCGACTGCTCTCTGCACCTGAAGGTAAGCAATATAAGTAATTCATAAGTAATACCTAAGTAATTCTAAAGCCAGATTGATTCTATTGAGAGTGGCTGCGAATTGTTGATCTATTGCAGTTATCGCTGGAGAAGGAAAGCATCACTTACTGCTGGAATTAGACCAAGGACTGCTCCACTGTCGAAGAACCTTTTTTTTCTCTCCATCAGACGGCTGTGAGGACTCCAAGCAACCTTGGACTTTTTCACCTCTGGCAGGAGCATAAATTTGCAAGGACTCTAAGTTTTCTATGTTAAATGTTGATTATATCTTCGTAGTGTTTAAGAATTTAGTTTTTCTAATTAAACAGTTAATTTGTTGATTTAAAGACACCTGGTTTGGTTAGCTTCATACGGGGGTAAATAGATGGTACAATTTGGCTGGGTCTTTCTTTAATTTGGAAAGTTTCAAATGATATGTTAGGTTATCTGTGGACGGATGGGATTGAATTATCAATGCGTTTCTCCCACCACAATCAGAATTGTATATTTTGATTGTGGGCTTTGACTGGAGCGGTTGGTCATATCATATTAATTGGGGGCTCATCCAGGATTTGTATCATATATTAATTGGGTTTCTGGATTTGATTCATATCTTAAGGGGGGGGTTCTCTCACAGTTGAATCATATTTAATTCGGTGGCTCGCATCTGGGATCAGAATTAGGCTAATTTGGATGGCTCGCATTTGGAATCATAGCAATTATTCATCTCTGGGGTGACATATTTAAATTGGGGTCTTGCATTTGGCATCATATTAATTGCTCTTGAGTCAGGGATCATATCGATTGGAAACTCAATTGTTGGGATCTAAATCTAACACCAATTGCAAAGAAATTAAAAGAACCAGGTCTCCTGTATAATAAGGTACAATCTATACAATTGTTAGGGCAGTAGTGGTTGCAGCAGAGTTTTTGGGAAAGCAGAATGTATTTCCGGAGTGACTTGATAATTTAAACTAAGAACAAATTAAAAGAATTGGCAGGAAAATTGGGGTTAGAATTGAAATCAGGTGCCAAAAAAGCAGAGATAATTGACATTATAGCCGAACATCTGGAATTAGTTGGAGAAGCTGATGATGCAGATGAAGGGCAATTTGCAGAACAAGAAAGGGAATACGAAAGACATGAAGGTAGTAGTTCCGAGAGTGATGCAGTGGTATTGGCAAGGATTCAGTTAGAAAGGAAAAAACTTGAACTGGAAAAAGAGGAAAAGGAAAAAGAAAAAGAACAGCATTAAGAAAACTTGAAATGGAAAAAGAGGAAAAGGAGAAAGAAAGAGCATTTCGGAGAGAGAGCGAAAGAGAGGGAATTTAAGTTAAAAGAGATGGAACTAAGACAAAAGTGTAGTTTTGAATCCAGGGAAAATTTGGCTCAGGAAGAATCTGAGTTTAGATCAGGACCCAGAGACAAGTTGTTTAAATTTATACAGGCTCTTCCTAAGTTTGAGGAAAGGGACGTAGAGGCATTTTTCGTATCATTTGAAAAAATAGCCAAACAGATGAAATGGCAGAAAGAAAGCTGGACATTGCTCATGCAGGGCAGGCTGATAGGCAGAGCTCATGAAGTTTATGCCATGCTTTCCAAAGAGGCTCCTGCAGATTATGAGATGGAAAAAAATGTTATTCTCGCTGCATATGAGTTAGTCCCTGAAGCTTACCATCAGACATTTAGGAACTTATGGGGATTGGCTGGGCAGACATATTTAGAATTTGAGAGGGTGAAGCAAATGAATTTTCACCGTTGGATATGGGCATGAAAGATAGAAACCACATACCAGAACTTTTGAGAATTGATTCTCTTAGAAGAGTTAAAAAACTCAATCCCTTCAATAATGAGAACTCATATAGATAACCCGAAAGTTTTGAAAGTTAGGCAAGCTGCAAAGATTGCTCATGATTTTGAGCTTGTGAATAAGCCAATCTATTTTGTCTGTCACCCCCATAAACCCAAGAAGGATAGAAAGTGGGAGAGTGAAAGGAAAACAAGTATCTGGGGACATGAAGGAACAGCTGGGAATGCTGCAGGATCACCTGATCAGGTCAGAAAGGAAGATGCTGAGGGTAGAAGTGAGGTTCGCAAGCCAAAATGTTATCATTGCAACAAAATGGGTCATCTTCATTCAGAGTGCTGGAAATTGCAAGGTAAATCCATAGGACTTGTTGGGGTATGCAAAGCTAGTGTAGAGGACTCTGACTGAGAGTATAGCAGACCAGGCTATACCTTTAATGATAGCTATGAATGTGAAACCAGATACTAAAAATAAAGGAGTGTAGAGGTTAAGAATAAAATACCTGAGAGTTATAATGATTTTTTGTCAAAGGGTAGAGTAACTCCGTATCCTGTAAGTGAGGCAGGAAAACCTATCATTATACTCAGGGACACAGGAGCAACCCAAACACTCTTGCTGGGGAAAGATATAAGGTTTCCACCAGAGAGTGCCTTGAACGCTAAAGTTTTAGTTCATGAAATTGGCGGGGAGTATATACCCGTACCTTTGTATAAAGTATGCCTCAAGAGTGACTTAATATCTGGGACGGTAACTGTAGATATTGTCCACAGTTTACCAGTAAAGGGAATTGATCTACTCCTAGGAAATGATTTGGCTGGTTCAAAAGTATCAGTTTCTCCAATAGTTACAGAGGAACCAAGTGAAATTAAGGAAACAGAGCAATTACAGGAGCAAGTTCTGGGAATATTTCCTGCATGTGTAATTACCTGAGCAATGGCTAAACAGGAGGTAAAAGGAGCACCACAAATAGATAGCCAGGCATCTGAAACCTTATTTGGGGATTTAGATAATCCAGATGAGATGTTTAACAGATCATCTATCAATGCAGCACAGCAAGCTGATCCAGAGATATACCGAATAGCACAGACGGCTCTGTCAGGTACCGAATAGCACAGACAGCCCTGTCAGAAGCTGAGGCGAAAGGAGTTCCAGAAGGCTATTATATGGCAAACGGGGTTTTGAGGAGGAAATAGAGCCCACCTCATAGGCCTGCCGACGAAGCCTGGACAGTTGTTGAACAGATAATGGTACCACCTATGTATCAAAAAGGATTATTGAGGTTAGCACACAACATTCATTTTGCAGGACATAGGGGAGAGTAACTCCGTATCCTGTAAGTGAGGCAGGAAAACCTATCATTATACTCAGGGACACAGGAGCAACGCAAACTCTCTTGCTGGGGAAAGATATAAGGTTTCCACCAGAGAGCGCCTTGAACGCTAAAGTTTTAGTTAATGGAATTGGCGGGGAGTATATAGGGGAATTCGGAAGACCAAATCACACATAAGCCAACATTATTACTGGCCAAGTATTACAAATGATGTGAGACAATTTTGTAGGGCGTGCCATACCTGTCAAATGGTGGTAAAACCACAACCTCCCATAAAACCAGGGGATGAGGTACTAGTGTTGTTACCACCACAGGGAGAACCATTAAAAGCACAGTTCATTGGCCCCATAAGAGTGATCAAAAGAGTGGGTAAGGTAGATTACTTGATTGACAGCCCTGATCACCAGAAGAAGAACCAGTTGTGTCACATTAATATGCTCAAACAATATTACCACAGGGAGGAGGAGAAGCCAGTACAGGTATGTCAGGTAATCGGGACTGTGGAGAAGGAAACGGATAGTGAGGATGAGGCAGAAGTAGGCCTAGGAAATTCTCAGATTGAACCTCCAACTATTTAATTAGCAAATGCAGAATGGTGAGGAAAATTAAACAATGGGCTTTTACGCTTAGAGGCAAAACAGCATGAAGTCCTAATCAGGGTTTTCACAATGTTTCAAAAGGTTTGCAGGGATAAGCCAGGATGTACAACCTTAGCCACACATGATGTGGGCATAGGGGGAACCATTCCTTTAAAACAACATCTTTCTCGCTTAGGTCCAGACAGGCAGGCCCAAGTGGAAGCAGAGGTACAATGCATGCTGAAGGGCAACTTAGTTGAACCTAGTCAGTACAGCTGGAACTCGCAGATGGTCTTGATATCTAAATCCAGTGGGAGGGCTCAAACTTGCATAGACTCTAGAAAAGTCACTGTGGTAAAGAAGGCAGACTCCGACCCAAATTCTTATTTAAAGGACTGTATGGACAGAGTGGGTAACACCATGTGTCTTAAAGAGACAAATGTGTTGGAGGAAACCTGTCAAATTCCTTTGACACCCCAGGGTAAGAAAAAATCAGCTTCTGTCACACCAGATAGGGTTTTCCAGTGTCAAGTGATGCCACATAGGTTAAGGGGTACTCGAAAAATTTCTCAGAGAATAGTAAATCCAGTAGTGGTCAGTGCTCCTAGCTGTGCAGTTCACCTAGCGGATGGGATGGACAATAGGGACACTTGGAAGAAAAACACGAAACAATTGGAGGTCTATGCTTAGAAATCTAAAATGGATTAATTGGGACATGCTTTTGAAAATTAAAGCTGAAATGTTCTGGTGGAACTTGTTGCTGTAGTCTTAACATTTTTGAAAAGAGTTTGCCTGTAAATGTGGAAAAAATGTGTTAGTGTTTTTTTTTCCAATTTGTATTTTTGCACATTGCAATGAAACACATTTCAGGAATGCCCTTTCATTCTGCCAGGGGTGGAGGTGTTATGATCCTGTAGTTTTTTTTTCTAGGAAGAATGCGGTGTGCCTTTAAGGCTGGAAAAAGAGCCATACTTCTCTAAAGACTGAGTCAAAGAATGCATTCTCATTGCCTTGGATACAGCCACTCGAACTGAGAATTGAGAGATACATTTGTTACAACTTAATTTTGAACTGGCTTGTGGTGCAAACAGCCTGTTCTAACTAGGGACACGGACAGACAGCTGTGTGTTAGCAACTGCAAGGAAAGCTCTCAGCTAATTTAAACTGAAGGAAGGGAAGTTAGACTGTGACAATCTCATATCCCTCAAAAATTCTAAAGCCAGATTGACTCTGTTGAAAGTGATTGAGAATTGTTGATCTGCTGCAGTCATCATTGGAGAAGGAAAGCATCATTTACTGCTGGAATTAGACTATGGACTGTTCTACTGTTGAAGAACCTTTTCTCACTTCATCGGATGGCTGTGAGGACTTCAAGCAACCTTAGACTTTTTCACCTCCGGCAGGAGCATAAATTTGCAAGGACTCTAATTTTTCGATTTTAAATGTTGTTTATATCTTCATAGTACAAAGAACAAAGAACAGTACAGCACAGGAACAGGCCATTCGGCCCTCCAAGCCTGCGCCGATCTTGATGCCTGCCTAAACTAACACCTTCTGCACTTCCGGGGCCCATATCCCTCTATTCCCTTCCTATTCATATATTTGTCAAGATGTCTCTTAAACGTCGCTATCATATCTGCTTCCACCACCTCCCCTGGCAGCAAGTTCCAGGTACTCACCACCCTCTGTGTAAAAAACTTGCCTCGCACATCCCCTCTAAACTTTGCCCCTCGCACCTTAAACCTATGTCCCCTAGTAACTGACTCTTCCACCCTGCGAAAAAGCTTCTGACTATCCACTCTGTCCATGCCGCTCATAACTTTGTAAACCTCTATCATGTCGCCCCTCCACCTCCGTCGTTCCAGTGAAAACAATCCGTGTTTATCCAACTTCTCCTCACAGCTAATGCCCTCCAGACCAGGCAACATCCTGGTAAACCTCCTCTGTACCCTCTCCAAAGCCTCCACGTCCTTCTGGTAGTGTGGCGACCAGAATTTCACGCAATATTCTAAGTGTGGCCTAACTAAGGTTCTGTACAGCTGCAACATGACTTGCCAATTTTTATACTCTATGCCCCGACCGATGAAGGCAAGCATGCCGTATGCCTTCTTGACTACCTTATCCACCTGCGTTGCCACTTTCAGTGACCTGTGGACCTGTACGCCCAGATCTCTCTGCCTGTCAATACTCCTAAGGGTTCTGCCATTTACTGTATACCTCCCACCTGTATTAGACCTTCCAAAATGCATTACCTCACATTTGTCCGGATTAAACTCCATCTGCCATTTCTCCGCCCAAGTCTCCAACCGATCTATATCCTGCTGTATCCTCTGACAATCTTCATCACTGTCCGCAACTCCACCAACCTTTGTGTCATCCGCAAACTTACTAATCAGACCAGCTACATTTTCCTCCAAATCATTTATATATACTACAAACAGCAAAGGTCCCTGCACTGATCCCTGCGGAACACAACTAATCACATCCCTCCTTTCAGAAAAACACCCATCCACTGTTACCCTCTGTCTTCTGTGACTGAGCCAGTTCTGTATCCATCTTGCCAGCTCACCTCTGATCCCGTGTGACTTCACCTTTTGCACCAGTCTGCCATGCGGGACCTTGTCAAAGGCTTTACTAAAGTCCATATAGACAACATCCACCCCCCTTCCCTCATCAATCAAGAATTTAGTTTTTCTAATTAAACAGTTAATTTGTTGATTTAAAGACACCTGGTTTGGTTAGCCTTATTCGGGGGTTAATAGATGGTACAATTTGGCTGGGTCTTTCTTTAATTTGGAAAGTTTAAAATGATATGTTAGGCGATCTGTGGAGGGACAGGATTGAATTAACAGTGAGTTTCTCCCACCACAATCATTTTTGATATTTTGATTTGGGGGCTTTGACTGGAGCGGTCGGTCGTAACAGTATTCTTTACATTTCTCAACATTAACCCTTTCAACACTTATACTACAACAGGATTTCCAAGAATGGTGTAAAAGGATGATTCTGTTACCCTACATAGTGAGCAGGAGCTCATCTCAAAGGGAACACATGTCTGAGATTGAACAATGGCAACACACTCCCTCAGCTTACTGGGAGCATGGAATTAACTCCTAATGCAGAGAAATTCATTTTGAAAATATTGCTCTTGTAAGCTTCTAAAAACAAAATTTGTTAGGAAGTCTTACTTGATGATTATTTCAGGGTAAGACTATTGTGAGATCTAGCATTTGGATTGTTCCAGTTAATAGCCTTTCAGACTCCCTTACTGACTAATTAAGATATGAACACACAAGGCAGTGTAAGAAAAAATGTCCTCCACATAATATTGAAGGCACAAATAGGGCAGAAGTGCAAGTAATAACCTTTACTTTCATCCTTCAGCCCTTTGCCTGATAACTGAAAATAATAGTTTTACTGTCAAATGCTGAGCATAATCCAGGGAGATGCCTGAATGTGCTGAGGGGCTGACAAATTCTCTACCCTGGAGACTCAACTCGATTGAAAGGCAACATAAAATACAAAGTAAAAATTAAAAATAACTCAGAACAAGGCTAAAGAAATCATTAGATAGGATCACGTCAAGTAATCCTTCTACTAAACATCAAACTGTTATAATGGATTGTGATTAATTTTAATATCTCCCTCACTTTGTTCCCTTTCTGTCGACTTTGCAGAATATTTTTGCCGATGACAAACTGAGCCCAGTTTGCTGAGCCCACCATTGTGAAAGAACTTTTAATGAACATGTATAATTGAAAGAGAAACACTCCAAGTTAATGGTTGCACCTGCGCTGAGGTTAATTCATCTCTTTCCCATGTCAATTCAGTGACTTCTCCAAGCTGGTTCACCAATTATGTTATTAGAATTCAACGTCAAAACAAATTATTATAGAAATCATCAGAAATAGGTGAGGAAATAAAACAAATTTGCTCAAATTATGACACTTCCTGAAATGAATTTTGATTAATTCATGTGTAAATAAAAAGAAAAAGAAAGAACATGCTTTTATATAGCACCTTTCATGACCTCAGGACATCTCAAGGTGCTTTACAGCCAATGAAGTACTTTTGAAGTGTAGTAACTGCTGTACTATAGGAAATGCAGCAGCCAATTTATATACAGCAAGATCCCACAAAAAGCAATGTGATAATGAACAGATAATCAGTTTTTGTTTTGCGATGTTGATTGAGGGATAATTATTGGTCAGGACACTGGGGATAACTCCCTTGCTCGTCTTCAAAATAGTACTGCGGGATCTTTCATAAACCACCTTGGTTTAACATCTCATCTGAAAGAAATAAGGGATAATATATTTCCTTATTGCTTCTTTCTAATGGTAAATCATCAAACACCAACTACCTGCCAAATAAAGTGACTCTCCCTGACCAGTCATATTAATGCATGGATGGCATTTGTCTTATGACTGAGAGTGGAAACCAGTGTTTGCCTCCCTCTAGTGAAGCATGTGAACATAAAATATGAATTGATGGAATTGAAATAGTTATATCTGTCTGGTACATAAAGATTTCAAGAAAATTGCCCTGATGCTGACTAAAGTGAACATGACCTATATGATAGTGCCCATGATTGAGCAGATTACTAGGCACTGGCGACAATTGGATGTATGCAATTAAATGATCAAGTGAAAGATCTTGAAAGATAAAAGCAAGTAAACAAGGGCCAGCTCGGTTGCTTCTAACTCAAATATGCATGCAATAAGGAGTTAGTATCTTCCTCTGCATTAAGATTTCTGCTTACAGCATTGTGACCTCTGATTGTTTAATACAAAATTCTCCCATAATAAATGCAAAATGATCACAATGTCATCAAATACCTACCTCACATTTTCTGTTTGGATACTAATACAAACATTAGAATTATATCAATGATCACTGACTGTTTCTCAATATTGATTAATACCTCGTTGTTCCAATTGCAAAACAACCAATGTTGTTGGCATCGATTAAAGTATTGGGTTTGCCTTCCTGTGTATAGTTATGTGTTGTCTCAGTCTGTGGCCTGTTAAAGTGTTGTGCCCCGAAACAGCAGGTACATACTTTGAACAAATGAAAAGTGTAAACATCTGTGTTGCTTCCATAATCTATTTCAAATGTCCCCAGCAACTGTTATGATAGGCTGTCAAGAAGCTAATGTTTAAAAGCTCATATTTTATTAAACTTAGAGGCCCAATATAGTTGAGTCATAAACAGATTTTTATGGTATGCAGAATGCAAACACGGAAGGGCATAGCTCTAGATGTGTCAATGACCGACTGCTAATCTGCGCATTATTGCAGCAGAGCTAAGGGAAGAGATTGCCGCAAGAAAGGATGTTTTGCTATTATTTTCAAAAGTGTGATTCAAAAAAGAGAAAAACCCTACAGCCTCTGGAGTGAACACCTGCAAAATATTTACTGCACAGAAACACGCCATTTGGACAGTATTTAAGTCGCACTCAAAACTCCTCCCATATTACTTCACTAACAACATCAACATAGCTTTCTATTCCTTTCTCCTCATGTGCACATCTAGCTTCCCCTTAAATCTCTGGTAACAAGTTCTACATTCTCACCACCCTCTGGGTAAAGACGTTTCTCCTGAATTTCCTACTGGATTTATTAGTGATTAGCTTATATTTATGGCCTCTGGTACTGCTCTCGCCCACAAGTGGAATATCTTCTTCACATCTGCCCTACCAAATGCTTTCTTAATCTAAGAGCTATCAGGTCACCTCTTAGTCTTCCTTTTTCTTGCAAAAAGAGCTACAGCCTGTTCAATCTTTCCTGATAGATATAACCTCTCAGTTCTGGCATCATTCTAGTAATTATTTTCACACCTTCTCCAGTGCCTCTATGTCCTTTTGTGTAATAAGGAGACCAGAAATATTCACAGTGCTCCAAGTGTGATCTAACTAAGGTTCTGTACAAGATTTAACTAACTTCTCTGTTTTTTAATTCTATCCCTCTAGAAATGAACTCCCATAGCTTTGTTTGCTTCTTTTTATGGCCTTATTAACCTACGTTGTTACTTTTAGTGATTTGTGTATCTATATCCCCTGATCGTTCCACTCCTTGATCCCCATTTGGTCACTTATTTTCCAAAAGGTATGTGACCTCCTTATTCCTCTTACCAAAATGTATAACCTGGCACTCATCTATATTGAAGCTCATTTGCCAAAGACAAGTTCATTTTGCAAGTTTATTAATGTCTTCCTGTATTTTGTCACAGACCTTCATTGTATTAAATTTGGTGTAATCCACAAATTTGAAATTGTACTTCCAATTCTTAAGTTAAAATCATTTATATAAATGATGAACAACAGTGGTCCCAACATTGATCCTTGTCACCATTCTATTTGCTAAGCTGAGTAACTACCTTTCACCCCTACTCACTATTTTCGGTTTTGTAGTCAGCTTGCTATCCATTCTGCTCCTTGTTCCCTGACTCCACATGTTCTGAGCTTAGTCATAAGTTTACTATGCGGTACCTTATCAAAGACTTTTTGGAAATCCAAATACATTTTATCTACTGCATTACTCATATCTACTGTTTCTGTTACTTTGCCAAAAAATTCAATAAGGTTGGCCAAGCATAACCTTCCCTTTTGGAATTTGTGCTGACAATTCTTTATATTTTCAGTTTCTAGATGTTTTTCTATTACATTTTTGAGAAAGGATTCCATTATCTTTCCTACCACCTACCTTAAGCTAATTGGTCTATAATTCACTGGCCTTGTATCTCCCTTTTTATATATCGGAATCATTCTAGTTGTCTTCTCTAATGCATTGTTATATAAATGTAATAGTGCCTCTGCTATCTCTTCCCTAGCTTATTTTAATATGGGCAGGTACAATCCATTCGGACTAGGGGTTTTATCCTCTATTCCTTGATAATTTAATTCTGTGGTTTCACTTTGCCTGCCTAATGCTTTTCTTTTTTCTTTTCCTAACCTTCTCGCATTCACTTTTGTGATTCTTTCCTTTGTTGTTTATATACTTAGTGTATGTCTTTTTCTTTAGTTTCATTTTCCCTTATTTCTTTATTCATTCATGTTGTATCATTACTGACTAGTTTATTCTTACTTTTTAGTGGGATGTATTTTGCCTGGACTCCATTGGTCACTGTTTTAAATGGTTCCCTCTGCTGTTCTATTGCTGTTTCTGAGTAAATAAGACCATTTCTTCCTGAAATGCATTTGACGTCGTACTATTGCTGCTATGGGTTTTGACAGTTACAAATACTCTGCGGCTGACTTCTGAATTATTGATGTCTTCCAGTGTCAAAGCAAGCCAACGGGAGTTCTTGTCACCATGATGTAACCTTCAGTATTTTCAACAATCTTGTTCACATTTTCAGAAAGGCTTGACCTTAACAATTACCCCCATAAGTTCAAAATAGAGCCAGTCAAAATTCAGACCAATTTGTAGACAAGCTGCATCTCTCTTGGTAGCATAGTGGTTATAACACAGCACAAGAGCACAAGAAATAGGAGCAGAAGTAGACCAGATGCTCCACCATTCAATACGATCATAGCTGATCTGGGGCTTCAATTCCACTTTCCTGCCTGCTCCCCATATCCCTGGATTCTTTGCAAGACAAAAATCTATCTAGCCCAGCCTTAAGTGTATTCAATGATGGAGCATCCAAAACCCTCTGGAGTAGAGAATTCTGAAGATTCACCAGCCTTTGAATGTAGTAATTTCTCTTCATCTCAGTCCTGAATGATTGACCCCTTATCCTGAGACTGTGCCCCTGTGTTCTAGCTTCCCTGACCAGCAGGAACAATCTCTCAGCTTCTACCCTACCAAGCCCTTTCAGAATCTTGTATGTCTCAATTAGATCCCCCTCTCATTCTCCTAAACTCCAGAGAATATAGGCCCAATTTACTCAGCCTCTCATAATAGGACAACCCCTTCATCCCAGGGATGAATTTAGTGAGTCTTCACTGCATTGCCTCCAGTGCCAGTGTATTCTTTCTTAAATGTGGAGACCAAAACTGCACACAGTATTCCAGGTGTGGTCTCACCAAAGCCCTGTACAATTTTAGTGAGACTTCTTTATTCCTGTACTCCAATCCCCTTGCAATAAAGGCCAACATGCCATTTGCCTCCCTAATAGCCTGCTGTGCCTGCATGCTAACTTTTTGCATTCCTTGTATGAGTACCCCCGAGTCTCTCTGAACATCAACGCTTACCAGTTTCACACCTTTTAAAAAATATTCTGCTTTTCTATTTTTACAACCAAAGTGAACAACTTCACACTTCCCCACATTATACTCCATTTGCCATCTTGTTGCCCACTCACAGCACTGGTAATTCAGTAGGCCTCAACTAATAATCCAAGGACATGAGTTCAAATTCCACCATAGTAGTTGGGAAATTTCATTTCAGTCAACTAAATAAATCTAGAATTAAAAAGCTGGTGTTAATAATGGCAACCATGCAGCTACCTG
This sequence comes from Heterodontus francisci, assembly GCF_036365525.1. NCBI lineage: Eukaryota > Metazoa > Chordata > Chondrichthyes > Heterodontiformes > Heterodontidae > Heterodontus > Heterodontus francisci. Next base: position 11,451,592 of record NC_090385.1, read on the forward strand.
ATAGTTATAAAACACATCCTGTTCACTAATGCCCTTGAGGGAAGGAAATCTGCCATCCTTACCTGATCTGGCCTACATGTGACTCCAAACCCACAGTAATGCAGCTGGCTCTATACTGCCCTCATATTAATGGCCTAGCAAGTCATTCTGTTGTCAAGGTGGTGGTTCACCAACACCTTCTCTAGGGCAAGAAATACCGGCTTTGCCTAGCAATGGATAAAAAAAACCACTTTGCCTAAACTTACTTCAAATGTTGTCATTCATTTCCATTTAAGCAGAAACTTTGAACATGAAGTGTTGAATGTTTATAATGCAGAAGCATAATGTGGAACAAGTTTCTTGAACCCACTTACTATGCTTGGCTCAGATGGTCATTGGTGACTTTCTTACCTGAGTGGAAAGGCTGTGGGATCAAATGCTACCACAGCACATAATCTAAGCTCATTCTTCAGTATGGTGTAAAAGTTGTGCTGTATCTTCAGAGGTCCTGTGTGTGAGGTGAGATGTTAAACTGAGGCCACCTCAGCCATCATTTTCTGCATAATAACAGTGGTTACACTTCAAAAAATAATTATTTGGCTGTGATGTGTTTTTGGATGTGGACAATGTCATACTGCTACAGTAAAGGCTGGTCTTTCAAGGATAGGGCAGAGGTGAGGGGTATTTACATCGTATGTAACTGTGCTGTACCTGACCAGGGAGTGCTTGATGCTGGTAGTAGGTTCCTGAATTCCTGACTTAACACAATCATGAAAGCAGCATCACCACAAGGACCACAGCAACTTAGCGAAGACCCATCACCATTTTAGGGCAAGTAGGGATGTACAATGAATGAGGCTTCATAAGCATTTGAGATATCAGCTGTAGCTCAGGTCATAGTGCATTTGTTCATTCTGAATTGGAAGGTTGTGCGTTCAAGACCCATTCCAGTGACTCACGCATAAAGTTCAGCCATGACACTCCAGTGTGGAACTAAGAAAATGTTGTACTGTGTCAGAGGTGCTGTCTTTTGGTGGAGATGTTAAACCAAGGGCCCTTCTGTCCTCTCAGTTAATGTAAGAGATCCCATGACAGTCTTTCAAAGAAGAGCAGGGGAGTTCTCCCTAGTGTCCTAGCCAATGTTTATTCTCAAACAATAATTACAACAAGTTATCTACTCACTATCACATTGCTGTTTGTGAGAGCTTGCTGTACATAAATTGGCTCCTGTGCTTCCCACATTTAAACATAATCTGCACTTCAAAAGTACTTCATTGGCTGTAAAGTGCTTTGGAATGTCCTGAGGTAGTGAAAGGCACTTATAAATGTTTTTTGTTTATCCTTATTACCTATTTTCTGTGAACACATAAAAATGAGAGTATTTCTTTTCCTAGCACGAACATACCTCATTTTGATGAGTAAAAGAAAACCAAAATAATCAGCAAGATTGTATTTTTAATGTTGTTTATAATTGCATGCAGATCTTAAATGCCAGGAATTTGTGGATATATTCAAAAACTGAGGTTTAAAATCAGGTGCGTGAGATGAGAATTCTTTGCTAAAGAAACAATAATTCATATTCTGAATGTATGAAAAGGTCAGATGTGTAAACAAAGAAATCCCAGATTAACACCGGTAATTTTCAGCAAATTGTCAGCAAATCAAGTTGACTCATTTACTATAGTCACTCCGCATTTCCTTAGAAGATTTTCTGTGCAATAATAAGCATAAATAAATGGCTTTAACGTTAATGCAAAAATTTATTTAATTGACATGCTGTGACGGACGTCTCTATGATGTTTGTGAGGTATGCACTTCCTACATTACAACTGGGATTCCACTTCGAAACTACTTCATTGGCTATCAAGCACTTTGGGGTGGCCTGAGGTTGTGAAAGGCATTATATAAATGTAGCTCTTTCTTTCTTATTTATATGGTGCTGCATATTCAATGGATTACTTCTGAATTGTAGTCACTGTTGATATATAAGCAAATGGAACATCTAATTTGCACACAGCCAGGTCCCACAAACAACAAATTGATGGATGACAAGATAATCGATCATTGGTTAGGGGAGGAATTTTCACCAGGATCTCGGAAAAGTCTCCAGTAGCACCTTGAGTATAGGGAAAAGTGTTTGGGTCTTTTCTTTTTGGAGGTGACCGTTGCCTTGGCACTTATATGGTGTGCACGCTACTGGCCAGTTGTGAGTTTGAGTCCAGATGTTGTCTGTGTGCTGCTGCTGGCTGGCATGGACTGCTTCATTACTGGTGGACTTAACAATGAAGTCAGCAGCTAAACATTACAGCAGGACTCCAGATGGCAGACTGCCTGTGAGCAATTACATGGTGAATCCACTTGGAATGCAAAATTATTTCAAAAATGAGCTGCCAGAGGGGGTGGTGGAGGCAGGAACAGTAGCAACATTTAAGAGGCATCTGGACAGGTACTTGAATGAGCAAGGAATAGAGGGATATGGAATTAATGTAGGCAGGTGGGATTAGTATAGATAGGCATTATGGTCAGCATGGATGCGGTGGGCTGAAGGGCTGAAGAGTATGCTGTACGACTCTATGATGTTCAATAGCAACAAAACTATAATCATTTTAAAAAGACCATCATGACATTTCCATCATTCAGAGACGAATAGTGAGCAGGTTCATTATTCTATACTGACTGAATAAGAACTTAGGAAGAGGAGGAGGCCATTTAGCCCCTCTAGCCTGTTCTGCTATTCATTGAGACCATAGCTGATCTGTGACCTAACTCCATATATCCCCATTTCCCTTAATACTTTGGTTAACAGAAATCCATCAAACTCATATTTAAATGAGCAATACGTTCTTTTTATTATATAGGATTCTGGGATTTTCGATGGAATTACATAGACTTTTACAGTACAGATATAGGTCACCCAGCCTAACAGGTCAATGCTCGATTTTATGCACAATGCAAGCCTCCTCCCATCTTACTTCATCTTATCCTATCAACATAACAAAAAAAGGATTACATTTATTCAGTCACCTTCAAACAGTGGCCCTGCCCTTTCCGGGGTTTCAGTTTTGCATTTCCGCAAAAAAACAGCACTCCTCCAGTACTGCATTGAACAGTCCACCAAGATTTTTACCCTCAAGTGTCTGGAGTGGGGTGTGACTATGCGAACATACGAATTAGTAGCAGAAGTAGGCCATTCGACCTCTCAAACCCACTCTGTCATTCAATAAGATCATAGTTAATCTGTTTGTGTTTTGAATGCCACACTCACATCTACCCCTGATTCCATTGCCGAACAAGAGTCGATCCATCTCCGCCTTACAAATATTCAATGGCCCCACCTCCACCACCTTGTGAGACAGAAAGTTCCAAAGTCGCACAACCCTCTGAGAGAAAAAAATCCTCCTCATCTCTGTCCTAATTTTAAAACAGCGCCCTCTAGTTCTGGACTCACCCACAAGAGGAACCATCCTTTCCACATCCACCTTGTCAAGAAGGTTCAGGATCTTAAAAACTTCAATCAAGTCTCTCCTCGCTTTTATAAACTCCAGTGAAAACAAGCCCAGACTGTCCAACCTTTCCTCATAAGACAACCCGCTCATTCCAGGTATCAATCTAGTAAACCTCCTCTGAATCGCCTCCAATGCATTTACATCCTTCATTAAATAAGGAGACCAAAACTGCACACAGTATTCAAGATGAAGCATAACATCCTTACTTTTATTATCAATTCCTTTCGTAATAATGGATAGCATTCCATTAGCCTTCTTTATTACTTGCTGTGCCTGCATACTAACTTTTTGTGTCTTATGCACTAGAATTAGATCCCTCTGCACCTCGGAATTCTGCAGTCATTCTCCATTTATGTTACACTCTGCTTTTTTATTCTTCCTGCCAAAGTGAACAACCTCACATTTTCCCACATTATACTCCATCTGCCAGATTTCTGCCCACTCACTCAACCTATCTATATCAGTCTGCAACCTCCTTATGTCCACTTCACAACATAGTTTCCTACCTATCTTTGTGTCATCTGTAAATTTAGCTACCATGCCATCGCTCCCCTCAACTAAATCATTCATATAAATTGTAAAATAGTTGGGGCCCCAGCACAAACCCCTGCAGGACTACACTCATCACATCCTGCCAATCAGAAAAGGACCCATTTATGCATATTTTCTGTTTTCTATGTCATGGAACTTTTTTTTTTCTCCTCTGTTTAAAACAGTGTACCTTTGAGACAAAGAGAGAAACTTGTAGGTTCTTTAAGAACAGTGTGCCACAGCAAGCCTGTCCTCGAGGCAACAGTAGGAGAGAGCAGCCATGTTCTGTAAATGTATCAATTTAACAGTGTAGGGACTGGCTGAAACCAGTCTGAACCAGAGCCTAAGGAAGTGTGCTTACTAAAAAATAAGCTGTCTACATCGTAGCAGAAAAATCTACATTGAGCTCAGACTGTGTTTGCCTAAGGAAGAAAAAACCCCTGGAAAGAACATTTCATTGGTAGTAAATTCCATTGTACTTCAAAACTCTAAGAAGTCTCTGCTACAGAAGTGACTCTCTCTATTGCCTGTTTGTGATTGTTGGAATTCTCAGTAAAGTATCTACCGAAAGACTACCAATTTAAAAATCCAAATAGACCTGTTGCCATACAGGCAAATCCTTAACCCTTTATTTTAAAGTCTGGTAACCATCTGGGATTTGCCACCCAGAATGTTCCTAGCAGTGAATAATGCCTAAATTTGGCTCAATAAACTGCCTAATATCTACCAGTTCAGAATTAAAAATTCACAAGCACTGAAAAAAATACAGAAATTCTCTCTGCAGAGTTCTGTTACAAAAAAAAACAAAAAAGAATATTTTGGCCAAATACTTGTTAATTCTTGAAGAAAAGAAGAGAAGATGTGGAAAGATGTCAGTTGGCCTTTTTTAGGTCTGAAGTCCCAAGCAGACATAGACGGCTGTCACTGGGATCTTTCTAGAGCAGTTCTTTTCAGGCAACATTAAGGATCAGTTTGGCAGGCTTTCCAGAAGAAATGCAGCATCCGTTTCTCTATTTCTTACACTTGATTCTCAGGAAGTTCTCAAAGAAATGGAAGAGGGTGAGCTGATGGTGGCTGCTCTCTCGGCTGGTTTTCTCCAACTGTATTAAAAACAGTTCACACCCCGACACACTACCCAAAGCAAAACCAAAAACAATATCTCAAGAGTCAAGTCTCCTGACCCCTATAAATCTTGACCTGTCACTTCTCTGTATACATCTTCCCCAGGTCACCAAGCTTAAAGCACATGACTGCCAGCAAGGTTGTTTTTAAACAACATCTGTGTCCTTTCAATGAACTGTCAACAACAAAGTAAAGTCCAGCTTCTATGAAATCTTCTGCCTTCAAATGAATCCATCTCCACAATCTAAATAAAAGGCCTCAAAAACATATACTTAACAAAAACAGTGGAAGCACTTTTGTAACAGTACAAATTGGTGGAATTAGTTTAGAATAGAAGCTCTTTAATTTTTTTTTATTCATTCATGGGTGTCAGATCATTGCCCATCAATAGTTGCGTTGCTAAGCTACTTAGAGGGTGATTAACAGTCAACCACATTCGTGTGGGACTGGAGTCACATATAGACCCAAACCAGGGAAGAACAGCATGTTTCCATTCTTAAAGGACATTAGTGAACCAGTTGGGTTTTACAACAATCTGATAGCTTCATGGTCACTTTTACACAAACCAGCTTTATACTTCCCCATTTGTTTTGTTTAAATTTTCATACTGTCATCGGTGGATTTGAACTTATAATTTTCTGGATTACGAACTGAATAACATCACCTCTACAGTACTGTCCCAAGTGGACTCAACCATTGATTGCTGTATTGCCAATTATCCCTTTACACTTTTAACACAATAAAATGCCCCAAAATGCTTCACAGGAGCATTATCAAATAAAATTTGACACCAAGTCACATAAGGAAATATTAAGCAGATGACCAAATTCTTGGTCCAAGAGGCAGGTTTTAAGGAGCATGGAAACATAGAAAATAGGAGCAGGAGTAGGCCATTCAGCCCTTCGAGACTGCTCTGCCATTCATTATGACCATGGCTGATCATCCAACTCAGTAACCTGTTCCTACTTCACCCCCATAATCTTTTAATCCCTTTCGCCCCAAGAGCGATATCTAACTCCTTCTTGAAAACACACAAAGTTTTGGCCTCAACTGCGTTCTGTGGTAGTTAATTCCACAGGCTCACCACTCTCTGGGTGAAGAAATTTCTCCTCATCTCAGTCCTGAAAGGTTTGTCCCGTATCCTTAGACTATGACCCCTGGTTCTGGACTCCCCCAGGATCGGGAACATCCTTCCTGCATCTACCCTGTCAAGTCCTGTTAGAACATTATAGGTTTCTATAAGATCCCCCCTGACTCTTCTGAACTCCAGTGAATATAATCCTAACAGACTCAATCTCTCCTCATAAATCAGTCCCGCCATCCCAGGAATCAGTTTGGTAAACTTTTGCTGCACTCCCTCTATAGCAAGAACATCCTGCCTCAGATAAGGAGACCAAAACTGCACACAATATTCCAGGTGTGACCTCACCAAGGCCCTGTATAATTGCAGCAAGGCATCCCTGCACCTGTACTCGAATCCTCTCGCTATGAAGGCCAACATGCCATTTGACTTTTTTACCACCTGTTGCACCTGCATGCTTACCTTCAGTGACTGGTGTATGAGAACACCCAGGTCTCGCTGCATATTCCCCTCTCTCAGTTTATAGCCATGCAGATAATAATCTGCCTTCCTATTTTTGCTACCAAAGTGGATAACCTCACATTTATCCACATTATGCTGCATCTGCCATGTATTTGCCCACTCACTCAACTTGTCCAAATCACCCTGAAGCCTCTCTGCATCTTCCTCACAACTCACCCTCCCACCCAGTTTTGTGTCATCTGCAAATTTGGAGATATTACATTTAGTTCCCTCATCTAAATCATTAATATATATTGTGAATAGCTGGGGTCCTAGCACCGATCCCTGCAGTTCCCCACTAGTCACTGTCTGCCATTCGGAAAAAGATCCATTTATTCCTACTCTTTGTTTTCAGTCTGCCAACCAATTTTCTATCCATCGCAATACACTACCACCAATCCCATGCTCTTTAATTTTACATGCTAATCTCTTATGTGGGACTTTGTCGAAAGCCTTCTGAAAATCTAAATAAACCACATCCACTGGCTGTCCCTCATCAACTCTACTGGTTACTTCCTCGAAGAACTCTAGTAGATTTGTCAAGCATGATTTCCCTTTCGTAAATTCACCTGACTCTGTCCAATTCTACCACTGTTCTCCAAGTGCTCTGCTATAAAATCTTTGATAATGGACTCTAGAATTTTCCCCACCACCGACGTCAGGCTGACTGGTCTATAATTCCCTGCTTTCTCTCTACCTCCTTTTTTAAATAGTGGGTTACATTCGCTACCCTCCAATCTGTAGGAACTGTTCCAGAATCTATAGGAGTGGTGGAGAGATGGAGAGATTTAGGGAGGGAATTCCAGGGTTTAGGGACCAAGCAGCTGAAGGCAAAGCCACCAATGGTGGAGCAAAGGAAATGAGGGATGCACAAGAGGCCAGAATTGGAGTAGCACATTTAGATTAGTTTCAGATTTTTACTATTATTAGTCTGAGTCGAGCAGCTGATTGAAAATAACAGATTCTTCGCAAGGATGGTTTATGTTAATTATTAACATGCTTTGACACTTTGTCACTTCATCAAGCTGTCCATTACAGTCTTTAGCACTCTCTATGCATTAACCAGGATCTGAGAAAGCGATGTCTAAAAGTCAGTCAAAATGACTTTGCTGAAAGAGGTATTTCTAAAGGACTCTTGAAAGAAAACCTTTCAATGATGAAATGTGCCGGATTTTAATAGAGACGCATCATTTCTGGCAGTCAGAGGAACACATAAAATTAGATGTTGGCACTTTATCAAAATATAGTTTTCTGGTTTTAACCAATTATGTCAGCCTGCAAAGAATATTTTAACTTAATGGTTGATCTGCTTGCATGGTATAAACCACCAGAAAATCATTCACTACTTTGGACCAATACCAAATGAAGAAATGTTTAATAAGAATCTTTTTTAGAATTAGGAACCATTAGATTTTTTTCTTGACATACTTGACTCCACTGCTCCCCTAGTGGCTAAATCAGTACATTGAGTGAGTAGCTGAGCCACACAACTTGCACTTATATAGTATTAGTAATGTATTAACACTTCACAAGGCACCTCACAGGACACTGCGCCGCATATGGAGATATTAAGAAAGGTGACCAAAAGCTTGGTCAAAGAGGTAGGTTTTAATGAAAGTCTTAAAAGAAGGCAAGAGAAGTGGAGAGGCAGAGAGGCTTCGGGAGGAAATTCCAGAGCTCAACAATTAAAATCTGGGATGCACAAGAATATTTTATTTTTATTTATTATTTTGAATGTTGAATATGATGGATTTTTTTATTTAGAGATACAGCACTGAAACAGGCCCTTCGGCCCACCGAGTCTGTGCCGACCATCAACCACCCATTTATACTAATCCTACACTAATCCCATATTCCTACCATATCCCCACCTGTCCCTACATTCCCCTACCATCTACCTATACTAGGGGCAATTTATAATGGTCAATTTACCTATCAACCTGCAAGTCTTTGGTGGTGGGAGGAAACCGGAGCACCCGGAGAAAACCCACGCAGACACAGGGAGAACTTGCAAACTCCGCACATATTCAATGTTGGATGACCAGTTTGTGTGGAATCGGTTGATCTAAGCTGGCGGGACAAGTACAGGTGGTACAATTGGCCTCAGTACCACTGGACCTGGAAGGGGAAGTATTGATCTGAAGTCCTGCTCCTTATTGTCAAAGTAGGACCTCTGATGAAAGTGCATTTATGTAAAGGATGGGTAAGAATAATGTTAGATGCCCCTGCAGTTGAATAGCTAGCTGACAATCACTTGCAAGGCTCGCATGTGATTAATGGCCACATACAAAGGTACACATGAGCAGCCAGCACCGATGAAACCATAACTCAAAAAAGATTCAATGTTTATGGAGAGCAAAGGGGAGAATATTGGTGAAGGGAAAACCATTGGATTCTGATTCCCATAAAGTTTGAATTTCTGAATATGTAAACTCTGCCATGGGAACTGCAATTATAATTCAATTCACATAAAGGCTATGACTTTGATGGCCATGAAATATTTTTTAAACAAAACTTCACACAAATGTATATTCTGTTTCATCTTCAGTTTCTCTGGATTCAAGGAGTTCAGAAGGATAAAACTAAACGCTTGGTCTGAGATGCAAGTGCTGAATTTTTTGAGCGTTTCATTGGACCCCCACATTGGGAGGCCTGCAGTACATTTCAATAAATGGTCCAAACTCAAATTGGCTGGATCCTGAACTTAGGTTCTGAAATTCTAGGCAGTCTTGCAAAGCGGCGGAGCTCACATGGCTCAGTGGATAACAGTCTCCTCTGAGTCACATGGTCGTGGGGTTGAATCTTACTCCAGGAACCTGAGTACAAAATCTAGGCTGACACTCCCAGTGTAGTACTGAGAGTGTTGTTGGAGCTGCTGTTTTCTTCATGAGACGTTAAACTGAGGTCCTGTCTGCAATCTCAGGTGGGCGTAAATGATTCTATGGTGAAATGTCAGGCGTGAGAAGTATCTTGGCCAATATTTGTCCCTGAACCATCATCACAAAAAAACAGATTATCTGGTCATTATCTCACTGTTGTTTGTGGGAGCTTGCTGTGCACAAATTGGCTGCCGTGTTTCCTACATTACAGCAGTGACTATACCACAAAAGTACTTCATTGGCTGTAAAGAGTTTTGTGATGTCCTGAGGTCGGGAAAGGTGCTATAGAAATGCAAGCCTTCCTTTTACAAGGTAAGCAGGGATTGTGGATATGGGTAGGGTCAGCAGTGGAGCAATGGAAGGAGGTGCAGTGCAGTAATGATGATGTCTCCCGATGCTTTGACTTCCAGCTCCCCAGTCTCATATGGACAACATTTCACTGAATGGGGAGGGGAAAGGGGAAGGGTGGAGTAGAAGGAAGGAGAAAAGGGGGAAGGGGATAGGGGATAGGACCAGTCTAAGAGCACAAATGCTTGGAGATGGCAGGGCAGGTTGAGAAAGTGGTTAATAAGGCATACAGGATCCTGAGCTTTATAAATAGAGGTAGAATGTATAAAAGCAAGGAAATTATGGTCAACCTTTAGAAAACACTGGTTCAGTCTTAACTGGAGCATTGTATCCAATTCTGAGGCACCACACTTGCGGAAAGATGTGAAGGCAGTAGAGAGGGTGGCGAAAAGATTGACAAGAATAGTACCAGGGATGAGAGACTTCAGTTACGTGGATAGATTGGCAAAGTTGGGACTGTTTTCCTTGGAGAAGAATAGGTTGAGAGGAGATTTGATAGAGGTGTTCAAAATCATGAGGAGTCTGGACAGAGCAGATAGGGTGAAACTGTTCCCATTGGTGGAAGGGTTGAGAACCAGAGGAATCTGATTTAAGGTGATTGGTAAAAGAATCAGAGGAGATATGAGGAAAAACGTTTTTATGGAGCGTGTGGTTAGGATCTGGAATGAGAGTGTGGTGGAGGCAGATTCAATCATGGCTTTCAAAAGGGAATTGGATAATTATTTGAAGAGAAAGATTCGCAGAGCTTCATGGAGAGGATGGGGGAGTAGGACTAGATAAATTGATGTAATAGGGAGCCAGGTCAGACACGATGGGCCAAATAGCCTCCTTCCATGCTCTATAATTCTATGACTCTATGATTCTTTTCTATGATTCCATGATTTTTTTGTTTCATAAGAATTATTTGCTGGTACACTTTTTGAAGTGCAATCAAACCTTAATTAAATGAATAAAACAACCTGCAAAGAAGGAAAGAAAGCAAGAAAGAAAGACTTGAATTTCTATAGCATCTTTTGTAGCCGGAAATAGTTGAGCATTTTGTATACTGCCTCTATGCTGCCCTCTCTATTGGGAGGTGTAAATAAAGTTCTCCAAGTAAAAGGTGTTGTGTTGAGTACCCACATGGATCCTAGTTATGCCTGTCTTTTTGTGGCATATGTTGAACATTCCTTGTTCTAGTCCTACTCAGGCTCCCTCCCCCAGCTCTTTTGCTGGTACATTAATGTGTCAGTGCCATTTCCTGCTCTCGCCCCAAATTGGAAAACATTATAAACTTTGCTTCCAGTTTCCACACTTCTCTCACCTTCACAGGTCCATCTCTGACACCTTCCTTCCCTTCCTTGACTTCTCTGTTTCCATCTCTGGGGATAGGCAGTCTACTAATACTCATTATAAGCCCACCGGCTCCCAATGCTAGCTTGACTTCACTTCCTCACACCCTGCCCCCTGTAAGAACTCCATTCCATTGTCCCAGTTTCTCCATCTCCGATGCATCTGTTCTGATGATACTACCTTCGACAACAGGACTTCTGATAGGTCTTCCTTTTTCCTCAACTGAGGACTCCCCCCACCCCCCTCCTCCCACTATGGTAGACAGGGCCCTCAACCACGTCTTGGCCATATCCTTCACTTCTTCCCTCACCCCTTCCCCTCCCTCCCAGTAATGCGACAGGGTTCCCCTTGTCCTCTCATTCCTCCCCATCAGCCTTCACATCCAAAGGATCATCCTCCTCCATTTCTGTCACCTCCAGCATGATGCCACCAGCAAACACATCTCTTCCCTTCCCCTGTCAGCATCCGAAAGAACTGTTCCCTCCACAACCTCCAATCCACTGATCCACGCCTCCATCATCCCAACACCTTGTCCCCTTCCCACGGCACCTTCCCATGCAATTGCAGCAGATGTAACACCAGCCTGGCCCTTTTACCTCATCTCCCCTCACCATTCAAGGCCCCAAACACTCCTTCCAGGTGAAGCAGCAATTTACTTGTAATTCTTTCAATTTAGTATACTGTATTCACTGCTCACAATGTGGCCCCCTCTACACTGGGGAGACCAAATGCAGATTGGGTGACCATTTTGCAGTCTGCAAGCATAACCCTGAGCTTCCGGTTGCTATTTTAATTCACCACCTTGCTCTCATGCCCACATTTCTGTTCTTGGCCTGCTGCAGTGTTCCAGTGAAGCTCAATGCTGGCTCGAGGAACAGCACCTCATCTTCCGATTAGGCACACTACAGGCTTCTGGACTCAACATTGAGGTCAATAATTTCAGACCATGACTGCCATTTTGTTTTGTTTTTTCACCATGTGCCAGTCTTAAACTTGTTTTCATGTTTTTGCTTTCGGACAGAGATGTTCATTATTCTGCCATAACACTCTATCTTGACAAATGCTTTGTCTTTTCCTACGATTATTACGACACCCTTTGCCTTTTATTTCATGAATCTTTGTCATTTAATCTCTCCTGCCCTCCACTCTATCACAGACCATCCCTTTTGTTCTTCTTCCCCACCCCTTCCCCCAGCCTTTCACTTGCTCAAAACCTATTACATTTCTACCCTTGCCAGTTCTGATGAAAGGTCACAGACCTGAAACATTAACTCTGTTTCTCTCTCCACAGATGCTGCCAGACCTGCTGAATATTTTCAGTACTTTCTATTTTTATTTCAGACTTCCAGCATCCGCAGTATTTTGCTTTTGTAAGTAACGTTTGTTGGACAATGACTGCCTCCACTGCGAGAGCACATGTTCGACTTACTCAGTGAATACACAACATCTTTCACAACCCAGGAGGTCCCAAAGCGCTTTGCAGCCAATGAAGTACTTTTGAGGCGTAGTCACTATTGTAATGTAATGCTTTGCTTCCAGAGTATTGCTGAGAGAAAAAAAATCCAATTTGAAGTGCAATGTTTCCACCTCAGTTAATTTAATCACCCATGTTGCACAGCTGATTCTAAATTAAAATAGTTTATCAAGCAAAATATGGACCCCTGTCAGAAGTGTTTGGCACACTAAAATAACACTCTGACTAGACTCTAGTCGTTATACTGACAATGTAAACGTAGGCAATTGGAAAACATTTTATGTTGTATCAGGTCTTTCACAAATGGTTTACCCCCAAAAAAGCCAACATTTAATGTTTCTATGTCAACCCATCTAAACTCTCATGCTGCAACTGAAAGTAAATTAAAACACTTCATCATGCAGCTTCTCATCTGTGCAAGATGCTTTTGTTGTGTAATTGTGCAAACGAGATGATCGACGTTCTGCACCAACAAATATTCGTTGTGTTGAGCAATGGAGCAAAAGCTATTAAGGGACAGCTGCCTAGCCGAATCACAGTTATCTAATCAGGAGTTGCACCTTACTTAGATATTCTATATAATGGGAGTGGCTCTGAAGTGATTTTGCACACTGAAATTCCGTGATTGGAGTATTAGGAACAGAAGGAGGCCATTCAACCCCTCGAGCCTGTTCCACCAATGAGATCATGATGAGTTGCACCTCAGCTTCATTTACCCGCCTTTGATCCTTGACCTCTTAATTGATAAAAAATTGTCAACCTCAGTCTTGAAAGCCACAATTATCCCTCAGCATTCACAACCTTTTTGGGGAGAGAATTCCATATTTCCGGCACCATTTGTGTGAAAGCACGCTTCACGATTTAAAAAAAAAAATATTGTTTGATAATAGTTACATTGAATTTCTGCATGGTTTGGGCTTATGTTGGCTGTGATGGTTTTGCTACCAAAACAAAGAATGCACAGCATGAGAACATTCGACCAAAAACATGACCCATTCTAGTTCTGGCAAGCAAGTTGAGAAAGGGGGAACAGTAAACCTATGGCTACAGAAAATAGATTTTTTTTTCACATAAAGTCAATTTGCCAAATAGCTTTTCTCAAGGAATTTGTCAAATGCTAATAAGGCACCCTGAGAAAGTTAGCGGCCTCAGTCAGGTCTGCAGTGTGTACTAAGTAAATGTCACCCCAGAGATTGGAGTCATCTCATGGTGTGTAGTTACAAAGCTCATTATTTTCATGGAGCTAGACCAAGGCTGATTACCCAGAGCCCCTGCAGGCTCACAGCCAGTTAGTTAAAGCAGCTTATGATGAGGAAAGCAAGCATTAACATTTTATTTCCCAAAATAACCCATGTCAAAAGATTTGCCAAACTAACTCTGAGGCAATTTACTTTTAACTTCAAAGCTGAAGAGGCTGTTTCGTCTTCAGATATTATATGACGAACTATCATATGTAAAAACCATCTGTGCCATGACTTTAATAATGTAGCTTGCAAATGAGAAAATATAAATAATTCTGATTCCAGACTAAGATCATTTTACAATGTCCCAAATTTTCATCACTTACGCCACAATGGGATAAACCCAGGGTTTTTATAAATCTGTTTGACGGATTTGTGCTGAGTTCCATCCAGTCACTTTTCCTGTAACCCATTAATATTCAGGATAGATGTCAATGGTGTGAATAGTACTCTTGTATGAGGAGCAATGTCATTATCTACTGATGCACAAAGGTCTGAGAAACAGGCTGGCAAAGAGTGCATTTTCTTGTAAATTGGATCTTGGCAACCACAGAAGGTTTTTTTTGTGTAATGTACCAATGCTCGTTTGAATTGGCCATTCAACCACCAGGGACTACACTTGGGTCATTGCCAGAAAGGCTCAGGTAAAGCAATCCAACAAAAAAGCTTTTCCATGTTGCTGCCCAATCCTTTTTGACAGCTTTTTATTGCTGTTAAACATTTGTCGCAAATTTTGTCACTTCCAAAGGGAGCCGTAAGTAATGAAATATGTGAATCCTGACTTTCCTTTTCAAAATATCATCAAAATCTCAAGTGACCACTGATCAGTTTTATTTAAAATTATCATTGAATGAGATGTCTTTTGAAGACTGACTCCCAAGTAAAAGATCTTTTGAAAACTGTCGCCTTCATTTACTAAACAATAGCCTCACTCCGCTATGATTCATGGCTTGAGCGTAAACAGGTTGTATAATTCATCACTAGAATCAAAGGCTCTTTGTCCTTTAATGGTCAGAAAAATCCTACTTGAAATAAGACTAGACAACAACGAGAGCTTCTGTATCGAAAATTCCGTGCTATTTTCTGTTTGTCAGTTTTCTTCTAACATTGTGTCAATGATATTTAGAGGCATGTTTAAGAAAATAGGATTAAATTGTTCCCTTTTCAAAGCCAGAGGGTGCTAAAGTCTAACAGCCTAAAGCATATCAAAATAAAATCCCAGCCAAAAAAGCTCAGTTCGAAAAACAATCAAAGCCCTAAAATTGGAACTCCGATGTTTAATTGGTAAAATTGCCAGACCATCTCCAACCATTCACTTTACCCTAAAAACAAATAGTTAATGAAATTTAGGAGTATAAATATGAGCATGCCAGCCCCAAAATCATTTCCACAGTTGGACAGGTTGCAGAGGAGATTTATCAGAATGGTACCAGGGTTGAGGGACTTCAGTTATGTGGAAAGAATGGAAAAGCAGGGATTATTCCCCTTAGAGCAGAGATGGTTAAGGGGAGACTTAATGGAGGTGTGCAAAATTATGAAGTGTTTTGATAGAGTAGATAGAAACAAACTGTTTCCACTGGCAGGAGGGTTGGTAGCCAAAGGAGACAGATTTAAGATATATGGCAAAAGAAGCAGAGGGAGATGATGTATGATATTTTACTCAGTGAATTGCTATGATCTGGAATTCACTTCCTGAAAGGATGGTGGAAGCAGATTCAATCATAACATTCAAAAGGGAATTGAATAAATACTTGAAGGGAAAATTTGCCAGAGTATTGTTAATGCTAGGTTAATTATGTTGTTAAGGATACACCGGCGAAGGGCATTGTTTAATTAAGGACTTAGAGCAAATATAAAGAGAGCCTGCTGGGAGATGAGGGGTTGAAGGCAGAGATGTCCAATGCTGTATTTTGTGAATAAACTGCACATTGGGTGGGGGAAATTAAAAACAGAAAGTGCTGCAAATGCACAGCAGGTCTGGTAGCATCTACAGAGAGACAGAGTAAAACAGAGTTAATGTTTCAGGTTTTTGACCTTTCATCACAAATGGAAAAGGTTTGAAATGTAACAGGCTTTGAGCAAGTGACGGGAAAGTGGGGGAGAAAAACAAAATGGAAGGCCTGTGATAGGGTGGAGGGCTGGAATGAATAAGACAGATTTTGTGGAATAAAAGGCAAGAGGAAGAATATAATTGTGAAAGACAAACCATTTGTCCAGAGAATGTTAATGGCAGAATAATGAACAGGTCTGTCTGAAAGCAAAAACATGAAAAACAAGTTTAAGACCTAGTTTAAAAAAAATCAAAATAGCTCATGGTCTGAAATAGTTGAACTCAATATGGAGTTCAGAGGACTATAGAGTGCCTAATTGGAAGATAAGTTGCTGCTCCTTGAACTTGTGTTGAGCTTTACTGGAACACTGTAGCAGACTGAGGCCAGAAATGTAGGTGTGAGAGCAGGGTGCTGAACTAAAATAGCAAGCAATTAGAAACTTAAGGTCATGCTTGTGGACTGAGTGGAGGTCTCCCCAATGTAGAGAAGACTGCGTGTGAGCAGTGAATAGAGTATACTAAATTGGAAGGCCAAGAAAACTGCTGCTTCACCTGAAAGGAGTGTTTGGGGCCTTGGATGGTGAGGATAGTGGAGGTAACAGGGCAGATGTTACACCTCCTGTGATTGCATTGGGAGGGGTTAAGATGTTTGGGGTGATGGAGTGGAGGGAACAGTCTCTTTGGACTGCTGACAGGGGAGGGGAAGATGTTTTGTGTTGGCATCACACTGAAGATAGTGGAGGATAATCCTTTAGATGTAGAGGTGGGGTAGAAAGTGAGGACAAGGGGAATCCTGTTGTGGTTCTGGGAGGGAAGGGGTGAGGGCCGAAGTTTAGGAAATGGGTCGGACATGGTCGAGGGGCCTGTCAACCACAAGGCGAAAGGAGGAATCCTCAGTTGAAGAAAAAGGAAAACTTATCAGAAGCAATGTTGTGGAAGGTTGCATCATCAGAACAGTGTGATGGAGAATGGAATGGAGTCCTTGCAGGAAGCAGGGTGTGAGGAAGTGTGCAGCTGTAACCATGTAAGTATGGCAGCTGCAGGGATGGGAGAGGAGCTTCAAATTGATCTTGGGATGATGGCGCCCCTCCCAGTCTGCTGCTAAAAGGCCACTTCCAAGCATCTGCCAAGCTCTGGATGCAGCGGGTGGTTTGCAGGCTGACTGGAATTTTCCGGTTGGCCCCTGATCATTGGTCCTTAATAGGCTTTTTAATTATGTTAACCAACTACCTGCTACTGTGGGCAGGTTTCCCTTGCCCTGCCTGACCTGTATCCTTTAAAAATGGTCCAAAGATGGGAAGATGCCAGTAAGCTGACACATTGGCTGGTGCTGGGAAATTTCTGGCCTGCCTCTATTCCCACCTCCAGTGGGCTTTCAAAATCCAGACCTATGTCTCAATGAACTGATTAGATCTTAAAGGAGTAGATGGAGGAGAAATTACCCTCCCCAATTCCCATATAGTCATAAGCTATCACCAGCTCTCTGTGGTGTCCCTAATACTTCACTAAGGTCACAAAGTATTCTGTTACAGCATCCCTTATCGTGCAGCTACTGTGCTTGCAAGGTTTGTAAATGACTCATTTAGTTAAATAGATTAATCCCTGACAAGACTGCAAGTGTACTTAAAATAAACTTGCAGCCTTTTGTGCCAAGTTCACAGCAGAAGTGGGAGTTGCAATTACATTGCAAATTTTTGGAAGTATTTTGAAAACTAGAAGGCCAAGTTGAGAATGATGGATTTGACTTAAATTCAATCCAGGTGGTATTGATTGGATTAACCTTCTGTGATAAGATGACTGAATGAAATGAACTTGTTTACTGGTTTAACTTGTTTACTGATGGACACACAGCTGAACAGCAAAAACACTGCCCATAGATTGACATTCGTTCATTCGACATTAATCAGAAGTGTATAAGGTTGACTAGTTTAGGAAATTAACACCAGAGCTTTGAAGTTGGAATTATGGTTTATTTGTTGGTGCAGGAGGCAGGAAACTTTGATTTGCATGTAACGGGAATGTTTGATACTGAAAGTTAGAATTTTCCATTTCTCCAAATCTGGATTTCTTGCATTGTTAAAACATTGCAGAGAACAAATGGAAAGCACGATAAAATCTAATTCCTGCCTAACTGAATTCACTTTCTTTTTCAACATCTAGACTACATGCCCTGCATCAAATCCTGGAAGCCCATCTATTCCCATAACATGTGTCAAGGACCTGTTTTTTTTTCTCCTCGGGGAAATATTGCGGTGCGCCTTTAAGGCTGTAAACTATCTTCTTCTTTGGCCTCCTTGTCTCGAGAGACAATGGGTAAGTGCCTAGAGGTGGTCAGTGGCTTATGGAGCAACGCCTGGAGTGGCTATAAAGGCCAATTCTAGAGTGACAGACTCTTCCACAGGTGCTACAGATAAAATTGGTTGTCGGGGCTGTTTTACAGTTGACTCTCTCCTTGCGCTTCTGTCTCTTTTCCTGCCAACTGCTAAATCTCTTCGACTCGGCACACTTTAGCCCCACTTTTATGGTTGTCCGCCAGCTCTGGCGATCGCTGACAACTGACTCCCATGACTTGTGGTCAATGTCGCAGGATTTCATGTCACGTTTGCAAACGTTTTTAAAGCGGAGACATGGATGGCCGGTGGGTCTAATACCAGTGACGAGCTCGCTGTCCAATGCGTCCTTGGGGATCTTGCCATCTTCCATGCGGCTCACATGGCCAAACCATCTCAAGCGCCACTGGCTCAGTAGGGTGTATATGCTGGGGATGTTGGCTGCCTCGAGGCCTTCTGCGTTGGAGATACGTTCCTGCCAACTGATGCCAAGGATTCTCCGGAGACAGTGAAGATGGAATGCGTTGAGACGTCGCTCTTGGCTGACATACGTTGTCCAGGCCTCACTGTTGTAGAGCAAGGTACTGAGGACACAGGCTTGAAACACTCGGACTTTTGTGTTCCATGTCGGTGCCCCATTTTCCCACACCCTCTTGGCTAGTCTGGACATAGCAGCAGACACTTTTCCCATGCGCTTGTTGATTTCTGCATCGAGAGACAGGTTACTGGTGATAGTTGGGCCTGAGTAGGTGAACTCTTGAACCACTTCCAGAGTGTGGTCACCGATATTGATGGATGGAGCATTTCTGACGTCCTTCCCCATGATGTTCGTTTTCTTGAAGATGATGGTTAGGCCAAATTCGTTGCAGGCAGCCGCAATCCTATCGACGATTCTCTGCAGACACTCTTCCGTGTGGGATGTTAATGTAGCATCGTCAGCAAAGAGGAGTTCCCTGATGAGGACTCTCCGTACTTTGGTCTTCGCTCTAAGACGGGCAAGGTTGAACAACCTGCCATCTGATCTTGTGTGGAGGAAAATTCCTTCTTCTGAAGACTTAAACACAGGAGAGAGCAGCAGTAAAAAGATCCCAAACAGTGTAGGTGCACGAACACAGCCCTGTTTCACGCCACTCAGGATAGGAAAGGGGTCTGATGAGGCATCGCTATGCTGAATTGTGCCTTTCATATTGTCATGGAATGAGGTGATGATACTTAGTAGCTTTGGTGGACATCCGATCTTTGCTAGTAGTCTGAAGAGACCACGTCTGCTGACAAGGTCAAAGGCTTTGGTGAGATCAATGAAAGCAACGTAGAGGGGCATCTGTTGCTCGCGGCATTTCTCCTGTAACTGGCGAAGGGAGAACAGCATGTCAATGGTGGATCTCTCTGCTCAAAAGCCGCACTGTGCCTGAAGGTAGACACACTCAGCCAGCTTCTGAAGTCTGTTTAGAGTGACTCGAGTGCCACTTTAAGGCAACAAGCTCCAGAGTCAGTGAGCCAAGTGCATTCTGATTGCCAGGCAGCAACCATACATTGAGAGAACAGAGTTTCAATGTATCTGTTTTAACTTTGAAAACTGGCTGGCAAAAAACTGGTTTATAGTTTATAGAATCATAGAAGGTTTAAGGCACCAAGCGAGGCCAAATGGCCCATTGTGTCTGTGCCACCTGAAAAACAACTCACCTATTCTAATCCCACCTTCCAGCATTTGGTCTGTAGCCCTGCAGATTACTGCACTTGAGGTGCATATACAGACTGCTTTTGAATGAGTTGAGAGTTTCTGCCTCAACTACCCTTTCAGACAGTGAGTTCCAGACCCCCACCACCCTCTGAGTGAAAATGTTTTTCCTCAGCTCCCCTCTAATTTTTCTACCAATCACTAAATATATGCCCCCTCGTCACTGACCTCTCTGCTAAGGTGAATAGACCCTTCACGTCCGCTCCATCCAGGTCCCTCAAAATTTTGTACATAGCCCCTCAAAAGTTTAAGTGTTCCAGCACATGAAAAGAGCTCTCTAAGTCAATTTAAACCCTGTGTAGTTTCTCTCTCAAAATTCTAAAACACTTCAAGCCAAATTAATTCCTTAAAGAAATAAGAAAATAAGGTTTTTATTCCTTTACAACAAATTATTGATCTGCTGTGTTCATCGCTGGGAAAAGAGAGTTTAATACTAAACTGCCAAACTGAACTGCTGAATTCCTATCGTTGGACGGATCTTCGGTTTCATCGGACCTTGAAAGACTGCAAGTGAACTTTATCTGAGTTGCATTAGAAGACTGTTCATCAGAAGTGTAATCTGCAAAGACTTTATTGTTTGTTTTTCTATTTTTTCAGGCAGCTAATTAAAACCAAACTAGTTTGAGTATATGTATGCAAATGTGGGAGTTAGATTTTTAAATAAGTTATAAGGTCTTTAGATATTGGTTTATCTTAGTGTTTAAGATTTTAGTTTTTAATTGTTAATTTGTTCTATAAAGATACCTGGTTTGGTTCGCTTCATTCGGTGGTTACTAGATTGTTTCAATTTGGCTGCTGCTTTCTTCGATTTGGAAAGCTTAAAGAAATATGATGTGACCTGTGGAGCAACGGAACTGAATTGACAGTGCATTGCTCCCACCACAATCATATATTTTGATTGGGGGTTTTATCCTGAGCAGTCGTAACACTTGGTACTTCCGACACAAGCATCAACACTAAAGACAGCAAGTAAGTTGTTCACTCAAAGCTTGGACTTACTGAAATATTACTTCTAGATCTGGCACCTCCCATCCCCCAGAGAAGACAGTTGTGTTGGCATTTCATCTGAGTAATAATGGACTGGGAAAGAACTTGATGTTTTCTTCTGCAGAAGGAGATTTACCCATAACTCCCAGCTAAAATTCCTGGGTGTCACCCTGGACAGGAATCTCACCTATTAGGCTCTTTTAACACTGGCCTAAAAGTTTGAAAATCAGGGTGAAATAATCTCTGATGATAGGTCACAGACCTGAAATGTTAACTTTGCTTCTCTCCACAGATGCTGCCAGACCTGCTGAGTGTTTCCAGCACTTTGTTTTTATTTCACTTCTTTCTCTACCTCTTTGAAAAAACCCTACACGGATGCAGTGTGGGAGAGCTAAAATCCCTGGTGCTGCATCTCTTCTGAGAAACTGGAAAAACCTGCCAGATTAACTCTCAGCACAGCCCGAAAAGAACAGCTTATGAAACGATCCCACGATACATCTCCGTATACCCGGATGCCAGACCAAAAGGGACAACTAACTTCCTTCCATATCTTTTTTTTCTTCAAGAATTAGCAAGTATTTGGCCAAAGTATATTTTGTCTTTTTTTGTAACACAGCTGCAGAGAGGATTTCTGCATCTTTTTCTGTGTGTGGGGAATCTAAAAAGGGAACTTCATATTTCAATCTGTTAAAGCTGTTTCATTACTGGATCACGCTTGTTTGATAAACTGATAATTTTGTTCATTAAAGAAAGATGAGTTGCTACTCCTTGAACTTGTGTTGGGATTAAGAGTATAGTAAAAGATTGACTGAATTGGTAACTGGGTAAACATTTTTAAAATATATGTTGTGTCCGGCGGAGAAGTATGACTAGAAAAGACAGTGCACGCCTCTCACCTCGGTCATAACACATAATTCTCCTTGTCACCTTAGTGACTTTTCACCATTAACTTCTGACCTGCACTGAACTCTAAGTTGCAATCCCCATGTATCATGACTCATCTTCACTCTGTCTTGCTTTTCTCTTTCTTTGCTATTGATTTCTGGCATAAGCAAACTAAACCTTGTCCCTCAGGTTGACTTCTAAGTTAGAACCATAGAAACATTACGGCACAGAAGGAGGCCATTCAGCCCATTGTGTCTGTGCCAGCCAATAAACCTAGCCGCCCAATTTAATTGCACTTTCCAGTACCTGGTCCATAGCCTTGCTGGTTACAGCACTTCAGGTGCATGTCTAGGTACCTTTTAAAAGAATTGAGTTTCTGCCTCCACTACTGTTCCTGGCAGTGAATTCCAGACACCCACCACCCTCTGGGTGAAAGTTTTTCTTCATGTTCCCTCTAATCCTTCAACCAATCACCTTAAATCTGTGCCCCCTGGTAATTGACCTCTCTGCTAGGGGAAACAGGTCCTTCCTGTCTACTCTATCAAGGCCCCTCATACTTTTGAACACCCCAATTAAGTCACCCCTCGGCCTCCTCTGTTCTAAGGAAAACAACCCTAGTCGATCCAATCTTTCCTCATAACTGTAACTTTCGAGCCCTGGCAACATTCTTGTAAATCTCCTCTGTACTCTCTCCGGGGCAATTATGTCCTCTCTGTAATGTGATGACTAGAACTGTATGCAATACTCCAACTGTGGCCTAACCAGCATTTTATACAGTTCCAGCATTACATCCCTACTTTTGTATTCTATACCTCGACCAGTAAAGGAAAGCATTCCATATGCCTTCTTCACCTCTCTATTTACCTGTCCTGCCACCTTCAGGGACTTGTGCGCATACACTCCAAGGTCTCTCACTTCTTCTACCCCTCTCAATATCCTCCTGTTTATTGTGTATTCCCTCATTTTATTTGCCCTTCCCAAATGCATTGCCTCACACGTATTTGGATTGAATTCCATTTGCCACTTTTCTGCCCACTCAAACAAACCATTGGTATCTTTCTGGAGTCTACGGCTATCCTCTTCACTATCAACTACACGGCCAATTTTTGTGTCATCGGCAAATTTCCCAATCATGCCTCCCACATTTAAGTCCATTTCATTAATATATACCACATACAGCCAGGGTCCCAACACTGAGCCCTGTGGAACACCACTGGAAACCATTTTCCATTCACAAAAACATTCATCGACGACTGCACTTTGTTTCCTGTCACTGAGCCAATTCTGGATCCACCCTGCCACACTCCCCTGTATCCCATGGGCTTTCATTTTACTGACCAGTCTGCCACGTGGGACCTTGTCAAATGCCTTACAAAAGTCCATGTAGACCACATCCACCGCACTATCCTCATCAATCCTCGTTACTTCCTCAAAAAACTCAAATTAAGTTAGTAAGACATGACATTCCCTTAACCAATCCATGATGACCATCCATGATTATTCAGTGCCTTTCTAAGTGGCAGTTTAATCTGTCCCTCAGAATAGATTCTAACAATTTACCCGAGGTCAGACTGACCGGCCTATAATTATTTGGTACCATAATGATAGTGAGGCGACAGTTTCTTTTAATTCAAGAATGTAATCTGCAATGGACTCACTTGGCAACTGCTTCCTTTTACAAAATGCAGTTCTAAGCACAATTTTATTCTTCAAGCTGTAATCAGTCCAGAATCTCATTTTATTTCAGAATGGGGTCTCAGGCAACATTGGTTACACACCACCTCAAACGGATCATGATTTTTTTTATTCGTTCATGGGATGTGCGGTTCACTGGCTAGCCAGCATTTATTGCCCATCCCTAATTGCCCTTGAGAAGGTGGTGGTGAGCCTCCTTGAACACTGCAGTCCATGTGGTGTTGGTACACAACAGTTCTGTTAGGGAGTTCCAGGATTTTGACCCAGTGACAGTGAGGGAACGGTGATATTGTTCCAAGCCAGAATGGTGTGTAGCTTGGAGAGGAACTTGCAGGTGGTAGTGTTCCATGCATCTGCTGCACTTGTCCTTCTAGGTGATAGAGGTCATGGGTGCTGTCAAAGGATTCTTGGTGCATTGCTGCAGTCCATCTTGTAGATGGTACACACTGCTGCCACTGCGCGCCAGTGGTGGAGAGTCAATGTGGATGGGGTGCCAATCAAGCAGGCTGCTTTGTCCTGGATGGTGTCTAGCTTCATGAATGTTGTTGGAGCTGTACCCATCCAAGCAAGTGGAGAGTATTCTATCACACTCCTGACTTGTGCCTTGTAGATGGTGGACAAACTTTGGGGAGACAGGAGGTCAGTCACTTGCCGCAGGATTCCTAGCCTTTGACCTGCTCTTGTAGCTGCAGTATTTATATGGCTACTCCAGTTCAGTTTCTGGTCAATGGTAACTCCCAGGACGTTTATAGTGGCGGATTTAGTGATAGTAATGCCATTGAATGTCAAGGGGAAATGGTTAGATTCTCTCTTGTTTGAGATGGTTATTGCCTGGCACTTGTGTGGAGCGAATGTTACTTGCCACTTATCAATCCAAGCCTGGATATTGTCCTGGTCTTGTTGCATTTCTGCACAGACTGCTTCAGTATCTGAGGAGTCGCGAATGGTGCTGAACATTGTGCAATCATCAGCGAACATCCCCACTTCTGACCTTATAATTGAAGGAAGGTCATTGATGAAGCAGCTGAAGGTGGTTGGGCCCAGGACACTACCCTGAGGAACTCCTGCAGTGATGTCTTGGAGCTCAGATGATTGACCACTAACAACCACAGCCATCTTCCTTTGTGCTCGGTATGACTCCAGCCAGAGGACAGTTTTCCCCCTGATTCCCATTGACTTCAATTTTGCTAGGGCTCCTTGATGCCATCTTCGTTCAAGTGCTGCCTTGATGTCAAGGGCAGCCACTCTTACCTCACCTCTTGAGTTCAGCTCTTTTGTCTATGTTTGTCCATGATGAGGAAACCATTCACTTTATCTTGATCACTGATTTTGTTAGCTTTAAGCCAAATGTGTAACCTTTGTTTGTAATTACACCAAGACCTTTTTGGTCATGGTTAATTCCCCCATTGTCCCAAAATAAGTCTTCAGTGCTTTATTTTAAAAATATATGTACTCACTGAGTTGTAGCTGAACATGAATTGCAGATACACAAAACAATTTTTCAAATCGCTCAATCTTCCTTAAAATTGACTTATGGAGTTCCAAAAAGTGTCTCAGAATGTTCTTCAGACTGTAATCTCTTGAATGAAATGCAAAAACAACAAATCAATTGCATCTTTTCATCGTCATGCTTCTGTATTGCAGCATACAATCAGCTATTACAATCAGCCAATTTAATACAGTATACTGTAGTGAACGCCGCCGTGACGACAGTGTCAGACACTTAAATCCATTCCAACTGAATGGCTCGCGATGCTGTCCTACATTGTCCTGTCTGCCATTCTCTCTGATGTCATTGTGCTCCATGAGATATAAAAAGTCATGAGTGACACCAACCTTCCCATTCATGAAGTCTTGAAAAATCTACCAAGAAAGGGTTTAAAATCACTTTGGTCATTCTGGGAAACAGCAGCTCATATTCATGCACCTGTTATCAACCCACTATCAAGATCGATGGCATTGTGCATGCATGTAGCATAAAGGACCAACATATCATCACCTGGCATCGACCTCTCTCAGACAGTGGACAGCGCTCAATTGAATCCACACAGGACATGGATGGTGTGGCCACCCAGTCCATATGTGGAAGATAAGGGACAAGCCAAAGTGCGATTGTGGTCAAGTCCCAGACCTTGGAACCACATCACATTAACCTGCCCACTGAGATCTGCTGTGGGAGACACCTCATTTCTCCCCTCAGCATCTCAGGAGACCACTGAATGGATAGACAAACTAGACATCCCAACACAAGCTTTTCCGATCATACAGCAGTAGTAGTACTGAATTCATTGAAGAAAAATACAGGCATGGGAAACATTGGGTCTGTTGAAGTAAGCTCCAATTTACTGCTAGTCAACACATAAATAGGCATATGAGTGACAAGAGAATAACTGAATAGTACAAATGTTTAATATTGTAGCTGCTTCATCACTGTTGGAATTTGATTCAACACTCATAAATAATTAAAATTAATCATAAAAAGTTTAGTAACATCCAACATCAGATATAAAACATCAATTTTTATATCATATATGGCACATATTTTCTATAAATATTACCCTTACATCTGTGTCATGATTTTTGCACAATGATTTTATTGCACAGAATTACATAAAATTTGCAGCACAGAAACAGACCATGCCGGTGTTTATGCTCCACATGAGCCGCCTCCCACACCTCTTCATAACGCTTTCAACATGTCCTTCAATTTCTTTCTCACTCATGTGTTTATCAAGCTTTCCCTTAAATACATCTATGATATTTGGCTCAACCACTCCCTGTGGTAGCGAACTCCATGGTCTCACCACTCATAAATTCTCTATTGGATTTATTTTTGCATTTTACCCAATAATAGGCTTCTATATCCTTTTTGTAATATGCAGATCAGAGCTGAGTGCAGTACTCCAAATGTGGCTTAACCAGGGTTCTATACAAGTTTAACATGGTGAAAATAATACTGAGGAGGAGGGAGGTAATGACATGGAGGAAATAATGGGAAAAGCCGATGTCAACATTAGGCTGTCACACTGTAATTGCAGAACTCCCTACACAAGGTTGCACTGTTACACCTCCCTGCTTGTGTTACAAAGCTCTTGTCCACAATTTACTACTCTTTTTCTCCTTCATCTACTCATGAACGCTTTTCCACTTTACTGAGTCACTCACCCAATATTTGGGACTCCCAGTTCTGATTTCAGGCTTCAGCCAACCCTCGTCTCCAACTCCAGCTTGCCTTCATACTGCCAGGTGATTTTTGAGCCTCAGAAAATCCTAGCCATCCCTTCTTCCACCGCAACACCCACCCCTCCCCCACCCCGACCATCTGGTTTACTCTTTCACGCTCTACTCTCTTCCTCTGCATAGACCCATTCCCATCCACCCTGGTTTATCTTTTGACAATGACCCAATTCTCCTCTGCCCCCATCTGATGGTCACTTTACTCTTTTGTGACAACATCAAGTGAATTCTTTAAATACTGTTCTGCTGTCTGAATGTCGCATTCAATGAATTAACATTGTTTCAATAGTGTGTAAGCAAAAAAACCTTTTTTTTTAAGACTTCTTATATACATATTTAGAAACAACAGTCAGGGAAAATATCAATGGACACTTAGAGAGGTTTGAGTAATTAAAGATAGCCAGCATGGATTTGTGAAAAGCAAATCATGCTTGGCTAATCTAATTGAATTTTTTGATGAAGTAACAGAGAAGGTTGATGAAGGGAATGTGGTGGATGTTATTTATGTGGATTTTAAGAAAACATTTGATAAGGTATCACATAAAAAGCTGGTAAACAAAACTGAGGCTCAATGAATAAGACAGTCATGTCCAATTGGATTTTAAAAATGGCTTAAAGATGTAAAACAGCAAGTCATAGTAAATGAAAGCAAAATACTGCGGATGCTGGAAATCTGAAATAAAAACAAGAAATGCTGGAAATACTCAGCAGGTCTGGCAGCATCTGTGGAGAGAGAAGCAGATTTAACATTTCAGGTCAGTGACCCTTCATCAGAACTCTGAAGAAGGGTCACCGACCTGAAACATTAACTCTGCTTCTCTTTCCACAGATGCTGCCAGACCTGCTGAGTCATAGTAAATGGTTGTTTTTTAGACTGGAGGATGATAGACAGTGGTGTTCCCCAAGGATCAATGCTGGGATCAATGTTTTTTGCTATATATATATGACTTGGATCTTGGAATCCAGTTCTTCTTTGACAGGCTGTTGTTAGATGCGATTGATGGCAGTATCATGCACTGTGCACTTGGCACTGAAGAGAGTTTCAAAGTGCTCCGACCAGCGATCCAGGACTGACTCCTTGTCGGTATGCAGGGTCTTGCCATTGGCACTCCTCAGGGGGTTTTGGGTTTGATGTGCTGGTCCACAGGCAGATTTAAGTGCTTCATAGAAACTTCTTATGTCACCAGTATCAGTGTACAGTTTTTTTCCGCACGTGCGATCCACCAGTCATTTTGGATGTCCCTCAGTTTACATTGAAGGGTGCTGCGTGCTTGACGGTAGGCTTGTCTTTTTCTCTTGACTGGCCAGCTGAGTCAGGTGAGCCTGATGAGCTGATCTTTTTATTTTTTAGCAGATCTTGAATTTCCTTATTCTTTTCATCAAACCAGTCCAGAGAGCCAGTGTGGTTTCAGAGCAAACACAGACATGGTATTTGCACTCAGACAATTACAAGAAGTGTTGTGAGCAAAACAAAGGCTTGTATGCCACTTTCCAAGACCTCACCAAGGCATTCGACACTGTGAGCAGAGATGGGCTTTGGAAAACCCTTGAAAAACTTGGATGCCCACCCAGGTTCCTGACCATGGTGAAACAATTTTATGAAAATCAGTACGGACAAGTCCAGCCAAACAGCGACCTCTTGCGTCCCTTCAGCATCTCCACTGGGGTGAAGCAGGGACGTGTGCTGGCCCTGACCCTATTCACCATCTTTTTCAGCATGATGCTGCAGCAGGCAACGGAAAACCTTAAGAAGGGAGTTTACGTACGCTTTCGGACTGATGGAGGCCTTTTCAAGCTCAGACATCTTCAGGCTGACAAAGACACAAAAAAAACTCATCCGTGAGCTTCTTTCGCTCTCCTGCAACGTATAACAACACATTTTTCCGAGGCGGCACAACTTTTCAGACTAAAAATTAGTTTAAAGAAAACTCAAGTCCTGCATCAGTCTGCACCCCAAGAAGAATATAAACCACCAAGTATTGTCATCGAGGGAACCGAGCTGAATGCCATCAAGCGATTTACTTATTAGGGGGAGGGGCGTCATCTCGTTTGATGCCACCATAGACGAGGAAGTGGACAATAGGCTTTCAAAAGCAAACAGAACATTCGACAGACTGTACAAACATGTGTGGAGCAGCCACAGCCTCATATTACAGACCAAACTCAAAGTGTACAAAGCCATAGTCCTCACCAGCCTTCTGTATGGTGCCGAGTCATGGGTCCTATACCTCCATCATGTATGCCTTCTAGAGCACTTCCATCAATGCTGCCTGCGCAGCATCCTCAAGATCTGCTGGCAGGACCACATCATAAACATCGTAGTCCTGGAAACAGCCAACATCACCAGCATCGTGGCCATCCTCCTGAAAAGCCAACTGTGTTGGGCAGGTCACTTTGCCCGGAAGGATGACAGTCACCTGACCTAGATCGTGTTGTATGGAAAACTGACCACGGGTAAAAGGAACAGAAGGGCCCAATGTAAATGATTCAAGGGCTCCCAGAAGAAGTCCCTCTCTGTGTGCCACATCGACCATCGTCAGTGGGAAGCGCAGGTCATAGATCATGATGTTTGGAGATGCTACATCAGGAGGGCTACAGACACCTTTGAGACTGAGCGAAGAACCAGCATGAAAGAGAATAGGAAGAGAAGGATAGATTCAATTGCCCCCAGCAGAGACTGCATCTTCACTTGTACCCGCTGTGGGAGAATGTGCCGGTTATGGATAGGCCTGTCTAGCCACCAGCGGGCTTGCAACCAATGACTACAACCTTCCCAAAATCTTCATCCGTGAAGAAATGGCAAGAGAGGATCTTGGAGTACAGAGTAGAATCTCAAAATTTGCTGACAACACCAAACGTGGAGGTGCAGCAAACAGTGAGAATGTTATGAACTGCCTGCAACAGGACATAGATAGGCTAGCAGAATGGGCAGTGTGTTGGCAGATGGAATTTAATGCTGACAAGTGTGAGGTGATGCATTTTGGCAGAAAGAATAGGGAGAGACAATATATACTTAATGGCACAGTTCTAAAGAGGAACCTGGGGGTGCATGTGCATTGATCTGTGAAGGTAGCAGGACATATTGAGAGAGCGGTTAGTAAAGCATATGGGATCTTGGGCTTCATAATAGAGGCATAGAGTACAAATGCAGGGAAGTTATGCCGAACCTTTATAAAGCTCTGATTAGGCTCCAACTGGAGTATTGTGTCCAGTTCTGGTCACCACACTTCAGGAATGATGTCAGGGTCCTTGAGAGGGTACAGAGGAGATTTACCAGAATGGTTCCAGGGATACAGGATTTTAATTACAAGGTTATGTTGGAAAAGCTGGGTTTGTTCTCCTTAGGACAAAGGAGATTGAGGGAAGATTTAATAGAAGTGCACAAGATTATGACAGGCTTAGCTAAGTTAAATAAGGAAAAACAGTTCCCATTGACAAATGGTGCAAGAACTAGGGGACACAGATAGAAAGGTTAGAGCAACAGATGCAAGGGGAATGTGAAGAAGCACTGTTTAATGCAGCGGGTGGTAATGACCTGGAGCGCGCTGCCCACAAGGATGGTTGAAGCGGAGACAATCAATGGCTTCAAGAGAAAGTTGGATGGCCACTT
The DNA here is from genome assembly GCF_036365525.1 of Heterodontus francisci. Lineage (NCBI taxonomy): Eukaryota > Metazoa > Chordata > Chondrichthyes > Heterodontiformes > Heterodontidae > Heterodontus > Heterodontus francisci. The sequence continues at coordinate 11,482,118 of NC_090385.1, forward strand.
AAGAGAAAAAGACTTGCAGGGCTATGGGGATTGAGCCGGCAAGTGGGATTGACTGCATAGCTCAGTGGAGAGCCGACATGTACTCGATGAGACCTTCTGTGCCATAAATGATTCTGTGACTCTCTCACATTCATATGTATATGTGTGTATATATATATATATATATATAATAAAGGATCAAAAGACTGACAATCTACAGAAAAGCATGCACTAATTTGCCTTACAATATGCCTCAGGAGAATTAGTCCCCATTTGTCCTCAGTGTCTTTTTTGTAGCAATTATGACCCAGCAGCAGACTAACACCTTATGCGTTTCATAATGCAACCAGATATCAGTGGCCAATTGGAAAACAAGCAGACTCTTTTACTCTCTGATTGGATGATTCTTGATTCTCAATCAACCATTTTTTCTTCTTGTCCAATAGTTTTAGAATTATAAAATGAAAATGTTCAAAGATAATGAAAAAAAAACAGCAATTATTTTGTATTGCCACTATGATGTTTCTCATGGGTTTGCTGCAGCAAATCCTCAAGATTAATCTTCCATTCATGGAGACTCCAGGTCAATCTTGAAAGGTTGGCAACCCCACCTGGGGCATGTATTCCAAATCCTAGAACAGATTAAAAAGTGTTCCAAGATTGATATCTGCAGTCCCACACATCTATGTAGCCTATATTTCCCAATTTCTAAACCCGACAGTTAAATGGAGATGCCCTCTGATTTTTCCAATAAACAACTCCTACATAATTGGAAATTTAGGTTTCTGGGGTAGTGTGACAACAATGGGTGAGCAGAATGACCTTTCATCATCGGGTTTGAATCTCATCCGAGCTGATACAATGAAAGTCTCTTCTCTCAGCTTGCTGTTTTAAAAGAATCAACCTGAAATGATATGAGGCAAAGCCAACCTAGTTCCTATTGACTTTGGACCCACACAGCAAAGCTGCCAGACCTGATCTAAAGCGATGTGCAAAGTGTAAAATAAATTGCATTGATTAGGAAGAAGTTACATTTGTAAAGCTGTTGGCAAGAGGTGCCATTAGGGCGGAACAATAAAGGGAGCTTTACAATGCATCTTGCTCATGCTAGGTTCCACTATTCCAATGCTGTCCTAGCCAACCTCCCACTTCCACCCACTAAATTTGAGTTCATCCAAAACTCAGCTGCCCATATCTTCATGCGCACCAAGACCTGTTCAGCTATCATCCGTGGGCTCCCAATCCGGCCATGCCTCAATTTTAAAATCCTCATCCTTGCTTTCAAATCCCTCCATGGTCTCACCCCTCCCTATCTCTGGAACCTTCTCCAGTCTGTCAACCCTCTGAGATATTTGTGTTCCTCCAATTCTGGTCTCTCGCAAATCTCCGATTTTTATCGCGCTGCCATTGGCGGCCATGCCTTCTGCTGCCTGTGCCCTAAATTCCGGAATTCCCTCCTTGAACATTTCTACCTCTTTCTCTCCTCCTTTAAGATGGTCTTTAAATCCTACCTCTTGTGCCAAGCTTTTGGTCGCCTGTCCTAATATCTCCTTATCTGGCTCAGTGTCAAACTCTATCTGATTGCACTCCATAAAAGGCCTCAAGACATTTTACTACTATATAAACGCCGGTTGTTGTTGGATTTTGATCTGTGGATGATTTATGTTGACCGAAAATTGGAAAATATTTCATTTTTAGCATTAAGGTCCTTTACTTTAATAAATACGCTGTGGCCCCGCGATAATGTGGTCCACTATAGCGCCTCCACACTCTGAACACAGCCACCCACTTTGAATAAGACAAATTAAAAGCAGCCATTTAATTACTTGGTTGATTTTACACAGAACCTGCTTTATTCATTCATTTTCGAACACAAGGACTAGAAACTGTAGGGATATGGATGCAGTATTGGCCCTGGCACTGGCAGGATGCAGCCTGAGTACTAGACACCAGCTATGAAATAATACGGTCTCACCTATAGTGCGGTCTCAAGATATGGACACCGTGGACCACATTATAGCGGGGTCCCAGAGCATGCAAACTTACCATGAAAATCCCACAAAATCCCCTCCAGCAAAATGACGTTTTGGGTTGGCTAAATGTCGACTTGCTACCAGAGCATTCACCTGCCAGTTACACTCATATTGTCACAATTAAGAGAAAACATCAATTCCACAGTGATCTTTTTACACTTAAGTAATAAGATTGAAGAGCGATAATGAACTCCACTCGTACAGAGTAGGGAATTAAAAGCAGGTTGATTGAAGGATTCGAGCTGCAGTTTTGTCCTTTAATTGGCTTGCCTATCCTTAGTTCCCTGCTATAATGCAGGCAGTTATCCATTATTACTTAATCATTAATGCCAGGTATCTGTGCAGTTATTTGCTGGAAGTTATTTAGATAAGAATATTCCGTAATACTCAATCATTGTGTGTCATTGAAGTTCTGTCTCATCAGCCAAAGTTTATAGTAACCTATAAATTCCATTCTTTTCCCTCTTAGAATATTCATCAATCTGTATTTAATTAAAGAAAGAAAGACATGCATTTATGTAGACTCTTTCATGACCTCAGCACATTCCAAAGAGCTTTGCAGCGCTTCTGATATGTCTTCCTTTTTCCTTAACCAAGGATTCCGCCCCCCCATTGTGGTTGACAGGGCGTTCAACCATGTCCAGCCTATTTCCCACACTTCTGCCCTCACTCCTTCCCCTCCCTCCCAGAACCACGACAGGGTTCCCCTTCACTTTCCACACCACCAGCCTCCACATCCAAAGGATCATCTTCCGCCATATCCACCACCTCCAGTGTGATGCCACCACCAAATGCATCTTCCCCTCCCCTTCTCTGTCAGCATTCCGAAGGGATCATTCCCTCCGTGACAGCCTCATCCACTCCCCCATTACCCCTGACATCTCGTCCCCTTTCCACAGCACCTTCGCATGCAATCACAGGAGGTGTAATACCTGTTCTTTTATCTCCTCTCTCATCACCATTCAAGGCCCCAAACACTCCTTTACTTATACTTCTTTCAATTTAGGATACTGTATTCACTGCTCACAATGTGGTCGTCTCTATATTGGGGACGCCAAATGCAGATTGAATGACCGCTTTTCGGAAAAGCTCCACTCTGTCTGCAAATATGACCCCGAGCTTCCGGTCTCTTGCCATTTCAACACACACCGCTGCACTCATACCCACATCTCTGTCCTGAGCTTGCGGCAGTTTTCCAGTGAACATTAATGCAAGCTCGAGGAACAGCACCTCATTTACCGATTAGGCATGCTACAGCCTACCGGACTGAACATTGAGTTCAATAATTTCAGAGCATGACTAGCCCTTTTATTTTATTTTTATTTTATCTTATTTTGTTGCATCATTTTTTTTCCATGTGCCTGCCCACTGTTTTTTTCATATTTGTGGCTAGAGCTGTTCATTATTCTGTCATTAACACCCTCTCTGCACTAATGCTTTGTCTTTCACCGCACCATTAGCACACTCTCTTTGCCTTTGCTCCATGACCTCCTTGTCAGTTAATCTCTCTGGCCCTCTGTCCTATTTGTTCTCTTTCCCCCCCCCCCACCACCCCCCCCCCCACCCTACTTTATTTGCTTAAAACCTATTACATTTCTAACCTTTACCAGTTCTGATGAAAGGTCACTGACCTGAAACATTAACTCTGCTTCTCTCACTCCACAGATGCTGTCAGACCTGCTGAGTATTTCCTGCACTTTTTTGTTTTTACCTCTGATTCAGAGGTAAGCAAGTGCTACCCACTGAGAGCCATGGCTGGCACTACTTATTTAACTTAGGGTGGCAAACATGAAACTTTGTGTTGAAACTGATGGACAAGAAGACAATGCAAAATTGGTCCTCTCATGTCATTAGGATAGGAGTTTTGGGGACCCCAGTGCACCGCAAAATGAAGTGTGCCGGCCGCAGAGAGGATGAAAGTTAGCTGGAGGGGTACTGGTGCCAGAGCAACTGTAAGTTTGGAACGGTGAGAGGAGGAGATTCGAAGGGGGAAGCACATGGTCATCAGTGACCTGTAGTTTTACCATGGAGCCAGAAGGAGAATGCCTATCTCCACATTCAGGTAAATAAAAACAAAATGTTTATTTACCTATTCAAGTGGCAGCCTCCAGCAGGCCATTGATTTGGCTGCTCTGTGCCTGAGGGAACTGACCACAGCATGCTCGGCACATATTGTGGTGAGACGCTAACCAATTTCAGGAATGGGCCTAAAATAGGGGTTAGGCCCTCAATCTGCACTTATCCTACACCTGGTTCTGGATGACTACAGATGGGTCCAATATGGCATGTGACTTGCACCCTGCATGGAATGAACTTGTGCATGACTTAAGGAGCACTCCATATTGGGCCCATCGGCACCTGTTATTTGCCTGGAAAATGATCCAATTTCTCGGTCTTAACATTTACAATCTAGATTGCTAAACATTCAAGTGTCCAATGGATTAAATACAACAAAACAGCGTCAAGCTGTTGCTTGCCTGAAAGCTGGAGCTAGAACTTCAGCTACAAATGAAGTGCAAAACATTTAATTTTAATTAATCAGCATGAGAGATGTCTCTAAATGGAAAAATTATAATTTTTTGGAGCCACCCAGAGCAATCAAAGAGAAGCAAAGAAATAAGCAGGGAGAAGCAATGGAGGTGAATCGTATGTGATTGGAATCATGGAGTAACCATTAACAAACTATTCTGTCCATACAAGAGAAACGCAGGAAGAAAGTTACAAAAATAGTTGAACCATTTCCATACTTTCAGGTAAATGCAGTGACAATATAGGGCATGAAACAGGGCCCTAAACAGAAAAGCTGATGAGGATACAGGAATACTTCCTTTTGTGTGTGCCTGTCAATCAGAAGCAACATTGAATAGGGAGGGAGACTGTACTGCCCTCTTTGAAAGGAACAATTTTGATATGCAAAATAATGAAGCATGGGCCAAGTTTTAGAGAACCCATGTGAGAGGTGATGCTAATCAGTGAACAAAAAAAAGCTTGTGTGTGTGTTAGATAATATAAAACAGCAATGAAACTCACTGCCATTGCTTCAGTCAAATGCCAACCTACTGGGTGAGCATGTTGCTGTCCGTGTTGAACTGGCTCACGTATATAGGGACAAGAAGTAGCTACAAATGAAGAACTTGTTCTCCTGTCGCGCCTTTTCCAAACTCTTTTCCAGTCTCAAAGCACTTTACTGCCACTGTTGTAATTTAGAAATTGTAACAGTTAGTTTTCACACAGCAAGTCACCACAAACAATAGTGCAGTAATGACCAGATAATCTGTTTTAGAAATGCTAATTGAGAGATAAGTATTGGCCAGGATACCGGGGAGAACTCAACTGCTCTTCTTCAAAATAGTGCTATGGGAACATAACATCCTGCTGAGAGGGCAGATAGGGCCTTGGGTTAATGTCTCATCCAGAAGACAGTGCTTCTAACAATGCAGCACTCCTTCAGTGCTGGACTGGGCATGGCACCCTATACTCCTGAGCCCACAACCTTCTGACTCAGTGTGGGCGAGGTCATAGTCATAGAGTTATACAGCACAGAAACAGGCCCTTCGGCCCATCTTGTCTGCCGACCATAAATCTATGCCCCCCTGGTTCTTGACCCCTCTGCTAAGGGAAAAAGTTTCCTCCTATTTAACCTATCAATGCCCCTCATAATCTTGTATATCTCAATCATGTCCCCCCTCAGCCTTCTCTGCTCCAGGGAAAACAACCCGAGCCTTTTCAGTCTCTCTTCATAGTTGGAATGCTCCAGCCTAGGCAACATCCTGGTGAATCTCCTCTGCACGCTCTGCAGTGCAATTACATCCTTCCTATAGTGTGGAGACCAGAACTGTACACAGTACTCCAGCTGTGGTCTAACAAGCGTTTTATATAGCTCCATGATAACCTCCCTGCTCTTATATTCTATGCCTCGGCTAATAAAGGCAATTATCCCATATGCCTTCCTATCCACCTTATCTACCTGTGCTGCTGCCTTCAGTGATCTATGGACAAGTACACCAAGGTCCTTCTGTCTTTCTCTACTTCCTAGAGTCCTACCATCCATTGTATATTCCTTTGCCTTGTTAGTCCTCCCAAAATGCATTACCTCACAATTTTCAGGATTAAATTCCATTTGCCACTGCACCGCCCATCTTACCAGCCCATCTATATCTCCCTGTAATCTAAGGATTTCCTCCTCACTAGTTACAACACCACCAATTTTCGTGTCATCTGCGAACTTACTGATCACACCTCCTATATTCACGTCTAAATCATTAATGTACACAACAAACAGCAAGGGTCCCAGTGGTACACCACTGGTCACAGGCTTCCAATCGCAAAAACAGCCCTCGACCATCACCCTCTGCCTCCTGCCACTAAGCCAATTTTGGATCCAATTTGCCAAATTGCCCTGGATCCCATGGGCTCTTACCTTCTTAACCAATCTCCCATGCGGGACCTTATCAAAAGCCTTACTGAAATCCATGTACACTACATCTACTGCTTTACCCTCATCGACACATCTCGTCACCTCCTCGAAAAATTAAATCAAGTTAGTTCGACACGATCTCCCCCGACAAAGCCATGCTGACTATCTCTGATTAATCCCTGCCTCTCCAAGTGGAGATTAATCCTGTCCCTCAGAATTTTTTCCAATATTTTCCCAACCACTGATGTAATTACCTGGTTTATCCCTACTACCCTTCTTGAATAATGGTACCACATTCGCTGTCCTCCAGTCCTCTGGCACCTCTACTGTGGCCAGAGAGGATTTGAAAATTTGTGTCAGAGCCCCTGCTATCTCCTCCCTTGCCTCACATAACAGCCTGGGATACATCTCATCTGGGCCTGAGCATTTATCCACTTTTAAGCCCACTAAAACAGCTAATATTTCCTCCCTTTCAATGCTAATATGTTCAAGTATATCACAATCTCCCTCCCTGATCTCTACACCTTCATCGTCCTTTTCCATAGTGAACGCCGATGAAAAGTAATCATAAACCTCACCTATGTCCTCCGGCTCCACACAAAAATTGCCACGTTGGTCCCTAATGGGCCCTACTCTTTCTCTGGTTATCCTCTTACCCTTAATATACTTATAAAACGCCTTGGGATTTTCCTTTATCTTGCCCGCCACTGTTTTTTCATGCCCCCTTTTTGCTCTCCTAATTGCTTTTTTAAGTGCCACCCTACACTTTCTATACTCCTCTAGTGCCTCTGCTGTTTTCAGCGCTTGGGATCTGCCGTAAGCCTCCTTTTTTTTACCTGATCCAATCCTCGATATGCCTTGACACCAGGATTCCCTGGGCCTGTTAGTCCTACCCTTCACCTTAACGTGAATGGTGGTGGACAATTAAACAACTAACTGGAGGAGGTGGCTCCACAAATATCCCCATCCTCAATGATGGGGGAGCCCAGCACATCAGTGCGAAAGATAAGGCTGAAGTATTTGCAACAATCTTCAGCCAGAGGTGCCGAGTTGATGATCCATCTCGGACTCTCCCTGAAGTTCCCAGCATCACAGATGCCAGACTTCAGCCAATTCGATTCACTCTGCGTGATATCAAGAAACAACTGACGGCACTGGATACTGCAAAAGCTATGGGCCCTGACAATATTCTGGCAATAGTACTGAAGACCTGTGCTCCAGAACTTGCCGCGCCCCTCGCCAAGCTGCTCCAGTACAGCTACAACACTGGCATCTACCCTGCAATGTGGAAAATTGCCCAGGTATGTCCTGTACACAAAAAGCAGGACAAGTCCAACCCAGCCAATTACCGCCCCATCAGCCTACTCTCAATCATCAGTAAAGTGATGGAAGGTGTCATCAACAGTGCCATCAAGCAGCACTTGCTTCGCAATAACCTGCTCAGATATGCTCAGTTTGGGTTCGGCCAGGGCCACTCAGCTCCTGACCTCATTACCGCCTTGGTTCAAACATGGACAAAAGAGCTGAACTCAAGAGGTGAGGTGAGAGTGACTGCCCTTGACATCAAGGCAGCATTTGACTGAGTATGGCATCAAGGAGCCCTAGCAAAACTGAGGTTAATGAGAATCAGGGGGAAAACCCTCCGCTGGCTGGAGTCATACCGAGCGCAAAGGAAGATGGTTGTGGTTGTTGGAAGTCAATCACCTGAGCTCCAGGACATCACTGCAGGAGTTCCTCAGGGTAGTGTCCTTGGCCCAACCATCTTCAGCTGCTTCATCAATGACCTTCCTTCAATCATAAGGTCAGAAGTGGGGATGTTCACTGATGATTGCACAATGTTCAGCACCATTCGCGACTCCTCAGATGCTGAAGCAGTCCGTGTAGAAATGCAGCAAGACCTGGACAATATCCAGGCTTCGGCTGATAAGTGGCAAGTAACATTCGTGCCACACAAGTGCCAGGTAATGACCATCTCCAACAAGAGAGAATCTAACCATCTCCCCTTGACATTCAATGGCATTACCATCTCTGAATCCCCCACTTCCAACATCCTAGGGGCTACCATTGACCAGAAACTGAACTGGAGTAGCCATATAAATACCATGGCTACAAGAGCAGGTCAGAGGCTAAGAATCCTGAGGCGAGTAACTCACCTCCAGACTCCCCAAAGCCTGTCCACCCTCTACAAGGCGCAAGTCAGGAGTGTGATGGAATACTCTCCACTTGCCTGGATGGGTGCAGCTCCAACAACACTATCCAGGACAAAGCAGCCCACTTGATTGGCACCCCATCTACAAACATTCACTCCCTCCACCACCGACGCACAGTGGCAGCAGTGTGTACCATCTACAAGATGCACTGCAGCAATGCACCAAGTCTCCTTAGGCAGCACCTTCCAATCCCGTGACCTCTACCAACTAGAAGGACAAGGGCAGCAAATGCATGGGAACACCACCACCTGCAAGTTCCCCCCTAAATTACACAGCATCCTGACTTGGAACTGTATCACCGGACCTTCACTGTCACTGGGTCAACATCCTGGAACTCCCTTCCTAACAGCACTGTGGGTGTACCTACCCCAAATGGACTGCAGCAGTTCAAGAAGGCGGCTCACCACCACCTTCTCAAGGGCAATTAGGAATGGGCAATAAATGCTGGCCTGGCCAACGATGCCCAAATCCCATGAATGAATAAAAAAAAAAATGTTGGCTCTGAACTCACACTATTTCCTCTTTGAATGACTCCCACTGATGTGATGTAGACTTTCCTACAAGTAGCTGCTCCCACTTTGGTCAGATCCTGTTTTATCATATTGAAATCGGCCTTCCTCCAATTATTTCTGGTCCATCTTTGTCCTTTTCCATAACTACCTTAAATCTTACAGTTATGGTCACTATCCCTGAAATGCTCCCCCACTGACGCTTCTACCACTTGACCGGCTTCATTCCCTCGGATTAGGTCCAGTACTCCCCCTTCCCTTGTAGGATTTTCTACAAACTGGCTCAAAAAGCTCTCCTGTATGGATTTTAAGAATTCTGCCCCATTTACGCCTTTTGGACTAAGACTATCCCAGTTAATATTGGGGAAGTTGAAATCCCCTACTATTATAACCATATTATTTTCACACCTGGGATAAGTGAGTGAAGTGTTACCCACTGAGCCAAGGCTGTCACCTATAGGAGTTGATCATTTCACTGACAGTCATTCATGCTTAAAATATTTTCAATAATTTATCCGTTTCCCCCCACATAGATAAACAAATGATTTGTACAAGTGAGGTGTCAGCAGGTCCTGTGTGCCCTGAAAATCCTGACACATTAACTCTGTTTCTCTCTCCACTGCCTGACCTGCTGCGTATTTTCAGCATTTTTTGTTTTTATTTCATATTTCCAGCATCTGCAGTATTTTCCTATTCTTTCTTTCAGCTCGAATTGACGCTTTAACAAGTTGACCCTTAAAAGAGGGATTTGTAAATCTGGAATTTTGAAATAATACCTTTGCAATTAGTTAATACCAATTCCCATCCAAATCTTTACCCTTCCCATCAGGTTGCTGATAAATAAAAATATAACTGACGTCTTTAGCACTGGCCTGTTTTTAATGAGGAGATCTGGGAGAGTTGGGTTAAAGATTTCATACTGAGCAGGCAGGAACTCCTGAATAAGCAGAAAGATGTGAAAGACAATCTTTGCTCTGAAGTATTTGTATGGTTTATATCCACAGTAGGATTAATTTCTGGTAAATGCTGATCATCATTAAGAGACAATTTACTAATTGCCAGACATAGCTAGAGAATGTCTTCCTTAAAACTGTTTAGAATTAATGAGCACAGTTTATAATGTGTTCTAAAAGCTGCTTTTGAGAAGGAAAAGAACAATGAATATATTAATAAAATGTTGAGCCCAATGTCTGCTTCAGCTTCACATGCAGTTGATTGTATTGCTGAAATAATCTACAGTGTCTATAAAGAAGCAACAAATTGGAGCTAAACAGGTTATGGCAGGTATCAAGCAGCTAATGGAATGTTATTGTTTATTGCGAGGAGAATTGGAATTGAAAATAGGGAGGTTATGCTTCAGTTATACAGGGCATTGGTGAGACCACATCTAAGGAAGGATGTAAATGCGTTGGAAGCAGTTCAGAGAACGTTTACTATACTAATACCTGGAATGGGCGGGTTGTCTTCTGATGAAAGGTTGGACAGGCTAGGCTTGTATCCACTGGGGTTTAGAAGAGTAAGAGGCGACTTGATTGAAACATATAAGATCCTGAGGGGTCTTGACAGGGTGGATGTGGAAAGGATGTTTCCTCTTGTGGGAGAATCTAGAACTAAGGGTTACTGTTTAAAAATAAGGGGTCACCCATTTAAGACAGAGAAGAGGAGAAGATGAGGAGAAATTCTTCCTCTCAGTCTTTGAAACTCTCTTCTTCAAAAGGCGGTGGAAGCAGAGTCTTTGAATATTTTTAAAGCAGAGGTAGATAGATTCTTGATAAGTAAGGGGGTGATGGGTTAGCGGGGGCAGGTGGGAATGTGGAGTCGAGATCAGCCATGATCTTGTTGAATGGCAGAGCAGGCTCAAGACCGAGTGGCCTACTTCTCCTCCTAATTTGTATGTTCATATGTTAAGTAACAAACGTGAATGTATATCAATCATTAGTTATCAACAATGGGCAGCCAGCAAAAGCTACCATAAAAAAATGTAGAGTAGGCTTATATTCCCTTGAGCATTGAAGAGTAAGCGGTGATCTAATTGAGTTATTCAAGGTGATTAAAGGATTTCATAGAGGTGTCCAGAGCCTTAAAATTAGAGCTAAGTCATTCAGGGGTGATGTCAGGAAGTGTTTCTTCACATAAAGGGTAGTGGAAATCTGGAACTTTCTCCTTTAAAAAGCTGTCGAGGCTGGAGATTAGTCAGGAGATTAAGGGATATGGAACCATAGTGGGTAAAATGCAGTTAAAATACAGATCAGCCATGATCCAATTGAATGGCAGAACATGATCAAGGGGCTGAATGGCCTCCTCATGTTGCTATGTTCCTAAAAAGACAGGCCAATTAAACCATTCCAAATATTTTTGACAATCCTTTCAGCCACCACCTAAAATCTACACTGGCTGAAAACATAGTATAACGATCGTAACATAATAAAAATTCAAAGAAAAATAGAAAATGTCCAGGAAACTGAGTAACCTTATCAATACAGTATCATTTTCTCTTTTTAAAATGTGTTAGATGTCTGTGTCTGACAAAAGTGCCTCGGGCTTGAATTTGTGATCTTTCCAAAGCTATCGCTGAGTCAATTGGAGGGACAACAATCACCATTTCAAACAAGCATATCGGGCCACAGTCTGAGATTGTGTAAATGGAGTGGATCAGCATAATTCTCTGACAGTGATCAGTGCAGAGGCTTGAGAATCAAGAAAGTTATAACAGTAATTATACATTGATCATTTGTTTCTTCCTAACGACTTGAAAACAAGGTGAAACATTGACTGCAGCTTTCTGACATCAACTGGTACCTGGTGGATGACCCTTTGGAATAAGGAACCAATAAGCACCCAGGCCCACCTAAATCTGTATGAATGCCAAGTTTAAGGAAATGTATTAACAGGTCTTTTTTTTTTAACCATGCACCCTGAAGTTGGGAGGTTGAGTATCCAACAAATAGGCTAATTTCAAAACACATAGCAGGCTTTAGCTGATTGAAGACAAAGTACTTTGGGACATGATGTTTTGGTGGGATATTCTTCTCACTCAACTGACTGTATGCAAGCTGCATTTGATTGGCAGGTATTGAGGAATGAATGTGTTGGGCATTGCAACCATTTTCATATTGTAACTTTCTTTTAAATGTACATAGCATAAGCAAGCTAACAATCCAACTACCTGCTTAACTTCTCAAAGCAACATCACGAGTGACAAATTATACAGCCATTTATCACATTGCCGTTTGTGGGATCTTGCTGTGTACAAATTGGCTGCTGAATTTCTCAACATTACAACAGAATTTCAAAAAAATACTTCATTGGCTGTAAAACTTGGCTCCTGAGGTCATGAAAGGTGCTATAGAAATGCAAATTCTTTTATCTTTAACAGTTACTGAAGATTTATGTAGAATCCATTTTGTTGTCCATTTAAAGCATGTCAAATTGATGTACAGAGTACCAGGTTTAATGGTTTTGGGGTTGTATCTGTTTTAAGTCATTCTATATTATAAATGATTTGCTGTAATTTCAAACATTTGGCTACTGCCCGTCCACAATAAACAAGAGGCATTGCAGTGACGCCACTGACTTATTCATCATTGGGTGCCAAGATTGAAAATTTAGACTGATACGAAGCATTGCCTACTATATAGAGGTGTTCAAAATTATGATGGATTTTGATAGAGTAAATAAGGAGAAACCTTCCACTGACTAAAGCATCGGTAAACAGAGGACTCAGTATTAAACTAATTGGCCAAAGACCCAAGGGGAGATGAGGACAACTTTTTGTACTCAACATGTTGATAAGGTCTGGAATGCAGATTCAATGATAACTTTCAAAAAAGAAATTGGATCAACATTTGAAGGGGAAAATTTCACAAGGCTATAGGGAAAGAGCGGGGAGTGGGACTAATTGGATAATTGACTCACCTCCACCTTCTCAAAGGCAAATGGGGTTGGGCAATAAATGCTGGCCGAGCCAGCGATGCCCACATCCTGTGAAAAAATGTTTTAAAACTCTGTCAAAGAATCGGCACAGACATGATGAGCCAAATGGCCTTTTTAGGTGTGTGGCAAGATTCTATAGACAGCAGTAGCAAAGCATAGGAACATAGGAATAGAATATTCAGCCCATCAAGCCTACTCCGCCATTCAATACGATCATGGCTGATCATTCACTTCAATGCCTTTTTCCCACACCATCCCCAAACCCTTTTATGTCATTGGTATTTAGAAATCTGTCAATCTCTACTTTCAATATACTCAATGACTGAGCTTCCACAGCCCCCTTTAGTTTAGAGATACAGCACTGAAACAGGCCCTTCGGCCCACCGAGTCTGTGCCGACCATCAACCACCCACTTATACTAATCTTACACTAATCCCATATCCCTACCACATCCCCACCTGTCCCTATATTTCCCTACCACCTACCTATACTAGGGGCAATTTATAATGGCCAATTAACATATCAACCTCCAAGTCTTTGGCCCTCTGCGGTAGAGAATTCCAAAGATTCACAACCTTCTGAGTAAAGAAATTTCTCCTTATCTCTGTCCTAAGTGGCTTCCCCCTTATTTTGGAATTGTGTCCCCTAGTTCTAGACTCCCCAACCAAGGGAAACATCTTACCTGCATCTACCCTGTCTATTCCTTTCAGTATTTTGTAGGTGTCAATGAGATCACCCCTCATTCTTTGAAACTCTAGAGAATACAGGCCCAGTTTCCCCAATCTTTCTTCTTAGGACAGTCCCTCCATCCTGGGAACAAGGCAATAAAATACCATTAGCCTTCCTCATTGCTTGCTGTACCTTCATGTTAGCTTTCAGTGACTTATTGACAAGGACACCCAGGTCCCTTTGTACATCTACACTTTCTAATCTCTTACCATTTAAGAAATATTCTGCACATCTATTCCTCCTACCTCCTCACATTTTTCAACATTATATTCCATCTGACACATTCTTGCTCACTCACTAAGTCTGTCCAAATCCCCTTGAAGCTTCCTTGTATCTTCCTCACAACATACATTCCCACCTAGTTTTGTGTCATCTGCGAACTTGGAAATATTCCATTTGGTCCCCACATTTAAATCATTGATATATATTGTGAATAGCTGGGGCCCAAGTACTGATCCTTGCAGTACCACACTGGTCACAGACTGCCAACGCGAGAACGACCTGTTTATTTCTACTCTCTGTTTTCTGCCTGTTAACCAATCCTTAATCCATGCCAGTATTACCTCCTATCCCATGTGCTTTAATTTTGCTAACCAATCTCCTGTGGGGAACTTTATCAAAAGCCTTCTGAAAATCCAAGTGTACTATGTCCATTGACTCCCCTTTATCAATTCAGCTGGTAACATCCGCAAAAAACCCCAACAGGTTCATCAAACATGATTTCCCATTCATAAATCCCTGTTAACTATGCCCAATCAGATCATTATTATTCCAGTGTCCATTTTTCACATCCTTTTGAATGGATTCTAACATTTTCCCTACCACTGATGTTAGGCTAACAGGTCTGCAGTTCACTGTTTTCTCTCCCCCTCCCTTCTTAAATAGTGGGGTGACATTTGCTACCTTCCAATCTGCAGGAACCATTCCAGAATTGATAGAATTTTGAAAGATGATCGCCAATGCATTCACTATCTCCATAGCTACCTCTTTCAACACTCTGGAATGTAGAATATCAGGTCCTGGGGACTTATCAGCCTTTAGCCCCATTAATTTCTCCAATACAACCTTCTTACTAATTCTAATTTCCTTCAATTCCTCATTCTGCCTCGTCCCTTGGATCTCTAGTTCTGGGAGATTTCTTGTATCTTACTCGGTGAAGACAGACACAAAGTAATAATTTAGCTTCTCTGCCATTTCTCTATTCGTCATTCTAAATTCTCCGGACTCTGCCTGTAGTGGACCCACATTTGTCTTAGCCAAACATTGCCTTTTTACATACCTATAGAAGCTTTTACAGTCCGTTTTTATGTTTTTTGCTAGTTTAAATTCATATTCTGTTCTCCCTTTCTTTATCAGTTTCTTGGTCCTCCTTTGCTGTATTATAAAATACTCCCACTCCTCAAGTGTACTATTTCAGGCAATTTTATAGGCCTTTTCTTTTAATCTTATACAATCCTTAACTTCCTTTTTGACTGCCTTTACTTTTGGGGTTTTTGTGCCTTGAAGGAATGTATAGTTGATGTAAACTATGTAATAATTCTTTGAAGACTATCTATTGTCTGTGCACTGTCATACCTTTTAATGTGTTATTCCAATCCACCTCAGCCAATTTGCCCCTCTTACCTTCATAATTTATTTTGTTCAAATTTAACACCCTGGCTTCAGATTGAACTACATCACTTTCAAACATAATGTAAAATTCTATCATATTATGGTCACTTATCCCTAAAGGTTCTTTTACAACAAGATTATTAATTAGCCCTTTCACATTACATAATACTAGATCTAAAACAGTCTATTCTCTTGTCGATTCCTCAACATACTGCTCTAGAAAACCATCCCTAACACACTCTAGAAACTCATCCTCCACAGCATTAGTGCTCATTAGATTTCGACCATCTTTGACATGAAAAAGTACTTCCTGTTTTCATTTCTAATTCTAAAATCAAGATGACTCCTCCTTGTTCTGGATTCTGCCAACAGAGAAAATAAATTTTCTGCATCTATCCTGTTGAATCCCTTGATCTTTTTAATGACCTCTATTGGTGCACCCTTAATCTTCTAAACTTAAGGGAATGCCAACCAACTTTATTTCAGCCCAACTATACTTGGGAATCTATACTGTCAATCTACACTTGAACAAGTTTTTTTTAATTTTACAGATATATTCAAGATATCTTAGGCAGAAGGTATACTGCACCCAATGTAGACTCAAATTAGTCTCCAAGGGACGACATGCTAATGTTAGATAATAAAAACAAGAAATGCTGGAAATATTCAGCAGGTCTGGCAGCATCTGTGGAGAGAGAAGCAAAGTTAACATTTCAGGTCAGTGACCCTTCAT
This sequence comes from Heterodontus francisci, assembly GCF_036365525.1. Taxonomy (NCBI): domain Eukaryota; kingdom Metazoa; phylum Chordata; class Chondrichthyes; order Heterodontiformes; family Heterodontidae; genus Heterodontus; species Heterodontus francisci. Next base: position 11,498,272 of record NC_090385.1, read on the forward strand.
CAGAACTCTGCCCTCTGCCCGCCAGCCCTAACTCTGCTAATGTTAGGATTGTCAACTCTGGTTAGATGTATTTCTGGAGGTTTTCGTGACATCCCACCTCCCACTACCCCTCTCCCATGCTCGTGCCATTGGTCTACCCAACATGTCCATCCTCATGGCACACCATCTACCCATACCAATTGGAAAGCCAACAGACTCTTCAATAATCAATTGAATGATTCCGGACTATCCAACGGTCATTTGTCGCCCATCTCCAATATTTTTATAATTAATAAACACAGGTATTCTAAGAAAGTGGAAAGTTAAAACACAAGTTTGTTCAATGTTCCTTTGATTTGATTTTTATGGGTTCCTCACAGCAGTGTCCTGGAAATTAATCTTTAATTCCTTCCAGACAGGACAATGCTCCAGGGTTGGCAGCCCTATCTGGACTAGGTTTCACAGCTCACAGCTTTAATATGTTCAGTTGTGCCCGGAGTTATACTGACACTTTTGCTTTGATGTACACTCAAGAACATCTTTGCATCAAGGTGAAAGTAGCAGCTCAATGATTCCCATGTGTCCCTCATATTGAGATTGTCAATGCCCAATTCTGTGGGTCTATACCTACAGCTGACTGGGTATAGACTGTTCAAACACCTTTCTCTTGGCAATATTAAAGCTATCAAAGACAAGAGATTTTGCTCTCACTCCTCCCCTATCTCTAGAACTTCCTCTAGCCCTACAAGCCTCCAAGATCCCTGCGCTCCAGTTCAGGCCTTTTGTGAGTCCCCGATTTTCATCGCTCCACAATTAGCGGCCCTGTCTTCAGTCGTCTGGACCATAACCTTTGGAATTCCTTCTCTACATCCTCTCTACCTCTCTTTCTTGCTTTCTGATGTCCCTTAAAACCTGCATTTTTGACTAAGTTTTGGTCACCTGTCCTAATATCTCCTTATGTAGGTCGGAGTCAAATTTTGTTTGATAACGCTCCTGTGAAGTGCCTTGAGACATTTTATTATGTTAAAAGCACTAAATAAATGCAGGTGGTTGTTGTTGCATTATTATGATAACCCACAGAGTCAGCGACCACCAATATTGCAGCAATAGTGTAATTGTACCAAAGCATTTGTTTTCATGTTCTGTTTCAATGCCAAATACCAAGCCCTGTCATTAGTCCACCATTAAATTCCACATCAGGCGACATGTTAAAGTGTGTTCTTATAAAGAGCTTTCTGTTGCAGTTCAATCTGAATTGTTGAATCAATGATTAAATGAGCAGCAGTACAATGATTTGCAAATTGCTCAGTTTTACTTGCATTTTATAGAAACCTTATTTTGAAGCATACAATTTCCTCGCAAATTAGCAATGTGCTTGCCCTGATTGAACAATACTGAATACTGGGAAGAACCAAATCATTGTTAATGAGTGGATTCAGAGCGCAAGAAACAATTGAATCTGATGTTCAAACCTGTTCATTAAGAACTGATCATTTTTCCACCATGATATGGATAATAATAGTATATCATTTTCATGACTTCCTTCATCAAGACAGTATTAAGCTGGCATCTAAAAATAGATGAAAGATCTTTTTGCTGTTGGAGAAAAAAAAATGATATATTTACATATAATTGCATTGTTGTTCAGTTCTAATTTGCAATAAAAGGAAAAAGAAAGACTTGCATTTCTATCGAGCTTTTCATGACCTCAGAACGTCCCAAAGCACTTTGCAATCAATGAAATATTTTTGAAGTGTATTCACTGTTGCTAGGTAGGAAGCACAGTAGCCAGTTTGTACCCAGCAAGCTTCCATAAACAGCAATGTGATAATGAGCAGATAATCTGGTTTTGTGATGTAGGTTGAGAGATAAATATTTGCCAGCAGGACACTGGGTAGAACTCCCCTGCTCTTATTTGAAATATTGTTGAGAGGGCAAACGGGCCCTCAGTATAGCATCTAATTCAAAAGACAACACCTCCAACAATCCAGCACACTCTCAATGCTAGCTTTGATTGTTATGGTCAAGTCCTGGAGTAAGGCTTGAGCTCATAACCACCTGATTTAGAGATGAGAGCACTACCAGTTGAGCCATGGCTGACACCTGGAGGGAGTGATCTCACTCCATTTCATTTCAGAGCAACTTTGGATCTTGATGCCTGACACTCCTTGTATAAGAGTGTAAAATGGGCAATAGCAAATCTGCATCTCCTTTTCCGACTCTCTCAGTTTTTGTTTCCAATTCTGCACAAAATAGAAGCCACCTTGCATCTGCTTCAACAGCATAGCAACAGATATCACTGGCCTTTAATTTTAAAATGGTCACATTCAAGAGAATCTTTTCTCCTTCAAACATTTTTCCATAGTTACTTCCATGGCAATAAACATGGGGGCAGATGTAAAATAGGGGGCCAACTCACTATCGCATTACACTATCACAGACAGTCAGGGTCAACCACCTTAAGTCTAGCTTTGGTGGGAAGCAAAAATCAGTCTGCACCACTGTTAATCTTACAGTGTGAGTGCATCATAAACTGAGAAAAACAAACTTGCCTAGAATTGTATCTAGAATAAACTAAAGACGGAAACAAGCATCAGCACAGGATAAAGATTTCATTTGAATCAGACACTGCGGAGATAGAGTCATAGAGTCATAGAGTTATACAGCACAGAAACAGGCCCTTCGGCCCATCGTGAAATTACATGCGAGCATATGAAAGCTAAAATGTCTCTTTTAGCCAAGGTGATAACCCATTTAAAATAAAGGCCTAATGCCTCCATAACATACAGCATAAAGGGAATTTCAGATTAATGCAAAGAAGTTATGCTAAAGTTTTATAAATCAATGGTTAGGTCACAGGTGGAGTATTATTGTGTCCAATTCTGGGCATCACACTTTAACTGTAGTGTCAGCGACACATAGTAAATACAGCCTGAATCTGGGGTCAGAATCCAGAGACACCAAAGGAGGGATGTCAATTTCCATTGAAGTCACTGGATATATAAATCGGGGAGAGATGTAAAGTGGGCTGTCAACGCGCTATTGGCTGTTTGCATTATCACACAATCAGAATTACCCCCTCACAACCTTTATGTTAATTAACAGGTGAAGCTTCAAATCGATTTGGTGGACACACAGTGAAGCAGGGGTATCTAATTTTTGACCTGCACTTATACTTCTTGTTTGGTTATTTCTCCCATTGGAAATTTGTGAGCTCAGGTGTTTTAAGTATTGTTGGATAAATGTTAAATCAGAAAACCAAGATCTCTTTGTAACAGCAACTTAATGGGATTTACATATGATTACATCCTTTTCATTCAATCACAGGATGTGACTGTCCCTAATTAGTGAGCCACTTTCTCAACAACTGAGTGGCTTGCTAGGCCAAAAATCCATAACATCACTATGGGCTTGGAGTTATGTATAGGCCAGGCCAGATAACAACAGCAGATATGACTCCCTAAAGGACGTCAGTAAACCACATAGATTTTACAACAATCCAGTAGCTTCATGACTAATACAAGCTTTTTATTTCAGATTTATTTAATTATTTGAATTTAAATTGCCCAGTTGCTGAGGTGGGATTTGAACTCAAACCTTTGGATTATTAGTCCAGGCCTCTGGATTACTAGTCCAGTAACATAAACACTATGCTACCACTCCCTTGGATAGCACAGAAACACACCATCCCACATCAACATAAACAATAACTTGCATTTATCATAATATCATGAGAAATAGGAGCTGGAGTAGGCCACTCGGCCCCTCAAACCTGCTCTGCCATTCAATAAGATCATGGCTGATCTGATTGTGGCCTCAACTCCACTTTCCTGCCTGTTCCCCCATAATCATTGACTCCTTTGTAGATCAAAAATCTGTCTAATTAAGTCCTGAATGTATTGAATGACCCAGCCTCCACTGCTGTCTGGAAAAGTGAAATTCCAAAGATTAATGACCCTCTGAGAGAAGAAATTTCTCCTCACCTCTGTCTTAAGTGGGAGACCCTAATTTTAAAACTGTGCCCCCTAGTTCTAGATTCCTGCATGAGGGGAAACATCCTCTCAGCATCTACCTTGTCAAGCCCCCTCAGAGTCTTATCTGTTTCAATAAGATCACCTCTCATTCCTCTAAACTCCAATGAGTAGAGGTACAACCTGCTCAACCTTCCCTCATAAGACAATCCCTTCATCCCAGGAATCTGCCTAGTGAACATTCTCTGAACTGTTTCCAATGCAAGTATATCCCACCTTAAGTAAGGAGACCAAAACTGTACATGGTACTCTAGGTGCAGTCTCACCAATGACCTGTACAGTTGTCGCAAGACTTTCCTACTTTTATACGCCATCCCTCTTGCATTAAAATCCAACATTCCACTTGCCTTCCTAATTACCTGCTGTACCTGCATGCTGACTTTTTGTGATTCATGTACAAGGACACACAGATCCCTTTGTACACAGCATAGAAAATATCCCAAGATGCTTCACACAAACATTATTGAACAAAATTTGACATCGAGCCACATAAGAAGATCATAGGACAGGTGACCAAAAGCTTGGTCAAATAGACAGGTTTTATAGAATTTCTTAAAGGAAGAGAGAGAGGAAGAGAGGCGGAGAGTTTCAGGGAGGGAGTCCCAGAGCTTAGGGGCTAGGCAGCTGCAAAGACGGGTGATTAAAATGGGGAATGTGCAAGCGGATAGAATTGGAGGAGCACAGAGATCTTGGAGGGTCATAGGGCTGGAGGAGGCTACAGGTAGGGAGGGGTGAATCCATGGAGGCATTTGAAAAAAAAAAGAGAACTTTAAAATTGAGGCATTGCCAGACCAGGAACCAACGTTGATCAGTAAGCACAAGGTGATGGACGAACAAGACGTGGTGCAAGTTAGAATATGGGCAGCAGAGTTTTGGATGACCTTAAGTTTGTGCAGGGTAGATCATAGAAGGCCGGCCAGGAGTGCATTGAAATAATCAAGTCTAGAGCTAACAAAAGCATGGATGAAGCTTTCAGCAGCAGATGAGCTGAGGTGAAGTGAAGTCTGGCAATGTTATGGAGGTGGCGGTCAGCGGTCTTGGCTATGATGCAGATATGTACTCGAATGCTCATGGCAGGGTTAAATATGACACAAAGGATGTGAATGGCCTGGTTCGACCCAACAGATGCATGCCAGTGTTTATGATCCACACAAACTTCCTCCCCCCTTCTTCAACTCACACTATCAACAGAACTTTCTATTCCTTTCTCCCTCATGTGTTTATCCAGCTTCCCATTAAATGCATCTATGCGATTTGCCTCAACTACTTCTTGTGGTAGCGAGTGCCATATTCTCACCACTCTGATCAAAGAAATTTCTCCAAAATTGCTAATTGAATTTATTAGTGGCTATTTTATATTTAGGGTCTCTATTTGGATTTATGAATGTGAAATTAAACTTTGCATGTAGTCCTTGGGATTTCACATTGCATAAAAAGGAGGCCCGTGATGAGCAAAGCTTGGACACCCTTGCTCTAATCAGTCTAATGCGTCGATGAGAAGTTCCCCCCAAAAATTACAATTGGTGTTATTAGAAGCTATCAAGCACTGCTTACAGAATGGTGAGTTGTGTTGCCCGTGAGGAGCTATTGGTAACTGTTGTTCAGCTGGCAAGGGATGAATCCTGCATTTGTCTGTTGTCGAGTGACTATCTTCCTTGGAATGGTGAAGTGGGGAAGGTAAACAGACTCTCTTTGAGACCAAGATGACTTCAAGGTAATGTACCTGAGGATGGTAGTTTGGAACCTCCTCTGTGGACAGCCTCGCTGATCTGATATCTGAGCCAAGGATGTGTGTGATACTTCAGGGCACATGGCCAACTGAAAGGCCAAATGGTTCCGTAATGAAACCTGGAGGGATAGACCAGTGACGGGGTGAGAGGTGGTGAGGGAGTACTGGAATTCCTTCCAATAGCCCCAGCAAGCCAATGCCCTAACAGATCTGGCTAGACAAGCAGTGGAAAGCCTACCAATGCCAGTAGATTACGTGGTTATAACTGGTTAAACTCCAGTCAATCTCTTGTGCTTAGTTGGCCTTGGATCTGTCAACCTACCACTGATATCTTTGGAATACAATAATTGGGCTTACTGTGTGGATTGCTCAGTCACTGGTTTGGAGACTCTTAAAACATAGTGAGGGGTTTCCGTATAGTTCAGGCACCCAGCTAACCGGAACCAATGTAGAAATTAACTTCATGTTAATTAAAAAGTATTTTTTTAAGCATGGTGACGAATACTGTCAATTGGGTTATTTTACCAATAATTTGTGTGCAGTCATTATCTTGTAACTCTGCACACTGCTCCGTTTGAGGAGATGAAGTTTAGTTTGCCAGTTGCATCTTCTTCTGTACATTTATTTCTCTGGATTGCAAAGAAACATCATCAAAGTCACACAGAACATAAAAGAAGGTTTCTTTCCTCTCATTCTCCATCCTTTAAGGATGTTCTTCACTGTAGAGGTACTCAGTGTGATTCTGTCAGAGTTTGAGGGATGTTTACTGTGGAGTTTTAAAAACCCTTTTCCTCTATCAATCTACTTTAATGCTGTGTCATGACCTTTGTTAGTCTCACAATTTTTTTAAACAAGTATCTCATTAAATAATTGCCATAGTTTTAGGATTCATTCATTACTTAGAGGGAAAAAAAACTTACTTTGAACTCCGCTTTTCTTTTTATGATGGTAATCCCGCTTGACAGATTGTTGTGTAGATTTCAAAGTAGCTTTCCGTCTCACTAACCCCCAAGAGTACTTCAAATAAAAAGACAGCACTGATGAGAACAGTGTTACTGTTGACATTAATCACTTTGATGCCTATCTGGAACTTGACATTGGCATTGAGACACAAAGACTTTAAAGAGATCTTTCATACAATTTATATGCAGTTCAACCCCTAGCATTGTGTGCGACTGGATATAAAGTACAATCCATTAGCACGGTGCACTTAAGAGAACAAAGTGGAAATGTCTTATGGAGACAAGTTTAATATTATTCATTTCATGTGCTTTCCAACAGTGAGCCTGAAGTCAAAACTTGCATTCATCATTAGATGAAGTGACCAGGAAACTGAAATATTATGTTTGTGCAAGATTATTTAGATACCATTACCTCACAGCAAGGCAAATGCTTTTAAACAGGATCTTTCAAGGAGGGAGTAAAGTATTTCATGAACTGGGCAAAACTGTAGAAAGAGTGAATCAATATGCAAACCGACAGTACTTTTCAACAATTAGTCTCATCAATAGAATCAACTATTTTCTAGCGTAAACATTACAGGAGGGAATAGAAGCAACAGACCTTTTTCTTAAAATATATATAAATGTGTTATATGTGTATATATTGTTATACTATCTGTAATGTGTTAGGAACTAATTATCTAGGAACTAGTTGTTATCTGTAAGTGTTCCAGTGGGGGGCCTCATTCATGGCTGCACTGGGGAGTCATGTTATATGTAACACAAGAACCAGTTGAACCAGGTTCTCCAGCACAAAGCATAGTGCTGAATTAAGCAAGACTGATTCCAGCCATTTCCAAGTTTAAGTGTGATTCTTTCCAGCATCTGGGAACCAGAAAACAACATAAAAACAAAATGCATCAGCCATTTCAGAAGGCGTCAAGATTTCTACACAAAATAAACAACAACAACTTGCATTTATATAGCACCATTAACATAGCAAAAGGCCCCAAGGTGCTTCGCAAGAGTGCCATCAATCAAAACTTGACGCTGAGGCACATAAGGAAATATCAGGACAGGTGACTAAAAGCTTGGTCAAAGAGGTAGATTTTAAGGATTGCCTTAAAGGAGGAATTTGAGAGGTAGAAAGGCAGAGAGGTTTAGGGAGGGAATTCCAGAGCTTAGGCATCTTCAGCTGAAGGCACAGACACTAAAGGTGGAGCGATTAAATTTGGGGATGCTCAAGAGACCAGAATTGGAGGAGTGCAGATATCTCGGAGGGTTGTAAAGCTGGAGCAAGTTACAGAGAAAGGGAGGGGCGAGGCCATGGAGGATTTGAAAACAAGGATGAGAATTTTAAAAGTGAGCCAATGTGAACATAGTTTCTTGTAATTTTTCTATTTCCTAAATCTACTTTTGAATATTCAGTATCCCTTTTCAGGTGAAATATGAGCATGTACTCAAAACTGCAATGGGTATTGGGGAAATCAAAGTGTGAATAATGTGCTGAGCAAACTGGGACATATTCTAGAACATATTGACTCTGTACTGGATAGTCAAGAACAAGGTATGGTGAAAGTCTCTCCAAACTCCAATACACCAGCAAAAAAAAATGGAATTTGAAATGTCTTGAGGTTTCAACTATGAACAAAAAAAGATTGCTTCAGACTGTATTTTCTCTCTCTCTTACACAAACACATCTCAACATATATTCCTCCTACCTCTATTTCTCTCACATGAGTAAGGGGTAGAAGTGAGAGGGAAAAGCAGCTGGATGAATCATGCAGAGACATGAGGTGCGGCAAGCCAGATGAAAAATTACATTTGGAGACATTGGGCTGGATTTTATAGGTGCCTCAGATGAGGCCCGCCACGGACCTCATTGCCAGCAGGGCCCGTCCCGAATTTGCCGACGGTGGCGAGGCCTCATGGCAGCATCCCGCTGCTCGGCGACGGGACCACAATTTAAATATGTAAAACAATGAACTTATCTGCATTAATAAATTTCCCGTCGCCTCCTGATGTGCAGCTACGAACTTCATCCTGGAGGCCAGCACTGATAGGCCTTCGGATCCCTGTCCGGGGAAACGCGGTGCAACACCTTTGGGGAGGGGGGGAGGAGGTAAGTTTATCAGTGCAGGGGTGGGGGAGTGGGGTCAAACTTACTTGATTGGTCTGGGGGTGCTGGGGAAAGGTAAAGGTAAAAGGTTCTGAACTTTACAGGGGGGAAGGTCATATATTCAAGGTAAGTATTTCGGTGGGGGGGTGGCGGGAAGGGCAGGAATGATATTGGTGGGAGGTGGGAGAGGGGCTGGGAATATTTCTTCAATTTGTTTTAATAAGTTCACATGCACTGTCCCCTTAATAACTTAAACTGTCAGTAAGGGCTCTAAGCCCTTTAGAAATGGCGCCAGCGTGTGGGCAGTGGCGCCAGACACCGTTGCCAGGGATGGCTCACCCACCTCCTCCACGTCATCGATGGGGGTGAGGTGGGCGGTCCGCCCCGGGCATGTTACTGAGCCAACACGTATAAGATCGCAGCGGCTCCATGGTGTGAAATCCGAGCGTGCTGGCCACCGTCTTTTACGGTCGCTGCCATACTCGGCGGCGGCAATATAGAGTCCAGCCCACTGATTCCTGGGTAACTGGGATATCCGATGAGGAAAGATTGAGAAGAATGGACCTATATTCTCTGCAATTTAGAAGAAAGAGAGGTGATCTCATTGACATATGTAAAATTCTTAGAGGACTTGACAAGGTAGCTACTGAGATGCTCTTTCCCCTGGCTGGGGATCCTAGAACTAGGGATCGTTGTCTCCGGATAAGAGGTCGGCTGTTTAGGACTGGGATGAAGAGAAATCTCTTCACTCAGAGGGTTGTGAATCTTTGGAATTCTCTACCCCAGAGAGCTGTGGATGCTCAGTCATTGAGTATATTCCTGAGATTGATAGATTTTTGGATACTAAGGGAATCAAAGGATATGGGGATAGGGCAGGAAATTGAAGTTGAGGTAGAGAATCAACCATGATCTAATTGATTGGCAGAGCAGACTTGAGGAGCCATATGACCTACTCCTGTTTATGTTTTTTATATTCTTATGCTCTTATGACAGGGCCACAGGTTTGAACTGATAGTGACAGTATGACAGGTTAAAGATGGGATCACAATAGACATGGGCGAGTGCAGGTCAATCTTGAATGCATGAGCTCAAGATTGGAAAAGTAGGAAGAGCTAAAGGAGGACGTTGTAGATCGTTCATCAACGTGGAGTGTAAAAGTGTCATAAAATCATGGGGTCGGCTGGTGAGTGTGTGCACATCAGTCATGGAGGAGTTGAAGCCTCTACAAGACGAGACACTCACACGCCCAATATTGACCATTTGCATGCATGTTTTGTCAGGGTCACGCGTCCCCATATTAAACTCTCTAAACATCCCCTACCAGACTGTCTCTTATCCATCATAGGGCAGGGGTTAATATCGAGGCCAACATATTAACAAGGAATAGGAGGGAACCAATCCTGGAATCCTGGAAATTAAAGGGATGGTTCTTTGAAGATGGAGATATGCTGGAGAGATGCAGGCTGTGTAACACAACTATGACAGTCAAGGTCAACTTAATTCAATTTACTCCTTCCAACCAAATAAAAGTAATATATACAAGCAGCTACAAAGATGGCTTCGAAACTAATTTAGAAAAGTGGCAGCAGCATATTCTATTATTTGTTTGAGTAAGTGGAATGCTTCCATAAATCTAAAGAATCATCTCTTTCAGGCTTAAGAGCACAATGTACTTCCAATGAGATTGAATTTTTTTCTATGCAGCGAGTTGTTGTGATCTGGAATCCGCTGCTTGAAAGATTGGTGGAAGCAGATTCAATAGTAACTTTCAAAAGGTAATTAGATGAAGATTTGTAAAGGAAAAGAAATGCTGAGCTATGGGGAAAGAGTGCGGGGGAGTGAGACTAATTGGATAGATCTTACAAAGAACTGGCATTAGTACGATGGGCCGAAAGGTCTCTATCTATGCTGTAATATTCTATGATTCTATGAAATTGGATCATCTAAGGTTACATTTTCTTCTATTTCTAAAAAGAAAATGAGTTTACTGTATTGATCCATTCAGTCTTTTCATAGGATCAAAGAAAACACAGCTCAGAGGAAGCCCATCCCTCCTATGTCAGTGCTAGTACTTCAAATAGAACTATCCACCTTAATCCCATTTCCCTTCCCTTCTCCCTATTGTATTCTTCCATTTATACCATTCCTACAGGATTTCTATTATCTTCTCTCGAAGTTACAGTGGGTTATCAGGAAAACCCCAATAGATGTTCAAGCCTCATATATTTTAATTTTCTTAGCACACCTTCTACACTGCAGCTTATCAAACATCTCCTGAAGATTTTTGTATTTGGCACTAGCATATAGAATTTCTGAGTCCTCGCTATGAGTGAGGATTCGAAAATCTAATAAAAGTATTGATTTGCGCTGTGTTTTACACCTGACACCAGATCAGTCTGGCCAAGGACACCAGTGTCAGTTGTAAAACGTGGCATGAATCAGCACTTGTATTAAGATTTTCAAATTCTCACTCATGACAAGGACTCACAAAATCTATTCTCTAGTGCCAAATGCAAAAATCTTCAGGAAATGTTTGATAAGCTGAGATGTGGCAGATGTGATATTGTTCATTTTATACAATGAGCCAAAGTCCAAATTACCCTCACTTTGCACAAGAAATCTTTTGTAGGGGATTAGAGGGGTGAAATTGGTCTGCATCAGTGACGCAAAATGAGCCCAAATAGGAGTCGGCAGCCCAATTTTACACCATGTCCGATTTTACTACAGACATAGTGGGCTGCATTTTACAAGCTCACCAAAGATGGCAGCTCGCAAGCACAGAGCCGCTGCGATATTAAACACAGTGGCTCATTTACATAGCCGGGTCAGACCACTTCCCCATGGAGGGGCAGGTGGTTTGGCCCCGGTAATGGAGTCAGGCGCCATTGCACAGATGTGATGCCATTTTTAAAGGGCTTTGTGCCAGCCCCCCAATAACCATACAGCTCATTCTTTGGCATCTTCCCCCCACCCCCCACCCCCAAAAAATACTTACCTTCCATACCTGCCCTTGTCCTTACCAAAGTTTAAGAGCTTTTACCTTCAACTCCTTCCCACCATCCCCTAGACCAATCGGATTGCTTTGACCCTGTTCCCCCCTCACTGAAATACTTACCTGATCCCCCCCCCCCCCCCCACCAGTGTCCCGCATCAGATCTCCAGACGGAGATCCGAAGGGGCGGGAGTGCCAGCCACCAGCACGAATATCACACGGGACCGACGAGTGGGTAAGTATTTATTTCAATACTTTAAATAAATTAACATATTTAAATTTTGAGACCTCCACCAAGTAGCGGGGGGGCCGCCAACCACCGGCAATATGGGGCTGGGCCTTGCTGGCATTGAGACCCATGGCGGGCCTCTGCCAGAGGCATTTTCTGGCCCCCCTGCCACAAACCCCCGACGTCATGGGGTCTGTAAAATTTTCCCCAGTGTAACACAGGCTACCAAATCACTATGAGCCCATATTATGCCACTGATGCAGTACAATTTCACCAGTTATATAACTGTCCCGATAACATCAGTCACCCAATGTCAAAATTACTCCCAGAGTTTCCATTTATCTTGTCTTAATTGTTATTTTACCAAAAGTGCAGGACATGAGACTTATATTATTTGGCATCCAATGAATTTTTTACAGGTACTTTGATGTAGTGTGTCGTTAGAGGTAGTGCACATACAACCACAAAACAGCTCTTGCATGTCAAGTCTTGGTGAGTGTATTTCATGCCTTTTAATATTGCTGTATAAGTGTCTTTCTTGGTTCAGTTGATAACACTCTTGCCCCTGATTCAGGCGATTCTGTGTTCAAATCCCACTCCAGGAACTTGAGCATAAAATCTTGGTTAATACCTTTCATGCAATGCTGACATGTTGTCTTTTGAATGAGATCACCATCTGCCCTTTCAGTTGGGTTAAAAGATCCCAATGGTGCACTTTTGAAGAATAGAGGAGTTCTCCCCAGTATTCTGGCCAATATTTATTCCTCAACCAATATCACTTAAAAACACTTTATATGGTTACATTGCTGTTTGTGGGAGCTTGCTATGCACAAATTGATGGCTGCCTTTCCTACGTTACAACAGTGACTATACTTCAAAAGTATTCTGTTGGCTGTAAAGTGCTTTGGAACCTCCTGAGGTCATGAAAGTCACAATAAAAATGCAAGTCATTCCTTTTTTGTAAACAAATCTTCCATAAACTATTTATAATGAATTGAACATTATGAAAAATACATCCTGTCAACTTACATTGGTGATGTTGAATGTTCTTAAAGGTTTTAAGAAATTATCATATTCATTACAAGTTCCAACCTGAAAACTATAAATTAACAAAATCGGCATCTATTAATCTTCGAAATGTATATCCAGAATTGTTGATAATATGAAAACTTTAATAATCAAGTATATGAATGCCAAAGGAAGTTTTTACGAAGCACACAGTTACGTATGTGAGCAACACATACTTTACTTGTTCTGACAGTGCAAGAATTTCAGTCTAAACTTTATCTTTAATTAGAAAATCTTTTCCATCCATGTTGGTATTTTCTTTCTTCCTTTCCATTTTAACTTTTTTTCTTTATATTTCCTCCTACATATCTTTGGTTTTTTATTCATTTGTGGGATGTGGGCATTGCTGGCCAGGCCAGCATTTATTGCCCATCACTAATTGCCCTTGAGATGGTGGCAGTGAGTGACCTTCTTGAACTGCTGCAGTCCATGTGGGGTAGGTACACCCACAGTGCTATTAGGAAGAGAGTTTCAGGATTTTGACCCAGCGACAGTGAAGGAATGGCGATATAGTTCCAAATCAGGATGGTGTGTGACTTGGAGGAGAACTTGCAGGTGGTGGTATTCCCATGCATCTGCTGCTCTTTTCTTTCTAGGTGGTTGAGGTCGCGGGTTTGGAAGTTGCTGTCGAAGGAGCCTTGGTGCATTGCTGCAGTGCATCATATAGATGGTACATAAGGCTGCCACTGTGCATCATTGGTGGAGGACGTGAATGTTTGTGGATGAGGTGCCAATCAAGTGGGCTGCTTTGTCCTGGATACTGTCGAGCTTCCTGAGTGTTGTTGGAGCTGCAACCATCCAGGCAGGTGGAGAGTATTCCATCACACTCCTGACTTGCGCCTTGTAGATGGTAGACAGACTTTGGGGAGTCAGGAGGTGAGTTACTCACTGCAGGATTCATGGCCTCTGACCTGCTCTTGTAGCCACAGTATTTATATGGTTCAGTTTCTGGTCAATGGTTACCCTCAGGATGCTGATAGTGGGGAATTCAGAGATTGTAATGCCATTGAATGTCAAGTGGGAGATGGTTAGATTCTCTCTTATTGGAGATAGCCATTGCCTGGCACTTGTGGTGTGAATCTTACTTGTCACTTATCACCCCAAGCCTGGATATTGTCCAGGTCTTGCTGCATTTCTACACTGACTGCTTCAGTATCTGAGGAGTCACAAATGGTGCTGAACATTGTGCAATCAACAGCGAACATCTCCACTTCTGACCTTATGATTGAAGGAAAGTCATTGATGAAGCAGCAGAAGATGTTTGGGCCTAGGACACTACACTGAGGAACTCCTGCAGTGCTGTCCTGGAGCTGAGATGATTGACTGCCAACAACCACAACCATTTTCCTTTGCGCTAGTTATGACTCCAACCAGCGGAGAGTTTTCCCCCGATTCCCATTCACTCCAGTTTTGCTAGGGCTGCTTGATGCCATACTGGGTCAAGTGCTGCCTTGATGTCAAGGGCAGTCACACTCACCTCACCTCTTGAGTTCAACCGTTTTGTCCATGTTTGAACCAAGGCTGTAATGAGGCCTGGAGCTGTGTGCTTCTGGCGGATTCCAGACTGCACATCAGTGTGTATGTTATTGCCAAGCAAAGTGCCGCTTGATGGCACTGCCGACGACACCTTCCATCACTTTACTGATGATTTTTTTATTATTCATTCATGGGATGTGGGCGTCACTGGCCAGGCCAGCATTTATTGCCCAACCCTAATTGCCCTTGAGAACGTGGTGATGAGCTGCCTTCTTGAACAGCTGCAGTCCATTTGGGGTAGGTACACCCACAGTGCTGTTAGGAAGGGAGTTCCAGGATTTTTACCCAGCGACAGTGAAGGAACAGTGAGACAGTTTGAAGTCAGGATGATGTGTGACTTGGAGGGGAACCTGCAGGTGGTGGTGTTCCCATGTATTTGCTGCCCTTGTCCTTCTAGTTGGCAGAGGTCACGGGTTTGGAAGGTGCTGTCTAAGGAGTCTTGATGCATTGCTGCAGTGCATCTTGCAGATGGTACACACTGTTGCCACAGTGCGTTGGTGGTGGAGGGAGTGAATTTTTGTAGATGGGGTGCCAATCAAGCAGGCTGCTTTGTCCTGAATGGTGTCAAACTTCTTGAGTGTTGTTGGAACTGCACCCATCCAGGCAAGTGGAGAGTATTCCATCACACTCCTGACTTGTGCCTTGCAGATGGTGGACAGGTTTTGGGGAGTCAGGAGTGAGTTACTCGCCTCAGGATTCCTAGCCTCTGACCTGCTGTTGGAGCCACGGTATTTATATGGCTACTCCAGTTCAGTTTCTGGTCAATGGTAGCCCCTAGGTTGTTGGTAGTGGGGGATTCAGAGATGGTAATGCCATTGAATGTCAAGGGGAGATGGTTAGATTCTCTCGTTGGAGATGGTCATTACCTGGCACTTGTGTGGCACGAATGTTATTTGCCACTTATCAGCCCAAGCCTGGATATTGTCCAGGTCTTGCTGCATTTCTACACGGACTGATTCAGTATCTGAGAAGTCACGAGTGGTGCTGAACATTGTGCAATCATCAGCGAACATTCCCACTTCTGACCTTATGATTGAAGGAAGGTCATTGATGAAGCAGCTGGAGATGGTTGGGCCCAGGACACTACCCTGAGGA
Source organism: Heterodontus francisci (assembly GCF_036365525.1). Lineage (NCBI taxonomy): Eukaryota > Metazoa > Chordata > Chondrichthyes > Heterodontiformes > Heterodontidae > Heterodontus > Heterodontus francisci. The sequence continues at coordinate 11,513,991 of NC_090385.1, forward strand.
ACTCCTGCAGTGATGTCCTGGAGCTCAGATGATTGACCTCCAACAACCACAACCATCTTCCTTTGCTGACTCCAGCCAGCGGAGGGTTTTCCCCCTTATTCCCATTGACCTCAGTTTTGCTAGGGCTCCTTGATGCCATACTGGGTCAAATGCTGCCTTGATGTCAAGGGCAGTCACTCTCACCTCACCTCTTGGGTTCAGCTCTTTTGTCCATGTTTGAACCAAGGCTGTAATGAGGTCAGGAGCTGAGTGGCCCTGGCGGAACCCAAACTGAGCATCACTGAGCAGGTTATTGCTAAACAAGTGCCGCTCGATGGCAAGGTTGATGACACCTTCCATCACTACTGATGGTTGAGAGTAGACTGATGGGGCGATAATTGGCTGGGTTGGACTTGCACTGCTTTTGGTGTACAGGACATACCTGGGCAATTTTCCACATTGCAAGGTAGATACCAGTGTTGTAGCTGTACTGGAACAGCTTGGCTAGGGGCGTGGCAAGTTCTGGAGCACAGGTCTTCAGTACTATTGCCGGAATATTGTCAGGGCCCATAGCTTTTGCAGTATCCAGTGCCTTCAGTCGTTCCTTGATATCACGCAGAGTGAATCAAATTGGCTGAAGTCTGGCATCTGTGATGCTGGGGACTTCAGGAGGAGGCCGAGATGGATCATCAAATCAGCACTTCTGGCTGAAGATTGTTGCAAATGCTTCAACCTTATCTTTCGCACTGATGTGCTGGGCTCCCCCATCATTGAGGATGCGGATATTTGTGGAGCCACCTCCTCCAGTTAGTTGTTTAATTGTCCACCACCATTCACGGCTGGATGTAGCAGGACTGCAGAGCTTAGATCTGATCCGTTGTTTATGGGATCGCTTAGCTCTGTCTATCGCATGCTGCTTACGCAGTTTGGCACGTAGATAGTCCTGTGCTGTAGCTTCACCAGGTTGACAACTCATTTTGAGGTATGCCTGATGCTGCTCCTGGCATGCCCTCCTACACTCTTCATTGAACCAGGGTTGGTCTCCTGGCTTGATGGTAATGGTAGAGTGGGGGATATGCCGGGCCATGCGGTCACAGATTGTGGTTGAGTACAATTTTGCTGCTGCTGATGGCCCACAGTGCCTCATGGATGCCCAGTTTTGCATTGCTAGATCTGTTCGAAATCTATCCCATTTCGCACGGTCATAGTGCCGCACAACACGATGGACGGTATCCTCAATGTGAAGGCGGGACGTCGTCTCCACAAGGACTGTGAGGTGGTCACTCCTACCAATACAGTCATGGACAGATGCATCTGCGGCAGGCAGATTGGTGAGGACGAGGTCAAGTATGTTTTTCCCTCGTGTTGGTTCCCCCACCACCTGCCGCAGACCCAGTCTAGCAGCTATGTCCTTTAGGACTCGGCCAATTCGGTCAGTAGTGGTGCTACCGAGCCACTGTTGTTGATGGACATTGAAGTCCATCACCCAGAGTACATTTTGTGCCCTTGCCATCGTCAGTGCTTCATCCAAGTGGTGTTCAACATGCAAGAGCACTGAGTCATCAGCTGAGGGAGGGCAGTATGTGGTAATCAGTAGGAGGTCAGCTTGCCCATGTTTGACCTGCTGCCATGAGACTTCATGGGGTCCAGAGTCGATGTTGAGGACTCCCAGGGCAACTCCCTTCCTACTGTATACCACTGTGCACCACCTCTCGTGGGTCTGTCCTGCCGGTGGGACAGGACATACCCGGGGATGGTGATGGCAGTGTCTGCGACATTGTCTGTAAGGTATGATTCCGTGAGTATGACCGTGTCAGGCTGTTGCTTGACTAGTCTGTGGGACAGCTCTCCCAACTTTGGCACAAGCCCCCAGATGTTAGTAAGGAGGACTTTGCAGGGTCAACAGAGTTGTGTTTGGCGTTGTCGTTTCCGGTGCCTAGGTCGATGCCAGGTGGTCCGTCTGGTTTCATTCCTTTTTATTGAGAGTAGACTGATGAGGCAGTAATTGGCCAGGTTGGTCTTGTCCTGCTTTTTGTGTACAGGACATACCTGGGCAATTTTCCACATTGCCGGGGTAGATGCCAGTGTTGTAGCTATACTTGAGCAGCTTGGCTAGGGGCGCAGCAAGTTCTGGAGCACAGGTCTTCAGTACTATTGCCAGAATATTGTCAGGGCTCATAGCTTTGCAGTATCCAGTGCCTTCAGTGGTTTCTTGACATCACGCGGAGTGAATTGAATTGGGTGAAGACTGGCATCTGTGATGCTGAGGACTTCAGGAGGAGGTCGAGATGTATCATCAACTTGGCACTTCTGGCTGAAGATTGTTGCAAATGGTTCAGCCTTATCTTTCACACTGATGTGCTGGGCTCCCCCATCATTGAGGATGGGGATATTTGTGGAGCCTCCTCCTCCAGTTAGTTGTTAAATTGTCCACCACCATTCTTTTCTTTTCACTGGCCTCAAATGTTAAGCTCAGCACTGTAAAACCTCACAGTGGGGAAGAAAATTTTTTGTTTTTTGTACTTTCGTCATGAACAAAGAATTGGTACTGCATCAGCACCTCAGGATGTGACAATACTTGAAACAGTTGCAATGATCGGGCTTCTAAAACCCAAATTTGGTATCAATTAAACACCACTTCAAGATGTATCTCACTAAATTCAGCTTCTCTCCTGTTCTTTGCACTTGTGGAGCTCTCCTTTACTTTGGCCACAGTGAGTCAAGTGGACTTCTTCACATATATATATATATACATATATATTTATATACATATATATATACCATAGAAAGGATAGAGAGGAGATTTGTGAGGCTTTTGCCAGGAATGGAGAATTTTAGCTTTGAAGGAAAACTGGATAGGCTGGGATTGTTTTCTTTACAACAGAGGAGGCCAAGGGGAGATGGAACTGCTGTGTATAAAATTATGAGGGGACCAGTTAGAGTGGTAGAGATGATCTATTCCCCTTAGCAGAGAGGTCAATAACCAGGGGGCATAGATTTAAAGTAATTGGTGACAGGATTAGAGGGGAGTTGAGGAGAAACCTTTTCACCCAGAGGGTGGTGGGAGTCTGGAACTCACTGCCTGAAAGTGTAATAGAGGCAGAAACCCTCATCACATTTAATAAGTACCTGGATATGCACTTGAGGTGCTGTAACCTACAGGGCTACGGACCAAGAGCTGGAAGGTGGAAATAGGCTGGATAGCCCCTTTTTGGCAGGCACAGACATGATGAGCTGAATGGTCTTTTTCTGTGCTGTAAATATGTCTATGTTTCTCTGTTTTGTCTATGTAGACTTTATCAGTGTCCTGCTTTTAATTACCTCATGCTTAATCCACAAACACATGGACATACACAGACACACAGACACACATACATATACGCACACAGACACAAACAATATTGCCAGCATCTCGGGCAGAATCCTTTCAGCCCAATGGAGGTGGTGCTGGAGGTGGGATTGGAAGCAATATTAGAAAATATTGCGTTGGGTCGGCTGCCTGACGCATTCCCGCCTCCAAGTGATCTTGCTGGAGGCAGTGTCAATGTGCGATATTAATCCCATTAAGGGCCCAATTAGGGACAAGTTGCTGTTGGTGGCCTCCCAGCGGCAGGCCATGAAACCATCGATGCCTCCTCCCAATCCCCCCATCATGAAGACACTGAGATGAGAAGGCCACAGCCTCGGCTGCAGGCAATCCTGTGAGGGCCTCCCCTGCCCTCCACAATAATGCCTGACAGCTTTGCCCATTCTTTATCCAAAACCTTCTGAAAACTTAAAAACAGTGCCTCCATTTTGAGATGCCCTCATCCTCCCTTACCTGCCTCAGCAGTGCCCAGCTCTCCGAGTGGGGCTGCTGGCTGTCAAGAGCTTCAGGCCCTCTGATTGCCACCGCGGGAATCCCGCTCCCGACCCCCCCATCCTTAGTTGGATCATGAACACGAAGATGGCCTCTTAATTGGCTCGCCTCCTGGACGTTTGCGACCCCGTGTGGCCAGCCAATACTCTGGTGTTGGGACCCACTTTTGGTGCGCCAGAAGATAAATTTCAAAGCGGGTAAGTTTCCACTCTTCAGCCCCTCTCTAGAAGAAACATGTGCATTTATACGGCAACCTTCACCACCTCAGGACACCTCAATGAAGTACTTTTGAAGTGTAGTCACTGTTGAAATGTTGGAAACACGGCAGCCAATTTGCACACAGCAAGCTCCCACAAACAGCAGCATGACAATGACCAACTAATTCGCTTTTCGCGATGGTGGTTGAGGGAAAAATATTGACAAGGACATCAGAAAGAAATAAAAACAGAAAGTGCTGGAAATACTCAGCAGATCAGGCAACATCTGTGGAGAGCGAAGCAGAGTTAACATTTCTGGTCTGTGATCTTTCATCAGAACTGTTCTGATAAAAGGTCATTGACCTGAAACGTTAACTCTTTTTCTCTTTCCGCAGATGCTGCCTGACCTGCTGAGTATTTCCAGCACTTTCTGTTTTTATTATTAGGGAGAACTTCCCTGTGATTCTTTGGAATAGTACCATGGGATCTTCTACGCCCACCCAAGGGGACAGACGGGGCTTCGGTTTAACGGCTCAGCCAAAAGATGGCACCTCCGGCAGTGCAGCACTTCCTCAGTACTGCACTGGCAGTGTAAGCCTGAATTTTGTTCTCAAGTCTCATGGCGTAAGACTAGGAATCAGTAACCTTCCCACTCAGAGTCGAGAGAGCTAAGCATTTAGCCATGGCTGAAACCTTACTTGGGTGCGATTGTGGGGATGGCATGGAGACTTAAATTTAAACCAGCTAGTGCAGTGATGTGTGATAATTTTGTTGTACATTTTAATCGCATTTGAAAGCCACCAAGTCAGCAAAACCTTATGGCATATGTTAATAAAGTGACGAAGATACAAATAACCATGGCATTTGGTGTTGCACCTCAACCAAAGTACAGTCACGTGTTTTTTTTTAAGTCACGTGTTGTTGATGGATCAGCTCTAAATGATTATTCCTTTATTAAGGCAGGATGGATTTGCACTTCCTCTTGCCCATAAACATTCCCTGTTACTTTGGTTCCCTTGTCCTTCCTCCAAACAAGATCATGGGCAAACACTGCTCCACCTGGGCCCCTGAGTGCAACATTGCAGCTACTGTTCTGTTTTAGATATTGTCTTTAATATATACAGCACTGTTCACACAGTATTTATATCCTGCTTGAGCTTTGCAGAATGATCTGTACAATGTTAAAAAAAGGATCTTTTGGTTTGAATAACAGAAACATAGAGAACAAAAGTCACAAACTTATGCTAAGCCTTTATAAAGCAATGGTTAGGCCTTAACTGAAGAATTCTGTATGATTCTGGGCACCATACTTAAGAAAGTATGCCAAGGCCTTAGAAAGTGTGCAGAAGAGATTTACAAGGATGCTACCAGGGATGAGGGTCTTTAGTTATGTGGAGAGACTGAACAAGCTGGGATTTGTGATGTTCTCGAGAAGAAACAGTAAGATTCAGCCAGAGTCAGTAAGAAACAGAACTGCAGCATGTGCTGCTAAAGTATGGATTCCTTTATTCTCTTCCAGACCCCCTCTACTCATATGTATGTCTATGGTAGCCTTAAGTGGACAAAATGCACAATGAATTTCTCAATACACTATATCCCTCCCCTTCTTAGTAAATGAGAGGCATAGCATGTTTCAATGATTTGTCATTCTTGTAAGGGAAAATTTTCGTATTTCCTGATTTGCAGAGAATGGGATAATCCTGAAGTTTGTTGAAAGTTTTGTCTCCCATGATATTGACAGATGCTTTTGTATCTATGAAAGTATCGACGTCCGAGCAATCAATGGTTATTGTCACACGTGGCTGTTTGCTGTGTCCAACAGAGAGCACAAAAGTATATTCAGTGTCATCCACTTCTACATTGGTTGCATTCTCTCACCCTTTTGCTGTGGTACATATACGTGGCACCCTTTTTTTTATTCATTCCTGGAATGTGGGCATCGCTGACTAGGCCAGAATTTGTTGCCCATCCCTGCTTGCCCTTCAGAAGTTGGTGGTGAGCTGCCTTCTTGAACCACTATCGTTCTGTTGGTATTGGTCTTAGTAGTTGCTTTTGCTGATAAGCAACAAAAATGAGCAAAGCAGTTTGGTTTTTGCAAGCTTTACACTATTTACCAGTAGCAGGACACTGTCTGGTGTGGGTAAGTACCACCACAGTGGAAACATTCTTTGGACCAGTCGCAACTCTGTTTTTGAGACTGCCGTTGTTGCTTTGCAGATGGTTTCCTGGTACATGAATGTTGAACAGTTTTCACAGGAGTGAAAATTGGAGTGTGGTAGTTACTGTTGGCAGCTTCAACTTCAGTAGCTCTGGACTCTGAGAGCAAGAGTGATCTTGCTAACTCCAGCAGCTCTGACATCTTTCTGTCTTGAGTGCTTTTTGGCATAGTTGAAGAGAGAGACAACCTTTGATTATTTGTGTTTTGATTTCCTGTTCAACATGTTCAACATCACTAAAATCACGTTTGGTTGCTAGTTACCTCAGTTGTGTGCAATATTGGTCAATTGTCTCATTTGCTTCATGCTTAGTGCGACAGAAGACAATTGTTTTGCATATTGCATTTTTCTTGGGCATGAAATAGTTTGTTCGTGCATTTTTTGCTGAGTCGTGATCATTTTGCTCAGGCGTAAGTGTCTCATTGATGTCTTCAAATTCTTCACCTCCATAATGGAGAAGTAAGGCCTTTATTCTTTTGTCATCTGTGATTGCAAAACCTGCTATCGCACCTTCGAAATGTCACAGCCACCCTTGCCAATGTGGAAATACAAATGGTGGTCTTGAATTCAAATCAAAAGGTGGTAGATTGAGCATAGACAATGCCATACTGATCAGCAAAGCAGTGATACAATGTGATCAAGGATCCGGGATCACGTTGCTTTCAAAGAAAAACTTCTCTGTAATGATCCGAGATTTTTCTTATGATTGGATGGTTATTTTGGTTAGGTCACTGTGTGTGTGTATACACTGTGCAAGCTTCTCTGTTGCAAATCCTGAACTGGTGCGCCTCTTGTGTGTGTCTAACATAGCCTCAATGTGTTCCATAAATGTCCAACTTAAAATGCTGTCTGCAGAAAGTAGACAAACGCCTTCCAAGAGCTTCATACCTGAAAGCAATGTTTCCTAATTTTCACCATCCTTATTGCTATTGGGATGTTCTCGGGAAGAAACAGTAAACAGGCAGAGTCAGGAAGAAACAGAGCTGCTGCACATACTGTTAAAACATGGATTCCTTTTTTCTCTTCCAGTCTCCCTCTGCTGGTGTATTCTGTATGATTTGTATGGTTTGTATGGTTTGAGAGAGCCTTGTTCTCCTTAGAGCAGGGAAGGTTAAGAGAAGATTTGATAGAGGCATTCAAAATCATGAATGGCTGTGACAGAGTAAATAAGGAGAACTGTTTCCAGTGGCAATAGGATTGGTAACCTGAGGACACAGATTTAAGGTAATTCGCAAAAGAACCAAAGGTGACATGAGGAAACTTCTTTTATGCAGTGAGTTGTTGTGATTTGGAATACAATGTCTAAAAGGGTGTCTGAAGCAGATTCAATAGCAACTTTCAAAAGGGAATTGGATAAATACATGAAGGGAAAGAAATTAACTGTTTAAAGTGGGAATTTCTTTTTTACACTCTTTAGAAAAACAGAGATACAGACAACAAGGAAGATTGCATGAGAAATATACAGAAAGAGCGGGGTGACGAAGACAGAAAGAGTGGAAGACAACCAGAGGGAGCGAAAGAGAGAGGGAGAAAGATTCAGAGATTTTTAGACAAGCAAAGAGATGTTTCCATATGTAGAGATAGACTACTTTACATTCAATGACCAATGATACAGCAAACACGCCAGATAATTTTAATAATGGAATACACCAAAAAGGCAAAAATAAACTACACAACTATTCAGCTCTTGGCTGGAACTTTTCGCCCACCACCAGCAGTGGGCTGGGGGGTGGGGGGGGGTGGTAAAATCAGGTGGGATGGCGGGAGGTGCCATTCCCATTGCCTACCCGCCTCTGCTGGTGTGCGGGGTCACCACCTCTTGGTGAAATCCCGGCCAGGGTCTCCTTAAAGAGCATTGCTACCCTTCCTGATCCAATGCCTTCCACTAATTTATTAATTTGTACAAGACAGGATGAAACACAATTTAAATTTCAGTGCATAATTACAAGGAAGCTGCAAATCAACATAGTTTGTAAAACATCACCAATGAGTTGACCTGTGCTGATTCTTGAAAGGCAAGGCACAGTTAGTATCTAAAGTCCATCAAAGACTCAAAGTGTGACTAAATTTAGAATCACTTCAAATTTTGCAAAACAAGATGCAGGAGGCCTTTTTTTCTGAGCCGCACAAAATAATTTGAGAACACAACAACCTCAGACTGAAGCCAAAGGGTATGAGCGTTGGGAGTAACCGTCATTCAGAGAGGTGATCGTCTTTGACATTGTGTTATCCAGACGTACACTCTCAAAGTCACACTGAGTTGTGAGCAGCATCTAAACAAAGTCAAGGTATGTGATGCTATATTATGGTATAAAATTATAAAAGGATATAGTGGCACCAGAGAAGGAGCAAAAAGGATTTACAAGGATGAGACCAGAACTGAGAGGTTATGCTTATAAGGATAAGTGGGCATACAGATGATGTTTCCACTAGTTGGGGAGACTAATACTTCTTTCTTTTGGGCCTCCTTATCTCGAGAGACAATGGATACGCGCCTGGAGGTGGTCAGTGGTTTGTGAAGCAGCGCCTGGAGTGGCTATAAAGGCCAATTCTGGAGTGACAGGCTCTTCCACAGGTGCTGCAGAGAAATTTGTTTGTCGGGGCTGTTGCACAGTTGGCTCTCCCCTTGCGCCTCTGTCTTTTTTCCTGCCAACTACTAAGTCTCTTCGACTCGCCACAATTTAGCCCTGTCTTTATGGCTGCCCGCCAGCTCTGGCGAATGCTGGCAACTGACTCCCACGACTTGTGATCAATGTCACAGGATTTCATGTCGCGTTTGCAGACGTCTTTATAGCGGAGACATGGAAGGCCGGTGGGTCTGATACCAGTGGCGAGCTCGCTGTACAATGTGTCTTTGGGGATCCTGCCATCTTCCATGCGGCTCACATGGCCAAGCCATCTCAAGCGCCGCTGACTCAGTAGTGTGTATAAGCTGGGGGTGTTGGCCGCTTCAAGGACTTCTGTGTTGGAGATATAGTCCTGCCACCTGATGCCAAGGATTCTCTGGAGGCAGCGAAGATGGAATGGATTGAGACGTCGCTCTTGGCTGGCATACGTTGTCCAGGCCTCGCTGCCATAGAGCAAGGTACTGAGGACACAGGCCTGATACACTCGGACTTTTGTGTTCCGTGTCAGTGCGCCATTTTCCCACACTCTCTTGGCCAGTCTGGACATAGCAGTGGAAGCCTTACCCATGCGCTTGTTGATTTCTGCATCTAGAGACAGGTTACTGGTGATAGTTGAGCCTAGGTAGGTGAACTCTTGAACCACTTCCAGAGCGTGGTCGCCGATATTGATGGATGGAGATTTCTGACATCCTGCCCCATGATGTTTGTTTTCTTGAGGCTGATGGTTAGGCCAAATTCATTGCAGGCAGCCTGTCGATGAGACTCTGAAGGCACTCTTCAGTGTGAGATGTTAAAGCAGCATCGTCAGCAAAGAGGAGTTCTCTGATGAGGACTTTCCGTACTTTGGACTTCGCTCTTAGACGGGCAAGGTTGAACAACCTGCCCCCTGATCTTGTGTGGAGGAAAATTCCCTCTTCAGAGGATTTGAACGCATGTGAAAGCAGCAGGGAGAAGAAAATCCCAAAAAGTGTGGGTGCGAGAACACAGCCCTGTTTCACACCACTCAGGATAGTAAAGGGCTCTGATGAGGAGCCACCATGTTGAATTGTGCCTTTCATATTGTCATGGAATGAGGTGATGATACTTAGTAGCTTTGGTGGACATCCAATCTTTTCTAGTAGTCTGAAGAGACCACGTCTGCTGATGAGGTCAAAGGCTTTGGTGAGATCAATGAAAGCAATGTAGAGGGGCATCTGTTGTTCACGGCATTTCTCCTGTATCTGACGAAGGGAGAACAGCATGTCAATGGTCGATCTCTCTGCACAAAAGCCACACTGTGCCTCAGGGTAGACGCGCTCGGCCAGCTTCTGGAGCCTGTTCAGAGCGACTCGAGCAAAGACTTTCCCCACTATGCTGAGCAGGGAGATTCCACGGTAGTTGTTGCAGTCACCGCGGTCACCTTTGTTTTTATAGAGGGTGATGATATTGGCATCGCGCATGTCCTGGGGTACTGCTCCCTCGTCCCAGCACAGGCATAGCAGTTCATGTAGTGCTGAGAGTATAGCAGGCTTGGCACTCTTGATTATTTCAGGGGTAATGCTGTCCTTCCCAGGGGCTTTTCCGCTGGCTAGAGAATCAATGGCATCACTGAGTTCCGATTTGGTTGGCTGTATGTCCAGCTCATCCATGACTGGTAGAGGCTGGGATGCATTGAGGGCAGTCTCAGTGACAGCATTCTCCCTGGAGTACAGTTCTAGGTAGTGCTCAACCCAGCGGTCCATTTGTTTGCGTTGGTCAGTGATTATGTCCCCGATTTAGATTTGAGGGGGGCGATCTTCTTGATGGTTGGCCCAAGAGCTCTCTTCATGCCATCATACATTCCTCTGATGTTTCCGGTGTCTGAGGCCAGCTGAATATGACTGCATAGGTGTTGCCAGTAGTCATTTGCGCAACGCCTAGCTGTTCTTTGTGCAGTACTTCTGGCTGCTTTAAGTGCTGCGGATGTTAAATCGCTGGGGGCTTTCTTGTAGTTCAACAGTGCAATGCGCTTAGCAGCTATGACAGGTTCCAGCTCTTCATTATGAGATTGAAACCAGTCTGCATTTCTCTTCGCACTTTTGCCGTAGGTGGTCAAAGCTGACTCATAGATGGCGTCTCTGATGTGGGCCCACTTGGTCTCAGCATCCCCTGTGAGAGTGTTTTGAAGGGCTGTTACAAGTGAATTTAGAAATTTTTGTAACAGCTGTGGGTGAGAAATTCTGCTCGTGTTGATGCGCGGGTGGCCCTTCTGCTTGGAATGATGCAACTTCTTTGGTCTGAGTCTAACCTTGCTGCACACCAGGGAGTGGTCGGTGTCGCAGTCCGCACTGTGGAAGCTGCGTGTGATTTGAACACTGTTTAAGGCGGCTCGCCTTGTGACAATGAGGTCTAGCTGGTGCCAACGACGCAATCTTGGGTGCCTCCATGAAACCTGGTGACAGGGTTTAGTGTGAAAGAACGAGTTGGTGATGCAGAGGTTATGATAGGTACACGACTCAAGCAGTCTCTGCCCGTTCTCATTCATCCTTCCAACGCCATAGCGCCCAAGGCAGGAGGGCCATGAGTCATGGTCGGCCCCAACCACGGCATTAAAGTCCCCCAGCAGGAATAGGTGTTCGGTGTTGGGGATGCTGCTAATGATGTTATGGAGTTGTTCATAGAACTGGTCTTTAGCTTCAGGTGGGGAGCAGGGTGTTGGAGCATGGATGCTGAGTAGGTGTACTGGACCAGAGGTGGTGAGCAGTCGGATGGACAGTATGCGTTCCGAGCCATTTGAGGGAGGCTCTATCATGCTGAGCAAGGAGTTTCTGATGGCGAAGCCCACTCCATGCTGTCTTGGTTCTTCAGGATCCCTGCCCTGCCAGAAGAAGGTGTAGTCTTGCACTGCTGGAGAGCCACTCGCAGGGAGGCGAGTCTCCTGAAGTGCTGCAATGTCTACATTGAGTCTACTGAGCTCGTTGTTAATGATGGCGGTCTTCCGAGAATCGTTGATTTGTGTAAGGTCTTCCGACAGGCCAGGACACATAGTTCTGACGTTCCAGCTTGCAAAGCGAAGGGCTGGTACCTTCTTTCCTTTTTTCATGTTGTTTGGTGCGGTGTATCAGTCCACCTTTCGGGCAATGACCCTGAGCTCCAAGCACCCATTGAAGCAGGCAGACTGTGGCGGGACAGAACCTTATTGACCGGGGGCTGCCCGGTTTGAGGCGGGCGGTAGCTGTCCAGTGAGGTGCAATGACCTCTCCCACCGACAAAGGCAACCCGTGGCGCCCAGTTTCTACGCCAATTTATCTGGACTTATAACCCGTAACTGCTGCCTTCCGTGTTGTGTCAGTCGCTGTGAGGCAACTATGGAGTGACCTCTCCATGGCGCATGCCTGGGCAAATTTATGGAGGTTGAGAGTTGCCCAGTCGTCAAAACCCCCCTCTCGGCCTTTCTAGTGGGGTCCAAAAGAGTGCAGGACACGACGTTTGGCACCAGTATGACTGCAGGAACTGCCGGAAACATGCCAAAGGTGACACATGACCGCCTACGGGGTTCCGCTCCGGATTATCTGTTAGGGTTGACTCCCTTTGCCTTGGTCTCTCCCAACTAATACTAGAGGCCATAAATATAAGACAGTCACTGATAACTCCAATAGGAAATTCAAGAGAAACGTCTTTACTCAGAGAGTGGTGAGAATGTGGAACTTGCTACCACAGGGAGTAGTTGAGGTGAATAGCATAGATGCATTTAAGGGAAAGCTAGATAAACACATGAGGGAAAAAGGGGTGGAGCATATGCTGATAGGGTGAAATAAAGTAAGGTGGCAATGATGCTTGTGTGGAGAATAAACCTCATTGGTCCAGATAGCCTATTTCTGTAACATACATTCTATGTAATATTCAGACCATCCATTGGCAGTTCTGCAAATGTCGATACAACACAAGGCCAAAAACAACTCCAAAACACAAGTTTAATAACAGCTCATGATGAACCAACAAACTTTGAAGCATTGACTTATCTAAGATCAGATCAGTTCTCTTCGCTTTCGTGGAGTTTCAACCAAGGCAAACAAACAAGTCTAATGACTGAGTGGTCTATTATTTTATTGTGCTAAAAACTTTTAAAAAAAACTCGAACCCTTGCCTCTTCAGACAGTCATATTCAATTTATATGCAACTGTCAAAATGTATCAGTTGTGTTTTGATAATCCAGTTTATATTCAAACAATTTTTTTACTTAACATTAGCAAATAAAGAAAAACGTCCTCTGATGTATTTGGTTGGGTAATTTTGAAAGATAGCATAATCACATTATTTTGATGAAGCATCATAAATTTCCAGGAACTTGAAAAATTATTCTTCAGTAAAAATGTTTTATGAAATGTGCCAGTATAGGATCTGCAATGACCTTATCCTTGAATGTTTGTGAGAAAACAGATTGCATTTCCATACATATATTTTTTTAAACTAAGTTAAAACAAATTTTCATCTCATACCACCTGAAGGTATGTGTTTTTCAACATGCTACCCAGTGCCTGACATCAGAATCACTGGCAATAAAAATTGGACCCAATGCCAGTTATATCCCAGGAAGCAAGTTCACAATCTACCCCCAAACTGCCAAATAGGGCTTCATCATTATGATTGAAAATTTGTGCTCGGGATGTGGGCGGTGCTGGCAAGGCCGGCATTTATTGCCGACATCTAGTTGCCTTTGAGAAGTTGGTGGCGGGCCTTCCTCTTGAATTGCTGTAGTCTTTGTGTCAGTGCTCTTAAGTATAGAGTTCCAGGATATGGTTCTAATGGTGTTGAGGATCCTGGGGATCACCATTGACCAGATGCTTAACTGGACCAGCGACATAAATACTATGGCTACAAAAGCCGGTCAGAGGCTGGGTATTGTGCAGCAGGTGACTTACCTCCTTTCTCCCCAAAGCATTTCCACTACTTACAAGGCACAAGTCAGGAGTGCGATAGAATACTCTCCACTTTCCTGGATGAGTGCAGCTTCAACTGCCCTCACGAAGCTCAACACCATCCAAAACAAAGCAGCTGCTTGATTGGCACCCCATCCACAACCTTAAACATTCACTCCCTTCACGACTGTGGTATTAGTGTGAACCATCTGCAAAATACGTTGCAGCAACTTGCAAAGGCTCCTTCAACAGCACCTTCCAAAGCCGCGACCTCTACCACCTAGAAGGACAAGGTTAGTAGATGTATGGGAACACCATCACCTGAAAGTTTGTCTCCAAGTTACACACCATCCTGACTTGGAACTATATTGCCATTCCTTCACTGTCACTGGGTCAAAATTCTGAAACTCACTCAGTAACAGCACTCTGGGTGTACCTTCACCACGTGTACTGCAACGATTAAAAATGGCCGATCACCGCCAACTTCTCAACGGCAATTAGGTATGGGCAATAAATGCTGGCCTTGCCAGCATAAGAACATAAGAAATAGGAGCATGAGTAGGCCATTCAGGCCTTCGTGCCCACTCCGCCATTCAATGAGATCATGACTGATCTTCTACTTCAACACTATTTTCCTGCACCATCCCCGTCTCCCTTGATGTTTATGATATCTAGAAATCTATCGATCTCAGTCTTGAGCATACTCAATGACCGAGCCTCCACAGCCTTCTGGGGCAGAGAATTCCAAATATTCAACATCCTCTAAGTGAAGAAATTCCTCCTCATCTCAGTCCTAAATGGCCTACTTCTTATTCTGAGACTGTTCCCCTTGATTCTAGACTCCCCAGCCAGGGGAAACATCCTTCCTGCATCTACACTGTGGAGCCCTGTAATAATTTTGTATGTTTATATGTTTGAATGAGATCAATTCTCATTCTTCTAAACTCCAGAGAATAATTTAATCTTTCCTCATAGGAAAATCCCTCCTTCCCCGGAAATAATTTGGTGAACCTTCATTGCACTCCCTCTATGGTAAGTATATCTTTCCTTAGCAATGCTTACATACCATGAATGAATAAATAAATAAATGTGTAACTTAGAAGAGAACCTGGAAATGTTCCAATGACATTGCTATTAGTGCCACTTCTTGGTAAAGTTTAAAGTGCAGAGAGGGGCTATTGTAGTCATCTTGGTGAATTACTATGGTGTATCCTGCAGATATTGCAGCCACCAGTGATGAAGTACAAAATATTGAGACCAGTAGCACAGGCACAAATCAACTGAACTGCTTGGTGTCGGATGATACTAAGTTTCTTGAGCATTGTTGCAACTGCACCCAACCAGGTGAGTGGTGAGTATTCTATCACACTCTTAAATTGAAGGCACCAGGAAGTGAGCCACTTATCACAGTGTACTCAGCCTCTGCCCTTCTCTTGTAACCATGGCTGGTGGAATTCAGCATCTGGTCGCTGCTGATTCCCAGGTTGTTGATGGTGTGCGACTCAATGGTGTGGCATCATTGAAGGTCAATTGGAGATCACTGGCTTTTCTTTTGTTTGTGGTTATCCTTACTTTGGCATTTATGTGTGTTATGATCCTGTTTTTCTGGGAAGAATGAGGTGTGCCTTTAAGGCTGTAAAAGGAACAGTACTGCTTTAAGGCAACAAGCTCCAGAGACTGAGTCAAAGAATGCATTCTCATTGCCAAAGGATACAGCCACTCAGGACCAAAGACACGAGATACATTGTTGCCGATTGATGTTTGAAACTAGCTGAAAAACTGTTTGTTGACAGAGACACAGACAGACAGCTGGACCAGCATATCCTGAAGGAAATGAGAGCTCTCTTTTGGTTTATATAAACCCTATTTATTATACTCTCAGAATTCAGATGTCAAGCCAGATTGATTTCTTAAAAAAAACCCAATTCCTTTCACGACTGAACAGTAATTGTTGAAATTTATCATTGGAAAAGAAGAGTATCAACTCAACTGCTGAACTAGATGACGGACTGTTCTACTGTTCAAGAATCTTTTCTTCCCCCATTGGATGGCTGTGAGGACTTCAAGCAACCTTGGACTATTCCACATTGGAAGATTTTACTTCAGCAGGAGCGTAAATTTGCAAGGGCACTATTTGTTCTAGCTTAAATGTTGTTTATATCTTAGTAGTGTTTAAGAATTTAGTTTTTCTAATTGTACAGTTAATTTGTTGATCTAAAGACACCTGGTTTGGTTAGCCCCATTCGGACGTTAATAAATGGTACAATTTGGCTGGGTCTTTCTTTAATTTGGAAAGTTTAAAAATGATATCTTAGGTGATCTGTGGAGGGATGGGACTGAATCAACAGTGTGTTTCACCCACTACAATCAGAATTGTATATTTTGACTGGGGGCTTTGACTTGAGCGATCGGCCGTAACACATTAATTGGGGGCTCAATCGGGATAGAATCATATTTATTTCAGTGGCTCACATCTGGGATCAGAATCAAACTAATTTGGAGGGTTCGCATTTGGAATCATATTGACTACACGTTTCTGGGATATCATATTTAAATCGGGGTCTTGCGTTTGGCATCATATTAATTGCTCTCGGGTTTGGGATCATAGCAATTGGAAGCTCTATTGTTGGGATCTAAATCTAACACCAATTACAAATAAATTAAAATAACCAGGTCTCATGTGTAATAAGGTACAGTCTATACCATTGTAATGGCATTAGTGGTCATAGCAGAGTTTTTGGGAAAGCAGAATGTTTCCCTGAGTGACTTGATAATTTTAACTAAGAACAAATTGAAAGAATTGACAGTGAAATTGGGGTTGGAATTGAAATCAGGTGCCAAAAAAGCAGAGATAATTGACATAATAGCCCAACATCTGGAATTAGAAGAAGAAGAAAGGGAATACGAGAGACAAGAAGGTCAATTGCAGTGGTTAGCACCACAGCCTCACAACTCCAGCGACCTGGGTTCAGTTCTGGCTATTGCCTGTGCGGAGTTTGCAAGTTCTCCCTGTGACCGTGTGGGTTTCCGCCGGGAGCTCTGGTTTCCTCCCACAGCCAAAGACTTGCAGGTTGATTTGTAAATTAGCCATTGTAAATTGCCCCTAGTGTAGGTAGGTGGCAGGAGAATGGTGGGGATGTGGTAGGGAATATGGGATTAATGTAGGATTGGTATAAAAGGGTGGTTATTGGTCAGCACAGACTCGGTGGGCCGAAGGGCCTGTTTCAGTGCTGTATCTCTCTATGACTCTATATGTCAAAGGGTAATGCAGTGGAATTAGCTAGGATTAAGTTTGAAATGAAAAAACTGGAGCTTCAACAGGAAAAAGAAAAAGCAATAGCAATAAGAAAACTTGAATTGGAGGAAAGGCAGAAAGAGAGAGTATTTCGGAGAGAAAGTGAAATAGAAGAGAGGGAAATTAAGTTAAAAGAGATAGAACTAAGACAAAGGGGTAGTTTTAAATCCAAGGAAAATTCGGGTCAGGAAGAATCTGAATTTAGCACAGGACCCAGCGAAAAGTTGTTTACATTTATACAAGATCGACCTCAGATCGAGAAAAGGGAAGTAGAGGCATTTTTCATATCTTTTGGAAAAATAACCAAACAGATGCAGGTTGATAGGCAGTGTTCATGAAGTTTATGTCATGTTTCCTGAAGAGGCTTTTGCAGGTTATGAGATGGCAAAAAAGGCTATTCTCTCTGTGTATGAGTTAGTCCCTGAAGCTTACCGACAGAAGTTTAGGACCTGACGGAGATTGACTTGGCAGACATATTTAGAATTTGAGAGGGTGACGCAAATGAATCTTGACCGTTGGATACATGCATTAAAGATAGCAACCACATATGAGAACCTTCAAGAATTGATTCTCTTAGAAGAGTTTAAAATCTCCATTCCTTCAGTAGTGAGAACTCATATAGATAACCTGAAAGTTTTGAAAGCTAGGCAAGCATAAGAAATTGCTGATGATTTTGAGCTTGTGAACAGGCCGACCTATTTTGTCCGTCACCCCCATAAACCCAAGAAGGATAGAAAGTGGAAGAGTGAAAGGAAGACAAGTAGCTGGGGGCAAGAAGGAACAGCTGGGAATGCTGCAGGATCACCTCCGCAGATCAGAAGGGAAGGTGCTGAGGGTAGATGCGAGGACGGCGTCAAAGTGTTATCATTGCAACAAAATGGGTCATCTTCGTTCAGAGTGCTGGAAATTGTGAGGGAAACCCATAGGACTTGTTGGGATATGCAAAGTTAGTGTAGAGGAAAAGACTCTGAATTAGAGTATTGAAGACCAGGCTACAGCTTTAACAAAAGCTGTGAATGTGAAATCGGATACTAAAACTAAAAGGAGTGCAGAGGTTAAGAATAAAATACCTGAGAGTTATAATGATTTTTTGTCAAAGGGGAGAGTAACTCCATATCCTGTAAGTGAAGCAGGAAAACCTACCATTATACTCAGGGATACAGAAGCAACGCAAATACTCTTGCTGGGAAGGATGTAATGTTTCCACCAGAGAGCGCCTTGAATGCTAAAGTTTTAGTTAATGGAATTGGCGGGGTGTATATGCCCATATCTTTGTGTAAAGTACGCCTGGAAAGTGACTTAATATCTGGGATAGTAACTGTAGGTGTTGTACACAGTTTACAAGTAAAGGGAATTAATCTACTCCTAGGAAATGATTTGGCTGAATCAAAAATATCAGTTTCTCCTATAGTTACAGAAGAACCAAGTAAAATTAAGGAAACAGAGCAATTACAGGAACAGGTTCCGGGAATATTTCCCACATGTGTAGTTACCCAAGCAATGGCTAAACAGGATCCATTGTCAGAGTAAAAGGGGCACTACAAATAGATAGCCAAGCATCTGAAACCTTATTTGGGGATTTAGATAATCCAAATGAGTTGTTTAATAGATTGCCTATCATTGCAGCACAGCAAGCTGATCCAGAGATATACCAAATAGCACAGATGGCTCTGTCAGAAGCTGAGGCAAAAGGAGTTCCGGAAGGCTAATATATGGCAAACGGGGTTTTGAGGAGGAAATGGAGACCATCTTATAGACCTGCCGATGAAGACTGGATAGTTGTTGACGAGATAGTGGTACCACCTAAATATCAACAAGGATTATTAAGGTTAGCACATGACATTCATTTTGCAGGACCGAGGGGAATTCGGAAGACCAAATCACACATAAGCCAACATTATTTCTGACCAGGTCTTACAAACGACGTGAGACAATTTTATAGGACATAGCATTCCTGTCAAATGATGGGAAAACCACAACCTCCCATAAAACCAGGGAATGAAGTATGAGTGTTGTTACTGTCACAGGGAGAACAATTAAAAGCACGGTTCTGTGGCCCATATAGAGTGATCAAAAGAGTGGGTAAGGTAAATTACTTGATTGACACCCCAGATTGCCGGAAGAAGAACTGATTGTGTCACATTAATTTGCTCAAACAATATTACTGCAGGGAGGAGGATAAGCCAGTACAGATATGTCAGGTAATCGGGACTGTGGAGAAGGAAAAGGATAGTGAGGATGAGGCAGAAGCAGGCCCAAGAAATTCTCACATTGAACCTCCAACTATCTAATTAGCAAATACAGAATGGCTAGGAAAATTAAGCCAACGGCTTTTACACTTAGAAGCAAAACAGCGTGAAGTCCTAACCAGGGTTTTCACAACGTTTCAAAAAGTTTGTAAGAAAGCCAGGGTGTACAAGCTTAGCCACACATGATTTTGGTACCAGGGGGACCATTCCTTTAAAACAACATCCTTGCCACTTAGATCCAGACAGACAGGCCCAAGTGGAAGCAGAGGTACAATGCATGTTGAAGGGCAGCTTAGTTGAACGTAGTCAGGACAGATGGAATTCGCAGATGGTCTTGATGACTAAACCTGGTGGGACGGCTCAAACATGCATAGACTCTAAGAAAATTCACAGCGGTAAAGAAGGCAGACTCCTCACCAAATTCTCATCTAAAGGACTGTATGGACAGAGTGGGCAACACCATGTGTCTTAAAGAGACAAATGTTTTGGAGGAAACCTGTCAAATTCCTTTGACACCCCAGGGTGAGAAAAAATCAGCTTCTGTTACACTGGACAGGGTTTTCCAGTGTCAAGTTATGCCACATAGGTTAAGGGATACTCAAGAAACTTCTCAGAGAATAGTAAACCCTGTAGTGGTCAGTGGTCCTAGCTGTGCAGTTCACCTGGCCGTGCTGATGGACAATAGGGACACTTGGAACGAAAACACGAAACAACTGGAACACAATCTGTTCTACTGTTGAAGAATCCTTTTCTCCCCCATCGGATGCTGTGAGAACTTCAAGCAACCTTGGACTATTCCACATTGGAAGATTTCAGTTCGGCAGGGGTGTAAATATACAAGGACACTTTTTTTACTATTTTAAATGTTGTTTATATCTTAGTAGTGTTTAAGAATTTAGTTTTTCTAATTAAACAGTTAATTTGTTGATCTAAAGACACCTGGTTTGGTTAGCCCCATTCGGGGGTTAATAGATAGTACAATTTGGCTGGGTCTTTCTTTAATTCGGAAAGTTTAAAAATGATATGTTAGGCAATCTGTGGAGGGACTGGACTGAATCAACAGTGCATTTCTCCCACCACAATCAGAATCGTATATTTTGACTGGGGGCTTAACTTGAGCAGTCAGTCGTAACACATGGCATAAATGTTACCTGCCATTAATGTTTCTCTGCATTACTACAGTGAGAATACTTCAAAAATATTTCATTGGCTGTAAAGTGCTTTAGGATATTCTGAGGTCATGAAAAGCGCGATATAAATGCAAGTCTTTCTTTCTTGTCAGCCTGGGCCTGGGTTCTATCAGACTTGTGGAGAGGTCAGGAAACAGCCCTATTCCTAATTATATAATGGAGAGAACTTCTGCAGTGAAGTCCTGGGGCTACATTGACTGGTCTCTGACAACCACGACCACCATGCTTTACAACAGGCATGACTTCAGCCATTGTTGGATTTTCCCACATTGTCTTCAGTTTTGTTGGTGCTTCTTGGTGCAAAACATGACTGAAAGTTGCCTTAATGTCAATGGCAGCTATTCTCACCTCTTCTCTGACATTCAGCTTCCATATCTAGATCAAGACTGTGATGAGGTCTGAGTGGTTTTGGCATAAATGACCCTAGTCTGGAAACAAGTCACCTGTTTCCCCTCTTGGGAAAGAATTAGTGCTGAGCAAGGAGATACCAAAAGTGGAAATAGAGAAAACTAGAAAGTAAGAAATGATCTTCAGTCATTCACCATGTCATATCTTCCTCTACCTTATCTTTCTCCAGTTTCTTCTCTCTCTCTGACGCACAGTTACAATATGGAAGCAAGATATTTGACCCCAGCAGGCAATGTCACTGTTTACTCTCCACACAAACAAATATTTCTAGTCACATTTACTCACCCTATTCCCACATTACTTCAATCTCTTTTACTTCAGTCATATATCCAATGTAATCTAATCTTAGGGGGGTTTAGGGGGGATATGCGTGGAAAGTTCTTTACGCAGAGGGTGGTGGGTGCCTGGAACGCGTTGCCAGCGGAGGTGGTAGACGCGGGCACGATAGCGTCTTTTAAGATGTATCTGGACAGATACATGAATGGGCAGGAAGCAAAGAGATACAGACCCTTAGAAAATAGGTGACATGTTTAGATAGAGGATCTGGATCGGCGCAGGCTTGGAGGGCCGAAGGGCCTGTTCCTGTGCTGTAATTTTATTTGTTCTCTTTGTCTTTGTTCTTGAATGCTGATATCGTTGCTGCCTCAACTACTAACCCTGGAAGTTAACCCTAGAAGCATTTGGAAGTGAATTTCACAGCCTCGCAACTCTCTGTTTGAAGAAGTTTCTCCCGTCCTCTGTTCAACAACATTGCCTTAATGAAGTAAAACATCGCAATGTGCTTCAGAGGAATGTAATCAAACAAATTTCAGCACTGAATCACAGGAGCTGTTATCAGTGCAGGTGACTAAAAGTTTGGCCAAAGAGGTGAGTTTTAAGGAGCATCTTAATGGGTTAAAGTGAGGTGGAGAGATTTAGGGAGGGAATTCCAGAGCTTAGAACCTCGACAGCTGAATGCACAGCCACCAATGGAGGAGCGATTAAAAGCAAGGATGTGTAAGAGGACAGAATTGGAGGAGTGCGGAGATCTCAAAGGGTTGTAGGGCTGGAGGATCTCACAGAAATAGGGAGGGTTGAGGCCATGGAGGGATTTGAAATCAAGGATGAATATTTTAAAATCAAGGCATTGCTTAGCCAGGAGCTATTGTAGGTCAGCGAGCACAGAGGTGATGGGGGAACAGGATGTGGTGTGCATTTGGATATGGGCAGCAGAGCTTTGGATGGGAGGTGATGGGAGGCTCGCCAGGAGTGCTTTGGAATAGGCAAGACTCGAAGTACAAAGGCATGGATGTTGGTTTCAGCAGCAGATGAGCATGAGGCAGGGATAGTCTTGGGCATGATACAGAGGTGGAAGTAGGCCAAATCTCTTGCGTTCAATCTTGTATCTGTGCTGATTGTAGTGTTTTGAAATTGCATTGTACATTTTGCATACATGAGCCAGCAGAGGGAGCTGAAAGGGAAAGTGAAAGTAAAACAGAATAAAGAAGATTCCATTCTGTTCAACATCATGCTTTTTCAGTCTTTGCCTCATATTTCTTATTAAACTTGGCTAAACCTCACTCCAGTCTCGAGAATATCACAGCAACCTTCTTCTTGGCTTCTCAGCTACAAGAAACAAGCTGCTTCTATCTACCTTGACCCTTCCTTTCATAATTTTAAATACTACTTTCATATTGCTTCATATGTGTAGTTCCATTGAAGAAACAAACACAAATACACAGAAATGGCAAATTTTCCTGATTTTGTAAAAAATATCACTAAATAGGTCAGATAGTTCTCTGCCACTTTTCCACTTGGTTCCAGACTGCAAGATCCCACCATTTAAAATTGTACATGGGATGTGCGCGTCACTGGCAAGGCCAGCATTTATTGCCCATTATGAATTGCCCTTGATAAGGTGGTGGTGAGCCGCTTTCTTGAACTCTTCCAAGATCCACCTTCCTACGTGTTTTATGTCTCCAAATTCATTTATGATCTTTGCTCTTGTTTCTCCATGTATATATTTACATTATAAAGTAACATTAGTGAAAAGCAGCTTTACTTCATATCAGTGCTATAGTTATAGTGTAAATGAAGCTTAAATCCTGAATACTGACACCAGAGACAAAAATAAGAGTCATAACTGATTTGAAATGACAACTCTGTTGCTCTTTCTACAGAAGCAACCACATCTGCTGAGTATTTCCAGCATTTTCTGTTTTTTTCCTGCGATGAGACACACTGGGTGAGGGCATCTCATTATGGAGTTAGATCAGGCTGCAGCTCAAGATGTTTAATACTAGTGTAAAGCAGAAGTCATTTCACTCCAACACTGAACCTGTAGTATCACTGCTTGCAATCTTCCCACCTACTCCAATATTTCCAGTATATTATATACCTTAACTCCTCACAGATTACCTTTCCTTGGTCTATATTAGCTCCTGGTCCCTGAACGCCTTAATTTTAAAATTCTCATCTTTGTGTTCAAAGATGAACACCCTGACTTCCCAAAGCCTGTCCACCATCTACAAGGCACAAGTCAGGAGTGTGATGGAATACTCTCCACTTGCCTGGATGGGTGCAGCTCCAACATCACGCAAGAAGCTCGCACCATCCAGGACAAAGCAACCTGCTTAACTGGCATCATATCCACAAACATTCACTCCCTCCACCACCGATGCACAGTGGCAGCAGTGTGTACTATCTACAAGATGCACTGCAGCAACGCACCAAGGCTCCTTAGACAGCACCTTCCAGACCTGCGCTCTCTACCACTAAGAAGGATAAGGGCAGCAGATGCATGGGAACATGCATGGGTTCCCCTCCAAGCCACACACCATCCTGATTTGGAACTGTATCATTGTTCCTTCACTGTCACCGGATCAAAATCCTGGAACTCCCTTCCTAACAGCACTGTGGGTGTACCTACCCCTCATGGACTGCAGCAGTTCAAGAAGGCAGCTCACCACCACCTTCTCAAGGGCAATTAGGGATGGGCAATAAATGCTGGCCTAGCCAGCGATGCCCACATCCCATGAATGAATAAAAACAAATCATTCCATAGCCTCACCTATCCCTATCTCTGTAATCTCCTCCAGCCCCACAACCATCCGAGACCTTTGCGTTCCTCCAATTCTAGCTTGTTGTGCATCTCTGACTTCTTTTGCCCCATTATCGGTGGTCGTGCCTTTAACTGCCTGGCCCTTAGCTCTGCAATTCTCCCCCTAAACATTCTCTCTGCTTATCAACATCTTTAAAACTGCAGTTGTAAGTGAATTGGGGGATACCTTTTTTCCCAGGGCAGCCACAGAAGGAGGTAGGGTTGAGATTTGGAACAGGGAATGTGGTGGAGAGTGATACAAGGAAGTGATCAGCAGTGGTCTTACCAGTGATTGTGTTATGAAAGTGCTTCTTTTTTTTTTGAGGACTCGTATTTTAGAAATATGGACATTGATTCATTTGGAAAACTGAAAATATTCTATGAATGTGTTTCTTTTTTACACAGGTCACTGGGAAGTCTTGTTTGAAAACAAACCTTAATTGGATATCACATGCTTTAAGCTCAATAAACAACAGAAACCTTGGTAACTTGGGGGAGATGTTTACCGAGAAGTGACATGTCAAGATTTATGGTGGTCAGGAGGTTTTTCTTTTGGGATATTGTTTTGGTTCAATTGGTGTGTGGACTGTTTTGAAGGCAGTTGGGTTTGTAGCCTGCTGAAAGAAGACCCAGCTCATCTTTCCTGCACCTCTCTAAGAGACCCTGAGAAATCCAATTTGTAAGAGCTAAAATCCCTGATACCGCATTTCTCCTGAGAAGCTCCTGGAAGGCCCGCTAGATTAATTCTCAATGCTGCCTGAAAAGAACTGCTCCAGAAAAGATCCCAGTGACCTGTCTATGTGTATTCGGACGCCAGACTGTATGCCATTTTTGGGATGCAACATATCTCATCCTTTATCTTGAGGAATTAACAATTATTTGGCCAAAGTTTTTTTTTGTAAAAGACCTCTGCAGAGAAAATTTCTTTTTCTTCTTCAACCAGTGAGTGTGTGTATGTGTGTATGTGTGTGTTGGGTATTTAAAAAGCGATCTTTCATATTTCAATCTGTGTGTTAATGTTTTGCTTCCTTACTGGATAAGTCTTATTTTATACTCAACTGATAATTTTGTTGTTTATTAAAGAAACCTGGTTGGTGTAGCTTATTCTGGATTAAAGGGGAGAGTGTATGATTGATCGTATCGGTAACTGTGTCGTAACCACATGAGATAGCAAGGTCAATGGGGTTGACTGTGAATATTGGTTGGGGAGTTTACACGGAGGGAGAGATTTAGAGAGGATAAGAGGGCAGTGAACTCAGAGGAGAGAGAACATGAGGTCACTCATTTAAGACAGCGATGAGGAGAATTTTTTTCTCTTAGAGGGTCATGAGTCTTTGGAGTTCTCTTCCTCAGAAGGCGGTGGAAGAAGAGTCTTTGAATATTTTTAAGGCAGAAGTAGATAGATTCTTGATAAGCAAGGGGCTGAAAGGTTATCAGGGGTAGGTGAAAATATGGTGAAATCAGTTCAGCTTTGAACTTATTGAATGGTGGAGCAGGAACATATGTTCATATGTTCGTACGACGAGTTGAGATGGAGGTTGAAATCACCAAGGATGAGAAGTCAGTTAGTGCAGAGATCTCAGTAAAAAAAATGTTAGCGTACTTTGAAGGGCGGTAGAGAGCTAAGATTTTTTTAAATTTTATTTTAGAGATACAGCACTGAAACAGGCCCTTCGGCCCACTGAGTCTGTGCCGACCAACATCTACCCATTTATACTAATCCTACATTAATCCCATATTCCCTACCCCATCCCCACCATTCTCCTACCACCTACCTACACTAGGGGCAATTTACAATGGCTAATTTACCTATCAACCTGCAAGTCTTTGGAGGTGGGAGGAAACCGGAGCACCCGGTGAAAACCCACGCAGATACAGGGAGAACTTGCAAACTCCGAACAGGCAGTACCCAGAACTGAACCCGGGTCGCTGGAGCTGTGAGGCTGCTGTGCTAAACACTGCGCCACTGAGAGGTGAGAGGGATGGAACAAGGTGAGATGCTCAAAGGAGGAATAAGTGCCAGAGGAGTAGGAGGGAGGTCACTGCCTCAGCCTTCCCTTTTTAAAGCAAAGAGCCCCAATCTGTTCAGTCCTTCCTGATAAGTATAACCTCTCAGTTCTTAAAAGCATCTTTTCTTTCTCTGACGTCCACACTTTCTTTGGAATTAATCCTTATCTCTCCACATCTCAGATCTTGCTGGCATGTCGCCTAACGCCCAATAGAAATTTGTCTCCCTCCCACACTCTGCCTCATCTCTCTACCTCCAGAGAATATATAATGTATATAAAATATCATCTTTTTATATAAAGACATAATCCCAACTTTCATAAACTTGCAAGAACAAAAAAAAAATTATATAATTTCTTGGAAAAAATAAACGTAATCTTTTTTTGTTCCCATCATGACTGTCTTGGAACTGCAAACTGGATTGTGACATTACAATATTTTATGACACCTACATTGATGTCAAGTGACTACATTAATTCCCTGAAGCATATTATTTGTGGAAATGCTCAATTTAATTAGCTATTTAATATTATAGTGAGAATTGGGTCACCTCTGTGTCAAGGCTCAGAATCACCAAGCCACACTTTGTTTCTAGCTGCATTTCCTGATTACATTTAGGAACATAGAAACATAGAAAGAGGCTATTCAACCCATCATGTCTTTGCTGGCTGAAAAAGAGCTATCCAGCCTCATTCCACCTTCCAGTTCTTGGTCCATAGCTGTTACGGCCAGGTGAGAAAGGGGTCTAGGGTTCCCTGTCAGCCTTCACCTGGTCTTATCATAACAGGGTTTAATTTTAAACACACCGTTTTATTAGCTCCCCCTCAGTGAATCCTTGTTCACTAACTTCCAATTATAAGGCAAAGAAACTAGCCAAACAGGTTTTTGTTAGGTTTAAAGACAAAAGGTTCAACTTTATTAAACTTAAACTCTAATTTGGTTAACGCCTATGTATTGCGTATGCACGCCCACGCTAGCATGCATACGCAATACATACATGCAGATAGAGACAGAAAAGAGCAGAAAAAATAAAGTGGAAAAGTTTGAAGCAATATCTGAAGATGGTTTTGGTTACTGTTCTTCAAACTCGCTGTTACATCCTTTATTGCAGATAGGTCTTCCTTTCCCTTGGGGCCCAGTATTCTTCTTAAACCTTGTTTGATGTAGGAGACTTTCCTCTCTTGAAGTTCATGTGTCTTTAATGGGGCCAGAGGCTTGTGTGAAAGAGTTGGGAGCAGACAGGAGAGGTCTTCTCACTCCAGGAGCAAAAAAAATCTTTTTTTCAGTTCAAACGTCTTTGTACAATTCAGAAAAACCCAGGTTGCCAAGCAGGATAGTCATGTGACTAGCTGGTCTGATCACGTCTGTTTGTGGATTCTCTTGTCTTAGCCAACCCTGGAATGTCTCTTCTTACGCACAATACCTGGTGCTCAAAGCCCATTGTGGGTTAAATTGGAGCTGGGAATAGCCCCTTTGTCCCTCCAAGCACTGTCTGTCAGTATGCAAATGATTTTCATCCAAGTCTGGCAGCCCTTGTACCAGGCCTTCTCTTCTTCCCAGCAACAATTTGAAATCTAATGTCCACGTGGCAAAATTAATATGCCTCATTCTTGGCAGGTGGGGGCCCAGCATGACAATAGCCCTGTAGGTTACAGCACTTCAAGTGCATATCTAAGTATTCTTTAAATGTGATGAGGGTGTCTGCCTCTACCACCCTTTCAGACAGTGAGTTCCAGACCTCCACCACCCACTCGGTGAAAAAATTACTCCTCAAATCCTCTACCAATTATTTTAAATCTATGCCCTTTGGTTATTGACCTCCTTGCTAATGGAAATAGATCTTTCCTATCCACTCTATCCAGGCCCCTCATAATTTTATAAATCTCAATTAAATCTTCCCTCAGCCTCCTGTTCCAGAAGAAGGATAGACGACATTTGTACAGCATCTTTCACAGGTAATGAATTACTTTGAAATGTAGTCATGGTAGCCAATTTGCACACAGCAAGGTCACACATACAGCAATTAATTTTAGTGATGTTGATTAAAGGATAAAGATTGGTCAGGACACCAGGGAGGACTCCTCTACTCTACTTCAAAATAGTGCCATGTGATCTGTTATGTCCACCTGAAAGGGCAGACAGGGTCTTGTTTTAACATCTCATACAAAAGACAGCACCTCTGACAGTGCTGCACTCCCTTAGTGCGGCAATGGGAGTATCAGCCTAGATTTTTTGCTCAGATCCCTGGAATGGAACTTGACCCCACAACCTTTGCGATTCTGAGATAAGAGTGCTATCCACTGAGGCAAGGCTGACATCTATAGACTGCTACTATTGGAAATTTGCCAATAAATGCCAGTTGAAATTAATTGACAGGACGTTTTTTTCTGAATTAAATGCGATATTAACTGTTCTTGCTGAGCTTTGAATGTGAGGGTAATATAATATGCATCAAGTAAAAGATTTTTTATTAATTAGTCAATCTCCTGTGATATTGCTGACAGAAAAAAACTTCAAATAATATTTGAAATTTAGTAGGCCTCAAAGGCTGACAACTCTAAATTGGTTTGCTAATCAATTGAGTCCCAGATTTATTTAGCTGCCCTGCCCTTTAAATAATTTAAAATTGAATTTTGAAAGTGAACTTTAAGATGTTTACAGCTGAGTTAGTTAAATTTTCAGTTAAAACTTTTAAGTGGTTCGTATTATTTCAGTTTGGGGAGGCGGTGGCGTAGTGGTATTGTCACTGGACTAGTAACCCATGACTCAGGGTATTGCTCTGGGGACATGGGTTCAAATCCCACCACAGCAGAAGGTGGAATTTGAATTCAAATAATAAATCTGGAATTAAAAAGCTAGTCTAATGATGACCATGAAACCATTGTCGATTGTTGTAAAAACCCATCTGGTTCACTAATGTCCTTTAGGGAAGGAAATCTGCTGTCCTTACCTGGTCTGGCCTACATGTGACTCCAGACCTATCGCAACGTGGTTGACTCTTACATGCCCTCTGAAATGGCCTAGCAAGCCACTCAGTTGTATCTAACCACTGGTACTGTGGATGTACCTACCTCACATGGACTGCAGCAGTTCAAGAAGGCAGCTCACCACCACCTTCTCAAGGGCAATTAGGGATGGGCAATAAATGCTGGTCTGGCCAGCGATGCCCACATCCCATGAACGAATTTTAAAAACATTTCTTACAATGTTTTCTTGTGGCACACCGACACAAAAATATGTTATAATAAAGAGTCAATCACAAACAAAAGTAGGATTGTCCAAGAATATCTGTGGAGCTGGCTCCCGAAAGCCAATGTAACCTGCCCAGGTCTGTGGTGGAAATTATGCCCTGCCAGTATTAAGTTAAGGTGGTAGAGTAGGCCCAACTCAGAGGAAATTCCCGTCTCTTAACCTTTTCATTTAAAATTAACTCTTATTTTTCAATTTTGCATATTTGCATTGAACCTGAGAGATAGTGATATCAACAGGGAGAAGGGATTGGAAAATATACTCAGCTCAGTGATGTAAAGAAACCAAACATTGGCAGAAATTCTGGCTCCAAACACATATTTAATGCAGGAAATGATTCTTCAAAATGTCGAACCTAAATCATACTCTTTACTTTTGATGAATGTTGACCTGAACAAGTTAAAGGTGCAAAGTGTGGAAATGTCCCTTTCCTCATTGTATTGTATTGTATTAGACGATATTGGTAATATCAAGCAAGAAAGAAAAAAAGAGCGAAAGAAAAAAAGCTAGCTGTCAAGGTAATCATACATATTGCAGCCACACATGCTGGTAATGGATAGGTTGGATATCAGGTCCAGTGATAGTACATCCATCAAGCTTTACAACATCTACGCAAAACATAAGTCAATTTGCTCACAGAATAATTTTACAAACTATCAATGCCAAGTTAATCTGTTCCACATGGTGGTTGTTGAACGACTTGGCTCAGACACCTAGAAAACCCTTCTCCAAACTGTGAGATCTTTTAAATCCACTTGAATACGAGAACGGGCAGATAGGACTCCGGTTTAAGATATCTTTGTCGGTTACGTGACCTGACAGCAAAAACATTGCTGCAAAGTGCAAATTGTCATCCAATTGTGCATCATGGTGTATTGTATTATCTTGCCACTCCAACATGGGGTTGTTGGAGAATGGAAGGCTCTAATGTAGGGAATGGTTAAGGCCAAGACCATTGTTTCTTTTAAGGAAAAGTTGGATGAATATTGGAATTGGATAAATAATAAAAGGATATAGAGAGAGAGAAAGGCAGTATAATTAGTTTTGTATTGCCTTGGTTAAGAGTCAGCATGGACATGATGGGTTGAATGACCATCTTCTACGCTGTCAACTTTCCACCTGTTGCTTTTTGGATGCTGCTTGAGTATGCTGTGCATAGCCCAGTTCTCCTTTCTTTAATTATTGCCAATTCAGTCTCGCGTGTCATTGCTTGAACCTCAGAAGAGCAGGTCCTGCTGCACCTGTGCATATTTCCATTTTCCACTCATTGTTATGACAACTCTGAGTGAGATTGTCAATTAGTGCCACATAATGGGAAGCTTTACGCTGCAGAGTTATGGCTGTGAGGAATTCAGCTAAGACTGTCCAAATGCATTTCACTCAGGTCTAATACCGATTACTGTGAAATGATGTGATCATTAGCTCTGACACTTGTCATGAGATTGTGGCTGACACACTGCTGGCTAAAACTACACGCAAATCTAATTCTGGGTTTCTTAATCTCATTATTTAATTTCACCAGCTCGCAGAAACAGACAAAACCCAACTGATGTTTAATCATTTAGAAACATCAAAATTAGTTCTTTTTTTTAAGAATAGTTGCTTGTGTATTTTAAGTACCGCTAGCATCTGATAGGAAGGTCACTTCGAGCCTTTACAGCATTGTGCAGTAAGGAGAGAAATTTTAGCTTAAAGTTTGCATTTCCCTCAACGGATCAAACCATAACACTGAGTCAGGTGCCAGAGACTCGAAGCTGAGCGAATGTTCTGTACATTAAATAACAGTGTTCAGGAGCCTCAGGGGTTCCCTTTAATCTAGTTTTCTTGCACCATCTGCCTCAGTAATTCTTCCAAGACAATTCCACTGATGATATCATTAACACTGACAGCTCACACGAAGAAATTCAAAACAAAAGGATACCAAAATCAATCACAATACTTGGGAACTGGTTTCATTTTTGACTAGATGATCTAATATTTGTAATATTGCATGACGACTTTACAGAGAACACAAACATACAAGGGACCTAATTTAAATTGGAGAGACTAGAGAAGCTGGAATAAAAACTGAAAATGCAGGTTGCCATGAGAAGCTTTTTATGTTGTCTGATGCAACATAAATGAAATGCGTTGAGTTCAGTTGACTGAAGATCTCAAACAGGTTTATTAACAGCTAACAAGTATATACAGTGCAGAGCTAACCATTTACAGGACTTGTGTCTTGGTGTTACAGTTACAGAGTGAGACTGGCATGTAGTCACATGACTGCACCCTGGTAGTCAACTCATTAGCATACTAAGATCTTAAGGGGACATCACTCTTAAAGAGAATCACGCAACACAGGTCAGGCAGCATCTGTGGAGAGAGAAACAGAGTTAATGGCTGTAATTTTAAGGTACCATTTGAAATGAGAATGGAGGTAGTGGTGCATAAAATAGGGATGCAAGATGCCTTGACATCCTTCCGGATTTTAATGTCAGTGGCCGATATGGAGGGCAGACTTTTGTTACGACCGAGGCAGGAGCAATGCACTGTCAATTCAGTCTCATCACTCCACAGGTTTCAGCATATTAACGTTTTCCCACCCAACTGGAAAACAGCCAAATTAAACACTCTAGTAACCCCCCAGGATAAAACAGACCAAACCAGGTATATTTAGACAACAAATTAACTATTTATTAAAACTAAATCTTAAACACTATTAAGATAAACCTATGTCGAAAACCCTTACAACTTCTTTTTTTAATCTAACTTCTCCCATTCACACACATAAACTCAAAAACTAATGGTTAACTGTTTTTTTTTAAAAACAAATGATGTTTTAAAAACTGGCCGTTTCTTAAGAATAAATAAATAACTGGGTTATAAGTCTTTGTGGGTTAAGTTCCTAATGGGTGAGGTATCCTAGTGTAAAAATAATCAAATGCCATTCGAAGTCTCCATGCAGATTTGATGAAACAGTCTTTTAGAAGATAAGCTTTCAAGGCACTTTGGCTGCAGCAGGCGTCACACAGTTCTTTCAACAATGAACACAGCAATATGTCTACTTGAATTTTAAAACCAACAATCTCTCAATCTAAACTTTACTGCGAATTCCAGCAAACACAATCAGTCAAGAGAGAGTCAATCTTGAAGCAAAAACTCTTAGATTGGAAGTAAAGAAAAGGAATTTTACTACCTCCAGCAATACAAATGGTCTCTTCAAGGGGTTTTTTCTTCCTTAGGCAATTAACACTGCCTGCAGCTCATTGTAGAATTTCTGCTGAGAGAAATAGACAGCTCCTTTCTTCAATAAGCACGCTTCGCTGGTGTCTCTCAAAACTGGTTTCAGTCGGTTTTTACAAACAGTTAAATTGTTACAATACACCATGTGACCTCTCTCTCCTGCTGTGGTCTAGGAGCAGGTGCAGCTGGCACACTGTGCCTTGTAGCTCGTAAAGGCACATTGTTTTTAAACAGAGTCTTACAGGTGCACTGTTAATCAGAGGAGCAGAAACAAAAATAGTTCCATGACACTTTGCACATCCATGAGATGGGGAGGCAATTAAGGCATTTAAGAGCCCGATAGACTGCAATTCTATTCACTGGGTCCGATTTTACTAATGGCACATGGTAACCACGGAGCTTCAGACCCTTGCCTGGTTAAAGGAGGTGACAAGGAGGCCGGAGCTCAGTGCTGGCTTTACTGGGAAGCCTTTGGGTGAGGCAGCGTCATTTGGCAGTGAGGGTGGAAGAGGCAGGGCATCAGGAGCAGGGCCAAAGTGCCAGCTCTGTGGGAGAGCCACACCCGGGTGCTATTGGGGCAGTGACACCCCATCAGAGGTGATGTGAGAGAAAGTGGAGTTCGAACATTTGCTTTGAAAGCCTTGCACCCAGGAAGAGGCAACCTGTCATGGGCCTCATTCACCCTGGCTTCCAGGCCTCGTTGAGGAGGAGGAGCAGCAGAAAGGAAGGGAGGCGCAGGCATTGGCAGGGGCACCACATCAGCCTCTTGCATGGGAGACTGGAGAAGAACACAGAGGGGCACACCAACTGGTGTTAGAAGAAGCTACCCACCAGACAGGGTCTACTGCCGAGGCTCAACTACCTGCAGATGTCCAAGTGGCAGTGACACCGAAGACTCCGCCTCTCCAGGGAGGCTATCATTGATCTATGCACCTTGATGCCCCATGGGAATTGGTGGGCACCCGATGCCTGTGTCACTGAAGGTCACCATCGCACTGAACTTCTACATCATCTTAATTCACATAATCCATTCCTTTTCCTTTCTTCTCATTATCTTTCTTTCTAATTTGACTCTAATTCACCCTACTTCCCTGTCAGTCATTGACGTTCATTTTCTCTATCCTTTTGTTTCATTGGTTATGGAGACAGATCACTGGGCATGATATTCATGAGGTCCCAGATGCCCGCAAACTGTGCTATTATCAGTTCAGATTTACAGTAATTTTAGCACAAGTATCATTCTGAGATTGATAGATTTTTGTGATGTTCCCTTGATCTGAAGAGCGAGGTAAAAATTCTAATTAATGGCGCTCGCCACGAGATGCGCCATTCCAGTAATTTTCTGGGCCAACGCCAATGGGTGGGCAGAAGGTCGTCAGTGTTATGACTGCAGCCAGTGTTAAATGTGCAGCCAATAAAGACTATTACTTGCAGTGAAATGAAGCCAATCATCTCAGTCTCTCCTTACCTGAGAAGGCTTCAAATGTGTCGGATGGATTGGACTGATGGGCTGTCCTGGGACAGAAATCTATAATTATCGGTATCCAAAGACCATTATTTTACCTAAACAGGTAATACAATTCCCAGTGTTTGTTTTGGCCAGCAAAACAGGAAGTAGCAGATCACGATTTACCTTATGTTGAAATGTACATTTATTTTCCAAATCACTTTATTCAAATGGTTAGACATGTACTAAAGTAAACAGAATAAATGCCACTTATTATCTAAACATTGACTGTTACTGAGAACCATAGAACCATAGAAAAAGTACGGCACAGAAGGAGGCCATTCAGCCCGTTGTGTCCATGCCGGCTGACAAACTAGTCACCCAATCTAATTCCACCTTCCAGCATCTGGTCTATAGCCTTGCAGGTTACAGCACTTCAGGTGCCTGTCCAGGTACCTTTTAAAAGGATTGAGGGTTTCTGCCTCCACCACCGATCCTGGCAGTGAATTCCAGACATCCACCACCCTCTGGGTGAAAAAGTTTTTCCTCATGTCCCCTCTAATCCTTCTACCAATCACCTTAAATCTGTGTTAAAACCTAGAAATAAACAAAAGATAGTCATTAATAAATCCAATAAAGAATTCAAGAGAAACGTTTTCATCAGGAAGTGGTGAGAATGTGCAATTCGCTACCACAAGGAGTAATTGAGGGGAAGCTAGATAAGAACATGAGGGAGAAAGAAATAGAAGGATTTAAAAAAAATTAATTATTGAGATGCAGGTGTCGCTGGCAAGGCCAGCATTTATTACTCATTGCCCTTGAGAAGGTGGTGGTGAGCCATCTGCTTGGGTATAACTGAGTGTCTTGCTGGACCATTTCAGAGGGCATTTAAGAGTCAAGCACATTGCTATGGATCTGGAGTCACATGTAGACCAGATCCGGTATGGACAGCAGATTTCCTTATCTGAAGGACATGAGTGAACCAGATGGGATTTACTGCAATCTGGTAGTTTCATGTTCTTTTCTGATGCAAACTTTTTTATTTAAATTCCAGATTTATTTAATTAATTGAATTTAAATACCCCACAGGATCAATGTTGGGGCCTCAACTGTTCACAGCATTCATTAACGACTTGGCTAATGGGTTAGAAAGCCACATATTCAAGTTTGCCAATGAAATAAAGATAAGTAGCATTATAAGCAGTGTGGATATAAGCATAAAATTACAAAGACATATTGATAGATTAAGTGAATGGAAAAAACTGTGGCTAATTGTTTTCAACATAGGAAAATGTGAGGTCATCCATTTTGGACCTAAAAAGGATAGAACAGGGTACTTTTGATACTTTGTATTAGCTATACAAAGCTCTGGTTAGACCTCACCTGGAGCACTGTGAGCAGGTCTGAGCACTATACCTTAGGAAGGTTATATTGGCCTTGGAGGGAGTGTAGATTTTTCAGAATAATTCTGGACTCCAAGGGTTAAATTATGAGGAGAAATTGCACAAACTAGGGTTATATTCCCTGGAATTTAGAAGGTTAAGGGCTGATTTGATTGAAGTTTTCAAGATATTAATGGGAACAGATAGCAAGAAACTATTTTCATTGGTTGGGGAGTCTAAGACTAGGGGTATCGTATAAAAATTAGAGCCAGACCTTTCAAGAGCAAAATTAGGAAATCCTTCAACACACAAAGGATGGTAGAAGTTTAGAACTTTCTTCTGCAAATGGCAATTGATGCGAGATCAATTGTTGATTTTGCAATGACCAAGGAGGGAGGAGTGCACTGTCTTCCTTCCAGTTCCACTTTTCCACAGGTCACACATATATTTAAATGTTTACCCAATGTTTATGGCCAATTATATGCTCTAATTTTTATTTCAGAATAAAATCCACCCAACTAAGTTTCTTTAATAAACAACAAAATTATTAATTTATTATAAAACAAGACTTATCCAGTGAAGATGCAAAGCATTAACACACAGATTGAAATATGCAAGTTCCCTTTTAAAATTAGGCACCCACACCCACACAAGCCGGTTACAAAAAAAATTTCTCTGCAGAGATCTTTTTATAAAAAGGACAAAAAAATACTTTGACCAAATACTTGTTAATTCTTAAAGGAAACGGAAAAGATATGGAATGATATCTTTTGTCCCTTTTTTTCTGGCATCCCAAATATGCATAGATAGCTGTCACTGGGATTTTTTTGGAGCAGTTCTCTTCAGGCGACGTTGAGGATTGGACTGGCAGGCTTTCCAAGAGAAATGCAGCACCAGGGGTTTCAGATGTCACAGAATGAATTTTTCAGGGTTTCGCAAAGAGATGGGGAAACAATGAGCTGTGCGTTTCGCTCAGCAGGCTACAAACCCAACTGACTCAAAACAATATTCACAAATGAAAGCAACTATTGACCACCATAACTCTTGACATGTAACTTCTCTGTAAACAACTCCCATAGTCAGAAGGCACCTGCTGTTAACTTAGCTGAAGACATGTGATATCCAGTAAATGTTTTTAAACAGAAAACTCAAATCCTTCCAAAGACCTTTTTTAAAAAAAGGTCCAGCATTTATGGAATCACTTCCATCCCAAATGATTCCATCTCCACAATCTTCAACCACGAGCCCTCAAAAACTATTAAAAAATAGAAGCACTTTCATAACAATTTTAAATCCAAGATTCATAGATTTTTGTTAAGCACAGGTATTAAGAGATAGGGGATAAAGGCGAAGATATGGAGTTAGGTCACAGATCAACCATGATCTCATTGAATGGTAGAACAGGTCCGAGGGAATAAATGACCCACTCTTGTTCCTATGTTCCTAAGAAATTACTTCGTTTTTTCACCATAGTCTTGGATTCAGGACAGTTTCTGAAGCTGTTGCTCAGCTTTTGCTAAGATTTCTAGGCTTGGCATGTGAGCACTCAGTCCCAGTTGCACATTCATGAGATTTTAATGTACTGCTGTAAAAAAAAACTCTAAAAAATAATATTTATTTATAACTATGTAGGTTGTTATAAGGACATCAGCACACATGTTAAAGAGGAAAGTTTTAATGGCATAACCAGCATCTTTTAATTTGTTTATGTTTTAAACAAAGAGAGAAAAATGACATTAATAAAAGGGTTTAATTTATTCTGTGTATTGTAGCTAGACCATGTGCTAACTGTGTAGTATGGTGCAGTATCATTATATGTTGGCATAAATAGAGAATCCAACAGTTAATCATTGTTCACACTCCTTATAGTAAGCAAACTAACTGCATATTAACACATCAACAAACTTCCTTTTGTTTGCTAAGTGCTTGTTAACCATCAATTAATGGGACTCAGAATCACACAATCACAGAATTGTTACAGTACAGAAGGAGGCCATTCGGTCCATCGTGTCTGCACTGGCTCTCTGAAGGAGCAATTTACCTAGTGCCACTCCCCCACCTTCACCCTGTAGCCCTGCACATTCTTCCTTTTCAGATAACAATCCAATTCCCTCTTGAATGCCTCGATTGAACCTGCCTCCACCACATTCTCAGGCAGTGCATTCCAGATCCTAACCAGAAGCTGCATGTCCCCATTGTTAATTTTGCCAATGACCTTAAATCTGTGCCATCTTGTTCTCAATCATTCCAGCAATGGAACAGTTTTTCCCTATCTACTCTGTCCAGACCACTCATGATTGTGAATATCTCTATCAAATCTCCTCTCCACCTTCTCTTCTCTAAACAAGACAATCCCAATTTCTCCAGTCTATCTACATAACTGAATTTCCGCATCTCTGGAACCATTTTCTGTATTCTCTTCAATCAATGCTTTCACATCTTTACTAAAGTGTGATGCCCAGAACTGGACACAATAATCCAATTGAGGCCAAACCTGTATTTTATACGTTTAACGTAACTTCCTTGCTGTATGCTTCATTAACCAGGATCTCAACCTGCCCTTCTACCTTCAATGTTTTATGCACATATACACCAAAGTCCCTCTGCTCCTGCACCCCTATTAGAATTGTACCCTGTCACACTTAAAAGTGCAGCAATGAAAATACAGAGCAAATGGAAGAGTTATGAAAAACTAGAACAATTTTAAAATATTGGTACATTTGCTGTCAACAAAATGGAGGACAAGTCACATGACCACACGACCTCCTGCACTAAAATATACATCCATGTCTACCAGAACTAAAACAAATTAACCCCATCTACATGGAAATAAAACAGCTTATTACACATGGTGTAAAAGCAGAATATAGGGAGTTAGGAAGTAAGTTGAAAAGTAGAACCTCAAAGGTTCTCAGGATTACTACCAGTACCATGTGCTAGTCAGAGTAGAAATAGCAGGATATATCGGATGAATACATGGCTGAAGAGATGGTGTGAGGGGGAGGGGTTTAAATTCCTGCGACATTGGGACCGGTCCTGGGGGAAGGTAGGACCAGTACAAACTGGACGGGTTACACCGGGGCAGGACCGGGCCTGATGTCCTCGGGGGAGTATTTGCTAGAGTGGTTGGGGAAGGTTTAAACTAAAATGGCAGAGGGATGGGAACCTTTGCAAGGAGTCAGAGGAGGGGGGATCAAAGACAAGAACAAAAGACAGTAAGGGGAATAAGAAAAGTGATAGGCAGACAAATCAAGGGCCAGAATCAAACAAGGCCACTGTGAAAAATAGTGGGAAGGGGACAAATAATGTTAAAAAGACAAGCCTTAAGGCTTTGTGCCTTAACACGCAGAGCATTCACAATAAAGTGGATGAATTAATCGTGCAAATAAATGTAAACGGGTATGATGTAGTTGGGATTACGGAGACATGGCTGCAAGGTGACCAGGGGCACAGTGGCGCAGTGGTTAGCACCGCAGCCTCACAGCTCCAGGGACCCGGGTTCGATTCTGGGTACTGCCTGTGTGGAGTTTGCAAGTTCTCCCTGTGTCTGCGTGGGTTTTCTCCGGGTGCTCCGGTTTCCTCCCACAAGCCAAAGGACTTGCAGGTTGATAGGTAAATTGGCCATTCTAAATTGTCACTAGTATAGGTAGGTGGTCGGGAAATATAGGGACAGGTGGGGATGTTTGGTAGGAATATGGGATTAGTGTAGGATTAGTATAAATGGGTGGTTGATGTTCGGCACAGACTCGGTGGGCCGAAGGGCCTGTTTCAGTGCTGTATCTCTAATCTAATCTAATCCAGGGATATTCTGTATTTAGGAAGGACAGACAAAAAGCAAAAGGCGGCGGAGTTGCATTGCTGGTTAAAGAGGAAATTAACGCAATAGTGAGGAAAGATATTAGTTCTGACGATGTGGAATCTGTATGGGTAGAGCTGGGAAACACTAAGGGGCAAAAAATGTTAGTGGGGGTTGTATATAGACCCCCAACTGCAGTGATGATGTTGGGAATGGCATTAAACAGGAAATTAGAGATGCATGCGATAAAGGAACATCTGTAATTATGGGTGACCTTAATCTGCATATAGATTGGACAAATCAAATGAGTCACAATACCATAGAGGAGGAATTCTTGGTGTGTATACAGGCTGGTTTTCTGGACCAATACGGCGAGGAACCAAGTAGAGAACAGGCCATCCTAGACTGGGTATTGTGTAATGAGAGAGGAATAATTGACAATCTAGTTGTGCGAGACCCCTTGGGGATGAGCGACCATAATATGATAGAATTCTTCATCAAGATGGAGAGTGACGTAGTTGATTCTGAGACTAGGGTCCTGAATCTTGGTAAGGGAAACTACAAAGGTATGAGGCGCGAGTTGGCTATGACGGATTGGGAAACGTTACTTAAAGGGATGACGGTGGATAGGCAATGGCAAACATTTAAAGAGTGCATGATGAACTGCAACAATTATTTATCCTTGTCTGGTGCAAAAGTAAAATGGGAAAGGTAGCCAAACCATGGCTTACAAGGGAAATTAGAGATAGCATTAGATCCAAGGAAGAGGCATATAAATTTGCCAGGAAAAACAACAGACCTGAGGATTGGGAGTGGTTTAGAATTCAGCAAAGGAGAACCAAGGGATTGATTAAGAAGGAAAAAATAGAGTACAAGAGCAAGCTTGCAGGGAACATAAAAACTGACTGTAAAAGTTTCTATAGATATGTGAAGAGAAAAAGATTGGTGAAGACAAATGTAGGTCCCTTACAGTCAGAAGCAGGGGAATTTATAATGGGGAATAAAGAAATGGCTGACCAACTAAATGCATACTTTTGTTCTGTCTTCACAAAGGAGGACAAAAATATCATACCAGAAATGTTGGGGAACACAGGGTTTAGTGAGAGAGAGGAACTTAAGGAAATCAGTATTAGTAGAGAAATGGTGTTTGGGAAATTGATGGGATTGAAGGCTGATAAATCCCCAGGGCCTGATGATATGCATCCCAGAGTATTTAAGGAAATGGCCCTAGAAATAATGGATGCATTGGTGATCATCTTCCAAAATTCTATGGACTCTGGAACAGTTCCTACAGATTGGAGGGTAGCTAATTTAAAAAGGGATGTAGAGAGAAAGCAAGGAATTATAGACCAGTCAGCCTGACGTCAGTAGTGGCGAAAATTGGATAGTCCATTATCAAAGATTTTATAGCAGAGTACTTAGAGAACAGTTGTAGAATCGGGCAGAATCAGCATGGATTTACAAAAGGGAAATCATGCTTGACAAATCTACTAGAATTCTTCGAGGAAGTAACTAGTAGAGTTGATGAGGGGGAGCCAGTGGATGTGGTTTATTTGGACTTTCAGAAGACTTTCGACAAAGTCCCACATAAGAGATTAGCGTGTCAAATGAAAGTGCATGGGATTGGGGTGGCACAGTGGTGCAGTGGTTAGCACCGCAGCCTCACAGCTCCAGCGACCCGGGTTCAATTCTGGGTACTGCCTGTGTGGAGTTTGTAAGTTCTCCCAGTGTCTCCCTGGGTTTCCTCTGGGTGCTCCGGTTTCCTCCCACATGCCAAAGACTTGCAGGTTGATAGGTAAATTGGCCATTATATAAATTGCCCCGAGTATAGGTAGGTGGTAGGGGAAATATAGGGACAGGTGGGGATGTGGTAGGAATATGGAATTAGTGTAGGATTAGTATAAATGGGTGGTTGATGGTCGGCACAGACTCGGTGGGCCGAAGGGCCTGTTTCAGTGCTGTATCTCTAAACTAAACTAAACTTTCGACAAAGTCCCACATAAGAGATTAGCATGTAAAATTGAAGCGAATGGGATTGGGGGTAGTGTATTGTGATGGATAGGAAATTGGTTGGCGG
This sequence comes from Heterodontus francisci, assembly GCF_036365525.1. NCBI lineage: Eukaryota > Metazoa > Chordata > Chondrichthyes > Heterodontiformes > Heterodontidae > Heterodontus > Heterodontus francisci. The sequence continues at coordinate 11,555,150 of NC_090385.1, forward strand.
ACAGGAAACAAAGAGTAGGGATAAATGGGTCTTTTGCCGAATGGCAGGCAGTGACTAGTGGGGTACCACAGAGATCGGTGCTAGGATCCCAGCTATTCACAATATATATTAATGATTTAGATGAGGGAACTAAATGTAATATCTCCAAATTTGCTAATGACACAAAACTGGGTGGGAGGGTGAGTTGTGAGGAGGATGCAGAGAGGCTTCAGGGTGATTTGGACAAATTGAATGAGTGGGCTAATGCATGGCAGATGCAGTATAATGTGGATAAATGTGAGGTTATCCACTTTGGTAGAAAAAACAGGAAGGCAGATTATTATCTGAAAGGCTATAAACTGAGAGAGGGGAATATGCAGCGAGACCTGGGTGTTCTCATACACCAGTCGCTGATGGTAAGCATGCAGGTGTAACAGGTAGTAAAAAAGGCAAATGGCATGTTGGCCTTCATAGCGAGAGGATTCGAGTACAGGAGCAGGGATGTCTTGCTGCAATTATACAGGGCCTTGGTGAGGCCACACCTGGAATATTTTGTGCAGTTTTGGTCTCCTTATCTGAGGAAGGATGTTCTTGCTACAGAGGGAGTGCAATGAAGGTTTACTAGACTGATTCCTGGGATGGTGGGACTGAAGTATGAGGAGAGGTTGAGTCGTTTAGGATTATATTCGCTGGAGTTCAGAAGCGAAACCTGTAAAATTCTAACAGGACTTGGCAAGGTAGATGCAGGAAGGATGTTCCCGATGAGGGGAGGGGTCCAGAACCAGGGGTCATAATCCAAGGAAACGGGGTACACCTTTCAGGACTGAGATGAGGAGAAATTTCTTCACCCTGAGAGTGGTGAGCCTGTGGAATTTGCTACCACAGATAGCAGTTGAGGCCAAAACATTGTATTTTTTCAAAAAGGAATTAGTTTTTGCTCTTGGGTCTAAAGGGATCAGAAGGTATGGGATGAAAGCGGGAACAGGCTACTGAATTGGATGATCAGCCATGATCATAATGAATGGCGGAGCAGGCTCAAGAGGCCGAATGGCCTACTCCTGCTCCTATTTTCTATGTTTCTGTGTTTCTATGGTTGTGAGCTATATACAAAAGGAATGAAGACAAAGGCACTCCCAGATTTCATGGGTTGAATTTTATGAGGCCTCCTGCATTGGGGGTCGTGGTGGGAGGGCCTGGAAAATTCTTCCGGGACAGGCCTGCCACGACCTTCAACCATGAAAAGGTTTATCGGCGGCGGCGAAGCCTCGGTTCGGCCCACCCGCCACATGGTGGTGGGGCCTTCATTTAAATATTAAAATTAATGAATAAACATGCAAATTGACTTAGGTTGTCTGGTGGCCATCCCACGACGATATGATGGCCACCAACCGGAAGTCCCATGCCTTCAGTACTCTGTTCGGAGTTCCAAGGTGTGACACTGGTGAGGAGGGGGGAGCAGTGAAATCTTCAGGTTGGGAGGGGTGTGGTAGCATGGAAAAGCATGCTGATTGGTTGTGGGGACGGTGGGAAGGGGTTGAGGGTCAAATCCTCAGACGGTGGAGGGTTAAAGGTCGTTATTTGAAAAATTGGGGTATATGTAATTTTATTTATTGTGAACTCATGGTGGGGGTGGGGGAGAGGGGATGCAAAGTTTGAATAATATTTTATTTTAAATATAAGTGTGACAGGACCTTTAAACATTTAAATTTACATCATCGGTGGCGGGCCTTCCAACACCTCCATTTAAATAAGCCCCCACGAGAAATATCATGGGGATTCAGCGATGGCACATGAACGCCTGAAGACGGCCAACATCAGAGCACGCTGTCGTGATTTGCGGCACGCTCATAAATTTCAGCCCAATGTATCCATTTACCCTTCATCACAATAGAGTGTGAACAGCGCTCATAGTATCAAAACAAGACCATTAAAAGCTTCTGTACAGTCCATCAGGAACTGGAACCTAAAGTCACATGAGCAAAACTAATACTATGTGGCCTAGTCCAATCTGCACCTTCTCCTTTGTTATCTCTTGCCCCACCCCCACCTCACTTGCTCATAATCTGTGTCTTTTCTAATATTTGTCAGTTCCGAAGAAGGGTCACTGACCCGAAACGTTAACTCTGCTTCTCTTTCCACAGATGCTGCCAGACCTGCTGAGTGATTCCAGCATTTCTTGTTTTTGTTTAATATTTAAAGAGTTTACCTTTAAAGGTAATCTTTTTAAGAACAAACGGGTCTTCCCAGTTCAGCCATCAAGTCATCAACATCAGCCTGGTCTTTCCAGGCACACGATCAACATCGAAAGCCATCTTGAATTCCAGCACAAGGCTGTGAGAAAGAGAGAGAGAGAGAAAGTGAGAGACCAGTTCCAGCTAACATTTGAACCCTGCTGAGACAAGTTGAAAGCCATCTGCAGCAGAGAAAAGACAGTGCCTTTGAAACAACTCTTCAACCTGTGAACACTGAACTAAGAATTTCAGCACTGTCTTCAAACTGAAGTGAACCACCAGAAGTCTTCAGCAACTCAGCAAATACAAAATAACCATTAAACAGGCCTGTAACTTTTAAAAACTCACTTTCCGAGAGGATCCCACAGGTTTTCCTGAAGCAGCAGACTTTTACTCCGTGAACTCTAAACACCTCTTACCCCTTACATTCTATTTATCTCTTCTTGAGTGTGATTGTGAGAGGGAATGTGTGTGTGGGTGGTGTTGCAATCATTTCAGGTGATGAATATTGTTTAATAAATATTTAATCTTCTGTTTTAAACCTACAAGAAAACCTGTCACTGTCTGTTTATTTGGCAAACACAGGGGCTGAAACACTAAACAAAAACACTGTCTGTGGTCAGTTGGGGGGGTGAACAGTGGAAACCAACCACACCATCACCCACCTGGCAATAACAACCCTTTATTTTATATTGTCTCTCCACATTCTTCCTCGCAAAATGAATCACTTCACACTTCTCTGCATTAAATTCCATCTGCCATTTGTCTGCTTTCAAGTTTCGTATCATACACAAATTTTGAGTTTGTGCCCTGTACACCAAGGTCTAGGTCATTAATATATATCAGGGAAAGCAAGGGTCCCAATACTGACCCCTGGGGAACTCCACTACAAACCTTCCTCCAGTCTGAAAAACATCCATTAATCACTACTCCCTGTTTCCTGTCCCTGAGCCAATTTCGTATCCATGTTGCTATTGCCCCTTTTTATTCCATGAGCTATAACTTTGCTCACTAGTTTGTTGTGCGGCACTTTATCAAATGCCTTTTGGAAGTCCATGTACATCATATCAACAGCATTACCCTCATCAACCCTCTTTGTTACCTCATCAAATAACTCCAGCAAGTTAGGTAAACATGATTTGCCCTTAACAAATCAGTGCTGCCTTTCCTTAATTAACCTGCATTTGGCCAAGTGACAATTAATTTTGTCCCGAAATATTGTTTCTTGAAGCTTTCCTAACCACCAAAGTTAAACTGACTGTCCTGTAGTTGCTGGGCTTACCTTTACACCTTTTTTTGAACAAGGGTGTAACGTTTGCAATTCTCCAGTCCTCTGGCACCATCCCTGAGTCTAAGGAAGAATGAAAAATCATGACCAGTGCCTCTGCAATTTCCACTCTCACTTCTCTCAGTATCATTGGATGCATCTCATCTGATCCTGATGCATAATCAAGTATAAGTGCAGACAGCCTATCCAATACCTCCTCCTTATCAATTTTAAACCCTTCATGTGTCTGAATTACCTCCTTTTTCACCATGATCTGCACAGCATCTTCAGCCATGACCCTGCCTCCATGCAATAATCACCTTTTTGGTCCCTAATCGGCCCCACTCCTCCTCATACAAGTTAACTTAAGGATTTTTTTATTGACACATCGGCCACAATTTTATCCTGCCCTTGGAGATGGGAATGGAGGCGGGGCACACAAAACGATATGGGTGGTGTTGGTTGGCGTGCCTGGCTTTGTCCTGGCCTCATGCCATTTAATCCAGGGCAGGGAAGGCTGAGGACCATCTCCTCGTCCCAGGCCAATTAATGGTCACTTAATGGCAGCTTCCCGCCTCTTCTCCAATTTTACTGAAGCCAGAAGGGCTTACAGTCACATGGAGGCACTGTCAGGTGAGACCTGGTGCGCTCCTAGCAGGCTCTGGGGGAGCGCTTCCTCTAGCAGCAATCCATGGCCCACAGACGGCCCATTGGCGATGATAGCCACCCGCGTGGCAAGATCCCAAAGCCAATCCTCACCAAACTCTCCCATCTCCTGGCCTCAGCAACCCCGAACCTCCTTACATGCGTCCTGCTGTCTCCGGCAGCGTCGTCACTGTATGTCTCCTGCAATACCGACAGTGGCCACTGCTCCCAGCCCTCTGATTGGCTGGAAGCACTTTGGGGGTGGAGGGGGGGTGCTTGTCCCTTAAAGGGATGGCATCCCTGAGGGCGGGCAATTAATTGGCTGCCTGCTGTGAAATTCCATCGGGGGTCCAACAGAGGGCCAAGGTGGGGTCTTCCCTTGCCTTCCGGCCAGCTGCCAGGACCCCCGTTGTCAGGATAAAATCATGGCCATTGTATTAACAGTTGAAGCTGGCATAGAAGTAAGAACAGCAAGTCTGGCATCAAGGAGCCCGAGCAAAACTGGAGTCAATGGGAATCAGGGAGGAAACACTCCGCTGGTTGGAGTCGTACCGAGGGCAAAGGAAGATGGTTGTGATTATTGGAGGTCAATCATCTCAGCTCCAGGGCATCACTGCAGGAGTTCCTCAGGGTGGTATCCTAGGCCCAACCATCTTCAGCTGCTTCATCAATGACCTTCTTTCAATCACAAGTTCAGAAGTGGGAATGTTCGCTGATGATTGCACAATGTTTAGCACCATCCGAACCCCTCAGATACTGAAGCAGTCCATGTCGAAATGCAGCAAGACCTGGACAATATCCAAGCTTGGGTTGATAAGTGGCAAGTAACATTCGCGCACACAAGTGCCAGGCAATGACCATCTCCAACAAAAGAGAATTTAACCATCTTTCCTTGATATTCAATGGCATTATGATCCTGGGGTTACCATTGATCAGAAACTGAACTGGAGTAGCCATATAAATACCATGGCGACAAGAGCTGGTCAGAGGCTAGGAATCCTGTGGCAAGTAACTGACCTCCTGACTCCCCAAAGTCTGTCCACCATCTACAAGGCACAAGTCAGGAGTGTGATGGAATACTCTCCACTTGCCTGGATGGGTGCAGTTCCAACAACACTCAAGAAGTTTGACACCATTCAGGACAAAGCAGCCTGCTTGATTGGCACCCCATCTACAAAAATTCACTCTCTCCACCATCAACGCACTGTGGCAGCAGTGTGTACCATCGACAAGATGCACTGCAGCAATGCACCAAGGCTCCTTAGACAGCACCTTCCAAACCCGCGACCTCTATCACCTAGAAGGACCAGGGCAGCAACTGCTTGGGAACACCACCACCTGCAAGTTCCCCTCCAAGTCACACACCATCCTGACTTGGAACTATATCGCCGTTCCTTCACTGTCACTGGGTCAAAATCCTGGAACTCCCTTCCTAACAGCACTGTTGGTGTACCTACCCCACATGGACTGTAACGGTTCAAGGATGCATCTCACCACCACCTTCTCGAGGGCAATTAGGGATGGACAATAAATGTTGGCCTGGCCAATGATGCCCACATGCCCATAAAATGAATTAAAAAGTACTAGGGATTGGTTATGGTATGAAACTAGTAACCCAGATGATGGGAGTTGTGAGATAGATTTTGCTTGTGGCTGGCACCTGGAAGCAGCAGACTGTTGAAAAATCTCAAACTGGTTCACTCTTGGGAAGAGATCCTGACACGTCCCTACATGTGTCGTCAGACCTGTTCTACCTTAGTGGGTTAGATGGAACTGAATATCGGGTGTGGTGTAGTTTAAGGTGAGGGGCAGGAGGTTTAAGGGGGATTTGAGAAAGAACTTTTTTTCCCAGAGGGTGGTGATGGTCTGGAATGCCCTGCCTGAGAGGGTGGTAGAGGAAGGTTGCCTCACATCCTTTAAAAAGTACCTGGATGAGCACTTTGCAGGTCATAACATTCATGGCTATGGGCCAAATGCTGGCAAATGGGATTGGTTAGACAGGTCAGGTGTTTTAATGCATCGGTGCAGACTCGATGGGCCGAAGGGCCTCTTCTGCACTGTATTATTCTGTGATTCTGTGTATAACTGGCGGCTGATCTGATACATTATATTTTGCGTCATTGCCTGCAACAAATTTCTAGCTCAATGTCTTCTGAAGTCAGCGGATTGAGACACTCAGCTGTGAAGGATGCAGAATAAATGTGGCCTTGAACAAATTTTTTATAATTCCAAAAATTCAGCTAATAAAATTGATTTGGAAATTGGCAGGAAAGAAGAACATAATTTGAATAGCTAAAGGAAACAATGCTATCTAAATATTTCCACAAAGTTAATTTTAACTTTTAATGCAAAGCCACAGTCTAAATTTAATTGGGCCCTTTAATCATAAAATATTTATGTTACTGTACAATCCAATCGGGAACTCAGGAGAAAGTTCTTTACTCAGAAAGGGATTAGAATGTGGAACTTGCTGTCATATAAAGGGGTTGAGTTTGAATAGCATTGATATATTTAAGGGGAAGCCATGCGGGAGAAAGGAATGGAAGGATATTTTGATAAGGTTAGATGAAGAGGAGAGGGTGGAGACTCATATGGAACATAAACACTGGCAAGGGCCAGTTGAGCTGAATGGGCTGTTACTGTGCTGTAAATTCTATGTAATTTCATGCAATCTAAAATTTCTGTTGCATATTCTTTATGTGGATAAATTGCAGTGAGGTGTCCCGTTGGGCATTTGTTTAATTGAAAATGCTCACTATCATCAATTCTACATTTCAGAAAGCTTGGATAGAAGTCAATATCACTCACGCTTTTAAAAAAAAAGTTTCTCCAGTAAGAGCTAACAGGCAACTGAGTTCATCTTTTCTTTAACAAGAAAGGGCTTTCAGTGCCTGAGCATGATCCTTGCCTGTGATCAGTGGCTACACTATTAAGTGAAGGAAGTTCACTAGTTACTCACAGTGATAGCAGGTAACTACAGATTCCAGCACCTCATTGATTACTAATTACAGACCAAGGCAAGTGCACGGTGAAAATAAATCGTAAGGATTGAATTTGAGGGATCGAAGGTGTCCAGGGATAAACAGAGCTGCTTTTGCAGTGAATATTTAAAAACTGCAGGTCGCACCTGGGGAGGAGTTGGAAAATAAACAACCCTAGAAAACGGTGACAATGGCTTAAATCTTTATAGGCTAGAAAACTGAGCGGGAAAGTAACAGAAAAATGAGTAGACGCTCACAGTTTCTCACTCCTATAAGTAAAGATTGATTTTGAATGCATAATTTCATTTTATCTGAAAGATTTGGGTATAGTGCTACAAGAGAATGTAAAGGAAGAACAACAGTCGGACTTATAGATTCTTAAATAATGACAAAATTCTTTGCAAATAGGTTCTTGAGTTTTCCCCTTAATAACAACAACAACTTGTATTTATAAAGTGCTTTTAACGAAATAAAACATCCCAAAGCTCTTCACTGGAGCATTATTGAGCAAAATTTAACACTGAGCCACATAAGGCAATTTAAGGAGAAAAGCTTGGTCAAAGAGGTAGGTTTTAAGAAGTGTTTAAAGGAGGAAAGTGATGTGGAGAGGTGGAGAGGTTTGGGGAGGGAATTTCAGAGCTTAGGGCCTTGGCAGCTGAAGGCACAGCCACCAATGGAGAAGCAATTAAAATCGGGAATGCTGAAAGAAGCTATAATTAAATGAGTACGGATATCTCGGAGGGTTGTGGGGCTGGAGGAGATTACATAGATAGGGAATGGCAAGGCTATGGAGAGATTTGAAGTCAAGGATAAGAATTTTAAAATTAAACTGCTGCTTAACCAGGAGCTAATGTAGGTCGGAAAGCGCAACAGATTTGGATCTCTGCAGGATAATTCAATGGGGAGTCCGTATCAACGTCAATATGACTATTTTCATTGTTGAGCTATTTTGGGATTCAATTCCCTTTGAAATAAAATGTTTCTGTTCTTCTCTGTCTTTAAAATTCTTCTGTTGATTTATTTGAAATGAATTTAAACTCCCAAAGGCATATGCTATTGTTACAACCAGATGAGAAGGGGTCTAGGGGTTCCCTCTCAGCCTTTGCCTGGTTTAACTGTAACAGGGATAATTTCTTTAAAAACACAGTGTTTTAGTTCCCTCTTAATGAATCCTTGTTCACCGCTTTCCAATTGTAAGGCAAAGAAATCAATTCAGACAGGTTTTCTTAGATTTCAAACAAGAATGGTAGAAGCTTATTAATCTTAAACTCTAATCCAGTTACCGACTATGAATATGCAATGCTAGCATGCATATGCGATAAACACACACACAGATAGAGACAGAAAAGTAGAAAAGAATAAAGGGGAAAGGTTTGAGGCAATAGATGGGTTTCTATTTTATTTGACTTTGCTGTGAAGTCTTTGGTTGCTGGTCAGACTTGGACTTCAACTTGTTTCAAGGTTGGAGTCTTTTCTCTTTTGAGGTTTAATTGTCTTCCGTGGGTCCAGTGGCTTGGGAAAAACCAAGAGAGAGAGACAGCCCGGCGAGAGACTTGCTTGTTTCAGCTTCAGTTTCAAACAACCTTCTGCATTCAAACTGTCCTGTGGCTAGTTCAAAAAAACCTGGACCAGCCAGTTAGTCATGTGACCAGCTGGTTCAACCAGTCCTGACTCTGTGGATTGTATCATCTTAGCAGGGCCTGGAATGCTCTCCCTTACACTTTCGATGTCTGGTGATCAAAGTCCGTTGTGGGTTAAGTGGACCAGGGAATAGTCCTTTGTCTCCACAAGCACTGTCTGCTAGTAATCAAATGTCCTTCCAGCCAAGTGACTGGTGATTTTTTAACAAGTCCTTTCTTAACTCCAGCAACAGTTTAGAATCAATGTTCATATGACAAAATTAATGTGCTTCATTCTTGGCATGTGGGGGTCTGCATGACACCTCCACACCCAGCAGAATGAAATATGATTTTTTTTTAAAAAGAGCATTTCAGTAAACAGGACTAAAGAAAAGACAAGGACAGGAAAACACACAGACATCTCCCTCATTCATTCACAACCCTAACAATTCTTACAGCCTCCTTGGTATCAGTGCTGCTTTAAACGGCCCCTTTTTGGCATCCCAATATGCATGTGGTTTTGGGGGGAAGTTTTTCAGTTTGCACATTTCCATGACTGCCTAAGGTGTCTTTGTTCCTGTTGAGGTCTGCAGGGGGAGGGTTAGATTTAATTATCCCTAGGTTGGCATTCTGCTCATTGGTGGCAGCAGTGGTTGGAACCACTCTGAACTCTCTTTCAAAGCTTTGTTGAGTCAAGGGCTTTTCACCTCAGGGGATGGCTGGTTCCCTTTTCCCTGTGGGGAAGGATTCTTTGCTAATCTTCCCATTGTCCTCTGGGACACTCCTGCTTGCAGGTATTTGTCCAGATTCTACTGCAATCCCCTGAAGCACTTCGACAAGGTGAGGTCTCACCTTCAAGTTTTCTCTGCCCTCTTGAGGCCTTTCTTTGTCTCTGCAGGTGCCTGTAAATGCTGTTTGCAATCCTGGTGGGGTGCTTCTAGCATCTGCATTTACATAGGGGGATGTGGGGTCTAATTTTTCAAACATTTCGAGGTTGGCTGACTGGACAATAGGGGTTTTCATTTGGGATTCTTCCCGGTCTTCCTTTAACCTGCCCTTTTGGTCCCTTTTCCCTTTCCTTTCTAACCTGTTGCCAGCCTGGGGCCTGCCTGTTCCCTTTTGTTCTCGGCTGGAGTCCCTTACAGTTCACCAGCCCTCTGCTGCAGAGTCCTCCAAATACTGATACAGGACTTAGGGGTGCAGATTTCACTGTAGGTTGGGGTTTCCCCTCAACCTGGCACGTGTGGCAACTCCTGCAGTAATCCACCACATCTTTGTGGAGTTTTGGCCAGTCAAACTGCTGTCTTATGCAGGCTTTTGTTTTTTGTATACCAATATGTACAGCCACTGTAACCTCATGAGCCATTCTTAATATTTCTCCCGGATACCTCTGCAGCACCACTAACTGGTGAACCACTGTCCATTCCTTGCTCTCAGGTCTGTGAGGAAATTTCCATTTCCCCATCAGTACCTCATTCTTTAAATAGTGGCAATCAGGGACTCCCTCTGCTTCACTTTCAGACTGGGCAGCCTGTGCTAACTCTTTCAATACTGAGTCAGCTCACTGAGCCTCAGCTAGGGAAGATCCATTTAACCCATTCCCTGGGTCTTCTAACTTTCCAAAGAAAGTCTCAGACAGACAGACCTCATGGTCATCTGCCTGCATTGCCAATTCAGTCTCCTCTGGGGGAGCTGGTTTGATCATGGCCTGGTTCATAACATATTCAGGGAAACCGCAGGGGACCGTCTCCTGCTACTGCCATTTCTCTGACCTCCTGCAGTCTCTCTTTCTCTACTGGGGAAGCTACCACCTTCGTCCCCACCAGATCAATACCTAGGAGCAGGTCAACCCCATCCACAGGCAAACTAAGGACAATCCCTACGGCCACCAGTCCTGAAGCAAGGTCACACTCCAAGTGCACCCAGTGTACAGATACAAGCGTACATTGCCCTACAATACCATTCACCACCATTCTGGAGTTTACTGCACTCTCTGGGGGAAAGGTCAGGCCTTTTCCCAGGAAAAGGGATCTATTGGCCCGTATCCCTGAGGATTACTATGGACTTGCTTGCCCCACTCGAGGGGTTTTGGGGTTACACTCCCTTCTGACACAGAACCCTGATAACCTTCAGGAATCCTATAAATTTTTGTGCACTTGCAGCCGTAAGCTTCCTGGGCCTGACTCTTACTGCAGTTAAAGCCACAGTTTGTTCTGCTGTACTTTCCATCAGGATCGTGTCTTTACTGAGCAGGTGTGCCCCGAATAACCCTACAGGTTTTCCCTTTAGTTTCCAGCAGTCAACTCTTAAATGCCCTGCTTTATTGGAAGCACGCAGGTCTCAGGGTCTCACTCCTGTTTACATCACCTTCCTTTTTGGCTGGAGGAGGGCCCCCTGTGTCTCCTACTTTTCTTTCCCTCCCAGGATTGCTTGGGCTTCTATCACCTTCCCACCCTTTGTCCTTTTCGGATTTGTGGTAGTGATTAGGAAAGGTTTTCCCCTGGTGAAGCCGACATATAAATGAGAGCAAACTCATCGGCCAGAACTGTGGCTTGCCAGAGTTTTTTGAACATTCTGTTCCTCTACATGTGTCTTTATGGAGAGTGGGAGAGAGTTTTAAAATTCCTCTAGCAAAATTACTTCGCTGAGATTGTAATAGCTGAGCTGTACTTTAAGAGCCCTCGGCCATTAGTCAAAAGCAGCTGCTTATTTCTCTAAAACTCCAGGTAGGTTTGATCAACTTGCTTCTTGAGGGTTCTAAATTTTTGGTGATAGGCTTCTGGTACTAACTCATATGCTCCGAGGATCGCATTTTTTATCAGTTCATAATTTGATGAACTCTCATCCTGGTAACATGGAATAAATCTCATGGGCTTTTCCTACTAATTCACTCTGTAACAGAGTCCAGGCCTCAGCTGGCCACTTTAAGTGCCTTGCCAGTTTTGCAACAGTCACAAAAAACGCTTCCGCATCTCCCTCATTCAATTTTGGGACCAGTTGGGAAACCTTTAACAATTCTGTACCCAGCACTGAATTACACTGCTCCATATTGGCAATGCTGTCACTGGGGTTACTCTATTGCCCCTTAGTTAACTCAAGCCACTTCAGCTCTCTCTCTTTGCATTCCTTCCAGAAGCTTCTTTCTCTTTCTCTCTCCTCCCTTTCTTTGCCTTCACTTTCCTTCCGGAAAGCTCTTTCTTTCTCTCTCTCCTGTCCCACTCTTTCTTTCTCCTCTAATTCAAGTTTCCTCTGTTCCAATTGTAGCTTTGCTAGCAATACCCTGTCGGGGTCTACTTCTAACCCTGCTTCTGCTTCTTCAGATTCAAGGGAAAAATGGTTGGCCACTAGTGCTAGGAGTTCAGACTTCTTAGCATTGCCACATACAGTGATCCCACACTGCTCAGCCATTTTCCTCAACTCCTCCATAGACAGTGCTTTTAACTTATCCCTAGTTACTTCATCCGAGCTTAGGAAGCTACTAGCTTCAGTTGCAGACATATTAGTATTCTAGCACACACAACCACAAGAAAATCTGTATTGAAATCTTTTCTCTTTTTTGATTGGGAACAATTTGGCTTCCTAATTCCAATTTCTCATTTGTCTGTCCAGGGTCAAATCCAGGACGGTAGCCCCCAAATTTCTGTTACGACCAGGTGAGAAGGTCTGGGGTTCCCTCTCAGCTTTTGCCTGGTTTAACTGTAACAGGGTTTAATTTTTTTTTAAAACACAGTGTTTTAGCTCCCTCTTAGTGAATCCTTGTTCACCACTTTCCAATTGTAAGGCAAAGAAATCAATTCAGACAGGTTTTCTTAGATTTCAAACAAGAAAGGTAGAAGATTATTAATCTTAAACTCTAATCCAGTTATCGACTACGAATATGCAACGCTGGCATGCATATGCGATAAACACACACACAGATAGAGACAGAAAAGTAGAAAAGAATAAAGGGGAAAGGTTTGAGGCAATAGATGGGTTTCTATTTTATTTGACTTTGCTGTGAAGTCTTTGGTTGCTGGTCAGACTTGCAAGTCGTTGGGGTCCAGTGCATGCTTCAACTTGTTTCGAGGTCAGAGTCTTTTCTCTTTTGAGGTTTACATGTCGCCCATGGGTCCAGTAGCTTGGGAAAAACCAAGAGAGAGAGACAGTCCGGCAAGAGACTTGCTTGTTTCAGCTTCAGTTTCAAACAGCCTTCTGCATCCAAACTGTCCTGTGGCTAGTTCAAAAAAATCTGGACCAGCCAGTTAGTCCTGTGACCAGCTGGTTCAACCAGTCCTGTTTCTGCGGATTGTATCATCTTAGCAGGGCCTGGAATGCTCTTCCTTACACAATCAAAGTCTGGTGATCAAAGTCCATTGTGGGTTAAGTGGATCAGGGAATAGTCCTTTAGTCCCACTAACACTGTCTGTTAGTATGGAAATGTCCTTCCAGCCAAGTGTCTGGTGATTTTTTTAACATGTCCTTTCTTCACTCCAGTAACAGTTTAAAATCAATGTTCATATGACAAAATTAATATCCCTCATTCTTGGCATGTGGGGGTCTGCATGACACTATAATATTTCAAGGTTGAACATTGTTTTTTTTTAAACTGCAAAAACATTAAAACAATCAAGTTTGTAATTTTGTAAAATATCATTTTTAATATTTGGATGGTATGTTAAGATTAATTTGTGTCTATATACTGTGCTCCACTGGTAATCTCATTGCAGCTATAACTGAGGCTCTGCTCCATTACGGTCGCCTGGAAATCAAACCCAGGACAAACTTCACAGAATGAAATGTCTGTACAAGTATTATTAGAAAATCACATCCAGAACAAGGATTAGAAGAATAATTCCAAAATATTGATGCATTGTGAAAAATAATATTTGTTGATTAGATGCTTGTGCAATGCAGATGAATTGATACCTTAAATGAGATGTGAAATTGAAAATGGACAAGTTCTAAAGCAAGGTGAAAACACAGTCATGACTTCTGTCAAGCATCTAAATCATACTGAACACTACATAATTCATTTCCTCAGAAGACCCCCATCCGAATATTCTTCTCTGATGGCTTGTGTTAATTTTTCTTTATTTGCTTGCGGGATGTGGGTGTCACTGACTAGGCCAGCATTTATTACCCTCGAACTGAGTGGTTTGCTCGGTCATTTCAGAGGGCACTTAAGAGTCAACCATGTTGTGGGTTTGGAGTCACATATACACTTGTCCAGGTAAGGATAGCAGATTTCCTTCTCTAAAGGGCAGTAGGGAACCAGATGAGTTTTTACAGCAATTGACAATGGTTTCATTATGTCCATTAGACTAGCATTCTAATTCCAGATTTATTAATTCAATTCAAATTTCATTCCCTGCTATGGTGGGATTCAAACCCATGCCCCCAGAGCATTAGCCTGGGCTCTAGATTATTAGTCCAGTGACATTACCACAAGGCCACCACCTCTCTAATGCTGGGATGGTTGTTGCTAATGGTTGCCAGATTCAAATTACACCACAGCATTTTCAAATATAATTTTTTTCATCTAAAACATTGACATTTTATGTTAAATATGAGTTTTTAGAGCTATAATCCCTTGACAGAAACATGGTTTTGTAATTTTCATGGTAATCATTTTGATTTAATAAAGAATTTTCTTCAAAAAAAATCTTCAAAATTTCAGACTGTTTCTGATTGGCTCAGCACTTTGGTATACATTAAACACGCATCACTTATAGGCTATAGTCAGTGAATAGTTACTTCAACAACCCCTGAATTTTCCAATTCAGTCCATTGTCCTTAACTGCAATCAGCGGTGGAAGGGCATTTTACCCAGTTAAACTGTCAGCCTCCTTGTGGGCTGGGGAGCCATCGTGCGCCTCACGAAAGGCTATCCCCAGCAGCATGGGCCACTCCACTGGAACACTCACCCTCCCGTCCTCACAATCGACACCCCTCCCCCTCGCTGGGGCCTGGCTGATTGGCCTCGGTGAGCCGCAACGCCACTTACCTTCTCCAGCCTCCATGGACCCAGTGCCACTGCTGGGACTGAGGAGCTGCGGGCCGTCTGACTGGCTGGCACTTCGTGGCGGCAGGACATCCTGCCTCAGAGCAGCAGAAGCCCTGACTGCAGGCAGTTAATTGGCTGAGGACCAATAAATGTGATCATGGCTTCTAGGGCTGGTGGAGCTGGGCTCATCCCGGGCTTTCTAGCTGGTGGACGAGACCACTGTCGCCTCGTGAAAGCACAGAAACAAGCCATTCGGCTGATCGGGCTGGATTTTATCAAGCCCTAGATGTCATGATCCATGGAGGGAGGGGCCTAAAGATGGTTCCAGATGAGGCCCGTCACGGACCTCAACACCGGGAGGGCGTGGCACAATCCTCCCAGCGGTGACGAGGCTCCGTGGCGACTGTCCCTCCCCAATCCCACTGTTGGGCGATGGGACCACAATTTAAATATGCAAATGAATAAAAGTAATGAACTTCCATACACTTACCTCTAATCTTGAGGGCCCACTGCGATCTTTGGCACGGCAGCTGGCAATCCGGTGCCTTCAGATCCCCTGTCTGGTGAAACACAGCGCCGCACTGGTGGGGAGTGGGGGAGGGGGTAAGTTTGTCAGTGCAGGGGGTGGCAGACAGGGTCAAATAAATGTAACGGGTGTAGGAGATGGTGGGAATGGTTGAACCTTAAACTTTGTGCAGTTTGCGGGAGGCAAGGTCAGATGTTAAAGCGAAGTGTTTTGGTGGGGGGAGGGGGGGTGGGGGGGGGGAGAAGGATAAACAGTGGGCTGGATTTTACAGACCCCCCCGTACCCTGACGTCGGGATCTGTGGCAGAGAGAGAGAGAGCCCGGTCTGATGTTGCCAGTACGGCGAGGCCTCATGGCGGCCCCATCTGCCGCTCGGCGACAGGACCGCAACTTAAATATTTAAATAAATTAAAATTAATGAATTAATTATACTTTCCCCGCCGCCTTCCTTCCCGCTGCGATCTTCCTGCCGTTGGCCAACACTCCTGCGTCTTCGGATCTCCGTCTGGGGAAACGAGGCGGAACGCTTGTGCGGAGGGGGGAGGAGGTAAGTTTCTCAGTGCGTCAGGTTGGGGGGGGTTGGTGATCAGGGTCAAAGGAACATCATTGGTGTAGGGGATGGTGGGAAGGGTCTGAGGTTAAAGTTTATGCATTTTGGGTGGGGGTGAGGGAAGGCCAGATGGACAAGGGGTTTTTGGGGGGAAGAGGGCAAATTATTAATTTTATGGTTTTGGGAGGGGGCGGTGAGAGAGGGACAAAATAAATGTATTTAATTTTTTATTCACTGTTTCTTTAAATATTTAAATTTAACATTCGGGCTCAAAGCCCTTTAAAAATGGGGTCTCCACGATGTGCAGCACGCCATTGTTTTCGCCTGTTACCGATTTCGGCGAGTATAAATTTCAGCTCAGTTATTATAATTGTTATTGGGGGGGTGGAGGGTGGGAAAGGGACATTAGAAATTTATTTATTTAATTTTGGTGGTTAGAACATTACAAATTTAAATTTAGCGGCAGGGCTGACGCCCCTTTAAAAATGGCACCAGTGCCTGCGCACAGGCAGCTGCTGGCACTGCCGGGGATGGACAGCCTGCCCCCTCCATGTGATTGGGCATGGGGTGGGGGGTGGAGGCGCCCCAGCTATTTAAGTGAGCCGTCAAACTTCACATTGTGTGGTGATTCTTTTACCTTTCCTAAAATGGCAAACGGTGCTCCACAGTCCGGAAATGAACCCACGCTTTTCCTGCCCTTTATATTGGGAACCTAAAGCCTGGATAGCACAAGAAACACAGGGCGGTGCTCGATTGCATTTATAGACCACAATGTTCCAACGATCTTGCTCAATTACAATTTAGTCTGCTGAAGGACTCTTCAAGCCGCAAAACGTTGCTGAAGTAAAATGTTACTGTGCAAATGCAGCAACCTGCATCTTAATTAAGTATTGAGTGTTTGTGCCTCGCTAGACCTCAGCCACTGCATCAAAACAAATGTCATGAAGATTAGATCTCAGGTCTAGCAGGAAGCACATTCAGGCAAAAATAGCCAAAGAAGCACATTGCAAAATTAATGTGCTGACGCAGCATGGATACAATGGGAAATTATGTGGAAAATGAGTGCACTCACAATCCACAGAGATTAACTCCATTGACAGTAGATGGATATGCAACATCCAAATCACATCAATTGCCATTCTTCAGGAGAGTCGTACACACAAAACAAAATATAAGAGAAACAAATAATTTAATTGCACCTCGTTCCTCTATAATTTGGGAGAAACCCACTGACCAAGGTGGGACCGAAAGTGCCAGCAGTTGCTTTACAAAGTGAGTATTGACACCAATGTGTCAAAGGATGAGTTGGAGGCATGGCAGGGCTTACTTACAGTTGAACTCAGCAAACAGAGTCCATTTAACAGCATTTATTTTTTCTTCTACGGTGGGATGTGGGTTGCCAGCATTTGTTGCCCATCCCTAATTGCCCTTGACAACTGAGTGGCTTACGAGATCATTTCAGAGGGCAGTTAAGAGTCAACCACATTGCTGTCGGTCTGGGTTACATGTAGGGCAGACCAGGTAAGGACAGCAGATTTCCTTCCCTAAAGGACATTACTGAATCAGGTGTGTTTTTATGACAATCAATGATAGTTTCACAGCACCATTAGTGAGACTAACGTTCAATTCCAGATTTTTATTAGTTGTTGAATTTATTAATTAATTGAATTTAATTTAAATCAGCTGCCATGGTGGGATTTAAACCCATATCGCCAGAGAATTAGCCTGGGCCTCTGGATTACTAGTCCAGTGACGTTAAGCCATCATCTCCCCTCATAAAGTCTATTTAATCAACAAACAGTGTGTCTTTAAATAGAGTCTCTACGGACTACAGCAAACAGAACTCATGACCGAAACTACAGCAAACTCTCCCAGTAAAAGGAGTATTTCTCCAGCACCTTGCTGGAGGATACTTACATAATGCAAATTATGCACGTAAAATCAATCCCAGTCATTTACAAAAGTGTGGTCTCCAGGCATGAGGGGAATTTTCCAATTATTTTCTTTCTGGTCAGGACTTGTGATGTCACTATATGCAACAGTTACTTTATTGGAAATTCAACATTGTGTTAACACCGGGGAACTTAATCTCCTCCATTTTCCAACTGCGAGTGTGAATGGGGAAAATGATGCATAGGCTTTGAAGTCTCGTGCATTTTATTTTTCTTACTACTTGTTCTCAGGGAGTGCATGACACTGACAAGGCTACACATCTCTAGTTGGGCTGAAAGATGGTGGTGAGCCTTCCCCTTGACCTTCTGCAATCCTTGTGGTGATGATGTTCCCTAACGATGTTAGGTAGGAATCCCAAGATATTGATCCAGTGAGAATGAAGGCCAGCAATATATGTCCAGTTCAGTAATGGTGTGTTACTTGGAGGTGATGATGTTCCCTTGGTTTTGCTAACTTGTATTTCATCTGGCAGATTCTTTGCCTTACATTCTTTCTTCAAGACAGCTTAAGGCAACATTCAAATGTCTTTGCTGTGAGACCATGATTTTCAGTTTAATAGCTGTAGTCTACAATACTGCCACCAGTGGCTCAGTTGGTAACACTCTCGCCTCTGACTTTGAAAATTATAGGTTCAATTTCCATTCCAGACACTGAAGCAGAAATTCTAGGTTGATGGGGGAGTGTTGCAGTGTCAAAGGTGTTGTATTTCAAATAAGCCCTGTCTACCCTTTCAGGTAGATGGAAAATATCTCATGGCACTATTTCAAAAAAGAGCATAGGAATTCTCCTAATTATCACATTACTGTTTGTGGGACATTGTTGTGTGCAAATTGGCTGCTGTGTATCCTAGGTTACTCTAGTGACTACACTTTCAAAATACTGAATTGACTGTAAAGTGTTTTTGGATGTCCTGAGGTCATGACAGATGCTATAGAAATGCAAGTCTTTATTTTTATAGGTTTAATTGGTATTTAAGTGCATTGAAGCACAAAAATGACCAGGCATTGCAGATATGGTCAGTGATTTGCAAGGTTTGTGGGGGGGTGGGTGTCGCAGGGGGTGGGGGGGGGGGGGGGGGGCGGGGGGTGGAGAAATGGATCATGCAACTCTCTCCTGCCTGACTTCTGATACTAGTCCCAGCTCCCATTGGTGTCTCCCATTGAACTTCCAACTTCCTCTCTCCAATGATGCTGCCTGATCAGTTGAGTGTTTCCGGCATTTTGTTTTAATCCCAATTTCAATCCTGATTCTTGTTGCACTTTCCCTGCCAACTCCAGTCTTGTCGCCCTCTCCCCTTTGACCCCTGATTTCAATCCTGCCTTTTCCTTGATTTTAGTTCTGACTCCAGATGTTCTCTGCCTCAAAACAAGTGTGACTTTTAACATTACATTCTACTTCTGTCCAAAATCAAGTTATCGCAGGAACATGAGAACAGGACTGGGAATTGAGTCTGTTCCGCCATTCAATTAGGTCATGGCTGATGATCTTAACTCCATTAACCCACCTTGGTTCCGTAATCCTTGATACCCTTGTTCAACAAAATGCTATCAATATCAGTTTTGAAATTTTCGATTGACCGCCTCTCCAGCATCAACAGCTTTCTGAGGGAGAGCATTAAAGATTTCTACTACCCTTTGTGTGAAGAAGTGCTTCCTAACGTCACTCCTGAATAGTCTACCTTTAATTTTAAAGTTATGCCCCTTTATTCTGAACTCGACCACCAGGTTAAATAATTTCTATCTACTCAATTAAACCCTTTAATCTTAAATAACCTCAAATAGATCACTCCTTGATCTTCCATACTCAAGGGAATACAAGCCGACTGTTTGCAAACTGTCCTCATAATTTAACCTTTTGAACCACAATGTCATGATTATTATTAGTAATAAATAAAATAGTGCTAGGGAAATTAATGGGATTAAAGGCTGACAAATCCCCAGGGCCTGATAGCCTACATCCCAGAGTACTAAAGGAAGTGGCCCTGGAAATAGTGGATGCATGGGTGGTCATCTTCCAAAATTCTATAGACTCTGGAGCAGTTTCGACAGATTGGAGGGTTGCAAATGTAACCCCATTATTTAAAAAAGGAGGGAGAGAAAAAACAGGGAATTACAGACCAGTTAGCCTCACCTCAGTAGTGGGGAAAATGCTAGAGTCTATTATAAAGGATGTGATAGCAGAGCACCTGGAAAGCATAAACGGGATTAGGAAAAGTCAGCATGGGTTTACAAAAGGGAAATCATGCTTAACAAATCTACTGGAGTTTTTTGAGGCTGTAACTAGTAGAATAGGTATGGGAGAACCAGTGGATGTGGTGTATTTGGATTTTCAGAAGGCTTTTGATAAGGTCCCACATAAGTGTGCAAAATTAAAGCACATGGGATTGGGGGTAATATACTGACATGATTGAGAATTGGTTGATAGACAGGAAACAGAGATTAGGAATAAATGGGTCTTTTTCCAGGTGGCAGGCAGTGACTAGTGAGGTACCACAGGGATCAGTGCTTGGGCCCCAGCTATTCACAATATATATTACTGACTTGGGTGAGGGAACTAAATGGAACATTTCCAAGTTTGCAGATGACACAAAGCTGGGGGGATATGTGAACTGTGGGGAGGATGCAAAGAGGCTCCAAACGATTTGGACAAGTTGGGTGAGTGGGCAAATGCATGGCAGATTCAGTATAACATGGATAAATGTGAGGTTATCCACTTTGGTTGTAAAAACAGAAAGGCAGATTATTATCTGAATGGTGATAGATTGGGAAAGGGGGAGGTGCAAGGAGACCTGGGTGTCCTTTTACACCAGTCACTGAAAGCAAGCATTCAGGTGCAGCAAGCAGTTAGAATGGTGAATGGTATTTTGGCCTTCATTGCAAGAGGATTTGAGTACCGGAGCAAGGAGGTCTTACTGCAGTTATACAGGGCCTTGGTGAGACCACATCTGGAGTATTGTGTGCAGTTTTGGTCTCCTTATCTGAGGAAAGATGTTCTTGCCATGGAGGGAGTGCAAAGAAGATGTGGGGAGGATGCAAAGATGCTCCAATGTGATTTGGACAAGTTGGGTGAGTAGTAGCACAGTGGCGCAGTGTTTAGCACCATAGCCTCACAGCTCCAGCGACCCGGGTTCAGTTCTGGGTATTGCCTGTGTGGAGTTTGCAAGTTCTCCCAGTGACTATGTGGGTTTCCGCTGGGTGTTCTGGTTTCCTCCCACAGCCAAAGACTTGCAGATTGATAGGTAAATTGACCATTGTAAATTGCCCCTAGTGTAGGTAGGTGGTAGGAGAATGGTGGGGATGTGGTAGAGAATATGGGATTAATGTAGGATTAGTATAAATGGGTGGTTGTTGGTTACAACAAACTTGGTGGGCTGAAGGGCCTGTTTCAGTGCTGTATCTCTCTATGACTCTCTAAGATTTACTAGGCTGATTCCTGGGATGGCAGGATTGATGTATGAGGAGCGATTGGGTCGACTAGGCCTATATTCACTAGAGTTTAGAAGAATGAGAGGGTATCTCATAGAAATCTATAAAATTCTAACAGGGCTAGACAGGCTAGATGCAGGGAGGATGTTCCCAATGGCTGGGGAGTCCAGAACCAGGGGTCACAGTCTTAGGATACAGGGTATGCCATTTTGAACTGAGATGAGGAGAAATTTCTTCACTCAGAGGGTGGTGAACCTGTGGAATTCTCTACCGCAGAAGACAGTGAAGGCCAAGTCATTAAATATATTCGAGAAGGAGATAGATATATTTCTTAATGCCAAAGAGCTCAAGGGATATGGGGAGAAAGCGGGAACAGATTACTGAATTAGACGATCAACCCTGATCTTTTCTGAATGGCAGAGCAGACCCGAAGGGCCGAATGACCTACTCCTGCTCCTATTTTCTATGTTTCTATGTCAACCTCAAAGAACTCGCCAATCAGCTGTAACATAAAAAGAGACAGATTTGTGCTCCTTTAACTTGACTCCAACAACATGGAACAGCCCTGACCTCAGAAGAGTGTCCTTTACTACACCGGTGTGATATGTTTTCATATTTCCAACTCCGTCATCCTGAGCAATCACTGGGTTAGATTGCCAATTACTGTCAACTTCTCTACCTGATTGCAAAATGTCTCAAATATAACCAAATTGCAAATAAGCAGCAGAAAATATCATAGAAAATATTCCTGAAAATCTATTGTCAAAAGTTTTCTCTTCTAAAACCCTGAACATCTTTTTCAATGTACAGCACTGTGAGGTGAATTGAAGACTAATTGGGCAAAAATGTTGATTAAATTGCTTGCAATTAAATGTACTTTGTACTTTAACCTTAAAGTAATTTGACTTGCTTCTTGTAGGTAATGATGTCATTTCCATTAAATTCACAGAGAAGGCACCCTTCCCATCTTAGTTACTGAAACCATTTTAAAGCTCATTTGATTTGAATGGTCAAAACAAACATCCTAAACTCAAACCACACAATAGCTATAACACACACCGCTTGCAGCTCGGAGATTACCAGACCACACACATACATATTGCAATGAAATCCCACCATATTACCCTTGTATAATTAATATTACCTCATTCATTTCAGTTAATAATACAAACAGAATAGAATATGCTACAATTTTAAAAGAGTGCAGGAACAAAGTGACCTGCGGGTGTATGTACCCAGACTGTTGACGGTGGCAGGAAAAGTTGATGAAACTCTTTCAGAAGCATAAGGGATCCTTGGCTTTATTAATTGAGGCATGGAGTACAGGAGCAAGGAATTTATTTTAAACCTTTATAAAACACTGGTTAGGCCTCAGCTGGAACATTGTGGCCAAATTTGGGCAACAACACTTTAGCAAGGATATCAAGGCCTGGGAAAGGGTGCAGAGGAGATAGAGGTGCCAGGGTTGAGAGATTTCAGTTATGTGCAAAAACTGAGATTGTTCTCTTTAGAGCAGAAAGGTTAAGTGGAGATTTGATAGGGACATTCAAAATTTCGAGGGCTTATAATATGATAAATAAGGCGAAATTATTCCTACTGGCAGGAGAGTCAGCAACCAGAAGACACAAATTTTAAATAATGAGCAACAGAAACAGAGGAGAGATGAGGGGGCGGATTTTACAGCACCACCACCCGACGTTGGGAGTCATGGCCGGGAGAGCCATAAAATGCCTCCGGCAGCAAGGTCTCATGGCGGACCCCCGTCACCACCCACCGCCTGCTGCTTGGTGACGGGACCAAAATTTAAATATGTAAATTTAGTAAAATTAATGAATTAAATACTTACCCGCTCCTGCCATTTGTTCTGGTGCCAAATTGGAGGCAGCGGCTGGCACTCCTGCACCATCGGATCTCCGTCGGTGATGATGTAAGGCGGAACACTGGTGGGGAGGGGGGAGCAGGTAAATTTCTCAGTGCGGCGGGGAGGGTAAAACTAATTTCATTGGTCTAGGGGCTGCTGGGAAGGGATAAAGATCAAAGTTTTGGAACTTTGAGATGGGAATGGCAGGTGCACAAGCTAAGTGTTTTGAGAGGGAGAGGGCAAGGAATGAATTGTTTGGTCATTGCCGGGGGTGGTGGTGGGGGGGTGGGGGGGGCGATGGAAGAGGGGCTTGAAGCATCTATTTAATTTTTTTTCGATATATTGTAAGTCACTAGTTCTATAAAAATTCAAATTAAATGTAAGGGCTTGAAGCCCTTCAAAAAACGCATTGGTGTCTGCACAATGGCACTTGACACCATTGCCGGGGATGCCGTCCGTCCCCTCCATGTCACCGGTGGGGGAGCAATCCGCCCCGGACATTTAAATGAGCCCCCATGTGTAATATCGCAGCAGCTCTGCAACGAGCGGATCGCCATAGTTTACGCCCGCTGCCCATCTCGGCAATGGACATGTAAAATTCAGCCGGAGGAGAATTTTTTTATGTAGCGAGTTGTGACTTTCTGAAAGGGCGATGGAAGCAGATTCAATAGTGACTTTCAAAACAGAACTGGATATACACTTGGAAAGGAGAAATTTTCAGGGTTATGGGGAAAGGGTAGGGGGCATTTGGACTATTTGGATAGCTCTTTCAAAGAGCTAGTCCAGGTACGATGGGCCGAATGGCCTCTTTCTGCGCTGTAAGATTTCGACCATGAGATCAACTTTTCATTTAAGGATTGACTCAAATTACCTCCAAAGTAGAATGCTAAATGTACCCACAAGTCTTTGTAACATATTTCCTATTTCAGCTGATAGCAGGGCATTTTTTGCAAATTAGATTGCGGTTAAAAGATATTACCATATTGTAAGGCGTTGTAAATTAACAGCAAGGGCTTGAAGGGAAACACAATCAGGTGTAGCATGTCAGTAAGTGCACAGAGTGTATCTAAGCTGCTTGAAACCTCAGCTTAATCCAGACATTGTTATTTTCGTCTTCAGACTTTTGTTTAATTATTTCTTCTGGTGAGCAGTTGCACATTTTAACGTGATTTAGAACCTGTGGCACGCAGTAAATGCTTTTTGACAAATTACCTTGCAGTCATTTCATTTCAGTAGAGTCACTCATGATAAGTCAAAACAATGTAAAATGCAGAAGTATCCTCTCAATTGTAAATGATGGATTTAGTAAGGATTTAGAAACATTTGCCTGTTAATGTAGCATCCATATCTTGGGAGAGAAGAAACAAAATGTTGTCTAATCAGTAATCCCAGTTTCTGGAGTCAAACTTTGCAAGTTATTGTAAAAATGCATCAGTCTGTTTTTTTCTTGTCCTTTTTCTCATTAAAATTCAATGTTTCTCCACCATGTTAAACCTTGTATCCACTTTGCACATCCTAGACCCACATTAAAACAGTGACTAAACTCAAAAGTATTTTGTTGGCTGTAAAGCCATTTGGGACGCTCCAAGGATAGGAAAAAAATGTTTTATTTTATTTTACTTCTTTTCTTCTTCCTGTCTTCTTTCCTTTTGAGCATATGGAATGATATAGTCATTAACTCTCTGTGTGAATCACAACTTGATATCAATAAACTTAAAATAATAATGCATTCATATGCGATGCTAAGTACAGCAGGTTTTGTTTTAGTTGGCAACGTATAGGTCAGGTATAGTGTAGGATGCCAAACTTTGCACTTGTACTTTGAATTTTGCATCACTTATTTATCTTGCAAGATGTTCTTTGTGGTTGGGATTGGATGAAACTTCAATTTATGTGAGAGAGAACAAGGGCAGATAAAGGTTGTCATAAAGGTTGGAAATCCTGGTATAATTGCGCCATTATTTAAGAAAGAAGGGGAGTGCTGGCAAAAAGCCCTGAATTGAGACACAATTGGGCCTGTTTTATTAGTTCATGCTACGCCCGTGATTTACCACCATGTATGCAGTACATCAAGTCACCCAGGCAGCAGTTGGAACTTAAACAGTTAAACTAGTATCTCACCTCATTATTTACTATTGCAGGTACTTGGAGAAGAAGATGCAAGTTAATTTAATAATTTCTTCACCTTTGTATGTTTGTTCCTGATGATTTTAACCATCCTCCAGCCCAATAGAATAATCTGCTTATTGGATACCTGCAGTAGCCTCAGTGAAACCGCTATTGTGGTGAATAAAAGTTGTTCCTAACCACAACCAGTTAACTCCCATATCTAACTGTGAGAAAGAATGCAAGAGAGAGAGAGAGATACATCATTTTATTAAAACATTTACAGAACCATTGGGATTTTTCTTCTCAGTACAGAGAATGTTAAAGGGAGATTTGATAGAGATATTCAAAATTATGAAGTGTTCTGATCGAGCAAATAAGGAGAAATGGTTTCCAGTGGCAGGAAGGTCAGTAACCAGAGGATACAGACTTAATACAATTGGCAAAAGAACTGAAGGTGAAATGAGGCTTTTTTTTCCTACTGTTTTGACTGACCGCTCCTGTCAAAGCCCCCAATCAAAATATACAATTCTGATTGTGGTGGGAGAAACACACTGTTAATTCAGTCCCGTCCCTCCACAGATCGCCTAGCATATCATTTACAACTTTCCAAATTAAAGACCCAGCCAGATTGTGCCATCTATTAACCCCGAATGAGGCTAACCAAACTAGGTGTCTTTAAAGCAACAAATTAACTGTTCAATTAGAAACACTAAATTCTTAAACACTATGAAGATATAAAGAACATTTAAATTAGAAAAAAATAGAGTCCTTGCAAATCTTCAGTCCAATGTTGCTTGAAGTCCTCACAGCCGTCCGATGGGGGGGAAAAGTTCTTCCACAGTAGAACGGTCCGTAGTCCAATTCCAGCAGTAGGTGATGCTTTCCTTCTCCAGCAAACTTCAACAATTAATGACTTGCAAACATTTTCAATAGAATCAATCTGACGCTAGAGTTTTTGAGGGAGAAAAGATTATCACAGTATAACTTCCCTTTCTTCAATTCAAGTTATAAGAGATCTCTGTGTTGGTTTGACTTTTTTTTAGAATTTTGAGAGATAATAATTAAACAGACTAAAATTCTATTCCTTCAGTTTAAATGGCTGAAAGCTCTTTTTTTCATGGGCTAAACACCGTAGCTGTCTGTCTATGCAAGTCCTGTTAGAACAAACTGTCTTCAACTAAAAAGCCAGTTTAAAATTGAATTGTAACAAATATATAGCTTGATACTCAATCCCAGGGGCTCTTTCCATGGTAACAAGAATGAACCCTTTGAATCACAGTCTCCAAATGGTTGTATCCAACGGCAACTGAAAATGCATTTTCTCTAACTCCTGAGGCTTGCTGGTTCTTAAAGCAGTACTGATCCTCTGCAAGCCTTAAAGGCAAACCGCATATTCCCAGAAGAAAAAACAACAGGACCATGACACTTTGCAGCAACTTGTGATTTTTTTTATATTCACTTCATGGGATGTGGGTGTCGCTGGCCAGACCAGCATTTATTGCCTATCCCTAATTGCCCTTGAGAAGGTGGTGGTGAGCTGCCTTCTTGAACCGCTGCAGTCCATGTGGGGTAGGTACATCCACAGTGCTATTAGGAAGGGAGTTCCAGGATTTTGACCCAGTGAAGGTGAAGGAACGGCAATATAGTTCCAAGTCTGGTTGGTGTGTGGTTTGGAGGGGAACTTGCAGGTGTTGGTGTTCCCACGCATCTGCTGCCCTGGTCCTTGTAAGTGGTAGAGGTCGCGAGTTTGGAAGGTGCTGCCTGAGTAGCCTTGGTGCGTCGATGCAGTGCATTTTGTAGATGGTACTCACTGCTGCCACTGTGCGTCGGTGGTGGAGGGAGTGAATGTTTCTGGAATGCACTGCCTGAAAGGCTGGTGGAAGCAGATTCAATAGTAACTTTCAAAAAGGAAAAAGTACTTGAAGGGGAAACATTACAGGTCAAAGGGCAGGGAAGTGGCAATAATTGGATAATTCTCAAAGAACTGGCACAGGCACAAGAGGCTGAATGGCCTCCTTCAGTGCTGGCCAATTCTATAATTCTAACCACAAAGAAGATGATCATTGACAACTGCAAGTGTCTACTCTCAACTTTAACTTTACAATGGGCCAGATGCAGTGGAATGAACTTTCTGCTCTGCTATTTACTCAACATTCATTGGCTACAGATATCTCTCCATAATTTATAAAGGCTATCGAGCCTAAAGCATTTAAGCATGGGTAGGAGTCACTATTTCGTATGTGTTTTCCGACCTTCAGGTTACTTTCTGTCTAATTCAATTCCAAGAGGCAGATATAACACTCGCACCTTTCCTATTGCGATGTACTGACTAATGTTATGAATGCTGGACTTTGTAACATGACTTTGTTTTAAAATCTTTGATTTTTAAAAGTTTAAAATGGTTTCAGAGAAGTCAGGTGATCTCACAGCAATCCTGCTTAAGAACAGAGCGACATAGGAGCAAGAGTAGGTCATTCAGCCCGTCGAGCCTGCTCCACCATTAATTAGATCATGGCTGATCATCTACCTCAATGCCACTTTCCTGTGCTATCGCCATATTCCTTGATGTCATTAGTATCCAAATATTTATCAATTTCTGTCTTGAACATGCTCAATGATTGAGCTTCCACGTCCTCTGGGGTAGAGAATTCCACAAATTCACCACCCTCAGAGTGAAGAAGTTCCCTCCTCATCTCAGTCTTAAGTGGCCTACCCCTTATTCTGAGACTATGCCCCCTGGTTCTAGACTCCCCAATTAGGGGAAACTTCCTATCTACATCCATCCTGTTATGCCCAGTAAGAATTTTGTAAGTTTCAATGAGATCACCTCTCATTCTTTGAAACTTTAGAGAATGTAGGCCCAGTTTCCTCAATCTCACCTCATAAGACAATCCTGCCGTTCCAGGGATTCGTCTAGTGAACCTCTGTTGCATTCCCTCTTTGGCAATTATATTCTTCCTTAGATGCGGAGACCAAAACTGTACACAATACTCCAGGTGAGGTCTCACCAAGGCTCTGTACAATTGCAGCAAGACTTCTTTACCCCTGTACTCAAAACCCCTTTGCGATGAAGACCAGCATATCATTTGCCTTCCTAATTGCTTGCTGCACCTGCATACTAGCTTTTAGTGACTCATGAACAAGGATAAGAACAGGTCCCTTTGGACATCAACACTTCCCAACATCTCACCATTTAAGAAATACTCTGTTTTCTGTTGTTCTTTCTGCTAAAGTATATAACTTCACAATTAATCATGTTATATTCCATCTGCTATGTTCTTACCCATTCACCTAGCCTGTCTAAATACCCCTGAAGCCTCCTTGCATCCTCCTCACAACTTACATTCCCACCTAGTTTTGTGTCATCAGCAAATTTGAAAATATTACATTTGGTCCCCACATCCAAATCATTTATATAGTGTTATGACCAAGGCGGGGGTTAATGCACTGTTAATTCAGTCCCACTACTCCACAGGTCACAGCGTATTAGTAAAGTTTCCCACCTAACAGAAATCAGCCAAATTAAACACTTTATTTATTCCCCAGAATAAAGCATGTCAAATCAGGTTTATTTAAACAACAACAAAATTAACTATTTATTAATAAACTAAGTTTTAAATGATAGTGAGATAAATCTATATGTATGAAAAGATGTTATAATTCCTTATTCTTCCTAACTCTCATGCACACACATACATTCAAAACCAATAGTTAACTGGTTTTAAAAATGATATTTTAAATTAGAACTGTTTCTCAGGAATAATAAAATAACTGGGTAGGATATTTCAGGATCGGTGAGTTGTCCCAGAGTCAAATAGTCAGATGCCACTCGATGTCTCTCCAGCTGAAATTAATGAGCAATTTTTGATGGGTAGGCATTCAAGGTAATTCATCTGCAGCAGGCATCACACAGATGTTTCAGCAAAAGGTTGTAGCAACAGGTCAACTTAAATTTTAAAGTAGCTGTCTACAGTAGAAACTTTCTTGAGATTTCAGGATTTCCAGAAAAATACAGACTTACTCTAGAGGCAGAGATTTTCCAGAGACTGGAGACAACAGGAATTTTGTTACCTTCAACAATGCATGCTTCCTCTCAGCAAAGGAGCCTTTCTCCACAGAGAGCAGCAACTCCTCTTTCTATGGATCTTTTCTTACAGGGATCATTTCCTCTCTCCAGGCAGAGGACAACCCCAACTCAAATGTAATATTTCTTCCTATGAGTTGCAAGGCTTATTTTCAAAGAGAGTAGGTCTTTTTCTCTGGTAGATGAGCAAATCACAGCGACAGATCACTGCTAGCTGCTTGTGCAGCTCCCTGGTTTCTTTTACACTGCAAAACTGAAACTGAAACTCTCCAACAATCCAAGTCTCAAGACTGTCATGAATCTTTCTGGTTGCATGGAAACCAGTCTTATAGTCTGCACTCTTCAAACACCAAGCCTCGGCAGTCACTGTTCACAGAAAGTACTTTTTCTCAGTCTTAAAGGCACACAGACCTCTTAGTTTTAAAAGAAAACAGAACTCTTATGACAATAGATTGTGAACAGCTGTGGCCCAAGCACTGATCTTTGCAGTGTCCCACTAGTAACAGCCTGCCATCCTGAGAACGACCCGTTTATTCCTACTCTCTGTTTCCTGTCTGTTAGCCAATTCTCAATCCATTGCACTCTAATACCCCCAATCCTATGTGCTCTAATTGTGTTTACTAACCTCCTGTGTGTGACCTTATCAAAAGCCTTCTGAAAATCCACATACACCACATACACTGGCTCTCCTTTATCTATTCTACAAGTAACATCCTCAAAAAGCGCCAATATGTTTGTTAAACATGATTTCACTTTCATAAATCAATGTTGACTCTGCCTAATCATGCCATTATTTTCCAAGTGCCCAGTTATCACATCCTTTATAATAGATTCTAACATTTTCCCTACTACTGATGTCAACTAACAGGTCTGTAGTTTCCCATTTTCTCTCTCCCACCTTTCTTAAATACTGGGGTTACATCTGCTACTTTCAAGTCTGCAGGAGCCTTTCCATAATCGATAGAATCTTGAAAGATAGCCACAAATGCATCCATTATCTCTATAGCCACCACCTTCAATACACTGGGATGGAGCTCATCTGCTCCAGGCATTTATCAACCTTCAATCCAGTTAATTTATAGAGTATTTATTAATACTGTTAATACTATTATAATACTAATTACTACTATTTTAATACTAATTAATATTATTATAATACTAATTAATACTAATATAATACTATTAATACTAATTTCTTTCAGTTCTTCATTTCCATAGGTCCCTTGGTTCCTTAGTATTACTGGGAGATTTTCTGTATCTTCCACCATGAAGACAAACACAAAGTAGTTGTTTAGTTTCTCTGCCATTTCCTTACTCTCCATTATAGATACTCCTGTCTCTGCCTGCAATCGGCCCACGTTTGTCCTTACTAATCTTTTCCTTTTCACATACCTAAAGAAGCTTTTACAGTCTGCCTTTATGTTTCTTGCTAGCTTGTATTCATATTCTCTTTTCCCTTTCTTTATCAATTTCTTAGTCATCCTTGCTGTATTATAAATTGCTCCCAATTCAGGCTTATCACTTTTTCTGGCAACCTTATAAGCCACTTCCTTTGATCTGATGCAATCTTTAACTTCTTTTCTTAGCCATGCTTAAGGACAAGACAGAAATCTTGGTTACCAGGATAACAGAGAACCCAGATCAAAGACTTTTTCAAAAGCAGAGACTGTGGGGATAACACCTGAAGAACAATGGGTTTCACCTCCCTGACTTTCAGATCGTAAACAAGGAGTCAGTGATTCTGAGGATGTAAATGTGTATGGCAGC
This sequence comes from Heterodontus francisci, assembly GCF_036365525.1. NCBI lineage: Eukaryota > Metazoa > Chordata > Chondrichthyes > Heterodontiformes > Heterodontidae > Heterodontus > Heterodontus francisci. The sequence goes on from NC_090385.1 coordinate 11,586,129, forward strand.
TGCTAATGCCTGGAAACAATGAAAAGCCCAGGTGGCTCTGCTGAAGAAAGACCTGTGGACTTTGCATATTGGAAAAGGGCAATGGGCTATTAACTTTTGATTCCGATAAACTTAATAGCATTTTTGAAGGATATAAATGCTGTAAGAAAGGAGGCCAGTGGTTGCAGCCTCAGAGTAGGCTGCAAGGAAGAGAGAGAGGTAACACCTACTCTCAGAGAAGACTGATAGAGTGAAAGGCTTCAAAGATTTGAATAAAAGCAAAATACTGTGAATGCTGGAAATCTGAAATAAAAACAAGAAATGCTGGAAATACTCAGCAGGTCTGGCAGCATCTGTGGAGAGAGAAGCAGAGTTAACGTTTCAGGTCAGAGACATTTCTTCAAAACCGGCAAATACTAGAAATGTAAAAGGTTCAAAGATTTGAACCTGTTTTGAAAATTGCGGTTTGCGGAGAAGGGAAAGACCAACAGGATCACCAGGGATTGCCATATTCATGGACATCCTGGTCAAAATTACTTGGAGAAGTGAGCAAAGAGGAAATAAAACCGAAAGGTGCTGGAAATACTCAGCAGGTATGGCAGCATCTGCAGAGAGAGAAGCAAAGTTAATGTTTCAGATCAGTAACCTTTCATCAGAACGAAGATCTGGTTACCAGGTCACTGACCTGAAATGTTAACTTTGCTTCACTTTCCACAGATGCTGCCAGACCTGCTGAGTATTTCCAGCACTTTTTGGTTTTATTTCAGATTTCCAGCATCTGCAGTATTTTGCTTTTATTAAAGTGAGCAAAGAGGACATTGCCATTGAGAAAGGTCTGGGAGATCCAACCCATTCCAACTGGGAGGAGTTTGGGACGACATAGATTTTGCCATTAAGGAGGACTGTTTAACGAATAAATGTGGTATGAGGTTTTCGAGTGTGTTAATAAATGAAGAAAATACCTTTCGCTGTAATTTGGAATATTAGCTCATTACAGTGTACTGTTTAGTTAAAGATGATTTTTAGTTTAGTTGTTATAATAAAAGTCTGAAAACATGAAGTCTTGTCATGTGATTTGTTAAATTGCTGTTGGGAGTTCATATCTCATGTTTTAATGTTAATGGTCTCACTGAGGTCGTAACACTAAGGAAACAGTCCCAGACGTATTCCAAGAACCCTTCCCCATTATGACTACAAACATCTGAACCAGAGAGACTGCTAACCCAGTCTACCTTAAGGCAGTAGAGGTCCTGGACAAGCCTCTGCCCACCTCATTCAACCCCATCAAAATATCCTTCTATTTCTTTCTCCCCTATGCGCTTATCTAGCTTCTGCTTAACTGCATATATGCTACTCGCCTCAATGACTCCATATGGTTAATGAGTTCCACATTCCCACCACTCTCTGCTATGCATGACTCCAACCAATGGGAAGTTTGCCCCCAATCCCTATTCAATTTCACTTCAATTTTACTAGGGCTCCTTGATGCCACACTCGGTCAAATGCTGCCTTGATATCAAGGGCAGTGCTCTCACCTCACCTCTTGAATGTAGTTATTTTCTCCATGTTTAGGCTAAGACTGTAATAAAATGCAGGCCATCAGGTTCAGAGGATGTGCTGACTTTTTCATTTCTCCAGAACTATTTCTTTATTAATAATAATATCCCTAAAGTTCCTCACTATCACTGGATCCTTGGTTCCCCACTATTTGCAAAATGTTTTTCGTGTCTTCTACAGTGAAGACAGATACAAACTATTCATCTAATGTCTCTGCCATTTTTTATTTACTTATCATCATTTTCCCTGATTCTAGGAAAAAGGGCGTACATTTAGTTTTGCTACACTCTTCCTTTTTACATATTGATAGAAACTTTCTAAAACAATCTGTTTTTATTGCTGTTGCTATATAAATGCACAAAGTGTGACGAATAAGGTTGGTGAGCTACAAGCAAAATAGCTGTGTGGGAATATCATGTAGTAGCAATAACAGAAAGTGGCTTAAAAATGGTACAGACTGGATGCTTAATATTCAAGGATACAAGGTGTTCAGAAAAGATAGGGAAGGAAGCAAAGGAGATGGGCGGCAGTACTGATTAAGGAAAACATTGTAGTGTTGGAAAGAGAGGATGTTCTTGAGGGTATTACGACCTCAGTGAGACCATTAACGTTAAAATCCCCAGACCGATTGAAAGAATTACACAACAGGATTTCACATTTTAAGATTTTTATAGTTCTTACCCAACTCTGTGATTTCCCTGCAGATTTGCTCCTCCATATCTCTCTCTCTCACTATTTGGAGGCCTATAGAATACCCCCAGTCGTGTGATAATATGTTTAGGAACAAAGGAACGTAAAACCAGGAGTAGGCCATTCAACCCATCAAGCCTGCTCTGCCCTTCAATTAGATCATGGCTGATCATCTACCTCAATACCACTTTCACACGCTATCCCCATATCCCTTGATGTCATTAGTATCCAGATATCTATTGATTTCTGTCTTGAACATGCTCAAAGGCTGAGCTTCCATAGCCCTCTGGGGTAGAGAATTCCACAGATTCACCACCCTCTCAGTGAAGAACTTCCTCCTCATCTCACTCTTTAATGGCCTACCCCCTTTTCTGAGACAATGTCCCATGGTTCTAGACTCACCAGCCAGGGGAAACATCCTATCTCCACCCTATCACACCCAGTAAGAATTTTGTATGCTTCAATGAGATCACCTCTCATACGAACATACGAATTAGGAGCAGGAGTAGGCCACTCAGCCCTTCGAGCCTGCTCCGCCATTCAATAAGTTCATGGTTGAACTGATTACTCCACATTTCCACCTACCCCCGATAACCTTCCTCAATCTCTCCTCATAAGGCAATCCCACCATCCCAGGGATTAGTCTGGTGAACCTTTGTTACATTCCCTCAATGGCAAGTACATCCTTCTTAGATAAAGAGACCAAAACTGTACACATTACTCCACATGTGGTCTCATCAAGGCTCTACACAATTGCAGCAAGACATTTTTACTCCTGTATGCAAATTCCCTTGCAATGAAGACCAACACATCATTTGCCTTCCTAATTGCTTGCTGCACCTTCATGCTAGCTTTTAGTGACTCATGAACAAGGATACCCAGGTCCTGTTGGACATCAACACTTCCCAATCTCTCACCATTTAAGAAATACTCTGCATTTCTCATTTTCCTACCAAAGTGGATAACTTCACATTTTTCCACGTTTTATTCCATCTGCCATATTCTTGTCCATTCACTTAGCCTGTCTAAATTCCCCGAAGACCTTTGCATCCTCCTCACAACCCCACCTAGTTTTGTGTCATCAGCAAACTTGGAAATATTACTGTTATGACCGAGGCGGGAGGAGTGCACTGTTAATTCAGTCCCACTTCTCCACAGGTCATAACATATATTTAAATTTTCCCACTCACCGAAACAGGCAATCAGATACTCTATATTTCCCCAAAATAAAGCACACCAACCAGGTTTCTTTAATAAACAACAACATTATTAGATTATTATAAACCAAGTTTTAACCAATAATGAAGTAAAACATACACACAAATTGAAATATTAAAGCCCCTTATTTATCCTAGCCCTCACACACAAACACATACATACACAACCGGTTAACTGTGAAAAAAATAAAGGGATTTTTGTTTACAGCTGGTACAAAGAAATAGAAGGAGTTAAAAAAAAACACTTAGGCTGAAAGGAAGCTATGGAAAGATGTACTTTCTGATGGTTAGGCGTCCCAATTGTAAACAGGTGGCTGTCACTAGTGTCTTCCCAGAACAGTTCCTTCCAGGCGATTTTGAAGATCAGTTTGGGTAGGCTTTCTAAGAGATGCAGCTGCAGAAGCTCCAAGTTAGGTCTTACAACAGGAAGCGGCAATAAGGTTTTAGTTCCCATACATTCGATGCAAGAGTTCTTCAAAGATGCAGGATTTCTTTTCAAGAGAAAGGATTGAGCTGTCTTCTCCAGGCAGGTCAATAAGCAAAACTGGCATTTTTAACAGTTCAAATTGAAACTAAAACTTTTTCCAGAAGCAAGCCTTATTACAACCATAGATTTTGGCATGTCACTTCTTTGTAAACAACTCTCCAAGTCAAAAACAACACCTGCTGGGCTATTTGAAAACCTTCCAGTAACTGTAGCTCAAACTTTATGGTAACTTCTTTTTAAAAAAACCACAAAGTTCAGCCATCTCTTCAAGAGTCAAGATGAATCAATGCTCATAATTCAAATATAAGTTCTTAACACATATGTTACAGAAGAAATAGAAGCAATCTCGAAACAATTACATTTGGTCCCCACATCCAAATCATTGATATAGATTGTAAATAGTGGGGCCCAAACACTGATTCTTGTGGTACCCCACCAGTTACAGCCTGCCAACCTGAGAATGACCCGTTTATTCCTACTCTCTGTTTTCTGTCCCTCACCAATTCTTTATCCATGTCAGTCTATTACACCCAATCCCATGTGCTCTAATTTTGCTTACTAACCTGCTATGTGGGACCTTATCAAAAGCCTTCTGTAAGTCCAAATACACCAAATCCACTGGTTCCCCCTTATCTATTCTGCTAGTTACATCCTCAAAAACTCTAATAGGCCTGTCAAACATGATTTCCTTTCCATAAATCCATGTTGACTCTGCCCAATCCTACCATTATTTTCTAAGTGTCCAGTTATCACATCTTTTATAATAGATTCCAGTATTTTCCTACTATTGACGTCAGGCTAACAGGTCTGTAGTTCCCCATTTTCTGTCTCCCTCCTTTATTAAATAGTGGGGTTACATTTGCTACCTTCCAATCTGCAGGAACCGTTCCAGAATCTATAGAATTTTGGAAGACGATCTCCAATATAACCACTTTCTCTGCAGCCACCTCTTTCCACACTGAGCGCTGTAGATCATCAGGTACAGGGAATTTATCAACTTTCAGTCCCATTAATTTCTGCAGCACTTTTTTTACTAATACTAATTTCTTTCAGTTCCTTATCAACCATGATCTAATTGAATTGTGGAGCAGGTGGTTTACAAGCTGAATGGCCTACTGCTCCTTTGTTCCTATGTTCCTATTCTCACTACTCCCTAGATTGTCTAGTATTCCTGGGAGGTTTTTTAATGTGAGGAAACACCTTTTTACACAGCTAGTGGTAATGATCTGGAACTCGCTGCCGACGGGGATGATGGAAGTGGAGACGATGAATGATTTCAAAAGGAAATTGAATGGGCACTTGAGGGAAATAAACTTGCAGGGCTACAGGCATAGAGCGGAGGATTGGGACTGATGGGATTTCTCTACAGAAAGTTGGCCTGGACTTGATAGGCCGAATGGCTCCCTGACTCTAGTTAACTCTCGTATTTTGTTTTCTTTCTTTATCAATTTCCCGGCCATCCTCGGCTTTATAAATCTTGTATTTGTTGTTCAAATGAGTTACTGCTTCTCTCAAAACAACGAGGAAAGTTTCTTCTTTCTCACATAGTTTCAGTTCACCCATGAAATTCACATCTCTACTAAAATTGAGCAACCAGAGCCCTGAATGATACTCTGGACCATCTCGCACGGATGTCTCTGAGGTACAGCTGGCCCCAGCTATGAGAAATATAATTCCCTTTAAACGAACTAAAATCATCATAAATTAAAGACATGCATTTCCCATTTTGTCTCCATGACATTTAATGAGAACAAATAATAAAGCAAATGGGAATTAAGTGAAAGCCAGTGTGGTAATTTATTGACTTTCAAATGATTGCTTCCTGGATTGCAAATCCCAATAAACGCGCATAGCTCAGTGTTGAGGCTTATCCAATATAACCGGTGTTATATTAAAATCACTTTTCATTAAAAATCGTTCAGAATGAAATTTAATTCATTTGTAAAATATTTTATGTTCTAAGAACAAGCAGCCTGCTCTCAACACTTGATGGAACCCAATTCCAAATTCACTTTTGTACATTAAATAACCTTTACGTAAAATGACTGAACTCGAACAAGGCTTTTAGCCGATGTTTTTCATGGTGGCGATATAATCTAACATTGTATAGAAATGGTAGGATTCCAAATGAGATCTGCAAGATGCTTTCCAGGAAAAGGGTCATCCCAGTTTAGAAGATGCAATAGATCAGAGACTTCCATCCTTTTGGAACTGGTGCCTTGATGCATGCATTAAAACTAGTGAGTGGGTTGCACAGCTTAGTGCTGTATTTGATCCGAGATGAATTTCCAGCCACATATCTGATCTGACTGCAAGACCACCTACTTACAGCTCAGTAACATTGCCTGATCCTGCCCTGGCTCATCTGCTGCTAAAGCCATCATTCATACATTTATTACCTCTAGACTTGACTGTTCCCATGCTCTTCTGGATGGTCTCCCATCTTTCACCATACATAAACTCTGCTGCCCATATCTGAACTCACACCATGGACTAGATTTTCAATATCCGCCTGGGCTGGGCACGCAGGTGGGCAGGAGCTAAAAATAGCCCCGGCAGCCAGCATGCAGGTTCCGAGCTTCATCCTACCTGTGGGCCATTTTTGCAGAGGCGGCATCGGGGGGGGTGGGGGGGGAGGGTGCGGCAGGGCTACCACCAACATGCGGGGGGTGGGGGGGGAAGGGGTGGGTGGCTGCTTCAGCTCTTTAAGGGCCACCTGAGGCCAATTAAAGGAGGCCAACTGGGATTTTCCACTCAGCCTCCAGGTTCCCACTGGTGATGGGGGCCAGCCAAGGTGCCTGGAAGCAGCTTCCCAATGGCAGGTCTGGGGGCCAGCACTCCAGGCAGGCCTAGAGACCCTCCCTGCTAGCCTGGATGCAGGAGCAGCTACAAGACAACCTGTAGAGGGGATTCCTCCCCACCATCCCCCCGCACCCCCCTCCCCCCCACCCACAGAGGTGGCCTGGCTGCAAAATCCATTTTTTAAATTTAGATTTGAAAATGCTAGAGAGTGCCTCCATATTGAAGTGCACTCCCTCTTACTTACCTTCCATCACAACCTGCTGCTCCTTTCAACTTGGAAGGACTCTGATTGGCTTGCCTGGATCCAGGCAAATTAAGGGGGTGTCCTGTAAATATCACAATGAGGGTTTCCTCTCGGGGGCGGGTTCAGCACCCAGAAACAGTCCTGACCTCTGTTTCCAGCCTGCGGAGGGAAAATCCAGTCCCGTGTCTTGCTCAGTAGTCATCCCTGTCCTCACTCACCTCTATTGGCTCCTGGTCCAACAAACCCTTGATGTTAAAATTCTCATCCTCGTTTTCAAATCCCTACATGGTTTTGCTGCTCCCTATCTCTCACATCTTCTGGCCCTAATACCCTCCAACCACTCTGCGCTCCTCCAATTTTGGCCTCTTGCACATCCCAATTTTAATCATTCCACCATTGGCAGCTTTGCCTTCAGCTTTGCCTCAGCCCTCAGCTCTGGAATTCCCTCCCTAAACCTCTCCACCTCTCTCAATCTCTCTCCTCCTTTAAGAAGCTCCTGGAAGCCTACCTGTTTGACCAAGCTTGCGGTCATCTGTGCGAATATCTCCTCATGAGGCTTGGTGTCAAATTTTATTTGATATTAATTCCGGTGAAGCTCCTTGGGGCATTTTGCTACATATGAGGCATTCCAGAAATGTAAGTTGCTGTTTCAGTTTATTGTCTGAGTTGTCCGGTCACAGAACAGCACAAGACACCATACTCAATATATCGAGACATAATCAACCTAGACTCTGGGACCAGCAGAGTACATCAGGGGAGAGAGGGAGAGAGAGAGAGAGAGAGAGAGAAAGAGGGAGACAGTTTAAAACAGTGCGGGAACTCGAGGTGTGGCATCACAGGAAAGTTGTAATTTGATAGGCTGGTGAGTATTTAGCTATTTTGCTCATTTATCTTTCAAAACTCAGGTAATTTATCAGTAATTGTAAGCTGTTATCAGTATTAGTAAAGTTTAGTAATTAGTAAGTTGATTGGCTGGTAAATGCTTTGTGTAAGGTACTACGGGTTAAATTTTTCCAGTTTGCCGCTGGCGTGCGAGCTTCAAAAACAGTGCGGTGCATGTGCGAGATGTGGACCGCAGAGCCACCACAATGTTTAGCACAGCGGCTCATTTACATGGCCAGGGCAGTCCAACCGCCCCCAATGACATGGAGGAGGCGGGCACTCCATCCCTGCCAACGGCTTCCGGCGCCACTGCGCAGGCACCAGTGCCATTTTTAAAGGGCTTAGAGCCCTTACTGACATTTAAAATTTTTAAAGCAACAGTGCATTTCACAATATTAAAAATGATTGCAGAAATCTTTCCAGCCCCTCTCCCACACCCCACCCTCGGTCGCCTTGCATATCATTCCTGCCCTCTTGCCCCACCAAAATACTTACCTTGAGTATCTGACCTACCCTCTTCCAAACTTCAGAAACTTTTACCTTTACCCCTTCCCATCATGCCCTCGGCCAATCAGGTCAGTTTTTTTCCCTCTTCCCCCATCCCACACTGAAATTCCTACGTCCTTCCCCCTCCTCACCAGTGTCCCACATCGGCTCACCATTCGGCGATCGGAATGCGCAGGAGTGCAGGCTGACGATGGTAATATGGAAGCAGGATGCTCGGCGCGATGAGGTAGTAATTATTCCATGATTTTAATAAATTAACATATTGTAATGATGGTCCTATCGCCCCCAACCGGCGGCGGGGGTGGGGTCCTCCATGAGGCCTCACTGATGCCGGTAATATTCGGTGGGGCCTACCCAGCGTTGAAACCCATGGCAGGCTTCTCCCAGAAGCATTTTCTGGGCCCCCTGCTACGATCCCCGACATCAGGGGCCTGGTAAAATCCAGCCCAATGTGTTAATAGCCAGCTTAGGACATGGGGGTTGTGGAAGATCTATAAACAATAAGAACTAAAACTTTAAAACTTTAAAACCTAAAACACATACCTGTGTAATCAAGAAACATACAATTCTTAGTTGTAGGTGGTACTAGCATTTAAATAAGCACAGTAAATTGCAGTATACATAGGAATTATTCCAAGTTAATTAAGAAAATAATTAAAGTAAATTAACTAAATAGCATAAGTAACAATGGCAGAACAGGTTTTGTGTTGCAGCTGTGGAATGTGGGATCTCCTGGATGCCAATGCGAACCAGGACAACGATGTCTGCAGAAAGCGTAAGCAGCTAGAGGAATTCCGAATCAGGATTATAGATCTGGAAGTCCAACTGCAGACACTACACAACATCAGGGAGGGGGAGAGATACCCGGACACTTTGCACCAGATGACGGTCACACCCCTTAGAATAGGGTCGCCTGTTTTGGCCAGCGGTGAGGGACAGGAGGATGTGACCATGAGTGAGGCAAGTAAAGGGACCGAGCAGACAGTAGTGGAGGAGCCTCAGCCTCAGGGGTGGGGGGGAAGCAAACAGGAAAGTAGTTGTAGTAGGGGACAGTATAGTGAGGAAGATTGATACTGTTATCTGCAGCAAAGAGCAAGAGTCTAGAAGGCTGTGTTGCCCGCCCGGTGCCAGGGTTCGGGACATCTCTTCAGGGTTGGAGAGGAACTTACATTGGGAGGGAGAGGATCGAGTCATTGTGGTCCATGTAGGCACCAATGACATAGGCAGGACAAGGAAAGAGGTTCTGCGTAGTCAATAAGAGGAACTAGACACCAAATTAAGAAGCAGAACCTCAAAGGTAATAATCTCTGCGTTATTACCTGAGCCACATGCAAGTTAGCATAGGGCAAATAAGATTCGAGAAATGAATGCATGGTTCAAAGACTGGTGTGCTAGAAGTAGGTTTCTGGTTTGTGAGGCACAGGCACCAGTACTGGGGAAAGTGGAGGGCTGTACCATTGGGATGGCCTACACCTGAACCGTGCTGGGACTGTTCTAATGAGCCGCATAACTACGGAAGCAGAGAGGATTATAAACTAAATAGTGGAGGCAAGGGATCAAATTTGGGAAGATGTGGCAAATCAAAGAGTAAAGACAAGGTAAAAAAGAAAGGTATTAATATAGGAAATGATAAACAGACCGTAACGGGAAGGGACAAGAGTACAAATCTAAGAGTAAATCAGCAGACAAGGCTAGAGATTACAAAAATAATAAAAGGACAAAACTAAAGGCTCTGTATCTGAATGCATGTAGCATTCGAAACAAAACAGATGAACTAATAGTTCAAATAGAAATAAATAAGCACGATCTGATAGCCATTACAGAGACATGGCTGCAGGATGACATAGATCGGGACCTGAAAGTTGAAGGGTACATGACATTTAGGAAGGACAGAAAGCGAGGAAAAGGTGGAGGAGTGGCTCTGTTAATTAATGATGGTATTGGCACAATAGAGAGGAATGACCAGGATGTAGAAGCAGTTTGGGTAGAGATGAGAGATCATAAAGGCAATAAGTCACTTGTGGGAATGGTGTACAGGCCCCCTGACAGTAACCACATGGTAGGATGGGTATCTGCCTGCCGCAGATGCTTCTGTCTATGACTGTATTGGTAGGAGTGACCACCGCACAGTCCTTGTGGAGACGAAGCCCCGCCTTCACATTGAGGATATCGTCCAGCGTGTTGTGTGGCACTATCACCGTGCTAAATGGGATAGATTTCGAACAGATCTAGCAATGCAAAACTGGGCATCCATGAGGCACTGTGGGCCATCAGCAGCAGCAGAATTGTACTCAGCCACAATCTGTAACCTCATGGCCCAGCATATCCCCCACTCTACCATTACCATCAAGCCAGGAGACCAACCCTGGTTCAATGAAGAATGCAGGAGGGCATGCCAGGAGCAGCACCAGGCATACCTCAAAATGAGGTGTCAACCTGGTGAAGCTACAACACAGGACTACCTGCATGCCAAACTGCATAAGCAGCATGCAATAGACAGAGCTAAGCTATCCCATAACCAACGGATCAGATCTAAGTTCTGCAGTCCTGCCACATCCAGTCATGAATGGTGATGGACAATTAAACAACTAACTGGAGGAGGTGGCTCCACAAATATCCCCATCCTCAATGATGGGGGAGCCCAGCACATCAGTACAAAAGATAAGGCAGGAGCATTTGCAACAATATTCTGCCAGAAGTGCCGAGTTGATGATCCATCTCGGCCTCCTCCTGAAGTCCCCAGCATTACAGATGCCAGACTTCAGCCAATTCAATTCACTTCACGTGATATCAAGAAACAACTGAAGGCACTGGATACTGCAAAGACTATGGGTCCTGACAATATTCCGGCAATAGTACTGAAGACCTGTGCTCCAGAACCTGCCGCACCCCTAGCTAAGCTGTTCCAGCATAGCTACAACACTGGCATTTACCCGGCAATGTGGAAAATTGCCCAGGTATGTCCTGTACACAAAAAGCAGGACAAGTCCAACCCAGCCAATTAGTGCCTTATCAGCCTACTCTCAATCATCAGTAAAGTGATGGAAAATATCATCAACAGTGCCATCAAGCAGCACTTGCTTAGCAATAACCTGCTCAGTGATGCTCAGTTTGGGTTCCGCCAGGGCCACTCAGCTCCTGACCTCATTACAGCCTTGGTTCAACCATAGACAAAAGAGCTGAACTCAAGAGGTGAGGTGAGAGTGACTGCCCTTGGCATCAAGGCAGCATTTGACCGAGTATGGCATCAAGGAGCCCTAGCAAAACTGGAGTAAATGGGAATCGGGGGAAAACTCTCTGCTGGTTGGAGTCATACCTAGCGCAAAGGAAGATGGTTGTGGTTGTTGGAAGTCAATCATCTGAGCTCCAGGACATCACTGCAGGAGTTCCTCAGGGTGGTGTCCAAGGCCCAACCATCTTCAGCTGCTTCATCAATGACCTGCCTTCAACCATAAGGTCAGAAGTGGGGATGTTCGCTGATGATTGCACAATGTTCAGCACCATTCACGACTCCTCAAATACTGGAGCAGTCCATGTAGAAATGCAGCAAGACCTGGACAATATCCAGGCTTCGGCTGATAAGTGGCAAGTAACATTTGCACCACACAAGTGCAATGACCATCTCCAACAAGAGAGAACCTAACCATCTCCCCTTGACATTCAATGGAATTACCATCGCTGAATCCTCCACTATCAACATCCTAGAGGCTACCTTTGATCAGAAACTGAACTGGAGTAGCCATATAAATACTGTGGCTACAAGAGCAGGTCAGAGGCTAGGAATCCTGCGGTGAGTAACTCACTTCCTGACACCCCAAAGCCTGTCCACCATCTACAAGGCACAAGTCAGGAGTGTGATGGAATACTCTCCACTTGCCTGGATGGGTGCAGCTCCAACAACACTCAAGAAGCTCGACACCATCCAGAACAAAGCAGCCCGCTTGATTGGCACCCCATCTACAAACATTCACTCCCTCTACAACCGACGCACAGTGGCAGCAGTGTGTACCATCTACAAGATGCACTGCAGCAACGCACCAAGGCTGCTTAGAAAGCACCTTCCAAACCCACGACCTCGACCTCCTCGAAGGACAAGAACAGCAGACGCATGGGAATACCACCACCTGCAAGTTCCCCTCCAAGTCACACACCATCCTGACTTGGAAATATCATCGCCGTTCCTTGACGTTCACTGGGTCAAAATCCTGGAACTCCCTTCCTAACAGCTCTCTGGGTGTACTTATGTAGATAGTCCGACTAGGGATGGGGCCATTCTGGACCTGGTACTGGGGAATGAGCCCGGCCAGGTGGTCGAAGTTTCAGTGGGGGAGCATTTCGGGAGCAGTGACCATAATTCCATAAGTTTTAAGGTACTTGTGGATAAGGATCAGAGTAGTCCTCGGGTGAAGGTGCTAAATTGGGGGAAGGCTGATTATAATAATATTCGGCAGGAACTGAAGAACTTAGATTGGGGGCAGCTGTTTGAGGGTAAATCAACATCTGACATGTGGGAGTCTATCAAACGTCAGCTGATTAGAATCCAGGACCAGCATGTTCCTGTGAGGAAGAAAGACAAGTTTGGCAAGTTTCGGGAAGCTTGGATAACACGGGATATTGTGAGCCGAGTCAAAAAGAAAAAGGAAGCATTTGTAAGGGCTGGAAGGCTAGGAACAGATGAAGTACTTGAGGAATATAAAGACAGTAGGAAGGAACTTAAGCAAGGTGTTAGGAGGGCTAAAAGGGGTCATGAAAAGTCATTGGCAAACAGGATTAAGGAAAATCCCAAGGCTTTTTATACATATATAAAGAGCAAGAAGATAACCAGGGAAAGGGTTGGCCCAATCAAGTACAGAGATGGGAATCTATGCGTGGAGTCAGAGGAAATGGGTGAGGCGCTAAATGAGTACTTTGCATCAGTATTCACCAAGGAGAAGGACATGGTGGATGATGAGCCCAGGAAAGGGAGTGCAGATAGTCTCAGTCATCTCATTATCAAAAAGGAGGAGATGTTGGGTGTCTTGCAAAGCATTAAGGTAGATAAGTCCCCAGGGCCTGATGGGATCTACCCTAGAATACTGAGGGAGGCAAGGGAAGAAATTGCTGGGGCCTTGACAGAAATCTTTGCATCCTCATTGGCTACAGGTGAGGTCCCAGAGGACTGGAGAATAGCCAATGTTGTTCCTTTGTTTAAGAAGGGTGGTAAGGATAATCCAGGAAATTATAGGCCGGTGAGCCTTACGTCACTGGTGGGGAAACTATGACAGAGGATTCTTCGGGACAGGATTTACTCCCATTTGGAAACAAACAAACTTATTAGCGAGAGGCAGCATGGTTTTGTGAAGGGGAGGTCGTGTCTTACTAATTTGATTGAGTTTTTTGAGGAAGTGACGAAGATGATTGATGAGGGAAGGGCGGTGGATGTTGTCGATATGGACTTTAGTAAAGCCTTTGACAAGGTCCCGCATGGCAGACTGGTGCAAAAGGTGAAGTCACACGGGATCAGAGGTGAGCTGGCAAGATGGATACAGAACTGGCTCAGTCACAGAAGACAGAGGGTAACAGTGGATGGGTGTTTTTCTGAATGGAGGGATGTGATGAGTGGTGATCAACAGGGATCAGTGCTGGGACCTTTGCTGTTTGTAGTATATATAAATGAATTGGAGGAAAATGTAGCTGGTCTGATTAGTAAGTTTGCGGACGACACAAAGGTTGGTGGAGTTGCGGATAATGATGAGGATTGTCAGAGGATACAGCAGGATATTGATTGGTCGGAGACTTGGGCAGAGAAATGGCAGATTCTGGTCGCCACACTACCAGAAGGACGTGGAGGCTTTGGAGAGGGTACAGAGGAGATTTACCAGGATGTTGCCTGGTCTGGAGGGTATTAGCTATGAGGAGAGATTGGAAAAACTCGGATTGTTTTCACTGGAACGACGGAGGTGGAGGGGCGACATGATCGATGTTTACAAAGTTATGAGCGGCATGGACAGAGTGGATAGTCAGAAGCTTTTTCCCAGGATGGAAGAGTCAGTTACTAGGGGACATAGGTTTAAGGTGCGAGGGGCAAAGTTTAGAGGGGATGTGCGAGGCAAGTTCTTTACACAGAGGGTGGTGAGTGCCTGGAACTTGCTGCCAGGGGAGGTGGTGGAAGCAGATACGATAGCGACGTTTAAGAGACATCTTGACAAATATATGAATAGGAAGGGAATAGAGGGATATGGGCCCCGGAAGTGCAGAAGGTGTTAGTTTAGGCAGGCATCAAGATCGGCGCAGGCTTGGAGGGCCGAATGGCCTGTTCCTGTGCTGTACTGTTCTTTGTGCTTTGTTCTACCTCACATGGACTGCAGCGGTTCAAGAAGGCAGCTCACCGCCACTTTCTCAAGGGCAATTAGGGATGGGCAATAAATGCTGGCTTAGCCAGTGACGCCCACATCCCATGAATTAATTTTTAAAAAAGCATGGGAGCTTGTTAGAATGGTACAGCAATAATCATGGGGGATTTTAATGTACATATTGACTGGAAGAATCAAATGGGCAAAGGCAGTCAAGATGAGATGTTCATAGAAATTTTTGGGATAGTTTCTTAGAACAGCATGTTATGGAGCCAACCAGAGAGCAGGCTATACCAGAGCTGGTATTGTGCAACGACATAGGATTGATTCATGATCTCTTAGTGAAAGCGCCTCTAGGTAGCAGCGATCATAATATGTGCAAATTTTGCATTCAGTTTGAGGGAGAGAAGTGTGGGCTAAGACTAATATTTTAAACTTAAATATGTGTAATTATGAGGGCATGAAAGCAGAGCTAGCTCAAGTGAACTGGCAAATTAGGTTAAGGGATAGATCAATAGAGATGCTGTTACATTTCAGGGGATATTTCAGAATATAGAGAGAAGATACATTCCAATGAGAACTAAAAATTCCAAGGGTCCATGGTTAACTGAAACAGTTAAAGATAGTATCAAAACTGAAGAAAAAGCATATGATTGCGTAAAGATGGGCGGCAGGTCATAAAATTTGACAGAATATAAAAACAGCAAAGAATAACTAAAAGTTGAATAAGGAGGGAGAAATTAGAGTGCAAGAGAAAGCTATCTAGAAATATAAAAACAGATAGTGAGAGTTTCTAAAGATATTTTAAAAAATAGAGTTAACAAAGTGAGCATTGCTCCTCTAGAAATCGAGTCTGGGGAATTAATAAGGGAAAATAGCAGATGGCAGATGAACTGAACAGGTATTTTGCATTGGTCTTCACCATAGAGGATACAAGTAACATCCCAGAAATAGCTGTAAATCTGGAAATGGAAGAGAGGGAGGAACGCAAGAAAATTACAATCACCAGGGAAGTGGTACTGAGCAAATTGTTGGAGCTACGGGCTGACAAGTCCCCGGGTCCTGATGGACTTCATCCTCGGGTCTTAAAAGAATTGGCTGGTGAGTTAGTTGATGTGTTGGTTTTAATTTTCCAAAATTCCCTAGATTTGGGGAAGGTTCCATTAAATTGGAAAATAGCAAATGTGACTCCTTTAGTCAAAAAGTGAGGGACACAGAAGGCAGAAAACTACAGGCCAGTTCGCTTAACATCTGCCATAGGGAAAATGTTAGAAGCTATTATTAAAGACGTTATAGCTGGGCACTTAGAAAAATTCAAGGGAATCAGACAGAGTCAACATGGTTTTGTGAAAGGGATATCATGTTTAACTAACTTATTGGAAATATTTGAAGAAGTAACATGTGCTGTGGATAAAGGGGAATTGGTGCCACATCAAAGGTTATTGTAGAAAATAAAAGCTCATGATGTTGGAGGTAACATATCGGCATGGATGGAAGATTGGCTAGCTAACAGGAAACAGAGCGTAGGCATAAATGGGTCATTTTCTAGTTGGCAAGATGTAATGAATGGTTTGCCACAGGGATCTGTGTTGGGCCTCAACTTTTTACAATTTATATAAATGAGTTGGTTGAAGGGAACGAAGGTATGGTTGCTAAATTTGCTGATCACACAAAGACAGGTGGGAAAATGGATTGTTAAGTGAATATAAGGAGGCTACAAAGCAATATAGATAGGTTAAGTGAGTCGGCAAAGATCTGTCAAAAGGATAATAATGTGGGAAAATGTGAAATTGTCCATTTTAGCAGGAAGAATGAAAAAGAAGCATATTATCTAAATGGTGAGAGATTGCACAGCTCTGAGATGCAGAGGGATCTGGGTATCCTATTGCGCGAATTGCAAAAGGTTAGTATGCAGGTATAGCAGATAATTAGGAAAGCTAATAGAATGTTATCATTTATTGCAAGTGAATTGAATACAAAAGTAGGGAGGTTATGCTTCAGTTATACAGGACATTGATGAGACCACATCTGGAGTACTGTGTAAAGTATTCGTCACCTTATTTAAGGAAGGATGTAACCGCATTGGAAGCAGTTCTGGTCAAATTGGCAGCCTGATCAGTGGTTCACTCTGTTTCTTTCTCTTTTCTCTCTTTCACTTTGTCTCTATTTCTGTCTCTCTCTCTTTCCCCGCTCTGTCCCTGTCTCTCTGTCTTTCTCTGTCTCTTAACCTCCTTTTTGCAGCGGCGACAGGGTGGCAGCTGGGTAAGTAAGTCCTATATATTTGGGCAGCGGCTGAACCCGAGACACTACACCTGTAGTGTCTCCCACCCGCCCTCCTCCTCTAACCAAAAAAAAAGGACTCGGTGGTGTGCAGATAAGGTAAGGCTTTTTCTATTTATTTTTTTTTCGAGTGATTGGTAAAAACTTTTTGTTCCTTTTTCATTTATTTAAATTAAGACTAAGTTAAGCTTAAGATTAAAAATGGCAGGAGATCTCAGATCTCCGCGATGCTGAGGAGGTCGTGGATAGCACGTTTAGCGAATTGGTCACACCGCAGATTAGGATTGCTGAGGGTGAAAGGGAATGGGTGACCAAAAGGCAGAGAAAGAGCAGGAAGGCAGTGCAGGTGTCCCCTGCGGTCGTCTCCCTCCAAAACAGGTATACCGTTTTGGATACTGTTGAGGGAGATGGCTCACCAGGGGAAGGCAGCAGTAGCCAGGTTCATGGCACCGTGGCTGGCTCTGCTGTTCGGAAGGGCGGGAAAAAGAGTGGAAGGGCTATAGTCATAGGGGATTCGATTGTAAGGGGAGTAGATAGGCGGTTCTGTGGTCGAAAACGAGACTCCCGAATGGTATGTTGCCTCCCAGGTGCACGGGTCAGGGATGTCTCAGATCGGCTGCAGAACATTCTGAAAGGGGAGGGTGAACAGCCAGTTGTCGTTGTGCACATAGGCACCAATGATATAGGTAAAAAGCTGGATGAGGTCCTACAAGAAGAATTTAGGGAGTTAGGAGCCAAGTTAAAAAGTAGGACCTCAGAGGTAGTAATCTCAGGATTGCTACCAGTGCCACGTGATAGTCAGAGTAGAAATGAAAGAATAGTCAGGATGAATGCATGGCTTGAGAGATGGTGCAGGAAGGAGGGGTTCAAAGTTTTGGGACATTGGGACCGGTTCTGGGGGAGGTGGGACTATTACAAATTGGACGGTCTACACCTGGGCCAGACTGGAACCAATGTCCTTGGGGGTGCTTTTGCTAACGCTGTTGGGGAGGGTTTAAACTAATGTGGCAGGGGGATGGGAACCAAATGAGGAGGTCAGTGGACAGTAAGGAGGTAGTAACTAAAGCCTGTAAGGAACTTGATAATGAAGTCAGCGTGACTAAGGGGAAGAGTAGACAGGGAGCAGATGATGAACGCAAAGGGACTGATGGTCTGAGGTGTATTTGTTTTAATGCAAGAAGTGTAGTAGGTAAGGCAGATGAACTTAGGGCTTGGATTAGTACCTGGGAGTATGATGTTATTGCTATTACTGAGACTTGGTTGAGGGAAGGGCATGATTGGCAACTAAATATCCCAGGATATCGATGCTTCAGGCGGGATAAAGAGGGAGGTAAAAGGGGTGGAGGAGTTGCATTACCGGTCAAAGAGGATATCACAGCTGTGCTGAAGGAGGGCACTATGGAGCAGTGAGGCAATATGGGCAGAACTCAGAAATAGGAAGGGTGCGGTAACAATGTTGGGGCTGTACTACAGGCCTCCCAACAGCGAGCGTGAGATAGAGGTACAAATATGTAAACAGATTATGGAAAGATGTAGGAGCAACAGGGTGGTGGTGATAGGAAATTTTAATTTTCCCAACATTGACTGGGATTCACTTAGTGTTAGAGGTCTAGATGGAGCAGAATTTGTAAGGAGCATCCAGGAGGGTTTTCTAGAGCAGTATGTAAATAGTCCAACTCGGGAAGGGGCCATACTGGCCCTGGTGTTGGGGAATGAGCCCAGCCAGGTGGTTGAAGTTTCAGTCGGGGACTACTTTGGGAATAGTGATCACAATTCCATAAGTTTTAGAATACTCATGGACAAAGACGAGAGTGGTCCTAAAGGAAGAGTGCTAAATTGGGGGAAGGCCAACTATACCAAAATTCGGCAGGAGCTGGGGAATGTAGATTGGGAGCAGCTGTTTGAAGGTAAATCCACATTTGATATGTGGGAGGCTTTTAAAGGGAGGTTGATTAGCGTGCAGGAGAGACATGTTCCTGTGAAAATGAGGGATAGAAATGGCAAGATTAGGGTACCATGGATGACAGGTGAAATTGTGAGACTAGCTAAGAGGAAAAAGGAAGCATACATAAGGTCTAGGAGGCTGAAGAAAGAGGAAGCTTTGAAAGAATATCGGGAATGTAGGACCAATCTGAAATGAGGAATTAAGAGGGCTGAAAGGGGTCATGAAATATCTTTAGCAAACAGGGTTAAGGAAAATCCCAAAGCCTTTTATTCATATATAAGGAGCAAGAGGGTAACTAGAGAAAGGATTGACCCACTCAAGGACAAAGGAGGAAAGTTATGCGTGGAGTCAGAGAAAATGGGTGAGATTCTAAACGAGTACTTTGCATCGGTATTCACCGAGGAGAGGAACATGACGGATGTTGAGGTTAGGGACAGATGTTTGATTACTCTCGGTCAAGTCGGCATATGGAGGGAGGAAGTGTTGGGTATTCTAAAAGGCATTAAGGTGGACAAGTCCCCAGGTCCGGATGGGATCTATCCCAGGTTACTGAGGGAAGCGAGAGAGGAAATAGCTGGGGCCTTAACAGATATCTTTGCAGCATCCTTAAACACGGGTGAGGTCCCGGAGGACTGGAGAATTGCTAATGTTGTCCCCTTGTTTAAGAAGGGTAGCAGGGATAATCCAGGTAATTATAGACCGGTGAGCCTGACGTCAGTGGTAGGGAAGCTGCTGGAGAAGATACTGAGGGATAGAATCTATTCCCATTTGGAAGAAAATGGGCTTATCAGTGATAGGCAACATGGTTTTGTGCAGGGAAGGTCATGTCTTACCAACTTAATAGAATTCTTTGAGGAAGTGACAAAGTTGTTTGATGAGGGAAGGGCTGTAGATGTCATATACATGGACTTCAGTAAGGCGCTTGATAAGGTTCCCCATGGTAGGCTGATGGAGAAAGTGAAGTCGCATGGGGTCCAGGGTGTACTAGCTAGATGGATAAAGAACTGGCTGTGCAACAGGAGACAGAGAGTAGTAGTGGAAGGGAGTTTCTCAAAATGGAGACGTGTGACCAGTGGTGTTCCACAGGGATCCGTGCTGGGACCACTGTTGTTTGTGATATACATAAATGATTTGGAGGAAAGTATAGGTGGTCCGATTAGCAAGTTTGCAGACGACACTAAGATTGGTGGAGTAGCAGATAGTGAAGGGGACTGTCAGAGAATACAGCAGGATATAGATAGATTGGAGAGTTGGGCAGAGAAATGGCAGATGGAGTTCAATCAAGGCAAATGCGAGGTGATGCATTTTGGAAGATCCAATTCAAGAGTGAACCACACAGTAAATGGAAAAGTCCTGGGGAAAATTGATTAACAGAGAGATTTGGGTGTTCAGGTCCACTGTTCCCTGAAGGTGGCAACGCAGGTCAATAGAGTGGTCAAGAAGGCATACGGCATGCTTTCCTTCATCGGACGGGGTATTGAGTACAAGGGTTGGCAGGTCATGTTACAGTTGTATAAGACTTTGGTTCGGCCACATTTGGAAAACTGCGTGCAGTTCTGGTCGCCACATTACCAAAAGGATCTAGACAGATACATGAATGGGCAGGAAGAAAAGAGATACAGAACCTTAGAAAATAGGCGACATGTTTAGAGAGAGGATCTGGATCGGCGCAGGCTTGGAGGGCCGAAGGGCCTGTTCCTGTGCTGTAATTATCTTTGTTCTTTGTTTTTCTTTGATGTAGATGCTTTGGAGAGGGTGCAGAGGAGGTTCACCAGGATGTTGCCTGGTATGGAGGGCGCTAGCTATGAAGAGAGGTTGAGTAGATTAGGATTATTTTCATTAGAAAGACGGAGGTTGAGGGGGGACCTGATTGAGGTGTACAAAATCATGAGAGGTATAGACAGGGTGGATAGCAAGAAGCTTTTTCCCAGAGTGGGGGATTCAATTACTAGAGGACACAAGTTCAAAGTGAGAGGGGAAAAGTTTAGGGGGGATATGCGTAGAAAGTTCTTTACGCAGAGGGTGGTGGGTGCCTGGAACGCGTTGCCAGTGGAGGTGGTAGACGCGGGCACGATAGCGTCTTTTAAGATGTATCTAGACAGATACATGAATGGGCAGGAAGCAAAGAAATACAGACCCTTAGAAAATAAGCGACATGTTTAGATGGAGGATCTGGATCGGCGCAGGCTTGGAGGGCCGAAGGGCTTGTTCCTGTGCTGTAATTTTCTTTGTTCTCTTTGTTCTTTGTTCTATGGATGGAATTTTACGTTGGGCGGGAGGCCCCGCCCACCAGCCAAAAGGTCGGGGACTAGCCTGCCTCCGCCGGGCCTGGGGAGCCATGCCAGGACTTTTTGCTCCCCAGGCTCTTAATTGGACTTGGGCGGGACTTCCAACTGTCTGAGGCAGGAAGTCCCACCTCCAAGAGCTGCCAGGCAATCAGCAGGTCAGCAGCTCTTAGTTCCAGCAGCGCTACTAGGAACGATGGCCATTACTGGTACTGCACCCAGCCAACAGCAGGATTGTGGACATCAGCCCCGGAAGAGTGGTCGGTTTTGGGGCCTTGCCAGAGACAATTGGCTGGGCCCCTCCGAGACAAGGATGGTAGGTTGGGAGTGAGGACTTTATTTCAGTGTGGGCAGTTGGTGCTTCAGGGGGGAGCCCTTTGTGGGGCACAGGGTGCCCGATCAGAAGGGCACACCCTCAGCCCACAAGGAGGGCTTAAGATTGACAGTTAATTGGCCATTCAAGGGCCTTGAGTGGCCTGGGGTGACTGAGCCATTTTTTGCCTCCACCACCACTCATAAAATTACAACGGGGGTGGGAAGGCGTTGGGAATGCACCCCCCGCCCCCCCATCTCCCACTCCCCCCCCACCCACCTCCTGCAGGGACATAAAATTCCGGCCCATGTCTCTCTCACGCTGTCTCTGTCTCTCTGAATCTCCCTGTCTCTCTCTGCCCCTCCACCTCTCTGTCTCTTTCTCTTTCTTGTCTTTTTCTGCCTCTGTCTCTCTTTCTCTTTCACACAAACACCCTCTCTCCACCTCACTTTCTTGCTCTGTTTCTCCCTCTTTTCTGTCTTTCCCTCCATCCCTCACTGTCTCTCCATCGCTCTCACTCCCCTTCTCTCTGTTTCTCTGTACCGTTGTCTTGTGATCTGTCATGAATCTCTACAATGGTAGGGGGAGCAAACAAAAAGGAATAGGTCACAGTGTTCAAAGGTTTTCCATATTTGTTGAGATATGTAGCTGGTCTCTTTTTGTTTGGCTTGGGAATTTTTTTCGGTTGGAAGCATTTGAATATTTTTCATTAGCTCAGGTTTTACATTCACTGTGGACATGTCACTTGCTTTTGCCCTCTAGCCACACTGGATGCAAAATCTATTTTAATTATAATGCTCCTGAACTTACAATGTGTGACACTAGCAGACAAAGATTTAATGTGTTTGTGTGAAACTCCTCTCTGCTATTTCAGCAGAGATGCCAATCTATTCCAAATAAACACATTGACACATCTACTAAAATATCGGAGAGCGAAATTTCAGACAGATGCTCCGTCTGCTTGTATCCTACAGTGTAACTACAGAGCCATAGATATTTAGAAAGCTAATATCACTTGAAACCATGAAGAGCCAATACTCCTTAAGGCACTATTTTCATGCTGGCTACTGTTATAAATCAGGCTGTATACAGGTACAAAACAGGATATTTCATTATTTGTACTTGTGCATTTGGTATTTTCAGGGACTGAGACATGTCCTTAGGGATAGATCTGTGTGCTATGCAGTGACATTTTAATTTATTTTTTTTGTTCTGTTGTCAGGTCGTGTATTATGAACATCTGCTCAGTTGCTCCAAGTTTTATACTTCTGAGAAGTGTAGATAATCTGTCCAAGATACTTAAATCAGCATACGCCGGAAATTTCCTCAGGTATTCTCTTGTTTGTATGTTATAACTTTGGAGGAAGATCAGTCCTTAGGGAAATTCTCAGTGATAAAGTGTGGACCAAAAAATGGAACTGCTTCAAGATAAATGAAGCAAAACATAGAATACCATTTAATCAGACATTCCATGTTATACATCCCAGACCAAAATTGGATTGACATTACCATATGTCAGCAACTCAGGATCAATCATACTCCACATAGCATTTAATCTCTTCTATCTCTATATATCCTTGTAACCATTAATCCTCTTCCTAACAAAGTATCTATCACCTATTATTGAAAGGGATTATTGTCCTGACCTCATGGAGGAAAATAAACCTTCCAATCTCAAATTGCATTTTAAGAATGCTAACTTTAATAAGATCTAAACTAACTTGAAATCTAGTTCCTCACTCACAGTCCAAGATGAATAATTTCTTGCATCTACATTAAATAGGTGGGACATATCTCTTTGCTGTTCTCTTCTCAAATGAAAATAAGTACAGTCCTGTGAATCTTTCTTCGTAAGTTAAAACATTAGGTCTCACAATCATCCTCTGCACTCTGAAGCCTTGGCAAAGCTTCAACATCCCATTGAAGGTAGGGCGTCCAAAATATTCCAAATGTGCCTCACCAATGATCTGTAAAAGGTTCGGATAGCTTCTTTCAACTGATAGCATCCTAGCTAATGATTCTTCATGGCTTCTCAATGACTGGAAAGCCATGGGTAAATGATCAATAATTACTCAAATGTCCTTTGCCAAAGAAGATCCCATCATTGTGTATACAGTTTCCTCTTGCAATATACAAAACCATATATTTCATCACATTGTAATCCATCGACTATTCCTGGGATCATTCACTTAATAGTCCGGATCTCTTTAAATGCTATCAATGTCGATTATACCCCATTTTGTCACACAAATTGTCATCAGAAAATGTTATAATATTATGCAAGGTTCTCTTTCAATGCAGAGCAAACGACCACTGAATCTCCCCAGTCACCACCACCCAAAGTTGTTCCGTTTTGCTTTTTATCAAAAAGCAATTTTCAACTTAGCTGAATTACTGTTAAATCCGTGATATTTTAACTCCTGATTGAGCATCTTTTTTGGATCTTCAACAGGTGTCTTCTGAAATTTCCTGGGAATGCCATTGCAATCAGTTCAGTTATTTCTTCAAGTCATCCCAGTAGATTTGTAAAATCGACTATTCCTTCTATATTTATGTGGTTCAAATACTTTTGGCACAAAATTTGAGGTCCGTATGAATAAAACCAAATATCTTTCAAGAGATTGTGATAGCTCAATGCCATTTTGTCAGTGCTGTCGTCTCATAGACAATAAATATTGGCGAGGACATCAGGGAGAGCCCCCTGCTCATCTTTGAATCATGCCATGTGATCTTGTACATCTACTGAGAGAGCAGATGCGGCCTCGGTTTAATGTTCCACCTGAAAGACAATACTTCTGGCAGTGTCCTGGAATATCAATGCTACAGTGCAGCTTGAACCCATGCAGTTCTGAGTCTGAGGTTAGAGTGCCACCATTAAGCCAAGGCTGACATTTAAGGCTACCTCCCAATTTCTTTCCATTGTTACGACTTTACACAGTCAAAGACATGTTCATTAGTAAAGGAGCAGAAGAATGAAAATGAAAGGTGAGTTGGGGCAAGAGTCTGGGCTTAAGCTCTTTTCTCTAGAAAACAGAAGATTGCAAGGTGACCTGATAGAGGTTGTTAAGGTTATAAAACGGTTTGATAGGGTAAACTTAGAGATGTTTCCACTTTTATGGGAGACCAAAACTGGGGGCCATAAATATCAGATAGTCACTAATAATTCCTATGGCGAATTCAGGAGGAACTTCTTTGTTCAGAGAATGGTTAGAATATGGAACTCGCTGCCACAGGAGTGGTTGAGATGGATAGTAGAGATTCATTTAAGAGAAGGCTATATAAACAGGTGAGGGAGAAAAGAATGGAAGGGTATGTTCATAGAGTTAGATGAAGTAGGGTGGGAGGAGGCTCGTGTGGTGCATAAACACCAACATGATACCTCTGGGCCAAATGGCCTATTTGTGAGCTGTACATTCTATGTAATTCTATGTAGGTATGCACTTAAGAATAGTGGAATATTCTTCTATATCAGAATGTGCTATAGATGAGAAGCTACAGTTATGTGGATAGACTGGAGAAGCAGGGATTAGTCTCCTTAGAGCAAAGAAGGTTAAGAAGAGATTTTATAGAAGTGTTCAAAATCATGAAAGGCTTTGCCAGAGTAGATAAAGTTAAACTTCCCAGTGACAGAAGATTCGGTAACCTCAAGACATGGATTTAAAACAATTGCCAAGAAATCCGCTGGAGAAATGCGGAAAATTTATTTTCTGGAGAAAGTTGTTATAACCTGGAAAGTGCTGCCTGAAAGGACAGTGAAAGCAGAATAAATAGTAATATTCAAAAGGGAATTGGATAAATACTTGAAGGAAAATAATTTACAAAGCTATGGGAAAAGAGTAGGGTCTTGGGGTTAAGAACATAAGAAATAGGAGCAGGAGTAGGTCATATGACCCCTCGGGCCATTCAATACTCAAAATATTTAAAATTGGTTGATCTCTGACCTAAACTCCATTTTCCTGCCTGCAGCGCATATCCTTTGATTCTCCTAGAGTCCAAAAATCAGTTGGTGTCAGCCTTAAGTATACTCACTGATGGAGCATCCAGAACTCTCTAGGGTAGAGAATTCCAAAGATTCACAATGATCTGAATGAAGAGATTCCTCTCCATCTGAGTCCTAAATGATCAGCCCCTTATTCTGAGACTGTGCCCCCTAGATTCCACAGCCACCTGTCTTGCTTATGAGAAGTGTCGCGATGAAAATACAGAACCAAACTGTGGAGTTATAAAAATTGACTTTTCCTTTAAAAATTGGACACTGTGCTATAAAATCACCACTGAAGGTGAGATGGCCTGGCCCTGTATATTCAAATTATCAAACTGTTAAAAAACAAAAGGATACATTCCAAGTTAAGAGGTGTCGATTGCACCCATCCTGAACCCATCAAGCGACAGCCTAGAATTGAATGGGTTCTTCTGAAACAAAGAAGGTGTGAAGTAGTCCTATCCTGGTCCATTGTTGGTCACCACAGGGAAGGGGCCCTGCATCTCCTAGCAGAGATAACATGTGAGTGCTTTTTACATTAAAAAGTAGCTTTCATCATCACAGAAATCCTGTCCAGCCGAGAGATATGAGAGATCCAGCAAAAACCAAAGAAGGAGCTTTGCTGTGAATTCTATGCTTCAACTTGGCACAACAAATAACTGAAAAGGGCTAATGCCTACAGACTGAAGCCTTAACCACCAGAAAATCTACAAACAAGCCAGGCCTGAAACTTTAAAAGCGTAATTGTCCTCCGAGAAGATTCAACAGGTTTATCATGAACCCTGAACACCTACCTCAGTTCAAACCATTTACCCTTTTCCTCTATATCTATCTATTCTTGTGTGCATGTGTATGTGAGTGAATGCTTGCATGGGGGTGGTTGCGACCATTTTGGGAATGAATATTGTTCAATAAATATTTAATCTTCTGCTTTAAACCTATAAGAAAACTTGTCACTGTCTGTTTATTTGACAAATAAAACACAAGGGGTTAAAACCCTAATAATAGAAACACTTGCTGTGGTCAGTTGGGAGGTGAATAGTGGGAACCACCCACACCCCCTTCCACCTGGCTGTAATACAGGGGAAACAATCTCTCAGTATCTACCCTGTCTAGTCCCTTCAGAATCTTGTATGTTTCAATGAAATCACCTCTCATTCTTCTAAACTGCAGAGATAATAGGCCCAATTTTCTCAATCTCTCATCATAGAACAACTCTCTCATCCCATAAATCAATCTAGTAGAACCTCACTGTACCGCCTCCAATGCAAATATATCCTTTCTTCGATATGGAGAATAAACTGTACACAGTACTACAGGTGTGGTCTCACCAAAACCCTATACAATTGTAGAAAGACTTCCTTATACTCCAATCCGCATGGAATAAAGGCCAGCATGCAATTTGCCTTTCTAATTGGTTGCTGTACCTGCATGCTAACTTTTGGTGTTTCTTGTACAAGGACAACCAAATCTCTCTGAAAACCAACATTGAAAAGTTTCTCACCATTTAAAAAATATTCTGCTTTTCTATTCTTACCACCAAAGTGAATAACCTCACACTTCCCCACATTTTTCTCTATCTTCCACCTTGTTGCCCACTCACTTAACCTGTCTATATTTCTTTGCAGCCTCTATGTTTCTTTGATTAGATAACTCTTTCAAAGAGACAGCACAGGAAACATAGGCGGAATAGCGTCCTTCTGTGCTGCATCTTTCTATGATTCTATGATGTACACAGGGCCCAGTTTTCCATGTTAAGATAGTGCTGGGCATGTGTGAATGCTCCACCCAGTATCAGGGGGCAGTCCAACCAAAGGAGAACTCCTTCAGGCTCTGCAAAACTATCCTGGGAAGCTGCCATTCCAAGCCCATCTCCATCTTGACAATCAACCACTTTTCCCACCCCTCTGGACAGACTATTGACCTCACCACCACCCCCCTGCCCACCACTACCACCCACCCCCCCACCCGCCCACACCACCCCCCCAAACAGACCTATCTTTCTCCGCTCTACCAGTGGGGCGGTGACCTGGTGATGACTCAGTTACCCCGGGGGGTTTCCTTTCCATCCACAGGCCTGTGCCCTCAAAATGGACCAGACTTCCATTCGGGATTATTGGGTGGGGGTGGCCTGTTGGCGTATTCACAGTCTGTCTGGGCCGTGACGGGAGGGGAGATCAGGGTGTCTATCTCAGTGTGTCTCTGTGAAACTAAATCAGCCAATATGGACACTCACAGTAGGGCTGAAATACCGATCATTCAGCAACTGTGAATGAATCTTTTATCATTCTTCCCCCAGGTGGTCCACTCATATTTCGACTGAAAAAACTGTTGCTGTAAACGTAAGGGCAGAAAGGGACCTGCACTTTCTGAACTACTCGAGTGCTGCTGTCAGTCTTCATTTTTATTATTTGGGTGACATCAAGAACAAAGTGACCAAGAAGGCTGTAGCACTTTAGAGAGAGAGAGAGGATAGCAGGGAGCTCAATGTATTGTGGAGATTGATGCCACCTATTGGGAATGTGTTAAAGAAAATTGATAGATCCTCATTACAAAAAGCACTTTTAAGTGCTAAAACCAATTTAAGAGCAGTGCTTTCTCCGTGCTGCTATAACATTCTTGCTGTGTGAATCTTTGAACTCAAAATGTTTCCTTTTAACCTTTAGACTGCTGGAATATTTCATACATACAAGCCTGCCAGCTAAATCATTTCAATGCAAGATCATAACTCAGCTGGGACATAGGAGCAATGTCTTTAAAGTGTTTTTGTCAGACTCCAGAATTCACATTTCATAGAAAACACTGGCAAATCAAAATTTGCCTGTTGTTTCCTACTGGCTATTGTGATGTTCAGATAACCTGAAGAAGCTATGAATATTAATAAGTTGGGTAGCCAAGCAATGGCTAGAGGTTTCTGTCTATAACTGACCTCCGGTCCTGTTTAGACCATTCTTCACAGCAGTGGCCTTAAAGAGACAGGCCAGGTTAACAAATGAACATTACAACCGTGCTCCAAATCCCAGGGAGTTCCAGGATTTTGATCCAGTTACAGTAAAGGAATGGTGATATAGTTCCAAGTCAGGACGGTGTGTGACTTGGAGAGGAACTTGCAGGTGGTGGTGTTCCCAGGCATCTGCTGCCCTTGTTCCTCTAGGTGGTACAGCCCCTGGATTTAGAAGGCACTGTCAAAGGAGCCTTGGCACTGCATCTTGCAGATGGTACACACTGCTGCCACTGTGCATCGCTGGTGGTGGATGAGGTGCCAATCAAATGGGCTACCTTGTTCTGGATGGTGTCAAGCTTCTTGAGTGTTGTTGCAGCTGCACTCATCCAGGCAAGTGGAGAATATTCCATCACACTCCTGACTTGTAACTTCTCTGGTACATCCTCAGCGCTCCTTACATTCTCCCGAGTGTCCCATACCCTCTCTAATACAGCCTGGCTGCCCTTTACACTCTCTAATATAACTGAAGCGTCTCTCACCTTCCCTGTCACAACCTGAGCGCTCCTTACCCTTTCTGATACATCCTGACCTGGTAGACAGGCTTTGGGAAGTTAGGAAGTGAGTTACTCACCACAGAATTCCCAGCCTCTGACCTGCTCTTGTAACCATGGTGTTTATGTGGCTGGTACAGTTAAATTTCTGGTTAATGTTGATTCCTGCTGGAATGTGCAGGTATGGACTGGATCAAGATCAGTATTGATACTCACACCATACCGTACCCCATAGGAACATAGGAGCAGGAGTAGGCCATTCAGCCCATTGAGCCTACCCTGCCATTCAATGTGATCATGGCTGATCATCCACTTCAATGCCTTTTTCCCACACTATCCACATATCCCCTTACGTCATTTGTATTTAGAAATCTGTCAATCTCTGCTTTAAGCATACTCAATGACTGAGCTTCCACAACCCTCTGGGGTACAGAATTCCAAAGATTCACAACCTCTGAGTAAAGAAATTTCTCCTCATCTTGGTCCTAAGTGGCTTCCCCCTTATTTTGAAATTGTGTCGCCTGGTTCTAGACTCCCCAACCAGGGGAAACATCTTAGCTGCATCTACCCTCTCTATCCCTTTAAGTATTTTGTAGGTTTCAATGTAGATCACCTCTCATTCTTCGAAACTCTGGAGAATACAGGCCCAGTTTCCCCAATCTCTCTTCATAGGACAGTCCCGCCATTCCGGGAACAAGTCTGGTGAACCTTTGCTGCACTCCCACCAGGGCAATAATACCAGTTCTAAGGTAAGGGGACCAAAACTGCACACATTACTCCAGGTGCAATCTAATCAAGGTTCTATACAATTGAAGCAAGACTTCACTACTCCTGTACTCAAATACTCTTGCAATAAAAGTGAACATTCCATTAGCCTTCCTGATTGCTTGCTGCACCTGCATGTTAGCATTCAGTGACTTATTGACGAGGACACCTAGGTCCCTTTGTACATCTACACTTCCAGAATCATAGAATCACAGAATAATACAGTGCAGAAGAAGCCCTTTGGCCCATCGAGTCTGCACCGATGCATTAAAACACCTGACCTCTCTACCTAATCCCATTTGCCAGCACTTGGCCCATAGCCTTGAATGTTATGACGTGCCAAGTGCTCATCCAGGTACTTTTTAAAGGATGTGAGGCAACCCGCCTCTACCACCCTCCCAGGCAGTGCATTCCAGACTGTCACCACCCTCTGGGTAAAAAAGTTCTTCCTCAAATCCCCCTTAAACCTCCTGCCCCTCACCTTAAACTAGTGACCCCTAGTAACTGACCCTTCAACTAAGGGGAGCAGCTGCTCCCTATCCACCCTGTCCATGCCCCTCATAATCTTGTACACCTCGATCAGGTCACCCCTCAGTCTTCTCTGCTCCAGCGAAAACAACTCAAGCCTATCCAACTTCATAGCTTAAATGTTCCATCCCAGGCAACATCCTGGTGAATCGCCTCTGTACCCCCTCCAATGCAATCACATCCTTCCTATAATGTGGCGACCAGAATTGCACACAGTACTCCAGCTGTGGCCTTACCAAAGTTCTGTACAACTCCAACATAACCTCCCTGCTTTTGTAATCTATGCCTCGATTGATAAAGGCAAGTGTCCCATATGCCTTTTTCACCACCCTATTAACCTGCCCTTCTGCCTTCAGAGATCTATGGACAAACACGCCAAGGTCCCTTTGTTCCTCGGAACTTCCCAGTGCCAGGCCATTCATTGAATACTTCCGTGTCACATTACTCCTTCCAAAGTGTATTACCTCACACTTTTCAGCGTTAAATTCCATCTGCCACTTTTCTGCCCATTTGACCATCCTGTCTATATCTTCCTGTAACCTAACACACTCCACCTCACTGTTAACCACTGGGCCAATCTTTGTGTCATCCGCGAACTTACTGATCCTACCCCCCACATAGTCATCTATGTCATTTATGTAAATAACAAACAATAGGGGACCCAGCACAGATCCCTGTGGTACGCCACTGGACACTGGCTTCCAGTCACTAAAACAGCCGTCTGTCATCACTCTCTGTCTCCTACAGCTAAGCCAATTTTGAATCCACCTTATCAAGTTACCTTGTATCCCATGTGCATTTGCTTTCTTGATAAGTCTCCCATGTGGGACCTTGTCAAAGGCTTTGCTGAAATCCATGTAAACTACATCAACTGCACTACCCTCATCTGTACACTTTCTTTTTATTCATTCATGGGAAGTGGGCGACGCTGGCCAGGCCAGTATTTATTGCCCATCCCTAATTGTCCTTCAGAAGGTGGTGGTGAGCTGCTTTCTTGAACCGCTGCAGTCCATTTGGGGTAAGTATACCCATAGTGCTGTTAGGGAGTTCCAGGATTTTGACCCAGCGACAGTGAAGGAACGGTGATATAGTTCCAAGTCAGGATGGTGTGTGAGTTGGAGGGGAACTTGCAGGTGGTGGTGTTCCCATGTATTTGCTGCCCTTGTCCTCCTAGTTGGTAGAGATCGCGGGTTTGGAAGGTGCTGTCTGAGGAGCCTTGGTGAATTGCTGCAGCGCACATAGTAGATAGTACACACTGCTGCCACTGTGCGTCGGTGGTGGAGGGAGTGAATGTTTAGTTTAGTTTAGAGATACAGCACCGAAACAGGCCCTTCGGCCCACCGAGTCAGTGCCGACCATCAACCACCCATTTATACTAATCCTACACTAATTCCATATTCCTACCACAACCCCACCTGTCCCTATATTTCCCTACCACCTACCTATACTAGGGGCAATTTATAATGGCCAATTTACCTATCAACCTGCCAGTCTTTGGCATGTGGGAGGAAACCGGAGCACCCGGAGGAAGCCCACGTAGACACAGGGAGAACTTGCAGACTCCACACAGGCAGTACCCAGAATTGAACCCGGGTCGCTGGAGCTGTGAGGCTGCAGTGCTAACCACTGCGCCACTGTGCCGCCCTTGCTTGTAGATGGGGTGCCAATCAAGCGGGCTGCTTTGTCTTGGATGGGGTCAAGCTTCTTGAGTGTTATTGGAGCTGCACCCATCCAGGCAAGTGGAGAGTATTCCATCACACTCCTGACTTGTGCCTTGTAGATGGCGGACAGGCTTTGGGGAGTCAGGAGGTGAGTTACTCGCCTCAGGATTCCTAGCCTCTGACCTGCTCTTGCAGCCACGGTATTTATATGGCTACACCAGATCAGTTTCTGGTCAATGGTAGCCCCTAGGATGTTGATAGTGGGGGATTCAGCGATTGTTACTGCTGTTGAATGTCAAGGGGACATGGTTAGATTCTCTCTTGTTGGAGATGGTCATTGCCCGACACTTGTGAGGCGCGAATGTTACTTGCCACTTATCAGCCCAAGCCTGGATATTGTCCAGGTCTTGCTGCATTTCTACACGGACTGCTTCAGTATCTGAGGAGTCACGAATGGTGCTGAACATTGTGCAATCATCAGCGAACATCCCAACTTCTGACCTTATGATTGAAGGAAGGTCATTGATGATGGTTGGGCCCAGGACACTACCCTGAGGAACCCCTGCAGTGATGGAAGCTCAGTCATTGAGTATGCTTAAAGCAGATGATTGACATCCGACAACCACAACCATCTTCCTTTGCGCTAGGTATGACTCCAGCCAGCGGAGGGTTTTCCCCCTGATTCCCATTGACCTCAGTTTTTCTAGGGCTCCTTGATGCCATACCTGGTCAAATGCTGCCTTGATGTCAAGGGCAGTCACTCTCACCTCACCTCTTGAGCTCAGCTCTTTTGTCCATGTTTGAACCAAAGCTGTAATGAGGTCAGGAGCTGAGTGGCTGTGGCGGAACCCAAACTGAGCATCACTGAGCAGGTTATTGCTAAGCAAGTGCTGCTTGATGGCACTGTTGATGACACCTTCCATCACTTGACTGATGATTGAGAGTAGGCTGATGGGGAGGTAATTGGCCGGGTTGGACTTGTCCTGCTTTTTGTGTACAGGACATACCTGGGCAATTTTCCACATTGCAGGGTAGATACCAGTGTTGTAGCTGTACTGGAACAGCTTGGCTAGGGGCGCGGCAAGTTCTGGAGCAGAGGTCTTCATTACTATTGCCGGAATATTGTCAGGGCCCATAGCTTTTGCAGTATCCAGTGCCTTCAGTCGTTTCTTGAAATTACACAGAGTGAATCGAATTGGCTGAAGTTTGGTATCTGGGGACTTCATGTGGAGGCCGAGATGGATCATCAACTCGGCACTTCTGTCTGAAGATTGTTGCAAATGCTTCTGCCTCATCTTTCGCACTGATGTGCTGGCTCCCCCATCATTGAGGATGGGGATATTTGTGGAGCCACCTCCTCCACTTAGTTGTTTAATTGTCCACCACGATTCACGACTGGGTGTGGCAAGACTGCAGAGCTTAGATCTGATCCGTTGGTTATGGGATCGCTTAGCTCTTTCTATCGCATGTTGCTTACACAGTTTGGCACGTAGATAGTCCTGTGTTGTAGCTTCACCAGGTTGACACCTCATTTTGAGGTATGCCTGGTGCTGCTCCTGGCATGCCCTCCTGCACTCTTCATTAAACCAGGGTTGGTCTCCTGGCTTGATGATAATGGTAGAGTGGGGGATATGCCGGGCCATGAGGTTACAGATTGTGGTTGAGTACAATTCTGCTGCTGCTGATGGCCCACAGCGCCTCATGGATGCCCAGTTTTGCATTGCTAGATCTGTTCGAAATCTATCCCATTTAGCACGGTGATAGTGCCACACAACACGATGGACGGTATCCTCAATGTTAAGGTGGGACTTCGTCTCCACAAGGACTGTGCGGTGATCTCTCCTACCAATACAGTGATGGACAGAAGCATCTGCAGCAGGCAGATTGGTGAGGACGAGGTCATGTACGTTTTTGCCTCGTGTTGGTTCCCCCGCCACCTGCCGCAGACCCAGTCTAGCAGCTATGTCCTTTTGGACTCGGCCAGCTCGGTCAGTAGTGGTGCTACCGAGCCACTCTTGGTGATGGACATTGAAGTCCCCCACCCAGAGTACATTTTGGGCCCTTGCCACCCTCAGTGCTTCCTCCAAGTGTTGAACATGGTGGAGTACTGAATCATCAGCTGAGGGAGGGCGGTATGTGGTAATCAGTAGGAGGTTACCTTGCCCATGTTTGACCTGATGCCATGAGACTTCATGGGGTCCAGAGTGAATATTGAGGACTCCCAGGGCAACTCCCACCCTACTGTATACCACTGTCCCGCCACCTCTGGTGGGTCTGTCTTGCCGGTGGGACAGGACATACCCGGGGATGGTGATGGCAGTGTCTGGGACATTGTCTGTAAGGTATGATTCCGTGAGTATGACTATGTCAGGCTGTTGCTTGACTAATCTGTGGGACAGCTCTCCCAACTTTGGCACAAGCCCCCAGATGTTCGTAAGGAGGACTTTGCAGGGTCGACAGGGCTGGGTTTGCCATTGTCATTTCCGGTGCTGAGGTCGATGCCGGGAGTTCCATCCGGTTTCATTCCTTTTTGTAGACGTCGTAGCGGTTAGGTACAACTGAGTGGCTTGCTAGGCCATTTCAGAGGGCATGTAAGAGTCAACCACATTGCTGTGGGTCTTTAGTCACATGTAGGCCAGACCAGGTAAGGATAGCAGATTTCCCTCCCTAAACGACATTAGTGAACCAGATGGGTTTTTACAATAATCGACAATGGTTTCATGGCCATCATTCGACTAGCTTTTAATTCCAGATTTATTAATTAAATTCAAATTCCACCTTCTGCTGTGGTGGGATTCAAACCCATGTCCCCAGAGAAATACCCTGGGTCTCTGGGTTACTAGTCCAGTGGTAATACCACTACGCCACCACCTACCCTTACCCTGGTCACATGCTCAAAAAATTCAATCAAATTTGTTAGGCATGACCTCCCTCTGACAAAGCCATGCTGACTATTCCTAATCAAATTTTGCCTCTCCAAGTGGAGATAGATTCTCTCCTTCAGAATTTTCTCCAATAGTTTCCCTACCACTGACGTGAGACTCACTGGTCTGTAGTTCCCTGGCTTATCTCTACAACCTTTCTTAAATAGTGGGACCACATTAGCTGTTCTCCAGTCCTCTGCACCTCCCCCGTGGCCAGAAAGGAATTAAAAATTAGGGTCAAAGCCCCTGCAATCTCGACCCTCGCCTCCCACAGCATCCTGGGACACAAATCATCAGGACGTGGAGATTTGTCCACTTTTAAGCCTTCCAAAACCTCCAATACCTTGTCACTCCTGATGACAATTTGCTCATGAACCTCACAGTCTCTCTCTAAGTTCCATATCTACATCCTCATTCTCTTGGGTGAAGACAGATGTGAAGTATTCGTTCAACACCCTACCAATGTCCCCTGGCTTCACCCACAAATTTCCCCCTTGGTCCCTAATGGGTCCTACTCTTTCCCTGGTTATCCTTTTCCCATTGATATACTTATAGAATATCTTTGGATTTTCCCTACTTTTACCAGCCAGAGCTTTCTCATATCTCCTCTTTGCTCTCCTAATTGCTTTCTTAAGCTCCATCCTACAGTTTTTGTACTCCACTAATGCTTCCATTGATTTGCTCTCCTAGTATTTGCTAAAAGCCTCTCTTTTCCTTCTCATCGTACCCTGAATGTTTCTGGTCATCCATGGTTCTCTGGGCTTGTTGCTCCTACCTATTACTCTAGAGGGAACATGTTGGGTCTGTACCCACCCCATTTCCTTTTTGAATGCCCCCCCCACTGCTCTTCTGTAGATTTCCCGACAAGTAACTCCGGTTTCCTCCCACAAGCCAAAGACTTGCTGGTTGATAGGTTAATTGGCCAATATAAATTGCTCCTAGTATAGGTAGGTGGTCGGGAAATATAGGGACAGGTGGGGATGTGGTAGGAATATGGAATTAGTGTAGGATTAGTATCAATGGGTGGTTGATGGTCGGCACAGACTCGGTGGGCCGAAGGGCCTGTTTCAGTGCTGTATCTCTGAAACTGTAACTGTAACTGCAACTGTAACCCTTTCCAGTCTACCTTGGCCAGATCCTGCCTTATTTTACTAAAATTCGCTCTCCCCCAATCCAAAACCTTTTTTTGCAACTTGTCTATTTCTTTCCCCATAACAAGCTTAAATTGTACCATGTTGTGGTCGCTATCACCAAAATGCTCCTCCACCAACACATTAACCACCTGTCTGGCTTCATTGCCCAGAATTAGGTCCAGCACTGCACCCTCCCTTGTTGCATCCTCTACATATTGAGCTGAAAAGTTCTCCTGTATACATTTTAAGAGCGCCACTCCATCTAAGCCCATAACACGATGACTATCCCAATTAATGCTGGGAAAGTTGAAATCACCTAATATAATTACCCTATTATTTTTACACACCTCTGCAAATTGCACACATATTTGCTCCTCAATTTCCCACTGGCAATCTGGGGGTCTATAATAAACACCTAGCAATGTGGCTGTCCCTTTTTTATTCCGAAACCCTACCCATAAAGATCCCCCACTATCAACATAAAGTTTCATTTGATGCCCCCTCCAAGATATCATCTCTCCTTACTGCAATGCTCCCTCCTCTTTTACCCCCTCCTCTGTCTCGCCTGAAGATTCTATATTCCGGGATATTGAGTTGCCAATCCTGCCCCTCCCTCAACCATGTCTCCGTGATGGCTACTATATCATAATTCCATGTGTCAATCCTTGCCCTTAACTCATCCGTTTTACCTGCAATACTCCTGGCATTAAAGTAGAGGCCTTCCATCCTGGTCATGGAAGGTAGCATCATCAGAGCTGTCTCCATCTCTGGGGATAGGTTGTCTACTAATATCCATTATAAGCCTACCGACTCCCACAGCTACCTTGACTACACTTCTTCACACCCTACCTCCTGTAAGGACTCCATTCCATTCTCCCAGTTTCTCTGTCTCCGACGCATCTGCTCTGATGATGCTACCTTCCATGACGGTGCTTCTGATATGACCTCCTTTTTCCTCAACCGAGGATTCCCCCCCACTGTTGTTGACAGGGCCCTCAATCGTGTCCGGCCCATTTCCCACACCTCTACCCTCACCCCTTCCCCTCCCTCCCAGAACCGTGACAGGGTTCCCCTTGTCCTCACTTTCCACCCCATGAGCCTCCATATCCAAAGGATCATCCTCCGCCATTTCCGCCACCTCCAGTGTGATGCCACTACCAAACGCATCTTCCCCTCCCTTCCCTGTCAGCTTTCCGAAGGGATCGTTCCCTCCGCGACACCCTGGTTCACTCCTCCATTACCCCCAACACCTCGGCCCCTTCCCATGGCACCTTCCCCTGCAATCACAGGAGGTGTAATACCTGCCCATTTACCTCCTCTCTCCTCACTATCCCAGCCCCAAACACTCCTTTCAGGTGAAGCAGCGATTTACTTGTACTTCTGTCAATGTAGTATACAGTATTCGCTGCTCACAATGTGGTCTCCCCTACACTGGGGAGACCAAATGCAGACTAGGTGACCGCTTTACGGAACACCTCTGCTCAGTCCGCAAGCAGGACCCTGAGCTTCTGGTTGCTTGCCATTTCAACACTCCCCCCTGCTCTCATGCTCACATCTCTATCCTGGGCTTGCTGCAGTGTTCCAGTGAACATTAACGCAAGCTCGAGGAACAGCATCTCATTTACCGATTAGGCACACTACAGCCTGCCGGACTGAACATTGAGTTCAATCATTTCAGAGCATGATGGGCCCCCCATTTTACTTTTATTTTTAGTTTTTTTTTTACATTTTTTACAATTTTTTTGTATGTTTATTTCATTTCATCTTAGTTTGTTCAGTTTGCTTACCCACTGTTTTTTGTTTCATGTTTGTACTTGCTGCTGTACAATTTCAGTCCATTAACACCCTATCTGTACTAATGCTTTGTCTTTCAACACACCAGTAACATATTGTTTGCCTTTGCTCCATGACCTTTTGGTCAGCTACGTGGCCTTGTCCAAGCTACACCTTCCCCTTTGTTATCTCTTGCCCCAACCCCGCCTCACTTGCTTATAACCTTTGACATTTCTAATATTTGTCAGTTCCAAAGAAGGGTCACTGACCCGAAACGTTAACTCTGCTTCTCTTTCCACAGATGCTGCCAGACCTGCTGAGTATTTCCAGCATTTCTTGTTTTTATTTCAGATTTCCAGCATCTGCAGTATTTTGCTTTTAAGGAAATGAAAGGAGCTCCTCGCTCCCTCCTCACTGAATTTCCTCAGTCACAAAACTTCCACTTCAGCACTCTAATGCAACCCAAATCAGCACGCCAGTGCAAACAAGGTCAGTGCTGTAAGATGGCCCACTTTTAAACTGACTGACTCTAGCCCCTGAAAACTGGTTTAAGCCAATTCTCTAATTAACAAGGTGCAGCTGCAAACAGAGCCTGAGTAAACTCTGTTTAAAGCTGGTCGAAAACTCACCTTCTCCAACCCAAACATCAACTGTTAAGTTAATCTGCTAAATAAAAGCCAGACTGGACTTAAGACAAAATTAACCCTTAATTACCCTCAGACACAGAACTTCCACTTTAGCACTCTAACGCAACCCAAGTCAGCACTCCAGTGCAAACAGCTTTCTAATCTCTTACTATTTAAGTAATACTCTGAACATCTATTCCTCCAACAAAAGTGGGTAACCTCACATTTTTCCACATTATATTGCATCTGCCACGCTCCTGCCCACTTACTAAGTCTGTCCAAATCCCCTTGAAGCCACTGTGCATCTTCCTCACAACACACATTCCCACCTAGTTTTGTGTCATCCGTGAACTTGGAAATATTATATTTGGTCCCCACATCCAAATCATTGATATATATTGTGGACAGCTAGGGCCCAAGCACTGATCCTTGATAATCCTAGTAACCCTTGAGAAACTGGCGATGGATGTTCTTCTTGAACCACTGCCATCCTTGCACTGTTGGTGGTGCTCTAACAGTGCTGTTAGGGAGGGGAACTCAAGGATTTTGTCCCAGTGACAATAAAGAGACAGCGATGCACGTCCTCCTAAGAATGGCGGTTGACTTGGAAGGGAACTAGGAGGCAATGATGTTCGCAAGAAATAGATGCTTTTGTCTTTATTGGTGTCAGAGCTCACTGAGTTGTATTAGTAGAAAACAAAGGCAGGACCCATGGAGAGAGAAACAGAGTTAAAATTTTCATGTCGATGACCTTACAACAGAACTGAGATAGTTGAGTTCTACAAATTACTTTCTTTCCAGCTGTTATAAATATAAGAAAGTTGTATTGTCTGCAGACATATTTTGGAAACCCAAGTTTGCAGTTGCAGCATTCACATCATTCAGTTTACACTTTGCAAAGTGCATGAGTTCTGATGAAAGGTCATCGACCTGAAACGGTAACTCCATTACTCTCTGCACAGACGCTGCCAGACTTGCTGAGTTTCTCCATCGTTTTCTGCTTTTATTCCTGATTTCCAGCATCCACAGTATTTTGTTGTTGTAAAGGCAGGACCCATCGGATAACAAGAGAGCGTGGGTGATAGGTACTAACAATAGCATCAATGGCTGTCACTCACAGGAATAAGCGCAAGTACTTTGCAAAGTATATAATGAATGATGTGAATGTTGCAGCTGCAAACTTGGGTTTCCAAAATATGTCTGCACATAACATGCCTTTCTTACATCTCCCACAGCTGGAAAGAAAGTAATTTGTAGAATTCAACTGTCTGCATTCTGCCTTTAAGGGCATAATTTCACATTATTACAGGGTAATTCTGGTTTAATGTCTTTTCTTTTCTTTTCCTCCTAGCAGCCCTTTGTGATTCTTCTGTGAATAACACAGCTGAGAACAGAATGCGGTTATTTAGCTTTCCTGAAAACAGTCTACCCCGAACACCAATTTATCTGCAGCTTGGATGCTCCTATCTGTAGTTTGAACTGGATATGTCTCTGCACACCACAGATCAGTTACAAGACTGTTAATGTATCTGCCTCATGACTCTAGATCCGCAT
Source organism: Heterodontus francisci (assembly GCF_036365525.1). Lineage (NCBI taxonomy): Eukaryota > Metazoa > Chordata > Chondrichthyes > Heterodontiformes > Heterodontidae > Heterodontus > Heterodontus francisci. The sequence continues at coordinate 11,626,090 of NC_090385.1, forward strand.
TTTTGATACATGGGTGTGGAAGCATAGTGGTTATGCTATTGGGCCAGTAATCCAGAGGCCTGAACTAATGATCCAGAGACAAGAGACTTGAGGAAATTAAATTCAGTTAATTACAGAAATCTGGAATAAAAAGCAGTTGTCAGTACCGCTGACTATGGTCAGAATTTAATGATGAGGCGATGGTTTCGCCCACCAGCTGGGAAGCCAGGGATGAGCCTGCCTTCATCAGGGCTGGAATCCACACTGTTCTTTTGCATGGCTCAGGCCCTTAATTGGCTGCAGTCAGGGCTTCCGTCGCCCTGAGGCAGGATGGCCCGCCTCCAAGAGCTGCCATCCAATCAGAGGGCCGGCAGCTCTTCAGTCCCAACAACATTTCTGGGAGCGGTGGTCACTGCTGGGACTGCACGCTGTGAGAGGAGTCACAATGGACGCTAGCCTCCGAGAAGGTAAGTGGGGTGGGGCCCACTGGGGACAGCCGGCTAGGCTCCTGTGAAGGTTGCGGGGTTGTGGGACTGCAGCATGCGGGGGGGTGGGGGGGGGAGTGTTTCCGTGGGGGAGACCCCTGCTGCTGGGGGGTGGGGGGGGCCCTCCGTGGGGCACAGGGTGCCTGATCAGAGTGGCCTCCCCCACCTCAGGCCCGCAAGGAGGCTGACAGGTATTACTAGGCGGCCTCTTCAGGTGCCTAGGTGCACCTCCACCACTGGTAATACACCAGCGGCAGCAGAAAAAGGCCCTTAAGTTAAGAACTCAATTGGCCTAACGGCGGCCAGGCTGCCTGCCACCTCCCCCGCTGATGGTAAAATAGCAGAGGGGGGCGTGTAGATAACAGGCACAGCACCCCCGCCATCCCACCAGATATTATGCCCTTCCCCCACCTCCTAGCCCACTCCTGGCCCATGAAACTACTAGATTGTCTTAACAACCTAACTGGTTCGGTCATGTCCTTTAGGGAAGGAAATCTGTTGTCCTTACCCAATATAGACTATATATGACTCCAGACCCCAAAGTAATGTGTTTGTCTCTTAACTGCTCTCTGAAATGTCCTGGCAAACAACTCAGTTGTATCAAAAAGCTGATATGAAAATCTATAAACTACACACACTGCAGTGGTTGAAGAAGGCGATTCACCACCACCTTCTCAAGTGCAATTAGGGATGGGCAATAAATGCTGGCCTAGCCAGTGACACCCACATCCTGTGAATGAACAAAAAAAAAGTTAAAATAATTTATTACATTTTCCACTCATTTTAAGTGCACCACACCCAGTAGATCTCACAGTTAATATTTAATAGGCATAAATTTGTATTTGTATTTGAGAGTACCTCCCAAATCCCTAACCTCCACTGTCTAGAAGGACAAGGGCTCTAGATGCATGGGAGCACCATCACCTCCATGTTGCCCTCCAAGTCACACAACATCCTGACTTGGAACTATATCACTGTTCCTTCACTGTTGCTGGGTCAAAATCTTGGAACTCCCTTCCTAATAGCACTGTGGGAGAATCTTCACCATGTGGGCTGCAGTGTTTCACCACCACCTTCTCAATGCCTGTTTTGCTGGTGATGTTCAACTCCAGAGAATGAATTTTATAAATGTGATGATCTCAGGTTGGATTCTAGACAATGAGCCCATAATCGTGATTGACATCTGTAGCAAGTACTATAACTATTATAGTGTTGATGTGACATGGACTTCCTTAGTTGGACACTCACTTCACTTTACAGCGAGACAGCACTGAAACAGGCCCTTCGGCCCACTGAGTCTGTGCCGATCATCAACCACCCATTTATACTAATCCTACATTAATCCCATGTTCCCTACCACATCCCCACACTAGGGGCAATTTACAACGGCCAATTTACCTATCAACCTGCAAGTCTTTGGCTATGGGAGGAAACCGGAACACCTGGCAGAAACCCACACGGTCACAGGAAGAACTTGCAAACTCCGCACAGACAGTACCCAGAACCAAACTCGGGTCACTATGATGCTAACCACTGCACCACTGTGCCGCCAGGTTCCGTTCAGTTTTTGACTCAGGATCGACACTACAGCTTTTGCATAAGTGTGAAGTGAAAATGCTTTGTACCAACATTAAACTCTGTAAATAAATAGGCAAATAGATACCTCTTGACCACAGCTGATGATTTTCATTACAATTTGTACGCCTATCCATAAATCACTTCCTTCCTTGTGAATTATTCAGTCTGTCTTATTGATGAAATTAAAATCCATGATACATTGGCCACTGTGAAGGATTCTCTATAGAGTAAACTCACCAAATCCTGCACTCCATTCATGGGGAGATCCTGAGTGGCAGCATACAGCAGATGGATTTATCTTTCTCTAACTCCTCCTGCATTTGTACTTACATCTCCTTCCCATATGTCATTTAACATTATTATTCTGCAATGCCCACATCACAACACAGTCATTTCAAAATTATTCTTAAATAGCATTAGCTTTGCTAATTAATAATTATTCTTCTCACTGATAAATCCAATAGGGAATTCAGGAAAAACTTCTTTACCCAGGGAGTAGTTGAGGCGAATAGAATAGATGTATTTAAGAGGAAGATGGATAAGTACAAGAGGGAGAAAGAAATGTGCTGATAGGGTGAGTTAAGTAGGGTGGAGCATAATCACTAGCATGGACCAGTTGCATTGAATGGCCTGTTTCAATGCTGTAAATTCTATGGACTGGATTTTATGCAGCTGGCAGGTGTCCCAACACCAGGGCAGAAAGGTGAGGGGAACTGCGCCTCAGCCGTTTGAACCATCCCCAGCTGCATTTAATGGCACTCAGGTTAACTGCCCGATGCCGGGATTCCCATCCCTTTAAGGACCGGGCTCCCGCCGCCAAAAGCTGCCGGTCAGTCAGAGGGCCAGCAGCTCAGCTGTCCCAGCAGCACCACCAGGAGTGGTGGCCACTGCTGGTACTACAGGAGGACTGGGACCATCAGCAGCACTGGAGACTCGGAGAGCAGGTTAGTGGGGTGATCTGGGTTGTTGGGGGGGTGGGAGGGAGGGAGTTGGCACAGGAGCGGACTTTGCCGCCGGGGGCCATCTGTGGGCCAGAGTTTTCCCAAGCAGCAGGAGGGTCCTCCCCCTACCAGCCCAGAGAAAGGTCACCTGGTTTTCCTGAGCCATTTAAGGGCCTCAATTGGCCTCAGAGTGGGAATTAAATTCCACCCTATATAGTGCGATGTAATGTCATTAACTGGCTTGATAGAAAAAGTGCTTGATTCAGTTACAGAGCTCACAATATTTCAACATTCTGTGGAATTCTATGTCAGTAGGGCGGCATAGTAGCGCAGTGGTTAGCACCGCAGCCTCACAGCTCCAGGGACCCGGGTTCGATTCCGGGTACTGCCTGTGTGGAGTTTGCAAGTTCTCCCTGTGTTTGCGTGGGTTTTCTCCGGGTGCTCCGGTTTCCTCCCACAAGCCAAAAGACTTGCAGGTTGATAGGTAAATTGGCCATTATAAATTGTCACTAGTATAGGTAGGTGGTAGGGAAATGTAGGGACAGGTGGGGATGTTTGGTAGGAATATGGGATTAGTGTAGGATTAGTATAAATGGGTGGTTGATGTTCGGCACAGACTCGGTGGGCCGAAGGGCCTGTTTCAGTGCTGTATCTCTAATCTAAGAGGATAGGTGAATTGCATAGCAGAGGATCTCATTGCACCAATCAAGTCAAACGCTTCATGTGATGTCATAAAGCACAAGACTAGGGGCAGGATTTTATACTGCTCTTGAAGACAGGAATGGAGGCAGGGGGCAAACACAATGGCAAAAAATTACTGTTCCTGACTTTGCCCGGGCCCCCTGCCATTTTGTCTGGGGCAAGGAAGGCCGAGGATGGCCTTCAAGTCCCAGGCCAATTGAGGCCCTTAAGTAGCCAATTAATGGCCACTTAAAGGCCTCTTCCCACCCTCACTCCAATTTTGTGGAGAACTGAGGGGTCTGCTGCCAAGTGGAGACGCCGCCAGGTGAGACCCTGCAGCCTCGGGTGAGGGTCCATCCTTTGGAGGCAATCTATTGCCCCCGGAGTTTCCCCCCTGGCAGCAATGGATGCCCCCCCCCCCCGCAAGACAACCCCCCACCCCATTTCCGGGGCCTTCCTGACTGGCCCTGGTGATCCCGACTCCACTCACATGTGGTGGGGTCTCCGACATCGCTTCTGAAGGGCTCCCGCATTACTGGCAGTGGCCACCGCACCCAGTGGCGCTGCCAGTACAGCAGTGCTGCCAGTCCTCTGATTAGCAGCAGCTCTGGAGGCGGGAGTTCGCCCCTCAAAGGGATGGCTTCCTTGATGGCGGCAGTTAATTGGCTGCCTGCTGTTAAATTGCAACAGGGCCAAGGTGGGATCACCCCCCACCACCTCCACCTTTCAATCTGCCACCGGGACCCCTGCCACCAGAATAAAATCTGACCCTAAGAATTGCTCAATTTGTCACCTTCATGTTATCTCCAGGATTAGATTTTCTGCCTTCTAACTCTCTGACACCCAGCTAGTACTCTTTGTACATTTTTAATTACAGTGCATTTTGTGAGCAGTATCGGGAACTAATTCAATTGAACACAAGTGACAGAAGCATTACAGGATTTTTGCACAGAGCTTCAGAAACTTTCAGGCTGTAACATAGAATATTACACATTACTAGGTGAGTTAGGATACTGAATTACTTTTTTTCAATAAAACGAGTATCCTTGATATTCGAAGGACAAACTGTTGGTGGGATATTGACAACTTTTCATCTTGACAGGCTGTACAGGGAGTATCCATCTTATGCAATATAAAATTACCTATCGGGCATATCTTGTAGGAGTGCTGCTCTGTCACTGAGCTTTCAAACTAATAACATGCCTTAAGGCTTTAGTTGCCACCTTATGACACACGTCATGCAAAATTACCCTGCCATTAGAAAGCAAGACATATTAACAGGAGCCCGTTAGCAGGTTGCATTGGTACTTGATGGGTGATCTAAACAGAAGTTCAAAGGGGCATTGTTTTCTTGGAAAAAGTGTTTAGAGACACAGTGGAGAATATTTCTACTCGAAGCAAAGTATAACAAAAAAGCAGATGTGAGAAATCCAGGTCTTCGTGGAAAACTGACTCAAAATCCATTAGGAGTACAATTCTGCACAGTGCTGTCATCATTAAAGGGCTAAAAGACAATGCATTTGTTCACAATGATTGGTCAGATTGTCTGAAGTGATAAATTGCTGGAGCTGAAGGTTTTTGAAGGTTCAACATTGCTCACCCAAATTAGGAAATGTTGAAAAGTTTTAATGTTCTGGAGAGTTACAGGAAAGATTCAGAACGATTGCATAGCTTGAATTAAAGAAAGTGTTAACTTTCCTTTATTGCTGCTTATCACATCCTCAGGACATTTCAAAGCATGTCACATCCGATGAATTACTTCTGATGTGTAGTCACATTTGTTATATATCCCAACCTAGTACCCATGTTAAGCAAAGTAGGATACCACAAACAGGATGAATGAACAGTTAATCTGTTTTATTGGCGGTGATAGAGAGATAAATATTGGCCAGGATACCTCGGGAACTTCTTGCTCTTCAAATAGTGCCAACGGATTTTTTTACAGCTGTTTGGTAAGATAAAGCGAACCCCAGTTTAAAACCTAATTCGAAAGACAGCACCTCCAACAGCGAAACACTCTCTTGTACCTCACTGATACATTAGCCTAGATATGGTAACATGAAATCAAAGTGTGGTACAGTGCTTCAATCTGGAAGTGGGCTAGAAAACACAATTTTGTACTTGGAGGCAACAGCTGTACCCCTACTAACCCAAACCAATGTGGAAATAAGAATGCAGATTCCAGAAACTGAACTGGACCAACCAATGCTATGGCTACAAAAGCAGATCAGAAACTGAGTGAGTGAGTAACTCACCTCCTGACTCCCCAAAGCCTGTCCATCATCTACAAGGCACAAGTCAGGAGCATGATGGAATACTCTCCAGTTACCTGAATGAGTGCAGCTCCAACAACACTCAGGAAGCTTGACACCATTCAGGGCAAAGCACTTGATTGTCACCCCATACACCACCTTAAACATTCACTCCCTCCACTGACGCACAAGATGCAATGCAGCAACTCGCCAAGGTTCCTTCAACAGCACCTTCCAAATTCATGACCTCTAGCACCTAGAAGGACAAGGGCAGCAGATGCATGGGAACACCACCACCTGCAAGTTCCCCACCACACACCATCCTGACTTGGAACTATATCTCCATTCCTTCACTGTCGGTGGATCAAAAACCTGGAACTCCCTTCCTAACAGAACTGTGGGTGTACCTACACCAGATGGACTGCACCATTTAAGAAGGCAGCTCACTGCCACCTTCTCAAGGGTAATTAGGGATGAGCAACAAATGCTTGCCTTGCTAGCGATGCTCACATCCCATGAAAAGAAAATACACCAAACAGTTAAGTTATCAGAAATAAAAACATGAAATGCTGGAACCACTCAGCAGGTCTGGCAGCATCTGTGGAAGGAGAAACAGAGTTAACGTTTCGGGTCAGTGACCCTTCTTCGGAATTTTGCTTTTATTTTAGTTAAGTTAGCAGTATGAGTTCTGGAAGCACAATGAAAGTGGAAATGTAAAGTAGTAGATATCAGTTCTGCGAGGTGTTAGATACAAGGCAGAATAGGGAGAAGAAAGCCATTCAACAGGGAAAGACAACAATGGTTGACCTGCCAACATACCCAGGATGTCGAACTGGGGCAAATGTGGAGACCGAGTTGTTCCTACAGAAATTAACACGATGACTAAGGAAGGAAGTTGTACGTTTATAAACTGAGGAAGTGACTGGAAGTCTACCTATGCCATTTCACAACATTTTGCTTACAAAGGTTAATCTTTACCAAGTGCTCAGTGTAAGGTTGGACATCATGGGAGTGAAATCCATCTTTAGCAGCAACTCCGTTTAAAACCCAAGCTGATGTTCTTCAGCATTGCCTTGGGGTGTACAATGAGCAGCCATTTCCATCACTCCCTTTGTTCTACCATCCAAGATCATCCCTCACATGTTATCCCATTCTCATATTATTATCTTAAATCCTCCATTGACATATTGTAGCTCTTGAAGTCAAGTTTAGTACTGTGTTTTATTGAGATGCCTACCAGCAGTAATTCAAATTGGAGAGGTCCTAAAGATGTAGGCAGTGTTTTACTAGCTGCAAATTCAATATTCTCCAGCTATACTTGAAATTCACATTTTAGCTGCTTCAGCTCAAAGCCTTCAAATACAACTAGGCAACCAGTTGATCCATCATTGTAACTTGCAGAGCCGTTTTGGGTAAGGCAATGGAACCTGCAGGTTAAAATCAGCATAAAGTGAAATTTTATAGAGGTTTAGGCTTACCATTGTTTTATAGTCAATTGGTTGCATGGACATTGACTGAAGCAAAATTTTTGATGCAGATTACTTTGTTTCAATGGAGAAGAGCACAGATCTATAAATTGCCAGATGGTGCTTAACGCCACAAGTCAACTATTAACCATAGTTACAAATCGACATGCAGAAAGCACATCACCAGTTGATAATTATAATCTGAGTAGATTCAATCAGAGCTGATATATTCAGATTAGATGCATTAAGAGTAAATGCAGACTGAATAGACGAATCAGCAATGATACACACTTGCAGCTAATTTCTTGGTGTGCAAAGTCCTTTTTAATGACAGTTATACGAATGGATATTAAAGTTAGAAATCTTCACTTATTATGTTAATTATTTTGGTCTAAACTATATTTATCCTATTCTTCCTGTAAATTTAATATCTGGTCCAAAGTCCTTTGATTGGGTGGTTGGTTGGTACATTTGCTTTAACACAAGTCCCTTTCGCATCCCAGACCTGGACTATTTGTTGAGATGCTGTAGTTATATTGTCTGAAACTAATAACACAGAGCAATTCCAGCCAGGCATGGTTAATGTGCATGCGCTGAGCTCCTTCCTCTCTCACAGTTACAGTGTAGAGAGCACAGGCAGCAATGTCTAAACCGTCTAAACATTTAAGTAGATCCAGGTAGATTTTAAAAGTTTCCTGATGGCCTTAAAAGGCATGAAATTATCCCATCCACAGTGTGTTGCACCACCAATTCCAGAGTCTCTGGATTTAAATCACAGCCTTAATTCTGTAAACACACAAGGCATAGTCTTATTTTCCACTTCACTTCCCCTTTCAACTTATTGGGCTGGATTTTGTGGAGGAGGCATGGCTCACGGCACTGGACTTAAAGACGGGGGAGCCCCGTCTCAGCCTTATCGCGCCGCCAACCCCCCGGCACGATCCTCTGTTGCTCCAGAGGCAAAGTTTCCGGCATCGGGAACTCTACCCCTTTAAAGACACTGATCCCGCCTCCAGGAAGTGCTGGCCAATCACAGGCTGGCAGCTCAACAGTATCGGCAGCGCCACTGGAAGTGGTGGCTACTGCCGGTACTGCAGAGGCCTTGGACCCAGGCCCAGCATTGGACGTCAGGTAAGTGAGGCATGGTTGCAGGGACTAGGCCAGAAGGCCGTGAAGAGGGGGAATAATGGGGTGGTCGTAAAGTCCAGAGGGACGGGGTTCCTGGGAGGTGCATTGTTTCCGGCCAGGGTCCTCCGTGGGGCAAAGATTGGATGGACCCCACTCCAACACTGCAGGGAGAGTGTCTCATTTCACTTTGTGTAGTGGAGGCCCCCTCCCACCGCTGGTTTGATCCCAGCAGTGGGGGGGGTGGGTGGGGAAGAGGTCCTTAATTGTCCATTAATCGACTACTTAAGGGCCTCAATTGGCCTCTGGGCAGGAAGGACATTGTCGGCCTGTACCACCACAGGGAAAATCACTGGGTGATGGGGCGGCGTTGGACCCTCCGCACTCCCTAACCCTGTCATGATTCTATGGGCCCACCCACCTCTGACCCCACCTCAGGGGGGGGCCATAAAATCCAGCCCCCTGTATTGGCCAGATTCTTGCTTGGAGAATTCACCTGACATGCATCACACAGTGTCTTTACTTTTTGTTTCATCATCATCTCTATCTCCTTCTCATCCAAAGAACCCTGGCTTTGGTTCCCCTATCTTTCTCCCTTGTTGAAATGTACCTAGCCTGTACCTAAAACATCTCTTCCTCAAAGATCACCCATTGTTCCATTACAGTTTTCTTGTCAATCTTTGGTTCCATTCTACCCTGGCAAGATCCCTCTCATCCCATTGAAGTTAGCACTCTTCCAACTTAGGAGTTCTACTTTACATTGTTCCTTGATGTTCTCCATTACTAATTCAAAGCTTATGATATGATGATCACTCTTACCCAAGTGTTCCCCCACAGGCACTTGGTCCACTTGGCCCACGTCATTCCCCAGCACCAGATCCAGAAATGCCTCCTTCCTAGTTCGACCAAGAACATACTGGTCAAGGAAATTCTCCTGAACACATTTCCGAAATTCCTCTCCCTCCTTATCCTTTACTCTAACATTAATTAAAATCCCCCAATATCACCACTGTATAGTTCTTGCACAACTCTGTGATTTCCCTGCAGATTTGTCTCTCTATCATTCTCTCACCATTTTGGAGGCCTATAGAAAACCCCTAGTAGTGTGATCATATCCTTTCTGCTTCTCAACTCTAACTAAAAGATTCTGTCTTTGCCGCTTCAAGGTCATCCTCCCTTTCCAACACTACAATGTCTTCCCTAATCAGCACTGCCACCCACATCCCTTTCTTCCTTCATTATCTTTTCTGAGCACTTTATATCCTTGAATATTAAGTGCCCAGTCCTCACCATTTTTAAGCCACATTTCTGTTATTGCCATTACATCATCTTCCCATATGCTATTTATGCTGGTAGCTCACCGATCTTATTCAGCACACTTTGTACATTTACAGACATGCATTGTAAACCTTTCTTTGTATTCCTTTAGTCCTTCTTAGTCTGATCTTATCTCATACGTTACTATTTTCTTCTCTAGTACGAACCAACACTCTCATTATTCCTCTTTTCTAATTTTATATGCTGGTGCCCATTCCCCTTCCAAGTTAGTTTATACCCTCCCCAACCACATTTGTGAACCTCTCCATGAGGACATTGGTCCCAGTCCCATTGAGGTGCGCCCTGTCCCTTTTGAATAGGTGCCTCCTGCCCCAGAACTTGTTCCAATGCCCCAAGAATCTGAAGCCCTCCCTCCTGCACCATACCTTAAGCCATGCATTGATCCTCTGTATCTTCCCATTTCTACACTCTCTAGCAAGTGACCCTGGGAGTAATCCAGAGATTGCTACCTTCGAGGTCCTACTTTTTAATTTCCTCCCTCATTCACGAAAATCTGACAGTAGGACCTCAATATCTGCTCTTTCTATGTTGTTGTTACCAACATATACCACAACTTCTGGCTCACATCCTTCCCCCTGCAGAATATTCTGCACCCTCTCCGTGATGTCCTTTACCCTGGCACCAGGGAGGCAACACACCATGCAGTACTCACAATGGCGGTTACAGAAATTCTTGTCTCTCCTCCTAATTGTAATTTATTGTATTAATGACGTCACCTTTAAGAAACCGTAACTTTAAGAGATCAGGCCACTGATGCAACCGATGACATCATCAAACATATATAAGGAGGGGACACCATTTTAAGAGACACGTTCAGTACATGGAGACAGAGCAGACACACACGCCAGCAAGGAAAAGACCTAGACTGGACAATGAATAATGTTTGTGCTGAATCCAGATATAAAGCCTGTATCTATCTTTAATGGAGACTAACTATGGAATGTGTGATAATGACTACATTTTTACTTTTTGCTGTTCTTTCCTGTGCAGTTCCTTTCCCATTGGTGCCATGGTCTGGTCTGCACTATTTCAGGTGTTGTCAGTCCCAGCAGTCTCCAAAGCTGAGTAATGGTTTGAGACTGGCACCCACCCCATAGATTTCTGCACCTCCTGCCTCTTCCTTCCTACTCTTCTGGATGGCCACTTATCTACAATCCTGAACTCTCACTGCCACCTCGGAACATACTCTCCAGGAAACACTAATCCTCCCTGATGCTCCGTAGTGACTCCAACTGCCCCTCAAACTTGGAAATCATGAACTCAAGCTCCAGCAGCTGGAAACAATTCCTACACACATGGTTCCCCCAATATACATGAAGTGTATGAAGCTCCTATATGGTGCAGGAATTGCAAGCAACAGGTCTCAGCTGCCCATCTATGATCTAAGAAAAAAAATCCCTTATCACTCTTTTAGAATCTAGTTAATACCTTGTATAAATTATTAATTTTAGTTAATGCCTATGCTAATATTCTAAATACTAATTCCCTTACTGTTATACTAATCCCGATTGAAATGTTATTAATTTGTTTAACTAGTAAATTAGTTTACTCCCACTGCTGCTGCTGGTGTCTCTGATCAGATTCATGCTGTTCCCCTGCTCTCTCTCTCTATTTCTGTCATTGCTGCTGATGTCTCTGATCAGATTCGATGGAAGAAGATCCAGTGATAACTTGCAAAAGTAAATTGGATATATACACGAAGATGAATATTTTCAGGGCTATGGAGAGAGGGCACGGAATGAGCCTTGTTGGATAGCTGTACCAAAGAGTCAACACAGGCACAATGCGTTGAATGGTCTCTTTCTTTGCGGCATGATTATCAAGCGGTACTTGCTCAGCAATGACCTCACTGAAGCTCTGTTTGGGTTTTGCCAGGGCACTCAGCTCCTGACCTCATTACAGCCTTGTTCCAAACATGGACAAAAGAGTTGAACTCAAGAGGTGAGGTGACAGTGACTGCCCTTGACATCAAGGCAGCATTTGACCAAGTGTAGCATCAAGGAGCCCGAGCAAAACTGGAGTCAATAGAAATCAGGGGGAAAATTCTCCACTGGTTGGAGTCATATCTAATACAAAGGAAGATGGTTGTGGTTGTTGGAGGTCAGTCATCTTAGTCCCAGGACATCACTGCAGGAGTTCCTCAGAGTAATGTCCTAGGCCCAACCAACTTCAGCTACTTCATCAATAATATTCCATCCATCATAAGGTCAGAAGTGGGGATGTTCGCTGATGATTGCACAATGTTCAGCACCATTCATAACTCTTCAGATACTGAAGCAGCCTGTGTCCATATGCAGCAAGAGCTGGATAACATTCAGGCTTGGGCAGATAAGTGCCACACAAGTGCCAGGCAGTGACCTTCTGCAACAAGAGAGAATCTAAGCATCTCCCTTTGACATTCAATGGCATTACCATTGCTGAATCCCCCACCATCAACATCCTGGGGGTTATCATTGACCAGAAACTGAACTGGAGTAGCCATATAAATACCATGGCTACAAGAGCAGGTCAGAGGCTGGGAATTTTGTGGCAGAAACTCACCTTCTGACTCCCCGATGCTTGTCCACCATCTACAAGGCACAAGTCAGGAGTGTGATGGAATACTCTCCACTTGCCTGGATGGGTGCAGCTCCAAAAACACTCAAGAAGCTCAACACCATCCAAGAAAAAGCAGCCCGCTTGATTGGCACCCCATCCACCAACGACGCACAGTGGCAGCAGTGTATACCATCTACAAGATGCACTGCAGCAATGCATCTAGGCCCCTTCGACCACACCTTCCAAATCCGCGACCACTACCAACTAGAAGGACAAGGGCAGCAGATGCATGGGAACATGACCACCTGCAAACTCCTCTCCAAGGCACACACCATCCTGATTTGGAGCTATATCACAGTGGCGCAGTGGTTAGCACCACAGCCTCACAACTCCAGTGACCCGGGTTCAATTCTGGGTACTGCCTGTGTGGAGTTTGCAAGTTCTCCCTGTGACTGTGTGGGTTTTCGTTGGGTGCTCTGGTTTCCTCCCACAGCCAAAGACTTGCAGGTTGATAGGTAAATTGGCCATTATAAATTTCCCCTAGTATAGGTAGGTGGTAAGGGAAGGTGGGGATGTGGTAGGAATATGGGATTAATGTAGGATTAGTATAAAATGGGTGGTTGATGGTTGGGACAGACTCGGTGGGCCGAAGGGCCTGTTTCAGTGCTGTATCTCTAAATAATAAAAAAATAAATAAAATAATCACCGTTTCTTCATTGTCATTGGGTCAAAATTCTGGAACTCCCTTCCTAACAGCACTGTGGGTATACCTACACCCCAAGGACTGCAACGGTTCAAGAAGGCAGATCACCACCGCCTTCTCAAGGGCAATTAAGGATGAGAAATAAATGTTGGCCTGGCCATCGATACCCACATCCCATGAAAGAATAAAAGAAAAGATTCTATGATCCATTTGCACTAAAATCATACCTAAAAATGGCAGGTCAAATATGCCTTGACTTTTGCAATGTTTTAGACATGTTAAAAGCAGGATCTTCCTAAAAGATGTTAATATGGAAAATCTACTATTGATACAATCTGAGATTGTGTTTATGACAAATATGACATTATAGTTGATTTGCTAGACCTTTCTTGCTAAATATTCAGCTGAGCCTGGTGAACCCATTGTCCAGGATTTCTTTCTTTCCTGACAATCAAGAAAATACACGCTTCAGTTCCAATTTCTATTGTAATGGTGGAAATTTTCAATCTCCTGTGTACGCTGACTAATCACATGCATGATGAGGATCATCTGTGGCTTCAAGCAGAACAGAAATTAATTTTACACTTCATGGGCAAGATGGTATGGTCCTGTCAGCAGCTGTCAAGTTTATTTGGGCAGTAAATGTAGGGTAATCATTCACAAGTGATCTGTTTGTGATTTGTTGTACCTTCACGTCATCTAGTGTGTCGTTTGTAGCTCAGTTGACAGCACTCCTGTCTCTGAGTTAAAAGGTTCTTGGTTAAAATCCATTCTGGGACTTGAGCACAAAAAATAAGGCTGACAGCCCAGTGCAATACTGAGGGTGTGTTGTACTGTCAGAGGTGCGGTCTTTCAGATCAGATTTTAAACCAAGTCCCTGTCTGTCCTCCCAGGTGGATGTAAAAGTTCATATTATTATTTCAAAGAAGAGCAGGGGAGTTCTCCCCAGTGTCCTGGCCAATATTTATCCCTCAATCAGCATCACAAAAACAGATTATCTGGTCATTAATACATTGTTGCTTGTGGGACCTTGCTGTGTGCAAATTTGCTACTGAGTTTCCTGTTGTGTGGTCACCTTAAGAGTGATGTCTCTTTAAGAGCGCAGTATGTTAATGAGCTAAGTACCAGGATGTAGTCATGTGTCTACAAGCCAGTTTCACTCTGCAACTGTAACACCTAGAGGAAGGTTCTGTAAATAGTTTGCTCTGTACTGTATATAATAGTTTAGCTGTTAATAAACCTGATAGAGATCTTCAATGAATTAGACACCACGCATCTCATTTCTGTTGCACAAGACAACATAAAGAACTCATTACATGGTGGCAGCTGTGGTGAAAAGACAAAGTCTAAGTTAAAGACCATTGGTAAAACAGCTGTGAAAACAACCCTTCTTGCAGCCAAAAGAGAGAAATTTTAACAGAAATACTGGCACAAACAGCAGAAATAAAAAAGAACTTACCTCCAGCTGTAGAAGACAGAGCTCAGAACAGCAGGCGGAAAATCAATTCCTGCGATTGGGTCAGTTATTGTGCCAATGGTCGAGGAATCCCCGCTTAAACAACAGCTTTAAAGTGCTTAAGACTTATTTCTTTTTCAAAGGCTCCATAAAAAAATGGGGAAAACCGAGAGTCCTCTCCAAGGCTGATCAAGTTCGGCACGATTACAGGAGGCGTCCGCTTGCAAAATTCATGGGAATGTTCCATTCATGCAGCCAAAGTTTTTTTAAAAATCATTAAACCACTCAAGTGTGAAGAAAAGTCTCCATTCACACAACCACAGCTATAAAAAAAAATTCTTAAACCACTCGGGTGTGAAGAACATAAACAAACTCCAGGAAAAAAGCAATTGAACTGCCTAATGAACAGCTGTGTAAACAAATAAGCTTAAGTGCAGCAATCAAGATCAATACAGAGTATTGTCAAATACCTGCTCCTCTCTGTCCAAGCAGCTCATCGAAATAACAAAGAATTTCTTCAAGGGGAAACAGTGTAGAGTCATAACACAAGTCTTCAAGCAAGTTTTAAGCGAAAGGAAAGCAGAAAGATGGATACCAAATTTCCCAGCATGAACTGGAGGGCCATTGATATCCTTTCCAAGCTCAAACTTTTCAAACAAAGAATGCAGTTATGCTTCACAGACAAAGTGATTGTACAACCAGAGAAGCAGGCTGTAAAAATACTAAAGCAGTTGGAAATTAGGTGTTTCATGGAATCACCACCTCTGGCTCAGATGAAGAGGACCAGAAGGATCCCACAAAGATATAGAAAGTGCTAGAAGATCAGCTCCAATTAAGAGTGAATTTTAGAATTCACCACCTGGAATTGATGTCCTACAGGCAACAGCCACAGGAATCAATAGACCAGTTCATCAGTAGATGCCGTAGTAAGGGCAATGAATGCGATTCTTCAGAAACTGTCAGGGCAACCAGCCACAACAATCTTAAGAACCTCTACACCTTCACGAGATTCCATCAGTCCCTTGGTTCAAAATCATCACTGATCTATTTTCTAACAATGGAGACAACTTTATCTTAATCACCAATTATTTCTTCAATTTTACAATTGTCAAGCAGGTTAAAAAACACTTCAACTGCGGTCGTTGCAGACACATGAATTGAATCCTGTAAGTCCACCGCTGAAGTCAGCGGCGGGTGAAAACAATGGCGGCCCACCCATGCATACCGCATGCCAAAGATTCCGAGTGCAGTTGCTCATTTAAATAGCTGGACAGGGATCCAAAGGCGCAGCAGTGCCAGCTGCCGGGATGAAGATCACAGTGGGATTTCAGGAGGCGATGGGGGAGTCATCGTGCTGAATTTTTCAATTGCGTCACCGAAATCAACGGCGGGTGAAAACAATGGCAGCCATCCCGTGCAGGTCATGTGTCGCGGAGTCGCCACGATCCTAAGCGTGGTGTCTCAGTTAAATAGCCGGGACAGGCTGCCCCCGCCCCCACCAATCACGTGGAGGGGGTGAGCTGTCCATCCCCGGAAAAGGCATCAGCTGCCAATTTGAGCCCTACAGTTAAATTTAAATATTTAAAGGTGCAATGAATAAATAATACATTTATTTTGCCCCTCTCCCATCCCCCCAATAATCATAAAATTAATTACTTGCCCTTTCCCCCCAAAACACTTGCATTGTCCACCTGACCTTCCCCCCGACTCCGCAAAAGTGCATTAATTTTAGCCTCAAACCTTTCCCACCATCCGCTACACCAAGGATGTTACTTTGACCTCATTCGCACCCCCCCTTCCGTACTGAGAAACTTAGCTCCTCCCCTGTCCCCACAATGTTACACCTCGTTTCCCCAGACAGGGATCCGAAGGCGCATGAATGCCGGTCAGGGGCACGAAGATCACAGCGGGACCGAAAGCGGTAACGCAAGTATAATTAATTTATTAATTTTAATTTATTTACATATTCAAATGGGGATCCCGTTGCCGAGCGGCGGGGGTGCTGCCATGAGGCCCAGCTGCCGCCGATAATATTGGCATCGGGGTGCATGGCGGTCCTCTCCCGGAGACATTTTCTGGCCCCCCGCCCCCCGACTTGAACCCCGAGGTCGGGGGGGTCTGTAAAAGTCAGCCTATTAATGCAGGTATTTTAATTTATTTTAATTTTTAAATTTCACTCCCGTTGCCGAGCAGCAGTGGGGGGTCAGCCACGAGGCCTCGCCACCGCCGGTAATATCGGGCCAGACCCTGCCGGCGCCAAGGTTTATGGCGGGCCTCATCCAGGGCCATCTTCAGGCCCCCCTGCCACAGATCCCAATGTCGAATCCAGCCGCATATTCAGTCTATTCGGTGCACCTGAAGACATCATTTCTGACAGTGGCCCACAGTATACGGGCAATCCTATCTTTACTCAGAGGGTGTGAATCTTTGGAATTCTCTACACCAAAGGGCTGTGGAAGCTCAGTCGTTGAGTATGTTTAAAGTAGAGACTGACAGATTTCTAAATATCAATGACATAAAGGGATGTGGGATCGTGTGGGGAAAAGGCACTGAAGTGGGTGATCAGCCATGATCGTATTGAATGGTGGAGCAGGTTCGATGGGCTGAATGGCTTACTCCTGCTCCTATGTTCCTATGTACCTCAGAGCTACACCTATGGATATGGGTTTACTGTCACCAGCAGAGATCATGTTTGGCAGACAAGTGCGGACGACAGTCCAAATTCTCTCAGATGCAGGAGACACTTCTCGAAAAACAGGGGAGAATGAAGATGGTGCATGACCGACATGCAGGGGTGGAACTACCTCAACTACACATAGGACAAAAGGCCAGGGTCATACACCCCACAATGAGAACATCGCTACCCACAGAGATATACAAAGTATGCAGTGAACCTCGGTCCTATGAGATTACAACACCTAGCGGAGTGGTGTTGAGAAGGAACCAAAGCCAACTAAGCGAAGTGCAATACTCCAATTGTGCACAGCAGACTCAAAAGAACGCACTTCGACGATGAGGATGTGACGGAACAGCAGGACAACAACCAACACATTGACAAGGTGCCTGCAAACCAAAAATAGCCAAGGGTGAAATCCACATCCCCAGAAAGTTATACCATAACAAGATCTGGAAGAGTTGTCAAACCACCGAAACGATACATGGAATTTTAAGCCTCTGCACTTATAAATTTCACGATCCCTATCCTTGTACCTGTAAATGTTATAGTCTCAATCCCGTATAACTAATTTTGATGTTTCTAATTTTATGGTGTTTTTACTTGTGCTATATAAGATTTATCTTTGGAAAGAAAGGGAATGTTGTGTGATTGCCTTAACAGTGATATCCCTTTAAGACTCAGTATGTTAATGAGCTAAGTACCAGGATGTAGTCATGTGACTACAACCCAGATTCACTCGGCAACTGTAACACCTCGAGGAAGGTTCTGTAAATAGTTTGCTCTTTACTGTATATAATAGTTTAGCTGTTAATAAACCTGTTAGAGATCTTCAATGAATTGGACTCCACGCATCTCAAGTATGTTGCACAAGATAACATAAAGAACATGTTACATTTCCTATTTTACTCCAATGCCTACACTCTAAAAAGCACTTCATTAGCTGTGAAGCAATTTGAGACGTCGGTGGTCATGAAAGGTGCTATATAAACGCAACTCTTTCTTTCTTTTCATGTTCTAACTAGCACAGAAGTAAATTAAGGTGTATTGTGAAATGTTAGACGTAATACTGAAAAGAACATAGCTTAACACTATGAGGAAATTAACTATTGATTGCTGGTAATGACTTTCTGCTGACAGAAACAGATGTCACAATTGCATACAAAAAATTGTTAAAGTATGACTCAGATTTAAGACAGCATCTTGCCTCAGAGGTTTATGATAATGTAGGGGATGGGTCACTTTCAGGCACTAAGAGAATCAAGAGATATGGGGATAGAGCGAAAAAGTGGAGTTGAACTAGAAAATCAGCCGTGATCTTATTCAATGGCGGAGCAGGCTCAAGGGGCCTATTTCTTATGTTCTTATGATCTTCAACTGCGTCAGTCTAAGCTCTGAAATTCCCTCCCTAAATCTCTGCACTTCTTTCTTCTCCTTTAAGACGCTCCTTCAAACCAACTTCTTTGACCAAGCTCTTGGTCACTTGTCCTAATATCTCCTTATGTGGCTCGGCAAAAAACTTTGTTTTATAATCACTCCTGTTCAGCCTTTGGACATTTTACTAGGTTAAAGGTGTTACAAAAATCCAAGTTGTTCTTGTTGGTGCCTGATATTTTATCTGCTGTTGATGAATATTCATTAAAAAGCTTAATAACTAATGCTTCCATATCGTAAAAGCAAAATAATGGACTTGTATCTTTTTTTTAAATGAACTTTTTAAGAGCAGACAGGACCTGTGACCTGTGTCTACCTCACATATTCTCTTGGGAACAATGATGCTGGTCATTCCCATCAATGGTCTAAGGAACTTATGTTAAGGAGTGCGCCCGCCTGCCCAATATCTACTTATATGATACTGTGATCCAGGAGTGTAACAGTAGTACCCACTTGTGGTCTGAAATAGATGTCAACTATTTCACATGTGCTCTTAAGCACACCTCTCCAATCATGGACTGAAACACTTCTGTGAGATGAGGCCAGGTATGAATTGTTAAGTTCCTTTATTTTAAGGATAGAATTGTGAAAGTACCTTTGTAATCAGATATTACCTCAATTCAAACTGTCACAGAAGCCATCTTTGAGAACAAGAAAAACAATTAAAAACATATAAACTGTCTAAAGTGGCTGATTTGCTTAACTTTTCCTGGTCAGCCTACTGATAATGATTATTTTTGAGCTTGAGAGGAATGAGTTTCATCTTATTAGGCCATGCTACCATCCCAGTGCCCATATCTAACTGCTGTGTGTCTCTTTTCCCAATATTGCTTGAATCTTCACAAGAAGGTTAAAAACTCCATCTCCTTCCCAACTGAGGGATTGACCAGTGACCTTGTCAACTAAAGTGACTATTCCCTCTCTCGAGAGCATATTCTGAAAACCCACGTCATGTTGTGCTCACATTAATAGAAACAATACAAAACCAAAATCACTCTAACCTCAGTCTTCGAGCATCAGTACACAGATGGCATTTGCATGTGCACTCACTCTGAAACTGAGTTCCATTTCATTGTCAACTCCTTCTCTGAAGCATATGAAAAAATGGGTCTTTCACTGAACATTTTGAAAACAAAGGTCATCTTCCAACCAGCTACCACAGCACAACACCTGCCCCCATCGATCAAGATCAACGGCAAGATCCTGGAAAATGTGAACCATTTTCCATATCTTGGGAGCCTCCTCTTAGCGAAGGCAAACATAGACGATGAGGTTCATCATCGCCTCCAGTGTGCCAGCTCAGCCTCCGGCAGACTGAGGAAGAGAGTATTTGAGGATCAGGATCACAAACCTGAGAATAAAATCATGGTTTACTGAGCAGCAGTGCTAATATATGCTTCAGGGACTTGGACAACCTACAGCACTAGAGAAGTACCACCAGAGGTGCCTCCACAATTCTGCAAATCCATTGGTAAGAAAGGCAGACCAACAGTGGTGTCCTCTCCCAAGCCAGCCTGTCCAACATTGGAGTGTTAATCACCCCAAACCAGTTTCGCGAGGGACAAGTCATTCACATATCTGGCACCAGACTCCCGAAGCAGCTGTTCTACTCAGAACTTGGTCACAACAGGAGGCTCCCAGGAGGACAGTGGAAAGGCTTTAGAGATGTCCTCAAAGCATCCCCAAAGAGATCAAACATTCCGTCGACTCGTGGGAATCCCTGGCTCGTGACCGTCGCAGATGGAGGAAGTTCAGGAAGGCATTGTACACCTTGAGGGACTTCATCGGGAACATGCAAAGGCGAAGTCGAGACATCCATGGCAGCACATAAACCTCCAAACTACTCATCTACCTGACCCTTCCAGCATCACCTTCCCCTCATCTGGCAGAGTCTGCAGATCATGAATTGGACTTATCAGCCATCTCAGAACCCATCCTACCGGAGTGGAAGCATGTTATTCTTGATCCCGAGGAACTGCCTAAGAAGATCAAGAATAGAAACATCCCCCTACCCCCACCTTAATGTCTGAACACGCGAAACAAACTTTAATTTTCTGATTCAGACACCTCATCTGAATCCTAATCTACATTTCCCAGCCCTCCTGTTTTGTGTATTGCGAAGTACATTTTCATCAATTGTAGCTTTTGTAACATAAATTACACCAGATAACCTTACAAGGTAGAACAGTTAGAAATCCCAAAGCATGACAGGTTCGACCCTGGAGGTGTAGTTTTCAAGATTGATACGTTGATGTGTAGTTCATGTTTTGAAATTTCCAGAGGTCCACACAGAAATCAAACTGTCCATGTGGAAAACAGGCAGGTGGCAACACTCAATTAGTGAAGGATAGAAAGCACTCATCAGTCTCCTGATTTTAGTTATTGCCACAACAATAATTTTACATACTGACTGCATGTAACTGGATGAAAATGATTTCGAAGCAATGAGCATGTTAGAGAAACTGGGTATTATTGAAGCTTTGGAAAGGCTGCAGAGGAAGGCCTTTAGGCTAATTCCCAATATAAAGCATCTTGGTTGTCAAGATAGGCTAAAAGAATTGGGGCTCTGCTCTTTAGAGTGGTGTAGACTTAGGATGGTTGTATTGAGGCTTATAAGATAATGAAGGGAGTAAATTGTGTTCCAGCTGACAGTTTCCAAATAAATACATTATAGAGGACCGGGATCACAATTCTAAGTTGTACACGGGCCGAAGTCAGGAGGTGGTTCTTTTCCTAGACAACAGTGGAACAGGCTGCTATCTCGTGTGGTGGCCATTTATTCTCTGAATTCCTTCAAGTGAGAGCTGGACCTGTTTCTGGTTATGGCAGACATCACCTCTTACAAAAGGCAGGTATTGCAGAGAATTCAGGGTCAGCGTGATCTCCAGGACTAGTTTTGAGAGCCTCGTTGAATCAGAGAAGAATTTTCCAGATTTTATTTCCCCAAATTGGCCTTGGATTTTATCTTGTTTTTTTTTCACCTTTCCCAGGAGATCACATGGTTTTGGGTAGAGTGGGGAATGTATATATTGTGATATATTGCAATATATGAGGTGATGTAATTTTGTGGGACAGGCTGGATCCACCAGAGGGTCTTTTCCTGTCCAACATTGTTTGTATGTTCATATATAACTTGCATTTATACAGTATTTAAATGTTCAGGTCACAACAATCTTCTTTGTAGAATAGTAATGGGAGGGATCGGACAGTGAGGTAAGTAGAGAAAATTTAGGAGACAATTGAAGGCTTTGAGAAGGGTTCTAAAGGCAAAATGAACAAGACAAAGGCATAGGGAATTAGGGTTAAAGTTCCAAAGAACAAGAGCCAGGTAGCTGAAAGATCAGTTGCTTATGGTGGTGCTAGCAATGGTGAGAATGCACAGGAGAGCAGAGTCAGTAGAACAAAGGGTGTAAGAGAGAAAGTCTGGAGGAGGTTGAAAAGGTGGAGATGAAGTGAGGTCTTTGATGGATTTGAGGGTGAGGGTGAAGATTTTAAGTGTAATGCTTGTAGATGTGATGATGCCTGTTGTAATGGTAAACGCATATAGCTCTGAAGGTATTATTCTGCTGCAATGGTTAAGTTGTGTATAAGCAGGCTTGTCCTCTTAATCACAACACAAGGGCAATAATTTGCATTTATATAGTGCCTTTGATTAAGTGCCTTCTTTTCAAATTCCTCCATTGCTCACCCCTCCCTATCTCTGCAATTTCCTCTAGCCCTACAAGCCTCTAAGATTGTGATATTCTAGGGAAAAAGCAGGAAGATTCAGCCAGAGTCAGTAAGGAACAGAACTGCTGCACGTGCTGTTAAAACATGGATTCCTTTATTCTCTTCCAGACTTCCTCGTCTGGTACATGTGTGCATGGTAACCTTAAGTGGACAAAATGTTCAATGCAATTCTCAATACACTACATGACCAGCCGTCCCTTCAGCTATCCAGGCCCTAGGCTCTGGAATTCCCTCCCTGCACCTCTCAGACTCTCTACCTCTTTCTCCAACTTCCTTAAAACTTTTTATTCCTTAAAACTTACCTCTTTGACCAAGCTGTTTGTCACTGTCCCAATATCTCCTTACATGACACAGTGTCAAATTTTGACTGATAATGCTTCTGTGACACACCTCAGAGCAGTAACCAGTTGAGGACCAGTTGCGTTGTGTAACCAGACTCTGTTGCTCGGACAATGAAGGATCCGGGCATATCGGCAGAAGATGGGACGAACCAGAATCCGGGAATTTTTGAGTTTCTTTTTGTGCTGCAATATTTCCATGATGGTGTAACTCTCCACCAGTTAATGTTGCCTGTCAAAGAAACAGGTTCTATGAGCTGCAACTCTTAGGTTTTCCTCTGCTGTTGCACTTTCTGCCTCCTGGTCTGCTGGATGCTTGCACAGTTTTGTTTTGTTTTTTCACAGAAGCTAGCTCTTGGGCAATTTGTTCTGAATCAACCATAATCCCTTTGAAAACACTACTTATCATTTGTATACATACTGGGTTTTTGCACAAGTTAACGGCATTATATAAATGCAAGTTGTTGTTATTTAATGTAGAAAAATGACTACTTCACAGGGGTCTAATCAAACAAAAATGGCTGCCAAGCCAGAGAAGGAGAAATCATAAACAAAAACAGAAAGTTTTGGAAATGCTCAGCAGGTCAGGCAGCATCTGTGGAGAGCGAAGCAGAGTTAACGTTTCATGTCTGTGACCTTTCATCAGAACCAACTGTAGAGGGAAGATCTCCAGAGGCGATGAGGTTAGTGGCAGTCCTGGAGACAGTAACTTGATGTTCGCTGATGGGATCATAGTCCAGGGGGAGATAGGAAGAAGTGTCTGGGAGTTGGCGCGCAGCCTCTGCAAGGTAGAAGTTGGTACGCCAGACAACAACAGCACCACCCTTGTCAGCAGGTTTGGTCCCAATGTTGGGGTTAGACCTGAGAGAACGGAGTGCAGCATGTTCAGAGGGAGACAGGTTAGAGTGAGAGAAGGGAGCAGAGAAATTGTGACGGCCGATGCAACACGACAGTTCTTAATGAAAAGATCAAGAGTGTGTTTCAGGCCAGAAGGAGGGATCCAGGTGGAGGGAGAGTACTGGAGGCAGGTGAAAGGGTCCGCTGGTTGGGGGGAGGTCTCCTGGTCAAAGTAGTGAGCCGAGAGGAAAAGACATGAAGGATGGAACTTCTGTTGGAATCCACGTGGAATAAGTCGGAGCCGGAGACAGTCGCTGAGGAAGGAGATGTGGCTGTGAAAACGAGGTTTGGTAGGCAATTTATCAAACACCAGCAGGGAAATAGAAAGCAATGAAGGTGGACAAGGTAAAAGAGACAAACGAAAATCCCGTTGGTGAGAAAAGCAGAACTTCTTCAAGGGAGGGGGTAGGCATTCCTGGAAGAGAAGTGACAGTGAATTAAACATAAAAATAAAAGCAAAATACTGCAGATGCTGGAAATCTGAAATAAAAACAAAAAGTTCTTGAAATATTCAGCAGGTCTGGCAGCATCTGTGGAGAGGGAAGCAGAGTTAATGTTTCAGGTCAGTGACCCTTCATCAGAACCCCATTATTATTTGGTCAAAGAGTTTGAGATGGCGGGTGGGAGGAGATTTAACAGGGGGAGAGAGAGGTGGGTATGTTTAAAGAGGGGATTCCAGAACATGGGGTCCAGATGGATGAAGGCACAGTCATCAATAGTGGGGAGAAGGCAGGGGTGGGGTGAGGTATGTAAAAAAGGGAGCAACAAAATTCTTGGAGGTTGTAGAGCTGGAGGAGGTGAGAGAGAGGAAGGAGACAAATTAACCACCGCTTGAGGTCAGTCAGAGTTTAACTGCTATTTGGTAAGGGAATTGGAAGCTGTCAAAAATTCTGGCAGAAAACCAGAAAACAAAAAAAACATGAAATCAATACCTATCTTTCTCAATTTTAACCTATTTATGATGCTTTGAAGTGTCACTGACGTCCTGAAAATATTTTTTTTCCCCAGACGTTCCATCAGTTCTTTATCTGGGCTGAAAATTCCCGGCTTCGTACAGACAGGGTTGGAGGTGGGGGGGTGGGGGAGGGGGTCGGGAAAATAATGGGGAGCTGAGTCAGGACAGCTCCCTGACGCATTCCCGCCTCCAAAGGGCTTTCCCAGGGGTAGGCTGGGAACCGAGTCGGCTGCCCAGTCCACGGAGGCAGGCAGCCAATTAGTCCAATTAAGGCCCCACTCAGGACACATTTTGCACCACTGCTGCTATTTTACCAACATTGGAGTGGCCCCACACCATGTGCAGAGGCTGCAGTTCAATCGAGCAGCCTCTTAGCAGCAGGCCTGGCGGACATCAGATTCGGTGGCTCCATGCCCCAGTAATGGGTGGCAAGGATGAAAGACTGCAGCCCCGTCCATTAATAGTCCTGTGGAGGAATTTCCCCTCCAACCTGATGGCCCGTCTGACTTTGAGGCTATTTAATCGGTCACTTCAATGCAGGCAGCCAAGTGCGCCTCCAAGTTGAGGTTCCCTTGCACTCACTTGCCTCCCGGTGGGGCTGTTGACCTGACATCGCTGCAGGCGCTCTGATTAGGCCTGCAGCCTTGGAAGGCTGCCAGCTATTCTTAATAGGACGGAAAATGGGGAGGCAGCCAATTGGCAAGGGCCTCCCAGAAGGTTGTGCCAGTGGGCGATCTGATGACATGGGCAGGCTCAGGACCCCCATATGGCCCTGATGTCGGGGTCCTGACATTCACTGGCAAATCCAGCCCTCTGTTTCCCTGCATGGTTTTAGCTCAATATCTAACCACGTAAACCTCAAAATATGTAGTCAGAAAATGCCAACACCGGCACACAATTCAGAATGAATATTGGCATACAAGAATAATCAATCACTTCTGACATGACTGAAAAATCAACCATCTCCTAAGAATGAAGGTGAGGGATAAAACTGAGAATTAAAAGCAGTTTCTCTCTCAAACCATAAAATGGTACTTAGAGACTGTTGTGTGATTGCCTTTAAAAGTAATGTACCTTTAAGATTTTAGTATGATAATAAGCTGAGTACCAGGATGCAGTCAGGTGACTACATGCCAGTTGCACTCTGTAACTGTAACACCAAGAGGCAAGACCTGTAAATAAATAGCTCTGCACTGTATATACTTGTTAGCTGTTTAATAAACCTGTTTGAAATCCTCAAGAAACTGAACTCCATGCATCTCATTTATGTTGCACCAGACAACATAAAAAGCTTCTCATTACAGAGGCAACAAAACTCAAGAGTGGAGTCAAGACTTCAAAGGAAGAAATTTTCAGCAATTGCTAATAATTCAAGAGCACAATTGCTCCCAGGATAATACTAAAGCTGGTTTATCCTCCTCGTTATGATTTTTTTCATTTTCACTGGTACATAAATCAATTTATATTATTGCATGTTTATTAGGTTGAATTGTTAATTTGTGTGATTTACACAGCAAAGGATTTAAGAGGGATCCAAAGAGATACGTAGTATTTAGAATAAAGTGCTTATCGCCCTAGGATACTGTGATTGCTGCAAATGTGGGGCTGGATTCTATAAGTCTGTCTCACAAAAAAATGGCGGCCCACGCAGAGCCACCGCGATTCCACTCGCGGCGGCTCATTTAAATAGCCAGGCCTGGCCGGCACCCCACCCCTCCCACCAATCATGTGGAGGGAGTGGGCTGAGCGTCCCTGGCAACGGCGTCAGCAGCCTGTGTGCAGGCGCTGATGACATTTTTAAAGGGAGCCAAATTTAAATATTTAAAGAAAGATTCAATGAAAAAAAAATACATCTCTTTTGCCCCTCTCACACCGCCCCCCCCCATAACAATTAAATTATTTATTTACCCTTTCCTCCCCAAAACACTTACCTTTACTATCTGACCTTCCCCCACCACCCAACTGCACAAACTTTAAACTTCAACCCTTCCCACCATCCCCTACACCTTTGAGGCTAATTTGACCCTGTTTCCAACCCCACCCCACCCCCCCCCACAACACTGAGAAGCCTAGCTCATCACCCCTGCCTACAGGCGCGACAGTGCCAGCGGCTAGGGTGAACATCATGGTGGGACGTTAGGAGGTGATGGGAGACTCATTAATTCAGGTATTGTAAATTATTCAGATATTTAAATTGCCGAGCGGTGGAGGTGCCGCCATGAGGCCTTGCCGCCACCAGCAATATTGGGCCGGGCCCTGCCAGTGCCAAGGTCCATGGTGGGCCTCATCCGAGGCAATCATCATGCACCCCCCCCCCTCCCCCTCCACCACAGATTCCGACGTCGAGGGCTATATAGAATCCAGCCCATGGTAAGAACTGCAAGCTGGTTAAAGGTACAGATGGGTAACATTATTCAGCAGTCAAAAAAAATCAAAGAAAGAACTTGCATTTATATAGTAGCTTTTACAATCTCAGGTCATCCCAAAGCACTTTACAGCCGATGAAGTACTTTAGAAGTGCTGCCACTGTTTGCTGAGGGTCAAATATGGGCCAGGACATCGGGGAGAACCACCTTTGCTGTGGGATATTTTACATCCACCTAAAAGTGCAGACGTGGTCTCAGTTTGATGTCTCATCAGAAAGGTGGCACCTCTGACACTGCAATAGGTTCCTGTACTGTACTGGGAAAGTCAGGCTGGATTATACACTCAAGCCTCTGGAGTGGGGCTTCAGTCCATGGTCCTTTGGCTCAGAGATGAGATTGCTCCACCTGATTCATGGCCAATACAAATTTCTAATGCTGCAGTACATTCCCTCCAATGTTTGACTGTTGTTTCTTAAAATTCTTCTATATTAATTACTGTCTGCCTGATAGGTCTGTAAGTGAAGAAATGAAGTACAAAAGAATATTCTCTGAAGTTGGTTGATTAGTAATTGTAGAATTGGAATAAGTCCACACTAGAAGTCAATTTAAAGAGAATTATTTGCAGAAGTCAGCATAAAATACCTTTCAGAAAAGCTAAGAACAGGTATAGGCCATTTTACCTACACAACCTGCACACCAGCTGTTAATCCCAATTCCCTACCTTTTCACAAAATCCCTTAAGACCCTGTCTTCTGAATCAGTATAAAATTCAATCACTATAGTTTCTGTCCCAGTTGTGTAACTGTTTCAGTGAGTGAAGAAACTCCTCAAAGAAGAATACAGAAACAAAATACTGTGGAATCTGGAAATCTGAAATGAAAACAGAAAATGCTGGAAATACTCAGCAGATCTGGCAGCATCTGTGGAGAGAGAGATGGAGTTAATGTTTCAGGTCGATGTCCTTCTATCAGAACTGGAAAAAGTTAGAAAAATACAGGATTTAAGCAAGTTCAGAGGCAGTTTAAGTGTGGAGGCAAGGAAAGAACAAAAAGGAATGCCTGTGATAGGGTGGAAGACAGGACAGATTAAATGACAAAAGGCAAAAGCGGGACAAGTAAAAAAAAACAAATGATGTATCTAGAGGAGTTATAAATGATTCATTTTCAGTTCTGATTCCCCAAAGAAGAACTCACTTGCTGTCCTCTAATTTTCTCATCCAACGAGATTTCAAGCCACAAGCATCTTCTTTAAAATGGACTTACTCATCCTCACTTAAACTGCTTGTGGAAGCATTTCTACAAATCTGTGATATCTTCCCGCAATGTTCACCAGCGTTACATTGGGTGATGCAACTTCACCAACCTCTCTAGATTCTGCTTGCATATGATGGCCTCTTCACAGATGACATAAAAGTATTCCTTCATTGACCCTCTGGATTCCACTTCTTCCTATAACGTGCTATATTGCGCTTCTCAATTACTGTTGCTTCCTTTCCATTCCAATACTGACACTAGCTTTGGGCAAATCATCAAGAGTTTGCACAAAACTTCTATAATTCTCAACTGTACATTTAAAATTCACACAACCTATTCTGTGTCTCTTCTTCATGGGTTTCTGTTGAAACCACTTGACACTTCTGTAGATTTCACTCTGTCTCTAACTCAATTTAAAAGCGTATGAAGAAAGAGCAAGGGAACCGAAACAAATCGATAGGTCTTGCAGAGGTATAGATGGGTCAGTCTCTCTGCAATTATAATGCAGCTGTCAACCTGTTTACACAAGCACACAGAATTAAACCCATATATTACTGGTTTTTAAAATCAAGATGGAATAAAGAAAGACAAAGGGAAAGATTTTGTCCCCTTCCTACTTTTGATCTTGAATGACTGTGGTGTGATAAATTTATCGAAAGAAATCAAAGAATGATTTGTCAATAAAATTTTGGCCACCTCTTTAATAAACATTAAAAGATTTAACAACAACTGGAGTTTAATCACAAAAATACTTTCTGACCAGATAAGATTGTGTTTAAAAGTAATCCAGAATTTTATTGTATTCGGACCTTTGTGTTATTTAAAGGTACAAAGACTTTGAAAAAAAAAGTAAAATAGGATTTTGTTCTTATTAGTTTGGCGAAGGTTTTAAATTTACGTGAAGTGACGCAAGTGTCTGGGTCTGACAATATCTTGTTCCATCATCTTACAAACATGCAAAAAAGTTAGCCCTTCCCACTGGCACTTGTTCTTGTTTAATGAAGTAACAACTTTTGCATTGCTGAATGTAAACATATATTGCTCATTATTAAATTTTAAGTTTCATAATTTGAGTGGATATGACCCCACAGTGACAGAAGGAAATCATGATCTGACAAATTAACCATCGGGTTCTCAAGAACAGGCACAATGAATTTGCTATTTCTATTTTCTTTTAAACAGGGGACCACAATTTACAGGATTGCAGAAGTGTCGGATTACCGAGAGAAGTTCATTAACATAAAAATTAGATGAGTTATGAAGCAACCTTTGCTGAAAAAGTGTTGGTGCAGGAAGAGATACAATGGCATTGGGAATTTAAGATCTGATCTGCAGGCATCAGCAGATATTAAATGTTACAGCAAGCTGATGATTTGGGCTCTGACATTGAGGGTCTCTTTTTATCTTCTGAGACAGAGTGCTCAAGCCCGTGCATCATTTGTTTCTGCAATTGGAATTGATGTTGTCAGGCAAGCCCCCCACCTGCCAAGACTGAGGTACACATTATTTCACCACATGAACATTAAAACTTAAAATTGCAAGGCCCTGACTGGAAAGACATTTGCAGACTAACAGACAGTGTTGGAACAATGGGGACCCATTCGTTGTTTCCCCAATACACAGAAGAAGTGGTCAGACCAGTTTTGGTCACATGACTGACTGACTGTTGGAGGTTTTGAATTTGAACTTCCAACAGAGGATTTTAACTCAGAAAGCCGTGTGCTCCCGGTTGGAACAGAACCTCCTCTCCAGTCCTGCCTGCCTCCATCTCTTTCCCACGGAACTGAATCTTGTGAAAACACGTGAAACTCAAAGCGAGAAAAGTCTCCTACATGAACAAGGTTTAAGAAGAACACTGGGCCCTGACAAACAGCAGGACTACTTACAATCAGTGAGCTCGAAGCACAGTAAACAAGAAACTCTTCTGATATTGCCTCAAACCCCTCTCTACTATATTTTCCTCTCCTCTTTTCTGCCTCTATTTGCATGTGTGCATCGCGTGTGCATGCTAGCAGGGGCACATCATATATCCATAGGCGTTAACCATATTAGAGTTTAAGTTTATGTTTTAATAAAATTTCATCTTTCTTCTTTAAACCTCAGAAAACCTGTGTGAATTGGTTTCTTCGTCCTATAATTGGAAAGCAGTGAACAAGGATTCACAAAGTGGGGGCTCAGAATACAGTGAGTTTAAAATTAAACCCTGTTACAATAAGACTAGGTGAAGATAGTAACAGACCCCTTGGCACCTTTCTCACCTGGTTGTAACAATGTGATAAATTGATATGAGTTGCTGTTCAAAGACTCAAAAAGAAAATTTACCTGGAACTTAAGGAAACATAGGAGCAGGAGTAGGCCATTCAGCTCGTCGAACCTGCTCCACCATTCAATTAGATCATGGATGATCATCCATCTCAATGCCACTTTCCTGCGCTATCCCCATATGCCTTGATGTCATTAGTATCCAGATATCTATTGATTTCTGTCTTGAACATGCTCAATGATTGAGCTTCCACAGCCCTCTGATGTAGAGAATTCCAAAAATCCACCACCCTCTGAGTGAAGAAATTCCTCCTCAACTCAGTCTTAAATGGCCTACCCCTTATTCTGAGACTAGGTCCCCTGTTTCTAGACTAGCCAGGAGGAGCATCCTATCTACATCCAACTTGTCACGCCCTGTAAGAAATTTGTAAGTTTCAATGCAATCATCTCTCATTCTTCAAAACGCGAGAGAATACGCGTCCAATTCCCTCAATCTCTCCTCATAAGACAATCCCGCCATCTCAAGGATTAGTCTGGTGAACATCTGTTACATTCACTCTATGCCAAGTATATCCTTCCTTAGATAAGGAGACCAAAGCTGTTCACAGTACTCCAGGTGCAGTTCCACCAAGGCACATGGGATTAGGGGTAATATACTGGTATAGATTGAGAATTGGTGAACAGACAGAAATAAACAGGTCATTCACCAAGGCTCTATACAATTGCAGCAAGACATTTTTACTCTTGTACTCAAAGCCCCTTGCAATGAAGGCCAACATACCATTTGCCTTTCTAATTGCTTGCTGCACCTGCATGCTAGCTTTTAATGACTTATGAACAAGGACACCCGGTCCCTTTAGACATCAACACTTCTCAACCTCCCAGCATTTAAGAAATACTCTGTTTTTCTGTTTTTTTCCACCAAAGTGGATAACTTCACACTTCACATTATATTCTATCTGCCATGTTCTTGCCCATTCACTTAGCCTGTCCAAGGCCCCTTGAAGCCTCCTTACATCCTTCACACAACTTACATTCCCAACTAGTTTTGTGTCATCCGCAAATTTGGAAATATTACATTGGTCCCCACATTCAAATCATTTATATGGATTGTGAACAGCTATGGCCCAGCACTGATCCTTGTGGTACTCTACTAGTAACAGCCTGCCATCCTGAGAATGACCCATTTATTCCTATTCTCCATTTTCTGTCTGTTCACCAATTCTCAATCTATACCAGTATATTACCCCCAATCCCATGTGCTCTAATTTTGTTTACTAAGTTCCTGTGTGGGACCTTATCGAAAGCCTTTTGAAAATACAAATACACCACATCCACTGGTTCTCCTTTATCTACAAGTAACATCCTCAAAAAACTCCAACAGGTTTGTCAAACATGATTTCCCATTCATAAATCTATGTTGACTCTGCCCAATCATATTACTATTTTCTAAGTGTCTAGTTATCACAGCTCAACATTTTCCCTACTGCTGACATCAAACCAACACGTCTGTAGTTTCCCTGTTTCTTCTCTCCCTCCTTTCTTAAATAGTGGGTTTACATTCGCTACTTTCCAAATTTATAAGTCTACAGGAACCTTTCCAGAATCTATAGAATTTTGAAAGATAACCACAAATGCATCCACTATCTCTATAGCCACCTCCTTCAACACTCTGGGCTGGAGCGCATCTGGTCCAGGGATTTATCAACCTTCGATCCAGTTAATTTTTCAAGCACTACCTTTTTATTAATACTAATTTCTTTCAGTTCCTCATTTTTGCAAGTCCCTTGGTTTCCTAATATTTCTGGGAGATTTTCTGTACCTTCCTCCGTGAAAACAGGCACAAAGTAATTGTTTAGCTTCTCTGCCATTTCCCTATTCTCCATTATAGATTCTTCTGTCTCCACTTGTAATGGACCCACATTTGTCCTTGCTAATCTTTTCCTTTTCACATATCCAAAGAAGCTTTTACAGTTTCCCTTTATGCTTCTTGCTAGCTTGTATTCAGATTCTTTTTTCCCTTTCTTGGTCATCCTTTGCTGGATTACCACTTTTTCTGGCAAATTTATAAGCCAAATTCCTTTGATCTAATGCAATCTTTAACTTCTTTTGTCAGCCACGGTTGTTTCATCTTTCCTTTTGGATTTTTGGTTTTTAGAGGAAAGTATATTTATTGTAGACCACGTAAGCATTCTTTAAATTTGCCTGTCTTCTGTCAAATCTTTCAGTGTATTTTCCAAATCCACCATAACCAACTTGCCCCTCATACCTTCATAGTTTCCTTTGTTCAAATTTAAGACTGTAGTTTTAGATTAAACAATATCACTTTCAAACTTAGTGTAAAATTCTGTCATATTATGGCTACTATTTTCCAAAGGCTCCTTTACAGCAAGGTTCTTAATTCGCCCTTTCTCATTACGTAATACAAAATTTAAAATAGCCCAATCCCTAGTTGGTTCTTCTACGTACTGCTCCAAAAACCCATCTCATGCACACTCCTAGAATTCATCCTCCACAGCATGACTGCTGATTAGGTTTACCCACTCTATATGTAAATTGAAGTCGCCCATTACTACTGTATTACCCATGTTACATGCACCACTAATTTCCTGAGTTATACCATGCCCAACATTACCACTGCTGTTTGGTGGCCTATAAACAACTCCCACCAATGTTTGCTGCCCCTTGCTATTTCTTAGCTCCACCCAAACTAATTCAACATCTTGATTCTTCGACCCAAGATTCTCTCTCACTAAAGTAGTGATCTCGTCCCTTATTAAGAGCTCTACCCCAACTGCTCTTCCATTTTGCCTAGCCTTCCAAAATGTCGAATGTCCTTGAATATTCAGATCCCAGCCTTGGCCATCCTGTAACCATGTCTCTTTAATGACAATTAAATCATACCAATTACCTCTATGCATTCAGATAGAGTGCCCCTAACTTTGTGTTTTTAATATTATTCCACATTCTGATCCTATTTGATGCTGGCCTTCACTTTGTCTGTTTTCTAATTTTGCTTACTACTTTTCTACTTCCTGTTACCAGTTTTCTTCCCTCCAATCTGAGCTCTCTCTCAGGTTCCCATCCCCCTGTCAATATAGCTTAAACCCTCCCCAACAGCACGAACAAATTGCCCTGCGAGAATGTTAGTCCCAGTCCTGCTAAGGTGCAACTTGTCCATCTTGTATAGGTCCCACCTGCCCCAGAACCAAACCCAATGCCTCACAAATCTGACGCCCTCCCTCCTACACCAATTTTCCAGCTACATGGTCAATCGATCAATCCTCTTATTCTTATGCTCACTGGCACGTGGCACTGGGAGTAATCCTGAGTACTTTTGAGGTCCTGCTTTTTAATCTCTTTCCTAGCTCCCTAAAATCTACTTTCAGGACCTCATCCCTCTTCCTACCAATGTCGAAGGTACCAATGTGGACAAATGCCCTGCAGCCGCTCTGTGACATCCTTGACCCTGGCACCAGCGAGGCAACATACGACCTGGAGTCACGTCTACAGCTATAAATCAATTTTTTTTTAAATGAATGAAATCTAGGTAGTTCCTGCCCATTACTGTGTACCAAAGAAGAAAGATTTTAGGAGAGATAAAATTGAGTATGGACAAGCTTAAGCATAGGTTATACTGGGAAATAGAAGGTTAATGAAGACATTTCGTAAAACGAACAAACAAAATGTGTTATTAAACTGGAACAACTGGAAATGTTTGGGCTATGTTTTAAAGATATTATTAGAATAACGTATTAGACAGAAAAGTTCTTCCGGGGTTCTTGAATGCGATGAAATGGTAATTACAGGGGTAGATCAAATTGAATGAGAGTAAGTGATTGAGGATACAAGATAGAAACAGGAAAATTACACCACCAAATGAGAATTTTTTAAAATCATTTTGTTTGTTGTTAATTGGTGAATTAGAATCAATCCAAAAGGGTTAGGGAAAGATGTGTGAGGGCATTCATTTTACCAAATCAACCATCTGGCATTGATGGACGGGTCTCAGACATGTTCAGTTATTTGAAAACAACACAATATTAAATAGTTAATGTGGCTCAGGAGAGTGAGAAAACTTTTTAATCAAGGCACCGATACATGCTCCAAGATAACCTGATTTTCGACTGAAAAGAATTAAACACACTGATACCGAGAGGAGGAATATTTCAAAGTGCAACGAGAAATAGAATTTGGACTTCTAAAATTCAGGGTTGAGTTTCTTTGAGTTAAGAGTGAAATTGGGTCAACTGAGCGCGAGGGAGAAGTAATACCTAACAGGAACTATCCACAAGATGGATAAGGGTAAAGAGAGAGCTGGAGAATCTTTTAAGACGATGATTTCTTGATAATATGGTATACTGCAGAATTCTACACGATGTATTCTGATTTTGTTTATAGTTTTTTTTTATTCATTCATGGGATGTGGGTGTCGCTGGCCAGGCCAGCATTTATTGCCCATCCCTAATTTCATACAAGATAATCAGAGGGTTAGATAGGGTGGATAGTGAGAGTCTTTTTCCTCGGATGATGATGGCAAACACGAGGGGACATAGCTTTAAGTTGAGGGGTGAAAGATATAGGACAGATGTCAGAGGTAGTTTCTTTACGCAGAGAGTAGTAGGGGCGTGGAACGCCCTGCCTGCAACAGTAGTAGACTCGCCAACTTTAAGGGCATTTAAGTGGTCATTGGATAAACATATGGATGAAAATGGAATAGTGTAGGTCAGATGATTGGCGCAACATCGAGGGCCGAAGGTCCTGTACTGCGCTGTAATGTTCTAATTCTAATTGCCCTTGAGAAGGTGCTGGTGAGCTGATTTCTTGAACCGCTGCAGTCCATGTGGGGTAGGTACACCCACAGTGCTGTTAGGAAGGGAGTTCCAGGATTTTGACCCAGCGACAGTGAAGGAACGGCGATATAGTTCCAAGTCAGGATGGTGTGTGACTTGGAGGGGAACTTGCAGGTGGTGGTGTTCCCATGTATTTGCTGCCCTTGTCCTTCTAGTTGGTAGAGGTCGGGGATTTGGAAGGTGCTGTCCAAGGAGCCTTGGTGCATTGCTGCAGTGCATCTTCCAGATGGTACACACTGCTGCCACTGTGCGCCGGTGGTGGAGGGAGAGAATGTTTGTAGATGGGGTGCCAATCAAGTGGGCTGCTTTGTCCTGGATGGTGTCGAGCTTCTTGAGTCTTGTTGGAGCTGCGCCCATCCAGGCAAGTGGAGAGTTTTCCATCACACTCCTGACTTGTGCCTTGTAGATGGTAGACAGGCTTTGGGGAGTCAGGAGGTGAGTTACTCGCCTCAGGATTTCTAGCCTCTGACCTGCTCTTGGAGCCACGGTATTTATATGGCTACTCCAGTTCAGTTTCTGGTCAATGGTAGCCCCTAGGATGTTGATAGTGAGGGCTGCAGCGATGTAATGCCATTGAATGTCAAGGGTAGATGGTTAGATTCTCTCTTGTTGGAGATGGTCATTGCCTGGCACTTGTGTGGCGCGAATGTTACTTGCCACTTATCAGCCCAATCCTGGATATTGTCCAGGTCTTGCTGCATTTCTACACGGACTGCTTCAGTATCTGAGGAGTCACGAATGGTGCTGAACATTGTGCAATCATCAGCGAACATCCCCAATTCTGACCTTATGATTGAAGGAAGGTCATTGATGAAGCAGCTGAAGATGGTTCTGCCTAGGACACTACCCTGAGGAACTCCTGCAGTGATGTCCTGAAGCTCAGATGATTGACCTCCAACAACCACAACCATCTTCCTTTGTGCTAGATATGACTCCAGCCAGCGGAGGGTTTGCCCCTGATTCCCATTGACCTCAGTTTTTCTAGGGCTCCTTGATGCCATACCTGGTCAAATGCTGCCTTGATGCCAAGGACAGTCACTCTCACCTCACCTCTTGAGTTCAGTTCTTTTGTCCATGTTTGAACCAAGGCTGTAATGAGGACAGGAGCTGAGTGGCCCTGGCAGAACCAAAACTGAGCGTCACTGAGCAGGTTATTGCGAAGCAAGTGCCGCTTGATGGCAGTGTTGATGACACCTTCCATCACTTTACTGATGATTGAGAGTAGACTGATGGGGCGGTAGTTGGCCGGGTTGGACTTGTCCTGCTTTTTGTGTACAGGACATACCTGGGCAATTTTCCACATTGCAGGGTAGATGCCAGTGTTGTAGCTGTACTGAAACAGCTTGGCTGGGGGCACGGCAAGTTCTGGAGCACAGGTCTTCAGTACTATTGCCGGAATATTGTCAGGGCCCATAGCTTTTGCAGTATCCAGTGCCTTCAGTCGTTTCTTGATATCACGTGGAGTGAATCGAATTGGCTGAAGTTTGGCATCTGTGATGCTGGGGAATTCAGGAGTAGGCCGAGATGGATCATCAACTCGGCACTTCTGGCTGAAGATTGTTTTTCGAGAAGGTGACAAAACAGGTGGATGAGGGTAAAGCAGTGGATGTGGTGTATATGGATTTCAGTAAGGCGTTTGATAAGGTTCCCCATGGTAGGCTATTGCAGAAAATACGGAAGTATGGGGTTGAAGGTGATTTAGAGCTTTGGATCAGAAATTGGCTAGCTGAAAGAAGACAGAGGGTGGTGGTTGATGGCAAATGTTCATCCTGGAGTTTAGTTACTAGTGGTGTACCGCAAGGTTCTGTTTTTGGGCCACTGCTGTTTGTCATTTTTATAAATGACCTGGAAGAGGGTGTAGAAGGGTGGGTTATTAAATTTGCGGATGACACTAAGGTCGGTGGAGTTGTGGATAGTGCTGAAGGATGTTGTAGGGTATAGAGGGACATAGATAGGCTGCAGAGCTGGGCTGAGAGATGGCAAATGGAGTTTAATGCGGAAAGGTGTGAGGTGATTCACTTTGGAAGGAGTAACAGGAATGCAGAGTACTGGGCTAATGGGAAGATTCTTGGTAGTGTAGATGAACAGAGAGATCTTGGTGTCCAGGTGCATAAATCCCTGAAGGTTGCTACCCAGGTTAATAGGGCTGTTAAGAAGGCATATGGTGTGTTAGCTTTTATTAGTAGGGGGATCGAGTTTCAGAGCCACGAGGTCATGCTGCAGCTGTACAAAGCTCTGGTGAGGCCGCACCTGGAGTATTGCGTGCAGTTCTGGTCACCGCATTATAGGAAGGATGTGGAAGCTATGGAAAGGGTGCAGAGGAGATTTACTAGGATGTTGCCTGGTATGGAGGGAAGGTGTTACGAGGAAAGGCTGAGGGACTTGAGGTTGTTTTCGTTGGAGAGAAGGAGAAGGAGAGGTGACTTAATAGAGACATATAAGATAATCAGAGGTTTAGATAGGGTGGATAGTGAGAGTCTTTTTCCTCGGATGGTGATGGCAAACACGAGGGGACATAGCTTTAAGTTGAGGGGTGATAGATATAGGACAGATGTCAGAGGTAGTTTCTTTACTCAGAGAGTAGTAGGGGCGTGGAACGCCCTGCCTGCAACAATAGTAGACTTGCCAACTTTAAGGGCATTTAAGTGGTCATTGGATAGACATATGGATGAAAATGGAATAGTGTAGGTCAGATGGTTTCACAGGTTGGCGCAACATCGAGGGCCGAAGGGCCTGTACTGCGCTGTAATGTTCTAATTCTAATTCTAATTCAAATGCTTCAGCCTTATCTTTCGCACTGATGTGCTGGGCTCCCCCATCATTGAGGATGGGGATATTTGTGGAGCCACCTCCTCCAGTTAGTTGTTTAATTGTCCACCACCATTCACGGCTGGATGTGGCAGGACTGCAGAGCCTAGATCTGATCCGTTGGTTATGGGATCGCTTAGCTCTGTCAATCGCATGCTGCTTACGCAGTTTGGTATGCAAGTAGTCCTGGGTTGTAGCTTCACTAGGTTGACACCTTATTTTGAGGTATGCCTGGTGCTGCTCCTGGCATGCCTCCTGCACTCTTCATTGAACCAGGGTTGGTCTCCTGGCTTGATGATAATGGAAGAGTGGGGGACATGCCGGACGATGAGGTTACAGATTGTAGTTGAATATGATTCTGCTACTGCTGATGGCCCACAGCGCCTCATGGATGCCCAGTTTTGCATTGCTAGATCTGTTTGAAATCTATCCCATTTAGCACGGTGATAGTGCCACACAACACAATGGATGGTATCCTCAATGTGAAGGCTGGACTTCGTCTCCACAAGGACTGTGCGGTGGTCACTCCTACCAATACTGTCATGGACAGATGCATCTGCGGCAGGCAAATTGGTGAGGACGAGGTCAAGTATGTTCTTCACTCTTGTTGGTTCCCCCACCACCTGCCGCAGACCAAGTCAAGCAGCTATGTCTTTTCGGACTCGGCCAGCTCGGTCAGTAATGGTGCTACCGAGCCACTCTTGGTGATGGACATTGAAGTCCCCCACCAGAGTACATTTTGTGCCCTTGCCACCCTCAGTGCTTCCTCCAAGTGGTGTTCAACATGGAGGAGTACTGAGTCATCAGCTGAGGGAGGGCGGTAGGTGGTAATCAGTAGAAGGTTACCTTGCCCATGTTTGACCTGATGCCATGAGACTCCATGGGGTTCAGAGTTGATGTTGAGGACTCCCAGGGCAACTCCCTCCCTACTGTATACCACTGTGCCACCACCTCTGGTGGGTCTGTCCTGCCGGTGGGACAGGACATACCTGGGGATGGTGATGGCAGTGTCTGGGACATTGTCTGGAAGGTATGATTCCGTGAGTATGACTATGTCAGGCTGTTGCTTGACTAGCCTGTGGGAAAGCTCTCCCAACTTTGGCACAAGCCCCCAGATGTTAGTAAGGAGGACTTTGCAGGGTCGACAGGGCTGGGTTTGCCGTTGTCGTTTCTGGTGCCTAGGTCGATACCGGGTGGGTCTGTCCAGTTTCATTCTTTTCTATTGACTTTGTAGCAGTTAGGTACAACTGAGTGGCTTGCTAGGCCATTTCAGAGGGCATGTAAGAGTTAACCACATTGCTGTGGGTCTGGAGTCACATGTAGGTCAGACCAGGTAAGGACAACAGATGTCCTTCCCTAAAGGACATTAGTTAACCAGATGGGTTTTTACAACAATCGTCAATGGTTTCATGGCCACCATTAGACTAGCTTTTTAATTCCAGATTTATTAATTAAATTCAATCCACCTTCTGCTGTGGTGGGATTCGAACCCATGTCCCCAGAGGAATAACCTGGGTCTCTGGGTTACTAGTCCAGTGATAATACCACTACCCCACTGCCTTCCAGTGATGTGTAATATTAACTACATTAATCTTAAACTAGAAAAGCAAATGGCTGGAGAAAGGTATATGATGTTTACAAAATGAGGACCTTAGATAATTCCAAGGGTGGCCAGAGGCAGTTGGGGATTGAGGATGACAACTAGAAAAGGAAATCACCTTCTTGGTTTACTTCTGTAGTTTAAACATATAAAACAACATAATGCTGACATTAAAAAGGGACATCTACCTTGGGAATCATGGTGGGAGATATTTATAATACATCTTTGGGCCAGAATGTTCCTTGTGTCTCTAATAATTTTGTGAGCTATCCTGAATGATGCATTGTATGAAAATACTCCTCAATGTCCACTGACTGAAGTTGGTCAGGTTAGAAACAACAATGGACGTGAGCCAGATTATGAAGATAAATTAAATAATAAGAAGGTTGTTGTAGGTGGGTTAGTGCTAACTCACAGTATGCACATGTGGGGAAAATAGGTCAAGTTGGACAGCAAAAGCTCAGGGTGTGTATTGTAAAAAGTATTAGCCCAACAGCTGTAAAGCTACTACTACAGCAACTTAAAGGGAAAAAGTTTTAGTGTGTGATCTTCTTCAAGGTCTGCTCAGTAAGTTAAACACCTTGTGAAGGTCTTAGGAATGTAAGCACCCCTTGTGTTAATTGTATATTAATTGCATTTTATTTTATGCAGGTGTTGGGCATTTACTTGGGATTCACTTGTGCCCCTATAAATAGGAACAGACTGAAACTGTGGAGGGTGGGTTATGAGGTGCATGTTTGTAATGCATATCTCTGTGAATAAAGCTTATAAAAGTGTCCAAAGATTGGCTCCAGTTCTATCCTACACCATCTGGCTTTCTGCTGGGTGGGTCATCATATCTCTAGACCCAGTATATGAACTGTCCAATATAAGAATTAGGATAGACATCTCGAAAAGGTAGATGGATAATTGTGTAAAACATGCAAAAAAACTCATTACAAAGAGAGCCAAGCCCCAGTTCTCAAGGTAATTTGGACTCCATTGCCATTGGTAGGATGAAGATTTGTGTCCTGGGCATGGCTGCTGAGGTTGCAGTAATGTTCATGTTTAGTGTATTGCTTGTAATTGTTAGCAAGATTTATGCTTAAGTTGTTCAATAAAACTATCTCTATTGACTCCAGTGGCAACTCTCTTTATTTAATCGATAGCAAGTGGGCAATAACATGAAATCACTTGTCATGAAGACCCCCACCTGCCAAGAATGAAGCATATTAATTTCGTCACATGACATTAATTTTAAATTGTTGCTGGAGTGAAGAGATGACTTGTTTAAAGAGATCAGCAGTGGCTGGAAAAATATTTGCATACTAAGAGAGAGAGACAATGGTAATTGCTCACTGATTCAATGAACAGAGATTGGTCTGGGCAACGGTGATCCACATCTTGTCGGTGTAAGAGACAGCACTACATCCCCCCTCCCACCCCACCGAGAGGTTTGAAATCTACAAATGCAGGAGCTTGTTTGAACAGTGAGTCACATGACTAACCTGCTGTCCCAGGTCTGGTTTTGAACTGCTCACAGGACATCTTGTGTCAGACTGCAGATTGCAACTGAACTTGGAAGAAGAGCCTCTCTCCTGTCAGGCTCATAGAAACATAGAAAATAGGAGCAGGAGTAGGCCATTCGGCCCTTCGAGCCTGCTCCGCCATTCATTATGATCATAGTTGATTATCCAACTCAGTAACCTGTTCACGCTTTCACCTCATACCCTTTGATCCCTTTAGGCCCAAGAGCTATATCTAACTCCTTCTTGAAAACATACAATGTTTTGGCCTCAACTGCTTTCTGTGTTAGCGAATTCCACAGGCTCACCACTCTCTGGGTGAAGAAATTTCTCCTCATCTCAGTCCTGAATGGTTTACCCTGTTTCCTTAGACTATGACTCCCCACCATCGAGAACATCCTTCCTGCATCTACCCTGTCAAGTCTTGTTAGAATTTTATAGGTTTCTATGAGATCCCCCCTCACTCTTCTGAACTCCAGCAAATATAATCCTAACCGACTCAATCTCTCCTCATACGTCAGACCAGCCATCCCAGGAATACGTCAGAGGCTCTCCCTCTCTCTCTCACTAATCTCCGGATCTACTGAAGTCACTTAAATACAAGAGAGAAACAAGTTATAAAGCGTGCACTGGGCCCCAACAAAATGGCAAGACTTACCAGCAACTAAAGACTCCACATCAAACTCAAAGGATCGTAAATAGAACCCAGCTATTGCCTCAAACTTTTCCCCTTTATTCTTTCTACTTCTGTCTCTACCTGCATGTGTGTTTATCACGTATGCATGCTCGCGTGGTCATGTCGCGTATTCGTAGTCGTTAGCGAATTAAAGTTTAAGATTAATAAACTTCCACCTTTCTTGTTTAAGTCTAAGAAAACCCGTCTGATTGATTTCTTTGCCTTACAATGGAAAAGCAGTGAACAAGGATTCACTGTCGGGGAGCTAGAAACATGATGTTTGTAAAATTGAACCCTGTTACAGTTAAACCAGGCAAAGGCTGAGAGGGAACACCTGGACCCCTTTCTCACCTGGTCATAACACCCTCCACAATGGAAACTAGGAGCAGAGAGACAGAAGTGAAAGATAGATGGCAAATGAGGGGAAAGGGTTAGAATATATTGATAATTTTAGAAACACTGAAAGATGAAAAGGGGCAAACAGAACCAGAGATGCAGGCGGAGAAAGAGAGTGGGAAATACAAACAGTGAAAGACACAGAAAGAAATAAAGAAAAGAATGACTTGGATTTATGTAACACCTTTCATGACTACCAGATGTCTTAAAAACATTTACAGCCAAGGAAGTACTTTTTGAAGTGTAGTCACTGCTGTAATGTAGTAAACACAGCTTCCCCTCCACAGGGGTGGCCTGGCAACTGTGGCCATGTTTATTTTTTAAAATAAAATAAATTCAGAGGATGCCTTCATACAGCAGCACTGCCCACCTGTGCCAGTGGGTCTGCTGTCCTTCCAAGGCTGCACGTCCTCTGATTGGTCCAGCAACCTCAGGAAGACGCCCGCTATCCTTAACTGGCTGGCGGACGTGGATGTAGCCAATTAGGGTGCCGCCTCCCAAAGGATCGCGCCAGCGGATACATTGTCAGCAAGTGCAGGGTCAGGACCCGGAAATGGTCCCAATCCCTGAGTATTTTTAAAGGGCATAAAATCCCACCCAGGGAGAGCAAAATAGACTATTAGGAAGTGTGCCTCAATGCATGTAATTATTAAAGTTAGCAATATTATTTCAAGAAACTCTCACTTTACTTATTTGAAAAGAAATATAAATCTTCAAAGGGAACCTTTTGAAACTCACCTCATGGTGGCTGTGAAATGGCCTTCGTCATGAATTGGAGGACCTTGCCCCGGATTCTTTTAAGAGAAAAGTGTTCACTTCACAAACCAGGAGGGGAGGATTTAGGGTGGTATTGTGCTTATGTAACAAGATACCTTGATGTGATTGTGTCATTGTGTTTGTAAATAAAGATTTAGCTAAAGACTTTTTTCATGAAGGTATTATTATTTACCCTAATGAGCAAATAACGCTAGAGGATTGGAGACACCTGTCTGCAATGCTATAGAATACATTCCAAAATATACATCTCCTTAATGGAATATTTACTGCTTGCTACAGTTTAAAGTAAAGTGTTTCAAAGGGATCATGACTCATGATGAATTACTACAGGAAGGAGTAGAGAGATGGAGCACTGAATGCAAATGTAGCAATTAATCAGGATGACAGCAGTTGCGCGAGTGATTTGTGAGGAAACCCAGCATCTTCTCTGGGTTTTGCTGTAAGAATTTATTGTGTGATTTTTATCAGTAAGTCTGCAATCCCATGCTCCCAGGAGTGAAACTAGGCTTGAAGGAAGTGTGGGTTGAAGATAGGGCTACTGCATTATAATACCCATACTCCCTCTCAATGAGGCAGCCTGCTGGCTGTGTGGGGTTGTGGAACTACCCCTCCTTTATAAAGAATCAGCTTTGAACCCTGTGAAATCCAAAAACCCTCCACCACCCTACCCCATCCCGATCCTTCGTAGTCGAGGTTCCACTTAACGATACAGGGAAATAGTTTTCAAAGTCCACTTCCCATCCTTAGTGTCAGCTGTGGCTCGGTGGGTAGCACTCTCATCAATACATCAGAAGATTTTGGGTTCAAGTCCCACTCCAGGCCTTGAGTACAAAAATCAAGATTGACACTCCATTGTGGTGTTGAGGGAGCACTGCCTCTTGGATGAGATTTTTAACTAAGGCCCCATCTTCCTGCTCAGGTGGATATAGACAATCAATTGCTGTCATTTTGAAGAAGAGCAGTGTCCTGGCCAAAATTTATCCTTCAACCAACATCATAAAAACAGCTAATCTGTTTGTCATCATATTGCTGTTTGTGGGAGTTTGTTGTGTGGAAATTGGCTGACCCATGTCTTACCTTACAACAGTGACGACACTTCAAAAAGTACTTTATTAGCTGTAAAGCACTTTGAGACATCAAGTGGTCATGAAAAGCGCTATATAAATGCAAGGTTTTGAAAAATGCCCTGTGTGCTTTGGGACTGACCTGTCTGGACCAGGACAGAACTAGGTTTGATCTTCTTTCTACTTTGACTTGATTTAGTATAGTCAAGGGAGGAATGCAGATGAGACAATTTGCATCAGAATAACTTGGGCTCGTGAGGAGAAAAAAAATAAGGTGACCTGAATTCCAGTCTCTGTGCAATTTTGGCTGGAATTGAGTG
Source organism: Heterodontus francisci (assembly GCF_036365525.1). Lineage (NCBI taxonomy): Eukaryota > Metazoa > Chordata > Chondrichthyes > Heterodontiformes > Heterodontidae > Heterodontus > Heterodontus francisci. The sequence continues at coordinate 11,670,539 of NC_090385.1, forward strand.
TGTTTTGGGGGCAGTGTTGGGCTCACCTGGGGTCCCTTGTGGCTGAACAAGCCTCCAACACTCACTGAGGGTAATCTTAACTTTGGACAATATCGAATCAGTTGCCTGGTATAAGCCACACCCTATTTTTCCTTTCTTTGACTTCAATAAGCTGGAAAATCGGACAAGGCATATTACGAGCAACCCACTTTACACAACCAGCCAAAGTTGGAGTTATTCCCATTGGCTAGACTCGTGGGGATTAGTTACTTACATTGGGTCACTGAGATTTGTCAATCCTGGGGAAACATAACTGAGTACAACATCAGGAGAAAATAATAGGATTGAATTTTCTCTTGTGATTTTGTATAGTTTTCTATATTGTTACGACAAGGTGAGAAGGGGTCTAGGGGTTCCCTCTCAGCCTTTGCCTGGTTTAACCGTAACAGGGTTTACTTTTAAAACATTGCGTTTTTAGCTCCAATTTAGTGATTCCTTGTTCACCCCTTTTCAATTGTAAGGCAAAGAAATCAAATCAGACAGGTTTTCTAAGATTTAAACAAGAGAGGTAGAAGTTTATTAATCTTAAACTCTAATTCAGCTAACAGCTACGAATATGCGACGCGACCTACATTCACGGAGAAGACTCGGAGGACGGAGTTCCAGACCGGTAAGTATAAAAAACTTACCTCGGGGATTCGTGGCCTAGATTCACGGAGAAGACTCGGAGGGCGGAGTTCCGGACCGGTAAGTATAAAAAACTTACCTCAGGGATTCGCGGCCTACATTCAGGGAGAAGACTCGGAGGGCGGAGTTCCTGACCCGGTAAGTATAAAAAACTTACCTCAGGGATTCGCGGCCTACATTCAGGGAGAAGACACGGAGGGCGGAGTTCCTGACCCGGTAAGTATAAAAAACTTACCTCAGGGATTCGTGGCCTAGATTCACGGAGAAGATTCGGAGGGCGGAGTTCCAGACTGGTAAGTATAAAAAACTTACCTCTGGAAAAAAAACTGAAAAGTGACGTCACAGGAAAACTGTGACCTGATTGGCTGGTAGGGAATTTGGACTGAATTTGAAAATAAAACATTGGTAAAAATTGATTAAAATCCTAATTAACTAATTAATAAGTAGAGTAACTAAACGAGAGAGAGGAGATTACTGTATTTAGTTAGCAGTTAATATTTATAGTAGGAATCTAGCACTAGGAACCATATAGTTAATTCGAACAATTTAGTAAGGATTTAATAAGTATTTATTTATTTTATATTAATTAACTAATTAGTGCTAGAAATGACAGTTAGAGGGGTGAAGTGCTTCACCTGTGAGATATGGGAGGTCCGTAACACTTCCAGCGTTCCGGACGTCTACATCTGCAGGAAGTGTACCCAGTTGCAGCTCCTCACAGACCGCATGGATCGGTTGGAGCAGCAACTGGATGCACTTAGGAGCATGCAGGTGGCAGAAAGTGTCATAGACAGGAGTTTTAAAGAAGTGGTTACTCCCAAGGTGCAAGCAGATAGATGGGTGACCGCTAGAAGGGGCAGGCAGTCAGTGCAGGAATCCCCTGTGGCTATCCCCCTCTCTAACAAGTATACCGTTTTGGATACTGTTGGGGGGGATGGCCTATCAGGGGAAAACAGCAGCCGCCAGAGCAGTGGCACCACGGCTGGCACTGTTGTTCAGCAGGGAGGGACAAAGCACAGAAGAGCAATAGTTATAGGGGACTCTATAGTCAGGGGCACAGATAGGCGCTTTTGTGGACGTGAAAGAGGCTCCAGGATGGTATGTTGCCTCCCTGGTGCCAGGGTCAAGGGTGTCTCTGAACGGACAGGGGGCATTCTGAAGGGGGAGGGTGAACAGCCAGAGGTTGTGGTACACATCGGTACCAATGACATAGGCAGGAAGAGTGATGAAGTCCTGCAGGGGGAGTTTAGGGAGTTAGGTAGAAAATTAAAAGACAGGACCTCTAGGGTTGTAATCTCGGGATTACTCCCTGTGCCACGTGCCAGTGAGGCTAGAAATAGGAAGGTAGTGCAGCTAGACACGTGGCTGAACAGCTGGTGTAGAAGGGAAGGTTTTAGATATCTGGACCATTGGGATCTGTTCAGGGACAGATGGGGCCTGTACAAGAAGGACGGGTTGCATCTAAACTGGAGGGGCACAAATATCCTGGCTGCGAGGTTTGCTAGCGTCACTCGGGAGGATTTAAACTAGTGTGGCAGGGGGGTGGGAACCAGAGCAGTAGGACAGCTAGTGAAATAAATGAAGGGGAACTAGTAAATAAGGCCAGTAAGACTAAGAGGAAGAGCAGGCAGAGAGATGTTGTGGAGCACAGTGGGACTGGTGGTCTGAAGTGCATTTGTTTCAATGCAAGAAGTATAACAGGTAAGGCAGATGAACTTAGAGCTTGGATTAGTACTTGGAACTATGATGTTGTTGCTATTACAAAGACTTGGTTGAGGGAAGGACAGGATTGGCAGCTAAATGTTCCAGGATTTAGAAGCTTCAGGCGGGATGGAGGGGGATGTAAAAGGGGTGGGGGAGTTGCATTACTGGTTAAGGAGAATATCACAGCTGTACTGCGGGAGGACACCTCGGAAGGGTCATGAAGCGAGGCAATATGGGTGGAGCTCAGGAATAGGAAGGGTGCAGTCACAATGTTGGGGGTTTACTACAGGCCTCCCAACAGCCAGCGGGAGGTAGAGGAGCAGATATGTAGACAGATTTTGGAAAGATGTAAAGGTAACAGGGTTGTAGTGGTGGGTGATTTTAACTTCCCCTATCTTGACTGGGACTCACTTAGTGCTAGGGTCTTGGACGGGGCAGAATTTGTAAGGAGCATCCAGAGGGCTTCTTGAAACAATACGTAGATAGTCCAACTAGGGATGGGGCTGTACTGGACCTGGTATTGGGGAATGAGCCCGGCCAGGTGGTCGAAGTTTCAGTAGGGGAGCATGTCAGGAACAGTGACCATAATTCCATAAGTTTTAAGGTACTTGTGGATAAGGATAAGAGTAGTCCTCGGGTGAAGGTGCTAAATTGGGGGAAGGCTAATTATAACAATATTAGGCAGGAACTGAAGAATTTAGATTGCGGGCGGCTGTTTGAGGGTAAATCGACATCTGACATGTGGGAGTCTTTCAAACGTCAGTTGATTAGAATCCAGGACCAGCATGTTCCTGTGAGGAAGAAGGATAAGTTTGGCAAGTTTCGGGAACCTTGGATAATGCGGGATAATGTGAGCCGAGTCAAAAAGAAAAAGGAAGCATTCGTAAGGGCTGGAAGGCTAGGAACAGACAAATCCCTTGAGGAATATAAAGACAGTAGGAAGGAACTTAAGCAAGGAGTCAGGAGGGCTAAAAGGGGTTATGAGAAGTCATTGGCAAACAGGATTAAGGAAAATCCCAAGGCTTTTTATACATATATAAAGAGCAAGAGGGTAACCAGGGAAAGGGTTGCCCCACTCAAGGGCAGAGAAGGGAATCTATGTGTGGAGCCAGAGGAAATGGGCGAGGTACTAAATGAGTACTTTGCATCAGTATTCACCAAAGAGAAGGACTTGGTGGATGATGAGCCTAGGGAAGGGAGTGCAGATAGTCTCAGTCATCTCATTATCAAAAAGGAGGAGGTGTTGGGTGTTTTGCAAAGGATTAAGGTAGATAAGTCCCCAGGGCCTGATGGGATCTTCCCCAGAATACTGAGGGAGGCAAGGGAGGAAATTGCTGGGGCCTTGACAGAAATCTTTGCATCCTCATTAGCTACAGGTGAAGTCCCAGAGGACTGGAGAATAGCCAATGTTGTTCCTTTGTTTAAGAAGGGTAGCAAGGATAATCCAGGAAATTATAGGCCGGTGAGCCTTACGTCAGTGGTAGGGAAATTATTACAGAGGATTCTTCAGGACAGGATTTACTCCCATTTGGAAACAAACAAACTTATTAGCGAGAGGCAGCATGGTTTTGTGAAGGGGAGGTCGTGTCTCACTAATTTGATTGAGTTTTTTGAGGAAGTGACGGAGATGATTGATGAAGGAAGGGCGGTGGATGTTATTTATATGGACTTCAGTAAAGCCTTTGACAAGGTCCCTCATGGCAGACTGATACAAAAGGTGAAGTCACATGGGATTAGAGGGGAGATGGCAAGATGGATACAGAACTGGCTCTGTCATAGAAGACAGAGGGTAGCAGTGGAAGGGTGCTTTTCTGAATGGAGGGATGTGACTAGTGGTGTTCCGCAGGGATCAGTGCTGGGACCTTTGCTGTTTGTAGTATACATAAATGATTTGGAGGAAAATGTAGCTGGTCTGATTAGTAAGTTTGCGGATGACACAAAGGTTGGTGGAGTTGCGGACAGTGATGAAGATTGTCAGAGGATACAGCAGGATATAGATCGGTTGGAGACTTGGGCGGAGAAATGGCAGATGGAGTTTAATCCGGACAAATGTGAGGTAATGCATTTTGGAAGGTCTAATACAGGTGGGAGGTATACAGTAAATGGCAGAACCCTTAGGAGTATTGACAGGCAGAGAGATCTGGGCATACAGGTCCACAGGTCACTGAAAGTGGCAACACATGTGGATAAGGTAGTCAAGAAGGCATACGGCATGCTTGCCTTCATCGGTCGGGGCATAGAGTATAAAAATTGGCAAGTCATGCTGCAGCTGTACAGAACTTTAGTTAGGCCACACTTAGAATATTGCGTGCAATTCTGGTCGCCACACTACCAGAAGGACGTGGAGGCTTTGGAGAGGGGACAGAAGAGGTTTACCAGGATGTTGCCTGATCTGGAGGGCATTAGCTATGAGGAGAGGTTGGATAGACTCGGATTGTTTTCACTGGAACGACGGATGTGGAGGGGCGACATGATAGAGGTTTACAAAGGTATAAGCGGCATTGACAGAGTGGATAGTCAGAAGCTTTTTCTCAGGGTGGAAGAGTCAGTTACTAGGCGACATAGGTTTAAGGTGAGAGGGGCAAAGTTTAGAGGGGATGTGCGAGGCAAGTTCTTTACACAGAGGGTGGTGAGTGCCTGGAACTTGTTGCCGGGGGAGTTGGTGGAAGGAGGTACCATGGAGACGTTTAAGAGGCATCTTGACAAATACATGAATAGGATGAGAATAGAGGGATACGGACCCCGGAAGTGCAGAAGGTTTTAGTTTAGGCAGGCATCAAGATCGGCGCAGGCTTGGAGGGCCGAATGGCCTGTTCCTGTGCTGTACTGTTCTTTGTTCTTTGTTCTTTGGTCTTTGACCACACTAGCATGCATACGCAATAAACACACACACAGATAGAGACAGAAAAAGTAGAAGGAATGAAGAGGAAAAGTTTGAGGCAATATCTGATAGTTACGTTCCTTTGAGTTCAATGTGGAGTCTTTGGTTGCCGGCAAGTCTTGCTGTTCGTTGGGGCCCAGTGCATGCTTTAACTTGTTTCAATGTAGGAGTCTTTTCGCTGTTGAGGTGTATGTGTTTTCAGTGGGTCCGGAGGCTTGGGAGAAAGTGAGAGAGAGACAGCCAGGAGAGAAGCTCTCTTGTTCCAAATTCAGTTTCACTCTGCAGTCGTCTGAATTCAAACTGTCCTGTGTCTAGTTCAAAAAGCCTGGACCGACCAGTTAGTCATGTGACCAGCTGGCTTAACCACTTCTGCGTTTGTGCATTCTATCATCTCAGCAGACCCTGGAATGTGAGCTTCCTTACACCTTCAATGTCTGGTGATCAAAATCCATTTGGGTTAATTGGACCAGGGAGTAGTTCTTTGTCTGTCCAAGCACTGTCTCTTAGTATGCAAATGTCCTTCCAGCCAAGCGCCTGGTGCTCTTGTAAACAAGTCATCTCCTCACTGCAGCAACAGTTTAAAGTTGATGTTCATACGATGAAAGTAATATGCCTCATTCTTGGCAGGTGGGGGTCTTCATGACTATATAGATACAATGTGAATTTATCACAGGCAGAACATTCTTTATTTGACAGTACATAACTATCTACATGTTACTTAAGCAGGAAATTATTTATTTCCCCTCAACTTAATCTAAATGATTAAGTATCTTTAAGAAAGCATTTTCGCCCCACCTTTAGCATCATAGTGAAGCGTTTTCTATGATAAGTCCAAAAGCTTGATCTGATTCCCCATCAGATCTGGAGTTCAAAAGGGAACTCAAACTTGCATCCACTTCAGCACTGTACATGCAGTCTCATACAGCTCACATTCAAAGCACATATTTGCTTTTAATCACAGCCTTGTAAAATTTCAACGTTGTGACATAATTTGATGATCATGCTTCATCAGGAGGAAGTGAGAATTGACTTGGTGAAGCCGCTGTAAATCACGTCTCAAGATCCAAATGAGGCAAAATGATTTCATTTTCAGTTCACTGTGAGTACAGGAGTAGTGAAGCCTTGCTTCAATTGTATAGAACCTTGGTTAGACCGCACTTGGTGTACTGTGTGCAGTTTTTGTCCCCTTACCTGAGGAAGGTTATTATTGCCATAGAGGGAGTGCGCCGAAGATTCACCAGACTTGTTCTCAGGATAGCGGGACTTTCCTATGAAGAGAGATTGGGGAAACTGGGCCTGTATTCTCTAGAGTTTTGAAGAATGAGAGGTGATCTCATTGAAACCTACAAAATACTTAAAGGGATAGACAGGGTAGATGCAGCAAAGATGTTTCCCCTGGTTGGGGAGTCTAGAACCAAGGGACACAATTTTAAAATAAGGGGGAAGCTACTTAGGACAGAGATAAGGAGAATTTTTTTTACTCAGAGGGTTGTGAATCTTTGGAATTCTCTACCCTAGAGGGCTGTGGAAGCTCAGTCATTGAGTATGTTTAAAGCAGAGATTGATAGATTTCTAAATACAAATGATGTAAGGGGATATGGGGACAGTGTGGGAAAAAGGCATTGAAGTGGATGATCAGCCCATGATCATATTGAATGGTGGGGCAGGCTCGATAGGTTGAATGGCCTACTCCTGTTCCTATGTTCATATGTGCCTCGTGTAAATGCTTCCTGAGAGAAATCATTACCCTTAATTATTATTGATTATGTTTAAGCCGTGTTTTACTTGCCTTATTACCACCATCAACAAGCCTATTCAAGCAGGAAGGAAGGTGAAAGTGGAAGAATTACAATATGGTGCCACAGTGCATTGGAGACCAATTGTTACGATCAGGTGAGAGGTTGAAGGACTCCCCTCTTGTCCCTCTCCTTGTTTGACCACAACAGGTTTGTTTCTTTTTTAACTTGCCAATTCAGTGAGTGTTTATCTATTTACATCCATGATCATAAAAAGAACCAATCAGACAGGTTTTCTTGAGTATAACAAAGAAAAAAGTTAGCATCATTGTACTTAAACTGATCTAAGTAAAATAATAAACTATGCTCCAACTTTTACACACACACACACACAAATAGGTTACAGAGTGTGGAAGAATAGATTGGTTGGATTAGAGTCCGGAGAAAATAAAAAGGGGTATACAGTCGGTGGAGGTTGGTGATTCAGGCTGAATTCAGTGGTCCTGAGGCTTCAGATTTGCAGATGTGGACAGCTGATTCGGTGGTTCTCTTGTAAAGATTGATGCAGATGATTTCCTTCATGGGGTCTGTGTCTGCAGCCGTGGTGGGCCTAGGTAGTTATGACCAGCAGGCAGGGTTAGAAGCTTGCAAGGTAGACTGGAGAGAGGGAGAGAGAGAGAGTAGGAACCCCACTTGGGTCTTCATTTGTTAGTCTCCAGCTTCTTGTTTGGCTACTGCAGAGAAAACACCAGCTTAAGCACACAGATGGTGGGCCTATCACATGACCAGCACCCAATGATTCAACATGATGATTACCAGTGTGTATTCCCTCTTGCAACTTAATCAATTCATGTCTAGGAATTCCCTTCTCTCAACCAGGGTCCCATTATTCGAGTGATGGCTTTCGAGTGGTTTATTTCCACTAATTTAATGTCCAAGTGATAGCCGTAATGTCCTGCTAATGAGAATAGGATAGGTAGTTCACTCAGAGTCCCCGGGTCATTGTTCTTGCTGCGACTGGGCAGACAACTCAACTCCACCTCTATGCATTGGAATGTGCAGTCTTATTCTTCTTTTGGCCTCCTTGTCTCGAGCGACAATGGGTAAGCGCCTAGAGATGGTCAGTGGTTTGTGGAGCAGCGCCTGGAGTGCTTATAAAGGCCAATTCTAGAGTGACAGACTCTTCCACAGGCATTGCAGATAAAATTGGTTGTCGGGGCTGTTACACAGTTGGCTCTCTCATTACACTACTGTCTCTTTTCCTGCCAACTGCTGAGTCTCTTCGACTCGCCTCTTTTCAGCCCCGCCTTTATAGCTGTCCGCCAGCTCTGGCGACCACTGGCAACTGACTCCCACAACTTGTGGTCAATGTCACAGGACTTCATGTCGCGTTTGCAAACGTCTTTAAAGCGGAGACATGGACGGCCGGTGGGTCTGGTACCAGTGACGAGCTCACTGTACAATGTGTCCTTGGGGATCCTGCCATCTTCCATGCAGCTTACATGGCCAAGCCATCTCAAGCGCAGCTGGCTCAGTAGGGCATACATGCTGGGAATGTTGGCTGCCTTGAGGACTTCTGCATTGGAGATACGGTCCTGCCACCTGATGCCAAGGATTCTCCAGAGACAGCGAAGATGGAATGCGCTGAGGTGTCACTCTTGGCTGACATACATTGTCCAGGCCTCGCTGCCGTAGTGCAAGGTACTGAGGACACAGGCTTGATACACTCGGACTTTTGTGTTCCGTGTCAGTGCACCATTTTCCCACACCTTCTTGGCCAGTCTGGACATAGCAGCAGATGCCTTTCCCATGTGCTTATTGATTTCTGCATCGAGAGACAGGTTGCTGGTAATGGTTGAGCCTAGGTAGGTGGTCACTGATATTGATGGATGGAGCATTTCTGACATCCTATCCCATGATGTTCATTTTCTTGAGGCTGATGGTTAGGCCAAATTCGTTGCAGGCAGCCACAAGCCTGTTGATGAGTCTCTGCAGACACTCTTCTGTGTGGAATGTTAATGCAGCATCGTCAGCAAAGAGGAGTTCCCTGATGAGGACCTTCCGTACTTTGGTCTTCGCTCTTAGACGGGCAAGCTTGAACAACCTGCCATCTGATCTTGTGTGGAGAAATATTCCTTCTCCTGAAGACTTAAACACATGTGAGAGCAGCAGTGAGAAGAAGATCCAAAACAGTGTAGGTGTGAGAACACAGCCCTGTTTCACATCACTCAGGATGGGAAAGGAGTCTGATGATGCAACGTTCTGCTGAATTGTGTCTTTCATATTGTCGTGGAATGAGGTGATGATGCTTAGTAGCTTTTGTGGACATCCGATCTTTGCTAGTAGTCTGAAGAGACCACGTCTGTTGACAAGGTCAAAGGCTTTGGTGAGATCTACGAAGGCAACATAGAGGGGCATCCATTGTTCGCGGCATTTCTCCTGCAGCTGGCGAAGGGAGAACAGCATATCGATAGTGGATCTCTCTGCTCGAAAGCCGCACAGTGCCTCAGGGTAGACACAATCAGCCAGCTTCTGGCGTCAGTTTAAAATGACTCAAGCGAAGACTTTCCCCACTGTGCTGAGCAGGGAGATTCCACAGTAGTTGTTGCGGTCACCACGGTCACCTTTGTTCTTATAGAGGGTGATGATATTGGCATCGAGCATGTACTGCTTCCTCATCCCAGCACGGGCAAAGCAGTTCATGTAGTACTGAGACGATAGCAGGCTTGGCACTCTTGATTATTTCAGGGATAATGCCGTTCTTTCCAGGGGCTTTTCCACTGGCTAGAGAATCAATGGCATTACTGAGCTCCGATTTTGTTGGCTGTTTGTCCAGCTCATCCATGACTGGCAAAGTCTGGGCTGCATTAAGGGTGGTATCAGTGACATCATTTTCCCTGGAGTACAGTTCTAGGTAGTGCTCCACCCAGCGGTCCATTTGCTGCCTTGGGTCAGTAATCGTTTCCCCTGATTTAGACTTGAGGGGGGCAATCTTCTTGATGGTTGGCCCAAAAGCTCTCTTAATGTGTCATACATTCCTCTGATGTTTCCGGTGTCGGAGGTCAGCTGAATACGACTGCATAGATGTTGCCAGTAGTCATTTGCGCAGCGCCTGGCTGTTCTTTGTGCAGCGCTTCTGGCTGCTTTAAGTGCTACGGATGTTAACTCGCTGGGGGCTTCCTTGTAGTTCAGCAGTGCGGTGTGCTTAGCGGCTATGACTGGTTCCATCTCTTCAAAGTGAGATTGAAACCAGTCTGCATTCGGCTTCTCACGTTTGCCAAAGGTGCTCATTGCTGAGTCATAGATGGTGTCTCTGATGTGGGCCCACTTGGTCTCTGCATCCCCTGCAAGAGTGTTTTGAAGGGCTTTTTCAAGCGAATTTAGAAATTTTTGTGACAGCTGTGGGTAAGAAATTCTGTTAGTGTTGATGCGCGGGCAGCCCTTCTGCTTGGAGTGCTGTAGCTTCTTTGGTTTGAGTCTAACTTTTCTGCACACCAGGGAGTGGTCAGTGTTGCAGTCCGCATTGTGGAAGCTGCGTGTGATTTGAACACTGTTTATAGAGGCTCGCCTTGTGACGATGAGGTCCAGCTGGTGTCAACGACGTGATCTTGGGTGTCACCATGAAACCTGGTGATAGGGTTCAGTTTGAAAGAACGAGTTGGTGATGCAGAGGCTGTGGTAAGTACACAACTCCAGCAGTCTCTGTCCATTCTCATTCATCCTTCCAATGCCATAGCACCGAAGGCAGGAGGGCCATGAGTCATGGTCGGCCCCAACCCTGGCATTAAAGTCCCCCAGCAGGAACAAATGTTCGGCATTTGGAATGCTACTAATGATATTATGGAGTTTCTCGTAGAACTGGTCTTTAACTTCATGTGGGGAGCAGAGTGTTGGAGCATAGTCGCTGAGTAGGCATACTGGGCCAGAGGCGGTGAGCAGTCAGATGGACAGTATGCGTTCTGAGCCATTTAAAGGTGGCTCTATCATGCTGAGCAAAGAGTTTCTGATGGGGAAGCCCACTCCATGCTGTCTTGGCTCTTCAGGATCCCTACTCTGCCAGTAGAAGGTGTAGTCTTGCTCTCTTAGTGATCCGCAGGGAGGTGTGTCTCCTGAAGTGCTGCAATGACCACATTGAGTCTACTGAGCTCATTGTTAATGATGGCGGTCTACCGAGAGTCATCGATTTGCCTGAGGTCTTCCGACAGGCCAGGACACATAGTTCTGACATTCCAGCTTGCAAAACGAAGGGCTGGTACCTTCTTTCCTTTTTTTGTTGTGCTGTTTGGTGCTGTATTACAGTCCACTTGTCAGGCAATGACCCTGAGCTCCAAGCACCCATTGAAGCAGTGGACTGTGGCGGAACAGAACCTTTCTGACCGGGGGCTGCCCAGTTTGAGGCAGGCAGTAGCTGTCCAATGAGATGCGATGACTCTCCCACCGACAAAGGCATCCCCTGGCTCCAAATCTCTACGCCAATTGAGCTGGACTTAAAACCGGTAACTGCTGCCTTCCGTGTTGCTTTGGAGAGCCGGGTGCGGGGGGCGGCTTTGCTGGGGAAATGTCTCTGGGTGAAGGCGGATTCTCTTTATTCGGTGCTCATTTGCCTAGAATTATGACCAGGGGATTGCACGGACACGATGGGCCGAGCGGCCGCGGATATTCGGGGCTTTTGCTACGACGATTGTGGATGGTGGAGGGTATCTCAGCATGGAATGTGTATTCTGCTTGTGAGGGCCCCGGCTCAGGGATACGAGCTAACAGCCCCACTGCCTTGTGGGCGTCTCGGGAGAGACTAAACCCTAACAGAAAATCCGGAGCGGAGCCCCTAAAGCAGTCATGTGTCACCTTTGGCATGTTTCTGGCAGTTCCTGCAGCCAAGCTGGTGCCAAACGTCGTGCTCTGCACTCCTATGGACCCCACTAGGAAGGCCGAGAGGGGGGTTTGACGCTTGGGCAACTCACAACCTCAATGTGCAGTATAGTGATGCAATTTGAGGTGGCCATCTTAGTTGCGATTAAAGTCACCTTTTATGTTTCTTTTTCTTTTAAGTTTAATTCAGGTTTCCAGCTGGTGGATTAAAAAACTCATCATTCGGCATAGCATACTTTCATGACACAAATGTATTCTTCACAAGACTGAGGAGTCACATTCAGATCCTGGATTTATTTTCCATTCACATTTGTGGGTATGTAAAGATAAGTTAAGGCTTTACAAGGTGAGAAGTGTTAAATTATGAGGACAGGTTCCTTAGACTAGGCTTGTATTCCCGTAAGTATCGAAGAATAAGGGGTGATCTGATAAAGAGTTTAAGATGACTAAAGGATTTGATGGGGTGGATCGGGAGAAACTATTCCCTCTGGTGGGGAAGTCCAGAGCAAAGGGGCATAAGCTTAAAATTAGAGCTAGACTATTTAGGAGTGATGTCAGGAAGCACATCTTCACACAAAGGGTAGTGGAAATATAGAACTCCCTCCTCCAAAAATTTCAAAACTGAGAATGGTAGATTTTTATTAGGTAATGGTATTAAAGGGTATGGAACTAATGCAAGTAAATGGGGTTGAGGTGCAGATTGATCATGACCTTGTTGAATGGCAGAACCGGCTTGAGTAGCTGAATGGCCTCCTCCTCTTCCTTTGTTCCTCCTGGAATGAAATGCATTCGACATTGTCCCCACTGTCAAAGATATAGAGTAAATCACTTCAGCCACAGATGAATATTGGGGATGAGCACAATGTAGCTCAGAGGTCAATACTCTCAACAAACAAAGTGATAATTAGAAAGGAAATGATTAACTTCATTTATGAGCACAGGGAAATCTCTCCACCCATGATATTCATACCCCTGTGAGCAGTTGCATGACACAAAGATATAGGCGCAGTGAGCAATTGGCAGGGATTTGCAACAAGGAAGTTAACTGCCAGTGTATTTCCCCATTGGAGGCGTGAACGGGTGGATAGGGAATATGCAAAAGTAAGACAAGTGGCTCAGTAAACTTCTGGGGAAACAAACATCTATCCCCAAAACACATAGGGACAGGAGTAAAAGAAAGACAGTCTTGCATTTATATAGCACCTTTCACAACCTCAGGACTTCCCAAAGCACTTTATAGTCAAAGAAGTACTTTTGAGTGTAGTCACTATTGGGAAGTAGGAAACACAACAGTCAAATTATGCACAGCAAGCTCCCACAAACACCAATCTGATGTTGTTTGAGGGTTTAATATTGGCCAGGATATTGGGGAGAACTCCCCTGCTCTTCTTCAAAATAGCATCATTGGATCTTTTACATCCATCTCTAAGATCCGACAGAGCCTCGATTTAACATCTCATCCAAAAGATAGCACCTCCGGCAATGCAGAACTCCCTCAGTACTTTTGTTTTCGTTCTTGGGATGTGGCCATCACTGGCAAGGCCAGCATTTATTGCCCATCCCTAATTGCTCTTGAGCTGATGGTGGTGAGTCGCCTTTTTGAATCGCTGCAGTCCATGTGCTGTAGGGACACCAACAGTGCTGTTAGGGAGGGAGTTCCAGGATTTGCACCAAGTGACAATGAAGGAATGGTGATATACAAATTAGGAGCAGGAGTAGGCCATTTGGCCCTTCGAACCTGCTCTGTCATTTAATAAGATCATGGCTGATCTGATTGTGACCTCAACTCTACTTTCCCACCTACTCCCAATAACCTTTGACTCGCTTGTTCGTCAAGAATTTATCTACCTCTTCCTTAAAAATATTTAGTGACACTGCCTCCACCGCTCTCTGGGGAAGAAAGTTGCAAAGACTCAGAGAGAAAACATTTCTCCTTATCTCCATCCTAAATGGGCAACCCCTTATTTTTAAACTGTGTTCTAGTCTCTCCTACAAGGGGAAACATCTTTTCCACATATAGTTCTAAGTCAGGATAGCAGGCTGGTGTATGACTTGCAGGGGAATTTGAAGGTGGTGGTGTTCCCATGCATCTACTGCCCTTGTCCTTCTAGGTGGTGGAGCACACAGGTTTAGAAGGTCCTGTCGAAGGAGGCTTGGCAAGTTGCTGCAGTACATCTTGTAGATGGTACGCACTGTTGCCATTGTGCACTGGTGGTGGAGGAAGTGAATATTTAAGGTGGTGAATGGGGTGCCGATCAAATGGGCTACTATGCTTTGAATAGTGTCAAGCTTCTGGAATATTGTCAGAACCATACTCATCCAGTATTTCATCAAACTCCTGACTTGTAGCTTGTAGATGGTGGACAGGCTTTGGGTCGTCAGTTGGGTCGCTGCAGAATTCCCAGCCTCTGACCTGCTCTTGTAGCCACAGTATTTAGATGCCTGGTTTAGTTCCGTTTCTGGTCAATGGTAACCGCCCCCCCACCCCCAGGATGTTGATGGTGGGGAATTCAGTGATGGTAATGCGATTGAATGTCAAGCAGAGATAGTTAGATTCGCTGTTGTTGGAGATGGACATTGCCTGTCACTTGTGTGGCACAAATGTTTCTTGCCACTTATCAGCCCAAGCCTAAATGTTGTCCAGGCCTTGCTGCATGCGGGCATGGATTGTTTCAGTATCGGACGAGTTGCAAGTGGTATTGAACACTGTGCAATCATCAGTGAACATCCTGACATCTGACCTTACAATGCAGGGAAACTCATTGATGAAGCAGCTGAAGATGGTTCGGCCTAGGACACTACCCTGAGGAACTCCTGCAGTGATGTCATCAGTCTGAGGTGATTGGCCTCCAACAACCACAATCATACTCCTTTGTGCTAGGTATGATTCCAGTCAGTGGAGATTTTACTCACTGATTCCCATTGACATTAATTTTGCTAGGGCACCTTGATGCCACACTCAGTCAAATGCTGCCTTGATGTCAAGGACAGTCATTCTCACCTCACCTCTGGAATTCAACTCTTTTGTCCATGTTTGGACCAAGGTTATAATGCAGTCTGGACCTGAGTGCCTCTGGCAGAACCCAAACTGAGCAGTGTTGAGCAGGTTGTTGCTGAGTAAGTGCCACTTGATAACACTATTGACGACACCTTCCATCACTTTACTGATGATTGAGAGTAGACTGGTGGGCTGATGGGGTGATAATTGGCAGGAATGGATTTGTTCTACCTTTTGTGGAGAGGGTACACCTGGGCAATTTTTCACTTGTTGGGTAGATGCCAGTGTTGTAACAGTCCTGCAACGGCTTGTATAAGGACACAGCTAGTTCTGGAGCTCAAGCCTTCAGTACTATAGATGGGATCTTGCCAGGGCCCATAGCCTTTGCTGTATCTTGTGCCTTCAGCCATTTCATAATATCACATGCAGCAAATAAAATTGGCCCAAAGAACGCTAGTGAAGGCCGAGATGGATCATCTATTCAACACTCTGACTGAAGATGGTTGCAAATGTTTCAGCTTGTCTTTGCTCTGATGTGCTGGGCTCCACCATCATTGAGGATGGGGATGTTTTTGAAGCCTCCCGATTGTGTTAGTTGTTTTATTGCCCACCACCATCCATGACTGGATGTGGCAGGACTGTAGAACTACGATCTGATCCGTGGTTGTGGGATCGCTCAGCAGCTTCTACTGTTTAGTGTGCATGTAGTCCTATGTTGTAACTTCACCATGTTTGTATCTTAATTTTAGGTGTACCTGGTGCTGCTCCTGGTATGCTCTCCTCATAAAGGTCATGGCAGGGTGAGGGATATGCTGCACTATGTGGTTCTCTCACCACCTTTTGTAGGCCCAGTCTGGCAGATGTATCCTTCAGGACTTGGGCAGCTCGGTCAAAACTGGTGCTTGGTGATAGACATTGAAGTCCCCCACCCAGAGTACATTCTGTGCCCTTGCTACCCTCAGTGCTTCTTCCAAGTGGTATTCAACTGAGGGAGGGCATTAGGTTTCATTGCCTTTTTTGGCCTGATGTCATGAGACTTCATGGGGTCCAGAGTCAATGCTGAGGACTCCTACAGCGACTCTCTCCTGATTGTTTACCACTGTGCCACTACCTTTGGTGAGTCTGTCCTGGACATTGGCCATCAGGTATGATTCAGTGAGTACGAGTATGTCAGGCTGTTGCTTGACAAATCTGTGGGATAGCTCTCCCAATTTTGGCACAAGACCCCAGATGTTAGTAAGGAGGACTTTGTCAGTTTCATTCTTATTCAACTTTTCTGCAGTGCTTTCTTACAACTGAGTGGCTTGCTGGGCTGTTTCAGAGGACAGTTGAGAGTTAATCACATTGTTGTAAGTATGGAGTCCCATAATTAGAATTTTTTTTTTAGAATTAGAATTAGAACATTACAGCGCAGTACAGGCCCTTCGGCCCTCGATGTTGCGCCGACCATCTGACCTACACTATTCCATTTTCATCCATATGTCTATCCAATGACCACTTAAATGCCCTTAAAGTTGGCGAGTCTACTACTGTTGCAGGCAGGCCGTTCCACGCCCCTACTACTCTCTGCGTAAAGAAACTACCTCTGACATCTGTCCTATATCTTTCACCCCTCAACTTAAAGCTATGTCCCCTCGTGTTTGCCATCATCATCCAAGGAAAAAGACTCTCACTATCCACCCTATCTAACCCTCTGATTATCTTGTATGTCTCTATTAAGTCACCTCTCCTCCTCCTTCTCTCTAACGAAAACAACCCCAAGTCCCTCAGCCTTTCCTCGTAAGACCTTCCTTCCATACCAGGCAACATCCTAGTAAATCTCCTCTGCACCCTTTCCAAAGCTTCCACATCCTTCCTATAATGCGGTGACCAGAACTGCACGCAATACTCAAGGTGCGGCCTCACCAGAGTTTTGTACAGCTGCATCATGACCTCGTGGCTCCGAAACTCGATCCCCCTACTAATAAAAGCTAACACACCATATGCCTTCTTAACAGCCCTATTAACCTGGGTAGCAACTTTCAGGGATTTATGTACCTGGACACCAAGATCTCTCTGCTCATCTACACTACCAAGAATCTTCCCATTAGCCCAGTACTCTGCATTGCTGTTACTCCTTCCAAAGTGAATAACCTCACACTTCTCCGCATTAAACTCCATTTGCCATCTCTCAGCCCAGCTCTGCAGCCTATCTATGTCCCTCTGTACCCTACAACACCCTTCGACACTATCCACAACTCCACCGACCTTCGTGTCATCCGCAAATTTACTAACCCACCCTTCTACACCCTCTTCCAGGTCATTTATAAAAATGACAAACAGCAGTGGCCCAAAAACAGAACCTTGCGGTACACCACTAGTAACTAAACTCCAGGATGAACATTTGCCATCAACCACCACCCTCTGTCTTCTTTCAGCTAGCCAATTTCTGATCCAAAGCTCTAAATCACCTTCAACCCCATACTTCCGTATTTTCTGCAATAGCCTACCGTGGGGAACCTTATCAAACGCCTTACTGAAATCCATATACACCACATCCACGGCTTTACCCTCATCCACCTGTTTGGTCACCTTCTCGAAAAACTCAATAAGGTTTGTGAGGCACGACCTACCTTTCACAAAACCGTGCTGACTATCGCAAATGAACTTATTCTTTTCAAGATGCTTATAAATCCTATCTCTTATAACCTTTTCCAACATTTTACCCACAACCGAAGTAAGGCTCACAGGTCTATAATTACCAGGGCTGTCTCTACTCCCCTTCTTGAACAAGGGGACAACATTTGCTATCCTCCAGTCCTCCGGCACTACTCCTGTCGACAATGACGACATAAAGATCAACAACAACGGCTCTGCAATCTCCTCCCTGGCTTCCCAGAGAATCCTAGGATAAATCCCATCTGGCACAGGGGACTTATCTATTTTCACTCTTTCCAAAATTGCTAACACCTCCTCCTTGTGAATCTCAATCCCATCTAGCCTAGTAGGCTGTATCTCAGTAATCTCCTCGGCAACATTTTCTTTCTCTACTGTAAATACTGATGAAAAATATTCATTTAACGCTTCCCCTATCTCCTCTGATTCCGCACACAACTTCCCACTACTATCCTTGATTGGCCCTGTTCTAACTCTTATCATTCTTTTATTCCTGATATACCTATAGAAAGCCTTAGGGTTTTCTTTGATCCTATCCGCCAATTACTTCTCGTGTCCTCTCCTTGCTCTTCTTAGCCCTCCCTTTAGATCCTTCCTGGCTTGCTTGTAACTCTCAAGCGCCCTAACTGAGCCTTCACGTCTCATCCTAACATAAGCCGCCCTCTTCCTCTTGACAAGCGCTTCAACTTCTTGAGTAAACCACGGCTCCCTTGCTCGACAACTTCCTCCCTGCCTGACAGGTACATACTTATCAAGGACACGCATTAGCTGCTCCTTGAATAAGCTCCACATTTCGTTTGTGCCCATCCCCTGCAGTTTCCTTCCCCATCCTACACATCCTAAATCTTGCCTAATCGCGTCATAATTTCCTTTCCCCCAGCTATAATTCTTGCCCTGCGGAATATACCTGTCCCTGCCCATCGCTAAGGTAAACCTAACCGAATTGTGATCACTATCGCCAAAGTGCTCACCTACATCTAAATCGAACACCTGGCCGGGTTCATTACCCAGTACCAAATCCAATGTGGCATCGCCCCTGGTTGGCCTGTCCACATACTGTGTCAGACCAGGTAAGGGCAGCGTATTTCCTTCCCTGAAGTGAACCATATGGGGTCTTCATGATCATTACAAATGAGACTAATATTTTATTCCAGATTTTATCAATTAATTAATTGAATTTAAATTCCCCAAGTTGCCATAGTGGGTTTTGAACTTATGTTTCCATAGCATTAGTCTGGGCCTTTGGATTACTAGTCTATCAATATTACCACTATGGTGCTGTCCCCCTGCATTAGAATGTCAGCCTGGATTTTTGTGCTCAGTGCCCTAGAGTGGGACGTGAGCCTATAACTTTCTGACTCGGAGGTGAGAGTGCTAGCAACTGAGCCAGAGCTTACACTCCAATACAGGAGGCAGCCATTCAGCCTTCTCCACCATTCCATTAGGTCATGGAAGATCTGTACCTTAACTCCATTCACCAGCCTTTGCTCCATGTCAGTTGATACTCAAGCTGAACAAACTCTATCCATCTTCGTCTTAAAAGTTCCAATTGACCCAGCATCCACAGCCTTTTGGGGGGAAAGAATTCCATATTTCCACTCCCCTTTGTGTGAAAACGGTACTTTCCGATGACCTTGCAGCTGACAGTGCAGGTACCAATCCTGGAAAATAGGCAATTAACCACAGCCAATGAGGTGCGCCAAAAATGTCTGGAAAATAAAAACAATACAGACTTTATTTTAGTGGAGTTCAATTTTATGTCAAAATTGCAGTAGCTGCTTATAAATATGAAGCTTCACAGTTACTGAATTGAGCCTCCACTAAAGACCACAGGGTAGATCGTGACATTGTGCGAGAGTGCAACACTGGTGATGGTGCATTGGCTGCTAGTGATACATCGCCCCACATGTTTATTTCCATTGAAGTCATAGAGTTCAGGAGTGTGGAACCTTATTTTTCCCTTTTAATTGTGTAGCTTAGAAGAGGTGAAAGCTTCTATAAATTGAGAGTGGAGTTTTTTCTGCAAACTTTCAGTTCTGCACACTGGAGAACACTGGGAATGTGCGATCAGGTTCCAGCATCCTGCCCACTGATGTGAACCAATTGAGAAAGCTAATTATATCACAATTTTAATTATGCCTGAAGGAATTTAGTTCCCCGACCAACTTAATGACTAAATTCTTCTCCTAATTGAGGAGTTCTGCAATAATCACGGAAAGGTCTCTCCTGACATGGCCATCAGTACAATTGTGGAAGTGTACCCATTGTAGACAACAGTGAGCCGCAGAATTTCTTCCAGTATTAGTAAAGAGAATGGACTGTACGTGCCTGGAAGATGTGTTGAATCATGCGGAACCTGAAATGATGACAAGCCTTGCCAGCTACAAGGATCGGTTTGATCCTTAGTTTGTTCTGAGTAGCAAAATCTGGGCTTCAGCATCATTGGATTATACATCAACAAGAGCTGTTTAGCTTTCCTTACCGCTGCTCCGCACATAGGGAGGAATATTCAGCTCCTCGAGCTTGTTCCAACATTGGCTTAGATCATGGCGGATACATGTCTTAACTCTATGCACTTGCTTTGGTTTCATATCCTTTAATACCGTGGCCTAATAATAATCTATCAATCTCAGTTTTGCAATTTTCAATTGATCCCCAGTTTCAATGTTTTTTTGAGAGGGAGAGATCCAGATTTTCACTACCCTTTGTGTGAAAAAGTGCTTCCTGACATCACCCCTGAACAGCTTCACTCTAATTCAAAGATTATGCCTGCTTGTTCTGGATTCCCCTCACCAAAAGAAATATTTTCTCCATATCTACCCTATCAAATCCTTTAATCACTTTACTCAGTGCTATTGGTTTTAGTGAGCCACACACAAATACCCCCATATCTTAGGCCTGTATGTCCTGTAGACTGGAGCCATTTAGTTTATGTTCCCACTGCTTATTATCCCTTCCCAAGTGTCATTAGCTTGTATTTGTCCATATTAAATGCCACCCATCACCTACATTATCTTCATATTTCCTGCCATCTTGTAGCAGTGCTGTGACCTTTCTTTTCCCCCCAAGAGGTTTCTCTGAAACGCTTCAATGAGTGTTGATGCAATCACTAGCTCCACTATTCGATCTGACAGCTCAGTTTCTGAGAAACCGCATTCGTTGCCCTTACTACAGCATCTACTGATGAAATAGTCTACTGATTTCTGTGGCTGTTGCCTGTAGGACATCAATTCTAAAATTCACTCATAATTGGAGTTGATCTTCCAGCATTTTTCATATCTTTGAGGGATCTTTCTGGTCCTCTTCAGATAAGCCATAGGCATTGTAATCCCTCACTTCCAACTGCTATTAGTATTTTTCCAGCCTGTTTTTCTGGTTCTGCAATTATTTGGTCTGTGAAGAATAACTGCATTCTTTGTTTGAACAGTTGGAACTCGGATAGGATATCCAAGGCCTTCCAGTTCATGCTGGGAAATCTGGTATCCATATTTCTGCTGTTCTTTTCCTTTACAACTTGTTTTAAGGCTTGTTCTATGATTCTGCACTGTTTCCCCTTTAAGAGACTCTCTGTTATTTATACTAGCTGCTTTGATTGACAGAAGCAGGTATTTGCTTGCTGTGTGTTTATCTTGCTTCCAGCACTTAAGCCTGTTTTGTTTACACAGCTGTTCAATAGGCAGTTCAATGTCTTTTTTGCTATAGTTTGTCTAATTTCTTCGTGCTCAATTGGCTTCCTCAACGGAAGCTATTATTCACACTCAAGTAGTTTAATGGGTTTTTTAAACTTTGGCTGTGTGAATGAAGGCTCTGCAGTGATCTGGGCTTCTCCGCATTTTTTTCTAATTGTAATGGCACTGACCTTGATCAGCTTGGGAAAGGAGTTGGGTCTTCCCCCTTTTTCATTCTACATGGTGCTTTTGATAAAAAAATGATCTTTTGAAGGACTTCAAAGCTTTTTTTTAAGCAGTATCCCTTGCCTGTCAGCACAATGACTCACCCGATACACTTGCAGCCTGTAGTTCTGTGCTGTGTCTTCTACAACTTGAGGTAAGTTCTTCTTTTTTCATTGTTTGAGCCAGTATTTTCCTGAACTTTCTCTCTACTGGCTGTAGGAAAGGTAGTTTTCAGAGCTGTTTTAAGCATGGTCTTTAACCTCAGATTTTGTCTTCTCACCACAGCTGCCACCATGTAATGAGTTATTTTATGTTGTCTGGTGCAACATAAGTGAGATGTGTGGAGTCCAGTTGTGCGAAGATCTCAAACAGGTTTATTACAGCTAAACTATTATATAGTACAGAGCTAACTATTTACAGAACCTTACTCTGGCTGTTACAGTTGCAAAGTGACTCAAATTCCAAGTCAAATGACTGCATCCTGGTGCATGGCTCATTAGCATACTAAAATCTTAAAGGGGCATCACTCTTAAAGGCAATAATACAACACCATCTACAAGTCCAAACTATTTTGTTTCTATAAAAGCAAAATACTACGGATGCTGGAAATCTGAAACAAAAACAAGAAATGCTGGAATCACTCAGCAGGTCTGGCAGCATCTGTGGAAAGAGAAGCAGAGTTAACGTTTCGGGTCAGTGACCCTTCTTCAGAACGGTTCCGAAGAAGGGTCACTGACCCGAAACGTTAACTCTGCTTCTCTTTCCACAGATGCTGCCAGACCCGCTGAGTGATTCCAGCATTTCTTGTATTTTGTTTCTATCCCCAGTTCCAAATCATTTATCCACATTGTGTCCTTGTGTCACCCCACTAAGAGCCTGGAAATTATTACTACATCCTAATTCCATTCACAACCAGATTTACTTTCTCTGGTTTAGCTCCTTTTTGTACCACTTCATAGAATATTCTTTCTATTGCATGCCTTCCTGCCTTGTAGACTATGAGCTTTCATGACGAGAAAGCCAAATCTTTGTTGAAATTCAAATAGCCCACATTCTGTTATCACTAAGGCTCCCTTTGCCTTCATAGATTCCTTGGCCAATTTTTCCATGTAACCATTCAATACAGTGTTCAGGGTAATATTTGCATTTCTATTAGTGATTTCCTGATGTATCCCTGACAAATTGATGTCACACAGAACAACTGAATCGTTCCTATGTACAATTCCCCTTATTTGACAAGAAGGTTCTTGTCTAATCCTTCCTCCTGACTTTGTGGCCGGTAGAAGACAGCCATAGTTAGCTTTTTTCTCCTTGTGTCTCTCATAGACTTGTATGGAGCATAAACACCAACAGAGACTAGATGGGCCAAATGGCCTGTTTCTTTGCTGTAGTTTCTATGTAATTCATTGCTAGCCACGGGAATTCCCTTTTATCTACAGCCAACCAGACAGGTTTCTCTCGGTTATAATCAATTTTCCTTTCACATCAGAGGATTTACTCCCTCCCCGGTGATATTTTCTATCTCTAAAAGTAATTTGATATTATAGCCTCCCTCTTCAGCAAGAACAGCAATGTCTCATATTTCATCCCTAAGACTCCTAGCATTGATATATAGAGCTTTCAGGCATCCACTTTTCCCATTCCCTAGACTGTGGTGTTTGTTTTAAGATTACTCCTCCTGTGCTCATGTCTTGATGCTTTACACACTTATCAGCTGAACCAATATTGTACTTGAAACATTATCAATTAGTCTTTGGCTTGTTGCATAAAATCTAATTCTTTAGTTTTTTTTTTCGTTCATGGGATGTGGGCATGACAAAGCCAGCATTTATTGCCCACCTCTAATTGCCCTTGAGAACGTAATGATGAGCTGCAGTCTGTGTGGTGTTAGGTAGAGATTTCCAGGATTTTAACCCAACAGCGATGAACGAATGGTGATATATTTCCAAGTCAGGATGGTGTGTGAGTTGGAAAGGGACTTGCAGGTGGTGGTGTTAAAGAGTCATAGAGTTATAGAGTTATCTCGCACATAAGCAGGCCCTTCAACCCATCGTGTCCGTGCCGACCATCAGGCACCTAACTATTCTAATCCCATTTTCCAGCACTTGACCCGTAGCCTTGCATGCTATGGCGTTTCAAGTGCTCATCTAAATACTTCTTAAATGTTGTGAGGGTTCCTGCCTCTGCCACCTCTTCAAGCAGTGTGTTCCAGATTCCAACCACCCTTTGGGTGAAATATATTTTCCTCAAATCCCCTCTAAAACTCCTGCCCCTTACCTTAAATCTATGCCCCCTGGTTATTGATCCCTCTGCTAAAGGAAAAAGTTTCTTCCTATCCAACCTATCAATTCCCCTCATAATTTTGTATACCTCAATCAAGTCCCCCCTCAGCCTTCTCTGCTCTAAGGAAAACAACCCTACCTATCCAGTCTCTCTTCATAGCTGAAATGCTCCAGCCCAGGCAACATCCTGGTGAATCTCCTCTGCATCCTCTCCTGTGCAATCACATCCTAAATGTTCCCATTGTTATGGAATTTTCATATATTTTTGTTAAAACTTGGAATCTGTATTTTTAAAACTGAAGAGGCTGACCTTTGGGTATTTTTTTTCAACAGAAGGTTGACCAGTAAATAAGTTTTTCTGGAAAGCATGTGATTTCCAGTGAATGTAGCAGGGGATTTTGACCTAAGAGCTATTCTTTGTTGTGACAAGAGAGAATGTATGATTAGCATGAGATTTGCCTGAAAAAAAGCTTAGTTTCACTTTGAACTGTTAAAACGTGCTGGTTTTTGGACGAAAAGCAGGCATTTTGGAATTTGATATGGACCTGCAAGGAGTTTAGAAGAAAATTGTTACCTCTCTTTGAAGAATCCCTGCTCTTGAAAAGCAAAAGCTTTTATGAAGTTGTACTGTTGCCTCCTGTGTTGTTGAAGACATCCTGAATGCTTGCAGAAACCTTGCATCTTTAACAAGGACTTTGCATCGAATGTGTAAGAACTGACACCTCTGTTGCTGCACACCAGATGTAAGACCCATGTGAAGCCTTCTGCAGTTGAATTTGTTTGAATGCCTACCCAAAACAGACTGTTCATCAACCTCGCCTGGAAAGACTCCAAGTGGCATCCAACAATTTGACTTTGGGACACCACACCAAAGCAAAGGACTTCCATCTCTTCACTTCAGTAAAAGTTTTTTTCAAAATTCCTTTTATTCCTTTGAAACAGCTGGAAACAAAAATCCCTTTTTTCCCGGTTAACCAATTATTGGATGAATATACGTGTGCATGAGGGCTAGGATAATAATATGGGGCTTTAATATTTCAATTTGTGTATATATTTAATTCATTATTAGTTATGACTTAGTTTTATAATAAACGGATAATTTTGTTGTTTATTAAAGAAACCTGGTTGGTGTGCTTTATTCTGGGGACAAATAGAGTATCTAATTTTAGGAATGTATGTTGTGAAGAGGGCATAAGGAGGTTGCAGACTGATATAGATAGGTTGAGTGAAGAGGCAAAAATCTGGTAGATGGAGTATAATGTGGGAAAATGTGAAGCCGTTCACTTTGGCAGGAAGAATAAAAGTGCAGATAATTACTTAAGCGGAGAACAACTGCAAAATTCCAAGGTGCAGAGGGATCTAGGTGTGCTGGTGCATGATTCACAAAAAAGTTAGTATGCAGGTACAGTAATAAAGAAGGCTAATGGAATGCTATCCTTTATTACGAGAGGAATTGAAAATAAAAGTAAGGATATTGTGGTCAGTTATTCAATGCATTGGTGAGACCACATCCCAAAACCTGTGTGCAGTTTTGGTCTCCTTATTTAAGGAAGGGTGTAAATGTGTTGGAGGCAGTTCAGAGGAGGCTTACTAGGTTGTTACCTGGAATGAGCGGGTTATCTTATGAGGAAAGGTTGGACAGACTGGGATTGTTTTCACTGGAGTTCAGAAGAGTGAGGGGAAACTTGATTGAAGTTTATAAGATCCTGAATGGTCTTGACAAGGTGGATGTGGAAAGGATGTTTCCTCTTCCTCTGGGTGAGTCCAGAATTAGGGGGCACTGTTTTAAAATTAGGGGTCACCGTTTTATGAAAGAGATGAAGAGAAATTTTTTCTCTCAGAGGGTCTCAATGTGACTTTGGAACTCTCTGCCTCAGAAGGTGGTGGAGGTGGGGTCATTGAATATTTTTAAGGAAGAAGTAGATAGATTGTTAGGCAAGGGAATCAAAGGTTATGGGGGGGTAGATGGGAGTGTGGAATTTGAAACTCAAACAGATCAGCCATGATATTGAATGGCAGAGCAGCCTCAAAGGGCCGAGTGGCCGACTTCTGCTCCTAATTCATATGTTCGTAATTCTCTGTTTCGGTAATTGAGAAAATTAATTGACATGTTGTGACCTGTGGAGAAGTGGGACTGAATTAACAGTGCGCTCCTCTTGCCTCAATCATAATACCATGCATCTGCTACCCTTGTTCTTCAAGGTGGTAGAGATCACGAGTTTGAGAGGTGCTGTCGAAGATGCCTTGATGACCTGTTGCAGTGCTTCAGTATCTCTTGCACCTCCATCTATCCTTCTTTGTGATCTGCTCTGATAGCCTACCTTCCTGCCTTATTAGTTTAAATTCTCCCTTGCTGCCTTATGTACTCAGCCTATAAAGACAAAGTCTAATTCAGATGAAACCCAGTTCCATCAGTAAAGTGGTTAACTGCTGCAGAGTGTGATCCAGTGGAACTAACAAAGGCGAGGAAAGCAGGGTGGGGTGGGGGAGGGGTGGAAGGGAAGGAGGGAGGGGTGGTCCTCCCTTTCCTTGCCTCTGCACTTGCTAAAAAACAGTTATATCTCCTTTTCTATTTCTGACAAAGGATCATCGACTTGAATTGTTAACTCTGTTTCTTTCTCCACAGATGCTGCCTGACTTGCTGAATATTTCCAGCATTATCTGTTTTTAATTTCTGCCTTTCCTACATTACATCCATGTTTACTACGTTACAAAGGTGACTAGACTTCAAAAATACTTCATCGGCTGTAAAGCACTTTGGGATGTCCTGTGGTCATGAGAGGCACTATAGGAATACAAGTTTTTCTTTATTTTTCCTTTCTTTAACTTGCTCAGCACAGGGAACCCAGAGAAGTCCTGACATTACTAACTTTGAGTTCTTGAACTTCAATTTAGGATCTCAAAAACATTTGGCAGTGACTAGCTCCTAACCTTCCCAGAGTCATTGGTTCCTGTGTGAATCTCTGGCCTGATTCCTTTCCATTCCTGGAGTTTTTATACCTGCTCCATTATGTCCATTACCTTGACACCTGAGAAGCAACACACAATTTAGGACCTCACATCATAGCTGCAAAACCAGCTGCCTACTCCCTAAACACTGTATCCTTTGGCCTTATTACAACTCACAGCATGCCCTTCTCAGAATTATTATCATAGCTTGTTTTTCTCTCTTCCCTGTGCATAATCATCTGCTCCAGAGTGCCACAGGTCCTCCCATTCTTCTGTCCTTTTCCTCACCATGGATGTCAAGATCTGTACACCTACAGACATGCAGCATTTTCTTGCACTGCTTCATCCAGCTTTCTCCTCCTCATCCTCCTACTCCTGTATGAAATCACTGCTTTCCCTTCCTCTGCTTTACTGGTTATTGTATGTTAATTGCATTTAATTTTATGCAGGTTGGCATTAACTGGGATTCACTTGTGCTCCTATAAATAGGAACAGACTGAAACTGTAGTTGTTAAGTGAGGAAGTGCATGTTTGTAATGTGCATTTCTGTAAAATAATATTCATAAAAGTTGTAAAGATTGGTTCAGGTTCTACCTTTCACCTGGCTTTCTGGAGTAAAACATTACTATCCCTCTTGATCTACAGGGGTGACCAATTCCAGAAACTTCTCCTGGCTATTTATGTTGTGAAGTCAGCTGGTCCTTGAGCTCAGTAACACTTGACAGAAACAACACATGGAGGTAAAGATGTTCCCATCCATTTGCTGCCCTTCACCTTCTTGTGGGTTTTGAAGGTGCTGTCGAGGAAGCTTTGGTGATTTGCTGCAGTCCATCCCATAGCTAGTACAAAGTACAGCCATGGTGAGTCAGTGTTGGAGGGAGTCATCAGTTAAGCTGGCAGAGGGGCTGCCGATGAAATACTATCGTACATTCTGGCCAGGACAGATTAGATGGTCGATCCTAACTTTGTTTTCTTCATTCTTGGGATGTGATCATTGCTTACAAGGTCAGCATTTATTGCCTATCCCTAATTGCCCTTGAGAAGGTGGTGGTGAGCTGCCTTCTTGAACTGCTACAGCTCATGTGGTGTAGGTACACTCACAGTTCTGTTAGGGACAGAGTTCCAGGATTTTGACCTCATGACAGTGAAGGAGCAGGAGTATTGTTCCAAGTTAGGATGGTGAGTGACTTAGAGGAGAAATTGCAGGTGGTAGTGTTCACATCCACCTGCTGCCCTTGTCCTTCTAGGTGCTAAAGATTGTGGGTTTGGAAGGTGTTGTCAAAGGAGGTGTGGTGAGTTGCTGCAGCACATCTTGTAGCTGGTACACACTGCTGCCACAGTGCACTGGTGATGGAGGAAGTGAACGTTGAAGGTGGTGGATGGGGTGCCAATCAAGCGGGCTGCTTTGTCTGCAATGGTGTTGAGCTTGAGTGTTGTTGGAGCTGCACCCATCCAGGCAAGTGGAGAGTATTCCATCACACGCCTGCCTTGTGTCCTGTCGATGATGGACAGGTTTTGGGGAGTCAGGAGGTAGTTATTCACTGCAGAATTCCTACCCTCTTAGATATGAGATTGGAAAGCAAAGTGTGCACAGACAGAGATGGATGGTAAACATGAAATAATTTGTGTTCAAAATTTGATTAATTTACCAAACATCTGCTGGAACAAATTGCACATTTTCTACTGAGCAATCTCTCTCTTATGTCAGTTTTCTTTCCTCAAACAAACTATGCTTATTGATGTGAATACAAAGTCCCAAAACATGTAACATAAACAAATCCTTATGAATTTTTTTTTATTCATTCGGGCGATGTGGGCATTGCTGGCTAGGCCAGCATTTATTGCCCATCACTACTTGCCCTTGAGAAGGTGGTGGTGAGCTGCCCTCTTGAACCGCTGCAGTCCTTGGGGTGTAGGGACATTCACAGTGCTGTTAGGAAGGGAGTTCCAGGATTTTGACCCAGTGACAGTGAAGGAATGGTGATATAGTTCCAAGTCAGGATGGTGTGTGACTTGGAGGGGAACTTGCAGGTGGTCCTGTTCACATGCATCTGCTACCCTTATCCTACTAGATGGTAGTGGTCACAGGTTTGGAAGATGCTATCGAAGGAGCCTTGGTGAATTTCTGCAATGCAACTTGTGGATGGTACACACTGTTGCCACTGTGCATCAGTGGTGGAGGGAGTGAATGTTTGTGGATGGGGTGCCAATCAAGCGGGCTGCTTTTTTCTGGATGGTGTCAAGCTTCATGAGTGTTATTGGAACTCCACCCATCCAGACAAGCGGAGAGTATTCCATCACACCCCTGACTTGTTCCTTGTGGATAATGGACAGGCACTGGGGAGGCAGGAGGTGAGTTACTCGCTGCAGAAGTCCCGGCCTCTGACCTGCTCTTGCAACCACAGCATTTATGTGGCTCGTGCAGTTCAGTTTCTGGTCAATGGTGACCCCCAAGATGTTGATAGTGGGGGGAACAGCGATGGTAATGCCATTGAACATCAAGGAGAGATGGTTAGATTCTCTCTTGTTTGAGATGGTCATTGCCTGGCACTTGTGTGCGTGAATGTAACTTGCCACTTATCAGCCTAATCCTGGATGTTCTCCATATCTTGTTGTATATGGACATGGGTTGCTTCATCACCTGAGGAGTCGCGAATAGTGCTGAATATTGTGCAATCATCAGGGAACACCCCACTTCTAACCTTAAGATGGAGGGAAGGTCATTGATGAAGCAGCTGAAGATGGTTGGGCCGAGGACACTACCCTGAGAAACTCCTGCAGTGGTGCCCTGGGACTGAGATGATTGACCTCCAACAATCACAACCATTTTGCTTTGTGCTATGTATGATTCCAACCAGCAGAGAGTTTTCCCCCTGATTCCTGTTATTGCTATTACTGAGACTTGGTTGAGGGAAGGGCATGATTGGCAACTAAATATCCCAGGATATCGATGCTTCAGGCAGGATAGAGAGGGAGGTAAAAGGGGTGGAGGAGTTGCATTACTGGTCAAAGAAGATATCACAGCTGTGCTGAAGGAGGGCACTATGGAGGACTCGAGCAGTGAGGCAATATGGACAGAACTCAGAAATAGGAAGGGTGCGGTAACAATGTTGGGGCTGTACTACAGGCCTCCCAACAGCGAGCGTGAGATAGAGGTACAAATATGTAAACAGATTATGGAAAGATGGAGGAGCAACAGGGTGGTGGTGATAGGGGATTTTAATTTTCCCAACATTGACTGGGATTCACTTAGTGTTAGAGGTCTAGATGGAGCAGAATTTGAAAGGAGCATCCAGGAGGGTTTTCTAGAGCAGTATGTAAATAGTCCAACTCGGGAAGGGGCCATACTGGACCTGGTGTTGGGGAATGAGCCCGGCCAGGTGTTTGAAGTTTCAGTAGGGGACTACTTTGGGAATAGTGATCACAATTCCGTAAGCTTTAAAATACTCATGGACAAAGACGAGAGTGGTCCTAAAGGAAGAGTGCTAAATTGGGGGAAGACCAACTATACCAAAATTCGGCAGGAGCTGGGGAATGTAGATTGGGAGCAGCTGTTTGAAGGTAAATCCACATGTGATATGTGGGCGGCTTTTAAAGAGAGGTTGATTAGCGCGCAGGAGAGACATGTTCCTGTGAAAATGAGGGATAGAAATGGCAAGATTAGGGAACCATGGATGACAGGTGAAATTGTGAGACTAGCTAAGAGGAAAAAGGAAGCATACATAAGGTCTAGGCGGCTGATGAAAGACGAAGCTTTGAAAGAATATCGGGAATGTAGGACCAATCTGAAACGAGAAATTAAGAGGGCTAAAAGGGGTCATGAAATATCTTTAGCAAACAGGGTTAAAAAAAATCCCAAAGCCTTTTATTCATATCTAAGGAGCAAGAGGGTAACTAGAGAAAGGATTGGCCCACTCAAGGACAAAGGAGGAATGTTATGCTTGGACTCAGAGAAAATGGGTGAGATTCTAAACGAGTACTTTGCATCGGTATTCACCGAGGAGAGGGACATGACGGATGTTGAGGTTAGGAACAGATGTTTGATTACTCTAGGTCAAGTCGGCATAAGGAGGGAGGAAGTGTTGGGTATTCTAAAGGGCATTAAGGTGAACAAGTCCCCAGGTCCGGATGGGATCTATCCCAGGTTACTGAGGGAAGCGAGAGAGGAAATAGCTGGGGCCTTAACAGATATCTTTGCAGCATCCTTAAACACGGGTGAGGTCCCGGAGGACTGGAGAATTGCTAATGTTGTCCCCTTGTTTAAGAAGGGTAGCAGGGATAATCCAGGTAATTATAGACCGGTGAGCCTGACGTCAGTGGTAGGGAAGCTGCTGGAGAAGATACTGAGGGATAGGATCTATTCCCATTTGGAAGAAAATGGGCTTATCAGTGATAGGCAACATGGTTTTGTGCAGGGAAGGTCATGTCTTACCAACTTAATAGAATTCTTTGAGGAAGTGACAAAGTTGATTGATGAGGGAAGGGCTGTCGATGTCATATACATGGACTTCAGTAAGGCGTTTGATAAGGTTCCCCATGGCAGGCTGATGGAGAAAGTGAAGGCGCATGGGGTCCAAGGTGTACTAGCTAGATGGATAAAGAGCTGGCTGGGCAACAGGAGACAGAGAGTAGCAGTAGAGGGGAGTTTCTCAAAATGGAGACGGGTGACCAGTGGTGTTCCACAGGGATCCGTGCTGGGACCACTGTTGTTTGTGATATATATTAATGATTTGGAGGAAAGTATAGGTGGACTGATTAGCAAGTTTGCAGACGACACTAAGATTGGTGGAGTAGCAGATAGTGAAGGGGACTGTCAGAGAATACAGCAGAATATAGATAGATTGGAGAGTTGGGCAGAGAAATGGCAGATGGAGTTCAATCAGGGCAAATGCGAGGTGATGCATTTTGGAAGATCCAATTCAAGAGTGAACTATACAGTAAATGGAAAAGTCCTGGGGAAAATTGATGTCCAGAGAGATTTGGGTGTTCAGGTCCACTGTTCCCTGAAGGTGGCAACGCAGGTAAATAGAGTGGTCAAGAAGGCATACGGCATGCTTTCCTTCATCGGACGGGGTATTGAGTACAAGAGTTGGCAGGTCATGTTACAGTTGTATAGGACTTTGGTTCGGCCACATTTGGAATACTGCGTGCAGTTCTGGTCGCCACATTACCAAAAGGATGTGGATGCTTTGGAGAGGGTGCAGAGGAGGTTCACCAGGATGTTGCCAGGTATGGAGGGCGCTAGCTATGAAGAGAGGTTGAGTAGATTAGGATTATTTTCATTAGAAAGACGGAGGTTGAGGGGGGACCTGATTGAGGTGTACAAAATCATGAGAGGTATAGACAGGGTGGATAGCAAGAAGCTTTTTCCCAGAGTGGGGGATTCAATTACTAGAGGACACGAGTTCAAAGTGAAAGGGGAAAAGTTTAGGGGGGATATGCGTGGAAAGTTCTTTACGCAGAGGGTGGTGGGTGCCTGGAACGCGTTGCCAGCGGAGGTGGTAGATGCGGGCACGATGGCGTCTTTTAAGATGTATCTAGACAGATACATGAATGGGCAGGAAGAAAAGAGATACAGACCCTTAGAAAATAGGCGACATGTTTAGATAGAGGATCTGGATCGGCGCAGGCTTGGAGGGCCGAAGGGCCTGTTCCTATGCTGTAATTTTCTTTGTTCTTTGTTCTTTGTTCCCATGGACTTCAATTTTGCAAGGGCTCATTGATGTCATACTCGGTCAATTGCTGCCTTTATGTCAAGGGCAGTCACTCTCACCTTACCTCTGGAGTTCAGTTCTTCTGTCCATGTTTGGACCAAGGCTGCAATGAGGTCAAGAGCTGAGCGGCCCTGGTCATGGGTTGAACAGGTTATTGCTGAGCAAGTACCACTTGATAGCAATGTCGTCGACACTTTCCATCACTTTTCTGATGATCGGGAGTAGACTGATAGGGCAGTAATTGGCTGGGTTGGATTTGTCCAGCTTTTTGTGCACAGGAGATAGCTGGTCAAACTTCCACATTGCCGGGCATATGCCAGTTGTAGTCGTACTGTAACTAGGTGTGCGGCTAGTTCTGGAGCACAAGTCTTCAGCACTATTGCTGGAATGTTGTCAGGGCCCATAGCCTTTGCCACATCCAGTACCTTCAGCCATTTCTTGATATCACATGGAGTGAATCAGATTGGCTGAAGACTAACATCTGTGATGTTGGGGATCTCAAGAGGAGGCTGAGATGGATCATCTACTTGGCACTTTTGGCTGAAGATGAATGCAAATACTTCAGCCTTGTCTTTTGCACTGATATGCTGGTCTCCCCATCGTTGAGGATGGGGATATTTGTGAAGCCTCCTCCTCCTGTTCATTGTTTAATTGTCCACCACCATTCATGACTGGATGTGACAGAACTGCAGAACTTAGATCTGATCTGTTGGTTGTGGGATCGCTTAGTCCTCTCTATTACATGCTGCTTCCACTGCTTGGCATATAAGCAGTCCTGTGTTGTAGCTTCACCAGGCTGACACCTCTTTTATGGTATGCCTGGTGCTGTTCTTGGCATGCCCTCCTGCACTCTTCATTCAACAAGGTTGGTCCCCCAGTTTGACGATAATGGTAGAGTGGGGATATGCTGGGGCATGAGGTTACAGAGTGTGGTACAGGTTGAATAGAATACTTCTGCTGCTGATGACCCACAGTGCCTCATGGATGCCCAGTTTTGAGTTGCTAGATCTTTTCGAAATCTATCCTAATTAGAACAGCGGTTGTGCCACACAATACTATGGTGGGTACCCCTCAGCGTGAAGATGGTACTTTGTCTCCACAAGAACTGTGCAGTGGTCACTCCTGTTAATACTGTCATGGACAGATACATCTGCAACAGGTAGTTGGTGAGGAAGAGGTCAAGTAGGTTTTTCCCTCACCACCTGCTGCAGACCTAGTCTAGCAGCTATGTCCTTTAGGACTTGGCAGTAGTGGTGCTACTGAGCCACTCTTGGTGATGGATGTTGAAGTCCCCCACCCAGAGTACATTTTGCGCCCTTGCCACCCTCAGTGCTTCTTCCAATTGGTGTTCAACATGGAAAAGCACTGATTCATCAGCCGAGATGGAGGGGGAAGTAAGTGGTAATCAGCAGGAGGTTTGCTTGCCCATCTCTCACCTGATGCCATGAGACTTGATGGGGTCCAGAGTCAAAGTTGAGGACTCCCATGGCAATTTCATCCCAACTGTACCACCACCTCTGCTGGGTCTGTCCTGCCAATGGAACAGGACATACCCAGGGATGGTGGCAGCAATATCTGGGCCATTGTTTGCAAGGTGTGATTTTGTAAGTATGACAATGTCAAGCTGTTGATTAATTAGTCTGTGGGATAGATCTCCCGATTTTGGCACAAGCCCCCAGATATTAGTAACTAGGACTTTACAAGGTCAATAGGGCTGGGTTTGCTGTTGTCACTTCCAGTGCCTAGGTCAATGCCGGGTGGTCCATCCGGTTTCATTTCTTTCCTTAGACTTTGTAGCAGTTTGATACAACTGAGTGGCTTGTTATGCCATTTCAGAGGACATTTTAAGAGTCAACCACATTGTTGTGTGTCTGGAGTCACATGTAGACCAGACCAAGTAAGGACAGCAGATTTCCCTTCCCTAACGGGAAGTCATTAGCAAACCAGAAGGGTTTTTAAACAACAATGGTTGCCATTAGATTAGCTTTTAATTCCAGATTTATTAATTGAATTCAAATTTCATCATTTGCTGTGGTAGGATTCAAACCCATATCCCCAGAGCATTAGCCTGGGGCTGTGGGTTACTAGTCAAGGGAAATTACCATTATGCCATCACCTCCACATCTTTACAAAAGGCTATCAAAGATTGTCTTTGACTTTTATGAATATTAAAATGCTGATTAATTGCAAAATGGTGCATTAGATCACATGGTTAAAACAAAATCACGCACAGAGATCAATGTAACATTTGCCATTCTCTTTAAGTGAGGGAAAGATTTTGCCTGCTCTCAATATTTGTTATTAAAAAAAAAGGCTGTGTCCTGACACAAATGTCAGTTACATATCCCGGAAATGTCAGCTAGATTTTTGAAGTTACAATAAAATCTCATGTCTGTCATCAAATTTATAAGCTTACAAAGCCCTAAGGAATAGAACCCTTTTGGTGCGTTTCTGCTTCCCCTGCGCAAAAAAAGGTTGATTGAAATTTATAAGCAGTAATGAGAAGCTTTAGCCACTGAAAAATTGTTTGATCATATTTTGCCTGTCAAAATATTTGACACATTGTAGCATGATCATATGCAGACAGAGTTTCTCCATATGAAAACAAAGCAAGATCCACTGCTTATAAGGAAAGTAATTCCTGCTGATGTAAAAAAATGCCTAAACTAGCAGAAACTGTTAATATTTTAACTCTAAATATTGTGCGTAGCTAATATTCTGTAAACCTATCAAAGTGAATTTTGAAGCACCTGGAAAGCCTGTTATTTGAAAAATATTCGTGCTGAATAGAGGTTCAAAAAGCACTGGGACATATTTTAACTGTGCTTTTGTTATAAAATGCTAAATTCTGGGTACAAAGCAGCTGTAGTTACAATCCTCCCAGAAGAATTAATTTTACTCGTCTGACACTTCTCATAATATTATCCAACAGTAATTCAAATCTTATTTTAGCAAGTGGAAGTCTAGTTATAAAAGAATACCACTTGCAATTTCATGCGCAAGTACATCTAACTCGATTCTGAGTGAATTACTGCTGGCAATTTAAAGTTGTAGTATTCCTTTGGGTCAGTTTTCAAATGTGGTTTGAGAGCACTGTGTAAAACACGAACCATTTCACATATTCCAGCATTGCACACGCTGTTTATAAAAATCTAATTGCTTGCTACAAATAGGGCGGCACAGTGGCGCAGTGATTAGCACCGCAGCCTCACAGCTCCAGCAACCCGGGTTCAATTCTGGATATTGTCTGTGTGGAGTTTGCAAGCTCTCCCTGTGTCTGCGTGGGTTTCCTCCGGGTGCTCCAATTTCCTCCCACATGCCAAAGACTTGCAGGTTGATAGGTAAATTGGCCATTATAAATTGCCCCTAATATAGGTAGGTGTTAGGGAAATATAGGGACAGGTGGGGATGTGGTAGGAATATGGGATTAGTGTAGGATTAGTATAAATGGGTGGTTGATGGTCAGCACAGACTCGGTGGGCCGAAGGGCCTGTTTCGGTGCTGTATCACTAAACTAAAATGCTATCATAACACTAAAGTACTTTATGGTATTTCAAAAACCTGTATCGATTTCCGGGGTGTATTAAAAATTTATTTCCAAGCCGCACAAGGCTTTCCCAGTGACTGCTGTTCAATTCAATAATGAGGGGTCTCAAAACTCTGAGCTCTTTCAAAGAGCTGGCACAGGCATGATGGGCCAAATGGCCTCCTTCTGTGCTGTATGATTCTATGACAAGGAAGAATGTAACTGTTCCATTGAGATGAATTTCTGCTCTACCTTCCAAGCCACATTTGCCTACAGAAGAGCATGTTTCAAAGTATTTAATTTCTTTGAAGTGTTTTGGGATGTTTGTGAGGGATGTGATAAGGTGATATATAAATGCAAGTATTTTTGTTCTTAAATGGTAAATTATCCACTGCAGAACAAAACAACAGACCCTTTCCTGTCTTTCTGGTAGTGCTGGAGTAAATTAGTCAATTGGAATCCTACAGAAAAATACTGCAGATGCTGGAAATCTGGAATAAAAACAGCAAATGCTACAAAACGCTCAGCAGGTCTGGCAGCATCTGTGAAGAAACAAATGATGGGTCTAGAGGCCATGTAAATGATTACAGCAGAATATCAAAGAAGGAGGGAAGCATGGAAACTATGGCAAAGCAGACAATGGGTATGGTAGAATCATGGTTATGTTACTGGACTCGTCATCCAGAGACTTGGATGAATGTTCTGGAAATATAGGTTCTAACTTCACCACGGCAGCTGGGGAATTTAAATTTCATGAATTAGATAAATCTGGAATAAAAAACGAGTATCAGTAATGGTGACCATGAAAGATAAAAACCAAACAGGTTCACTCATGTCCTTTAGGGAAGTAAATCTGCCCTCCTTAAATAGTCTGGCCTATATCTGACACCAGACCCACAGCCATGTGATTATCTCTTAACTGCCCTCTGAAATGGCCAAGCGAGCCACTCAGTTGTATCAAACCACTATGTAGATGTCTAATACAAATAAAAGCAGATGGACCACCAGACATCAACCTAGGCACTGGGCTCAACAAGGGCACACCAACCCAATCGACCCTGCAAAATCCAACATCAGGGCCAAAATTCAGAGAGCTTTCCACGGACTAGTCAAGAAACAACCTGCCATGCCCACACTCATGAACATCAATGTCCATCGCCAAGGGTGGATTGGTAGTACCATCACTGATCAAGTTGACTAAGTCCTGAAGGACATACTGCCAGGCTGGGTCAGCAGCAGGTGGTGGGAGAACCAATGCGAGAAACAAACCTACTTGACCTCATCCTCACCAGTCTACCTGTTGTAAATGCATCAATAAATGACAGTATTGGGAGGAATGACCACACAGTACTTGTGGAGATGAAGTCCTGCCTTCATACAGAAAGACACCCTCCATCATGTGGTGTGGCACTACCAACCTACTAATTAGGATAGAATCATAGAATTGTTACAGCACAGAAGGAGGCCATTTGTCCCATCATGTCCATGTTGGCTCTTGGGAAGAGCAACTCACCTAGTCCTACTACTCCGCCTTCACCCTGTAGACCATAGTTATTTTTTACCTTCAGATAAGTATCCAATTCTGTTTTTGAAAGTCATGATTGAATCTGCCTCCACCACACTCTCAGGCAGTGCATTCCAGATCCTAACCACACGCTGCGTGAAAACGTTTTTCCTCTTGTCACCATTTCATCTTTTGCCAATCACCTTAAATCGGTGTCCTCTGGTTCTCCACCCTTCCGCCAACAGGAACACTCTCTCTCTCTATCTATTCTGTCCAGACCCCTCATGATTTTGAACACCTCGATCAAATCTCCTCTCAACGTTCTGTTCTCTAAAGAGAACAATCCCAGATTTTCAAACCTATCCATGTAACTGAAGCTCCTCATCCCTGGAACCATTCTTGTAAATCTCCAGTTAAGGCCAAACTTGTGTTTTATAAAGATTCATCATAACTTCCTTGCTTTTGTAATCTATGCCTCTATTTATAAAGCCCAGGAACCTGTATGCTTTATTAACCACTTTCTCATCCTGCTCCTGAGATCCCCAGCATCACAGATGTCATTTTTCAGCCAAGTAGATCCAGTCCACATAATATCAAGAAACGGCTGAGTGCATTGGATACAGAAAAGGCTACGGGCACTTACAGCATGTAGTACTGAAATCCTGTTGCATCACAGTGACAACACTGGCATGTACCTGACATTATGGAAAATTTACCAGATATGTCCTGTCCATGAAAAGTAGGACAAATCCAATCTTGCTCATTACTGCCCCATCAGTCTACCCTCAATCAGCAGCAAAGTGATGGAAAGTGCTGTTGACAGTGCTATCAAGCAGCACTTACACAGCAATAGCCTGCTCACCGATGCTCAATTTGGGTTCTGCCAGGGCTACTCAGTTCCAGACCTCATTACAGCCTTGGTCCAAAAATGGACAAAAGAGCTGAATTCCAGAAGTGACTGTCCTTGAAATTATGATAGCAATTGACTGAGTGTGGCATCAAGCAGCCCTAGTAAACTTGAAGTCAAGTGGGAATCAGGGGGAAAACTCTTCACTTGATGGAGTCATAACTAGCACAAAGGAAGATTGGTGTGGTTGTTGGAGGCCAATTATCTCAGATCCAGGACATTGCTGCAGGAGTTCCTCAAGGCATTGCCCTAGGCCCAACCATCTTCAAGTGCTCCATCAATGACCTGCCTTCCATCAGAAGTGGAGATGCTCGCTGATGATTGCAGTGTTCAGTTCCATTCGCCACGTTTCAGATAATGAAGCAGTCCATGTCCATATGCAGCAAGACATGGACAGCATTCAGGTTTGGGCTAATAAGTGGCAAGTAACATTCACACCACAAAGTGCCAGGCAATGACCACCTCCAACTAGCAAGAGCTTAACCATTTCCCCTCGACTTTCAACGTGATTCTGGTTGGACTGCTTTCGTGTTCTATTTCTTTTTTTACTTTAAACACAGAAATCAGTTGTAACAACTGCATCTTTGTCTTTAATGAACTCATGTTCCACAATCCAACATGAGTACTCAGTCAAATCATATGACATGATTCCAAATGATTATATAGTTATTATTAAGTTTACAATTCACTACAAGAGCTCAGGCACCCAGATTCACAGTTCCAGTCTGACTACAGCAAACAGCGGTTTACTCAAAACACTTATACCAATTCTACCTTTTGATCGTTACATTCCATCCATACTAACACTAAACTACAACACATTAAAAGATACATATGCAAACTTCAAATAATGTGGAGCCAAGAAGATACACTCATGTTCATCAGTCTCTCCCAATGATTCCATTACCATGGTTATGTGGTCCACTCAATCTTTATTAC
Organism: Heterodontus francisci; assembly: GCF_036365525.1. Lineage (NCBI taxonomy): Eukaryota > Metazoa > Chordata > Chondrichthyes > Heterodontiformes > Heterodontidae > Heterodontus > Heterodontus francisci. Next base: position 11,709,762 of record NC_090385.1, read on the forward strand.
TTTATTACTATAAACAGTCACGAAACATTTCCAGACTCACAAGTCATGGATGAATAACTTCCCATTCCTTCAGTTTCTTATCCTTTTAAAAAAGATCCCTGTTCAGCAGAAATGAAAGCTGTTTTAACCTATTGTGTGCTTATCCCAGAAATAGCCCACGATATTGAGATACATGGGCAGTACGAACCCATATTTCCACAATTACCATTGCTGAATCCCCCACCATCAACATACTGAGGGTAACCATTGATCAGAAACTTAAATGAATTAGCCACATAAATACTGCGCCTACAAGAGCAGGTCAGAGGCTGGGAATTCTATGGCAAGTAACTCACCTCCTGTCCCCACAAAGCCTGTCCACCATCTACAAGGTGCAAGTCGGAATATTTTCTACTTGCCTGGTTGAGTGCAGCTCCAACAACACTCAAGAAGCTCGACACCACTGAGGACAAAATGCTCCACTTGATTGGTATCCCATCCATCACGTTATACATTTTACTCCATTTACCACCTGCGCACAGTGGCAGCTACAACATGCAGTGCACCAAGATGTCTCTGACAGCACCTTACAAACCAGCAAACGCAACCACCTAGAAGAACGAGGGCAGCAGACACATGGCAACACCACCACCTGCAAGTTCCCCTCCAAGTAATACACCATCTGGATTTGGAAAAATATTGCTGTTCCTTCATCATCACTGGATCAAAATCCTGGAACTACGAACCTAGCAGCACTGTGGGTGCACCTCCACCAAAAGGACTGCAGTGGTTCAAGAAGGCAGCACCTTTTCAGGGGAAACTATGTATGGCAATAAATTCTGGCCATGCCAGCGGCATCCATATCCCATGAGCGAATATTAAAAAAGGGCTTCCATGGGCCAGGAATGTGATGGAAGAAAAGTAGGTTGATCCCAGGGTGTGGAACTCCCCAATGACCTTGTACTTATTGGGGATTCCCACCCTAAGCACAAGTAGATTGTAATCGTGTTCAATTTTGTGTATTACCATGGATAGGGCTAAAGTATTCCTCTCAAGATATAGGAGAATGCCAGTTTTTTCTGCATAACAAGCGACTGACCCACAAAATTGCATTCTCGAAACTTATACCTTTCGAATGCTGCGTTATGATCATCGGTCGATTAATGAGTCCGTGATGGCAAGAAAACCAGACATTGTTGTTCTAAAGAGGAATTTCAGGCTGTGAAATGCCAGCACTTGTCGGGAATGATATAAATTAGTCCTGCACTGACAGCAGAGATCTAGGTCACCTTCAACACATGTAGCAGAAAATTACAGTATTGGGATTGCTCTGAATTAAAAATGTGCATGAATGTTAAATCATCTGTTGTCTATAAATGTCCCCAGGACCAAAGTTCTTCCAATGAAATTATTCAAAATTAAAGCACAATTGGTTGGAGGTTACTATGGGGTTTAAATAATTAATATAATAGCTGACACCAAGAATCATATCTGTATATTATTTTTTAATCAGTCCTCAGGTCAGTAATCTTTTAGACTGGTTAGACGCTGTGCATATTTGATGAGTTTTTTTTACAAGTTCTTTTAGACATTCAACATATTGCTGGCCAAAATAAACTGAAATAGAAGCAGTGTGAACAACACACAGGAACCCCAGAGAAATAAACTTTGATTAATAATATAATTTCCAGAATGCAATGATATCTATGTGCCCACATAGTTTAGGAGACATGCAATCAGTGATTTCCCAAGAAGTCATTGTGAAAGAGAAAAACATTATTAGAATTAGACAAATTTCAATCTGCTGCCAGTATAGATATTTTCTATCTATAAAGTGAGAGAAGCAAAGAGACAGACAGTTTGCCATGTGATATATGCACAGTAATAGGAACATAGATTCAAACTCTCTAAGTGGACCCCAAGATGTTCAAAAGCACTTTACAGCCAATAAAGTACCTTTCTGACGTGTAGACACTGTTGTAATGTAGGAAACGTGGTAGCTGATGTGTGCACATCAAGATCCCACAAACAGCAATAGGACACTAGGGAGAACTTGCCTACTTTTCTTCAAAATGGTGCCATAGGTTCATTTACATCCACTCGCAAGGGTATATAGGACCTTGGTTTAACATCTCAGCTGAGGGACAACACCCCCAGCAGTGTAGCACTCCCTCAATAATATGGTGGAGTATTAACCTACATTTTGTGCTCAAGTCCCTGGAGTGGGATTTGAACCCACAACCTTCCAAATAAGATGCAAAAGTAAAACTCACTGAGCACATCTTAGGGCTGCAGCTACAGAAGGTAAAAGTAAAAGCAAAATACTGCAGATGTTGGAAATCTGAAATAAAAACAAAAAGTGCTGGAACCACTCAGCAGGTCTAGCAGCATCTGTGGAAAGAGAAGCAGAGTTAACATTTCGGGTCAGTGACCCTTCTTCGGAACAGAAGGCAAAAGGTTTGGGTACTCATGTGCAAGTGGTCACTTAAGTTCTATTGTAACTGTTCATGTATCAACTATGCTGATAGCCAACATGAAGAAATGCAACACTGACATCAGCTCCTGGGAGACCATCGCCCTGGACTGAACCAGGTGGAGGCAGAGTCTGGGAGAAGGATCCCAGCATTTTGAGACCCAATGATGACAAAATTAAGAGGAAAAGTAAGAGTGGCAAAAAGAACAAGCCATGACCCGAACTAATAATAAACGACCAGACATCCCAGATGACAACAAATGCCCTATGTGCCATAAAATCTGTAGATCCTGAACTGGCCTCATCAGTCACCTTTGGACTCACGGAAGACAATCATCCTCGCCCACAAGGGCTAGCCAATAGCTGCGCTAGTGGCTCTTGCTAAATTATTCCTGAGTGCTGCAGTAATAAATTCTCTTAATCCAACGTTGCTTATAAAGTTTTCACTTTGATTCTGCACCTATTCCATTATTGAATTTATAGCGATGAATATTCTTAGGGATTTTCCTCTTCTATCATAATAACAACTACAACTTGCATTTATATAGTGCCTTTAGCATAGGAAAACATCCCAAGGCACAATCACACGAATGTAATCAGGCAAAAATTGATATTGAGTCAAAGAAAGAGAGATTAGGACAGGTGACCAAATACTTGGTCAAAGAGGTAGGTTTTAAAGAGTGCCTGAAAGGAGGAGAGAGAGGTGGAGACATTTAGGAAGGGAATTCCAGAGCTTAGGGCCTTGGCATCTGAAGGCACAACTGCCAATGGTGAAGCAAGGGAAGTGGGGGATGCATAAAGGTGAAACGTAGAGTTCTTGGAGTGCTGTAGGGCTGGAGGAGGTTACAGAGATAGGTTGTGAAGAACTTTGAACACAAGGATAAGAATTGTAAAATTGAGGCTTTGGTGGACCAGGAGCCGATGAAGGTCAGTGAACAATTCAGCAGAAATCCGGTTGATGGGTGTGAACTAGATTTCTGTTGAAGTTACGGCAACAGAATGTGAAAAGTCATAAGGAAATTCATCCCTTACATTTCAGCAACAACAGAACTGTGAGCCTTCTGGAGACTTTACAGGCACGGTAATGATGTTGGCTAGTAAGTTCAGAGGTCATAACTTCAAATCCCACTGTAGTACATGAAAACATAAAGCTGGATTTTGAAGTCAATGGCAAAGAAATGGCACTCACTGCTGACCTTCGGAAAGCTGCCGATAAAGATCTGGAGATATCTGTAGCTTGAATTTCCCCTTTTCCGGCAGCAGTTTGAATCTGCCGTCAAGCCAAGGGGATGTCTTGCTGCGCAGCAGCAGTGAAGACAACTCACAGGTAGCAATCAATCAAATTGAAGCATTCACAGACAGCAAAACAGGAAGTTAAAAGCACTTAATATCCTTCACATTTAATTTAAATTTTCAGCTAGCAAAATAACTGGTTATGATTGGATTAGGTGGAAGCTGAAATAGAGATAAACAAACTTTTAAAAATATGTACTTTTAAAATACAGCATGGAATTTTTATTATGGAGAGATCTGACATTCCACAAACACAAAATTAGTTTGTCAGAGCCAGTGACAGTGTTTAGCAGTAATTATGAAGTCAATATGGCATTAAAACCAGTTACACCTCATTCTACAAGGTATAACTTTTCCAAGGGTTTTTACAGTGAGGCTAATGGCATAAAGAGGCAAATTCTCATCAGCTTAATTGATTTTCATTAATTGCATTCTGGGTGTGCCTCAACAGCATGCCCTCTGGAGAATCAGTGACAGCAACGTTTAATAACATATGTGAGGATTCCAGAAGTTGCTGATAGTTTTGTCGTTATCCCAGCATCTCTCGTCTCTGCAAGTAGCTGAAGTCCCTCATCCCTGGTATCATTCTGTTAAATCTCCTCTGCACCCTCTCAAAGGTCTTGACATTCTTTCTAAAGAATGCTGCCCAGGCTAGGACACACTACTCCAACTGAGGCCTAACCAGTGATTTATAAAGATTTATCATAGCTTCCTTGCTATTGTGTTCTATGCTTCCATGAAAAAGCCAAGGGTACTGTGTGCTTTTTTCAACAGTCTTAACAACTTGTCCTGACACCATCAGAGAAAGGGATGCTGCAGTTAATGACAGTCCAACACAAATTTAATCTCATTACTATATCATAGCCAGTGTACCAAATCTAATGGCATTTAACACAGTTTTAAAATAACTTAACAAAAGGAAAGGGATTATCTTATTCAGCGAGGAGGTTAATAGCATGTGAACACCAACAAGGTTTTTTTCAGATAAATGGTTTCAGAAAACAAATTCTGAAATTCAGTTAACATTTACTACATTCAGTTGAGATTATTCATCTAGCATTCCCGCAGAAATCACCGACAGTTCATATTAGGATCTTTCCCTATGAATGTGGCCCTTAGTGATAAAGCATGGGGTATATTACTGAGCATGCTGTACCCTTGTTATTCTACCAGGGGAGCTGAAATGTCTCACAATGTCACAAGACACATAAAATGCAATTCCAATTTCCACAATACATCTTAAACTGTCACCCATAGATTCATTGTAAATGTACTAAGAGATGACCAATTAATCTAATGTAAAAGTTGGAGAAGGTCAAACAAATCTTGCACAAGTCAGAGTCTTAGCAGAGTTACATGACTTGTTCAGCCTCTGGAATTGGAATTTCTCCAAACATATTGGGCATTAGGTTTGTTACGACCAGATGAGAAAGGGGTCTCGGGTTCCCTCTCAGCCTTCACCTGGGCTTACCATAACACGGTTTAATATTAAGCACACAATGTTTTTAGCTCCCCCTTGGTGAATCCTTGTTCACCGCTTTCCAATTATAAGGCAAAGAAACCAGCACAGACAGGTTTTCTTAGGATTAAAGAAGAAAGGTTGAAATTTATTAAACTTAAACCCTAATTCGGTTGACGCCTACGGATACATGACACACCCACAGCTAGCATGCATACGTGATACACACATGCAGATAGAGTCAGAACAGAGCAGAAGAAATAAAGTGGAAAAATTTAAGGCGATCTCTGAAGAGGGTTGTTGTTACGGATCTTCGAGTTCACTGTAGGATCTTTGATTGTAGGAAGATCTTGCTTTTCATTGAGGCCCAGTATTCTTCTTAAACCTTGTTTGCTATCGGAGACTTTTCTCTCTTGGGGTTCATGTGACTTCAGTAGATTTGGAGTTCCATGAGAAAGAGATGGGAGTAGACAGGAGAGGCTGTGGTGAGCCAGTCAGGAGAGGTATTTTCAGTCCAGGAGTTCAAACTGTTTGCGCCATTCAGAAAACCCGAGGTTGCCAAGCAGGTTAGTCATGTGACTAACTGGTCTGACATATCTTGGCTCTGTGGATTGTATCAACTTAGCAGGGCCTGGAATGCGCTTCCCTGCCTTCAATATCTGGTGCTCAAAGTCCATTGTGGATTAAATGGATAAGGGAAGTAACCTCTCTTGTCCCTATTGCTATGTAAATGTCTTGCAGCCAAGTATCTGACAGCCCTTGTAACAGGCCTTCTCTTCTTCTCAGCAACAATTTGAAATTTAATGTCCATATGGCAAAATTGATATGCCTCATTCTTGACAGGTGGGGGTCTAGCATGATAGGTTGTATTAATAGAACCATCCAGAATGAATCAAAGGATGCCATTTTAAACTATACAGGTCACTGGTCAAACCACATGTGGAGGGCGATGCCCAGTTTTGGTCTTTGCACATGGTGGGTGATATAGTGCCTTAGAAAAGATCCAGAGGAGAGCATATTGTCTTGATCAGTGCAAGACAAAAAGCTTCGACAACATGTCTCTATTTTCAGCAATTCTAATAGATTATTCCTGTTTCACAGTTTGGGGAGGACCAGAACACATGAGTTTAAACAAAGTCAGTGCAGGAATGGAGAGGATGTCGGGTGGTTCTTTTTTCCCAGAGAGTAGTGCGTCTCTGGAATATGTTTCCAGTTGGTGTGTGATGGGTGCTGACTCTGTGTCTTCAAGAGGGAACTGGGCCAGTTCCTGACTGAGGCAGAGATCACATCTTATAGAAGGTAAATGTCTTTATAGATAACATGTGGTCCATGTGATCTCTTGGATTGGTTTCTATTCCCTGACGATGGCGAAGAGGAATTTTCCAAAGTACTTTTCTCTTACTGGTCCTAGATTTTTCTCTGTTTTTGCCTCTCTCAGGAAATTACATGGCTTCTGGGTGGGGGGTGGGGGAGGGGGGTTGCAGAGCATGAGCCAGGGTGTGAGCGGGGTTACAGTCGAGAAGGGTGGGGGTAGGAAGTATCTAGTTATGATGCTCCATCCACCATGTTGTGAGGAGGCTCGATGAACCAGCTGGTCTCTTCCTGCCCATCAATTTTGTATGTTCGTATATATTAAGAAAAATCTGCAATAAACACAGAAAGAATTTGCATTTCTATAGCACCTTTCAGGACCTCAAGATGTCCCAAAGCTCTTTACAACCAATGAAATGCATTTTGAAGTGCAGTCACGGTTGTGATGATTCTTTCTATGCTGTGCACTATTCCTCAGCGAAGGAGGAGGACAGCTGACCTATTCTTGAACCTCTTTCAATGTCACAGTGTAAGTGGCTGTGAGGCAGCACCCGCGTGGTGCCAGGGTGTGTCTGTATGTGATGTTCCCTCCCTGCTTGTAGGGAGGTATCTCACCTGTACGCACCATCTCCCCAGTGGCGCTGTACACATTAGCAATGCTCCACACAAGGAATCGGGGAGCTGATGTTTAATGATCACCAGTATTTTCAGACAGATTGTCTTGTAGGCTTATTTTCATTATTAAGACCCATCATTTAGATATGTACCACAGTGAGAAGTACTGACTGCAAGAAAAATCATCCGGAACAAGAGCAGACACTGCCACAGTAATGTGAATAATTTTTCTCTCGCAACACAATAAATGTGTCAGTAAAATGATAATTGATACTTCTGTTTACAGTAAATTAAAATAGACTGTCAAAGCAACAGGATTAAAGATATATCTCAGGTAATTGACAGTGAATATAAAGCAAACATGTTTTAAATGCAGTCATATCACTTGTTATATTTACACATTATTATAGGAAAACCACAGTCACTTAACAGCTCATGCCATTGCAAAGATGTCACATCTCTAGCCTAACATCATTTAATTGTAAGTTTGCAGTGGTTGGCACAGTGACAGAGCTAATCAGAGCTCAAACTTGCTTTGCCATAAAATAGTAATACAGGAATTTAGACCCACGATGTCTCCCATGGTGAGCTCCTTATCTCAGTCATATTATTAGAATCATATAATCTTACAGCACAGAAGTAGGTCATTTGGCCCACCGTGCCTATGTCGGCACTTTGAAAGAACTATCCAATTAGCCCCACATCCCTGCTTTTTCTTCATAGACCTGCAAATTTTTCCCCCTTTGGATGTTTATCTAATTCCCTTTTGAAAGTTGCTATTGAATCTGCTTTCACTGCTCCTTCAAGTTGTGGGGCTGCATTAAGCAAGGACACTGCTTAATGTTTCCCTTGCTGGATTAGAGGGAGAGTTACCATGGGCTGTTTTCACACAAACTTCTCATAGTCAGTGATCATGACCAGGAGCCGGTCCCTCACCTGACTTACTTAAGTTCAGAATATGGCCCGTTGTTCTTAACAAATGACTGAGTCATATAGCTGCAAAAAAGCATATGAAAGTTCTTGGCCTATGGTGTGCTGGTCCATTAGGACCGCAGATACTGGTGAATGCTCAGCCGGTTTTTTACTTAACTACAAGGCAGAGGAGTGCTTTATTTAGCAATCAAATTCAATATTTTACGCTCAGTTTTTACAGATGCAACTGCCTTTTTAAGGCTTCATTTTTTGACCATTTTTTTTTTACACTGTTAAAAAGGTTTTAGTCAAACACAACAGTGACTCTTCCCCGGCGGCTTTTAACATTTTTGTGTCTGGGGCTGCTATTATGGACCCTGGGTCATTGTTGTAAATCAAGATGTTTGCAACCAATGGTGTGGATTTATGGATTAGAAACTGGACTGAAATAACGACATTCGAACTGCTGTACATAGTTTTAAGATGTTTTTTGCACTTTTTAATTTGCACTATGGGTAGGTAGAGGTTTTTAATCACCATTCTCACTGATGATGTGGCAAAGGCAAAGAGCACAAATGCAAGGACATCGTGCTAAACCTTTATAAAATACTAATTAGGACTCAACTGGAGCATTGTGTCTAATTCTTGGCACCACACTTCAGGAAGGGTGCCACGACCTTGGAGAGGCTGCAGAGGAAGTTTACTAGAATGATACCAAGGATGCAGGTCTTCAGTTATGTGGAGAGACAAGGGAGTTGTTCTCCTTAGAACAGAGTAGTTTAAGGGCAGATTTCATAGAATTATGAAGGGTATTGATAGAGAAAATAAGGAAAAACTGTTTCCACAGGCAGGAGGGTTAAAAACCAGAGGACACAGATTAATGACAATTGGCAAAACGAAACAGAGGCAACATGAGGAAAAATACTTTAACACGGTGATTTATTATGATCTGGAAAGCACTACCTGAAATACCTGAAAGACAGGGCTATGTGGAAAGAGCAGGGAGGGTGTAGTACTAATTGGATAGCAGTTTTAAAGAGCTGGTACAAGCATGATGGGCCAAATGGTCTCCTTCTGTGATTCTAAGGTCATTCCTTATCGAAACAGTTATTTACTCATCTTTCTACTCACTGTTGTGCCAGTTGTTTGATGAATGGCCACCATCTATAGCTGAAGCTGCAGCAAGTTATATATTAAAAACAATTATTTTTAAATGACTTACTAATATCGTAGAGACACAGCTATTGCATTGAGGCAGACCAGTGGGGGCTGTGACTGGCATAGTGAAGTATACTTCTAATTCTTTATTTTTTAATTAGATTTTTATCCAAGTGTATTGCTTCACCACTTAGTCATATGATGAATACAAACTTGGGAACACAACTATACAATTGCAAAAACATAAAAACATCACATCACAATTGAGGCAAGATTAAGTTATTAACTGAACTATGACAAAAGGAACATTCCTAGGTATCACCTTGGTTTGTTGACGCAACCACCTTCCAGGCAATAGACATGGTATCAGAATCGATGTTGCTCATTTTTCCTTTTGAAGCATCACCAGGGGCCATATGCTGTATGATGCCTTAGAAGTGAATCCATATTTGTGTTGTGTTTCTGTAGTGTAGCGGTGGTCACGTTTGCCTCACACATTAAAGGTCCCCAGTTCGAAACTGGGCAGTAACATTTTAGAGTGGCGCAGTGGTTAGCACCACAGCTCCAGTGACCCGGGTTCAGTTCAGGATACTGCCTGTGCGGAGTTTGCAAGTTCTCCCTGTGACCGTGTGGGATTTCACCGGGTGCTCTGGTTTCCTCCCACAGCCAAAGACTTGCAGCTTGATAGGTAAATTGGCCATTGTAAATTGCCCCTAGTGTAGGTAGGTGGTAGGAGAATGGTGGGGATGTGGTATGGAATATGGGATTAATGTAGGATTGGTATAAAAGGGTGGTTGTTGGTCGGCACAGACTCAGTGGGCCGAAGGGCCTGTTTCAGTGCTGCATCTCTAAATAAATAAAATAAAAATCCCGTGTTTCCAGCTAGGTGTGCATCTCAGGAAATTCATTGAATTATAGTATCTTACCACACAGACCTATCGTGTCTGTGCCAGTAATTTGAAAGAGATAGCACTGGCGGGGAAAGGAGAATCACGGACATGGTAGATGTGTATTAGCCATGGAATTCTCTTAAAAGTATATTTTTTTTAGAAATGTGTTGAACTTCAAGATCCAGCATTAATATTGGGTCAATTAAAATGCTCAGTTTACATTACAAATTGAAGTTGGAATCCATTCGTTTAACACAATTGTAGCCAATGAAACAGAAAGATAGAGCTATTCAATTAGTCCCACTACCTTGTTCTTTAATCAAAGTCCTACAAATTTTTCCTTTTCAAGCATTTATCCAATTCCCTTTTGAAGGTTACTATTGAATCTGCTTTCACTGCTCCTTCAGACAGTGCATTCCAGATCCAGATCACTGCATAATTTCTTTTTATTCTTCCTCCATGGGATGTGGGCGTTGCTGGCAAAGCCAGCATTTGTTGCCCATGCCTAATTGTCCTTGAACTCAGTGGCTTGCTAAGCTAAAAGAAAATAGCCAGTTATTTAATGCTGGTTGCCTCTGACCTGGAGCTGAAACCGACAGGCACTCTACAATTTGAAATGTTCCCTAAGCAAGCAACAGCTAAACTGAGTTGACCTTAGTTGGCATTATTTAACATTATTTTGACTTTGTTGTCTTAAGGGACACAGCTCCACTTTAGCAGAATAATACAGTGCATTACCCAATGTAAAGCTCCCACCCTTATAAAACAGCTTATCACCTTATTTACTCTGACCAATACTATGTGAGAGGTGCTGGTCTAGAAAAATAGACTATAGTGCGCTTCCGAGTCAGGCACCAGATACCCATACACCAAAGAGAAAGAAAGCCAGTCATTGATCTGCATCCTGAAATTTACAACCATTTACAACTGCCCTCTAATTAGCCCGAGCACTTTCTTTGCTACAATTACCTGCAACCGCCTTAATAGCACAGGCAGGTTAGAAGTTTAATAGCACTGCCACATTCCAGATCAAAGACTACACATGAAGCAACAATGCAGGGCATCCACTGTTACAACATAAGAACATAAGAAATAGGAGCAGGAATAGGTCATATAGATCCTTAACCCTGCTCCGCCAATCAATAAGGTCATGGCTAATCTTCTACCTTAACTCCACTTTCCTGCCCTATCCCCATATCCCTTGATTCTAAGTGTCCAAACATCTATCAATCTTAGTCTGCAATATACTGAACAGTCCTCTAGGATAGATAATTCCAAAAATTTACATCCCTCTGAATGCAGATATTTCTCCTCATCTCAGTCCTAAATGGCTGACCCCTTATGCTGACACTATGACCCCTAGTTCTAGACTCTCCAGCCAGGGGAAACAGCCTATTAGCATTCATCCTGTCAAGCCCTCTAAGAATTTTACATGTTTCAATGAGATCACCTCTCATTCTTCTAAACTCTGGGGAATATAAGTCCCTTCTACTCATAGGACTCCCTTTCATTCCAGGAATCAATCTAGCGAACCTTCATGCCATCATGACTAAGACAAGTTTCTTAGGTCTTCCTTAGATATTGAGACCAAAACTGCACACAGTGCTCCAGGTGTGGTCTCACGAAGGTCCTGTATAAGCCCTAATTGTTAGCAAAGGGTTAATCAAATGGGACTATTATTGATTGCTCTTTCTCATCTTTCTCTTTATATGAATTGAACTGAGTCCAGTAACTTTTAAATCAGAACTGATCTGAATAAGAGTTTAATTATCCTTTTGATGTGAAGAGGATAAGGAACACTATCTTGGAGACTATCCGGGCAGGATTTTCTCATGGGCTTCGGGACCCCGATGTTGGGAGCAAAGTGAGGTCCCAAGACTGCACTTGCCAGGAATGAGACCAGGGGAACTATTTTCCCAGAAGCAGTCTCTTAATTGGCTACCTCTGTGTCTGGCATCCTATTAAGGACAGCGGAACAATCAGAGGGACCAGCAGCACTGGAGCCTTGACAGACCCACTGGGAGAGGTGAGCTCTGCTGAGGCAGGTAAGAGACATGGAAGCGTCCTTGCAGCTTGTCAAAATAAATAATGATTGAAGAGAGGGGGAGGCGGTAGGGCACTCTGATCAGACGGAAAACCCCTCTGGATGGCCCACTGGGGCCGTGGGGTAGCCCTTTGATCCCCGTTGCCCCTCTTTGGGGGATGGAGCCTCTGACTCCGATGCACCCCCCCCCACCCCGCAGACTGCTGCAGGGAGGCCACTTCCATTAAGCTGGTGGCTCTTGCACATAGCAGAGGTCTCTCTGCCACCAGTAAAATGCTGGCTAGCCCTCTACATCATCCCTAATTTGGGCCTCAATCATTTCAATTGGCTGCCCGCTGCCTTGCAGTGGGCGGCCAATCCGCACTCTGGCCACCCCTGGGAGACTTTCCCAGTGGCGGGAATGCGTCAGGGATCTGTTCTGACAGGGCTCTCCACTATTTTCCTGGCCCACTCCAAACTCACCACCCCTGGACCACGAAAATACTGCCCTTTGTCTTTTAACTTCATAGGGACACAGGAGATACAGGGTTAGGTATCTGTAATGTTGAAGGTGGCTGTACTGAGACATAAACAGCTGAATGCGAGGGCCACCTTGGAAGGCGATATCTGTCGAGAAGAATACCGCCTTGGGTGATGGAGAAGTATCAGCTGCACCGAGTGATAGAAGACCTGTGATCGTTCATGAATTTCTGTAACCTTCTTCAGCTGAAGGATTCGATTGACAGATGAATCAGGATCTGTGAAACAGAAGCCACTGACAGGGAGCATGAAAGGAAGATTAGACAATGTTAAAACATAACAGGATTCATGAAAAAAAACATGATATAAAAGAATAGTTGCTGGGAGAGAGACCTCAGAAATCAATGAGGCCTGATCAACTAACAACTTCACTGTTAAGGGGCAGTTTCTCCAATTCGTAAGGTTTTATTTCTGTAAATGCTGTACTTAAGTGTATGTTAATTATTGTCAAATATATGCTTAATAGTAACTTATAAGAACATCCATCTTCTAATACCCACCTCAGTATCTAAAGGGATTGTAAGACACTCTGCAGTTCCTCGGGTCTGATGACTTCCACTTTAAAAAGATATCCTTCTGCATAGAAATGAATATTGCATGCATGAGTCAACAACAAAAACAATTTGCATTTATGTAGGTTTAAGGTAGAAAAAACATCCCACAGTGCTTCATAGAGGCACAAAGAAAATAGACATTGGGCCAAACAGGGAGCGATTAGGAGGGCTGATCGAAAGATTGGTTAAAGACCTGTTTTATGAAGGTCTTAGAGGGAATGGAGGTGGAGCCCCAGAGGGGTTTAGGAAGAATATTCCAGAGTGTGGGGCCTAGGTAGTTAAAGGCATGGGGGGGTGGGGGGAGAGGGGGGTGCGTGTAAGTGTGTACTGGGGAGTGGAGTAAGAGTATGGGAGAGGACATTGTGAGGTTGGAAGAGTTTACAGTGATCAGGAAGGAGCAAAACCACAGAGGGATTTAAACATAATAATGATCATTTAAAAATGTGAGGTGCTGGAATACCAGCAGTAAAGGTAGATCAGCCAGGTTGGGTGTGATGGGTGAGCAGAACTTTCTGTGGGATAGGATATAGGCAGCAGAGGTATGGATGAGCTGAAGTTGATGGAAACTGGAGGATGGAAGTCTAGCTTGGATAACACCGGAGCAATCAAGTCAGGAGATGTGTACAAAATCATGAGAGGTATAGACAGGGTGGATAGCAAGAAGCTTTTTCCCAGAGTGGGGAATTCAATTACTAGGGGTCACGAGTTCAAAGTGAGAGGGGAAAAGTTTAGGGGGGATATGCGTGGAAAGTTCTTTACGCAGAGGGTGGTGGGTGCCTGGAACGCGTTGCCAGCGGAGGTGGTAGACGCGGGCACGATAGCGTCTTTTAAGATGTATCTAGACAGATACATGAATGGGCAGGAAGCAAAGAGATACAGAGCTTTAGAAAATAGGCGACATGTTTAGATAGAGGATCTGGATCGGCGCAGGCTTGGAGGGCCGAAGGGCCTGTTCCTGTGCTGTAATTTTCTTTGTTCTTTGTTCTTCTTTGAGATGACAATGCACGATGAAGGTTTCAGCGGAAGATGGACTAAGATAGGAGGGGATGATTTTTATGGAGGTGGAAGGGGCTATCTTTCTGATGAAGAGGATATCAGTAGCTTTGCCCGGGTCGAGCAGAACATCAAGGTAGTAAGCAGTCTGGTTTAATCTGTGACCGTTGACATATATCCATTGCAGTGGTCAATAATCTGTAGCAGTGTCAAACAAAACAGCTTTCAGTCATTTGGCAGCACAGAACTTGTGTATTGCTGAAAATAGAGACATGTTGAAGCTTTTCATCTTGCACTCATCAGGACAATCCACAAGAATACCAATGTAAGGGAAAACAACGACCTTATACTGTATGCAAAGAGAGTGCTGATTGGTTGGCAAGTGTATTCTGATTGATAGAGGTGTTACCATGGAGAATGCACCAGTTTATGGTGACTGACAGTTAATTGCCAAGCTTTGTTTGAAATTTAAACCAGACAGCTTGCCCAGAAAATGAACCAGCGAATGGCTGTCACTTATTTTGTTTAGCTGGAACAGGCGCAATGTTTGCACATGTTTTTTTCTGTCTGCAAAGAACAGGGCCCTGTATATTAATATATGTAGCTTCCAGTACGTGCAAATGCACCACACTGTGAGTCCCACAGACAATCTTAAATTGGTTGTCAGCGTAATTCTTAGCACACTGAGGATTATTTAGCAAATGTTGTCCAATCGCAAAATCACATCTAATGATGGAAACTGTGCTTTGAGTTTTGCAAGCATGGGCTGGTTGGGTACTGCCTGTACCTTGCCCTTTGCAAACAGTGGAAGGGACATGTTTTTTGATACAATCTGCCAGTCTTTGGGACATACATTGGTATTCTTGCAGATTGTCCTGATGAGTGCAGACGAAAAACTTCGACAACATATCTCTATTTTCATCCATAAACAGCAATTGAGGTCCACAGTATTTTTATTAGGAATTACATACTGTATTTCTTTCAGCTATATATACTGGAAGTTTCAGCCTGGGCTCAGTGGTTGCACTCTTGCAATTATGATTCAAATCCCATTCCAGAGATTTAACAGGATCAGGACTATGCCATTCAGCCCCACCAGCCTGTACTGCCAATCAATTAGATCATGGCTGATCTGTACCTCAACTCCATTTATCTGCTTTTTGTTAAACATCCCTTGATACTGAAACTTAAATGCTGTACATGATAAATGCAATTTATAATGGCCAATTTACCTATCAACCTGCAAGTCTTTGGCTGTGGGAGGAAACCAGAGCACCCAGCAGAAACCCACGCAGTCACAGGAAGAACTTGCAAACTCCACACTGGTAGTACCCAGAACTGAACCTGGGTCGCTGGAGCTGTGAGGCTGCATTGCTAACCATTGTGCCACTGTGCTGCCCCAAAAACATCAACCGGTAACAAAACAGAACACTTCTTTTTGAAACCAGAAAGTGGTTAGAATGTGGTACTTGCCACCATGAAGTGGTTGAGGCAAACGGCATTGATACATTTCAGGGGAAGCTAAATAAATACTTTAGGGAGAAAGGAATAGAGGGTTATGTTATTAGGATGAGATGAAGTTAGGTGGGAGCAGGCTCGAGTGACAGGCATAGGTTTGTTGTCTGAAGGTTACTGCTCCAAAAAATTCTAAGTATTAAGTAAAAGAACAATATAAAGTGTCAATACTGTAGCTTTCCTGCTACTTTCAAGATTCAATTTAATCCAACAAGGGTAACTTGTCTGTAACCACAACAATCCCCTATGGGTACAGGTGTATGTTGATTATAAATGTAGCAGATTTATTAAGTAGTTTATATTCAATGCAAAGAAGTAATACTTAACAAAGACAATAGTCACAGTCTGTTCCTCAGAACCTCAGCAGTAGCCCTCCAAGTAACTGTGGCGTGGTCTCTCTTTCACTTGCTGTGTCCTGTTGACTGAAGATTCTCTTCTTTCTTCCACTGGGTTTTTCATGCTGCTTCCCGTATTCAATAGCTGTTCTTTTATACCCTTTTTGGCCATCAGACCACCTTTGTAGTTCGTCCAATGGTTGGTCCAGGTCCTGTGATGTCAGTTACTACTGTACTCTAATTGCGCTTAATGGATAAAACATTTTGCCAATAATTGAGATAAAAACCTAAGAAGAGTTCTATTCATTACGGTTGTTATGGACAGTACGAATTTGTACTGAATTGATTATTTTTTAGCCAAGTTAATAAATGTTATCAGGGTCACAATACTTTTTCTGCTGACTTTGAGTTATAGTGATACAAATCCTACTGACACTAAACTTTCTTACAAGCTAAGACTTAGTTTTTAAACGTAATACTTGTAAATTAAAGCCCATTCTTTCAAGCATGATTCTTAATTTATTGATTACAACTCAATCAAAGTCCATTGCTTTGTAATCGTTGTTTCTTGACGGGTTACTACTTAATACATTAATTTGATAAATACAGTTGCTGATGCAAGACACAAAAATGACTTCTTTGGTCTCCTGTTAGTATTAAGATGGCTTATTTGACCTTGTTAAGTTATTACAGAGGATACAGTGTGAAAATGGTCATTAAGCTGAAATCCAGCTACCCAAACCTACTTACAACTTGATCCCTCACTACTTTTTATTGACTATTACTTTCTTTTAGACGTAAGAGCTGGGTTACAGCTCAATTCAGCCTGCCTTGGCAGTCTTGAGGTAAGATTTCTCAAGTAACTGAGGGCGTCTATTATTCCAATTTTGACCACCATTTGTACCAACATGAACAGATAGATCTGAGCCAGGGATGTTGAGTTGCATTCACAACTGTTTCCCACCTATGTCTATTTCTCAGATTTTCAATTCCCTTCTCTCTTCATTCATTATCTTGTTGCATCACAAGTGTTACAGTATTTGAATTAAGGATTTTAAATCTAAGGATAGAGGGGATATGGGGTGCCTCCACTGAATTATTGCCTTCAATGCTTCCTCCTGTATTCCAAAGTTGACTCTGATTTCAGTGATGTTATGGGTAGGTACAGGGAACACGATATCATTCCCTATCTGGGTTTTAAGCAATGCACCAAGCTGTGAACTATCTCACAATACTAAGCTCTCTGAAAATAATTTTTTGAGTCAAAATGGTCTAACAGGGACATCTGCTGGATGGTTTACACCACACTCACAAATGATGAATTTTTTAAAAATTGCATTACTCAAGCTGCTTTCACACGGAACTGAGCGCGACTCTTTGTCACATTGGGAATGTGAGTCTTTGAATCCTTGATCTAAGTTCAGACTGCCGCAGGAATTGATACAAGTCAGGGTTATCCTGGGGGCATCCGTGACACCAAATTCTGTAGCTAAAAGGTTTAAATGGATATCCTGCCGTGCAGATTACAGTTAAAAGCACTCTGCTCTCAGTTAGAAATGATGTGAAGCACCCTACATAATTACACAGTGTGTGAGATAAACCAATGGATGCACAATACTTTTCTGAATCTAAGAATTTATAAACTTATGAAACAGATGACCCAGCCTCAAGGCAGCACTGCAGGTCAGGGTCAGAACAAGCAACCAGCACAGTTTGACAAAATGCCTGCACAGAGCAATTTAGAGTCATCATCCATTGATAAGCAGCTTCTCAATTCATTAGTTAATATAAAGAAAGAAAGAACTTACATTTATTTTAACAATTTTCCCAGTTTCAGATCAACACAAAGCAGTCAATGAAGTACTTTTGAAGTGTTGTCATTGTTATATTTTTAATCGGTTTTGCAAGATGCATTTAGAGTAGAAAGGATAATTCTGCTGCTTAATTGTTGTTAACTTTCCTTCATCTCTTCACATGAAAGGCTGCATGAGCTCCAGATTTAACCCAGTTTACATGAATAACCTGGAATAACAACAGAAAATGCTGGAAGTACTCAACAGGTCAGGAAGCATCTGTGGAGAGAGAAACAGAGTTAACATTTCATGTTGATGACCTTTCATCAGAACTGTAAAAAGTTAGAGGTGTAACAGGTTTTAAGCAAGTACAGAGGCAGAGAAAGTGGGAAGGGAGGAAAAGAACAAAAGGGAAGGTCTGTGATAGGGTGGAAGACACGAGAGTAAGTGATGGTACAAGGCAAAATGGGGTTGGTAATGGGACAAGTAAAGAAACAAAAGATATACCTAAAGGAGGTGTTAATGGGAAAGTGCAAAATCATTACCAACAGCTGCCTCCTACAAACAAACAAAAAAATGAAGATGCTATGCTCGGAAGGAGCCATGATGAACTAAGCAATGAACTAGAGGAATTATGAAATAAAAGTCAACTGTTGAACTCAACCACAAGAAAATGGGCACATTTGTATCACAGACAAAATGGAATAGAGATCAGGTGACCCCTCCTGTACTGTCAATAAACAAGCCTGTCAGCAAAGATGAAACTCATTAACTGCATCTGAATTAGCTTTGGGGAAAAAACATTGAAATGGAAAGAAACCCATTTCATATTAATGGCTCATGCTGTAAGTCAATGCATTATTTACCTTAATTGTATTTTTTTCTTTGGCCTCCTTGTCTTGGGAGACAATGGGTAAGCGCCTGGAGGTGGTCAGTGGTTTGTGGAGCAGCGCCTGGAGTGGCTATAAAGGCCAATACTAGAGTGACAGACTCTTCCACAGGTGCTGCAGATAAAATTGGTTGTCAGGGCTGTTTCACAGTTAATTGTATTAATCACTCTTAATCATGTAAACCGTGCTTTTATTTCTTTCATATTAATGAATGTAAGCTGGCTGTGGTGGTGTCCTGTGGGCAAAGGTTGTCTCATGGTGGTAGGAAGATGAAGCAACGAAGGGAGAATTCTGACTGAAGACATTATTGCTGGGACAGTTTTAATTAAAACAGACACACACACACACACATTTCAGGCATGCCCCTGAGGTGGTATTGCCACAGACATTTTGTCTACAGAAACTGAACTAGACAATGGCCACTCAGAAATGTGTGAATGGCTTTCTTCCAGCCCCAAGATACAGTAATCACACCTACTATTGGCATGCATCCGGAGACGCCCCCACCCCCCTGCTGAGGGCAGGATATGACCATGGGGTGATCCTGGATGGCCAGGGTGGGATTAATAACCCAATAGGATGCTCCAATTTAAGGTATTGCCTTATTTGCCAAGGGTCAGGGTCAGGAAGGTGTATAAAGCCACAGCCCTCAAGGACATTGTTACTTCAGTCAGTAGAGTGGCCTGGTCAGCCATTCCAAAGTTGTGCTTGGAGATCTGTCGAAAAACTGACCAACTGAGATGAACCCTAGCTTGCGTGATTCCTAAGCAACCAGTGTCATTGTGAGTATGAACTATTGCTTAGAGATTTAATAAAGACGTATCACATTTAGTGAAACAGTATCCAAATTGTTGTGTGCCATTGATATCAAGAGTAAAGTCAAGAACCTTTAGAGCAGAGAGGAGGTCTTAATCTACCTATTGGAATGCGACTAACAAAGGTTCTGTAGACAGACTAACTCCAAAGCCCAAACCAAGATGAAAAGATATGAAATAGCATCATTGTAACAGAATGATTCCCATCCAGACACCAACAGATAGCAATGGTTTCCTTATCCTGGACCATTGTGGTCACACCAGAAGACAGGGCCATTTGTTACCTGACAGAGTCTCAAATGTGATGGGTTTTTACCTTAAAAGGCAGCTCTCTAGAGAGAGGGTGGAAATCAACAAAAGACCACAGAAAGCCAGTTCCACCCAGAGGCTGTGAGATACAGTTTAGTCAAGCAGAAGAATCCTGCTGAAAAATAACTTGAACAACCACTGCAGCAGAGAAATTGCAAGCTGACTTTGAGACTCTCCATCTGTAAAAGTCAACCACATTCACACCACCAACTTTGGGCTGAGTTTTAACTTCAGAAGACTGCAACACTGTAGCAATTCCAATACAAGGAATATTCATGCCTGCAACACTCTTATAAAATTTCCTCTTGAAAGAAACTCTGAAGCTTTTCTAAGAAATGGACTCTTGTGCAGTAATTTGGACTTTAAGTGCATCCTGCCCTTTTCTCTCTATCTATCTATTCTTATGGGTGCAGCATGTGAATGTGAATGTATGTGTGGGTGAGGTTGCGACCATTTCAAGAATTGTTTAAAAATAAATAGTTACCTTTTCTTTTTAAGGTTATCTGTTTATTTGACCCCAAAAACACTCAGGGACTAACACACCATTTTTAACAAACCACTATCTACGGTCAGTTGGGAGGTGAAAAGTGAAAGACCTGGTAAGATAATAGGTCATGACGGCAAGACAACACTCAATGAGACTGGAGGGGGAATTTTAATGAGAAGCTACAAGTTAGTGTTCCTTTTATCCTACACAATAAATGTGAAACTGCAGTAAAGGTAGGCTCCAGCATTATCCTTTCATAACAAGCTTTCTGGAGTTTAACATTGGAGAGAGTTTGGAGTTCATTCTGAGGTAACACTGTAGAAGTACTTCCAGAATCACAGGAAAAATAATCTTAAAAATCCTTTTAGCTCCTTGGCCAATAGTCATCAGAGTGTAGGTCAATTGACATAAAAGCTACATTTCTGTTGGGCGATGCTTTTCAGA
The DNA here is from genome assembly GCF_036365525.1 of Heterodontus francisci. Taxonomy (NCBI): domain Eukaryota; kingdom Metazoa; phylum Chordata; class Chondrichthyes; order Heterodontiformes; family Heterodontidae; genus Heterodontus; species Heterodontus francisci. Next base: position 11,730,550 of record NC_090385.1, read on the forward strand.
GAGAAGTGTTTCTGAAACCACCCGAAAAGGCAGCAGATGCAGAAGGCAAACTATGGAAACTAAACAAATGTGTCTATGGCCTTAATGATGCTTCCAGGGTGTGGTATCTTTCAGTGAGATCTGTTTTGTTGAAAACAGGCTGTGTTCAAATAAAAGAAGATCCCGCAATGTTTCATTGGTATCAAAAGATAAACTTCCAAGCATCTTCATAATGCATGTTGATGAGTTCTTAAGGGATGGAACTGCAGAATATTAATAAGATTAGAGTGGAATTTAAAATTGGCAGTCAGGCTTGTGGGGCTTTTAAATATATTGGTTTAGATATTAAGCAAGATAGGTCTGGAATAACGATAAATCAACAATCTTAGGGAGTTTTACTTCCATCCCGGTTAATCATGCTAGTCAGCACTGAAAGATGATGTTGTATCTAAAGAAGAGGCAGAGCAATTGGGAAACTCGACTAGACCAGGTTCTTGTTTTGATCTGTTGGAGTTAAATACTATGATGAAACACCCTACAGTCAAGACTATTTTTTTTAATTCATTCATGGGATATGGGTCTCACTGGGCAGGGCAGCATTTATTGCCCATCCCTAATTGCCCTTGAGAAGGTGGTGATGAGCTGCCTTCCTGAACCACTGCAGTCCATACAGGGTAGGTACATCCGCAGTGCTAATAGGAAGGGAGTTCCAGGATTTTGACCCAACAACAGTGAAGGAATGGTGATATAGTTCCAAGTCAGGATGGTGTGTGGTTTGGAGGGGAACTTGCAGGTGGTGGAGTTCCCATGCATCTGCTGCCCTTATCCTTCTAGGTGGTAGATGTTGTGGGTTTGGAAGGTGCTATCAAAGGAGCCTTGGTGAGTTGCTGCAGGGCATCTTGTGGATGATACACATTGCTGTCACTGTGTGTGGGTGGTGGAGGGTGTGAATGTTGAATATGATGGATTTATTTATTTAGAGATACAGCACTGAAACAGGCCCTTCGACCCACCGAGTCTGTGCCAACCATCAACCTCCCATTTATACTAATCCTACATTAATCCCATATTCCTACCACATCCCTTCAATTCCCCTACCACCTACCTACACAAGGGGCAATTTACAATGGCCAATTTACCCATCAACCTACAAGTCTTTGGCTGTGGGAGGAAACCAGAGCACCCAGCAGAAACCCACGCAGTCACAGGGAGAACTTGCAAACTCCACACAGGCAGTACCCAGAATCGAACCCGGGTCGCTGAAGCTGTGAGGCTGCTGTGCTAATCACTGCACCACTGTGCTGCCCCTGTGCCAATCAAGCTGGCTGCTTTGTCCTGGACGGTGTCGAGCTTCTTGAGTGTTGTTGGAGCTGCACCCATCCAGGCAAGTGGAGAGTATTCCATCATACTCCTGACTTGTGCCTTGTAGATGGTGGACAGGCATTGGGGACACAGGAGATGAGTTACTCACTGCAGAATTACCAGCCTCTGACTCTTGTAGCCACAGCATTTATCTGGCTGGTCCATTTCAGTTTCTGGTCAATAGTAACTGCCAGGAATATTTTAAGGTCAAATAAAACATTAAAAATATTAAATCTGGATAAACGCATACTTAAGTTCCCATCCTTAAGTAACCTAAAGAACATGAAGCTAGTCATTTTTAGTGATGATTCACATGCTAATCTTCCTGATGGGTATTCTAATACAGCTGGTTTCATAATATTTCTTATGGGTGAAATGGGAAATGTTGTCCTTTAGCTTGGGAAGCTAAGACAATTTTAAAAAGGATTTTTAAAAGCACTCTGGCTGCTGAAACACTGGCTCTTGTGGAAGCAGTGGATATGGGATTCTATTTGTCAAATATTTCAAGTGAGGTTCTGTGTAAGGGACATACTGAAGATGGAATACCATTGAATGTTATACAGATAACATTGCGGGATAATGTGCACTCTACAAAAAGTGTGATTGAGAAAAGGTTATGGATTGGCCTTGCTGGCCTGAAACAAATACTGGAGTGAAAGGAAATCACTAAAAGTAAATAGGTGTATGTAATTCATCAACTGTTGGATTGTTATACAAAGGAAAAGATTGTATGAAGAGATTGGGGTCTGAGAGTAGGAGTGTCTCACAATGTAATGGTTTGTACAGAATATGGAGGTCTGATTAATTTATTTTGAAATTTTGGTTGTACATATAACCTCTAACTTTTATTTAAAGAGAGAGAAGGGAATCTGTTAATTGTATATTAATTGTGTTTAATTGTATACAGGTGTTGGACATTACCTGGGCATTCACTTTGCTCCTATAAATAGGAACAGAGTGAAACTTTGGTGATTGGGTTTGGAGGGCCATGTTTGTAATGGGTATCTCTGTAAGTAAAAGCCTATAAATGTGTGTAAAGACTGGGTCCAGTTCTATCCTTCACCAGCAGGCTTTCTGGAATATAATAAGTAGGACTGGAACAAAGAATGTTCCACTTATCCCACAAAAAGGTAGGCATAGCTAGGATAAAAACAAGTTCCCATGGTAACACTTCTAATTTGGAGGAAGTGAATGTAGTTAAAGGAGATGTTGTTCAATATGAGAACAAGTTCAGCTAAGCATAGGTGGTGGATAGGGACTGTTGAGCCTCCATTCAAGGGAGAAATAGAAAGCCCTCAGCCCGTCCTGGTGTGGGATAGAGGTGTAGGGGGATTGAACCTCTATGGTGAAAGGGAGACAGTTAGGGCCAGGAAACTGGAAACTGCTCAAATGGCTAAGGGCATCAGAAGAGCCATAGATGTAAGCGGGAATAGACTGAGCAAGGGAAGAAAAAATAGAGTCGCAATCGGAAGAAATCAATTCTGTAGAGCTGCATTTAATCTTTCCTGTGCTCCACCCTATCACAGGTCTTTCCTTTTGTTCTTTTCCTCCCCTCCCTCCTTTCCCTGCCTCTGTACTTGCTTTAAACCTATTACATCTCTAATTCGACCTGAAACATTAACTCTGTTTCTCTCTCCACAGATGCTGCCAGACCTGCTGAGTATTTCCAGCACTTGCTGTTTTTATTTCAGATTTCCAGCATCCATCATTTTTTATTAATGAATAACCTGGACTTAGGTGATTGACGATGAGCGGTATAGCTTGTGTCATCTGCATTCCCAAGTAGCAAAATAGCTTCTCTGAAAAACATAAGTAACTTGAGCAAAACTTGGCTATTTATTGCACCATAAATAATACAGCATCTGCACTTGAGTACAGTAGTATTACGGTTATGGTACTACTCTCATAACCCAAAGATTATGAGTTCAAGTGAATGGGAAGAAAAGTGACCACATAAAAAGGATAAATAAGGATTTCTGTTTGAAAATACCCAAGTGGTTGATGAATGCCAGTCTGGTCGATATGTAACTTCAGTCCCAGATTTCTCTAGCAAACAACTCTGTTGTGCTGTCAGGACATCTAGGGATGTGCAATAAATGCAGCCTTACCAGTTTCACCCACATTATAAGAAGAATTACAAAACTGCGAATCTCTGTCTCTATTTCTATTCATTCATGGGATGTGGGTGTTGCCAACAAGGCCAACATTTATTGCTCATCCCCAATTGCCTTTGCTGGGGTGGTGGTGAGCCGCCTTCTCGAATACAACTGAATGGCTTGCTAGGCCATTTCAGAGGGCAGTTAAGAGTCATCCACATTGCTGTAGGTCTGAAATTACACATAGGCCAAATCGGGTATGGGTGGCTAATTTACTTCCCTAAAAATCATAAGTGAACCTGATGGGTTTTTATAACTATCTGGTAGCTTCATGCTCACCACTACAACCCATATTTATTTAATAAATTGAACTTAAATTCCCCAGCTGCTGTGGGAGATTTGAACACACGTCTCCAGATCCAGGCATCCTGATTAGTGGTCCATTGCGATTAGTCTACTTTGTACCCAGGTAACAGTCCTGTGTTTATTCTTAGAATATATAACAGGTGCAGAGATTGGGCTTTCTGGGGACAATCCCTGGTCTCTGATGTGTCAGCGAGAAGGTCTACAGAGACATAAGGCTCCTGGCCCAGGCAACAAATGGGGAAACAATTCTGCTGAAGTGATTTATGACTTTAACCCCTTATAGGGATTAAACCAGATCAGGAGTACATCCCTATGAATATCTTTTAATCAAAGCAGACAAATTCTCAGACACATATTTGGATCCAAAGAATTGTACTAGCTTTCCCTCAAAGAAAGAAAAACAACAGAGAATATTATTATCTTTCAGATCGCCTATTTTTAATATTTATGGCTAAGTCATAAATATCCCAGATATTATAAGTACCTGGGAAACTCTCTTCAATATAGTTCTCTCCACAAAAAGAGACATAGAGAGGAAGTTCTTGTAGTTGTATACAGAATACTACATGAGAGGATTTATTAACTTTTATAGATTTATTAAAAAATTTAACATGTAATAAACTTCTTAAGTGGATAAGTATATCACAATATCAAATATTACTGAGAGATGTAACACATTCTTATTTCTAACATAGAATCCAAAATTTTAACCTTGCTAATGTTACAGCAAAAATATCCTAGAATATCCATCAAAATTTAAAGTAATTTTTTATCTGAAATGCATAGGATCAGAAATGTTGTTTGAGGATACAACACCCCTAAACTTTGCTTTCAAAATCTCTCATTTTTATACTATTTCTCAAGTGTCATCTGTTTTTTTGAGGTTGTAAGGCTTTATCTGGTCAAAATGTTATAATTGTGTTTACTTGACCTCTCTTGTTCCTGTAAGTCCATTTTCTATAATTGCCTTTTTTATGGTACATTAAAGCAACCTCCGGAGCTGATTTATCTGCATCAACCCATGAACTAATTAAGTTTATTGCTACCTCTTACTGAGGTCACACAGGATATTTCAATGTGTGTGTTTATCTTCCAATTCCCTGGCAACAGAAATTCTCTTCTAACCGGGACTTTGAAATATTTAACCCTACCTTCTTAAAGGGGAATTTCAGTGATGTCTGAAAACTGACTATTTATTCAATCTTTACTTCTAAAATACATAATACACTATTTCCAAATTCTACTTAATTAAGTCTATTATACCTATATTCCATCACACTGCTGTCAATTGCTAATTGGTAACACTCTCTCCCCTAGGAGTCAACAAGTTGTGGGTTCAAGCCCCACACCAGCTTTTGAGCATTTAGTGAAGGTTGACATTTTCGTGCAGAACAGAAGGAGTGCTCTGATGTCTTTTGAATGAATGTAAAAGATTGTACATCACTGTCTGAAGAGGTGCGAGGGAATTTTTTAATTTCCTGGCCAACAGTTGTCTCTCACACAGCATCACTAAAAAAATTACTGGTCATTTATTTCCGTGCTGTTTGTGGGACTTCACTGTGTGTAAATTAGTTGCCACATTTCCTATATTGCAAAAGTGATCACATTTCAGTGAGTATGCAGTACTTTATGATGTTTTAAGTTGTGAAAGGCACAATCTAAATGGAAATTCTTCATTCTTTGCTATGGTTCTTGCTTTGTTGATGAGAGACTGCTCTGCATAGCTGCTGAAAGGGATCTGTACTGTAATTGAATCAGTCAGAAAATTGTTTTCCTCTGGGGTGAGAAAGAGGAATAACTGTCTCATTCACCCAAGCATTAATGAAGAAATCACATCACCACTGCGTAGGAGAAAAAAGCATGCGAGATCATCAGTTCCCAGTTTTCAGTTTATTTTCTTTGGATGTCTGTGTTTATTTTTTACAGATGTTTCATCTTGTATTATATTTGTTGTTGCTCATTGTTTTAGTGAACTTTCCTTGATCCTTTCACTGAATCTGCATTTTCTCAGGGCTTTGAGCTAAATTTGGGAATGGTCCCTGAGTTTCCTGCCCATCCCGTGCCTGCCATCACAGATTTTTCCTGCTTATCCAGTGGGGTCCAGCTCTTTTCCCCAGATCTCCATAAATCACTTCCCTTCTTGCCTAAAAACAGAACACTTGCTGTGCTGCCAGCTCATCCACCACTACCCCTGCCCTTGAATCACTTATTTGTTTAAAAAAAAACCATGCAGAGAAAAAATGACTTGCATTTAAAGCACCATTCACGACCTCAGGCTGTCCCAAAACACTTTACAGCTGGTGAGTGGTATTGTCACTGGATGAAATACCCAGAGACCCAGGGATTTTCTTTGGGGACATGGATTTGAATCCTACCGCAGAAGAAGGTGGAATTTGAATTCAATTAATAAATCTGGAATTTAAAAAAAAGCTAATCCAATGATGGCCATGAAACCATTGTCAATTGTTGTAAAAACCCATTTGGTTCACTGATGTCCTTGAGGGAAGGAAATCTGCAGTCCTTACCTGGTCTGGCCTACATGTGACTCCAGACCCACAGCAATGTGGTTGACTCTTAAATACCCTCTGAAATGTCCTGGCAAGCCACTCAGTTGTATCTAACCGCTACGAAGTCAATAAAACAGAAAGAAACCGGACGGACCACCCAGCATCGACTTAAGCATCGGAAATGACAACGGCAAACCCAGCCTTGTCGACCCTGCAAAGTCCTCCTTACAAATATCTGGGGGCTTGTGCCAAAGTTGGGAGAACTGTCCCACAGACTAGTCAAGCAACAGCATGACATAATCATACTCACAGAATCATACCTTACAGACAATGTCCCAGACACTGCCATCACCATCCCTGGGTATGTCCTGTCCCACCGGCAGGACAGACCCAGCAGAGGTGGCGGCACAGTGGTATACAGTCAGGAGGGAGTTGCCCTGGGAGTTCTCAACATTGACTCCTGACCCCATGAAGTCTCATGGTATCAGGTCAAACATGGGCAAGGAAACCTCCTGCTGATTACCACATACTGCCCTCCGTTAGCTGATGAATCAGTACTCCTCCATGTTGTTCACCACCTGGAGGAAGTACTGAGGGTGGCAAGGGTGCAGAATGTACTCTCGGTGGGGGACTTCAATGTCCATCACCAAGATTGGCTCTGTAGCAGCTGAGCTTATCCAGTGACTGAACTGGCTGAGTTCTAAAGGACATAGCTGCGAGACTGGTTCTGTGACCGGTGATGAAGGAACCAACAAGAGGGGAAAACATACTTGACCTCATCCTCACCAATCTGCCTGCCGACGATGCATCTGTCCATGACAGTATTGGTAGGAGTGACCACCGCACAGTCCCGCCTTCACATTGAGGATACCCTCCACCATGTTGTGTGGCACTACCACCATGCTAAATGGGATAGATTTCAAACAGATCTAGCAATGCAAAACTGGGCATCCATGAGGCGCTGTGGGCCATCAGCAGCAGCAGAATTGTACTCAACCACAATCTGTAACCTCCTGGCCCGGCATATCCCCCACTCTACCATTACCATCAAGCCAGGAGACCAACCCTGGTTCAATGAAGAGTGCAGAAGGGCATGCCAGGAGCAGCACCAGGCATACCTCAAAATGAGGTGTCAACCTGGTGAAGCTACAACACAGGACTACCTGCATGCCAAACTGCGTAAGCAGCATGTGATAGTCAGAGCTAAGCGATCCCATAACCAATGGATCAGATCTAAGCTCTGCAGTCCTGCACATCCAGTCATGAATGGTGGTGGACAATTAAACAACTAACTGGAACAGGTGGCTCCACAAATATCCCCATCCTCAATGATGGGGGAGCCCAGCACATCAGTGTGAAAGATAAAGCTAAGCATTTGCAACAATCTTCAGCTAGAAGTGCCGAGTTGATGATCCATCTCGGCCTGCTCCTGAAGTCCCCAGCATCACAGATGTCAGTCTTCAGCCAATTTGATTCACTCCACATGATATCAAGAAACGACTGAAGGCGCTGGATACTGCAAAGGCTATGGGCCCTGACAATATTCCAGCAATAGTACTGAAGACCTGTGCTCCAGAACTTGCTGCTCCCATAGCCAAGCTGTTCCAGTACAGCTACAATACTGGCATCTACCCGACAATGTGGAAAATTGACCAGGTATGTCCTGTACACAAAAAGCAGGACAAGTCCAACCCGACCAATTACCGCCCCATCAGTCTACTCTCAATCATTAGTAAAGTGATGGAACGTGTCATCAACAGTGCCATCAAGCGGCACTTGCTTAGCAATAACCTGCTTACTGACGCTCAGTTTGGGTTCCGCCAGGGCCACTCAATTCCTAACCTCATTACAGCCTCGGTTCAAACATGGACAAAAGAGCTGAACTCAAGAGGTGAGGTGAGAGTGACTGCCCTTGACATCAAGGCAGCATTTGACCGAGTATGGCATCAAGGAGCCCGAGCAAAACTGAGGTCAATTGGAATCAGGGGAAAACCCTCCACTGGCTGGAGTCATACCTAGCGCAAAGGAAGATGGTTGTGGTTGTTGGAGGTCAATCATCTCAGCTCCAGGACATCACTGCAGGAGTTCCTCAGGGTAGTGTCCTAGGCCAAACCATCTTCATCAATGACCTTCCTTCAATCATAAGGTCAGAAGTAGGGACATTCACCCATGATTGCACAATGGTCAGCACCATTCGCGACTCTTCAGATACTGAAGCAGTCCATGTAGAAATGCTGCAAGACCTGGACAATATCCAGGCTTGGGCTGATAAGTGACAAGTAACATTCATGCAACACAGGTGCCAGGCAATGACCATCTCCAATAAGAGAGAATCTAACCATCTTCCCTTGACATTCAATGGCATTATGATCACTGAATCTCCCATTATCAACATCCTAGGGGTTACCATTGACCAAAAACTGAACTGGGGTAGCTATATAAATACTGTGGCTACAAGAGTAGGTCAGAGGCTGGGAATCCTGAGGCGAGTAACTCACCTCCTGACTCCTCAAAGCCTGTCCACCATCTACAAGGCACAGGTCAGGAGTGTGTTGGAATACTCTCCACTTGCCTGAATAGGTGCAGCTCCAACAACACTCAAAAAGCTTGACACCATCTAGGACAAAACAGTCCACTTGATTGGCCCCCCATCTACAAACATTCGCTCCTTCTACCACCGACGCACAGTGGCAGCAGTGTGTACCATCTACAAGACGCACTGCAGCAATGCACCAATGCACCTTCCAAACCCGCAACCTCTACCACCTAGAAGGACAAGGGCAGCAAATGCATGGGAACACCACCACCTGCAAGTTCCCCTCCAGGTCACACACCATTCTGACTTGGAATTATATCGCCGTTCCATCATTGTCGCTGGGTCAAAATCCTGGAACTCCCTAACAGCACTTTGGGTATACCTGCATCACATGGACTGCAGCGGTTCAAGAAGGCAGCTCACCTCCACCTTCTCAAGGGTAATTAGTGATGGGCAATAAATGCTGGCCTTGCCAATAACGCCCACATACCATGAATGAATAAAAAAAAAACTTTTGAATTGTAGTCACTGTTGTAATGTAGGGAAAATGGCAGCTTTGTACTCAGGAAGCTTACATAAATTGCAATGTAATAATGGCCAGATAATCTATTTTTAATGATGTTGGTTGAAGGATAAATACTGGCCAGAACACCAAGAGAACTCCCCTGTTCTTCAAAATATCACCATGGGATCTTTTTCCTCCACCTGAGAGAGCAGACAAGACTTTGGTTTAATGCCTCATCCAAAAGAAGACACCTGCAACAGTGCAGCACTCCCTCAGTACTGCACTAGTGTGCCCGTCTAGATTTTGTGCTTAAGTCTCTGGAATGGGCCTTCAACCCACAATCTTTAAGACTCAGAGAAGCAACTGATACTCACTAAGCCATGGTTATCACCAAAGAGAGACCTGGGGCAAATATACAAATACAATGAGGTGGCAATTCCAGTGGTTAGGTTGTACGGTGAATCAGCCTCTACTAGCAAGATAAATGCTACAAATTGGCCTGGAATGAAAGAATTTATAAGCGGTAGGTCATAAATGAGGTAGTTATGCTCTCCAATCTTCTCAAACCTTCCTTACCCCAATGTCGCCTGGAAAATTGATTCCACTATGGCTCAGCAAGTTCAATGACAAATCAAAGTCTTTGTGTTGCAGGCATTGGCCTACCTCTCAGACACACCACATGGCTTCAGTAGGGAAATGGGTTTTTCTGTTCTGAAATCCTCTAAATAAATCATTTTTTAATAGTAAAAGGAGATTTCCAGCATTTGCACATCCCCCTTCCCGCAGATGTGTTGAAGAGTCAGGAAGAGCCTAAGAAAGGGAACGTGATCTTCGGCGATGAAGACCTACAATGAGATAAAGCAGAAATGACATGGGCTGATTTCAATAAAACCAAGTGCCATTGTTTGCTGGAACTTCTACTCTGAAGTAATGGCATCGGTTGAAAATCCGATTGCTGCATGCAAATTTGCTGCCGCTTTTCCTATGTCAGTGATTATACTTCAAAAGTACCACTTTGACTATGAAGCACTATGAGATCTCCTGAGGTCATGTAAGGCACTAAATACCATATTTAGTGGACCATAAGACGGACTTTTTATCTGGAAAAGACACTTTTTCTGGAAAAAAAGTCACCTAAAATTGCGGTACGTTTTATAGTCCAAAGGTTATCCCCAATCACATAGATCATTAGCACATGTTTCGGAGTAATGCACAGTGATTAGTTTGTTGTTTTTTTTTGTAAAATCTGGTGCGAACCCAATGGGTACAGTCATGGTCCTGTAGTTTTTTTCCGGGAATATGCGGCTTGCCTTTAAGGCTCGCAAAGGATCGGTATTGCTTTAAGAACCAGCAAGCCTCAGGAGTTACAGGAAGGTGCATTTTCGTTGCCTTATAAACAACCATTTGGAGACTCCAATTCAAAGGGTACATTCTCATTACCATAGATATAGCCACTAGGAGTGAGTGTTAAGCGATGCATGTGTTACAATTCAATTTTGAACTGCTTTTTTGGTTGAAGACAGTTTGTTCTAACAGAACACAGACACAGAGGACACAGACAGCTGTGATGACAGCACCTGGAAAAAGAGCTCTCGACCATTTAAACTGAAGGAAGAGAAATTTAGTCTGTTTAATTATTATCTCTCAAAATTCTAAAAAAAACAATCAAGCCGAAATAGAGATCTCTGGTAAATTAAATTGAAGAAAGAGAAGTTGGACTGTGACCATCTTTTATCCCTCAAAAACTCGAAAGTCAGCTTGATTCTATTGAGGAAAGTGTTTGCAAGTCGTTAATTGCTGAAATTCTCTGGTGAAAGAAAGCATCGCCTACTGCTAAAGTTAGACTACAGACTGTTCTACTGTGGAAGAACCGTTATTCCCATATCGGATGACTGTGAGGACTTCAAGCAACATTCTTTGTGGACTTCAAGCAACATTGGACTGTAAATTTGCAAGGACTCTAATTTTTATCTATTTTAAATGTTGTTTATATCTTCATAGTGTTTAAGAATTTAGTTCTTCTAATTAAACAGTTAATTTGTTGATTTAAAGACACCTGCTTTGGTTAACCTCATTTGGGGGTTATTAGATAGTACAATTTGGCTGGGTCTTTCTTTAATTTGGAAAGTTTCAAATGATATGTTAGACGATCTGTGGAGTGATGGGATTGCATTAACAGTGCGTTTCTCCCACCACTATCAGAATCGTATATTTTGATTGGGGGCTTTGACTGGAGCGGTCGGTCATAACAGTGCAAAACAAAAAAGGTTTTCTCATACCATAGGATTCAAACTGGAAGTGATACGTGATACGGTATGCCAAAGAGCAGCTGGAAGAGATTTTGGTCCTCCTTCAAACGCAAAAATGATAATGGGGATGGAAGAAGCAAGAGGAAGAACTCGTTAAAATAGGGAAGAGTGAGCACACTTTTCGTGGGCATGCTGCAAAATGGCCACAGCTGGAAGAAGAGGTGATAAATCGAATAATAGACCACAGGAAAAATAGACTTTCTGTATCTACCAAAATGACTGTATGTAAAGCAAAAGGATTAGCAGCAGCAAGCGGCAGGACTGATTTTGGTGGGACAACATCTTGGTGCTACAGATTTATGAAACGGCACAGGCTACGCACGCGTACTAGAACTAGGATAGCACCGATGATGCCAGACGAATACGAAGCAAAGATATTTGAACTTCACAGGGTTCATGATTAATGCAAGAAAAAAAAGTGTTTTGAACGTGGACATATAGGTAATATGGTATGGGCAAAGTTCCCCAAACCTATGATATTCCATCAAACAAGACTGTGGACATTAAAGATGCTAAAACAATACCAATAAAATCATCTGACCATGAGAAAACCCACTAAACTGTTGTTTTGGGATGTTGTTCAGCCAGCACAAAACTGTCACCATTACTGATCTTGAAGATGACCAAAGGATGAAATTCTACATGGAAGTTTTGTTCATGTTCATCCTGAGGGATGGATGAATGAAGAACGGATGAAATTGTGACAGGAGAAAGTGTGGTCAAAGTAGCCAGCTGGCCTTCTGAAAAAAACAGCCCGATTAGTGTGTGACTAGTTCTGTTTAATATAACTGAGGCCATGAAAAGGAAGGTTGTGGAATTAAAGACGCAGCTAGATGTGATTCCAGGTGACCTTTCAGGCCAATTATCGCCCCTTGACATGTCGATAAACAAGCCATTTAAAGCATTCATGCATGACGAGTGAACTGAATAGATGGAGGCTCCAAATCACAAATGAAGCGGCCCATTGTTTCACAGGTGTGTGAGCGGGTGAGAAATTTGTGTCAGTGAAACATCAGACAATTGTTAAGTTATTCAAGAAATGTGGTTATCAGCAATGCCCTAGATGGCAGTGAAGACGACGTACTATTTGAAGAAAGTGACAGTTCACATAATACTCATGCTGATGTGTGTGACAGTAGTGATGAGGACTTTTTGGGCTTCAATGTTAGTAAATCTTCATGCTGCATTGTTGGCTTAGTGTGCTGCATTGCTATTTTTGTTCTATAATGGTAAATGTAAATACTAAATACCTATATAGGCACTGAAAGTTGTATTGATATTTCCTTTTAAAATCCTGGTGTGTCTTATGGGCTGGCAAATATGGCAAATGCAAGTCTCTTTTTGAGTTTGGGATGGTTTGTCACTTAGAAACGAGTGATATTCAGGGGCAGTCAGTGAAACTTTTGCCAGAAGGTAAATCTGGTGGTATTGTAAAGTTGCCAACTCTGGTTGGGCATATTCCTGGAGGTTTTGTCACATGATCTCTAATTTACAAATGCCCCACCCCCACACTTCTACCATTGGTCGCCCAATATGTCCATCATCACGCCGAACCACCTTCCCACAGCCAATTAGAAAAGTAAACAGGGGACTGAATTTTTCCAGGTCGCTGCCGAGATGTGCGTCGCTGAGTCGCTGCAATATTTAACACGGTGGCTCATGTACATGGTGGGGGGGGGGTGGCGGAAGGCCCGCCCTTGTGACATAGAGGGAGCGGGCGCTCCATCCCCAGCAACAGCATCTGGCACCACCGCGCAGGCAGCGGCACCATTTTTAAAGGCCTATAGGTCCTTCCGGATCATTTCAATATTCAATGTGAAAGGGGAGAGAAAATTAAACATAAAAATGTATTCACAGTTTCAATCCCCTCTCCCACTATCCCCCCCCCCTCCCCTCACATAATGAATCACTTTATTAATTTCCCTCTCCCTGCGGCGGGGGGGGGGGGGGGGGGGGGGTGGGGCCACCATGAGACCTCGCCGCCACTGGTAATATGGGGTGAGGCCTTCCCAGCGTCGAGGCTTGTGGCAGGTCCAGCATAGGTGTTTTTTCACAAAGTAACTCAAGTGTTACTTTGGTGAACATAATTTAAAAAACACATGGAATCTTTACAATTTTAACACAAGTCCTCACAAAAATAAAATATTAAAAAAAATGGAAGCACTTTCATTACACTTCACCCCTTCCCCTCCCTCCCAAAACTGCGACAGGTCCCCCTTGTCCTCACCTTCCACCCCACCAGCCTCCACATCCAAAGGATCATCCTCCGCCATTTCCGCCACCTCCAGTGTGATGCCACCACAAAACACATCTTCCCCTCCACTGTCAGTATTCTGAAGGGATCATTCCCTCCGCGACACCCTGGTCCACTCCTCCATTACCCCCAATACCTTGTCCCTATCCCACAGCACCTTCCCCTGCAATCGCAGGAGGCCTAAAACCTGCCCTTTTACCTCCTCTTTCCTCACCATTCAAGGCCCCAAACAGTCCTTCCAGGTGAAGCAGCGATTTACTTGTAGTTCCATCAATGTAGTATACTGTATTCGCTGCTCACAATGCGGCCGCCTCTAGACTGGGGAGACCCAAACGTAGATTGGGTGACCGCTTTGCGGAACACCTCCACTCAGTCCAAAAGCATGACCCAGAGCTTCCGGTTGCTTGCCATTTCAACATACCCCACCCCCCTCTCACGCTCACATTTCTGTCCTTGGCCTGCTTCAGTGTTCCAGTGAACATCAACGCAAGCTCGAGGAACAGCATCTCATCTTTCGATTAGGCACTGTACAGTCTTGAGGTCTGAACATTGAGTTCAATAATTTCAGAGCATGACTGACCTTTTTTTATTTTTTTTTAACCATGTGCCTGCCTTAAACTTGGGTTTTCATGCTGTGCTTTTGGACAGAGCAGCTAATTTTTCTGCCATTAACACTCTCTCTGAATGAATGGTTTGTCTTTCACCCTGACCATTAACACTCCCTTTGCCATTATCCCATGACATCTTTGTTATTTAATCTCGCCTGCCCTCTGCCCTATCACACACCTTCCCTTTTATTATCTTCCCACAACCCCCTTCACTTGCTTAAAACCTAATACATTTCTAACCTTTGCCAGTTCTGATGTAAGGTCACAGACCTGAAACATTAACTCTGCTTCTCTCTCCACAGATGCTGCCAGACCTGCTGAGTATTTCCAGCACTTTCTGTTTTTATCCCTGATCCATTTGCCATTTTCAGCTATTGTGTCGGATCATCCTCATCCTCTCAAATCTTTCACACCTGAAAGGCCAATGTGCACTCTTAAAATTCAGTGTGGAGGTACAGATACAGATCAGCCAGGATCTAACTGATCAACAGAACAGACTCGAGGGGCTGAATGGGCTCCTGCTGTTCTTCCATTTTCATGCTGTAACAAATCTGAATATTTCTCGATTTTAACAAACTTCAGAAGGAGATAACTTTTTGTGGGCTATTTCTGGGAGCAAGAATGAAATTATATGAATTACTTGAATTACAGAACAAAATTTCAAACCCTTAGGAGAAGTATTTGAGAGCTTTTGACAAGAGTGAGGCTTAAGTCGTTGTCATAAAAGCATTCAACATACAATTTCTGTGCATTCAATTATAAATGTTATGTTGTTCCAATCCTTTCTGGTACAGATGAGGGTTTCTAACTTCTTACTCGTTTATATCTAATTACCTGTTGTTTGAGTAGAAGTTGCTGTTGCCTGGAGAGTTAGATGAAAACTATATCTGTATTCTTTGCTAATGTGTGGCAGATGTAACTGGCAAACCTGCATTAATAAAGATCACACCAGCTTTGACCACATCTCCAGAGCTCAGATTTTACAGCCTCCAAAACCAAGTGCCAAAAAATACTCTTTAGCCCTAATCAGTATTAGCACTAGCAGTCAAGGGATCCAGACTAACATGCATACAGATATGCAATTATAAGCTTCCCACACTGGCTCGCCACCCACTTGGTTTCTGCAACAGATGTTTCATTTCAGATCCACTCAAGTTAAAATAATCCACAAATTTAAGAAGCAATTTCACTGACCTTCTCAGAGATACTACTCGCTCGTTCTCATCTTGCATTCTTGAGAAAACAGTCCATAGAGTTTCACTCCATACAACAGGAAGGAAATGCCTCTAGTTTCTTTGGATCGAGATTAACAATCAAGGGAACGTGTGCTTGAAGACATACAACCCCTGGGAGTCCAACAACAGGAAATTAGCAGCCAACTGTAACGGTATTACATAGTATCACATGGTTTTTCATTGTTTCACCATTGGTTCTCATGTCTTCAGCTGTCTAGGCCCTAATCTCTAAAATTCCATCCCTAAACCTCTCTGTCTCTCTACCTCTTTTTCACCCTTTACGACGCTCCTTAAAACCTACCTCTTTGACCAAGTTTTCAGTCAGCTGCCTTAATATCTCCATCAAATACCAAATTATGTTTCAAGGCGCTCTTGTGTAGCACCTTGGGATGTTTAATCATTTTAAAGAAAAGAGTTGCATTTATATAGCGCCTTTAACAACCACTGGACGTCTCAAAGCGGTTTGAGCCAATGAAGTATTTTTGAAGTGTGGTCACTGTAGGAAGGCGCTATTTAAATGCAGGTGCTGTTGTTGTATTTACAGTACAGAAACAGGCCATTCAGCCCAAATGGAGTTAATGCTAGAGCTCATGTCCCCACATATCCTCTTATTCCTTTCTCCCTCGTGTACTTATACATCCCTTTAAATGCATCTGTGCCATTCACCTCAACTAAAGGAAACTACTGCATTAATAAAATAAAATAAAATACTGCAATAATGGCCCTTGAACACTTTTCAGGCTATAAAGGAGACTTATTCAGCATAATGTTGAAAATTTCAATAATCCGTCTACACATTTAGACAGGAGAATGTTGCGCCAACAACAGAGAAATGCCTGAAAGTTCCGTAGCAATTAGGCAGGAATTGTGCCGGCTGGTGATCTCCAGTGCTGACCTTGTCTTTCCCCTGTCAGTGGAATAATCGCAGTCAGTGGCCGCAAGCTGTAGAATACAGAGCTCAGAATGACAGGCTGCAAGGAAATCAGGTGAGTCATTGTACCGATGGGCGAGTGATACTGTTTTTAAAAAAAAGCCTTGAAGTCCTTCAAAAGATCAGTTTTTCAAAAGCTCCGTGTAAAATAAAATAGCGAAGACCTGACTCCCCTCCCTGGCTGATCAGGTTCAGCACCATTACAGGAGACATCTGTTAGATAAAGTGTGGGAAACCCCAATCATTGCAGAACTTTTATCCACGCAGCCAAAGTTTAAAAAAACTATTAAAACTATTCGAGGGTGAATAAGAGTTTCCATTCATGAAGCCACAGAAAAAAAAACATTAAACCCACTCGAGCGTGAAGAATATAAAAAAAACTCTTAAAAAAAAGACTATTGAACTGCCTCTTGAACAGATGTGTGAACAGAGAGGCTTAAGTGCTTAAAAAAGCTCTAAAAAGCAGTTGAACTGCCTAGTGAGCAGCTGTGTAAACAGAACAGGCTTAAGTGCTGGAAGCAAGATACATACACAACACTAGCAAATGCCTGGCTCTGTCAATCAAAGCAGTTAGTCTAAACAATAGAGAATTTCTTGAAGGAGAGACAGTGCAGAATCATAGAACAAGTCTCAAAGCAAGTTTTAAAGCAATAGAACAGCAGGAAGATGGATACCAAATACCCAGGAAGCAGGTCCCCTCCCCCTGCCACGAACAGACATGTCTCAGACACTCAGATGCCACAAAGTGCTCATGCTGGGAAAGGGGTAGGGGTTTGGAGTTTGATAGGAGAGGGGGTGCGGGGACTTAACTGGTCAATTAAAAATGTCAAAACTGAGATTGAGAGGTTTTTGTTAGGCAAAAGTTATTAAAGGTTACGGAAGTAACCAAGTTAGCCAAGATCGGTCAAGGTCAGCCAATAATGGCTCAACTAGATGGTTTTCCCTGGTTGGAAAGTCTGGAACAAGGGGTCACAGTCTCAGGATAAGGGATCATCCTAAGCACACCCCCTCCACTTTCTCCCAAGACCTACCTGAGGATCGCTACCGTCAAGACAGCAGCCCAACAATTCAAATCCTCCCTGCCAGGAAAGCTGTTGACTGTACCTGTGTACCACAGACTCAGAGAGGCAGAAGCTCTCCCTCTGTGGCAGACGGTAAGGAGCCAATGGAAAAGACGTTAATTGTTGCGGTGTCTCTGACGGCTATTGGCAAAAGCATGACCCACTTCCCCGCCATCCCAACTCGCTCTAACAGGTAGCTGCAGCAGGCAGCCTGGAACAGCACAGCTTCCTGACTCACCACACTTCAGGCAGATCCAAGAAAACGTCTCTTGGCCTGCACATTCATTGTGCTGGGAATGGCTTCCTATGAGCAGCCCCCTCACCTGCTGCTACTGTTGCTGCTGGTTGCAGAGGTTGCTGCTTCTGTTCCTCTCAGTGTTCCTCCATACAAATCAAGCCTGCAGTAATAGCACCCACGATAAGCAGTTGGAGCTTTTAAAATGGCAGTTTAAAAAAAGTGAGAAAGAAACAATTGAGAAGTTGGAAACTTTCCTGCCAATGCAATTGGCACACAGATCCTGTGATCCAGTTACCCGCAGCTGAGTGTCCCTTTAAATACAGCTTCAGCTCTGAGAGAACAATCCCGCCCAGTTTTACTGACAAGTTGGACATTGAGCAGGACCTCTGCTAATGGGGCGGCATAGTGGCGCAGTGGTTAGCACCCCAGCCTCACAGCTCCAGTGACCCGGGTTCGATTCTGGGTACTGCCTGTAAGGAGTTTGCAAGTTTTCCCTGTGACTGTGTGGGTTTTCGCCGGGTGCTCCGGTTTCCTTCCACAGCCAAAGACTTGCAGGTTGATAGGTAAATTGGCCTTAGTATAGATAGGGGAAGGTGGGGATGTGGTAGGAATATGGGATTAATGTTTGCTTCACAAACCACTGACCACCTCCAGGCACTTACCCATTGTCTCTCAAGACAAGGAGGCCAAAGAAGAAGAGTGGTTGATGGTCAGCACAGACTCGGTGGGCCGAAGGGCCTATCTCAGTGCGGTATCTCGAAGTAAGTAAATAAGCTGGTTAAAATGATGTCAGTGACGTCATGGGACCTCAATTTGTATGTTGCTTCTGGAAGCTGCCTTGGCTGACTCTGGAAACTGCATGGATAAAATGGTGCTGGTGAGAGTGCTTTGGAAACGCAGCAGTATGTTTTCTGCTGCTATTTTAATGACCCACTCACTGCATTCTCAGGAACAGCCACGGCTTTGGGCACCCTTTCGTCCCACTCATCCATCATGCCTGTCCTATATGACCCACATTGGTTCCCTGAACTCCAATACATTCATGTTCAAGTCCTCATCATTAAATACCTCCATTTGCTCAATCTCCTCCTTTCTCTGCAAGATCCTTCAGCCCTATAAATCCCCTCTAACTGCAACATGACCCTGTCTGGCCTGTTGCGCGTCAGCCACGGCCCTCCTTCTCTTTGCCACACCATTGGCATCGGAACCATCAGCCAACTGGGGTCTACAGATTGGAATGAGCTCCGTTAAACCTCTCCACCTCACTTTTCACCTTTAAAAACTTTCTCAAACCCCATCTGTTGAACCAAGCTTTTGGTCGCCTCTCCAAGCATTTCCCTTCTTGGCTTGTTTCTCCTTTCTGTGGAACACCTTGAGATATTCTCTACCTTAGCAGTGTTACATAAATGACAGTTCTCGTTCGTTGCTTTGAAAACAGAGGGCAACCATCAAGGTTTCAATGGTGAAGGACATTGCCTCTTCTGCATCATTCACCACATGCAACATCTCCTGTATGTCAATAGTTCTGGCAAGGGATATCAAGGTACTGGAGGCGGTCCAAGAAAAAGATTTGCAAGGATGATACGGTTGTATGATTACCTTTAAGAGTGATGTCCCTTTAAGATCTTAGTATGCTAATGAGCAAGTACCAGCATGTAGCCATGTGACTCGAAGCCTGAGTCATTCTGCAACTGTAACACCTAGAGGCAAGTTCTGTAAATAGTTAGCTCTGTACTGTGCAATAGTTCAGCTGTAATAAACCTGTTTGAGATCTTCAGCAACTAGACTCCACTCATTTCATCTATGTTGTAACAGAAAACATAAAAGAACTCATTATATGGTGGCAGCAATGGTGAGAAAACAAAGTGTAGGTTTGAAGGCCACAGGGAAAACGGCTCTGAAAATGACCTTCCTACAGCCACTGGAGAGAAAGTTCAAAAAATACTGGCTCAAACAATAAAAAAGGAACGTAGCTCAAGCTGTAGGAGACAGAGTTCAGAACGACAGGCTGCAAGGAAATCGAGTGAATCATTGTACCGATGGGCGAGGGATATTGCTTTTGAAAAAAGCTTTGAAATCCTTCAAAAGATCGATTTTTTCAAAAGCTCTGTGTAAAATAAAACAGCGAAGACCCGATTCCCCTCCCTGGCTGATCAAGGCCAGCGCCATTACAGGAGGCATCTGTTAGATAAAGTGCAGGAAAACCCGATCACTGAAGAACTTTCATCCATGTAGCCAAAGTTTTAAAAATCCATTAAAACCATTCAAGCATGAATAAGAGCTTGCATTCATGAAGCCACAGGAAAAAAAACCATTAAACCCACTCGAGTGTGAAGAACATAAAAAAACCAAGAAAAGGCTCTTGAACAGATGTGTAAATAGAGAGTGCTAAAATAAAGCTCTAAAAAGCAGTTGAACTGCCTAGTGAACAGCTATGTAAACAGAACAGGCTTAAGTGCTGGAAGCAAGATAAACACAGCATGAGCAAACACCTGCTCCTGTTAATCAAAGCAGCTAGTCTAAACAACAAGGAGTTTCTTAAAGGAGAAACAGTGCAGAGTCATAGAACAAGTCTTAAAGCAAGTTTTAAAGCAAAAGAACAGCAGGAAGATGGATACCAAATTTCCCAGCATGAACTGGAACACCTTGGATATCCTATCCAAGCTCTAGCTGTTCAAACAAAGAATGCAGTTATGCTTCACAGATCAAATGATTGCTGAACCAGAGAATCAAGCTCTAAAAATTTTGATAGCAGTTGGAAATGAGGGATGACACAGAATCAATACCTCAGACATATCTGAAGAGGCCCAGAAAGATCCTGCAAAGATATGTAAAGTGCGAGATTATCAGTTCCAATTAAGAGTGAATTTTTGAATTCAGAACCTGGAATTGATGTCCTACAGGCAACAGCCACAGGAATCAATAGACCAGTTCATCAGTACATGCCGAAGTAAGGGCAACAAATGTGATTTCTCAGAAGCTGAGCTGTCAGACTGAATAATGGAGCTAGTGATCGTATCAACAACCATTAAAGCATTTCAGGAAGACCTCTTGGGGGATAAATGAAGCATTGATGTGCTACTGGAAGATGGCAGGAAATACAAAGCCATTGTAGCTGGACACCAGCACCTGCAGCCAACTGTATCGGCACAATAATCAGGTGGAAAAGAGCAAACAAGCCGTGCGGTAAGTGGTAAGTGCAGTCTGTCCCACCCATGTTGAAATTGCCCTGCATTTCGTGGCCAGTGCAAGGTGTGCAGTGCAAAAGGACACTGGACCCACCTATGCAAGAAATCTGACCCCAAAGAAGCAGCCAGAAGTCACAGTAGGACACAGACAAATAGAAAATACTGCAACGGCAGCAAGGAAAGTGCCAGAGAACTACATAAACGCAAGCCAATACATAAGGTCCACAGCAAAGCAGACCTGAGACAAGACCCAGAGAGAACTAATTTTCAGCCAGAAGATAAACAGGTGTTTCACATTGTGAACCTGACACATCATGTCGTAAACTTTCACCA
Organism: Heterodontus francisci; assembly: GCF_036365525.1. NCBI lineage: Eukaryota > Metazoa > Chordata > Chondrichthyes > Heterodontiformes > Heterodontidae > Heterodontus > Heterodontus francisci. The sequence goes on from NC_090385.1 coordinate 11,752,058, forward strand.
CTATTAAAATCACGTGCCCAAAAAAATGCTGGCAAACATACACTCAGGGTGAAGATTGACACCAACGCGAGTGCAAATATCTTACCAGTGCGAATCCGAAAGGATGTGTGCCAGAGTCACTGGAAATCAATGATACAACCGACAACTGCCAAACTATCTGCATGCAACAAGGTCAACCATCCTTTGCAGTGGCACATGAACAATGCAATGCAGATATGGTAAGTCGGCATGGAAACCACAAATGTTCTACCTAGTAGACACGAGCGGACCAGCAGTGGCAGGATTACCAGCGTGTAAGGACCTCAACATTGTGACCAACCACGAGGTCACCAAGGTACCCATTACAGCAGAAGAGACCAAGGGCACCCGTATTGAGTCAGTCCACGATGAACAACAAATGTACCCGGACAGGTTCAACACCATAGGAGATTTCAAAGGTGATGCCGCACTACAACTAAGAAAGGATGCAGTTCCATCAATCGACCTTCCCAGAAAGTGCAGCGTGCACACATAAGAAAAGCTTAAGCATGAGTTAGAACACATGGAACGCAATGGCATCATCACACAGACTGGTGCAGCTCAATCACATGCGTCCTGAAGAAGGATGGAGAAATCAGGCTCTGTCTAGACTGAGGCATCTAAACCTCTCCCCAAAGAGATGCCCCCACAAGATTCCAACATTAGAGGAATTCACAAAATCACAGAATCAGAGAATCACAGAATCGTTACAGTGCAGAAGGAGGCCATTCAGCCCATCATGTCTGCACTGGCTCTCTGAAAAAGCAATTCCCTCAGTTCCATTCCTCCGCCTTTTCCCCATAACCCTGCACATTCTTCCTTTTCATATAACAGTCTAATTTCCTTTTGAATGCTTCAATTGAACCTGCCTCCACCACGTTATTAGGCAGCACATTCCAGACCTCAACCACTTGCTGCATGAAAAAGTTTTTCTTCATGTCTCTTTTGCTTCTCTAACCAAATACTTTAAATCAGTGCTCTCTCATTCTTGGCCTTTTCACGAGTGGGAACAGTTTTTCTCTATCTACTCTGTCCAGACCCCTCATGATTTTGAATACCGCTATCAAATCACCTCTCAGCCTTCTCTTCACCAAGGAGAACAGTCCGAACTTGTCAAATCTAGATTCGTAATTGAAATTCCTCATCCCTGGAACCATCTCGTGAATCTTTTCTATATTCTCTCCAATGCCCTCAAGTCTTTCCTAAAGGGCAGTGCCCAGAACTGGTCACAATACTCCAGCTGAGGCCAAACTAGTATCTTTGTACTCTATGCCCCTCTTAATAAGCCAAGGATATTATATGCTTTATTACCGCTTTCTCAACCTGTCTTGCCACCTTCAATGACTTATGCGCATATACACCTAGGTCCATCTGCTCCTCCACCCCCTTTAGAATTTTTTTTTTATTCATTCATTGGATGTGGGTGTCGCTGGCCAGGCCAACATTTATTGCCCATCCCTAATTTCCTTGAGAAGGTGGTGGTGAGCTGTCTTCTTGAACCGCTGCAGTCCATGTAGGGTAGGTACACCCACAGTACTGTTAGGAAGGGAGTTCCAGGATTTTGATCCAGTGACAATGAAGGAATGGCGATATAGTTCCAAGTCAGGATGGTGTGTGACTTGGAGGGGAACTTGCAGGTGGTGATGTTCCCATGCATTTGCTGCCCTTTTCATTCGAGTTGGTAGAGGTCGCAGATTTGGAAGATGCTATCTAAGGAGCCTTGGTGCTTTGCTGCAGTGCATCTTGTAGATGGTACACACTGCTGCCACTGTGCATTGGTGGTGGAGGGAGTGAATGTTTGTAGATGGTGTGCCAATCAAGTGGACTGCTTTGTCCTGGATGGTGTCAAGCTTCTTGAGTGTTGTTGGAGCTGCATCCATCCAGGCAAGTGGAGAGTATTCCATCACACTCCTGACTTGTGCCTTGCAGATGGTGGACAGGCTTTGGGGAGTCAGGAAGTGAGTTACTCGCTGCAGGATTCCTAGCCTCTGACCTGCTCTTGTAGCCATAGTATTTATATGGCTACTCCAGTTCAGTTTTTGGTCAATGGTAGCCCCTAGGATGTTGAAAGTGAGGGATTCAACAATGGTAATGCCATTGAATGTCAAGGGGAGATAGTTAGATTCTCTCTTCTTGGAAAGGAATTGTACTCTTTATTTTATGTTGTCTCTCCATGTTCTTCCTACCAAAATGTATCAGTTCACATTTCTCTGCATTGAACTTCATCTGCCACCTGTCTGCCCTTTCCACCAACTTATCTATGTCCTTTTGAAGTTCTACACTATCCTCCTCACAGATCACAGCTCAAATTAATCCCAAGTTCACAGGAGCCAAATTCTTCTCCAAGTTGGATGCTAAACATGAATATTGGTCGATACACCTAGCTAAGGAATCTCAAGAAGTCAGCACCTTCAGAACACCATTTGGAAGATGTTGCTTCCAGAGACTACCCTTTGGCTTATCTGTCAATCAAGAACTGTTTCAGCAACATATGGACAGAATTATAGAAAACATGCCTGGCTGCATATGTATTGCCGATGACATTGTGATAATGGGCAAAACCACAGAAGAACATGATCGAAATCTCCATTCACTGAAGGCAGTAGCTCGTCGCGAAGGGTTGGTGTTTAACAGCAAGAAGTGCCAGGTGAATGTAAGTCAGATCAAATTCTTTGGCTCCATCCATTCCAGTTGGAGAATCCGTCCTGACTCAGGCAAAATCAAAGATGTAAGGCACATGCCTACTCCACAAGACAAAGAAGACTTCCAGAGATGTCTTGCATTTTTCAACATTTTGGCACCATACATTCCAAATTTTTCTGACAAAGCATCATCACTGAGAGAGCTCTTAAAGCAAGATGTACCATTTGTATGGCAGGAGGACCATCAGCATATGTTTGAATCTCTCAAACAAGTATTGTCAGCAGAAACCTGTACCCAATAGTATGACGACCCAAGGAAGAGACAATCCTGGAAGTCGACACCTTGCAGAAAGGGCTAGGAGCATGCAATCTATAGGATAGCAAACCAATTGCATTCGGGTCCAAATGTTTATCCTCAGCACAGTCCAATTACTCAAACATAGAGCATAACACACTTGCTCTGGTGTTTGGGATCACAAGGTTCCACACGTACCTGTTCAGCAAGCAGTTCATGGTGGAAACTGACCACAAACCACTGGAGATGATCTGGCACAAACTATTGACAAGCCCACCACCTCGATTGCAATGGCTCTCACTGAACGTAAAGGGGTATGACTTAGATGTCTGCTACAAATCGGGTACGAAAATGGTCACCTTGGATACACTGAGCAGATGCCAAACCCAAGCAAGAATGAAGAAGTTCCACTGGCTCTACAAGTGGACAGCATGGACATCGAGGTGGAAGATATGCTCAAATCAAAATTTTGGTCAGCACAAATGTGACCAAATACAATCAGTAAGAGCAAATGGCCCACAACTGAAGGCACTGTGGAGCATCATCATAGAAGGCTGGCCTGAGATGGTAAAAGTGGTGCCAGAAACCCTCAGATGATTTCGGCCTTCCAGAGATGAACTCAGTGTCTCAAGAGGCATCGCCTTCAAGGGAAAACAAGTGATTGTGCCCAAAGCTCTCCGAGAGGATATCTTGTCACAATTTCACCAAGGCCATATGGGCATAGAGTGAACAAGACGACGGGCATGAGACACTGTTTATTGGCCAAGGATAAACAGTGACATCGAACGGTTAGTGGGGATGTGTGAGGCATGCCAGAGCCACCAGCCACAACAAGGCAAAGAACCTCCACACCCTCACGAGATTCCATCAGTCCTTTGGTCCAAAATCACCACTGATCTATTTTCCGTTAATGGAGACGACTTTATCTCAGTCCCTGATTATTTCTCCAAATTCCAATTGTCAGAGACGTAAAAGACACCTCAAGTACAGTCATCACAGACACATTGGGCTGAATTTTACCAGCCCCTTGACGTTGGGGGTCGTGGCAGGGGGGCCCGTAAAATACTTGCGGGAGCGGCCCACCATGACCCCCAACGCCAAGAAGGCCCCGCCACATTTTACCAGCGGCAGCAAGGCCTTGGTGCAGCCCCACCACTGCTTGGCGGCGGGGCCTTCATTTAAATATTACAATTAATTAAGTAAACATGCAAATCAACTTACCTGGTCCTGGCGGCTGTCGCACGCCAATATTACGGCCGCCTGCTGCAACTCGCGTGCCTTCGGAACTCTGTTCAGAGTTCCGAGATGAGTCACTGGTGGGGAGGGGAGGAGGAGTGAAATTAGCAGGATGGGAGGGGGGGAGCGGGGAAAGCATTTTTTTATTGGCTATGGAGATGGTGGGAAGGGTTTGAAGGGCAAATGTGACGAGGTTAGGGGGAAGAGTTTGGGATGGGAATAAAGTTAATGATCATCATACAGGACAATTAAAAAAAATTGGGGAGGTTGGGAAAGGGCCTCCAGCTTTTGATTATATTTTATAACAAATTCCAGAGTAATGTTCGTTTAAAAATTAAAATTTTTGCCAATGGCTTGAAGCCCTTTAAAAGTGGCGCTGATGCCTGCACGATGGCATCGGACACCATTGCTGGAGCTGGAGCAACCACCCCCTTACGTCATTGGGGCAGCTGCTCCCCTCTCCATTTAAATGAGCCCCCGCGCAAAATATCATGGGGGCTCAGCGGCGGCACTTCTGCGCCTGAAGACCGCTGACTTCTCAGCCCAACGCTGCGATGTGCGGCACGCTAATAACATTCAGCCCATTGAGTGCCATCTTTTCGGTGCACCTGAAGAAATCATTTCAGGCAATGGGCCACAGTATACGGGCAAACCTTTCAGGGATATGTGAGCCAAATGGGGCATAAACCATGTGACATTCTCACCACATTACCCCAGATCTAATGGTCTTGCTGAGCGAATGGTTCGCACAGTTAAATCACTTTATCCTGAAGTTTAGGACAACAACAAAAAATGTTAGTATTGCCATGCTCCACCTCAGAGCTACATCTATGGATATGGGCTTATCGTCACCAGCAGAGATCATGTTTGGTAGACAAGTGCGGATGACTCTGCCAAGCCATCATCTGTCCAAATTCACTCAGATGCAGGAGACACTGCTCGATAAACTGGGGAGAATGAAGACAGTGCATGACCGACATGCAGGGGCGGAACTACCTCAGCTACATGTAGGACAAAAGGTCAGGGTCATACACCCCACAATGAGAACATGGCTACCCACAGAGATATCCAAAATTTGCAGTGAGCCTAGGTCCTAGGAGATTACAACATCTAGCGGAGCGGTGCTGGGAAGGAACTGTAGCCAACTAAGAGAAGCGTGCATTGCGCACAGTGGACTCGAAAGAACGCACTCCGACAATGAGGGTGTGACGGAACAACAGGACAACAACCAACACAGTGACAACATGCCTGCAAATGCAAAACAGCCAAGGATGACATCCCCAGAAGGTTATACCATAACCAGATCTGGAAGAGTTGTCAACCACCAAAATGATATATGGACTTCTAAGCTTCTGCATGTGTAAAGTTCATAATCTCTATACTTGTGTAAATAATTTTTATCTTATCTAATGTTATGTGTTTTTATTTTTCGAAAAGAGACTTATCTTTGAAAAGAAAGGGGATGTTGTATGATTGCCTTTACGAGTGATATCCCTTTAAGATCTTAGTATGCTAATGAGCTAAGTCAGGACATAGTCATAGAGTCGTACAGCATAGAAACAGGCCCCTCGGCCCACCACGTCCATGCCGACCATAATGCCTATCTGTACTAATCCCACCTGCCTGCATTAATTCCATATCCCTCTATACCTTGCTCATTCAAGTACCTGTCCAGATGCCTCTTAAATGTCGCTACCGTTCCTGCCTCCACCACCTCCTCTGGCAGCCCATTCCAGATACCCACTATTCTTTGTGTGAAAAATTTACCCCTTTGATCCCTTGTAAACCTTCTCCCTCTCACCTTAAATCTATGCCCTCTAGTTTTAGTCACCCCTACCATGGGAAATAGACTCTGGCTATCTACCCTATCTATGCCTCTCATAATTTTATATACCTCTATCATGTCCCCTCTCAGCCTCCTTCGCTCCAGGGAAAACAGACCCAGCCTATCCAATCTCTCTTTATAACTCAAGCCCTCCAAACCAGGCAACATCCTTGTGAATCTTTTCTGCACCCTCTCTCGCTTAATCACAACTTTCCTGTAGTGCGGCGACCAGAACTGCACACACTATTCCAAATGCGGCCTAACCAATATTATGTACAACTGTAACATGATGTACAACTCTTGTACTCAATGCCTCGGCTGATGAAGGCAAGCATGCCATACGCCTTCTTCACCACCCTGTCTACCTGTGTTGCCATTTTCAGGGAGCTATGTACTTGCACCCCAAGGTCTGTCTGCTCAAGAACACTCCCCAGGGTCCTGCCATTCACTGCATATGTCCTGCCCGGGTTTAACTTCTCAAAATGCATCATTTCGCACTTGTCTGCATTAAATTCCATTTGCCAATCCCTTGCCCACTTTCCCAGTTGATCTATATCCTGTTGCAACCTTAGACAACCTTCTTCACTGTCCACTATACCACCAATTTTGGTGTCATCTGCAAACTTACTAATCATGCCCCCCTACATTCACATCCAAGTCATTAATATATATGACAAACAACAGAGGGCCCAGCACCGATCCCTGCAGCACACCACTGGTCACTTACCTCCAATTTGAAAAACAAACCTCCACTACCACCCTCTGCCTCCTATCACCAAGCCAATTTTGTATCCAATTGACTAGCTCACCCTGGATCCCATGTGTTCGAACCTTCTGGACCAGCCCATGCGGGATCTTTTCAAAGGCCTTGCTAAAGTCCATGTAGACAACATCCAGTGCCCTGCCCTTGTCAATCCTCTTGGTCACCTCCTCTAAAAACTCAATCAAATTCGTGAGACATGATTTCCCAAGCACAAAGCCATGCTGACTATTCCTAATCAGACCTTGCCTTTCCAAATGCATATAAATTCTGTCTCTCAGAATCCCTTCCAATAACTTTCCCACCACTGATGTAAGGCTCACCGGCTTGTAGTTCCCTAGCTTATCCCTGCTGCCCTTCTTAAATAAAGGCACAACATTAGCTATCCTCCAGTCTTCCAGGACCTCACCCGTGGCTAACGAAGCCTGAGTCACTATGCAACTGTAACACCAAGAGACAAGTTCTATAAATAGTTAGCTCTGTACTGTACAATAGTTTAGCTATAACAAACCTGTTTGAGATCTTCAGCAATTGGACTCCATGCGTTTTATTTATGTTGCATCAGACGATATCATTCACCATATGCAAGGTATCCTGCATATCAATAGTCCTGGCGAAGGAGATCAAGGCACTGGAGGCGGTGTAAGGAAAAGATTTGCAAGGATGATATCAGAACTGAGAGATCATAACTTATCAGGAAAGACTGAACAGGCTGGGGCTCTTTTCTCTAGAAAAGAGAAGGCTGAGGGAGTGACCTGATAGAGGTTGTTAAAATTATGAAGGGGTTCAATAGGGTAGATGTAGGTAAAATATTTCCACTTGTGGGGGAGACCAAAACTAGAGGCCATAGATATAAGATAGTCACTAATAAATCCAAAAGGGAATTCAGGAGAAACTTCTTTACCCAGAGAATGGTTAGAATGTGGAACTTGCTACCACATGGAGTAGTAGAGGTGAATAGCATTGATGTCATTAAGGGGAAGCTACATAAACACAAGAGGGAGAAAAGAATAGAAGCACATGTCGATAGGCTGAGATAAAGTATGCGTGGTGCATAAACGCCAGCATAGACCAGTTAGGCTGAATGGGCTGTTTCTGTGCTGTAGATTTATTGTAACATGATAAACCATGTAAAGTGGCACTCTAATCATATGATTTTATTTCCCCATATGTATTATACATTGTAATATACTCAAACCCAATAGTCTTTTATTAAAACCCAAGATTAGGAAGTAGAAAAATGAAATACTGCAGATGCTGGAAGTCTGAGGTAAAATCATAAAATGCTGGAAACACTCAGTGGGTCTGACAGTATCTGTGGAGAAGGAAACAGAGTTTGAGGTCAATGACCTCTCCTCAGACAATGGAAGTTAATTACAAGGTATGAAAGAGTAAAAATGCAGTACACCTGTTTTAACTGACCTATTTTAACGTTCTGACAAATCAAAGAATCATTTGTACAGCTAAATACATTTCTGTGCAAATATTTACACTATTGGCACTGTATGTTTAGTTTAGTTTAGAGATACAGTACTGAAACTGGCCCTTCGGCCCACCGAGTCTGTGCCAACCATCAACCACCCATTTATACTAATCCTCCACAAATTCCATATTCATACCACATCCCCACCTGTCCCTATATTTCCCTACCACCTACCCACACTAGGGTATTTTACCATTACTGAATAATGGTACAATCACTGTATCTCTTAAGCCTCAATCAATGAAATTTACTTCAAAAATTAAGAAGGCTTACATATGAATCTGTTTTCATTCACATTAACTTTCCATTCTTCAGTTGAATGGCTGCAGATTTTAAACACAATCTTTTCATCTTCAAATTAAGCAACCAAGGGATTGATTTACTAGTTTTAGTTCTTAGGTTCTCCGATGAAGTTATTTTTCATGAAACCATTTAATTGCCACCCATGTAGAAACAAGCAGTTTCTAATCAGCAGCAACACTGTGCCTCGACACCAAAGGGATGTTAAGGCCACTAAAGCAGAACTCAGTCGCTACATCACAGATTAGCATATTAATCATCAGGAAATGAGTCTCTTGACCCTTCCAATACACAATAAAGCTGTCAATTTTGGGCAAGTTGATTGGGAAAGAAAATTACAACGTAAGGGCAAAGGATGAGAACGGCTGCATTTTACTGATTCAGGACTCGTCTCTGTCATCGTGAAAGTAAAGAAAGAACGGTTTGCATTTATATTGCACTTTCTTGACCTCAAGACATCCCAAAAGCTTTACAGTTAATGAAGCACTTTTGAAGAGTAGTCACCATTGTATTGTAGGAAACGCAGCAGCCTATTTGTGCACAGCAAGATCCTGCAAACAGCAATGAGATAAATGCCCAGATAATCTGTTTTTCTGATGTTGATTGAGGCATAAATGTTGGCCAGGACTTCTTTGAAGAAGCACCATTGGTTCTTTGTCAGCATGAAGTTGATGGGCCAAATGGCCTCCTTCTGTGCTGAGTGACTGTATGATGTGCACCCGAGATGGCAGACGGGGCATTGGTTTAACATCTCATCCAAAAGACAGAACCTCCAACAGTGCAGCACTCCTTCAGTACTGCATTGGATTGTCAGCCTAGATTTTTTTTTGTGTTCAAGTCCTGGAGTGGGACTTGAACCCCCAACCTTAATGCTCAGAGACAAAATTACCAACTAGCAAGCTGCCGATTCACATACAATGAGGGAGAATTGGGAGGAAATAACAAGGGGCTTGAAGATCAGCTTGGCATAGGGTTGCCAACTTTTTGTAGCATTATCCTGGAGTCTTCAAGAATTGAGGTCTAATCTCCAGGACACCACTGCAAGCAACCACATCATGGGGCACTAAACAAAATTGTGAGTTTTGTTTTTTCCTTTGCTTCATTTGTTCATTCGATAAATATTGCAGGTGAGGAAATAAAGAACGCTTTGCAGACAGTCAAAAATAAACTAATTGAGTTTGTTCCTTTTCCAAATGGCTATGAGAAGGCAGTCTGCCAGGAGGACAGACCCATGGTGAGACTGTGGGGGTGGAACAGTTTGAAGTGGGGGCCGGATGATGAAACCTCCAGGAATATACCCAACGAGCGTTGGCAACCTGAACTTGGCAAGACACTGAAAGTTTAACAATACCAAGAAAGGAGGCAAGCAATAGGTTGTCTTCATGCACCAGTGCAGGACAAAGCCAAATAAAGTTGGGATGAAATGATTTGGCCTGGTAAGAATATGAAGGATAAAATGGGGATATCTGCTCATAAATCTAGTGTATGTCATCACTCCTGTATGACATTGTGTACTTAACTGGTAAGAAACTTTGCATGAAACAATAGTTGGATAACACACCATTGTGGTTAGCACTGCAGCCTCACACCTCCACCGACCCGGGTTCAGTTCTGGGTACTGCCTGTCTGGAGTTTGCAAGTTCTCCCTGTGTCTACATGGGTTTCCGCCGGGTGTTCTGGTTTCCTCCCACAGCTAAAGACTTGCTGGTTGATAGGTAAATTGGCCCTTGTAAATTGCCCCTAGTGTAGGTAGGTGGTAGGAGAATGGTGGGGTTGTGGTAAAGAATATGGGGTTAATGTAGGATTAGTATATATGGGTGATTGTTGGTCAGCACAGACTTGGTGGGCCGAAGGGCCTGTTTCAGTGCTGTATCTCTAAATAAAAATAAATCTATCACTGTTTAATGTACAAACGAGGAACATTTTTCATTGTGAAAACAGACCTCTGAGGTAATTTATAACTTATATCAGTTTTCTCACCGCAGGAAGATCAGGACAATATGAATCCAGAGGGTTTTTACACGATATAAAACACCAGAGGGTGGACATATACCCATTACAATTATACCAGACATCAACACAGATACAGCAATGCCTGCACTTCCACAACTTAATGAATCACAATACATGAGGCTGGATTTTAAGAGCCCGTCGCCAATCTCGGCAGCGAGCTCAAACAATGGCGGCCTGCCCATGCGGGCCACCGCAATCTCAAGCGCAGCAGCTCATTTAAATAGCCAGGGCGGTCCACACCCTCCCCTCCCAATCTCGTGTAGGGGTGGGATGTCCGTCCCCAGCAATTGCGTTAGCTGACTGTGTGCAGGCACTGGCACCATTTTTAAAGGGCAGCCAGCCCTACATCCCCCACCCCCAAAATTAAATGAATAAATTTCTAACGTCCCTTCCGCACCCCCGCAATAACATTTGCAATAACTATTTGCCCTTTGCCCCTCCAAAACACTTAACTTTTATATCTGAGCTTCCCCCCAAAAACTGCACAAAGTTTAAGGCTCAACCCTTCCCACCATCCCCTACACCTATTACGTATATTTGACCCTGTTCCCCACTCCCCCCGCACTGATAAACCTACCTCCTTCCCCCTCCCCACCAGTGTGGCGCCGCATTTCCCGGATGGGGATCTGAAAGTGCGGGAGTGCCAGCCGCCACACCGAAGATCGCAGCGGGCCCTCAAGATCTCAGGTAAGTCTATTTAAATGTAATAATTTTATTCATTTAAATATGTTAATTGTGGTCACATCACCCAGCAGCGGGGGGCTGCCATGGAGCCTTGCTACCGCCACAAGGATCGGGCTGGGCCCTCACGGTGTCAAGTTCAGTGGCGGGCCTCATCTGGAGCCATCTTCAGGCCCCCCCACCACGGAACCCGAGGCCTCGGGAAGAAACATATCCAGCCCGTGAAAACTCAGAGAACATGGAGACCTAGTATTTACATTAGTTGAGAGTGTGCTAAAGAGGTTAATAAGAGGCTCTCCCATAACCCCAATTCCCTTCCTCCATGCCTACTCTGAACTCAAGTGTGAGAGAATGATCATCTCCAGCAAGAGAGAATCTAACCATCTCCCCTTGATGTTTAACGGCATTACCATCGCTGAATCCCCCACGATCAACATCTTGGGGATTACCATTGATCAAAAACTGAACTGGATCAGCCATACAAATACTGTGACCAATACAGCAGGTCAGAGGCTGGGAATTCTGCAGAGTAACTCACTTCCTGAGTCCAAAAGTCCTGTCCATCATCTACAAAACACAAGTCAGGAGTGTGATGGAATACTTTCCACTTGCCTGGATGGGTGCAACTCCAACAACATTCAAGAAGCTTGACACCTTCCAGGACTAAGCAGCCCACTTGATCAGCACCCCATCCACCACCTTCAACATGCACTCCCCCCACCACTGATGCACAGCTGCAGCAGTGTGTACCATCTACAAGATGCACTGCAACAACGCGCCAAGGCTCCTTCAACAGCACCTTCAAAACCGTGACCTCCACCAGCTAGAAGGACAAGGGCAGCAGATGCATGGGGACACCACCACCCGCAAGCTCCCTTCCAAGCTGCACACCATCCTGACCTGAAAATAGCATCGCCAATCCTTCACTGTCAATGGGTCAAAATCCTGGAACTCCCTTCCAAACAGCACTGTAGGTGTACCTACCTCATGTGGACTGCAGCAGTTCAAGAAGGCAGCTCGCCATTACCTTCTCAAGAGCAATTAGGGATGGGCAATAAATGCTGGCCTAGCCAGAGACACTCACATCTCATGAGAGAATAAAAAAATTACCTCTATGAGATCCATCTACTACTCCCTTAAGCCTAAACTCCTGATTAAACTATTTTACTATTCTCTTTCCTGACCTCCCACCCTTCAGCTTATCCAAAACTCCGCTACTCAGCTCCTATCCCACACAAATCCTAGTCGCCCACTGGTGCCCCTAAACCTCAAATTTAAAAATCTTATCCTTGTATTTAAATATCTTTAAAGCCTCGTCCCTTCCCCATCACTAAATTCGCCTAGCACCACTACTTCCCTGCCGCACCTCTCCATTCCTCTAACCTTGACCTCTTGTGGATCCCAACCCTCCCTTTGCCCCACCCTTGGAGGCCATGCCTTCAGCCATTTAAGCCCTGTTCTCCAGATTTCTCTCCATAAACCTCTTTTCTTTTAATTCTTTCGTGGAATGTGGGCATCACTGACAAGACCAGCACTTGTTGCCCATCCCTAATTTCCCTTGACAACTGAGTGGTGTACTAGGCCATTTCAGAGGACAGTTAAGTCACATGGAGGCCATACCAGGTAAAGACAGCAGATTTCCTTCTCTAAAGAGCATTAGTGAACCAGATGGGTTTTTAAGACAATTGGTGATAGTTTCATGCTACTATCACTGAGACAGGCTTTCAATTCCAGATTTTTATCAATTAATTGAATTTGTTAATTTAATTTAAATTCTACCAGCTGCCATGGTGGGATTTGAACCCTTGTCCCCTAGGTATTAGCCTGAGCTTCTAAATTACTAGTCTAGTGCATTACCACTACATCCCATTCTCCCCCATAAAGCCCTCCACCTCTCCAGCAGCTTCCGCCCCAACAGGACCCTCTTTAGAAGCAACAGCAACAACTTTAACCAAGGTCTTTGTTACCCCTCCTAATATCTTCCTATTTGGTTCAGCATCCAGTTTTACATAGAATTACATAAAATATACAACACAGAAACAGGCCATTCAGCCCATGCAGTCCATACTAGCGTTTATGCTCTGCTCAAGCCTCCTCCCAAGCTTCCTCATCTAACTCTATCAGCGTAACTCTCTATTCCCTTTTCCCTCATATGCTTATCTAACTTCCCCTTAAATGCATCTATATTATCGGTCACAGCTACTCCCTGTGGTAGATGTTGAACATTACTGAGAAGCAATCTGGTAAGTTTTTAAATTTAAGTGAATAATTGCATTATATAGAGAGGAGAAGGTTAAATCCCCCTGCCTTAACCAAATACATAAGTCTGTCTGGTGGGATAAGGAGAGTCAGTTAAAAGTTAAAAGACATGACAGAATTGTGTAGCTCTGGTAAAAATAGGTTTGCAGTGAATTCAAAATGAATCAGAGTTGAGAGTATGGATATTTATAATAACAAAACTGTTGCTTAGCAAATCAGCCACAGATTACCTTGTGTGTACCTGATTGATCCGATTCAGCCGTGCTAATGAAGCGAGGAGGACAATTACAAAAAGTTCACACTCGACTATTTCTCTGAAAGGGATAAAATTTATATTCAGAATCGTTACTTTGAATTCAATAATTGTGATAGTTGTTTGGGTGCTATCTGTATTAGAGATGGTGATAAAGATGATGAGGCCCATTGATTGAACTCAGCGCTGTACAACTAACATATGTTTTTGTCAATGTTGCATTCTTCTTTGTAATGAACTGTTTAGAAAAGACAGTAACGAGACAATTCTGCTATAGTTTCCCGTTCCCTAATTCTATGTAGTAAGTCAATAAATGCAGAATCAATCTGTAAATTAGAAACATAGAATCTTACAGAACAGAAGGAGGCCATTCAGCCCATCATGCCTGTGCAGGCTCTTTGAAAGATCTAACCATTTAGACCCACACCCCAGCCTTTCCTCCATAACCCTGTCAAGTAGCCCTCTTCAAGGACATGTCCAATTGCCTTTTGAAAATTCCTATGGAATCTCATTCCACCACCCTTTCAGGTAGGTTGTCCCAGACCCAAATTCGATCCCTTCAAACTTGTCAGTATCATAAAGTGAGAGCAAAAGTCTTTTCACATGCCTAGTTTTCCTGTTTACAATGGATGGTCCAATAAAGCATATGCTGGTGACAGCCAAAGTATTATCAAACCTGAGGTAACTCAGCGACTTATTCCCTGCTTTGGAACGAGGTGTTATTTATTTCCCTTTCCCCCAGTCCACAATGCACGTACAATATTCTAAATGGAAGGCCGACGCTCTCCAGCACTACATTCCCACATATATGAGAGAGGGTGCACTTGTGGAGTTCAATTTCTGTTCAGCAACATCCCATAAACAGCAAATGACCAGTTGATTTTTGTTAAGTTATTTGTTCTCAGGATATGTGCAATGTCGGTAAGAAAGCATTTACCGGCCATCCCTAATTGCCTTAAAAAGGTGCTGTTTTACTTGAGTACATGTTTTTTTTAACAATTGATTGGCTTGTTAGGCCAATTCAGAAGGCATTATGGTTTAAAAATTAGACAAAGAACAAAGAACAAAGAAAATTACAGCACAGGAACAGGCCCTTCGGCCCTCCAAGCCTACGCCGATCCAGATCCTCTATCTAAACATGTCGCCTATTTTCTAAGGGTCTGTATCTCTTTGACATTGTTGCACAGCTAAAATGGGCACAATAGAGTTCCAATACCCTGTGCCCCAAAGATGCCTGAAAAAACATCTGGGATGGCCACCTAAAAAATGTGCTTGGCTCCTTACAAATGCTAATGAATGAACTAATGTCTGCCAAATTGGGCTTTGTGGAGTAGAAATCTTGGTCAAAGAAGTAGATTTAAAGAAGTGAGATTAAAGAAGTGAAGAAAGATTAAAAGGCAGAGAGAAAGGTCAAGAGGCAAAGAGGTTCAGGGCAGAAATTCCAGAGTTAAGGGCCTAGGCAGCTGAAGGCATGGCCACCAATGGTGGAACATTCAAAATCAGTGATGCGCAAGAGGCCAGAATTGGAGGAGCACAGTGATCTAGGAGGGTTGTAGGGGTGGAAAGGTTACAGAGAGAGGGAGGGGTGAGGCCATGGAGGGATTTGAAAATGATGATTATAATTCTAAAATTATGACAATGCTGGTCTGGGAGCCAATGTAGGTCAGGGTGCACAGGGGTGATAGGTGAACAGGACTTGGTGTGAGTTAGAATACAGATAGCAGAGTTTTGGATGAGCTCAAGTTTATAGAGGTTTGAAAATCAGAGGCCAGCCAAGAGAACATTGGAATAAATCGAGTCTGGAGGTAACAAAAGCATAAATGAGGGTTTCAGCAGCAGATGGGCTAAGACAAGCGGTGGAGATGACTGATATTAGAGATGGAAGTAGCCGAAGGTTCATAGATTCATAAAATCATAGAATGATTACAGCACAGTAGGAGGGCATTCAGCCCATCGAGTCAGTGCCAGCTTTCTGCAAGAGCAATTTAGCTAGTTTTACTCCCCTTCCCTTGTCCCATACCCTGCATTCCAGATCACAACCAATCACTGTGTAAAAAAGTTTTCCCTCATGTCGCCTTTGATTATTTTGCCATTCACCTTAAATCTGTGCCTCCTGGTTCTTGACCCTTTCGCCAATGGGAACAGTTTTCTCTCCATCAACTCTGTGAGGCCCCTGATGATTTTAAACACTCTCATAATTTTGAACACCTCTATCAAATCTCCTCTCAACCTTGCCATGCCAACTTGCTTTGTTGAATGATAACTTTCTCCAGAGATCTAAAGTTATATTTTTTAAAGAAATTTTATAAAAGAACAAAGAAAAGATGACTTTGCTATCAGCTTAAGATGGCCACCTCATCTCAGCAAGAACCAAGATCCAGGAAGTTTAAGGGAACTGCTTGTTCTTTTTCTTTTAGCAAGACGAAGTACTGCTAACTACTATGCTTGAATCACTGAATGAATGTCATGTGACAAGCCCGTCCCCATCTGTGGTTTTAAGCTTGTGTTTTTCTCTGCAGCAGCAAGGAGAAGCATTTGGAATCTGGCACATATAGACCCAAGTAGGAGTCCCTCTCTCTCTCCCTTCCAGCCTATAAGCTTCAAATCCTGCCTGTTGACTGACCACCTTTGCATACTCCAGCTACAATCAGAAACCCTGTTGGAGGAAATCATCCGCATTGTTGTTTCCAAGAGACCCGCCGAACTAGTCATCTACCTCTTCAAACTAAAAGATTCAAGACCACCTAATTCAGCTGGAAGCTAGCAGAATCACCAAACCCCAAAGACTGTATACCCCTTTTTTCTATGCACTCTAACTCAACCAATCTACCTTTCCCCATTCTGTAACCTATTTGTGTGTGTATAAACTTCTAGTATGTGTATGTGAGTGAAAGTTGACACGCAGTTTATTATTTTCATTAGTTCAGTTTAGGTACAATAAAGTTAACCTCTTTCTCTGTAAAACTCAAGAAAACCTGTCTGATTGGTTCTTGTTATGACCATAACAAGTAAGTAATCAAACACTTACTGAATTGGCCAGTATATCCACATTTAAAAAGAATGAAGCTTGTTGTGGTCAAACAAGGAGAGGGAAAAGAGGGAAGCCCTTCGACCCCTCCTCACTTGACCATAACAAACTTCTCTAATGAGAAGAACTCCAGCCTCTCCAATCTAACAAAATGAAGACACCTCAAATCAAGCTGGCAATTAAAAGGAATGCTTTGCCCTGTAAAGCATTGACACATATGTGAACTGGTGTGAGATTTTTTGCACAAATTTACCAGGACACTAATTGAGATGTTATGCAGCCTGTCATTCCCCTCGCGATAAACGATAACATTTCATTAACTTTCCTAATCACATGCTGTACCTGCATACTAACCTTTTGCAATTCATGCACAAGGACACCCAGATTCCCTCTGCATCTCAGAGCTCTGCAATCTCTCACCATTTAGAGAATATGTTTCTTTTTTATTCTTCCTGCCAAAGTGGACAATTTCAAACTTTCCCACATTATACTCCATTTGCCAGGTCTTTGCCCATTCACTTAACTTATCCATATCCCTTTGTAGCCCCCTTATGTCCTCTTCACAAGTTACTTTCCTACCTATCTTTGATTCATCAGCAAATTTAGCAACCATGCCTTCGGTTCCTTCATCAAAGATATTTTTATAAATTGTAAAAAGTTGAGGCCCCAGCACAGATCTCTGTGGCACACCACTTGTTACGTCTTGCCAAGCAGAAAATGACCCATTTATGCCTACTCTCTGTTTCCTGTTAGCTAGCCAATCTTCTATCCATGCCAATATGTTACCCCCTACACCATGAGCTTTTATTTTCTGCAATAAACTTAGATGTGGCACCTTATCAAATACCTTCTGGAAATCTAAGTACAATGCACCCACTGGTTCCCCTTTATCCACAGCACAAGTAACTCCCTCAAAGAACTCCAATAAATTGGTTAAACATGATTTTCCTTTCACAAAACCATGTTGACTCTGCCTGATTACCTTGAATTTTCTAAATGCCCTGCTATAACATCTTTAATAATAGTTTCTAACATTTTCCCTCAGACAGATGTTAAGCTAACTGGCCTGTAGTTTCCTGCTTTCTGTTACCTTCCCTTTTTGAATAAAGGAGTTATATTCGCTATTTTCCAATCTAACAGAATCTTCCCCAAATTTAGGAAATTTTAGAAAGTTAAAACTAACACATCAACTATCTCACTAGCCACTTCTTTTAAGACCCTAGAATGAAGTCCATCAAGACCCGGGGACTTGTCAGCCTGCAGCTCCAACAATTTGTTCAGTACCACTTCCCTGGTGATTGTAATTTTCTTGATTTCCTCCCTCCCTTCCATTTCCTGACTTACAGCTACTACTGGAATGTTACTTGTATCCTCAATAGTGAAGACCGATGCAAAATATCTGTTCAATTCATCTGCCATCTCCTTATTATCCATTATTAATTCCCCAGACTCACTTTCTATAGGACCAATGCTCACTTTGTTAACTCTTTTTTAAATCTATAAAAACTCTTACTATCTGTCTTTATATTTCAGCTAGCTTTCTCTGGTACTCTAATTTTACCTTCCTTATCAATCTTTAGTCATTCTTTGCTGTTTTTTATATTCTGTCCAATCTTCTTATGTGCCTCCCATCTTTGCGCAATTATAGGCTTTTTCTTTAAGTTTGATACTATCTTTAACTGTTTTAGTTAGCTACGGATAGCGGGTCCCAGCCTTGGAATTTTTCTTTCTCATTGAAATGTATCTATTCCGTGTATTCTGAAACATCCCCTTAAATGTCTGCCACTGCATCTCTATCAACCTATCCCTTAACCTGATTTGCCAGTTCACTTTAGCTAGCTCTGCTTTCATGAGCTCATAATTGCCCTTATTTAAGTTTAAAATACTAGTCTTGGACCCACTCTTCTCTCCCTCAAACTGAATGTAAAATTCAATCATATTATGATTGCTGCTACCTCGGGGTGCCTTTACTATGAGGTAATTAGTTAATCCTATCTCATTGCATAATACCAGGTCTAGTATAACCTGCTCTCTGGTTTGCTCCAGAATGTATTGCTCCAAAAAATTATCCCAAAAACATTCTATGTACTCCTCATCTCGGCTACCTCTGCCTTAACTATGAGGTAATTAATTAATCCTATCTCATTGCACAATACCAGGTCTAGTATAACCTGCTCTCTGGTTTGCTCCAGAATGTATTGCTCCAAAAAATTATCCCAAAAACATTCTATGTACTCTGCATCTGGGCTACCTCTGCCCATCTGATTTTTCCAGTCTATATGTAGTTAAAATCCCTCATAATTATCGCTGTACTTTTCTGACAAGCTGCCATTATTTCTTCCTTTATACCCCGGTACTTATTTATTTCTATTTGCACTCTCAGTTCATCTGTTTTGTTTGGAATGCGACGTGCATTCAAATACAGAGCGTTTAATTTTGTCCTTTTATTATTCTTGTAACCTCTAGCCTTATCTGTTGATTAACTCTTAGATTTGTACACTCTGTCCCTTCCTGTCACAGTCTGTTTATCATTTCCCATATTAATACCTTTTTCTCTTGCCTTGTCTCTGCTCCTTGATTTACCATATCTTCCCAAATTTGATCTCTTGCCCCCACTATTCCACCAGCAATTTGTTGTTCTTTTTGCACCAAAAAAAGCAAAGCCCTCTGAGCTTGGACCAAATGTTTAAAAAAGAAATCTATAAATCCATCCCCACTACTGGCACCTAAGTGTGTTCATATTGACCTACATTAGCAACATAATCTACCCATCACTGCTCTCCTTCCTGCCCACCACATCTTTAAAGTAAAAATAGTGCAGAGAGGCATTAGGGGAAAGTACATTATCATTTATATAAAAACAGCATCAGTCAGACAATCTTTGCCATTATGTCAGCAGTATGTTGTTCTTTAAATGAGTTGAATTGCTCTGGCCATGTGCATGGGGAAGTAATTAAACACATTTTTCTTTCCAATGCATTTTCAAGATCCCTATAGATAGCGGCCAAGGAAATTCTCACCACTATGTCCCGGCCCTGGTTTTCCTGAACATAGCTATTTCTCAAAAGAAATTGATAATCAGAGAAGTTCTTAAGAGGGCGGCACAGTGGTGCAGTGGTTAGCACCGCAGCCTCACAGCTCCAGCGACCCGGGTTCAATTCTGGGTACTGCCTGTGTGGAGTTTGCAAGTTCTCCCTGTCTCTGCGTGGGTTTCCTCCGGGTGCTCCGGTTTCCTCCCACAGCCAAAAGACTTGCAGGTTGATAGGTAAATTGGCCATTATAAATTGCCCCTAGTATAGGTAGGTGGTAGGGGAATATAGGGACAGGTGAGGATGTGGTAGGAATATGGGATTAGTGTAGGATTAGTATAAATGGGTGGTTAATGGTCGGCACAGACTCGGTGGGCCGAAGGGCCTGTTTCAGTGCTGTATATCTAAATCTAAAAATCTAAAAAGATAAATGTGTGGTAATTGGAAGACATCTTTCTCTGATGGATGCCACTATTGTTGGTAATAGGAAAGCCACAGGAAATTTAGAGAGTTGGGACTTCCCATTTGGCCCAGGGAGGGGATGAATGTACAAAGTATGAGCTAAAAAAATTGAAAGAAAGGACTTGGATGTCTAGAGCACCTTTCTTCACCTCAGGATGGCCCAACTTGCTTTACAGTCCATTAAGTACTTTGAAGTGTGGTGATGTAGGAGACACAGCAGCCCATTTGCACACAGCAAGCTCGCACAAATAGCAATGTGATAAATGATCAGATAATCTGGGAGATCAGGACCCTATCGCCGCTCAATCAACCTGCTGTACTACCAAATTACCCACTCAGTCCCTGTATCCTCCCAAGCTGCTTTAGTATCACTCACCTCACTGGTAACCTTTTATCCATGTTACCCCTCACAGCTTTCAAGGGCAGCCAATGAGAAGTCAGGACTCCTTACGCTCAATCAGTTCCCTCCTCCTCCTACCCTCCTTCCACATCTGTTTACCACAAAGCGACTTTATTTGCTTTTGAAATGTAACTTTTAAAAAACACGATCAAATTGGAATCTGGAAAGAAATTACCTATCTGCCATTCATTCTACTTGTAACTCCCTTCTCTCTTTTTCACAAGTGTAAGCAATCAGCATTCAGCTTTTCTGACTAGCAATAAACCCCTGGTCACATAATCAACTGGCATTAAAATTCAACAGGTGCTTTATATTTGAAAATTGTAGTGACATTATAGGAAGAAAAATAGACTCTTGATCCACCTCACCCATTTCTCTTTCTCTGTCGCACACACATAAATAATACTCTTACTTTCAAAAAACACAATATGAATTTTACCTCTGTATAGGTTTTGGCTCTAGCTTTTTCCTTCAAATAATTTTGAAAACCTTTTGAGCAGCAACTGTTAATTGCTAAAGGAAAGCTTTTTCTCAGTGCAACTGATTAAACAGTCCTGAGGCCTCCTGGGAAATTAAGTACTTTGCACGTGCTCAGGATGCATTGTTCAAACTCAGCTCACTGTTCTGGACAAAACAATCAAGTTGTCAAAGAAGGTACATCCACCATGTTACTTCCCATAGATGAAAAGTCAATGTTCAAACACACTGCACCACCCAATAGGTGTCCTAACTGCTAAAATGTTTAAATCAAATCTAAATATAATATTGTGATTGTGTTAACATCCTTTTTAAATACTACTTCAGGGTGCTGTGGAACTGATGAAAACACAACAATTAAACTGTAATAAGAAATCACATGATGTATTATGTTTTGCCTGTCTTAATAGCATCTGTATTTTAGATCATTAAGATGAAATTATTTCAGTTTTACTAAAATATGGAGTACAGGGAAGCGATATAGAGAATGAAAAGGGTAACACAGGTGAGAAAAGTGTCTCGGGGTCCCTCTCAGCCTTCACCTGGTTTTACCGTAACAGGGTTTTATTTTAAAACACACTGTGCTTTTAGCTCCCCCTTGGTGAATCCTTGTTCACCGCTTTTCAATTGTAAGGCAAAGAAACCAATACAAACAAGTTTTCTTAGGTTTAAAGAAGAAAAGTTGAAATTTATTAAACTTGAACTTAAACTCTAATTTGGTTGACGCCTACAGATACATGACGCGCCCACATTAGCATACATATGTGATACACGCATGCAAATAGAGACAGAAAAGAGCAGAAGAAATAAAGTGGAAAAGTGTGAGGCAATATCTGAAGAATTGTTGTTACGGTTCTTCGAGTTCACTGTAGAGTCCTTGATTGTAGGTAGATCTGGCATTTTGTTGGGGCCCAGTATTCTTCTTAAACCTTGTCTGCTGTAGGAGACTTTTCTCTCTTGGGGTTCATGTGTCTTCAGTGGATTCAGAGGCTTGTGAGACAGAGATGGGAGCAGACAGGAGAGATCTTCTCAGTCCAGGAGCGAACAGTCTTTCTGAGTTCAAACTCTCTGTGGTCAGTTCAAAAGAAAACCCTGGAACAGCCAGATAGTCATGTGACCAGCTGGTCTAACCAGTCCTAACCCTTGTGGATTGTATCCTCCTTAGCAGGCCCTGGAATGCACTTCCTCACCTTCGATGTCTGTTAGTATGTAAATATTTTTTCCAGCCATGGCTGATCTATTTAACACATCATCTCCTCGCTCCAGCAGCAGCCAAAAATCAATGTTCATATGACAAAATCAATGTGCCTCATTCTTGGCAGGTGGGGGCCTGCATGACAACAGCCACAACTCAAACAGGAATGTTTCAATACTGAAGTAAATAATGGTACAGGTCAGTGCTGAACCTTTAAATAATATAACCATCAACAGTGGTCCAGCCTATATAAAACAAATAAGGTGGTGTTCATTTATGCTACAAAATGAAAATAAACACAGGTTTGAGTCCTGCTTCATTCAGTGACCAAACTAAATTTTGTCAAAGAAAGAACGAGTTTGCATTTATACAGTGCCTTTCATGACCTCATGACATCCTAACATTTTTTACATTAATTAAGTACTTTTTTGCTGCCTAGTGTTACAAAAATGCTTCCAATTTTTGTTAAATTTTTTAAGGACTTGTGTTTTAAAACTGAAAAGATTCCATTGATGTGTTTTTTTTTACAAAGTTCACTGAAAGGACACTTGAGATGTTGTTTGAAAATAACCTTTGCTGGAAATCATGTGCTTTTAGCTCAATAAACAACAGAAACCTTGGTGACCTGGGAAAATGTTTACAGAGAAGCCACATGTCAAGATTTATGGAGGTCAGGAGGTTGACTTTCTGTTTGGGGTTTGGGATTTTTTTCAGTTCAGTTGGGGTGTGAATTATTTTGAAGAAAGTCATTTTTTGCCTGCCAAGGAAAAAGAAACCTCAGCTCATTTTGCCTGCACCTCTCTAAGAGACCCTGAGAAGGCCAGTGTGTCAGTTCCTCTTTCCTCCTGTCTTTGGGAAAATCCTGCAATTCAAGTGTGTGTTGGCTGAAGCTCCTGATGCCATATATCCTAGAAAGTCTACCAGACAATTTCTCGACATCCCCAGAACGAATTGCTTCTGAAAATATCCCAGTGACCCGTCTCCATCTACCCGGCCGCCAGACCAAAAGGGACAACTGACTTCCTTCCGCATCTTCTCCTTTTTCTTCAAGAATTAGCAAGTATTTGGCCAAAGTATTCTTTTTCAACTTTTATTTTTGTAATAGACCTCTGCAGAGAGAATTTCTGTATTTGTTTTCAGTGTGTGTGGGAGTGTGAGTGGGGGGAATTTAATAAGGGAACTTTTATATTTCAATCTGTGCTTTAATGCTTTGCTTCATTACTGGATAAGTTTTGTTTGATAATAAACTGATAATTTTGTCATTTATTAAAGAAACCTGGTTGGTGTATTTTATTCTGGGATAAAGAGTAAATTGATTGAATCAGTAAGTGAGCAAACATTTAAAAAATATATGTTGTGACCTGCGAAGAAGTGTGACTAGAAAGGACAGTGCCCTCCTCCCACCTTAGTCGTAACACTAGACACTGTTGGGATGCAAGCGACACAACAGCCAAAATGAAAGCAAAATACTGCAGATGCTGGAAATCTGAAATAAAAGCAAGAAATGCTGGAAATACTCAGTAGTTCTGGCAGTATCTGTGGAGAGAGAAGCAGAGATAACATTTCAGGTCAGTGACCCTTCATCAGAACTGGCAGAGCCAGAAATGTAATAGATTTTAAGCAAGTAAAGCGGGGATGGGGCAACAGATAACAAAAGAGAAGGTGTTGATAGGACAAGGTCACAGAGAATAACTGACCAAAAGGTCATGGAGCAAAGGCAAACGGTATGTTAATGGTGTGGTGAAAGACAAAGCATTAGTACAGTAAGGGTCTTAATAGACAGAAAACTGAACAGCCTGGCCCCAAGCACACACATGAAAAAAAAACAGTGGGTAGGCACAGTAGAAACAAACTCAAAAACTAAAATAAAATAAACACATAAAAAAGAAAAAAGAACTAAAAATAAAAATAAAATGGGGGGCCCGTCATGCTCTGAAATTATTGAACTCAATGTTCAGTCCGGCAGGCTGTAGCATGCCTAATCGGTAAATGAGATGCTGTTCCTTGAGCTTGTGTTGATGTTCACTGGAGCACTGCAGCAATCCCAGGACAGAGATGTGGGCATGAGAGCAGGGGGGAGTGTTGAAATGGCCAACAACCGGAAGTACGGGGTCATGCTCTTGGACTGAGTGGAGGTGTTCTGCAAAGCGGCCACCCAGTCTGCGTTTGGTCTCCTCAATGTAGGGGAGACCACATTGTGAGCAGCAAATACAGTATACTACATTGAAAGGAGTACAAGTAAATCGCTGCTTCACCTGAAAGGAGTGTTTGGGGCCTTGGATAGGCACGACAGCCAAATGGGACACAAACATGATGTGATGATGACCAGATAATCAGTTTAAAGTGTTGATTGAGAGATAAATATTGGCCAGGACACTGGGAGAACTCCCCTGCTCTTCTCTGAAGTATTGTCATGGGATCTTGTAAATCTACCGGAGAGAGCAGACAGGGCTTTATCTGAAAGACATTATCACGCTCCCTCAGTACTGCATTAGGAATATCAGACTGGAATTTATCTCACATCCCTGGAGCAAGGCTTGAACTCACAACCTGCTGACTCAAAGGCAACATTGCTACAACTGAGACACAGCTGACACACAAGCAATATAGCAACAAGTAATGTCACAGTAGGTGGGGAGGCAAAGTTCAAGAGGGAGATCCAGGACATAGATGGTCTCTTATGTTAATTTTATATTAATTGAATATTGACTTGTATTCAGGTGGTGGGCGTTAACTGGGAATTTACTAGTGCTCCTATGAATAGGAGCAGACTGAAACTGTGTTGGTTCGGTTTGTAAGTGCATGTTTGTAATGTGTATCTCTGTTAGTAAAACCTTATAAGTATGTAAAGATGAGGCTCCAGTTCTATCCTTCACTGCCTGGCCTTCTAACATAGAATGTCTGACACCTCCCAGCAGAGGGCTTCATAAAGCCTTGGCTCTTATGACATGCTGGGTCTTAAATCAAGAGACAAAAACCACAAGGAAAATCATCGGGCAAAGTTAACCTCAAAAATCCAGCCACGTCAGTCAAGAGAAAACAAATCCTGGAATGTTCCTCATGGTTTCCTTTTTGAAGTACCACATTAGATTTGCAAGTACTCCGTACATTTTAACTCTCTCTCTCTCACATTCATTAATCACAGTCTGTCAAAGTCAAATGCCTTTCTGATGGATCTATAAGCAGAGCTGAACATCAGCAGCAGGTTGGAGCAGGCATCAGCAACTTAATTGCATCATGAGTCCATTCTAATATCATGGTGGCTGATCAATGTCTGTCTTTAATTAGTCAAAGCGAAATTTTAAACAGCGCAATTTTACAAGAAGCTAAGCCTTTTTTAAATTGCCTACAGCCTCTACCAATCTCCTATGAATCAACTGCATTCCTCTCTGCACTAGATATTTCACTTGACATTGGAAAACTGCTGAAATAAAGATTAAATTGCACGCACTATCATGCATTCCATTTCATGTTGATACAGAGCTTACTTCAGGTTGCATTGCACCCCCATGAGGATCTTCATCAAACAGCTGCGGTTTGTGAAATGTTTTCACTAAATGATATGGCAATGTAGTAAAAGTGATATAGAAATGTCAGTAGCTCTCTGAGGGCTGTATATTGCTCTTTTAGTGGCATACAGGTTAATAGTCCATATTTTATAAAGGGATTTTAAAGTGGTAACCATGGGCCAATTTTCTAGTGGGGGAAAACAAAACCAGGGCCCAACAAGTGATGATCATGTTTTCATAAGAATTAAGCATTTCATTTGTCCTTTAATTTCAATAAATGACCAGTCTAACTGGCAAATCCTACATGGAATAGCCGAGGGAAAGTGAGGCTCAATGATCAAAAGTTGGAGGTTCTTTGCTGACAGATGCAGGCTCGGCCTGAAAATCCCTGCCATAGTGTGCGGAATTGAGGTGGTGAGGGGAGGGCGCCTAATTTACATAAGCCGGTGGCTGCTTCCACCAATAGGGGCTCTTCTCGGCCACTCACCATTGGGATGAGGCAGAGGTCTCCGGTAAATGTTGGGGCCTCCTGCTCAGAAAACATCCATTAACGTGCATAGCATTAAAACCACTGTGCAATATGTGTCGAACTTGGGGTATCTTGCCAAGGTCAAAGCCAACCCGTTGTTTCTGCAGGAGTGTGGAATACCACACTTCAGCACCTACAAGCAATGGTCACAATGGTTTCCCCATGGGCCGTCGATCTGGTCAGGAGGAAATCATTGCCATTCCTCTAGCCTGGGTATTCTGCTGCGGGGAGGCAACTTCACCATCACTGAAGCTACGGAGGTGGTGAGTGGTCATCTCTTCGTAGTACACATAATGTACAAAAACACTTGCTCTGGTTAATCAACATGTACGCCCCAGCTCTAAAGAACAAGCTGGTTGGCCGTCTTCCAACATCTTCCATTGCTGCTGGCGATATCCAGGCTGACCATTCTAGGCAGTGACTTCAACTGTATCACTGATGCAGCTAGACAATCCAGCAGGTTCAACAGCAAACTGGACGCCACGTCCAGACTCCTGACAGAAGCAGTAAAAGCCACCAAGCTCCGTGATGTCTTCAGCAACTCTGCAGATGGAGCTCCATGTAGATACATCAGGTCAAAACCATAGGGGTCCATCCATTCCAGGGCTGACTTCCTGTTTGTGTCCCGAGTGTTCATGGTCAGATCCACTGACGTCAAGCCAATGTTCTTCTCTGACCACTGCCTCCTTCCTACTGGCTGACTGTCACCTACAGGAAGACCAGAGGGTTGGCAGGAGGACATGGAAGCTGAACATGAAACTGTTGACCCCAGAAAACACTGAGCAACTCAAAAGAAATTACAAACATTAAAGAACTGTGAAATCCCTCTTTGAATACCTGACGCACTGGTGGGAAACAATCAAGTTAAACATCAAGAGGTTCTTCATTCTCAAAGGTATTCAGAAGGCGAGAGAGGAAGACAAACTGAAATGTCCAGACTCCAGGAAAATATGCAGAATCTGCTTCTGCTGCAGTCGATGGAGGTTGAGGTCAAGGAGGATCTCCAAGAGGTGAAGAACCATCAGATCTCGCTCCTTGCCATGGAGGCCTCCAAGATCATCTTCTGGTCCAGAGTCCATTCTGTGGAGCAGGATGAGACGTGCTTGCATTTCTTCTTCCAAGAGGTACTCAGAGAGGGCTCGGTGATCAGCAGTCTGAAGGAAGAAGATGGCTCGGTAACGTCATCGCAGCCTGATATACTAAGGATCAGCAAATCCTTTTATACTGGGCTGTACAATGTGAAGCTCACATACAGCACAGCCTCCCAGTCCTTCCTGTCCTTTATCATGGAGGTCTTAGACAACAGCAAGCAAGGGAGTCTGGACAAACTGCTAACTCTGGACAAAATGACAACGGCCATCAGGTTCTTCAAGAAGAGTAAAACTCCCAGGAGCAATGGTTGACCAGCTGGGTTGTATTTAGGAATGGATCAGCTCAGACTTTTTGGAAGCTTATGAGAGCATGTTTCTGGCCAGCAGCATGTCGCAATCCATGAGGAAAGGCATCATCGCTCTCATCTACAAGCAGAAGGGGGAGAGGGAGGAGATCAGGAATTGGCGGCCCATTTCATTGCTTAATGTGGACTACAAAATTCTGTCTAAGATCATCGCCAATCAAGTCAAGTCTGCTCTGGAGATGGTGATCTATTCGGATTAGACCTGTCCTGTACCTGGCAGGAAAATCTCTGAAAGCCTCGCGTGACTCAAGGATACTCTTGCCTTCATACAGGACATGGAGGTGGACACCTGCTTCTTTAGCTTGGACCAGGAAAAGGCTTTTGACAGAATGTTCCACACATACATGATGGACGTGCTCTTCAAAATGGAGTTTGGGGAGGGAATCCACAATTGGATCCAGCTGCTCTACACAAACATCAGTGCACAGTTTCAATCAATGGGTGGGAATCAGAAAGTTTCCCGATCAAATTTGGTATCAGGCAGGGCTGTCCTCTCTCCCCTGTCTTGTTTGTTTGCTGTATTGAACCTTTTGCCGAATCCATCAGGAAGGATGCGGGCATAAGAGAGGTGACAATCCCAGTCAACGGTGGCACTCAGGTCAAAGCCTCCCTGTACATGGATGACATCGACAACTTCTCCTCGGATCCAATGTCAGTCCGCAGACTGATGAGCATCTGCGCCCAGTTCGAACTGGCCTCAGGAGCCAGAGTAAATCACGGCCAGAGTGAGGCCATGTTCTTTGGGAATTGGGTTGACTGATCTTTTGTCCTCTTCACCATCAGGTCAGATGACGTGAAGGTGCTGGGGATTGTAGTATAATGTGATACAGGTTGTTGCTTGGTAGATTATGTAAATAGACTGTAAGCATCATTACAGGACGTGATGTCATGGATTATACAGAGGCTCGTGGAGGAGTATTGTAGTGGAAGCCATAGATGCCAGACGTTTGTAAATAAACTCCAGTTACGTTAACCCACCGACTACTATCTTTATTCCGTACGAAGAGTATAGTAACCCAGATATTACAAGGTTATGCTTCGGAGGGGCTGGGGCATACACCAAGGACTGGGAGGAATGTACAGATAAAGTCAAGCGGAGACTGGGATGTGGGAGCAATGCTCCCTCCCCATTACGGGTAAGAACCTGGTCACCAGGTGCAAGGTATTCTTGGTGTTGCTCTACATGGTGCAGGTCTAGCCCATACCCAGCTCCTGCACCACAGCGGTCACCCAAGCTCCTGGAAATCAAAAATGGACCTGTCCACAGGGATGCCATGTAGAAATCTCCAGATAAATCGCTAGAATAGACCCAACATTGCCCTGAAACCTGATGGTCACCTTTGAATGCTGCTGTATCAAGCTGTGTGTGGACCCCCCATACTCAAACACTAAGGGTGGAGTTTTATCCTGGCGGCGGGGGTCCTATCGTCTGGAGAAACCAATGCCTAGATCCTCGCATCGAAGCTTCTATGGAAGGTCCGCCGAGTTTAGTGCAAAGCAGGCACTTAAGTGGACAGCGGCGGGCCTTCCACGGGTTTTGGACCCAAGCACTGGAATTCCCGCCCTTGCAGAACAGCTGGGCAATCAGAGGCCGGCAGCTGCAGTGCCAGCACGGAGGCAATGGCTGCTGCTGTATCTGCACCTACCGAAGGCCAAGGAGCATTTCTGGAACCAGACCTCAGGTAGGTCAGAGTGGGAGGGGTCTCACGGAGCGGGATTTGGGGGGGGGGAGGGGGAGCAAGGGCAAGGGGGGAACGGTCCTCAACCTTTTAATGAGTGACCCTCACCACGGAGCCAGGAAGCATACTGCACAGTTTTCCATGCCGTGATTTCCATGCGCAACAGGGCCGCCCACTGCACGGCTAATTGTGGCAGCAGCAGGAAAAGGCCCTTAATTGCAGGTTAATTTCCCCATTAAGGGCGTCAATTGGTGGTGGGGTGGGAAGGCCATTCACAGGACTTCCCGCCCCGGACTAAATTCTGGCTAAGGTAGGAGGAGCCCCCCTCCCCTCCTCCCGCCACCATCCCACCCAATTTTATGCTCTCCCTGCCTCCAAACCCGCCATGGGGAGAGCACAAAATTCCCCCCCAAGTGTCAATACATGCTGAGGTCGCTGTTGCGAAGTATAGGTCTGGCCACATTGTCACGAAATGCTCCATTCAGTTGAACAGTATCATACCACTTGTCCCTCATGGAAAAGTTTGTGCAAAAAAACACCTTTGACTACAAGTCCATCAGTCAGTGGTCAGCAAATAACGTCCTCGAGGCCCTTCGGGCAAAGCAGATGGTGGGTCCTTTTGGATGGTTCCATGAGCAGACTGTCAAAGTCATTTTGAAGAATGACTCGCCATAAGAACTTGCAGAAAGACGTAGCTTGGCTGGCAGTGAGAAGGACCCTCCCTGTCAGATCCTTCATGCATAGCCGGAGTCTCGGCACCACTGCATGATGTCCTCGTAGTAACTGTGGTGGGGAAGAGACCGCCGTCCACTACCTTCTGGAATGTCCCTTTACAAAGAAGGTCTAGAAAGAGATGCAGTGGTTTTGTTGAGGTTCATCCCGAGTAGCTCCATAACGCAGGACTCTGCGCTCTGCGGGCTGTTCCCATTAATTGTTGCTGGAGGACCACCAACTCAGTGAAAGACGCTCTTTAGTCTTCCTGAAACTGGTTGGTCTTCCAGTGCAAAGAGCTGTCCACGACGGTCTAGGTCTAGGACAGAGTCCCCCTCCCACCATAGTATACCGAGGATCTGGAACCTGGGTAAAACCACTCCAGCTACATGTAGCAGGAAATGTTTAATGTAGTGTAACCTAATTGATTTGTATCACGCATTTGCAACAACCAAACTGTACTGTAATGTATTTTGACAATATTTATGAATAAAGTATAATTCCGGGAAAAAGAAATCTAGGTACTCTGCCCATTTCAAGTCCCACCCCCAACACCGCCCCTCCTTTTTCCTGCCTCAATCTTGCTTGTGGCAAATCAGCCTCCTGTCTTATTAATTCACATTGATCATTTTAGGATAAACTTAACTGGATCATTGGGGTAAGAGGAGCAAGCATGGCTGAGGTTTGCTGTGAAACACCTTGAACTGGACATAGAATTTAGGAGTTCACAGACGCAGGGATCAGTGTTCAGGAGGCTGCCAATGTTGTAAGGCAGGGGTTTGCAACCAGAGGCCCACAGCCCCCTAGGCATCTGCCAGTAGGTTTCATGGGGTCCGCCAAAAAATAACCAGAGAATGTGCAGCATGCGGACCTTGCGTAATCCACCTGTGCTCCTTTCCTTCTCTCATGAAGTCTTAAACATGTGCTTGAAAGCCACGATAATTTGATTCATCCAATGGCCAGCACTGAGCTCTGAAGCTCACAGTGGCTCAATGAGGTTTACAGCTGAAACATCCCACTATACTCGTCACCTGACCTGGAACCCATTCCCTTCATCCGAAACTCAATCTGGAACCCATTCCCCTCACCCAAAACTCAATCTGGAACCCATTCCCCTCACCCGAAACTCAATCTGGAACCCATTCCCCTCACCTGAAACTCAATCTGGAACCCATTCCCCTCACCCAAAACTCAATCTGGAACCCATTCCCCTCACCCAAAACTCAATCTGGAACCCATTGCCTTCACCCGAAACTCAATCTGGAACCCATTCCCCTCACCCGAAACTCAAACTGGAACCCATTCCCCTCACCTGAAACTCAATCTGGAACCCATTCCCCTCACCCGAAACTCAATCTGGAACCCATTCCCCTCACCCAAAACTCAATTTGGAACCCATTCCCCTCACCCAAAACTCAATCTGGAACCCATCCCCCTCACCCAAAACTCAATTTGGAACCCATTCCCCTCACCCAAAACTCAATCTGGAACCCATTCCCCTCACCCAAAACTCAATTTGGAACCCATTCCCCTCACCCGAAACTCAATCTGGAACCCATTCCCCTCACCCAAAACTCAATTTGGAACCCATTCCCCTCACCCAAAACTCAATCTGGAACCCATTCCCCTCACCCAAAACTCAATCTGGAACCCATCCCCCTCACCCAAAACTCAATCTGGAACCCATCCCCCTCACCCAAAACCCCAGCAATAGTAACAGGTATTCACATTAAGAAAGTCAAACAAAAATAACAATAAATCCATTGTTTTCATTGTATAACAAGTTATTATTATACAGAAAAAACTAGTAGTGTTGTGTTACAGGAGGTCTGTGGAATTTTTAGAGCATGAGTGCGGGGCCTCAGAAGCGAAAAGATTGAGAGCCCTGTTGTAAGGTCGAGTCAGTGCTGCGTAGCATATGGTGCATTTCCACACACTCTGGCTGTGCACAACGTTGGTCAGGCACAGAAAAACTGAAGAGCCAAATGGAACAGCTAGTAATACTGTCCCATCTGCTCTCTTCAGCAGTCCTCCAGAACAGTGCCACTCACTTGAGCACTGAGCGTGACAGTGCCAGCCAGCAGCAGTCCTGATGAGGTAGGCTTGTTCATTGTTAATTTATCTTATAATTAGCAAATCTGAAATTATTAATGTAACTGATCTTTGATTCATCCAGACTAATATTTGGAAGCATGACCAGTGTGCTTATGATCGCATGGCCTCAATAGACAAGGTGGGATTTTTAACTTATCATTCTTTCTATTTATCTTCAGCCAGTGGGTTTTGTTTACTCATTTTAATTTTTCCAGGTTTTGAAACAGAGTCCGTCATTTTAATTTGTATAGGGAATTAGATAGTTGCTTGAAAGGGAGGATTGCTAAAAGATGTATGGGCTACAATTTGGTCTGCCCTGGTTTTTGAGCACGGGGGTCGCAATTCGTGACCTGCCCATGCCCACTGAAATTGAGGTGGGTCAAAAACGATTTTCCTTCACCCATCCCTTTTGACTGATGGTAGCGTTGGACTGAACAGCTTCCGTGCTGTTCCTTTGCTCTTCAAGCTACCTCTGTGCACAGCAGGAGGGTCCAGCAGTATTGTGTGGCGATCACATGATCCAGGCAGCCTGCCCTTCTTAAAGGGTCACCATCTATTAAAGGGAGGCCGCACACCCGAAATTATGGCTATGAAAAAAATCATTTTGCAAGATTGGAAGGATGTCATAGCAGGCAAGGGAGAGAGCGCCCCGGTTTAGTGATGCTGCTGGGAGCTCTAGTCACCGAGGTGGAATCCAGGAGAGAATCAGTGCTTCTCTGGCTCAGAAAGAAGCCTTCCAGACCTACCCTGAAGAGGGAATGGGAGCATGTCATAGGAGGTGAATGTCCGGAGTCTGGCGTCACGAACGTGGAAGCAATGTCAAAAAAAATTGACCTCACAAGGGTGGTAAAGATCCTTACAGTCCATCTCAGGCCATCACAGCAACACCCTCTCACATTTCCCATAATAGAGAGAGAGGCAGATGACTAGAGGGCGGGTTTTCATGACTCCAGCCCCTGAGCCCTTTGGAGGAGATGGTCCTACTCATCACGGGGCTGGAGGCAATGCAGCCCATGGCATCTGGGCACAGCCCCTTTTTCAACTCCGTCCTCACCTTCATCCTGAGATGTGGCATCAAATGAAAGCTAAAGATAGTGTGACCATGGAACTTCTGCGATCCTCCCCACTCACTTCCTGTGCCCCAGCCCTCCCATTCTGCCTGTACACTGTCAGATACAGAAGAGCTGCCATTTGGACAGCCTCAGCACAGGCGGGAGGAAGAGGAAGAGAAACCCCACCAAAGTGATAAGATGCACCATCACTTGATCTCACACTCGCAGCCACCAGCTTAGGTACTGCACTGCGCGTAGTTTAGTGGGCAGTACAGAGTCGGGATCTGAATTTGGTGAGTCACCGAGCATGAGGGGGCTGCAGTCAGGACAGGAGAAATGATAACACACCTGCCAGCTCTCCGCAGGCAAAGTCGCAGATGAGTTCTGCTGTGGACGACTCAGATGAGGACCTCAATATGGAAGCATACAGGAAAGTGCTGAATGGATATGCATACTGAGATGCTGAGTGCATTGGCTAGCCTGCCAGACAGCTTCCTGTCAAGGTGCATGGAGGAGTCCAGCTCCAAATCGGCAGAGGGCATCATGCAGAGTTTTCAGCCAATCCTTTCCAGCATGGAAGTGGTGGCCAATGCTATGAGAACACTGGCAGACTGACCCATGACAGATTTCCTTTTGCCTTGCACCACCATCCCTTTTGTCAATAATCTCTCCTGTCTTCCACCCGATCACAAACATTCCCTTTTGCTCTTTTCCTCCCTTTCTCTGCCTCTGTACTTGCTTAAAACTTGTTGCACCTCTAACTTGTTCCAGTTCTGATGAAAGGTCATCGCCCTGAAACATTAACTCTGTTTCTGTCTCCACAGATGCTGCCTGACCTGCTGAGTATTTCCAGCACTTTCTGTTTTACTAAGTTTTGATCCCTTTGTTTTATTGTTAGGTAACAGAATGCCCTTGAACAAAGTGCTGGAAATACTCAGCAGGTCTGGCAGCATCTGTGCAGAGCATAACTCCTTCAAAATTGGCATTCTTGGAAGACAAGTGGCAGTGAATTAAACATTAATACAAAAGTATTTCCAGCATTTTCTCCCAGTTCAGCATCACAGTATTTTGTAACTGAATGCCCTACAACTGTTTCTGTGTAACAGCAACATCCTCTGGCAAAAGGAAGAATTGCAGATATTGCCTTTACGATCACCGTCAACTATCAACTTCAAAGCTACCAAAGGTTGAGTTGGTAATTTTGAAATTATATAAAAATATGTTGAGGCAAAGATTTTTTTTCAACCAGCCTGTTTAAATGTAAGAACTTTAACTTACTATTACTTTCCAGTTTTTAGAGAGCCTGACAGGTTCAAAGATAATATATAAGTGGATAAATTTCCAATTATACATTGGCAATTCAATCGATTGTTTTATGTTTAATTTAAATCACCTGAAGGGCGTCTTATTTTAAGGTGTCATTAAAGTAAATGTAATGGAGAGCAACACACAGGCAATGAGGTAGTCACCTAAGCGTTAGGTTGGCTCAGTTAATAACACTTTCATCTCTGAGTCAGAAGGTTGTGTGTTCTTTTCACCAAGGAGTCATAGAATCATACAATCTTACAACACAGATGACCATTTGGCCCATAATGCCTATGCTGGCACTTCAAAGAAATATCCAATTAGTCCCACCACTTTGTCCTGATCTTTCCCCATAGCCCTGCAAATTTCTCTCCTTCAAGTATTTATCCCAGTTGCCCCATTGTCCTCACTTTTATCAACTCATACCTACATCAATTTGTGGTGCAGACGATTTTTGAGCTGAAGGGTTTGAGAAAAAGTCTAACTAATGGGACACATTGTTGGTTCAAAGTCCCACTCCAGGAGCTGGATTTTGTTTTCCCGCTGACAGAAGCACCGTGGTTAGCACCGCAGCCTCACAGCTCCAGCGACCCGGGTTCAGTTCTGGGTACTGCCTGTGCGGAGTTTGCAAGTTCTCCCTGTGATCGCGTGGGTTTCCGCCAGGTGCTCCAGTTTCCTCCCACAGCCAAAGACTTGCAGGTTGATAGGTAAATTGGCCATTGTAAATTGCCCCCAGTGTAGGTAGGTGGTAGGAGAATGGTGGGGATGTGGTAGGAATATGGGATTAATGTAGGATTAGTATAAATGGGTGGTTGTTGGTCAGCACAGACTCGGTGGGCCAAAGGGCCTGTTTCAGTGCTGTATCTCTAAATAAATAAAAAATAAATAAAAAAGAAGTGGCGGCCGGCACCCGCACGCTCCATGCCACAACACCACAGTGATCGTGAGCCTGGTGGCTCATTAGAATATGCAGGGCTGCTGCCCCGCCAGTCATGTGGCCAGGGCAGCCTCGGCGATGCCGTGAATGGCCTCAACTGTTTCTGCACAGGCACTTGCGCCGTTTATAAAGGGCTGCCAGCCCTGTGTAGAGAATGCAGAGTTGGCCCTGTCCCCACCCCACCCCCACCCCACTACACTGAAAAACAATGTTTGCCCCTTCCCCGCTCCACTGCACGAAAATTACAGAGTCGACCCCTTCTTCCCGCAACAGCACTAAGTGCAGAGGTCACCCCTTCCCCCATCCCCCACCCACCCCCCCAACACAAAGTTCAGAGTTCGTCCCGCCTCCCCCCACCACACTAAAAATGCAGAGTTCATCCCATCCTCACCACCCCGCAGCCCCCACCCCCACTACTCTAAAGATGCAGGGTTCCCCCCCCTTCCCCATCTCGGTGGCACCAGCTTTCCCTGGACAGGAAGTGAAGGCGTGTGAGCACCGCCCATCGTGCTGAAGATCCGGAACCGGAGGTAAGATTGTGAGGAATTCAGTTTAAATAAATGCAGAGAGTTAATTTAAATATTTAAAGTCAGTTCCCATCACAGAGCGGCGGAGGGCCCGCCACAGAGTCTCCCCACTGCCGAGAAGATCAGACCCAGCAATCCTGGCGTCGGGTTCCATGGTGGCCACTGCCTCTCTGATTTTTCGGCCTCTCCCCGCCACGGAGCCTGACATCGGGAGCTGAACAAATCCAGGTCTTTGTACACAATCTAGGCTGACATTACCGGGCCGTACTTCACCCAGAAATCAAAAGGCTGATGTCCAGCTCACCACCACCACCAAGTCACACGCTTGCTGTACTTCAGTTTATTGGCCGAGAATTTGCTGGAGTGGGGCATCTCACCATGTGCCTTGTTGATCAGGTTGTGACTTACTGCTCACATAACAAAGAGAAGAGTTTCAGACAAATGCATTTGGCAATTTTATGCTGTTACCACAAAAACCAGGCAATGGTGGAAATATACAGCTGCTCAGACATGAGTATTAGACAAGGTTTCCTCAAGATGCTCTAGCAGTGAAAACCATAAGAAAACCTGAAGTTTCTAAATTTTTGCTCAGGATCAATTTGGTTTCCCATTTCCAATTTGTCATGTCGTTGGGTTATACCACAGACTCAAGCCCCCAAATTTCTATTACGATCAGGTGAGGAGGGGTCACAAGACTCCCCGCTTGTCTTTCCTCCTGTTTGACCGCAACAGGTTTTATTCTTTCTTTAACAGTGGATGTGTTTACCACTTCAGTGAGTGTTTTACCTTTTACCTTTGCTGCGATCACAAAAAAAAAACAATTGGACAGGTTTTCTTGAGTTTAAACAAGAAAGAGGTGAGTTTATTGTACTTAACCAACAACCCGATCTAAATAAAATTAACATGACAATACATTTTCACTCACACAAGAATCAAACACACCAATAGATCACAGGAAGGAGAAGAATAGTAGTTGGAATAGAGTTTGGATCAATAAAAAAGTAATATATAGTCTGTGGTGTCTGGTGACTTTAGTGGTCTTCTGGTTGAATTTGTGGTCCTGAAGTTGTGGGTTGGATAGTTATTATTGGAGACAGTTGAGCAGAGCGTTTCCTTCCTGGGGTCTTTGTCTTGGATCTTGCAGCTGGCAGCCAGGCTTCACATGCCCTGCACAAGATCTTCTGGAGAGAGAGAGAGAGAGAGACACCCGTTCTGGTTTCTGCACAGATAGAGTAGCTGGCTTGTCTGACATCTCCAAGGGAAGCTCCCAGCTTTCACAGAGATGGACAGACAGTCACATGACTGTCTCAGTGTATTCTTTGGTGCCTTCTAATGAGATTCAAGTTTAGGAATCTCAATCTCTCTCAGGCTTCATGGTGTCAATGTTCACCCTTGGAGGGGTTCACCCTTTCAATGTTAATGCCCCAGGGTGGCTTTGAATGTCTTGCTAATGAAAACAATCTCAGGTAGTTCAATCAATAAGGCAAGCCATTGTTTTGGGTAACAGCTAATCAGACATGTGTCTCCACTTTGATGCCTTGGAATGTGAAAGGTTTACAAATGCAAATGGTGGCAGCCATTTTTAGCTGTGGCAAAGTCTTTGTCAAAGTTGACTGTAATATTCTAGCTTTCCTTTTTTTAAGTTTAATGTAGGTTTCCAATTGATGAATTAAAAATCCTCATTCAGCATATCACGTCTTCATGACAAGTTACTACTTAATCCAATAGGGAATTCAAGAAAAACTTCTTTAACTAGAGAGTGGTGAGAATGTGGAACTTACTGCCATAAGGAGTTAAGGAGGAGGAGGAGTGTGAAGCATTGGATGGGAAAAAATATTGAGGGAGGAAATAATAAGGAGTTTAGCATCCTTGAAAATAGATAAATCACCAGGCCCATATGAAATGTATCTCAGGCTGCAAAGAGAAGCAAGGGACGAAATAATGGAAGCTCTGACCATCATTTTCCCCTCCTCTCTGGCTACAGGCAGGGTGCCAGAGGACAGGAGGATAGCTAATGATGTATTGTTGTTTAAAAGGGAGAAAGGGATATACTGAGTAATTACAGGCCAGTCAGACTAATCTTGGAAAACAATTCTGAATGACGGTATAAATCATCATTTAGAGAGGCACAGATTAATCAAAGACAGTCAGCATGTATTTGTTAAGGGAAGGTCGTGTCTGCCTAACTTGATCGGATTTTTTGAAGAGGTAACAAGGAGGGTTGGTGAGGGTAGCACATTTGATGTAGTGTACATGGATTTTAACAGGGATTTTCTCAAGGTCCCACATTGCAGACTGATCAGTAAATTAAAAGCCCACGGGATCCAAGGGAAAGTGACAAGTTGGATCCAAAATTGACTCAGTGGCAGGAAACAAAAGGTTATGATTGATGGGTGTTTTTGTGACTGTAAGACTGTTTCCAGTGGGGTTCCACAGGCCTCAGTACTGGACCCCTTGCTGTGCCATGATCTAATGGAATGGCAGTGCAGTTTCGAGGGGCCGAATGGTCTACTCCTGCTCCTAATTCTTGTGTTCTTGTGTTCTTGCTGTTCGTGGTATATATCAATAACTTAGAATTAATTGTAGAGGGTATGATTAAGAAGTTTGCAGATGATACAAAAATTAGCCATGTCATTAATAGTGAGGAAGAAAGCTGTAGACTGCAGGAAGATATCTATGGATTTGTCAGGTGGGCAGAAAAGTCTGCAGAAGTGTGAGGTAAGGCATTTGGGGAGGACAAAGAAGACAAGGGAATACACAATAAATCGTAGGATTCTGAAATGTGTGGAGGAACAGAGGGACCTTGGAGTGTATGTCCACAGGTCCCCAGTAGATAAGGTGGTTGAGAAGGCATACAAGATACTTTTCTTTACTGTCCGATGCCTAGAGCACAAGAGCAGGGAGGTTATGCTAGAACTGTATGAAACATTAGTTAGACCGCAGCTAGAGTACTGTGTACAGTTCTGCATAACAGGAAAGATGTGATCCACTAGAGCGGGTTCAGAGGATATTTACAAGGATGTTGCCAAGAATAGAGAATATTAGCAAAAGGAAAGATTAGATAGGCTGGGGCTGTTTTCTTTGGAACAGAGGAGGTTGAAGGTAGATGTAATTGGGGTGCATAAAATTATGAGGGACCAAGATAGAGGGGACAGGAAGGACATATTTCAATTAGCAGAGAGGTCAATAACCAGGGGGCATTGATTTAAAGTAATTGGTGGAAGGGTTGGAGGGGAGTAGAGGAGTATGTTTCTAAAGTGTGGTGAGGGGCTGCATCTCACTGCCTGAAAGAGTGGTAGAGGCAGAAACTCTCATTGCATTTAAAAAAACACTTGGAGATGCTATAACCTACAGAGCTACAGACCAAGAGCTGGAAGGTAGGATTAGGCTGGATAGCTGGTTTTCAACCGACACAGAGACTCTTTCTATATTTCTGTGTTTCTATGTTGAAGTAAATAGCATGGATGCATTTAAGGTGAAGCTAGATAAACATGCAGGAGAAAGAAATGAAGGTTATGTTGGTGGGGTGAAATGAAGAAGGGTGGGAGGAATCTCTTGTGGAGCATAAACATTGGCATGGACCTGTTGGGCAGAATGGCCTGTTTTTGTGCTGTAAATAGTGTGTAACATTATGTAAGACTTCGTAATGTTAAGTATTTAGACTCTGTGAAGATATGTGTCAGCTGTACAGTTCTCTTAAAACAGCAATTTTTTTTTTAGAAATGTATTAACTTTCAAGCTATTACATAGCATTGTATAGAAATGAACTCCAGTGCATTGGTTACTTTTTTAATGGCCATATTGACCTGTGCCACTACTTGGGGGGGCATGACTTAGCACCATCTTCCAGCCTAAATATAGAATAGCATGTTTGGTATCGGTTAATGACAGATGGGATATAGTGCAAGTTAATTTTCCGATTGCTCCATTGTACAACTTACATTTACACCAAGCAGTTACAATAAGCATATAAATCAAAGTAAAATACGTGCAGACAACCATCACAGATGTTGCTGCAAAGAAGCTGTGCAACTATTTGGTCTGTTACAATATAAGATACCAACAAGGACATGGGTAGAAAGGAATAGCCTGCATTTATATAGTGCCTTTCACATCCTCAGGATGTGCCAAAGTGCTTTGCAACCAATGGGTTACATTTGAAGTTGCAGTCACTGTTGTCCTGTAGCTAAACATGACAGGCAATATGAGCACAGCAAGGTGCCACAAACAGCAAATGAATGTAAATCCAGATGATCTATTCTTTGTGCTAGTTATTTAGGGAGGAATGGGAGTTAAAACATGAGGAGAACTCCCCATTCTTTTTTAAACAGTAGCATGGGATTTTTTTTTTTAATCCAATGACTCAGGCAGATGGGGTCTTAGTTTAAAGGCTCCCCCAGAAGTCAGACCTCCAACATCCTTTGAAAGAGAAGGTGGAAGACTGTGAAGTGGACTTGTACAACTTCACAGCCCCAAAAGAGAACAACTTGCATTTGTATAGCATCTTTATTGTAAAACGTTCCAAGGTGCTTCACCTGCATTATCAAACAAAATTTAAAATCAAACCATAAAAGGAGGTATTAGGACAGCTGAGCAAGCTTGGTCTAAGAGTTGATTTTAAGGAGTATCTTAAAGGACAGAGGGATAAAGAGGTGGACAGCATTAGAGAGGGAATTCCAGAGACTAGGTCATAGGCATCTGAAGACATGGCTGATAAAGTTGAGCAATTAAAATCGGGGATGCATAAGAGGCCAGATCTCGGGATCGGGGTGGGGCGTTGGGCTCGAGGAGGTTACAGAGATAGGGAGTGGCAAGGCCATGTAGAGATTTGAAAACATTGATGAATGCGACAAATTTCACCCTAACTTTTTTTTAATAGTGATGTAACTGTTCTCAGCAATGATCTATTTTGTAGATTATTAGGTTGGAAGATGAGAATATAACAAATTAGCTCCAGCATTCCAAGCTTTCACAGTGCAAATTGAAGTTAATACCTCCCCCCCCCCACCCCTTCACAATAATCATTATTATCATCACAGGTATCATGTAATCTTACTAAGTGCGTAACTGAACTCTAACCCCAATTCATATGCTTCTTAGGAGTACACATTGAAAAGGCACTAGTATCAAGAATAGTGCAGTGTAAAAATATTAGATGGATAAAGTATTAACAGATATATATTTACAATGCTGAGCATGAACCGGAGCTCCATACACCCTTATAATCACACATTGAACCGACACAGGCTATCACAGGGATTAACAGAAGTGCTGAGCTTTTGAAAAGGTTACAGATAATTGATATACAGGTATGTCCTGTGGAGAAGAAAAGAGATTTAGGGTTCAAGTACAGAAACCACTAAAAGCTACTGGACAGGTGCAAAAAATAATTATATAGGCTAAGGGCCTTTATTGCAAGGCGACCTGAAATATAAAGAGGTGGATGTTATCATACAGTTATAGAAAGCTCTGGCTAGACCCCATTTAGAGTACTGCACAGTTCTGGGCACCACATCTCAGGCCATATATTTTGATCTTCTGGGTGCAGAAAAGATTGGGCTAAAAGGATTAAATGATGAGGACAGGTTGCATAGACTGGGCATGTGCTCCCCTGAGTATAGAAAATTAAGGGATGATCTAATTGAGATGGTTAAAGTAGTTGATAGGGTAGATAGAGTAAAACTATTTGCTGTGGCAGGGGGAGTCCAGTACAAGAGGCCATAACCTTAAAATTAAAGCCAGGCCGTTCAGGG
Source organism: Heterodontus francisci (assembly GCF_036365525.1). NCBI lineage: Eukaryota > Metazoa > Chordata > Chondrichthyes > Heterodontiformes > Heterodontidae > Heterodontus > Heterodontus francisci. The sequence goes on from NC_090385.1 coordinate 11,793,966, forward strand.
GTGATGCCAGGATGCACTTCTTCAAACAAAGGGTTGTGGAAATCTGGAACTTTCTCCCCAAAAAGGTGTTGATACTGGGTCAACTGAAAATATCAAAAGAAAGAAAAAAAGAACTTGCATTTATATGGTACCTTTCATGACCTCTGGATATCTCAAAATGCTTTACAGCCAAAACTGAGACTGTTAGATGTTTGCTAGGCAGGGGTATTATTAAGGGTATTAAGGGCTACTGTATCAAGGCAGGGAGATGGAATTGAGGTACAGATCAGCTATGATCTCATTGAATAGTGTAACAGGCTCAAGGGGCTGAATGGCCTCGACCTGTTCCTATGTTCCTGCTGCAGCAGATTACAAAATCTGTTTTTACCCAGCAATAAACAGTTGAGAGTGAGGTCAAAATGTTGAGGTGTCAGCCATGGCTCAGTTGGTACCACTTGTGTCTCTGAGTCAGAAGATTTGTGGATTTAAATCCCACTCCAGTGACTTGAACACACAAATCAAGACTGACACTCTAGAGCAGTACTGAGGGAGTGCTGCACTGTTGGAGGTGCTGTCTTTCAGATGAGATGTTAAACTGAGATCCTGTCTGTCCTTTCAGGAGGCTGGAAAAGATTCCATGGCACTATTTCAAAGAAGAATAGGCAGAGTTTGCCTTGGTGTCCTGGACTATGTATATATATTTTTTCGACCAGTATTGCTAAATGGTCATCAAACTGCTGTTTGTGGGAGCTTGCTGTGTGCAAATTGGCTGCTGTGTTTCCTACATAAAAAGAGAGACTACACTTCAAATAGTACTTAAATGGCTGTGAAGCACTTTGGGACATCCTGAGATTATGAAAGACACTATAAAACTGCAAGTCTTTCTTTCAAAAGATTAAATTGTGGTGCCAGGTAAGAATGCAATATTAACTTTACATCTTACTGTAATGTTACTTTCTTCAGTGACTCTCATGGCACGGGTCTTTAAGCTCGCCAATCATTCAATAGTTTTGCAGAACTGGAGATGATGAGAACTGAACATTTGTGGAACTGTCTCATGAAACAGTGGGAATAATACTGAAGTATAAAGTGAAAAAATGTATTGTGCAGTGTATAAAGCATTGGATTTATGCCACTATTAACATCAACATTTGCACATTTTTCTGTATTAATGGGGCTACATCAATGCACGTTGTTGCTGGTGTTGTTGGTTGATGTTGATGATTTTGGTGTCAATCATGATGTTGACAATATTGACCACAACAACCCGATGACACCTTCTCAGAACAATAACAGCAACAACAACATATATTTATATAGCGCCTTTAACGTAATAAAATATCCTAAGGCATTTCACAGGAGCATTATAAAACAAAGTATTACACCCAGTCACAAAAAGAGATTTTAGGTCAGATGACCAAAAGCTTGGTCAAAGAGTTAGGTTTTAAGAAGAGCCTCAAATGAGGGAAGCGAAGTACAAAGGCAGAGAGGTAAAGGGAGGATATTCCAGAGCTTGGGGCCTAGGCAAGTGAAGGCGTGGGCAACAATGATGGAGCAATTAAAATCAGGGATGCGCAAGAGGCCAGAAATAGAGGAGCGCAGGTTGTGGGGGTGGAGGAGATTACAGAGATAGGGAGGGGCAAGGCTATGGAGGAATTTGAAAAAAAGAATGAGAATTTTAAAATCAAGACATTGCTTGTCCTGGAGCCAATGTAGGTCAGCGAGCACAGGGGTGATAGGAGAACGGAGCTTGGTGCAGACCTGGACACGGGCAGCAGAGTTTTGGATGACCTCAAGTTTACCGAGAGTAGAATCTGGGAGACCAGCCAGGAGACCATTGGAATAGTCAAGTCTAGAGGTAATGAAGGCATGAATGAGGGTTTCAGCATCAAATGAGCTGTGACGGGGCAAAGTTGAGCGATGTTACGGAGGTGGAAATAGGTGGTCTTAGTCATGGCACGAATATGAGGGCAGAAGCTCATCTCGGGGTCAAACGTGACACCAAAGTTGTGAACAGACTGGCTTAATCTCAGACTGTTGCCAGGGAGAGGGAATGAAGTTTGGAGCAGTGACTGAAAACAATGGTTTCAGTCTTTCCAATGTTTAATTGGAAGACAACTGGGAATGGTTAATAAATGCCAGTCTTGTCAACATCACCCATATCTGATAACAAATACAAAAAACAGTTTGAGGCGCAAGATTTATGACCAATATGAATGATACAATACACAAACCCATTCAAAATAATGGAGTTGTATTTATTTTCAGGAGTGAGATTCATTAGAATAGGCTAATGTTTTACCAAGAAGGGGTTGGTTAACTCAGTTGGCTAGAATGTGGTGCAGAATAATGCCAACAGTGCAAATTCAATCCCAGTACCAACTGAGGTAATTCTTGGGGCCTGCCTCCTTGCCTTGCCCCATAAGTGATATGATGGCATAAGCCATGATTAGCAACCCTTGGCAGAGAGAGAGAGAATTCAAACCAAAATGATGGTGTTTCACTCCAAACAAATGTGATTTGATTTTCTGATTGGCAAACTTTGAGTAGGAACAGTGAACTTCCTCTTACACAAGCACAATGGACTGAATGGCCTCTTTCTGTGCTGCATTATTCTATGATTCTTTGCTAACTCAGTGCGAGCAGCATCACAGAGATCCAGCAGAAAACATATATAGTTGTCGCGACAAGAGAAGAGATTTAAAGGTGCACAATAAAAGTGACAATTACTGGACTGCACAGAACAAGCCGTACCCCTCCCAAATCACAACAAAGTGATTTGATACCAATAGACATTGGCCTGTACAAATGGGAAGGCCTGAGGGAACACTGGAATTTATTGTACATCAAATTGGTTAGAAATGTGGAACTGACCGGATGAGTTACCAGGGAGGCTTAAAGTCAGAAGACTGGACAGAGATAGTGATCTTTTTGTTTGTTGCTTATGTTTCTGGCTAATGACACCTGGAGACCGCAGGGTTATACACAATAAATCAGACGGTCACTCCAAGTAAGGTTTTCCAGCTTCTGACATTGGTTTGTGAAGCTGATGCACAAATTTATTTTTAAGCTGCGGAGGAGAGGATGTGGTCATCCTCAAACGCACCAACCTGCATTTGTAAATTTCATTGTAATAAATTGTCACACGGCACTTCACATAGGCGAGAAGATATAGAACCATACAGAAGTAGTAGAATTAGTTGACAGTATATGGCTGTCATCTAACCCTCCTCAAAAAAACACTCGCAACCCTTATGTCCTTTCAAACTACTGTCCCACATCTAAACTTCTCTCTCTCTCCAAGATTTTTGAACATGTTGTTGCCACACAGCTGCATGTTCACCTCTCCCAAACTTCCCTTCTCAAATCCCTTCGACCCCATTTCTACCTTGTATGCAGCAGAGACTGAATTGCCCAAGTCACTAAGATCCTCTGTGACTGCAGCCATGGTGTTTTACCTGTCGGTGTTCAGGGATGCTCGAGAGGCCACAATTGGTGGAGCACAGCAATCTGGGGGGGGGGGGCTGGAGGATATTACAGAGATAGGGAGGGGCGAGGCCATGGAGTGATTTCAAATGAAGAGTGAGAGTTTTAAATTCGAGGCGTTGCTCGACCAGGAGCCAATGTAGGTCAGCAAGCACAGGGATGATAGGTAAACGGGACTTGGTGTGAGTAAGGACGTGGGCAGCAGATTTTTGGATGACCTCAAGTTTATGGAGGGTAGAATGAGGGAGACCAGCCTGGAGTGTGTTGTAACAGTCAAGTGTAGAGGCAACAAAGGCATGAATGAGGGTTTCAGCAGCAATTGAGCTGAAACAGGGGTGAAGTCAGGTGATGTTACAGAGGTGGAAATAGGTGGTCTTAGTGATGGTGTAGATGTGTGGTAGGAAGCTCATTTTGGGGTCAAATATATCACCAAGGTTGCAAACAGCCTGGTTCAGTCTCAGACCATTGCCAGGGATAGGAATGGATTGGGTGGCAAGGGAACAGAGTTTGTGATTGGGACCAAAGACAATGGCTTCAGTCTTCCCAATACTTAATTAAAAGAAATTTCTGCTCATCCAGTACCAGCATTTTGAGTATCCCCAATTTTAATCACTTCTCCATTGATTACCATGGATTCAGCTGCCTAGGTCCCAAGTTCAGGAATTTCCTCCATATGTCTTTCCGCCACTCTACCGCTCCTCCCTCCTTTCAGCCCTCCTTAAAATCTACCTCTTTGACCAAGTTTTTAGTCATCTGCCCTAATATCTCCTCATATGGTTTGGTATCAAATTTTGCTCTATAACACTCCTGTAAAGTATGTTGGGACGTTTCATTATGTTAAAAGTGCTGTATAAATGCAAGCTGTTGTTGAATTAAAAAAAGGAAAGACTTGCAGTGTCAGTACTGAGAGAATGCTACACTGTTGGAAGCACTGTCATTTAGATGTTAAACTAAAGCCCTCTGCCCTCTTAGGTGGACATCAACAATCCAATGACACTATTCTGAAGAAGAGCAGGGGAGTTATCCATGGTCTCCTGGTTGATATTTATCTCTCAATCAACAACATCAAAACAAATTATTTGGTCATTACCACATTTCTGTTTGCAGGAGCTTGCTGTGTGCAAACTGGCTGCTGTGTTTCTTCTGTTACAACAGTGACTATACTTCAAAAGTACTTTATTGGCTGTAAGATGCTTTGGGTCATCCTGAAGTCGTGAAAGGTGCAAGTCTTTCTTTCTTTTAATTCAACAGCAACAACTGATGTGAGGAACCCATACAATAGAGCATGATTTTCGCTCAACATGTAGCCTGGAAATTACTGTTGGCTCTGTTGACACACAAATGATCAATGTGTTCATAAGACATTCATATTTTCTACCTTAACGGTGATGCTAGCACTCGTCTGCTAATTTTGTCATGGGTAATATCTCATCTCATATCTTACTTGTGTTGTCACTTCAAAACTCACTGAAACCTTTAGTTACCGCTGTGGTGCAATGCTGCTGCAGTTTTTTTTGAGCAGCACAAATGTTAATATTGTTGCAGGTGATATATGTTCTTCTGTTTTACTGTGTATGTAATTACATTATTACCTGGTTATAATGAAATTGTTTCATTGTCATTCCTAGCAGTTCTGGGTAGCATTTTATAGGTCAATGAGAAATGGCTCCAGTAAACAATTCTGATGGCTTTGTTTTATTATTTTGGTAATTCTGCAACATCAAACTTTTCTAGGTACAAGCAGAAATGAGGTTTTAATGGTGATGTAAAACATTTTAGACTGGCTGCCCGCGTTTCGCATTGTAACTGGTGTGTTTCAAGCAGGAGAGCATGCAGGGAGCTGTGGGTGCAAAGACAGCAAGTTTATATTCACAAAATTATGTGTGTTGCCGTCCCCAAGCTATGCCACTCTTGTTAAAAAAAATTTCCTTTTTAAAAATGAATCTGCCCCTTATTATAGAAGCATGCACCCATTCTCATGATCAGTTATTAGAGCAAAAAAGCAGGAAAATCTCCCTCTACTCTCTTGAAAACTACTCGAAATGCTGTTATTGTTGTCTTTCACCATTGAAAAGTATACATGCATTTAATTTGCATACAGCACTTGAACCACTCAGAATTGAAGGACTAATGAAACAATTATATTTTTAAAGTACCAGCCGAAACTTGGCATAGCTGATGCCAAAATTGTGCCAATGTAAAAAAATACACATAAAAGTGATTCTATTAACACACACCTCCTCAAGGAAACTTAGTTTCCTCATCCATGACAAGCACTTGTTTTCTCCTCAGCAATTTATAATTTTGTTCATAGCCCAAGTCTGTGCAAGACTTCAATGCTACGTTCATATTCGAAGGAGTTCTTCTAGCATGTCTTACACTTGTGCATAGTGTACAATGAAAAGCTTGTTTGGCAGGGGATCTCTCTCTCTCTTATCCCTCTGACCTCTCTCTAAAAACTTTGTCCACCCTAAATATATTAAGCTATGTCAAGAAAAGGCAGGTCTGGCAGGGGTGGGGCAAGCATTCCAGCTTGCCCAGCCTCAGCAGAATTCTTCATTAGATTTGAGCCAAGTGAGTGCAATGGGATGAGACATGCTAACTGAGGCTGGGATTGTGGCCTATGAAATCTCAGGACCTGTACGTAATAGAAGCATAGGAACATAGGAACAGGAGAGGGCCTTTCAGCCCCTCAAGCCTGTCCCGTCATTCAATTCGATTCTGGCTGATCTATATCTAAACTCCATCCCTTAATACCCTTGCTATTTTTAATTGGCCGTCCACTTCCCCCAGCCTCAACAGCTTTTTGAGGGAGACTGTTCCAGATTTCCACTACCTTTTGTGTGACAAAGTGTTTCTCGACATTACCTCTGAATGGTCTTGCTCTGACTTTAAGCTCATGCTCCCCCCGTCTCCCACCCATCCTTGTTCTGGATTATCCCACCAGTGGAAATAGTTTCTCTCTTTCTACCCTATCATCGTCAGCACCTCAATTAGATCATCCCTTAATCTTCTATATTCAAGGGAATACAAACTTAGTTTATGCAACATGGCCTCATAATTTAACCCTGATAGTCCCTATATCACTTTGCTGAATCTACACTGCACACACCCCAAGTCCAATATATCCTTCTTCAAGTGCAGGGTCGAGAACTGAATGCAGTCCTCCAAAAAAACTGACATGATAGGACACTTCCTGAAATAGAATCACATGAAATTGCATGAATATTTTAAAATACAATTAAAACCACCTGAACTTCAGTATCACAGCATAAAAATACCCCACAAAGTGACACAGACACTCCTCCCAATGACTTTAATCAGATAATTAAGAAGTAGACTTCTTTAACAACTGAACAAATGGCAAATGACTGATATGCAGCAGACAGTGTGGACTCTTCAACAATCCAGCAATTAAAAGGGTATGTGGTGAGGTGTGGGACCACCTTAAAAAGCTGTTGTGAAGGTCACCGGAGGAAGTGATGTCACATCACACATGACCAGGGAGTTGTGGGTGTAGCCCAAAAAAGTGAGATGTGCTTAGAGGTGGCTCCTGCAGTATGTTCTAGTTTTCTCTTCGTTTTTTTTTCTTTGGCCTCCTTGACTAGAGGTGGTCAGTGGTTTGTGGAGTAGCTATGAAGGCCAATTCTAGAGTGACAGACTCTTCCACAGTCGCTGCAGATAAAATTGGTTGTCAGGGCTATTACACAGTTTGCTCTCTCATTGCACTCCTGTCTTTTTTCCTGCCAACTGCTAAGTCTCTTTGACTCGCCATTCTTTAGCCCCGCCTTTATGGCTGTCCGCCAGCTCTGGCAATCACTGGCTACTGACTCCCACGATCTGTGGTCAATGTCACAGGATTTCATGTCGCGTTTGCAGACGTCTTTAAAGCGGAGACATGGACGGCCGGTGGGTCTGATACCAGTGACGAGCTCCTTGGGGATCCTGCCATCTTCCATGCGGTCACATGGCCAAGCCATCCCAAGCACCGCTGGCTCAGTCGGGTGTATATGCTGGGGATGTTGGCCACCTCGAAGAGTTCTGCGTTGGAGATACGGTCCTGCCAACTGATGCCAAGGATTCTCCGGAGGCAGCGAAGATGAAATGAATTGAGACATCGTTCTTGGCTGGCATACATTGTCCAGGCCTCGTTGCCGGAGAGCAAGGTACTGAGGACACAGGCTTGATACACTTGGACTTTTGTGTTCCGTGTCAGTGTGCCATTTTCCCATACGCTCTTGGCCAGTCTGGACATAGCAGCGGACACCTTTTCCTTGTGCTTGTTGATTTCTGCATCGAGAGACAGGTTACTGGTGATAGTTGAGCCTAGGTAGGTGAACTCTTGAACCACTTCCAGAGCGTGGTCGCCAATATTGATGGATGGAGCATTTCTGACGTCCTGTCCCATGATGTTCATTTTCTTGAGGCTGATGGTTCGACCAAATTCATTGCAGGCAGCCGCAATCCTGTCAATGAGTCTCTGCAGACACTCTTCTGTGTGGGATGTTAATGCAGCATCGTCAGCAAAGAGGAGTTCCCTGATGAGGACTTTCCGTACTTTGGTCTTCGCTCTAGGACGAGCAAGGTTGAACAACCTGCCATCTGATCTTGTGTGGAGGAAAATTCCTTCTTCTGAAGACTTGAACGCATGTGAGAGCAGCAGTGAGAAGAAGATCCCAAACAGTGTGGGTGCGAGAAGACAGCCCTGTTTCACACCACTCAGGATACGAAAGGGGTCTGATCAGGCGCCGCTATGCTGAATTGTGCCTTTTATACTGTCATGTAATGAGGTGATGATACTTAGTAGCTTTGGTGGACATCCGATCTTTGCTAGTAGTCTGAAGAGACCACGTCTGCTGGTGAGGTCAAAGGCTTTGGTGAGATCTATGAAAGCAACGTAGAGGGGCATCTTTTGTTCGGACATTTCTCCTGTAGCTGGCGAAGGGAGAACAGCATGTCAATGGTGGATCGTTTCTGGCTACTTCAAGTGCTACAGATGTTAACTCGCTGGGGGCTTTCTTATAGTTCAACAATGCAGCGTCTTAGCGGCTATGACAGGTTCCAGCTCTTCAAAGTGAGATTGAAACCAGTCTGCATTCTGCTTCTCATGTTTGCCATAGGTGGTCATTGCTGAGTCATAGATGGTATCTCTGATGTGGGCCCACTTGGTCTCTGCATCCCCTGCAGGAGTGTTTTGAAGGGCTTTTTCAAGTGAATTTAGAAACTTATGTAACAGCTGTGGATAAGAAATTTTAGGTAAATGTAATAAGCAATATGCCGGCATTCTGTACCTGGCGGAATCTCTCAATACCTGCAGGAATGTGCTGGAGGTTGAAGTGAGCTTGGCTTCAAATTGTAGATCCCTTATCAAATTTGTGAAGAGATGTGGAAAGAAAGTGTGCAAGGCCTCGGTCGCCCTTCCGCTGTCACGGCTGGGATCCGGGAAAGGGGGTGCAAGGGGGGGGTAGGGAAGGGGGTATGGCGATCACGAGCGCAGCGTCAGCCTGGAGGACGCCAACATCGAGGAGGCCCTGCAGGCTGTGGGCTGGCCCGCTCGCCAGGGTCGCGATCCCTGCCAGACATCTCCCTCCTGCCCCCCTTGTACCACCTTACCCCCTCGCACCCCCTTCCCCTCACCCCCTTCTCCCTTGCAGCCCCTTCCCCCTCCCCTTCCCCCCCGCACCCCCTTGACCCCCCTTCCCCCCCTTCCCAGCTCCCCCCTCGCACTCCCCACACCCCCTTCTCCCCCGCACCCCCTCCCCCTTGCACCCCCTTCCACCTTGCACCCCCTCTCCCCTTGCACCCCCCTCGCACTCCCCGCACCCCTCCCCCTCACACCCCCTACCCCCTTCCCTTCCCCCCTTGCACCCCCTTCTCCCCAGGATCCCTCAATCCTCCTTCCCCCCGCAGCCCATCTCCCTTGCACCGCCTCCCCCTCGCACCCCGTCCTCCCTTCCCTCTCCCTCCATGAAATCGCACAGTTTACTTGCTAGGGCCCCTGCTCAGGGATAGGAGTTAACAACCCCACAGTCTTGTGGGTGTCTCGAGAGAGACCAAGACTAAGGGAGTAAACCCTAACAGAAAATCCGGAGCGGAACCACTAAGGCACCTCTGGCACGTTTCCGGCCGTTCCTGCAGCTATACCGGTGCCAAACATCATGCTCTGCACTCCTTTGGACCCCACTGGGAAGGCCAAGAGGGGGCTTTGGCGCTTGGGCAACTCACAACCTCCATACATCCGCCTAGGCATGCGCCATGGAGAGATCACTCCATAGTCGCCTCACAGCAACCAAAACAACATGAAAGGCAGCAGTTACGGGTTATAAATCCAGCGCATTTGATGTAGAGATTGGGCACCACAGGTTGCCTTTGTCGGTGGGAGAGGTCATCGTATCTCACTGGATAGCTACTGCCCGCGTCAAACTGGGCAGCCCCATGGTTAGTAAGGTTCTGTCCCGCCACAGTCCACCTGCTTCAATGGGTGCTTGGAGCTCAGGTTCATTGCCCGACAAGTGGACTGTAACACTGCCCCAAACAGCACGACAAATAAAGGAAAGAAGGTACCAGCCCTTTGTTTTGCAAGCTGAAATGTCAGAACTATGTGTCCTGGCTTGTCAGAAGACCTTACACAAATCAACGACTCTCAGAAGACGGCCATTATTAACAACGAGATCAGTAGACTCAATGTGGACATTGCAGCACTTCAGGAGACACACCTCCCTGCAAGCAGAACTCTAAGAGAGCAAGACTACACCTTCTTCTGGCAGGGTAGGGATCCTGAAGCACCAAGACAGCATGGAGTAGGCTTCGCCATTAGAAACGCTTTGCTCAGCATGATAGAGCCTCCCTCAAATGGCTCGGAACGCATACTGCCCATCCAATTGCTAACCGCCTCTGGCCCAGTACACCACTCAGCATCTGTGCTCCAACACTCTGCTCCCCACATGAAGTTCAAGACCAGTTCTACGAATAACTCCATATTATCATTAGTAGCATTCTTAATACCGAACATTGTTCCTGCTGGGGGACTTTAATGCCAGGGCTGGGGCCGACCATGGCTCATGGCCCTCCTGCCTTGGGTGCTATGGCATTGGAAGGATGAATGAGAATGGACAGAGACTGCTGGAGTTGTGTTCCTATTACAACCTCTGCATCACCAACTCGTTCTTTCAAACTAAATCCTGTCACCAGGTTTCATGGAGGCACCCAAGATCACGTCATTGGCACCAGCTGGACCTCATCGTCACAAGGCGAGCCTCTTTAAACAGCGTTCAAATCAGACACAGCTTCCACAGTGTGGACGGCGACATCGACCACTCCCTGGTGTGCAGCAAAGTTAGACTCAAACCAAAGAAGCTACATCACTCCAAGCAGAAGGGCTGCCCGTGCATCAACACTAACAGAATTTCTTATGTTCTAGTTAAGTTATTATAAAAACACATTTTCTTTGGATATTACTTGTAGTCCTGTGAGTATTACAATAGATCATATATTAAAGGAATAAGTAATATTACAGGATACAGTACATAACACTGACTAACTTTATTACATTAGATTTTCAAAATATATTGATGCAAAATTTCAATTCTTGTCGCACGTCACTGCTTGGTGAACAGTTTCTGTAGATCTTCTGACCAGGAAGCAAGCGTGCTACCACTAACTCAAAGCTGAAACCTCATCTCAGTGGTAGCAATTTCACATCTGAACCACAAAGTTGTGGGTTCAGGCACCACCACCAACAACTTACATTTATATAGTGCCTTTAATGTAGAATTTTCTGAGTTACTTTGCAGAGCTGTTGTCAGGCAAAAATAGACAGAGTCAAAGAAGGAAAACTGGGTGATTACAAATGTTGGTCAAATAGGTGAGTTTTAATGAAGGTCTGAAGGAAAGGGAGGAGTTTAGTGAGGAAATTGCAGAGTATTAAACAGCTGAAGGAGTGTTGAAACAGCCGATGCTGGAGGTGACAAATGCATGGATCTGCATTTCAGCAGCAAATGAGCAGAGGCAAACAATCTTAAGCAGTGGATGTGAACAGTCTGTTTCATAGAGTCATGGAGTAACTATGGCACAGAAGGAGGCCATTCGGCCCATCAAGTCTATGCTGGCTCTCTGTAGAACAATCCAGTCAGTCCCATTCTCCCTCTTTATCCCTGGAAGTTCAACCTGAAACAGTAGCCTTGAAGGTTGATGGAAGCAGTGTCAATGGTGCGGAGTTTGTGGCAGGAGCCAAAGATGATTGCTTTGGCTTTCCCAATATTTAACTGGAGGAAACTGTGGTTCGCCAGAAGAGTGATCTAACAGCACATAGGCAGTGGAGAATATGAGAGAGGTGGTGAAGAGTTAGAACTATGTGTTGTCAACGTATCTGTGGAGATTGACCCCAAGGGCTGAATTTTACCAACCCCTCGACATCATGGAACGTGGCGGGTGGGCCCGTAAAATACGTGCGGGAGCAGCCCACCACAACCTCCGGTGCTGACAAGGCCCTGCCGCATTTTACCTGCTGCGGCAAGGCCTCGGTGCGGCCCTCCTGCTGCTCGGCGGCAGGGCCTACATTCACATATTAAAATCAATGGAAATAAATTTACATCAACTTACCTTGCTGCCAAACGGAAGTCCCGCGCTTTCAGAACTCTGTTTGGAGTTCCGAGGTGTGACACTGCGGGGAGGAGGGGGGAGCAGGGATGTCAGAGTGGGGAAAACTCCTCTGATTGGTTGTGGGGACGGTGGGAAGGGGTTGAGGGTCAAATATGCTGAAGGTGGGAGGTTAAAGTTCGTTCTTTGAAAAATTGGTTTTCCGGGGGTAGCGGTAGTTTTTTTTTATTGAGGACTCATTGCGGGGTGGGAGAGGGGATTTGCACTGATAATAAACCTTAAACTTTAATGTTTTAACAGCTGTCCCTTTAAAATTGGTAATTAAAATGCAGGGCTTGAGGCTGCTCCGCCCCTTCCATTTAAATGAGCTCCTGCGTGAAATATCGCTGGGGCTCAGTAACGGTGCATTCGCGGCTGGAGGCTGCCGATATCAAAGTACACCACGGCGATGTGCGGCGCGCTAATAAAATTCAGCCCATGCCTTTGGATGATGTCACTAAGGGGCAGCCTGTAAATGATAAAGAGTTGGCGGGTCAATGATAGATCCTTGGGGGTCTCCAGAGGTAATGGTGTGGGGGTGAGATGAGAAACAATTGATGGAGATGCTCCATTATATCGTAACAGTGACAACACTTCAAAAGTACTTTATTGGCTACTATTTGATAGGTAAGACTTGTGTTATGATCCTGTAGGGACCATTAACTTTTAAAAAGAGAAAGTTGAATTCTCAGTTATGACTGAAGGAATTACACTACAAGATTTCACATTTTAAATAAAAATTTTACTGTACAAGAGTTAAACAAAGCAAACACTACTAACAACACAACAATTTGGAAGCACTTATATTTTAAACTTAAAATCTTAACACAGCATGAAGATGTATACTTCAAACTCGAAATCTCAATAAAAAACTCCTATTTGACTGTTACTTCCACCCCAAAAGTTTCCTTATACATTACAGTATCATGGCGGTTTGTTCACTTCTCCCAGGACCAATCCAGAGTGTACCACTGCTCTTAGGAATTCACTTTGATTTCTTTAATTTCTCAGCTGTTTTCTGAGGTATCAGATCTCCTGGATCTGGACTTCCAAGTTTGAACATGGGACTTCCTCAAAACAGAAACACCCCGATTCCTGATGGCCTCTTTGCTTTTGAGTCCAGCTTACTTCCAAAAGCCAACTGATTGTCTGAAGCCGACAGCTTGTCCTGACTGTGTCAGCAAGCACACAGATCAAAAACCCAAGAGCAACCCCCTGCATCAGCTATCTCCATAGCAGGTTGCATAAGTGGGATGTCCCAGATAGCAATTTAAACTAATTATTTCCAACTCCAAATCTTCTCTTTGATCTGGGAAATCATATGGATAATTTAAACGCCTGACTGATGTAGCTGCAGACACATCGTCTCCATCAATAAGTTAAGAGGGGTTCCCATTGTGTAGGGTCTTTACACTTCCCAATATGACCTTACTAAATAAACATGGGCCACCCTTCCGATTTGTGACCACCCCAGGTTTGTTTGCCAGCTTCTCAAACCAGGTGTTTTCATTTGTCTTGCATTAAAATTTTCAATTCCCAAATTAAAAGTAACCTCCAGAAAATTAATACAAACCATGAACCAAGTGATCGTAACAGTAGAATGAATCAAGGACCGTCCCACTGGGCTGAGTAATGCTGAAGCAGCAGAATCCGATTGTGGAGCAGAGAGAGCAGGGAATAAGTAAGTCAACATTTGAACTGCATCGGGTGCACACAATTCGCTACAGTGCCACCACTGGCGGCAGGGTGTGATTACAGTGTGACATATTGACATAAGCAATTTCTTTTATAAATGTGGGTGTGGAATTTGCAAACCTGTAGAAAAAGCCAGGCAAAGACCTACCAATCTAACAAGCCTTGGTGTAACTATTGTACACCAAAATTGCCAGTTGGCTGAAGGAGGCTATGGAGATAAGATAGAGCAAGATCATGAATTTGAAAGCAAGGATTTTTAAAATAATTTACCAGGCACGAGTATAATCTTAAATAGTTTTAGTGGTAGCTTGCAAAACACCATAACTGTTGGAGAATCAGGGAGAAACAAAATGAAAGCATGGCCGGAATTTTACTGTCGGCGGACAGGAGCCAGCCACTGACTGAAATGTCGATGGCGAACACGCTTCCGCCTCGCCTGGGGATCCGACCCGTATTTTCCAGGAGCGGTGGCCACTGCTGAGACTACAGCCCAGCATGAAGACAAGATGCCTGGGAGTCGGGAGGGAAGGTAAGTTTTGGTTGCCTCGCCGGGGGTAATTGGTCGGGCCCCAGTGAGGCAAGGGTAGTCGATTGGGGGAAAGGGGGGGGGGCGTGTTCGATCATGCGGGTGGTTGGCGTAGCGGGGGTGGCCTTGCATCGGGCACCCGGTCATGAGGGTCACCCCAGGATGCTCGGACGCCGCCAGCTTTCATTAGGCGGCTTCTCCTGGCTCCAGGACGCCCGCTTGCCACACGTAAAATCCACATTTGTTTTTTATTCATTCATGGGATGTGGGCATCGCTGGCCAGACCAGCATCTATTTCCCATCACTAATTGTCCTGAGAAGGTGGTGGTGAGCTGCCTTCTAGAACAGCTGCAGTCCATGTGGGGTAGGCACAACCATAGTGCTGTTAGGAAGGGAGTTCCAGGATTATGACCCAGTGACAGTGAAGGAACGGTGATATAGTTCCGAGTCAGGATGGTGTGTGACTTGGACGGGAACTTGCAGGTGGTGGTGTTCCCGTGTATTTGCTGCCCTTGTTCTTCCAGTTGGTAGAGGTCGCGGGTTTGGAAGGTGCTGTCGAAGGAGGCTTGGTGCATTGCTGCAGTGTACATAGTACATAAGACAGGGCTAAATTGTGGCGAGTCGAAGAGACTTAGTAGTTGGCAGGAAAAAAGACAGAGGCGCAAGGGGAGAGCCAACTGTGCAACAGCCCCAACAAACAAATTTCTCTGCAGCACCTGTGGAAGAGCCTGTCACTCCAGAATTGGCCTGTATAGCCACTCCAGGCGCTGCTTCACAAACCACTGACCACCTCCAGGCGCGTATCCATTGTCTCTCGAGATAAGGAGGCCCAAAAGAGAGAAAAAGAACATAGTAGATGGTACAAACTGCTGCCACTGTGCGGCGGTGGTGGAGGGAGTGAATGTTTGCAGATGGGGTGCCAATCAAGCGGGCGGCTTTGTCCTGGATGGTGTCGAGCTTCTTGAGTGTTGTTGGAGCTGCACCCATTCAGGCAAGTGGAGAGTATTCCATCACATTCCTGACTTGTGCCTTGTAGATGGTGGACAGGCTTTGGGGAGTCAGGAGGTGAGTTAGTCACCGCAGGATTCCTAGCCTCTGACCTGCTCTTGTCGCCAAGGTATTTATGTGGCTGCTCCAGTTCAGTTTCTGGTCAATGGTAGCCCTGAGGATGTTGATCGTGGGGAATTCAGCAATGGTAATGCCATTGAATGTCAAGGGGAGATGGGTAGATTCTCTCTTGTTGGAGATGGTCATTGCCTGGCATTTATGTGGCGCAAATGTTACTTGCCACTTATCAGCCCAAGACTGGATATTGTCCAAGTCTTGCTGCATTTCTGCATGGACTGCTTCAGTATCTGAGGAGTCACGAATGGTGCTGAACATTGTGAAATCATCAGTGAACATCCCCACTTCTGACCTGATGATTGAAGGAAGGTCATTGATGAAGCAGCTGAAGATGGTTGGGCCTAGGACACTACCCCGAGGAACTTCTGCAGTGACGTCCTGGAGCTCAGATGATTGACCTCCAACAACCACAACCATCTTCCTTTGCACTAAATATGACTCCAACCAGCGGAGGGTTTTCCCCTTGAGTCCCATTGAGCTCAGTTTTGCTAGGGCTCCTTTATGCCATACTCAGTCAAATGCTGCCTTGATGTCAAGGGCAGTCACTCGCACCTCACCTCTGGAGTTCAGCTCTTTTGTCCATGTTTGAACCAAGGCTGTAATGAGGTCAGGAGCTGAGTGGCCCTGGCGGAACTCAAACTGAGCGTCACTGAGCAGGTTATTGCTAAGCAAGTGCCGCTTGATGGCACTGTTGATGACACCTTCCATCACTTTACTGATGATTGAGAGTAGGCTGATGGGGCGGTAATTGGCCGGGTTGGACTTGTCCTGCTTTTTGTGTACAGGACATACCTGGGCAATTTTCCACATTGCCAGGTAGATGCCAGTGTTGTAGCTGTACTGGAACAGCTTGGCTAGGGGTGCGGCAAGTTCTGGAGCACAGGTCTTCAGTACTATTGCCGGAATATTGTCAGGGCCCATAGCTTTTGCAGTATCCAGTGCCTTCAGTCGTTTCTTAATATCACGCGGAGTGAATCTAATTGGCTGAAGTCTGGCATCTGTGATGCTGGGGACTTCAGGAGGAGGCCGAGGTGGATCATCAACTCGGCACTTCTGGCTGAAGATTGTTGCAAATGGTTCAGCCTTTTCTTTCACATTGATGTGCTGGGCTCCCCCATCATTGAGGATGGGGATATTTGTGGAGCCACCTCCTAAAGTTAGTTGTTTAATTGTCCACCACCATTCACGACTGGATGTGGCAGGACTGCAGAGCTTAGATCTGATCCGTTGGTTATGGGATCACTTAGCTCTGTCTATTGCATGCTGCTTACGTAGTTTGGCACGCAGATAGTCCTATGTTGTAGCTTCACCAGGTTGATACCTCATTTTGAGGTATGCCTGGTGCTGCTCCTGGCATGCTCTCCTGCACTCTTCATTGAACCAGGGTTGGTCTCCTGGCTTGATGATAATGGTAGAGTGGGGGATATGCCGGGCCATGAGGTTACAGATTGTGGTTGAGTACAATTCTGCTGCTGCTGATGGCCCACAGCGCCTCATGAATGCCCAGTTTTGCATTGCTAGATCTGTTCGAAATCTATCCCATTTAGCACGGTGGTAGTGCCACACAACACGAAGGAGGGTATCCTCAATGTGAAGGCGGGACTTCGTCTCCACAACGACTGTGCGGTGGTCACTCCTACCAATACTGTCATGGACAGATGCATCTGCAGCAGGCAGGTGGGTGAGGATGAGGTCAGGTATGTTTTTCCCTCTTTTTGGTTCCCTCACCACCTGCCGCATACCCAGTCTAGCAGCTATGTCCTTTAGGACTCGGCCAGCTCGGTCAGTAGTGGTGCTACTGAGCCACTCTTGGTGATGGACATTGAAGTCCCCCACCCAGAGTACATTCTGTGCCCTTGCCACCCTCAGTGCTTCCTCCAAGTGCTGTTCAACATGGAGGAGTACTGAGTCATCAGCTGAGGGAGGGCGGGAGGTGGTTATCAGGAGGTTTCCTTGTCCATGTTTGACCTGATGCCATGAGACTTTATGGGGTCCAGAGTCGATGTTGAGGACTCCTAGGGCAACTCCCTCCCTACTGTATACCACTGTGCCACCACCTCTGCTGGGTCTGTCCTGCCGGTGGGACAGGACATACCCGGGGATGGTGATGGCAGAATCTGGGACATTGTCTAAAATAAAAGCAAAATACTGCGGATGCTGGAAATCTGAAACAAAAACAAGAAATGCTGGAATCACTCAGCAGGTCTGGCAGCATCTGTGGAAAGGGAAGCAGAGTTAACGTTTCGGGTCAGTGACCCTTCTTCGGAACGGTTCCGAAGAAGGGTCACTGACCCGAAACGTTAACTCTGCTTCTCTTTCCACAGATGCTGCCAGACCTGCTGAGTGATTCCAGCATTTCTTGTTTTTGTGTCTGGGACATTGTCTGTCAGGTATGATTCTGTGGGTATGACTATGTCAGGCTGTTGCTTGACTAGTCTGTGGGATAGCTCTCCCAACTTTGGCACAAGCCCCCAGATGTTAGTAAGGAGGACTTTGCAGGGTCGACAGGGCTGGGTTTGCCGTTGTCGTATCCGGTGCCGAGGTCAATGCCGGGTGGTCCGTCTGGTTTCATTCCTTTTTATTGACTTTGTAGCGGTTAGATATAACTGAGTGGCTTGCTAGACCATTTCAGAGGGCATGTAAGAGTCAACCACATTGCTGTGGGTCTGGAGTCACATGTAGGCCAGACCAGGTAAGGACAGCATATTTCCTTCCCTAAAGAACATTAGTGAACCAGATGGGTTTTTACAACAATCGACAATGGTTTCATGGCCATCATTAGACTAGCTTTTTAACTCCAGATTTATTAATTGAATTCAAATTCCACCTACTGCTGTGGTGGGATTTGAACCCATGTCCCCAGAGCAATACCCTGGGTCTCTGGGTTTCTAGTCCAGTGACAATACCTCTACGCTACTGCCTCCCCATAAGTGGAGGTCGGCAAAGGCCCTTAAGTGTCCGTTAAGTGGCCACTTAAGGGCCTTGATTGGCCTGGGGAGGGCCGCATTTTGCCACCACCGCCCTGCGTAGTGGTGGCGGAGGCGGGAGTGGGTCGGGAGATCTCCTGCTGCTTCCTGCTCCATTTTACGCCAACCCCCTGCTCGTCAGGGTAAGGACAGCAGATTTCCATAAAATTCCAGCCCATGTCCTTATATGGGTAAGATTAACGACAGTGCCACTGATTGGCTGAGGGTGGATTATATCATGGTCATGTGGATCCCACATGGAGCTGGGGGTGAGTAAGGGAGTTGGTTAGGGCAGAGGAGGAAAACTCAGAACTAAGAGTCAGACAACTTGAACCTGCTCTCAACCTGGAGAAATGTGAGGTAATGCATTTGGAAAGGGCAAACAAGGCAAGGGAGTACACACTAAATGGTTGGGCACTGAGAAGTGTAGAGGAACTTAGGAGTACATGCCTACAGATCCCTGAGCATAGTAGGACAGGTAAATAAGCTGATTAAGAAGGCATATGGGATACATTCCTTCACTAACTGAGGCATAAAATAGGTAGAGAGGTTATGTTAGAACTGTATGAAACACTAGTTAGACCCAGCTAGAGTACCAAGTACAGTTCTGGTTACCGCATTACAGGAAGGATATGATCGCACTAGAGAGGTTACAGGGGAAAATAAAGAGGATTTTGCCAGGACTGGAAATTTTAGCTATGAAGAATGATTGGATGGACTGGGTTTGTTATCTGTGGAACAAAGAAACCTGAGGTGAGATTTAATTGAGGTGTATGAAATTATGAAGGACCTAAATAGAATGGATGAGAGGGACCTATTTCAGTTAGCAGAGAGGTCAATAACTAAAGGCCATAGATTTAAAGTAATTGTTAGAAGGATTAGAAGGGATTTGAGGAGAATTATTTTCACCCAGAGGGTAATGGGGTTCCGGAACTCAGTGCCTGAAAGAGTGGTCAAGGCAGAAACCCTCACTGCATTTAAAACATCTTTGGATATTCACTTGGAATGCTGTAACCTACAGGACTGTGGACCATGAGTTGGAAAGTGAGATTAGGCTGGTTTTTTTGGCCGGTACAGACACAACCAGCCAAATCTCTGATTCTCTCCAAAGGATTGCGGTAACACCCACCTTTTGTATTTACTGCCTTGTTACCATGTGTAACTAGTTGTACTTGATTATTAAAATTGCTGATTGTTACCGTATTGGTTGCCTCTTCTGTGATGGCTATTCCATCAAGAGGGATCCTGCTGGGGAAATTGGTACTGTATTAAAATTCACGTATCTTACATGAAAGCTGTCTTTTGGCATAAAGACCTTTCAATAGTTGTTCACAACTTCAAGCAAATTTAACAAATTACTCTGGCAAGATGCCACATAAAAATAAAGACATGCTGCACACATAAAAAGCATCAAAAATATCAATCTAAAGAAACTCTGAAAACAGTCTTGCAAAGATTTGTTATGGAAGATTCAGAAGATAATGCTATACCAATTGTTATGACTGACCGCTCCAGTCAAAGTCCCCACTCAAAATATACGATTCTGATTGTGGTGGGAGAAACGCACTGTTAATCCAATCCCATCCCTCCACAGATTACCTAAACTATCATGTTAAACTTTCCAAATTAAAGAAAGACCCAGCCAAATTGTAATATCTATTAACCCCCGAATAAGGCTAACCAAACCAGGTGTCTTTAAATAACAAATTAACTGTTTAATTAGAAAAACTAAATTCTTAAATATTACAAAGATTTAAACAACACTTAAAATAGAAAAAATTAGAGCCCTTGCAAATTTACACTTCCCAATGTACAATCCTCTGATTAAAGTCCACACGTAATCTTCCAGGGTCCGATGAGAAAAGGAAAACAGTCCAACACCTGAAGTTTCAAAGTCTTCTTTCTTCCAGCGATGATCACAGTAGATCAACAACTCGCAACCACTTTCAATAGAATCAATCTGGCTTTAGAGTTTTTGAAGGATAAAAGATTGTCACAGTCTAACTTCCCTTCCTTCAGTTTAAATTTTCAGAGATCTCTGTTTTGGCTTGACTTTTTAGAATTTTGAGAGGGAATAATAAATAAACAGACTAAATTCTCTTCCTTCAGTTTAAATGGTCTGAGCTCTCCTTTCAGGTGCTAACACACAGCTGTCTGTTTGTCTTCTGTTAGAAAAGGCTGTTTGCACTATGAGCCAGTTCATAATTAAATTGTAACAAATGTATCTCTTGATTCTCAGTCTGAGTGGCTGTATCCAAAATAACGAGAATACACCCTTTGAATCGCAGTCTCCGAATGGCTGTATCCAAGGCAACGAGAATGCCTCCTTTGACTCAGTCTTTACAGCCTGCAGCCTTAAAGCAGTATGGCTCTTTTTCCTGCCTTAAAGGCACACCACATTCTTCCTGGAAAAAAAAAACTACAGGATCATAACACAATGAAAATGAGCACGATTATTAATTTTATTTGCTATTTCATGGAATTTACAGCACAGAAGAAGGCTTGAGTTGATCCTAGCTCTTCAACCAGAGCTATCTACTCCAGCACCATCTCTCTGTACTTTTCTTGTAATTTTCCCATTCTTCCTTTCCAAATGTTCATCTAATTTTCTGTTACATTTTGTATTTGCTTATGTAAAGCTTTCCTTGTCTAAACAACCCTCAGTGTGAAAACAGTTATTCTAATTTCTGTCATTTCTTTTTCTTGGGATAATCCTGAGTCTATGATTTCTGTGTCTATTTCTTCCTTGTAACACACTATTTGTAGTCTAGCCTGCAATTTATGGTCTGTTAGCAAGCTGATTTATGCTATCAAAGTTTCAGGAGTAAATGGTAGAATGACAGTATTATGTAGAAGTAAAAACATAGACTATAGCCCTGGTGCATACTGCATTACATCATCAGGTTAAGTTTCAGTTCATATAAAGTACAGGTTTGGCTATAAAAGCTGTATTTTGCTGTGAGCACTGTTAAAGAGTGCTGGGAGCAAGTCTGAATGGTAATAAAACTGACCACTTGCTCACTCTCTCTCTCTCTCTGTCTTCTTCTAACCCAACCTCCCTTTCTTTGCCCAAACTCATCGACACAGTCAAACCACCACAAACCCACCCCCCACCCCCCCACCACCCACTGCACCCCACCCCCACTCCCGGCACTGTTTCCAAACTGCCTTAAAAATCCCAGCTATGGCCTCCTCTATTTTTGCAAACTGACATTCTATCTGCCCTTTCTCTCCAAGGCCCTTTTTTTTCTTATTCGATTATGGGCATTGCTGGCCAGATCAATATTTATTGCCCCTCCTTAATTGCCTATGAGAAGGTGGTGGTGAGCTTCCTTCTTGAACCGCTGCAGTCTATGTGGGGTAGGTACACCCACAGTGCTGTTAGGATGGCAGTTCCAGTATTTTGACCCAGCGACAGTGAAGGAATGGCGATATAGTTCCAAGTCAGGATGGTGTGTGACTTGGAGGGGAACTTGCAGGTGATGGTCTTCCCATGCATTTGTTGCCCTTGTTCTTCTAGTGGTAGAGGTCGCGGGTTTGGAAGGTGTTGTCTAAGGAGCCGTGGTGCATTCCTGTAGTGCATCTTGTAGATAGTACACACTGCTGCCACTGTGCGTCGGTGGTGGATGAGGTGCCAATCAAGCAGGCTGCTTTGTCCCGGATGGTGTCGAGCTTCTTGAGTGTTGTTGGAGCTGCATCCATCCAGGCAAGGGGAGTCAGGAGGTGAGTTACTCGCCGCAGGATTCCTAGCCTGTGACCTGCTCTTGTAGTAATGGTATTTATATGACTACTCCAGTTCAGCTGTAGGTCCCTTACAGTCAGTAACAGGGGAAATTACAATGGGGAACAAAGAAATGGCAGACCAATTAAACACACACTTTGGTTCTGTCTTCACAAAGGAGGACACAAATAACCTCCCAGAAATGTTAGAGAACCAAAGGTCTAATGAGAGGGAGGAACTGAAGGAAATCAGTATTAGTAAAAAAAATAGTGATAGGGAAATTAATGGGGTTAAAGGCTGACAAATCCCCAGGGCCTGATAATCTACATCCCAGAGTACTAAAGGAAGTGGCCCTAGAAATAGTGGATGCATTGGTGGTCATCTTTCAAAATTCTGTAGACTCTGGAGCAGTTCCTACAGATTGGAGGGTGACAAATATAACCCCACTATTTAAAAAATGAGGGAGAGAAAAAACAGGGAAATACTGACCAGTTAGCCTTACATCAATAGTGGGAAAAATGCTAGCGTCTATTATAAAGGATGTGATAGCAGAACACCTGAAAAGCACAAACGGGATTGGGCAAAGTCAGCATGGATTTACGAAAGGGAAGTCATGTTTAACAAATCTACTGGAGTTTTTTTCAGGATGTAACGAGTAGAATAGATAAGGGAGCTACAGGAGAAATGCCACAAACAACAGATGCCCCTCTACGTTGCTTTCATAGATCTCACCAATGCCTTTGACCTCGTCAGCAGACGTGGTCTCTTCAGACTACTAGCAAAGATCGGATACCCACCAAAGCTACTAAGTATCATCACCTCATTCCATGACAATATGAAAGGCACAATTCAGCATAGCCGTGTCTCATCAGACCCCTTTCCCATCCTGAGTAGTGAGAAACAGGGCTGTGTTCTCGCACCTACGCTGTTTGGGATCTTCTTTTCCCTGCTGCTCTCACATGCGTTCAAGTCTTCAGAAGCAGGAATTTTCCTCCACACAAGATCAGATGGCAGGTTGTTCAACCTGGCTCATCTTCGAGCGAAGGCCAAAGTACGGAAGGTCCTCATCAGTGAACTCCTCTTTGCTGACGATGCTGCATTAATATCCCACACAGAAGAGTGTCTGCAGAGACTCATCGACAGGATTGCGGCTGCCTGCATTGAATTAGGTCCAACCATCAGCCTCAAGAAAATGAACATCATGGGACAGGACGTCAGAAATGCTCCATCCATCAACATTGGGGACCAAGCTCTGGAAGTGGTTCAAGAGTTCACTTATCTATGCTCAACTATCACCAGTAACCTGTCTCTCGATGCAGAAATCAACAAGCGCATGGCAAAGGCGTCCGCTGCTATGTCCAGACTGGCCAAGAGGGTGTGGGAAAATGGCGCACTGACACGGAGCACAAAAGTCCGAGTGTATCAAGCCTGTGTCCTCAGTACCTTGCTCTACGGCAGCGAGGCCTGGACAACATATGTCAGCCAAGAGCGACGTCTCAATTCATTCCATCTTCGCTGCCTCCGGAGAATCCTTGGCATCAGGTGGCAGGACCATATCTCCAACGCAGAAGTCCTCAAGGCAGCCAACATCCCCAGCATATACACCCTATTGAGCCAGCAGTGCTTGAGATGGCTTGGCTATGTAAGTGCATGGAAGATGGCAGGATCCCCAAGAACGCATTGTACAGCAAGCTCGTCACTGGATCAGACCCACCAGCCGTAAATGTCTCCGCTTTAAAGACGTCTGCAAACGTGACATGAAGTCTTGTGACATTGACCACAAGTCGTGGGAGTCAATTGCCAGTGATCACCAGAGCTGGCGGACAGCCATAAAGGCGGGGCTAAAGAGTGGCGAGTCGAAGAGACTGAGCAGTTTGCAGGAAAAAAGACAGAAGCGCAAGGAGAGAGCCAACTGTGTAACAGCCCCGACGACCAATTTTATCTGCAGCGACTGTGGAAGAGTTGTCACTCTAAAATTGGCCTTTATAGCCACTCCAGGCGCTGCTTCACAAACCACTGACCACCTCGAGGCGCTCACCCATTGTCTCTTGAGACAAGGAGGCCAAAGAAGATAAGGGAGAACAAATGGTTGTGGTGTATTTGGATTTTCAGAAGGCTTTTGGTAAGGTCCCACATAAGAAGTTAGTGTGCAAAATTAAAGCACATGGGATTGGGTGTAATATACTGGCATGGATTGAGAATTGGTTGACAGACAGGAAACAGAGAGTAGGAATAAATGGGTCTTTGCTGGGTGGCAGGAAGTGACTAATGGGGTACTGCAGGGATTATTACAAGGGCCCCAGCTATTCACAATATATATTAATGACTTGGGTGAGGGAACTAAATATAACATTTCCAGGTTTGCAGACAACACAAAGCTGGGGGGGAATGTGAACTGTGAGGAAGATGCAAAGAGGCTCCAATGTGATTTGGACAAGTTGGGTGAGTGGGCAAATGTACGGCAGATGCAGTATAACGTGGATAAATGTGAGGTTATCCACTTTGGTTGTAAAAACAGAAAGGCATTTTATTATCTGAATGGTGATAGATTGGGAAAGGGGGAGGTGCAACGAGACCTGGGTGTCCTTGTATACCAGTTGCTGAAAGCAAGCATTCAGGTTCCACAAGCAATTAGGAAGGCAAATGGTATGTTGGCCTTCATTGCAAGAGGATTTGAGTACAGGGGCAAGGATGTCTTACTGCAGTTATACAGGGCCTTGGTGAGACCATATCTGGAGTATTGTGTGCAGTTTTGGTCTCCTTATCTGAGAAAGGATGTTCTTTCCTTGGAGGGAGTGCAAAAGAGATTTACTAGGCTGATTCCTGGGATGGCAGGATTGACGTATGAGGAGAGATTGGGTCGACTAGGCCTATATTCACTAGAGTTTAGAAGAATGAGAGGGTGATCTCATAGAAACCTATAAAATTCATCAGGACTAGACAGGCTAGATGCAGGGAGGATGTTCCCGATGGCTGGGGAGTCCAGAACCAGGGGTCACAATTTCAGGATATGGGTGGTATGCCATTTAGAACAGAGATGAGGAGAAATTTCTTCACTCAGAGGGTGGTGAAACTGTGGAATTCTCTACCACAGAAGGCAGTGGAGGCCAAGTCATTAAATATATTCAAGAAGGAGATAGATATATTTGTTAATACCAAAGGGATCAAGGGATATGGGGAGAAAGCGGGAACAGGGTACTGAATTAGACGATCAGCCATGACCTTTTTTTGAATGGCGGAGCAAGCCCAAAGGGCCGAATGGCCTACTCCTGCTCCTATTTTCTATGTTTCTGGTCAATGGTAACCCCCAGGATGTTGATAGTGGGGCATTAAGCGATCGTAATGCCATTGAATGTCAAGGGGAGATGGTTCGGTTCACTCTTGTTGGAGATGGTTATTGCCTGGCACTTGTGTGGCACAAATGTTACCTGCCACTTATAAGCCCAAGCCTGGATATTGTCCAGGTCTTGCTGTATTTCTACACAGACTGCTTCAGTATCTGAGGAGTCACGAATGGTGCTCAACATTGTGCAATCATCAGCAAACACCCCCACTTCTGACCTTACCTGCTTTATTGCCACCCAGCTTCATGCTAACCTCTCCCAGGTGACGCAATCACTTTATGAGTAGCCTGTAGCACTGAAAACCCCAGGAGTATAATTTTACCAGTTAAATCCTGTGCGACTGTGATCCTAGCTTCCTGTTCCTCACTGGCCTTCAACGCTGTTGGATTGGCAGTTGCCGTGTACTTTCAGTCATAAGAATGCTTATTTCCCAAGCTGTGCAACAACATATTTTCAAAACTACATAACATTAAAGCTAGAAATTATAGAAATTTTAAAAAATTGATATTTTCTAATCCCTCACTGGCAACAAGTCCCATTCCCCTATCACCCCAGTGCTCACTGACCTACATTGGCTCACAATCATTTAATGCCTCAATTTTAAAATTTTCACCCTTGTTTTCCAATCCCTCCCGATCTCTGTAATCTCCTCCAGCCCCACAACCCTGCGAGATATCTGCACTCATCCTATTCTGGCCTCTTGAGCATTCCCAATTTTAATCACTTCAGCATTGGCAGCTGTGCCTTCAGCTTTCTGCCTCTCTGCTCTTCTACCTCCCCTTCCTCCTTTAAGACACGACTTAATAGCTGCCTCTTTGACCAAGCTTTTAGACATCTGCCCTAATATCTCCTTATGTGGCTAGGTATCAAAATTTGTTTGATTACACTCCTGTGAAGTGCCTTGGGATGTTTTACTACAGTAAAGATGCTATATAAATACAAGTTGTTGTTGTTACAGTTGCTGAAAGCATAAAATTGGATCAAGGATTTGCAATGGGTTCCCAGGTTATGATTTCTCTCATTGTAGGAAATACCATCTGACAATATTATTGAACTATATGCCGCTTCTGTCATTTTGAGCAAGTGTGGCAATTCCCCCACTGTCTCCTGGGACTAACGTGATGATAGCATGATTGTCAATATTCACTGTTACATTCCCTGTACCCTCTGAAGATCATGTAGATTTGAGGATCCTGTTAATGAAACAGTCCCCCCAAAAGCAATGAGCAATGACATGCCTGAAAAATGAGACTTTGCCAAACTGATGGATGCATGAAATTTGCTTGCTCTATGTGTGAAATGATGGCACACCGTGAGACAGAGTGATAACCATCCTCTAGCTGAAGGTTGCAAACATTTTTTGAATGACATTGAAAGGCAATGGCCTGTTGGTGATTGATTATAAGTTCTGTTATTCAATTGTTGAATTTTGCATTGCAAACATGTAGTTTCCCAGTTTTATGTTGCTTTTCTATGGCACAACTACTTCAACAGATAGGGTTCTATAAAACATTAGCCTTCTGGTATTGTAGAATCTCCCTAGTTTACATTGTGGGCAGTCAGGTACCTGGCAATTTCACTGAAGCTGACACCATGGACAGCTGGAAATGGAGCCATCTCCAATTCCTTACAGGACTGGCTTTAAAATGGTACCAGCACAGGAATTAAGGGCTGAATGGCCTACTATGCTGTCTGATCCAATGAGATCTGGAGCTATCATTGGCAGCAGCCCGTTTCAGTGCTGTATCTCTAAATAAAAACATTTTTTTTTTTAAAAGGGACGCTTGATGTAGAATTCCCTTGGTGATACTGGCATTCTGCTTTGTAATACCACATTGACATTGTGGAACTGCTTTCAATCAGAGGTTCAGCAATGTCAACTAGTTCCTGTTGTGCTGAATTCATTCCCTTTATACTACGGGACTGATGTGGCAATGGCTGGCCACAAAGTGGGTTTTGTCACTTTCCCCGGTGCCAAGGATATGTCCGTACAGGCAAGCCATGTTAAAATTGCATTGCTAGCTGGCAATGAAATGGAGAAGGAGGCAAACTGCAGCTGCTTATCTTTGCCATCTGTGGCACTTTGCTCAAAGTGACGACTGAGTCCACTTTGCAAAATGATGGTCTGTGCCTTCAGTGGATGCGATTGTGTAATTGAGCCAACACCGTTGGTGCTGGATCGGTCCGGTCATACATTTGGGCAGATTTGGTAATAATGGGAAAACTGTGGACGTGCAGCATGTGCAAAAACTGTTGCTAGCCTATTTGGCTGAGATGAGACCCAAGCTGACAGTGAATGAAGGTGCTGTAGGCAGGAGCCATTTAGCGTTTCCACCATTGACTCTTTCTGTTGGACATATCCACCAAAAGCTTTGTAAGAGGAGGATGTTATTGCCTCCTACACTATTGGAATTAGGTCCTTTACATTGCAGGATAATAACATTATTGTAAATGGAGTAGTAGATGATATTATTTATGTTCATGGATTTAAAAAAAAGATTAGGTATATGTGTGCCATTTGGATGGGACTCACTCAGGCAAGTGGAGAGTATTCCAACATACTCCTGACTTATGCCTTGTAGATCATGGAAAGGCTTTGGGGAGTTGGGGGTGAGTCACTTGCTGCAGAATTCCTAGTCCCTGACGTGCTCTTATAACCACAGTATTTATGCAGCTGGGTTACTTCAGTTTCTGGTCAATGGCAACCCCCAGCATGTCGGTGATGGAAGATTCAGCGATGGTAATGCCATTGAATGTCAATGGGAGGTGGATAGATTCTTTCTTTTTGGAAATTGTCATTGCTTGGCATTTGTATGGAACTAATGTTACTTGTGACTTGTCAGCCCAAGCCTCATGTGGGTACAGACTGTTTCATTATCTGAGGAGTTGCGAATGGAAATGAGAACTGTGCAATCGTCAGTGAACATCCCCACTTCTGACCTTATGATGGAGGGAAGCTCATTGATGAAGCAACTGAAGATGGTTGAGCCAGGACACTGCCCTGAGGAACTCCTGCAGTGATGTCCTGCGGCTGAGATGATTGGTCTCCAACAACCACAACTGTCTTCCTTTGTGCTAGGTATGACTCTAACCAGTGGAGCATCTTCTCCCTGATTCCCATTGACCAATTTTGATAGGGCTCCTTGATGCCACGCTTGATCAAATGGTGCTTTGATGTCAAGGGCAGTCACTCTCACTTCACATCTGGAATTCAACTGTTTGTCCATGTTTGCACCAAGGCTGTAATGAGGTCAGGAGTCAAGTGGCCCTGACGGAACCCAAACTGAGAACCAAAACTCAGCTTATGGATCCAGCCCTTCTCAGCTTCTTTACCTGACAGGTGTCCTAATGCCTGGAAAACTCAGGCAACATTAGTTAAACATGGAAAGCAACAAATACTTGCGTTTATTTAGTGCCTTTAAAGAAATAAAACATCCCAAGGCACTTTAGCGGTGTGTTTTAGTCTTAGTTTTAGTTTTAGAGATACAGCACTGAAACAGGCCCTTCGGCCCACCGAGTATGTGCCGACCATCAACCACCCATTTATACTAATCCTACACTAATTCCATATTCCTACCACATCCTCACCTGTCCCTATATTTCCCTACCACCTACCCATACTAGGGGCAATTTATAATGGCCAATTTACCTATCAACCTGCAAGTCTTTGGCATGTGGGAGGAAACCGGAGCACCCGGAGGAAACTCACGCAGACACAGGGAGAACTTGCAAACTCCACACAGGCAGTACCCGGAATTGAACCTGAGTCGCTGGAGCTGTGAGGCTGCGGTGCTAACCACTGCGCCACTGTGCCGCCCATAAAATGAAATTTGAAACCAAGCCACATAAAGAGATACAAGGGCAGATAACCAAAAATCTTGGTTAAAAAGTTGGTTTTAAGGATCATCTTAAAGGACGAAAGCGAGCTGGAGAGGTTTAGGGAGGGAATTCCAGAGCTTAGGGTCTGGAAACTGAAGACATAGCCACCAACGGTGGAACAATTAAAATCAGGGATGCTCCAGAGGCCAGAATTAGAGGAACGTAAATATCTCGGAGGGTTGTGGGGCTGGAGAAGATGACAGAGATAGGGAGAGGCGAGATCATGGATGGATTTGAATACAAGGATGAGAATTTTTAAATTAAGGTGTTACATAACCAGGAGCCAATGTAGGGCAGCGAACACAGGGATGATAGGTGAGTGGGACTTGATGTGAGTAAGGACACTGGCAGCAGAGTTTTGGATGGCTTTAAGTTTATGAAGGATAGAATGAGAGAGGCCAGCAAGAAGTGCATTGGATAGTCAAGTTTAGAGGTAACAAAGGCATGAATCTGGGTTTCAGCAGCAGAGGAGAATAAGCCAGGGCGGAATCGGGCAATGTTACAACATTGAAAATAGGTAGTATTGGTGGTGGTGTGGATATATAGTTAAAAGCTCATCCCAGGGTCAAATATGTCAACAAGGTTGTGAACTGTTTGGTTCCACCTCAGACAGTTGCCAGGGAGAAGGATGGAGTCAGTCGCTAGGGAATGGAGTTTGCAGCAGGGAACGAAGACCATGTTTTCAGTCTTTCCAATATTCAACTGGAGGAAATGTCTGCTTATTCAGTATTGGATGTTGGATAAGCAGTCTGATAGGTTAGTGACAGTGGAGGGATCAAGAGAGGTGGTGGTGAGGTAGAACTGAGTGCCACAAGCATACATATGAAAATTGATGCTGTGTTTTTGGACGATGACGCCGAGGGGCAGCATGCAGATGAGAAATAGGAGAGGGCCAAGGATAGATTCTTGGGAGACAACAGAGGTAGTGGTGCGGGAGTGAGAAGAGTAGCCATTGCAACTGTCATTTACGGCATAGAAGGAAGCCATTCAGCCCACCAAGTCCATACTCTGTCTAGGATTAGATAAGAATAGAACCAGGTGAGTGCAGCCCCACCCAGCTGGATGACAGTGGAGAGGCATTGGAGGAGGATGGTGTGGTAAACAGTGTCAAAAGCTGCAGACAGGTCGAGAAGGATGAGGAGGGAAACTTTACCTTTGTCGTAGTCACATAGGATGCCATTTGTAAGTTTGGTAAGAGGCATTTCTATACTGTGGCAGGGACGGAAGCCGGATTGGAAGTACAATGGTGGAGAGGGATCCACTGGAACTTAAGATTTAAAATGATGACGAGTTTTGATAAGATGAAAATGAACAGAATACTTCTTGTGTTTGGGCAGATCATGACAAGGTGATACCATTTTAAATGGTGAGAACAAGGAGAGAAGTTTCTTTACTCAGGGAGTCATTGGAGAAAACCTGAAACCGAAAATAAGCTTCATTATGTTAAATAAAACTGACTGCTTTTTAACAGAAAATATGTCGGATGCCTCTGCAGGGATTTGGGGAACGATAAAGTAAAGGAGGTGCAGCGAAGGCAGAGTGCTGCCTGCCTCCTGTCAGTAAGGATTTTTCCATCTGCTACCTGGAATTTTCAGTAGAACTGACATTGTTTTTGTTACATTATTTTGGATTTTCGAAGCTGTTTGCAGTCAACTACAGATGTTGCTTGCAGCAGATTCTCCAATTTTACCATAATTAACAACAACTTGCATTTGTACAGCACCATTAATGAAGTAAAACATTCCAAGGCACTTCACAGAAGCATTATCAAACAAAATTGTACATCAAACCTCTTCAAGTGCTACAAATGACTCATTACTTTTGACAGCATTTGGTTATTTGTGTTGCTACTGACATTTTTATCAGATGCGTGATCAACTTATGGCTATCAAATATTGTCTGTGTTATTCCAATAATGCAGCCTGATTAGGTAAGTGCTAAGCCCAAAGAACAGCCTCCAGAACTGCTTTTCAACCAATCATGGATTCCTTTTATATAACAAGAATCCAAGATCGGTGTTTAATGGTGAATGTGTAGTAGTGTTATTTAAGCATAAAATTATTTTAAAAATCAATATATTTAGCTAACAAAACATGCAAAAAGACTTGCATTTACATAGCACCTTTCACAACCTCAAGACATCCCAAAATACTTTACAGCGAATGAAGTACTTTAAATGCAGTTACTGTTGTAATGCAGGAACATGGCAGTAAGCACACAGAAAGTTCCCACATACAGTAATGTGACAATGACCAGATAATTTGTTTTCTGTGATTTATTTTTTGTTTGAGTGCTAAATATTGACCAGGACACAGGGGAGAACTTCCCTGCTCTTTGAAATAGTGCCATGGGAACCTTTATGCCCACCTGAGAGTGTAGACAGAGCCTCAGTTTAATGTCTTTTCCAAAAGACACCACCTCC
The DNA here is from genome assembly GCF_036365525.1 of Heterodontus francisci. NCBI lineage: Eukaryota > Metazoa > Chordata > Chondrichthyes > Heterodontiformes > Heterodontidae > Heterodontus > Heterodontus francisci. The sequence continues at coordinate 11,825,746 of NC_090385.1, forward strand.
AACAGCACAGCACTCCCTCAGTACTGCACTGGAGTGTCAACCTAGATTTTGTGCTCAAGTCTCTGGAGTGCGATTTAAACTCCCAACCTTCTGACTCAGAGAGGTGAGGGTGTCATAATGGAACCAAGGCTAAGATCTTATAAAGTAGCATGTCGAAAAGAAAAAGTATGGTAAATAAGGAAAACAATTGAAGCCAGAAATGTTTAAAATATTTGGGGATTATTTTTAGCCAAAGGGTGAAAGCAGGTGCTAAATCAGTGCTGTGCTAATAAGCACTTGCTTGAAAGTCTGGATTTAGCACACAATTTTGGTCCTAATTGCTGATTACTATTATTTGGACTTGCTTGGATGTACTAGACCAGCCACCTGCAGATACGTTAATTAAACACAATTTTGTGGAGCAGTGTATGTGGGATCCTTGCATCCTCTTCCACTGAAGATGTGGAGTGCTTTGCCTGGTAGACAGAGGAATGTTGCAGGATGGTTCAGGAACCAAGGGAGAGGGTGCACAGGGTCTTAGATGCGGCATCGGAGGTCCCAATGGAGGAGGTCAAGAGGAAGAAGGATGTCCAGTACCCGAAGGGTGCTTCCTCGCTCTCCTGTCCCTCTCCAGCTGCTGTTGGTACTGCTCTGCCTGTTTACATATCCTCCTCCCTTTCCTAGTCCAGCTCAAGGGGAACTGCTGGAAAGATGCTGATGACCAAGCACTCCCTTTCTCCTGATGTCCAATAAGGTAGAGTAGCACAGCATTTACTCTTTTTAGGTGAAGTCCTCAGTGAATTTCTAAAATGAATGCTGCTCAAGTGTTGGTGAGGTCTTGACAAAGTGTCTGGTGACAGTCACGTGACAGACTCAACATCTGTGTACTTAAGCTGGTATTTTCTCTGCAGCAACCAGATAAGCTAGACACTGACAAGAGAAGACCCAAGTGAGGTCTCTCCTTTCTTTCTCTCCAATCCACCTTGCAAGCTTTAAACCCTGCCTTCTGACTGTGACCACCTAGGCATATCCCTGCCTCAGAAAGAAACTCCTTGAAGGAAATCAGTCGCATTGCTGTCTCCAGGAAAACCAGCCAATCAGCCATCCACGTCTCCAAACCGGAAACCCCAGCACCATCAAAGGAAAGTCGCACAACCACCGAATTCAGCCTGAGGCCAGCCGAGTCACCAACCTCCACAGACTACATATCCACTTTATTTCTGTGGACTCCAATCCCCACTCTGTAACATAGAAAAAATAGGAACAGGAGTAGGCCATTCAGCCCTTCGAGCCTGCTCTGCCATTCATTATGATCATGGCTGATCATCCAACTCAGTAACCTGTTCCTGCTTTCTCCCCATATCCTTTGATCCCTTTCACCCCAAGAGCTATATCTAACTCCTTCTTGAAAACATACAATGCTTTGGCCTCAACTGCTTTCAGTGGTAGCGAATTCCACAGGCTCACCACTCTCTGGGTCTCAGTCCTGAAAGGTTTATCCCGTATCCTTAGACTATGACCCCTGGTTCTGAACTCCCCCACCATCGGGAACATCCTTCCTGCATCTACCCTGTCAAGTCCTGTTAGAATTTTATAGGTTTCTATGAGAGCCCCCCTCACACTTCTGAACTCCAGCGAATATAATCCTACGTAATCCTATAAAGGGTGGGACAGTGGCGCAGTGGTTAGCACCGCAGCCTCACAGCTCCAGCGACCCGGGTTCGATTCTGGGTACTGCCTGTGCGGAGTTTGCAAGTTCTCCCTGTGACCACGTGGGTTTTCGCCGGGTGCTCCGGTTTCCTCCCACAGCCAAAGACTTGCAGGTTGATAGGTAAATTGGCCCTAGTATAGGTAGGTGGTGAGGGAAGGTGGGGATGTGATAGGAAAATGGGATTAATGAAGGATTAGTATAAATGGGTGGTTGTTGGTCAGCACAGACTCGGTGGGCCGAAGGGCCTGTTTCAGTGCTGTATCTCTAAAATAAAAAATAAAAAAACCAACTCAATCTCTCCTCATACGTCAGTCCTGCCATCCCAGGAATCAGTCTAGTAAACCTTCACTGCACTCCCTCTATAGCAAGAACATCCTTCCTCAGATAAAGAGACCAAAACTGCACACAATATTCCAGGTGTGGCCTCATCAAGGCACTGTATAATTGCAGCAAGACATCCCTACTCCTGTACTCGAATCCTCTCACTATGAAGGCCAGCATAACATTTGCCTTGTGTGTGTGTATGAACTTCGAGTGTGTGTGTATGAAAGTTGGAGTGTATTTTATTATTTTATTTAGATCGGTTTAAGAACAATAAAACTAACCTCTTTCTTTGTTAAACTCAAGAAAACCTGTCCGATTAGTTCTTTTTATGATCACGGCGCGTAAACAGTTAAACACTCACTGAATTGGCAAATATATCCACTTCAAAAAAGAAATAAATCTATTGTGGTCAAACAAAGAGAGGGAAAAGAGGGGTGCCCTTTGACCTCTCCTCACCTAGGAACATAGGAACAGGAGTAGACCATTCAGCCCATCGAGCCTGCTCCGCCATTCAATTAGATCATGGCTGATCATCTACCTCAATGTCACTTTCCCGTGTTATTTCCATATCCCTTGATGTCATTTGTCTCCAGAAATCTATCGATTTTTGTCTTGAACATGCTTAATGATTGAGCTTTCACAGCCTTCTGTGGTAGAGAATTCCAATGATTCTCTGAGTGAAGAAATTCCTCCTCATCTCAGTCCGAAATGGCCTACCCCTTCGGAACCTCAAAGGTAATAATCTCTGATCGTAACAATCCCCTTAAGTAACTTGCAGGTGTACTTCTTTCAATTTCGTATACTGTATTCGCTGCTCACAATGTGGTCTCCTCTGGAAACTAAAGACAGATTGAATGACCACTTTGCTGAACACTTCCATTCACTTCACAAGTATGACCCAAAGCTTCCAGTCGCCTGGCATTTTAGTTCTCTGCCTCATTCCCAGTATGACTTCTTAGTCCTCGGGCTACAACACTGTTCCAATGAAGCTCAAAATATGCTCGAGGAGTAGGTACTTTACAGCCTTCTGGACTCAACGCCGAGTTCACAATTTCAGATCATAACCACTGCCCCATTTTTCTGGACAGCAGCTGTTGCTGATGATTCTGCTTTTCCCATTTATATCTTCTCTAGATGCATCTTTAGTTACTTTACTTGTCCCATTAGCCCCCGCCCCCCCACCGCCTTGAACCATTATCCCTTTTGTCATTTAATCTCTCCCTGTCACAGACCTTCCCTTTTATTATTTCCTCCCCTCTCCCTTTCTCTACCTCTGTACTTGCTTAAAAGCTGTTACATCTTTAACATTTTCCAGTCCTGATGAAAGGTCATCAATATGGGGAGACGGTGGTGTACTGGTAATGTCACTGAAATAGCAATCCAGAGGCCCAGGCTAATGTCCTGGGGACACTGGTTCAATTAATTAATAAAATTCTAAAATTGAAAGCTGGTCTCAGTAATGGTGCCATGAAACTATCATTGATTTGTGGTTCTCTAATGTCCTTTAGGGAAGGAAATCTGCCGTTCTTACCTGATCTGGCCTACATGTGACTCCAGACCCACAGCAATGTGGTTGACTCGTAACTGCCCTCAGAAATGGCCTAGCAAGCCACTCAGTTATCAAGGCCAATTAGGGATTGGTAACAAATGCTGGCCTTGCCAGTGATTCCCACATCCCAGGAAAGAATTTAAAAAATGAAATGTTAACTCTGTTTCTCTCTCACAGATGTTGCCAGACCTGCTGAGTATTTCCAGCATTTTCTGTTTTTATCCCTTTAAGAAACACTTGAAATCAATGTCAGCGCTGTGTTCACTCCCAAACAGCTGGTTGCTGGTAAAGGAGAGTGTTAGTTGAAGTGTTGGCCACCAAAATGCCATGCAGCCTCTTTAATGAGCACCAGCAGGCAATTTAAGTGGAGTTAGCTGTTTAACAAGCCTCCAGGCTGTCTTTCCTCGTGGTGGCTTCAACTCCTTTAACAGGATGAGATCTGGGCTAACCCAGCATTGTGGCTTAAGACCCCATCTTGGCCACCTCTTTGATACCTAAAGTATTCAGCGAAAATAGCTCCCTTTAAAGTTAAGGTGCCTAAAAATAATCTTTTAGCAGTATAATGTGATTACAAATATAAAACTACTAGCACCTGATTATTACCATTGTGTCATGGGATTTTTCAACATTACAGTGTGGAAACTTAAGAAAAACAACCAGCCAAGGGAGTACAGAACTCCCTGGAGAAAGCAATTTGGGGATTCAAAAGTAGCTGCCTTGGAAACTTTAATTCACACAATATATTAACTTAATAATATGCACCTCAAACCATATGCTATACATTTTGGGCTTGGCATGCAATATATTACACTCTAAATTGGACCTTTAAAGAGTTAAGAAAAAATTCTATCTGTAGCCCCATTCAGTGTAGTAGGGATACGAAAATCCAAATTAGTGTTTTACAAACTCATTTACCAGAATTTAGATGAAGGAATAGAGAGTCTTATATCCAGGTTTGCTGACGACAACAAGTTACGTGGCACAATATGTAATGCAGATAGCAGCAGAAAGTTGCAAAGGGTCATTGATAAATTAAGTGAATGGGAAAAATTATGATTGATGGAATTCAGTGTCAAGAATTGTGATGTTATCCAATTTGGACCTAAGAAAGATAGAGCAGAGTATTACATGTAACAACATAGAATATACAGCATAGAAACACACCATTTGGGCCAATTAGTCTGTGTGGGAGTTTATAATCTACACAAGTCTCTTTCCATTCTATCTGCCTCATTTCAAGCCTTTCAGCATATTTTCTTAAGAACATACGAACATATGAATTAGAAGCAGGAGTAGGCCACTTGGCCCCTCAAGCCTGCTCCGCCATTCAATAAGATCATGGCTGATCTGATTGTAACCTCAACTCTGCATTCCCACCTACCCCCAATAATCTTTCACCCCCTTGCTTATCAAGAATCTATCTACCTCTGCCTTAAAATTTTTAAAGACTCTGCTTCCACTACCTTTTGAGGAAGAGAATTCCAAAAACTCATGACCCTCTGAGAGAAAAAATTTCTCCTCATGGCACAGTGGCGCAGTGGTTAGCACCGCAGCCTCACAGCTCCAGCGACCCGGGTTCAATTCTGAGCCTCACAGCTCCAGCGACCCAGGTTCAATTCTAGGTACTGCCTGTGTGGAGTTTTGCAAGTTCTCCCTGTGTCTGTGTGGGTTTCCTCCGGGTGCTCCGGTTTCCTCCCACATGCCAAAGACTTGCAGGTTGATAGGTAAATTGGCCATTAGCAATTGCCCCTAGTATAGGTAGGTGGTAGGGAAATATAGGGACAGGTGGGGATGTGGTAGGAATATGGAATTAGTGTAGGATTAGTATAAATGGGTGGTTGATGGTTGGCACAGACTCGGTGGGCGGAAGGGCCTGTTTCAGTGCTGTATCTCTAAACTAAACTAATCTCTGTCTTAATGGGTGACCCCTTTTTTTAAATGGCGACCCCTTGTTCTAGATTCTCCCACAAGGGGAAACATCCTTCCACATCCACCCTGTCAAGACCCCTCAGGATCTTATATGTTTCAATCATGCCCCCGCTTACTCTTCTAAACTCCGGCAGATACAAGCCTAGCCTGTCCAACCTTTCCTCATAAGACAACCTGCCCATTCCAGGTATTAGTCTAGTAAACCTTCTCTGAACTGCTTCCAACGCATTTACATCCTTCCTTAAATAAGGAGACCAGTACTGTACACAATCCTCCAGATGTGGTCTCACCAATGCCCTGTATAACTGAAGCAGAGCCTCCCTACTTTTGTATTCAATTCCCCTCGCAATAAACAATAACATTCCATTAGCTTTCCTAATTACTAGCTGAACCTGCATACTATTCCCTTTTCTCTCATATACTTGTCTAGTTTTCTTGGAAACATCTAAGCTATTTTCCATATGGTGAGAAATGCAGTGCACAAATGAGCTGACAAAGTTTGCCTACATTATAAAAGTGAACACAATTCAAAATGGAATCTATTGGTGATAGCATGCTTTAGGATGATGTAATAAGGTGTTAAAGGATGCAAGTTTCTTCTATGCTTTAGTTGTTCAAATTTACGTAAAACAAATTGTACTGCATGTTAAAAGCTATCAAATATCTGAGTTTAAAATAATTTGGCAGGGGATGAGCACAGAATGAAACATTAGAGAGCAGAAGCAATGTTCACAGAGAACTGACTAGGAGAGGCAAATAGCACAAAAATAAAGTTCACAAACTGGAGGGATCAGACAAGGAGCAATTGCAAAGCAGTCCAAGATTGGTTTTGAGAGCATGTATGTAAATACACAGTGCATGGTAAATAAGGTTGGTGAACTGCAGGCACAAGTCGTCACACGGGGCTATGATATAGTTGCAGTAATACGAGAACTTTCTTGATCAGTGTGTTTCTATCCCAACAAGGAAGGAAGCAGTGCTGGTTCTAGTTCTGGAGAATGAAGTGGGGCAAGTGGACCATGCTTCAATGGGAGAGTATTTGGGGAACAGTGTTCATAATATCACCAGGATTAGAACAGTTATGGAAAAGGACAAAGTACAATAAAGCTTAAAAATGCTAATTAGAGGAAAGTTAACTTCAATAAGCTAGAAAAGGTGGATTGGAATCAAAAACTGGTAGGCAAAACAGTAATTGAACAATGGGAGGCCTTCAAAGGATAGATGGTTCAGGTATAGAATAGACACATTCCTTTGAAACAGAAAAGAGGGGCATCCAAAGCTGGAGGCCTAAAGATAAAGAGGTTAAAATGAGACAGAAAGAGGAGGGTTATGACAAGTATAAGGTTTATATTAGTGTAGAAGGCCAAGCTGAAAAAAAGTACCCAGGAGATCGAAAAAAGGGAATAGAGAGGGGCAAAGATAGAGAATAAGAATATGTTAGTGGCTAACATGAAAGGGAACGCAAAAGTCTTTCATAAATACATAAATAGTAAAGGTTGTGTCTGCTGACAATGAAACTGCACAGGATGAACATCTCTCCCATGCACAGTTCTAGTTATTTTCCCCTGACCCCAACTTCTTTAGCATCTTGCAAGCCACGAACACATCCAGCAGCGTAAAGATGGAGGTGTAGTGGTTGTCCCAGAAAGAGTAACTATCAAAAGCAGAGTGGGGCCACTGATCCAACCCATCCCCATCAGAATCAGTCAGCGAGATGCAAGGTGCACTGCCGCACGACTAGCTGACAGCTCAATATGGGTATGGGAAGGATCAGCTGAGAGATCAGGTGGCTGTGTATGGGGAGGGTGCTCTCAATGGATAGGGGACGAATGTATCTGCAGGACAACCTATGAGAATCTGGGGAGTGGGAACTTTGTTCTCCACCCCCTCCTGGCCCCGTGCCCCCGTCTCTGGAGGCTGCTACTGGTTCTGTTGACCCAAAGTGACTTGGACCCAGACTGAGCAGTCCTCTCCGGAGTGACAGAGGGACGGGGATCACAGGCCAATGATGGACAAATTGGCACCGCTTGAGCTCCGTGGATCATGGCAGTCACAGTGGGTGTGAACAGGCTTGTCTTCCATTGTCTGTAATTGCATGTCACATTGGTCAAACGTTTGGCAGCTTCAGCATCGACAAGTCGGGGCAACAGTGACTTATACCACCTTCTCCTCTTCCATCTGCATCTTCAGTGGCCCGAGCATCGCTACCTCTTGGTAGTGCAGGGAGCTCCATCTTATCTCATTACCTAAAGTCCTTCAGCTCTACAAACCTTCAAGATCACTGCACTCCACCAATTCTAGCCTTTTGCCCATTCCGGTGCTGTACCTGCCCTGGAAGAATTTGAAAGATAGTGAAGCTTTACTCTGCACCTAACCCCTGCTGCACTAGCCCTGATGGTGTTTAATGAGATAGTTTGGCGGGAGCTTGCTAGATAAAGAATAAAGCTCTCTTTGCACTGTCCTATCAAACACTCCAGGGACAGGTAATGTACAGGTTAGATAAAGAGTAAAGCTCCCTCTAAACTGTCCCATTAAACAGTCCCAGTGCAGGTGCAGGACAGGTTAGATACAGAATAAAGCTCCCACTGCACTTTGCCATTAAACCCTCCTGGAGCAGGTAAAACACAGGCTAAACACTGAATAAAGCTCCATCCACACTTTCCCATCAAACAATTGCAGGCCAGGCACAACACTGATTGGATACTAAGTAAAGCTCCCTTTACACTGTCCCATCAAACTCTCCTGGGTCAGGTGCTGTACTGGAACAGCTTGGCTTAGGGAGCAGTTAGTTCTGGAGCACAAGTCTTCAACACTACAGCCACGATGTTCCACAGCCCCAAACAGCAGAAGTAGTTAGTTCTGCACTCATCCCAAGGTTCAGAGACACCTTTCCAACTGAAGTCAAACAGAGCAGGAGAGACAGACATCGTTTCCCAGCTCAGTGCCATTGACCAGTAGATACATAAGTCCTAGTCCAAAGTTACACCAACTATCAGATTGACACAGTACCTTCCAATGTCAAAATAGTACAGCTTTTTTACTAGAATAGAACTGACACTATGTGCCTAATTTAAAGGTACAGAAGCTCCTGCGAGCTGCACCTCTTTGCTGCGGCCCTCTCTCCTCTGGAGCTACTGGTTGCTGCTGCTGATGCTGTTTCTTGTTATCTTGGTACTAATCTGAGGTCCAACCTAAAGTAGCATACGTGGTACCCATGCTTTTGATAGATCAGACTTCTACATTGTGTAAAGTTACTTCTCAGCAAAAGAACTGTGAGCAAATTCTCTCCCACAAGCAAAAAAGGTAGCTGCGAGAAACTTAGCCTCTATTTTTTTTTGTGCTCTGGCAATTTGTTTAAATGCATGGGCCCTTTAAATTCTTTTGCACAGCCGTGCACACGAGGTAACTTAAAAAGGCCGACTTGTGCGCAGCCTGCGTTAAAGGCCTGCTCAGGTTATGAAAAAAAAACCCGACCCAAACCCGACAGAACCACATCGGACCCGAGCCCGACCCAGCCCGCGTCCCTCCATTTTTTTCCCGAGCCCGACCCGACCACCGGAATGTTCCCTTTACCTACCTTGTGACTCCCAATCTGCAAGAAGCTGCAGCATGAGCGTGATGGCGTCATAGAGACGCTCACTCACTCACTGCGCACACTCAAAGCTTCCCTCTTTGACGTCCTGTACTCCCAGCTCAGGTAGGTTTTTTACTTTTAACACTTCTTGCTGTGTGTATCCGACTCAGACCCGGCCCGAGCCCGAAAGCCGAAGAGCGACCCGAATCCGACACGTCGTCAGGTCCCGTCGGGTTCAGGTCGGGTAGCAGGCCTTTAGCCTGCGTGGGAACTTTCAAGTTGCTGGGTGACAGTACTGAGCATTCATTAGTATTTCTCTTAGATTGCCTCAGCACCCTTAATTGACGCTGTGTACTCAGCTTGCTTTCACTGGCCAATTTCAGGAAACCCGAGACCCGATGTGGATCCATCGTTAAACCCAACCATCTGTGTCAATATTGCACGAATTAAACGATTAACATATCTTAACTGGAAACTCACCTCTCTCGAGGGGGTTGGGCACACGCCGGAGTGAAATGTGGGATTTGGCGGGTTGGTGCCTGCTTCCAAATGCGCTGTCCATTTCACCAGTTTTAACCTCCCTCTATCCAAATGCACATGCTCCTGCAGATTAAAATTCAGTCCTTTATCCCTCCCTTTACTTGCTCTAGTTTGAAATGTAAATCAATAAAATTCTTTGAAAATGAAACACCAGCAATGTTCAGATAAATGTTCCCATGTGGTGAACTGAAAATGATAAACAAGTTAAATACGTAGACTTATTTTTACTATATTTTTCCAGGGTACACTTTAACAAGCTAATGGCACAAGGAAATGATCTATGTTTCAATCGCAATAAAGGAGGGAGGGAAATATTTAAAAAGTTACTTTTTGAACTTGTACGAATTGAAAGAGAGCAGGAGGGTGGCAATTGGGTAAGCTAGCTCGGGAATGTTGTCACTAATGAAACTGTGTGCCAATTGCTCATAAAATTATCAACACCAGCAGAAAGCATGATCTCTTTGGCAGTATTGACAAAGACAAATGTTCAACATGGAGGTGTTGGCAGGTATCATTCTTCTTTAGAGTACTGCATCGGCACATAGGAGTGTTCCTGTAATGTGGTGTTGCAGTTGTCCTGAAATGTCTCTTTAAATAACCTTTTCAGGGTTTGAGTTTTATTTGCTGTGTGGAGTTTGTGATGAATAGGAGGGATGTCATCCTGCAGCAATGAACATCCTTCACCCTTGTGCACAGTGGTTAGGCTCTCTCACTGGAGATGGTCATTACCTTCCACTTGTGTGACTTGAATGTTGCATGGCACTTATTAGCTCCAGTCTGTAAGATATCCAGATCTTGAAAAATGAGGACATGGCCTGCTTCATTATATGAGAAATTGCAAAGTAGCTGGATACTGTGCAGTCATCAGCGACCAGCTGTACTTCTGACCTTACGATAGAAAGTCATCGAGGCAGTAGCTGAAGATTGTTGGGCCTAGGACACTGAGGAACTCCTACAGTGATGTCCTGTGCCTGAGATGATTGCATCCAACAACGACAATTATTTTGCTTTGTGCTAGCCACTGGACAGTTCTCCTCCCAATTACCATTGACTTCAGTTCTACTAGGCTTCTTGGGGTTGCATGTGTCATATTTTTCCTTGATGTCAGGAGCAAACACTCACACATCAACTGTGCAGTTCAGCTCATGTCCATGTCTAGACCAAGGCTGTAATAAGGTTTGGAGCCAAGTGGTGCTGGTAGAAAACAAACAGAGCATCAGTGAGATTTTTGTAATGCATTCTAAGTGGTTACACCAACTGCATTTCTTCAAATCTGTCTCAGAATTCTAAAGTGATTAGGAAAATGAAGACATATATCAAGAGTGGCAAGCTCTGGGAGGTACTATACCATTATTCAGGTTCAGAGGGAGGTTCCAATGAAAAGTCCTGAATATTTAAGCAGAACCTTTTAATAACAGCAGCTGCTGTTGAAGTGATGTTTGGTATAGAAGGCCATTCTTTTTTGATATCTCTTAGTCTTCAGTATAGAAGTCACAACCTAACAAGATGAATGGTGAAGAGCGGGAACCCTGTATTACATGGGAACATTTATGCAAGGCTGAAATATAAGCAAACAATACTATGCACTCGCAGTGGGTAACATAGGTGCTATTTATTTACCAGAAGCTAGTTACAAAAAACACCTTAACTGTTGCTGGGCACGTCTTTTACAAGTTTCCATCCAAATAGAGAGAAATGGAGGTACGTGGGAGGTGGTGGCGTAGTGGTAATGCCACTAGACCAGTACCCAAGAACCTCAGGCAGATGGTAGAATTTGAATTCAATTAATAAAAGCTAGTCTAGTGGTGATCATGAAACCATTGTTGTTATCTGGTTCCCTTTAGGGAAGGAAATTTGCTGTCCTTATTTGGTCTGACCCATAGCAATATGGTTGAACCTTAAGTGCTCCCTGGCTGAGCAAGCCACTCAGTTGCATCAAACCGCTACAAAGCTTAAGAAAAGGAATGAAACTAAATGGACCACCCGGCATCAACCTAGGCACCGAAAACAACAATGGCAAACCCAGCCCTGTTGACTCTGCAAAGTCCTCCTTACTAACATCTGGGGGCTTGTGCCAAAATTGAGAGAGCTGTTCCACAGACGAGTCAAGCAACAGCCTAACATTGTCATACTCACAAATCATACCTTACAGACAATGCTCTAAACACCACCATCACCATCCCTGGGTATGTCCTGCCCCACTGGCAGGACAGACCCACCAGAGGTGGTGGCACGGTGGTAGACAGCTGGGAGTCCTCAACTATGACTCTGGACCCCATGAAGTCTCATGGCATCAGGTCACAGATAGGCAAGGGAACCTCCTACTGATTACCACCTACCGCCCCACCCCCACCTGCCTCGGCTGATGAATCATTGCTTCGCCATGTTGAACACCAATTGGAAGAAGCACTGAGAGGAGCAAGGGCACAAAATGTACTCTGGTGGGTGACTTCAATGTCCATCACCAAGTGTGGCTTGGTAGCACCATTACTGGCCAAGTCCTAAAGGACATAGCTGCTAGACTGGGTCGGCGGCAAGAGTGAAAAACCTATTTGACCTGGTCTTCACCAATCTACCTGTTGCAGATGCATCTGTCCATGACAGTATTAGTAGGAGTGACCATTGCACAGTCCTTGTGGAGACTAAGTTTCACATTGAAGATACCCACCATCATGTTGTGCAGCACCAGCACCATGCTAAATGGGATAGATTTCGAGCAGATCTAGCAACTCAAACTGGGCATCCAAGAGGCACTGTGCGCCATTAGCAGCAGCATAATTGTATTCAACCACAATCTGTAACCTCATGGCCTGGCATATCCCCCACTCTACCATTACCATCAAGCCAGGGGACCAACCCTGGTTCAATGAAAAGTGCAGGAGGGCATGCCAGGAGCAGCACCAGGCATACCTAAAAATAAGGTGTCAGCCTGGTGAAACTACAACACAGGACTACTTGCATGCCAAACATCAGAAGCAGCATGCAGTAGGCAGAGCTAAGCAATCCCACACCAACGGATCAAGTCGTGAATGATGGTGGACAATTAAACAACTGACAGGAGGAGGAGGTGGCTCCACAAATATCCCCATCCACAACAATGGGGGAGCCCAACACATCAGTGCAAAAGACAAGGCTAAAGCATTTGCATCCATCTTCAGCCAGATATGCCAAATGGATGATCCATCTCGGCCTCCTCCTGAGGTCCCCAGCATCACAGATGCCAGTCTTCAGCCAATCTGATTCACTCCATGTGATATCAAGAAACAGCTGAAGGCACTGGATACTGCAAAGGCTATGGGCCCTAACGACATTCAATAATACTAAAGACCTGTGCTCCAGAACTTGCCACGCCCCTAGCCAAGATGTTCAGGTACAGCTACAACACTGGCATATACCCGGCAATGTGGAAAATTGCAAAAGTATGTCCCGTACACAAAAAGCAGGACAAATCCAACCCGGCTGATTACCGCCCCCATCAGTCTACTCCCGATCATCAGCAAAGTGATGGAGGGGTTGTCGACAGTGCTATCAAGTGGCACTTGCTCAGCAATAACCCGCTCATTGATGCTCAGTTTGGGTTCCGCCAGAGCCACTCAGCTCCTGAACTTATTACAGCCTTGGTCCAAACATGAACAAAAGAGCTGAACTCCAGAGGTGAGGTGAGAGTGACTGCCCTTGACATCAAGGCAGCATTTGACCGAGTATGGCATTAAGGAGCCCGAGCAAAACTGGACTCAATGGGAATTAGGGGGAAAAGTCTCCGCTTGTTGAAGTCATACATAGCACAAAGGAAGATGGTTGTGGTTGTTGGAGGTCAATCATCTCAGTACCAGGACATCACTGCCGGAGTTCCTCAGGGTAGTGTCCTAGGCAAACCATCTTAGGCTGCTTTAGCAATGACCTTCCCTCCATCATGAGATCAGAAGTGAGGATGTGCGTTGATGATTGCGCAATGTTGAGCACATTTGTGACTCCTCCCATACTCAAGCAGCCCGTTTTCATATGCAGCAAGACCTGGACAGCATCCAGGCTTGGGCTGATAAATGGCAAGTAACAGTCTGAACACTTCTCTTTCCCCCAGATACACAGCTTGACATAAGATAGTCGATGGGAAATTTATAGTTTTTAAACCTAAGACAATAGTTTCACAGAGCCCCTAAGCAACTTGTATTAGCTCTTTGGAGAAGAAAAACTTTTGAATCAAACCCTTCAAGTAAAATAGAAATTAGTTGTGATTTATACACATAGGGAGAAATTGTTCAAAAGAATGAAAGGCATAAAAGACCTGTTATTCATGAGCAACAAGCTGTGATTTTACCTGGCAAACTGTTGCATCTGGTGTATGGACACACAGCTGTTCATGCCACATTAGCAGTGAGTGTTGGACGGCAGTTTTTTTGCAGTAAATTATAGTTCCGTTGGTAATATTATACATCGGAATACTTTGATCTGGTGTCTGTACTGAATAAGGAATGCTAATGCCAAGGGATTTTACTTTCAAAGTAACTCCTGCCAAGGAACCAGAAATGCAACACAATTTGCAGACCACAGCTATGTCTTCAGGAAATACTCTGCAAATTTAGCCATCGTCTCACGACTGCCAAATTTAAGAACAGTTCTGAAGCACAATCGAAAGGAAATGGAGATCATCACATTTTATTTGCGAAGTTTGCCAAAACAGCCAAATCAGTGGTAAGCTTAAATTCTTCCACTGTGTTTTACGAGCTGAAAACACAATTATGTAGCACCACCGTTACTGGCCAGTGAAACAAGGCAACTGCTGGGGTAACAGAATCCCAGAGAGAAAATGGCCATTTAGTTTTGATACAATAGCTGGTATCGGACTTACATTTAATCATAGAAACATAAATGTAAATCTTTCCCTGGCTTATGTAGGCTAATGGCTAGCAAACTAGCTTAAATACTTTAATTAAAATTGGCAGATTTTCATCTATTTACTATTATCCAAAATTAAGATTAATTTCTTACATTTCAGTAGTCACAAAAGGCAGCATTTTTAAACACAACATATATTTATATCGTGCCGTTAACATAATAAAATGTCCCAAGGCGCTTTACAGGAACATTATAAAACAAAGTATGACACCGAGCCACAAAAGGAGATATTAGGACAGATCACCAAAAGCTTGGGCAAAGAGCAGGGCCAGAATTTTACTCCCCCAGCAGCAGCAGGCTGGAAGCAGGTGGGGGGGGGGGGGTGCCGTTCCCGTTGCCTTCCCGCTCCCGCTGCAATTTTATGAGGGGAGGTGGCAGCAAGAAACGGCCAGCCCACACCAGACCAATTCAGGCCCTTAAGTGGTCAATTAGCTGCCACTGGTATATTACCAGCAGCAGGCAGGCCCCTCAGGAGGACACCCAGTAAAACCTGGCAACCTCCTTGCAGGCTGCGATGGGTGCCCTCCTGATCGGGCATCCGGTGCCCCACGGAGGGCCCCCCCACGGCCCAACTGCCCCACTGCAATACATTCAATACAGTGGCTTCTGGAACTGAGAGCTGCCAGCCCACTGATTGGCTGGCAGCTCCTGGAGGCAGGACTTCCTGCCTCAGGGGGCGGAGGTGCCACCCGAGGCCAATAAAGAACCTGGGCCACGTAAAATCATAGCGTGGCTTCCAAGCCCGGCAGAGGCGGGCTCGCCCCCCAACTTTTTGACTGGTGAGTGGGGCCTCCTGCCCAACATAAAATTCTGGCTGTAGATTTTAAGATGTGTCCTAAAGGAAGAAAGCGAGGTGGAGAGGCAGAGAGGTTTAGGGAGGGTATTCCGGGGCTTAGGGCCCAGGCAGCTAAAGGCGCAGCCACCAATGGTGAAGCAATTAAAATCAGAGATGCACAAGAGGCAAGAATTGGAGGAGCACAGATTTTTTTCTTTCATTCGTTTCATGCAATGTGGGCATCATTGACAAGCCAATATTTGTTGCCCATTCCTAATTGCCCTTGAGAAGGTGATGATGAGCTTCCTTCTGTAACAGCTGCAGTCCATCTGCTGCAGGTACAGCCACAGTGCTGTTAGGGAGGGAGTTCCAGGATTTTGATCCAGCGACAGTGAAGGAACGGTCATATAGTTCCAAGTCAGGATGGTGTGTGGCTTGGAGGAGAACTTGCAAATGGTGGTGTTCCCACGCATCTGCTGCCCTTGTCCTTCTAGATGGTAGAGGTCACTAGTTTGGAAGGGGCTGTTGAAGTTGGTGTGATGAGTTGCTGCAGTGCATCTTGTATGTGGTACACACTGATGCCACTGTGCATCGGTGATTGAGGAAGTGAATGCTTAAGATGGGGTGCAGATCAAGCGAGCTGTTTTGTCCTGGATGGTGTTGAGCTTCCAGAGTATGGAGCCACACTCATCCAGGCAAGTGGAGAATGTTCCAAAACACTCCACACTTGCGCCTTGTAGATGGTGGACACACTTTGGGGAGTCAGGATGTGGGTTACTTGCCGCATAATTCCCAGTCTCTGACCTGCTTTTGTAACCACAGTTTGGTTTCTGATCAATGATAATCTCCACAATGTTGATAATGGGAGATTTAGCGATGATAATGCCATTGAATGTCAAAGGGGAGATGGTTAGATTCTCTCTTGTTGGAGATTATCATTGCCTGGCACTTGTATGGTGAAAATGTTACTTGCCATTTATCAGCCCAAGCCTGAATGTTGTCCAGGTCTTGCTGCAGATGGACACGACTACTTCAGTATCTGAGAAGTTGCGAATGGTACTGAACATCAATGAACATCCTCACTTCTTACCTTATGATTGAAGGAAGGTCATTGATGAAGCAGCTGAAGATGGTTGGGCCTCGGACACTACCCTGAGGAACTCCTGCAATGATGTCCTGGAGCAGAGATGATTGGCCTCCAACAACCACAACCATCTTCCTTTGTGCTTGGTATGACTCCAACCAGTGAAGGGATTTCCCCGATTCCCATTGACTTCAATTTGGCTTAGTCTCCTTGACGCCATACTTGGGCAAATGCTGCCTTGATGTCAAGGGCAATCACTGTCACGTCACCTCTTGAATTCAGCTATTTTTCCATTTTTGAACTAAGGCTCCAATAAGGTTAGGAACTGAGTGGCCCTGCCAGAACCCAAACAGGGCGTCAGTGAGCAGATTATTACTAAGCAAGCGCCGCTTGATAGCACTGTCGACAACACCTTCCATCAATTTAACAATGATTGAGAGTAGACTGATGGGGTGTTAAACGGCCGGTTTGGATCTGTCCTGCTTTTTGTGCACAGGACATACCCGGGTAATCTTCCACATTGCCAGGTAGATGCCAGTGTTGTAGCTGTACTGGAATAGCTTGGCTAGGGGCACAGCAAGTTCTGGAGCACAGGTCCTCAGTACTATTGCCGAATGTTGGCAGGGCCCATAGCCTTTGCAGTATCCAGTGCTTTCAGTCATTTCATGACATCACGTGGAGTGAATCGAATTGGCTGAAGACTGGCATTGTGATGCTTGGGACTTCAGGAGGACGCCGAGATGGATCATCAACTCGGCACTTCTGGTTGAAGATTGTTGCAAATGCTTCAGCCTTACCTTTTGCACTGATGTGCTGGGTTCTCCCATCATTGAGGATGGGGATATTTGTGGAGCCACCTCCTCTAGCTGGTTGTTTAATTGTCCACCACCATTCACGACTGGATGATACAGAGCTTAGATTTGATCCGTTGGTTATGGGATCCCATAAGAGCTTCGCTCTGTCTATCACTTACACAGTTTGGCACACAAGTGGTCCTGGGTTGTAGCTTCACCAGGTTGACACCTCATTTTGAGGTATACCTGGTGCTGCTCCTGGCATGCCCTCCTGTACTCTTCATTAAACCAGGGTTGGTCTCCCAGCTTGATGGTAATGGTTGAGTGGGGAATATGCTAGGCCATGAGGTTACATATTGTGGTTGAGTACAATTCTACTGCTGCTGATGGCCCACAGTGCCTCATGGATGCCCAGTTTTGCATTGCTAGATCTGTTCGAAATCTATCCCATTTATCATGGTGCTCGTGCCACACAACACGATGGAGGGTATCCTCAGTGTGAAGGTGGCAGGCAAATTGGTGAGGACGAGGTCAAGTATGTTTTTCCCTCTTGTTGGTTCCCACACCACCTGCCACAGATCCAGTCCGGCAGCTATGTCCTTTAGGATTCGGCCAGCCCAGTCAGTAGTGGTGCTACCGAGTCACTCTTGGTGATGGGCATTGAAGTCCCCCACCCAGAGCACATTCTGTGCCCTTGTTACCCTCAGTGCTTCCTCCAATTGGTGTTCAACATGCAGGAGTACTGATTCATCAGCTGAGGGAGGGCAGTAGGTGATAATCAGCAAGAAGTTTCCTTGCCCATCTTTGACCAGATGCCACGAGACCATGAGATCTGCAGTCGATGTTGAGGACTCCCAGGGCAACTCCTTCCCGACTGCATACCGCTGTGGCGCCACCTCTGCTGGGTCTGTTCTGCCGGTGGGATGTCTGGGGCATTGTCTGTAAGATATGATTCCGTGCGTATGACCATGTCAGGCTGTTGCCCGACTAGTCTGTGGGACAGCTCTCCCAACTTTGGCACAAGCCCCCAGATGTTAGTAAGGAGGACTTTGCAGGGTCAACAGGGCTGGGTTTGTCGTTTCCAGTGCCGAGGTCGATGCCGGGTAGTCCGTCCAGTTTCATTCTTTAATGATTTTGTAGCGGTCAGATACAACTGAGTTCACCAGCCCTCTGCTGGAGGATTATCCAAACACCAATACAGGACTTAGAGGTGCAGATTTCACTGTAGTTTGGGGTTTCCCCTCAACCTGGCACATGTGGCAACTCCTACAATACTACACCACATCTTTGTGGAGTTTTGGTCAGTCAAACTGCTGTCTTATGTGGGCTTTGGTTTTTCATATACCGACATGTACCACCACTGTAGTCTTGTGCGCCATTCTGTAAGGGACCCCTGCCGAGAACAAAATGGGACAGGCAGGCACAAGGGTGGCAAAAGGTTAGAAAAGAAAGGGGAAAAAGGGACCAAGAGGGCAGGTTAATGGAAGACCAGGAGGAACCCCTCATGAAAACCCCTACTGTTTGGTCAGCTAACCCCGAAATGTTTGAAAGGTTAGACCTCACATCCTCCTATGTAAATGCAGACACTAGAAGCACCCCACCAGAGTTGCTGATAGCATTTACAGGAACCTGCAGAGACAAAGAAAGTCCTCAAGAGGGCAGAGAACCCGTGAGGGAGATGCCTCACCTAGTAGAAGTGCCGCATGGGATTGCAATAGAATCTGGACAAATACCTGCATGCAAGAGTGTCCCAGAGGACAAAGGGAAGATGATCAAGGAATCCTCCCCCACACAGAAGGGAACCAACCATCCCCTAACATGAAAAGCCCTTGCATGACTCATCACAGCACTGAAAGAGAGTTCAGAGTGGTTCCACAATTGCCGTCGCCCATGAGCAGAACTCCAACCTAGGGCTAATTAAATTTCTCTCCGGTACCTCTGCGGCATCACTAACTGGTGAACCACTGTCCACTCCTTGCCCTCAGGTCTGTGAGGAGAACTCCACTTCCTCATCAGTACCTCATTCTTTAAATAGTAGCAATCAGGGACTCCCTCTGCTTCAATTTCAGACTGGGCAGACTGTGCTAACTCTCTCAGTACTGGGTCGGCTCGCTGAGCCTCAGCTAGGGAAGATCCATTTAACTTATTCCCTGTGTCTTCTAACTTTCCAAAGAAAGTCTCAGACAGACAGATCTCATGGTCATCTGCCTGCATTGCCAATTCAGTCTTCTCTGGCCTGATTCACTATACATTCAGGGAAACTGCAGGGGACCGTCTTCTGCCACTGCCCTGTTTCTCTGACCTCCTATGATCTCTCTTTACTAGGGAAGCTACAACCTTCGTCCCCGCCAGATCATTACCTGGGAGCAGGTCAACCCCATCCACAGGCAAACTAGAGAAAATCCCTATGGTCACCAGTCCCAAAACTAGGTTGCACTCCAAGTGCAACCGGTGCAAAAGTACAGGCATACACTGCCCTCCAATACCATTCGTTACCATTCTTGTGTTTACTGCATACTCTGGGAGAAAATTCAGGCCTTTTCTCAAAGGGATCTCATGGCCCCTGTGTCCCTGAGGATTACTGTGGGCTTGCTTACCCCACTCAAAATGTATGGGGTTACTCTCCCTTCAGACACAATACCCTGATAACCCTCCGGAATCTTACTAAATTTTCCTGTACGCAGTAGTAGGCTTCCTGGGTCTGATTCATGCTGCATTTAAAGCCACTCCTCTACGCTGATGCTGCTGTGCTAGTTGCTCACATGGAAACTCAGCTATAAAGACTCATGGACTGTCTCTCCCATGCCTGTATCTTGTTCTCCTTGACTATATGCATCACAAAAACTGTGGTCATGGGACAAGGTGTTGCATGTCCACCTCTGATCACACTAAATAACACCCTACTGCACGTGGTTAGTAAATTCTACTAACTTGAGTTCACACAGACAGACAATCTGTCCCTTGATGCAGAGCTCGATACACGCATAGGGAAAGCAGCTACTACCTTTGGGTGGCTTGCAAAACATGCATGGGAAAACACCAAGCTGACCCTTAGGAACAAGCTGATGGTTTATAAGACCTGTGCTCTGAGCACCTTGTATGTTGTGAAACATGGGCAACTTACAGCTACCAGGAAAGAAGCTCAAAATTTCCATCTTCATTGTCTGTGGTGCATTATAAGTATATCCTAATAGGACAAAATCACAAATGTGGCAGTCCTCTCAAAGGCAGAGCTCCCAAGTGTGTTGGCACTAATCAATCAGAGGTGGCTTTGGTGAATTAGACAAGTCCACAGGATGGAAGACAGTCGCATACTCAAGGACCTCTATGGTGAGGTAGCCAGGGCCAGCCAGACAACCGGTGGGACACCCAAAGCTCTGCTTCAAGGATGCTTGCAAGCGTGAAATGAAGGCCCTAAATGTCGACTATCGCACCTAGGAGTCACCAACTGGCAAAAGAGGGAAATGGCGACACATCCTGTGGATTGGTGTGCACTACCACGATGACCAATGGGCTACAGCAGCTTGGCAACATGCGCCAATGCCAAAAACAACAACTCACAGCGTCATTTGGCAGCTTCACATGTGACACTTGTGGCAGAACATGCCTCTGCCATCAGCAAAGGTGCACCAACAGAAGACACCCCATCTAAATGGATTGTCTGCTGTGTGTCCATCATCTTTCGTAGGTATC
The DNA here is from genome assembly GCF_036365525.1 of Heterodontus francisci. Taxonomy (NCBI): domain Eukaryota; kingdom Metazoa; phylum Chordata; class Chondrichthyes; order Heterodontiformes; family Heterodontidae; genus Heterodontus; species Heterodontus francisci. Next base: position 11,846,594 of record NC_090385.1, read on the forward strand.
AACCAGCTGCCATGAGAAGGTGTTGGTGAGCCGCCTTATTGATCGGCTGCAGTCCATGTGTTTAGGTACACCCACAGTGCTTTCGTCTGTAGCAGTTATTTATTTCTGCTAAACACTATTTAAATCTCAGCTGGAGTATTGTGTTCAGTTCTGGGCAACCCACTTGCTGAAGGATGTCAAGGCCATGGAGAGGGTGCAGAGGGAATTTATCAAAATGGTACCAGGGCTGAGGGGCGTCAGTTATGTGGAGAGACTGGAGAAGCTAGGGTTGTTTACCTTAGTGCATACAAGGTTACGAGATATGATAGAGGTGTTTAAAATGATGAAGGGTTTTGATGGAGTAACTAAGGGGAAACTGTTACCAGTGCTAGAAGGGTCAGAAACCAGAGAGTATAAATTTAAGTATAAATTGGCAAAAAGGCCAGGGGATTTTTTTTTTTACATACCACATTGTTAAGATCTGGAATGCATTGGCCGAAAGGGCAGTGGAAGCGGATTCACTAATAACATTCAAAAGGGAATCGGATAAACACTTGAAGGGAAAAATTTGCAGGACTATAGGAAAAGAGTAGGGGTTGTGGGATTAATTGGAAACCTCTATGAAAGAACCAGTATGGGCTCGATGGCCCGAATGTGCTGTATCATTTTTTAAGTTAAATGCAAACCCAATACTAATATGCTGCTATAATAAAAGCAAAATACTGCAGATGCTGGAAATCTGAAATAAAAACAAAAAGCGCTGGAAATACTCAGCAGGTTTGGCAGCATCTGTGGAGAGAGAAGCAGAGTTCAATATGCTGCTACTGTGTTAACCTTTCTTGTACTATGTTGCTCCTCGACGTGCCAGCTTGGTACATCAGCAACAACAAACAGGCTCTCTGAAAGTAGATGCAAAGTTCCACATAAATCCCTATGAGATCTGAAATAAAAACAAGAAATGCTGGAAATACTCAGCAGATCTGGCAGCATCTGTGGAGAAAGAAGCAGAGTTAACATTTCAGGTCAGTGACCCTTCTTCAGAACCGGCAAATATTAGAAATGTGAAAAGTTTTAAGCAAGAAAAACAGGGGTGGGGCAAGATCTGGTTTGGCTTCCAACTCCTGTCTCCTCCCTCTGTCCTGGCTTGAGTAACCATGACCTCTGCGCCAGGCCCCTGACAGGAGAATAGGCCTTCAAAACCATGGCAACCCCCTCAGCCAAACAACCGCCCGCAGTACATCAGCAAGGAGCCCCGCCTTCGAACCGCGCACCGATTGGCTGAGTTACACAATAGTAGGCCGGTCTCCGGAGAACCATTGGCCTTTCCACACGTCAGTCAACCTATTTAGCGCCCCGCCCCCTTTCTCGCGCCCCGCCCCCTTTCTCGCGCCCCGCCTTGAAATCTTCGGTGGGCGGGGTCTGATGGATTGTGTGTGTGGGGGGGGGTGGGGAAGCGACTGCACGCCGGTCAGGGAGATTTTTTTTTCATCAATGCCTTACCGTTTAACTTGGAGGCGGTGTAATCATTTTTTATATTAATTATTTTTTTAAGGAGGGGAAAAGAAATTAGAAATACATTTTTAAAAATAGCTCCAGACGGTTTGTCGATGACGTCACAGACGGGGTAGCTGCGCATGCGCTCCACTCCGCCAGAGGGGGGAGTCCGTCAGGAGAACGGGCTGAGGGCGCTGCGCGCGCCCGCGGTGGCCGGGCGCGCGCATTCCTGGCGCACGCACCTGGCGCGCACACAGGCCCAGATTGCATTGCGGCAAGCCAAGATGGAGGATTTAATGGTGGAGGTGCGCGGCTCTAATGGAGCCTTTTACAAGGTAGTGGGAGCGATGGCGGCTTGTAATCACCCCTCTCCTTCACATTTAACAGCCCTTACACACCGGTTACCAGTTTGAATACACCAGTCATTTTCTGCTATGCAGATATTGTGATATGTTTCTCTGTCTGATGGTTTTTACCTCAGGAGTACCCGGGCTTTGCTTTGGGTGGGCGGGTCTCTCTCGCTCAACGGTTGTAGCCCAAGCTGCTGCTTGTTATTGTCTTGCTTACAATGGCGAGGAGGCCCCTGAATCCAAGCAGATAAAAAACGGGCTTTGTATTGAATTTTTTTTTCTGAGCCTGTACCTTTAGGTTTGACAGTTTCAAAAAAAACCCGAAGGCCCCTCCTCCTCCCCCCCCCCCCCGATTCCTTTTGTGTTTACACTTTCCTTTCAGGCACTCTTTGTGTGTGGAGGAATGCTCACCTGCACATAAGCGTTTCATATTGCCCCTGTGAATTCCTTTCGTTGAAGGACTTTGTGTTTTTATTCGATGAATGTGTGGATTTATTTATCTGTGAAATAAGCTGATGTTTCGGACTGTCCCAAGTTACGGTTTAGTGTTTGATAAGAGTTTAGTAAAATCTTCAGCCTTCCTCAAAGATTGGCGTTCAGATTGCAGTAACCACTTCATACTTTAATCTTAAATATATTTTAACGTATGGTAATTTTTAAAATTTTAGTAATTTTGCTGCCCAAATGATGCCTGGGGCAATTGTCTTTTTATGTTGGTTGGTATCTTGTATCAGATAGTGATGTGGAGTGGCTTTAATCTATTGTAGATGTGAATATGTAGTTAAAAGGTGTTGGATTTTCTTTCCAGCCTTTTCTGCCATGGGACTCTTCATTAACTACTTTACTGTTGTGATTTTTGTTGCTCTAATTGCTCAAATCATAAGACATTATGACTATCTGAATTTTTAAAAAACTTTTAACTTTACCATGTAGTGGAGTTGATGGATGGGGGGTTATGGAAACAACTTTTAATTCCTAAATCCTGCTGGTTACTGTGATCAATTCATATATAGGTATATAAGATGTAAAATGCTGGAAATACTCAACAGACCAGGCAGCGTCTGCAGAGAGAGAAAAAGTTAATATTTGGGATTGCTGACTTTTCAGTGTTCTGCTTTAGGCACCATTCCCTGACAAATGACAAAGCATTATAGAAAATGGCAGGTGTTGGGAAGTGTGTTCCCAGCTGTAAACTAATCAGATGTTCAGTAAATCGTAAAGCTTTGCTTCAATATTTGTACTGACCTCTAAGTTCTTGAGTCCAAGCCCTACTACATCACAGTTTAATCTTCAGTGTAGTACTGACAGGAGTGCTACTTTGTTGGAGGTGCTATTTTGTTGAATGAGATACTAAAATAAGGCCTGCCTTCCTGTTCAAGTCAATGGAAACTTCCCAATGCATTGTTTGAAGAGCAGGGAATTCTGGTCCTTTTATCAATTCTCAACCAACGTGAGCAAAGCAGGTTAACACGTCACTTGTCTCTCGCTATCTGTGGGATCCTCCTGTGTGTAAATTGGCAGTTGTGGTGTGCTGCAAAAGTGCATTCACTAATCTTCAAAAGCATTTCATTGGCTGTGAAGTACTTTGAGACATCCTGAGAATATGAATGGCCCTGTAAATGCAAGTTCTTTTTAGCTTTATTGTGTGTGGAAGTGGTTGCATGTTGAATCTTTTTATAAATTGGAATAAACAGAAAACCAATGTTGTTAATATCAAAAACAAATGAAGTAAACTTTACAGTTAGAAACAGTGTAGTATACCAATAACAATGGGGAGGCATACAGTTGGAGCCGTGGGTGATCTATTCTGTACCTGAATGAAGAGGTATGGGAGTACAGAGTTGTTCAGAATTTTTTTCATTGTTAACTCATGCATGCTTTTTCAATCAGAACATTCACAGCTAAGAATTGGGTACTTAGTTGGCATCTTGATAGAACACAAGAAATAGCAAGGGTAGACCATATAGCCCCTCGAGCCTGCTCCGCCATTCAATACAATTATGGCTGATGTGCCTCAACTCCACTCTCCTGCCTGCTCCCTATATTCCTTGATCAAAAATCTATCTCTGCCTTAAATATACTCAATGATGGTGCATCCACAACACTCTCGGGTACAGAATCCCAAATATTCACAAGCCTTGGAGTAAAGAAGTTTCTCCTCCTCTCAGTCCTAAATCATTGACCCCTTATCCTAAGACTGTCTCATATTCTAGATTCCTCAGCCAAAGGAAACAGTTTCTATGTTTACCCTGAATCTTCAAAGTATACCTCCAATGCAAGTATATCCTTCCTTAAATATGGAGAGGTGAACACAGTACCCCAGGTGTGGTCTCGCCAAACCCCTGCATAATTGTAGCAAGACTTCCTTATTCTTGTACTCCAATCCTCTTGCAATAAAGACCAACATAAATAGGTGCAGGAGTAGGCCATTCGGCCCCTCAAGCCTGCCCTGCCATTCAATAAGATCATGGCTGAACTGCCCCAGAGCTCAACTCCTCTTTCATGCCAGCTCCTCATAGCCCTCAACTCCCCAATATTTCAAAAATCTATCTACCTCCTCTTTAAATACTTTCAGTGATCTAGCCTCCACAACTCGCTGGGGTAGAGAACTCCAGACATTCACTACCCTCTGAGGGAAGAAATTCCTTCGCATCTCAGTTTTAAATGAGTGTCCCCTTATTCTGTAACTATGTCCCCTAGTTCGAGATTTCCCCCACGAGTGGAAACATCTTCTCAATATCTACCCTGTCAAGGCCCCTCAGAATCTTGTACATTTCAATAAGATCACCCCTCATTCTTCTAAACTCGAATGAATAAAGGCCTAACCTGTTCAGCTGTTCTTGATATTCATCCCAGGTATCAGCCTGGTGAATCTCTTTTGAACTGCTTCCAGTGCCACTATATCCTTTCTTAAATACGGGGACCACAACTGTACACAGTACTTCAGGTGCGGCTTCACCAACACCCTGTACAGTTGTAACGAGACTTTCCTATTTTTAAACTCCAACCCCCAGCAATAAAGGCCAAAATTCCATTTGCCGCCTTAATTATTTGCTGCAGCTGCATGCTAACTTTTTGTGTTTCATGCACAAGGACATCCAGATCCCTCTGTGCTGCAATTTTTTGAAGTCTCTGTCTGTTTAAATAATAGCCTGCCTTTTGATTCTTCCTACCAAAGTACATGATCTCACACTTTCCTACATTAAACTCCATCTGCCAAGCTTTCCCCCCACTCACTCAACCTATATATATTCCCTTGCAGATTCCTTGTGTCCTCATCACAACATGCCCTCCCACCTATTTTTGTATTGTCAGCAAATTTGGATATATTACACTCTGCCCCCTCCTCCAAGTCATTAATATAGATAGTAAATAATTGAGACCCTAGGAGTGATCCGTGTGGCACTCCACTAGTTAAGTTTTTCCAACCTGAAAAAGACCCATTAATCCTGACACTCTATCTTCTGAGAGTTAACCAATCCTTAATCCATGCTAATACATTACCCCCAATACCGTGAACTCCTATCTTGTGCAATAATCTTTTATGTGGCACCTTATCGCGTGCCTTCTGGAAATCCAAATACATTACACCTACCGGTTCCCCTTTATCAACTATGCTTGTTAGATCCTCAAAGAACTCTAGCAAATTTGTCAAACACGATTTCCCTTTCACAAAACCATGTTGACTCGGTTTGATTACGTTAAATTTTTCTAAATGTCCTGCTGTGTCTTAATAATGGACTCTAGCATTTTCCCAACGACCGATGTTAGGCTGATTGGCCTATAGGTTCCTGCTTTTTGTCTCCCTCCCTTCTTGAACAGGGGCGTCACATTAGCGGTTTTCCAATCCACTGGGACCCTCCCAGAATCCAGTGAGTTCTGAAGTATTTCGACCAATACCTCCACTATCTCTGCAGCCACTTCCTTTAAAACCCTTGGATGCAGGTCATCAAGTCCTGGCGACTTGTCTGCCTTTAGTCCCATTTGTTTGTCAAATACTTTGTGTCTCGTGATAGAGACTATTACAAGATCTGATTGTGCCACTTTACTTAATTCTGGATCCTTGAACCTTGATCAGAGAAGACTTGCTGACCATTTCCTTCAGATTATCCAAATCCCCAAAGAAAGTTTCAGATAGCCGAATATCTGTTTGTGGTGCCAATTTGACCTCCACCAATGGAACTTGTTTAGCCATTTGCCTGCCTTATTGCTTGCTGAATTTGCATGCCAGCTTTGTGTTTCTTGTATGAGTACACCCAAGTCTTTCTGAACATAAACATTTAGAAGTTTCACGCCTTTTAAAAAAAAAAATTCTGCTTTTCTGTTCTTACTACCAAAGTGGATAGCCTCACACATCCCTGCATTATACTCTATCTGTCATTTTGTTGTCCATTGACTTAACCTGTCTATATCTCTCTGCCTCTTTGTGTCCTCCTCACAGCTTATATTCTCACCTAGCTTTGTATCATCAGCAAACTTAAGTACATTACTCTCAGTCATTTTGTCTGTCATTTTAGAATGTGAATATCTGAGGCCCTGGCACTGATCCTTGTGGTACTTCACTAGTTACAGCCTACCAACTTGAAAATGCCCCATTTATCCCTACTTGCTGCTTCCTGTCCATTAACCAATCCTCCATCCATGTTAATATATCACCTCCAACTCCATGAGCCCTTATCTTGTGTATTACCCATTTGTATGAGAGCTTATTGAATACCTTTTGGAAATCCAAGTATACTACATCGATCGGCTCCCCTTTATCTACCCTGCTAGTTACATCCTCAGACAATTCTATTAAATGTGTCAGACACGATTTCCCTTTCCATGATGACTGTCTGATCAGACTATGATTTTCCAAGTGCATTGTTAAGGTTTCCTTAGTAATAGATTCCAGCATTTTCCCAATGACTGATGTTAGGCTAACTGGCTTGTAGTTCCCTGTTTTCTCTGTTCTTCCTTTCTTGAATAGTGGACCATTCTAGAATCTAGGGAATTTTGGAAAATCATAACCAGTATCTCTGCAGCTATCTCTTTTAGAATCCTAGGATGTAGGCCATCAGGTCCTGGGGATTTGTTGGATTTTAGTCCTACACGTTTCTCCAATAATTTTTCTCATTAATCACCTTAAGTCCCTCACTATTATTAGCCCCTGGGTTACACTCTATTTCTAGTATATAATTTGTGTCTTCTATGAAGACAGATACAAAATATTTGTTCAACGTCTCTGCCATTTCCTCATTCCCCATGATAATTTCTCCCGTGTTTGCCTCCTGCTACTTCAGCTACTGTGCTCCTTTTTATATATTTGTAAAAGCTCTTACAATCTGTTTTATAGTCCTGGCTAGTTACACTCATTCTATTTTTTTCCCTTTTTATCAACCTAGTCGAGAATATACTTTAAAGAATGAAAGGAAATAGGACAGTGTTGTATTGAAGACTTCACTAAACATACGAATTAGGAGCAGGAGTAGGCCACTCGGCCCCTTGAGTCTGCTTTGCCATTCAACAAGATCATGGCTGATTTGATTATAACCTGAACTCCACATTTCCGCCTGCTACCAATAGCCTTTCACCCCCTTGCTTATCAAGAATCTATCCAACTCTGCCTTAAAAATATTCAAATACTCTACTTCCACTGCCTTTTGATGAGAGTTCCAAAGACATTCAACCCTTTGAGAGAAAAACATTCTCCTCATCTCTGTCCCTTTTTTAAACAGTGACCTCTAGTTCTAGATTCTCCCGCAAGAGGAAACATCCTTTCCTCATCCACCCTATCAAGACCCCGCAGCGTCTTGCATGTTTCAATTAAGTCACCTCTTACTCTAGAAACTCCAGCGGATACAAGCCTAAAAGATCCTCCTCTTCAGTATTTATCTTTGATTCCTGTAATTTGTAACTTTTGGTCCTGCAGTAAATTTTTGGGGCTTTCTTTGGACAAATTTTACACATGAAATTTCCTCCAAGGTTGCCACTTATTAAAAAAAAATCAAATTATACTATCTTATTTTGGAAAGCTGATTGATAGAGCTATTCAACTAGTCTCACTTTCCTCTTTCTTATTCAAGTATTTATCCAGTTCTCTTTTGAAAGTTACTATTGAATCTGCTTCCACCAAACTTTCAGGCCATGCTTTCCAGATCACAGTAAATATTTTTGAAAAAATATTTTCTTATGTCACTTCTGGTACTTTTGTAAGTGTAAAAGAGCAGCTTTAGGTTCATTTGGTGTCCGTTAAATTTCCTTGTTGCAAATCAGGTCAGTTTTTGGTATATTGCAGTGCAGGCAATCGTGAGCATAAGACTTTGGCAATCCATGAGGTGCAGCACCACTAGGACAACTTCATGAGGTCTATTCGGCATGATGATACTTGAGAAATATTTTTTGGACTTTTTTAAACTTTATTGTTGGCCTGATTTTAGTGTTGATGCAAATAGGATAAAGCTGAAGGAGATTGAGCAATTTTAATGGGCTTGACAAAAATGTCTGTCCCATGCAGGGAAGCAATCAACAAAGCCAATGAAATGTTGAACTACAGAGCTAAAACTTGTATAAGTCAAAAAATACAATGTCCAGTTCTACTGTGAGACGAGGGAGACTTTCGAGTGCTGGAGACAGTGCAGAGAAGAGCCACAAGGCTGCTCCCTAGAGCTAGTGATATGAGTGATTTTGTAGAGGTATGCAAGATGGTTAAGATATGGAAAAGGTAAATCTGGTATCTTGCTTTAAACTAAAATGTGAAAGTGGGATTAGAGGACAATGGATCAAACTAGTTTAAAAAGGCACTAAAAATTCTTCTTTGTACAGAATGATCAACATGGAATGAGCTTCTTGGTGGAGATAAAAACCTTGTTGGAAACATTATTTTGAAAAATCAGCTCTGCAATGGGGGCACTGTTTTGTCCTTTAGATGGATCAATTAAGATGGGCCAAATTACTCCTTGCCTGTAATTGTCTTGTGAACTTGTAAATTAATCATTCTACTGTATTTGAATTTTAATATTGTTTGGTTTGTGCTTAAAATGCGAGTGGAAATTTTAAGAATGTAAGAAATAGGAGCAGGAAGAGACCAATTGGCCCTTCAAGCCCTTCAGTAAGATCATGGCTCATCTACAAGAAATTCACCTTTCTGCACTATCCCCATATCCCTTAATTCCCTTAGTACCTGAAAAATCTGTTAATCTCTGTCTTGAATATACTCAAACACCGAGCATCCACAGCTCCCTGGGGTAGAGAATTCCAAAGGTTTACAAGCCACTAAGTGAAGAAATTTCTCCTCAGTTCAGTCCTAAATGGCTGACCCTTTATTCTGACACTTTGACCCCTAGTTCTAAACTCCCTAGCCAGGGAAAGTATCTTCCCAGCAACATTCTTAAAATTTCCAGTTCCCCCATTGCAGAGCTGATTTTAAAAAAAGTTTCCATGGGTGACCACCGCTAAAATTACCCGCCTTCCACCCTGCTCTTCGCCCCACCCCCCCCCCCCCCCCACCTTATGATGGAAGAAAGGTCATTGAAACAGCTGAAGATGGTTGGGCCTAGGACAGTACCCTGAGGAACTCTGCAGTGATGTTTTGGGACTGAGATGATTGACCTCCAAAAACCACAACATTTTTCCTTTATAGTAGGTATGACTCCAACCAACGGAGAATTATCCACCTGATTCCCTATATTCCATCTGCCATATTCTTGCCCACTCGCTCATCTTGTCTATATCCCTTGGCAACCTCCTTACCTCCTCACAGCTCTCTTTCCCACCTTTGTATCATCGCAATCTTGGATAGATTACACACTGTCCCCTCATTTAAGTCATTGAGATAGATTGTAAATAGCTGAGCCTCAAGCATTGATCCTTGCGGTTCCCCACTTGTTAGAGCCTGCCAACCTGAAAATGACAGTTTATTGCTACTCTGTTTTCTATCCATTAACCAAACCTCAATCCATGCTAATACATTACCCCCCCAATACCATGATCCCAATTTTGTGTCATAAACTCCTCTAGTACCTTATCAAATGTTTGCCAAATATCAAAATTTGCTACATCCACTGGTTCCCCCTATCTACTCTGCTAGTTACAATGCCAAAAGACTCTAACAGTTCTGTCAAACACAATTTCCCTTTCATAAATAGGTGTTGACCCTACCCAATCATATTTTCTAAGTGCCCTGTTACCATGTCTCGAATAAATTGCATTTTGCCTGCTACTGATGTCAATCTGACTGGCCTGTGGTTTTCTGTTTTCTCTTCCCTTCCTTTCTTAGCAGTTTGATGTGGAAGAAAAGAAAAAGAAAAGCTTTTCATGGCCACTGGACATCTCAAAGCACTTTACAGCCAGTGAGTGCTTTTGAAGTGCAGTCACTGTTTAATGCAGGAAAAATATATACTAATAACAAACATTTGCTCATGACAATGTGCATGTGACTTGGTCTGATGCATGGTGGATGCATCACACTCACTAATTCCATACTCCCACCTACTGCAGGGTTTATTTCATAATTTATTTCCAAGAATCATTCTGTATGTTACCAGATATACTAAGCAAATTGATACCAATGCAACAGCGGCAACTTGTATTTATAAAACTGCTTTAATGTGATAAAGCACCCAAGGTGCTTCACAGGAGCATTATAAAGCAAAATTTGACACTGAGCCACATGAGATATTAGGGCAGATGGCCAAATGCTTGCTGAAAGAGTTAGATATTAAGCAGCATCTTGATTGCGAAGAGGTAGAGTGGTGGAGAGGTTTAAGGAGGGAATCCCAAAGCTTAGGGCCTTGGCAGTTGAAGGTATGTCCATCAGTGATGGAGCAATTACGATTGGGATGCTCAAGAGGCTAGAATTGGAGGAACACAGATATCTCGTAGGGCTGGATGACATTAAAGATTTCATTAAAATTAAAAATGAAGGCATTGCTTGACTGGGAGCCATGTAGGTCAACAAACACAGGAGTGATAGCTGAACAGGACTTGGTGCAAGTTAGGACATGGACAGCAGCAGAGTTTTGGATAACTTCAAAAAGGAGGTCAAAATGTGGGAAGCCAGCCAGGAGTGCATTGAAATAGTCAGAGCTACAGATAATAAAAACAGGGGCGAGGATTTCAGCAGTAGATGAGCTGAGGCAGGGATGGAGTCGGATGATTTTACAGAGGTGGAAATACGCGATCTTGGTGATGGCACAGATATGTGGTCGGAAGCTCTTCTCGAGATCACATGTAACACCAATGTTGAGAACAGTCCAGTTCAACCTCAGACAGTTGCCAGAGAGAAGGCTGAATTAGGTGGCTAGGGAATAAAGTTTGTGGTGGGGACCAAAGACAATGTCTTTAGTCTTTCCTGTACTTAGTTGGAGGACATTTTTGCCCATTCAAAACAATTTGTCAGTTTGGAGACAGTGGAGGGGTTGAGATAGGTTCTGGTGCGATAGAGCTGGGTGTAATCAGTGTACATATGAAAATTAATGCCATGCTTTTGGATGATGTAGCTGAGGGGCAGCATGCAACTGAGAAATAGGCAGGTGGCCAAGATAGATCCTTGGGGGACACCAGAGGGAACGGTGCAGAAGCAGGAAGAGAATTCTCTGGCTGTGATTAGATAGATAAGAACGGAACCAGACGAGTGTGGTTCCACCCAGCTAGATGATGGTGGAGAGGTGTTAGAGGGGAATGGTGTGTCAAAGGCTGCAGAAAGGGCAAGAAGGAATAGTTTACCATGGTCACAGTCACATAGGATGTCATTTGCCACTTTGAGAGCCAGTTTGGTATGTGGAAGGGGCAGAAACTTGACTGGAAGAATTCAAACATGGAGTTTCAGGAAAGCAAGATTTGGAAGGCGATAACATGTTCAAAGAATTTGGAGAGGAAAGGGAGATTGGAGACGGTGCGGGAAGGACGGAGGGGTCAGCTTTTTTTTTGAGGAGAGGAATGATGACAGATTTGAAAGAGAGGGACAGTACCTGAGGAAAGAGAACCATTAGCAATATCCGTTAAGGTAAGAATGTAAAAAACAGGAGCAGGAGGTAAGCCATTCGGCTCTTCGAGCTCATTCCATCATTCAGTATCATGGCTGATCTAGCTCAGCTCCACCTTCCCACTCATATTCCCATATCCCTCAGTACCCATAAATCTGTCAATCTCTGTCTTGAATATACTCAACAACTGAGCATCCACATCTCTGTGTGGTAGGGAATTCCAATGATTCCCAACCCAATAAGTGAAAACATTTCTCCTCATCTCAGTCCTAAACAGCTGACTCCTTATTCTGACATTCTGATCCTGTGTTCTGGACGCCCCAGCCAGGGGAAATATCCTCCTAGATTCCACCCTATCAAGCCCCTTATGAATTTTATGTTTCAGTGGGATCGCCTCTCATTCTTCTCAGCTCTAGGGAATATAGGCAATCCCATCTTCCCAGGCATTGATCCATTGAACCTTCATTACACTCCCTCTAAGGTAAGTAAGTCCTCCCTGAGGTAGGGGGACCAAATGATACTCAAAAAGCTTGACACCATCCAGGACAAAGCAGCCCACCTGATGGGTATGCCATCCTAAACATTCATTCCGTTCACCATCGGTGCACAGTGGCTGCAGTGTGTACCATTTGCAAGATGCATTACAGCACACGCCAAGGCTTTTTCAACAGCACCTTCCAAATCCACGACCTCTGTCGCCAAGAAAGGCAAGGGCAGCAGATGCATGGGAACGCCAACACCAGCAAGTTCCCCTCCAAACCACCCACCATCCTGACTTGAAACTATATCACCGTTCCTTCACTGTCGCTGGGTCAAAATCATTGAACTCCCTAACATTGCTGTGGGTGTACCTATGCCACGTGGACTGCAGCGGTTCAAGAAGACACCTTACCACCATCTTTTTAAGGGCAAATAGGGATGGGTAACAAATGCTGGTCTTGCCAGTGTGCTGATATATCATGATAAGCATTTTTAAAAACTGTACATAGTACTCCAGTTGTGATCTTACCAAAGCCCTATACAATTGCAGTGAGACTTCACTTTTATGCTCCAATTCCTTTGATATAAAAGCTAACATACCATTTGCTTTCCTAATTGCTTGCTGTACCTGCATATGGGACACCCAGGCCCCTCTGCATACCAATATTTCCAGTCTCTCACCATTTACAAAATATTCTGCTTTTCTATTTTTCTTTCCAAAGCGGATATTCTTCTCCGCATTATATTCCCTATTCCATGTTCTTGCCCACTCGCTTAACCTGTCTATTTCCCTTTGCAGCCTGTTTGTGTCCTCCTCAGAGCTTTCTTTCCCACTTAGCTTTTTATCGTCAGCAAACTTGGATACAGTACCCTCAGTCCCCTCATCTAAGTCATTGATATAGATTGTAAATAGCTGGGGTGTAAACACTGATCCTTGTGGTATCCTGCTAGTTACAGCCCGTCGACCCGTTAATCAATCCTCAATCCATGCTAATATGTTACTCCCAATCTCATGAATCTTAATTGTAATAAGCATAGGAGCCAGGAAGAGAGGCTGCGTGATCAGTAGTTTAGTGGGATTTGAGTCGAGGGAGCAGCAGGTGCATCTCATGCACAAGATGAACTCTGAGGAGGTTGAGGGGAGATAGAAAACTGAAGTGAATGTGAGTACAGGCCTAGGACATGGTGGGACCCATAGAGGGAGTTTGTCTTGGTGTGCTAGGGGAATGGAAGGAAGTGGCACAGGCAGCTGATTGGACAGTCTTGATCTCAGTGGCAAAGAACTCCATGAGCTCCTTGAACCTGTTGGAGGTGAGGGTGCAGAAGATGGGAGAGGGGTTTAAAAAGGCATTTGCAGTAGTGAAAAAAAGCTGAGGGTTATTTTTGCATTCCAGGAAAATACTGGAATATTGCGTGATTTTTGGCAGATGGGAGCAAGACCCGACAGTGCTTTGTGGACCAGCCAGATCTGGCGGTGAACGGCTAAGCCATTGTCCACCATATCTGTTCTAGTCCGCATTCCTTGGACTTAAAAGTGTGGAGTTGTGGGCTGTACCGGGAGAATGGCCAGGGTGAGAGTAATGGCTTTAATGAGGACTGGGATATCCATGGTGAGGGTGTGATTGAGCAAATCAGTCGCTGCAGAAATGTCATGGTGAACACAGGGTTGAAGGCTAGACAGTTGGGATTGTGCAGTTGTAAGTGAATTGAGAGATGTTTTTTCCTCGGACAGATACAGAGAGAAGTATGAGGGGGAAGGGGTGTGTGGCTGGAAAGCAAGACAAGAAAGTGATCAGAGATGGCCTTGTCTGTGATTGACATGAGGGGAATAGTGAGGCCACTTGGGATGGCTGTGAATATGGGTTAGGGAGTTTATCTGGAGGGAGAGATTAAGGGAGGGTAAGATGATAAGTCAACTCAGAGGAAGAGAGCATGATGACTTGAGATGATTATTAGAGGAAATATTTCTGCTTGAGCTGATGCATATGTGTGGTACCCTTAATAAATCACCTCAAAATGCCCCAACCACGATCCTAATGTTATAAAGCTCAGTGTTCTCTCCAGAAACAATCCAAGCAGGGCATTTTCAGTCCAAGAAAGCCTAGATTGATAATGTTGAACATAAAGTACATTCTATGTCCCTCTTCATGGTGTAGATGATATGTTTCTGCCATGTTATTCTGTGTACAGTGCCAGATATTTTTCTAAAGGCCTGACTAAGCGGTCGTATTGGGTCGTGTATTAAGTTAAATACTGTTAAAAATATGATTGTAGATCCAATTGCCACAATACTGATCTTTTATAATCCAGGATAGTGTGGAAGTTTTAAAACTGCTTATTATAATGATATTGTTGTCAGCCTGTACAAATTTGCACATTTGATCCTGCTACTTTGATCCTGTTTTGCAAAACTTCCTGCCATCTTTGTCTTATTGCAATGATTGGAATGTATATTTGCTTTGCAATTTTGCAATCAACATAATTGGTTTGTTCAGTGTAATCTTAGTTGGCTGTAGTGGTCCAAGGTTGGAATACTATGTACTTGATTGAGTTTTATCAGTACATTATTTTAAGTATCTTTGTTTTTGCCAAAGTATCAATTTTTAAGCTGTTGTTCTCTCCACCGCCCCCCCCCCCCCTTCAGTTTTATAAATTAACTCTAGAGAAAAGTCATTTTTGGGGAGTATCTTGCATCCAAACTTGATTGATAGTTGCAGCTTCAAATTGTACTTTATAGTAGTAATTTTATTCATTATCCATGTCTTGTGCCTTTTTTTCTGTCAATGTATTTTTTCCCAAAGCTTATCTACTGAAAAACTGTTTTCAAATCCTCTTTACAATTCAGACAGATGGGCGCACCTACATAATATGTTTTGAATGTAATGGTGCTTGTACTATGTAAATAATCTTGCTGCATTTTCTTAAGTTTTGTTTGTGTCTTATTCCAGTCAGAAATGGAGGTGGGTAAATTTTTGGAACCTGTTAGAGCCATGTTACCTTGGGTCTACATTTATTTAGATACCAAATTCTGCCTATATTACTGGTTATTTGGATCAGAGTTCCAGCATGCACAAAGTAGGTGGAAGCAAAATTGTTTCCAAGTACTCTTTATCCTTCCTATTCTTCACTGCCCCATCTTTTGTAAACTGGGTACTTTTCTAGTGCAGATAAGAAGTGCAAATTTTGGGCAAGATA
The DNA here is from genome assembly GCF_036365525.1 of Heterodontus francisci. Taxonomy (NCBI): domain Eukaryota; kingdom Metazoa; phylum Chordata; class Chondrichthyes; order Heterodontiformes; family Heterodontidae; genus Heterodontus; species Heterodontus francisci. Next base: position 11,862,057 of record NC_090385.1, read on the forward strand.
TGCTATGGTCAGAATAAGCGGTGATCATGCATATGATGGAATTGACCATTCTGAGAATGGCAAAAATAGAGATGATGCATGAAAGAAAGCTGATGAAATGTGTCGTATCATGGGCTCAAAAGTGTGAAAGGCATATGGTCTGTATGGAATGTCAGTGATTAATGGGAGCATGGTTAGGAAATTTCTTGAGGCAGAGAATGAAAAGAGCAGACTGATGGTGTGGTAGAAAAGATTGAGAGTGCAGTGAAGAAGGCTCCAGGATGCTAACCCTATGAGAACGGTTTGGGAATATGAATTGTGCAGAAACCGATGGCAAATTTCATTACATTCCAGTAGATGGCCTCTAAGTTGTGGTGATATTTGTAAAATCCCCAATTAGCATTAATGCCCATTAACATCTACTTGCCTTGCTTGGTTGGAAAAAAATGTTTTATCCTGTTTGTGCTATGGAGTTTAGATTAATGTTCGGTCACTCTTGTACACTTGCAGTGGCCAGCGAAGAATGAGAACATTTGCTGTGGAAGAACCACAATAGAGGAGGAAGCAAAAGAAAACTGTCAGCAATTACTTCTTTCATAGTTCAGGTTGCACATATTTGCTTCCCTCTAAAACATTAAACAATTTTTTCCCCCTGTGTTGTAAGTTTGCTTTCATGCTCTGGTAGAGTCGAGATTAAGTATTTTTAATTCATTCACAGGATGTGGGCATCACTGGTAAGGCCAGCATTTATTGCGTATCCCTAATTGCCCCGAGATACAACCAGAGTGGCTTGCTAGGACATTTCAGAGGACACTTACGAGTCAACCAGCTTGCTGTGGGTCTGAAGTCAAGACCAGTCAAGGACAGCAGATGTCCTTCCTTAAACTACATTAGTGAACCAGTTGAGTTTTTACAGCAATCAGTCATTTCCTGGTCACCATTAGTAATGCTAACATTTTATACTCTAGATTTATTTAATTAACTGTATTTAAATTCCCCAACTGCCATGGTGGGATTTGAACTTGTGTCTCTGGATTATTAGTCCAAAAAGATCACCACGATGCTATCTTCCTCAAACTTCTGATTTATGCCTTGCAGATGTGGACTTTGGGGAGTTAGGAGGTGAGTCATTCGCTGCAGAATACCCAGCCTCTGACTTGCTCTTTTAGCCACAGTATTTAGGTGGTAGGCCCAGTTAAGTTTCTGGCCAATTGTGACCCCCAGCACGATGGTGGGGGATTCAGTACTGGTAATGCTGTTGAATGTTAAGGGGAAAAGGTTAGACCCTCTCTTGCTGGAGATGGTCGTTGCCCAGCACTTGTATGGCACGAATGCTACTTGCCACTTATAAGCCCAAAGCTGAATATTGTCCAATGAGAACAGAAAGTGCAGGAAATACTCAGCAGGTTTGGCAGCATCTGTGTAGAGAGAAACAGAGTTAACGTTTCAGGTCATTAGAACTGGCAAAAGTTAGAAATGTAACAGTCTTTGAGCAAGTGAAAGGGGGGAGGGGGAAGAAGAACAAGAAGGAAGGTCTGTGATAGGACGGAAGGGGGAGAGATTAATAACAGAGATGTCATGGAACAGAATGCAAATGGAGTGCTAAATAGTTGTAGCACAAGACAAATCATGAGTCCAGAGTGAGTACTAATGGCAGAATAATGAACAGCTCTGTACAAAAGCAAAAACCTGAAAAAGAAGTTTAGGACTGCACATGGTTAAAAAAATAATTTTTAAAAAAGAAAAAATATATGTACACACACACACATATATACTCTTTATATAATATATATATATATATATATATATATATATAACAAGAAATAATGGGGCTCCTGGCTTGAAATTATTGAACTCAGTATTGAGTCGAGAAGGCTGTAGAGTGCCTAATCGGAAGATGCGGTGCTGTTCCTCGAGCTTGCGTTGATGTTCACTGGAACACTGCAGCAGGCCCAAGACAGAAATGTGGGCATGAGAACAAGGTGGTGAATTGAAATGGCAAGCAACCGGAAGCTCAGGATCATGCTTATGGACCGAGTAGAGGTGTTCTGCAAAGCAGTCACCCAATCTGCGTTTGGTCTCCCCAGTGCGGCAAATACAGTATACTAAATTGAAAGAACTACAAGTGAATCACTGCTTCACTTGGAAGGAGTGTTTGGGGCCTTGAATAGTGAGGAGAGAGGAAGTAAAAGGGTAGGTATTATACCTCTTGGGATTGCATGGGAAGGTGCTGTGGGAAAGAGCCGAGGCGTGTCGAGGAGGGAACGGTCCCTTCGGAATGCTGACAGGAGAGGGGAAGATGTGTTTGGTAGTGGCATCACACTGGAGGTGGTGAAAATGGCAGAGAATGATCTTTGGAGCCTACCAGTGATGTCATGGGAAACCTGTAAGCTGATTGGTTGGTAAGTAACAGCTGTTATTGCCTGTAAATAGCTTGCAAAACCAGCGGAAAAAAGTTTTTTTTTAAACCCTCAAACAGCTACCTTGTAAGTGATAAGGTTAGTACTACTAAACTTTTGCTTTAATTACTGTAATTTATTAATAATTTTTATTTTTTTTATTTCCAAAATATACTTTATTCATAAAAATATGTAAAAATTACATTCCCAAACATTTTAAAACAGCATCAAGTCAAAGAATACAGACAGTGCAACGGTGATCAGTTACCTTCTATACAATCATGAGTTGCCTCACAACCCTTCCATTTCATTGTCATGCCATATACATTTTTACATTTACAGCACACACAATTTCTCTGATACAGCTCGAGGGGTTTCCCATAGATCCAGCCCCTCAGTTCAGCTTGGTGGGGGGACCTTACACTGTGGTCTTCCCCCATTGAGCCTTTGCTGCGGCTGCCCCAAGCTTTAGTGCGTCCCTCAGCACGTAGTCCTGGACCTTGGAATGTGCCAGTCTGCAACATTCGGTGGTGGACAACTCTTTGCGCTGGAAGACCAGCAAGTTTCGGGCAGACCAAAGGGCGTCTTTCACCGAATTGATAGTCCTCCAGCAGCAGTTGATGTTTGTCTCGGTGTGCGTCCCTGGGAACAGCCCGTAGAGCACAGACTCCTGTGTTACAGAGCTGCTTGGGATGAACCTCAACAAAAACCACTGCATCTCTTTCCACACCTGCTTTGCGAAGACACATTCCAGGAGGAGGTGGGCGACCGTCTCTTCCCCACCACAGCCAACGCGGGGGCACTGTGCGGAGGGGGCGAGACTTCGGGTGTGCATGAAGGATCTGACGGGGAGGGCCCTTCTCACCACCAGCCAAGCTACGTCTTGGTGCTTGTTTGAAAGTTCTGGTGATGAGGCATTCCGCAAAATGACTTTGACGGTCTGCTCGGGGAACCATCCGACAGCATCCACCGTCTCCTTTTCCTGTAGGGCCTTGAGGACATTCCGTGCAGACCACTGCCTGATGGACCGGTGGTCAAAGGTGTTTTCCCGCAGAAACTGCTCCACGAAGGATAGGTGGTACGGCACGGCCCAACTGCATGGAGCGTTCCGCGGCAATGTGGCCAAGCCCATCCTTCGCAACACCGGGGACAGATAGAACCTCAGCACGTAGTGACACTTGGAGTTTGCGTACTGGAGGTCTACACACAGCTTTATGCAGCCGCACACGAAGGTGGTCATCAGGATGAGGGCCACGTTGGGTACATTTTTCCCGCCCTTCTCCAGAGATTTGAACATTTTGTCCCTCCGGACCCGGTCCATTTTAGATCCCCAGATGAAGCGGAAAATGGCTCGGGTGACTGCCACCGCGCAGGAGTGAGGTATGGGCCAGACCTGCGCCACGTAGAGCAACAATGTGAGCGCCTTGCACCTGATGACCAGGTTCTTACCCACAATGGAGAGAGATCGCTGCCCCCACATGCCCAACTTTTGTCGTACCTTGGCTACTCGCTCCTCCCAGGTTTTGGTGCACGCCCCGGCCCTTCCAAACCATATCCCCAGCACCTTCAGGTAATCTGACCTGACGGTGAAAGGGACAAAGGATCGGTCAGCCCAGTTCCCAAAGAACATGGCCTCGCTCTTGCTGTGGTTAACTTTGGCTCACGAGGCCAGTTCGAACTGGTCGCAGATGCTCATCAGCCTGCGCACGGACAGCGGATCCGAGCAGAAGACGGCGACGTCATCCATGTACAGGGAGGTTTTAACCTGAGTGCCTCCGCTGCCTGGGATTGTCACCCGTCTTATGCTCGCATCCTTCCTAATAGACTCAGCAAAGGGTTCAATACAGCAAACAAACAAGACCGGGGAGAGAGGACAGCCCTGTCTGACTCCAGATTTGATCGGGAAACTTTCCGATTCCCACCCATTGATTGAGACTGCGCTACTGATGTTTGTGTAGAGCAGTTTGATCCAATTGCAGATTCCCTCCCCAAACCCCATTTTGGAAAGCACGTCCATCATGTAGGTGTGCGATCCTGTCAAAAGCCTTCTCCTGGTCCAGGCTGATGAGGCAGGTGTCCACCCTCCTGTCCCGTACGTAGGCGATCGTATCCCTGAGTAGCGCGAGACTATCAGAGATCTTCCTGCCGGGTACAGTACAGGTCTGATCGGGGTGAATCACCAACTCCAGAGCAGATTTGACTCGACTGGCTATGACTTTGGACAGAATCTTGTAGTCAACATTAAGCAGTGAGATGGGCCGCCAATTTCTGATTTCTGCCCTCTCCCCCTTCTGCTTGTAAATGAGGGTGATGATGCCTTTCCTCATGGATTCTGCCATGCTGCCGGCCAGGAGCATACTCTCGTATACTTACAGCAGGTCCGGGCCGACCCAGTCCCACAGGGCCGAGTACAACTTGACCGGTAAGCCGTCGCTTCCGGGAGTTTTACTCGTCTCGAAGGACTCGACGGCCTTTGTCACCTCGTCCAGAGTTAGCGGCTTGTCCAATCCCTCCCTCCTGCTGTCATCTAAGACCTCTGTGATAGATGACAGGAAGGACTGGGAGGCTCTGCTGTCTGTGGGCTTCGCGTCATACAGCCCAGCATAAAAGGATTTGCTGATCCTTAGTATGTCGGACTGCGAAGACGTTACCGAGCCATCTTCTTCCTTCAGGCTGCTGATAACAGAGCTCTCTCTGTGTACCTTTTGGAAGAAGTAACGCGAGCACGTCTCATCCTGCTCGATGGAGCGGACTCTGGACCGGAATATGATCTTGGAGGCCTCCTTGGCAAAGAGCGAGGCCTGCTGGCTCTTCACCTCTTGGAGGTCCTCTTTGACCTCGAACCCCATTGACTGCAACCGGAGTAGATTTTGCATAATTTTCTGGAGTCGGGACATTAATAATTACTGCTTATAATAGTGCTGTTTGGACAGAGTCAGGCTGTAAGTTGTGTGTGAGGGATTTTACTGACTAGGGGAAAGAGGTGCTCTTTACAGTCTTTCTTTTCTGCCTTTTCAGCCCCCACGGTACAGGGGAAGAAGCTGATTGGCAAGTAACTGATAAGTTATTCCACTTACTACATTAGCAATAGTTAGTTTGTAAAGCTAAGTAATGGCAGGACAGCTTGGCCAAGTGGAATGTGCCTCCTGTGGCATGTGAGAAGTCGTGGATGCACCATGTGTCCTTGACGAACACATCTGCAGGAAGCATCAGGAAGCTCCGGGTTTCGGAACTCCAGCAGTAGCTGGAGTCGCTGTGTCACATCCGCGAGGCAGAGAATTACATGGATAGCACATTTCAGGAGGTAGTCACCCCGGAGCTTAAGAGAGCACAGGCAGAGATGGACTGGATTGCTGCCAGATAGACAAGAAGCTCAAGGCAGGTAGTGCATGAGTTCCCAGTTCTGAGTACCGATGAGAGAGAGGGTTTCTCTGGAGAGTGCAGCAAGAGTCATAACTAGAGCACCATGGGTGGCTCAGCTGTGAAGGGAAGAAGGAGAAAGGACAACAGAGCAATAGTGATAGAGGATTCTTCAGTTAGGGGAACACATGGGCATTTCTGTGGTCGCGGACATGATTCCAGGATGGTATGTTGCCTCCCTGGTGCAAGGGTCATGGATATCACCGAGCGGCTGCAGCGCATTTTGGCGGGCGAGGGTGCACAGCCAGAGATCGTGGTCCACATTGGTACCAACGATATAGGGAGAAAGAGGGATGAGGTCCAACAGGCTGTGTTTAGGGAGTTAGGAACGAGATTAGCCAGCAGGATCTCAAAGGTAGTAATCTCCAGGTTACTCCCAAGGCCAAGTGCCGGTGAGTATAGAAATAGGAAAATACACCAGATGAATGCATAGCTGGAGAGATGGTGCCAAAGGGAGGGCTTCAGATATCTAGGGCATTGCGACTAGTTCTGGGGAGGTGGGATCTGTACAAGGCGGACAGTCTGCACCTGAACAGCACTAGGACAAATATCCTTGCAGGAAGGTTTGCTAGTGCAGTTGGGGATGGTTTAAACTAGCTTGGCAGGGGGATGGGAACCTGAGCGACTCTTAGCTAAGACAGTTTCAGGACAGGGAACAGGAGGCAGAAAATCAGCGAGTGACTCTGAAAGACAGAAGAAGCAAAGGTTAAAAAAATGTGCAGCACAGGAATTTGGCAGTGTTAAAAGGTATTTATTTAAATGCAAGGAGTATAGTAAATAAAGCCAATGAGCTGAGGGCACAGATAGACACATGGCAACATGATATCATTGCTATAACGGAAACTTGGCTTAAGGAGGGGCAAGAATGGCAACTCAACATCCCTGGATAAAGAGTTTTCAGGTGGGATGGAGAGGGAGATGAAAAAGGAGGGGGTGTAGCATTATTAGTTAAGGAATCAATAACAGCTTTGAGGAGGGATGAATCATCAAATTAGGCCATATGGGTGGAGCCCAGAAATAAAACAGGAGCAGCCACATTACTAGGAGTGTACTATAGACCCACAAATAGTGAGAGGGAGGTAGAAGAACAAATATGTAGGCAAATTTCTGCGTGCAAAAACTATAGGGCAATAATGGGGATTTCAACTACCCCAATATCAACTGGGATACAAACAGTGTGAAGGGCACAGAGGGGACAAAGTTCTTGAACTACATTCAAGAGAACATTTTTAGCCAGCATGTATCAAGCCCAAAGAGAGGGGGCACAATTCTACTTTTAACCTTCAGTAATGAATCTGGGCAAATGGAGATAGTGACCATAATACAGTACGTTTTAGCATAGTCATGGAAAAGGACAAGGAAACAACAGGAGTAAAAGTTCTAAATTGGGGGATTCAAATGCACGATACTACAGGCACAGTATAGGCTTGTCCCCACAAAGATAAAGGGTGGTACTGCCAAATCTAGTGCCCCCTGCTATCTAGAAGCTTACTGGGTAAGTTAAAGCAGAAGAAGAAAGCTTATGATGATCACAACAATCTTACTACTTTAGAAAGTCTAGAGGAGTATGGAAAGTGCAGGGGTGAAGTAAAAAAGGAAATTAGAAAAACAAAGAGAGGACATGAAAAATTATTGGCAAGTAAAATCAAGGAAAACCCGAAGATGTTTTATCAGTACATTAAGAGCAAGAGGATAACTGAGGAAAGGGTAGGGCCTATCAGAGATGTACAAGGGAACTTATGCGTGGTCCAGAAGATATGAGCAGGTTCTTAATAAGTTTTTTGTCTCTGTCTTCACAAAGGAGAGGGTAGTTAGACATTGTAGTTAAAGAGGAGTGTGAAATATTAGATATGATGAGCATAATGAGAGAGGAAGTACTAGAGGGTCTGACATCCTTGAAAGTGGATAAATTCCCAGGGCCGGATGGATTGCATCCCAGGTTGTTAAAGGAAACCAGGGTGGAAAGAGCGGATGCACTGAGGATCACCTTCAAATCCTCACTAGATACAAGAAAGGTACCAGATGATTGGAGGTCTGCGAACATTGTGCCATTGTTTAAAAAGGATACGAGAGATAGGCCAAATAATTATAGGCCAGTCAGTCTGACCTCGGTGGTGGGTAAATTGTTAGAATCTATTCTGAGGGACAGGATAAACTGCCATTTAGAAAGGCATGGATTAATCAGGGATAGTCAGCATGGATTTCTTAAGGGAAGGTCATGTCTTACTAACTTAATTGAGTTTTTTGAGGAAGTAACAAGAAGGATTGATGAGGGTAGTGCAGTGGATGTGGTCTACGTGGACTTTAGGAAGACATTTGACAAGGTCCCACATGGCAGACTGGTCAGTAAAATGAAAGCCTGTGGGATACAGGGGAATGTGGCAGGTTGGATACAGAATTGGCTCAGGGCCAGGAAACCAAGTGCAATAGTCGACGGATGTTTTTGTGAATGGAAAGCGGTTTCCAGTGGCTTCCACAGGGCTCAGTGTTGGGTCCCATGCTGTTTGTGGTATATATTAATGATTTGGACTTAAATGTGGGAGGCATGTTTGGGAAATTTGCTGATGACACAAAAATTAGCCATGTAGTTGATAGCGAAGAGGATAGCCGTAGACTCCAGAAAGATATCAATGGTTTGGTTGAGTGGGTGGAAAAGTGGCAAATGGAATTCAATCCAGAAAAGTGTGAGGTAATGCATTTGGGGAGGGCAAATAAAAGGGAGGGAATATACAATAAATGGAAGTTTATTGAGAGGGGTAGAAAAAGTGAGACATCTTGGAGTGCTTGATCACAGGTCCCTGAAGGTGACAGGACAGGTAGATAGAGTGATGAAGAAGGCATATGGAATGCTTTCCTTTATTGGCCGAGGTATAGAATTCAAAAGCAGGGATGTAATGCTATAACTGTATAAAATGCTGGTTCGGCCACAGTTGGAGTATTGCGTACAGTTCTGGTCACCACATTACATAGGACATAATTGCTCTAGAGAGAGTACAGAGGAGATTTATGAGAATGTTTCCAGGGCTCGAAAGTTGCAGCTATGTGGAAAGATTGGATAGGTAAGTGTTGTTTTCCTTAGAACAGAGGAGGCTGAGGAGTGACTTAATAGAGGTGTACAAAATTATGAGGGGCCTAGATAGAGTGGACAGGAAGGACCTGTTTCCCCTAGTGAAGAGGTCAATTACCAGGGGGCACAGATTTAAGGTGATTGGTAGAAGAATTAGAGGGGACATGAGGAAAAACTTTTGAAGGGAGGTGGGTGTCCGGAATTCACTGCCAGGAACAGTGGTGGAGGCAGAAACCCCCAATTCTTTTAAAAGGTACCTGGACATGCAGCTGAAGTGTTGTAACCGGCAAGGCTATGGATCAGGTGCTGGAAGATGGGATTAGATTCGGCAGCTAGTTTTTTTTCGGCCGGCACAGATACAGCGGGCTGAATAGCCTCCTTCTGTGCCGTAATCTTTCTATGGATGTGGAGGCTGGTGTGGTGGAAAGTGAGGACAAGGGGAACCCTGTCACAGGTCTAGGAGGGAGGGGAAGGGGTGAGGGCAGAAATGCGGGAAATGGTTGCGACACGGTCAAGTTCCCTTTCAACCACAGTACAGGGGAATCCTCGGTTGAGGAAGAAGGAAGATATATCAGAGGCGCTGTTGTAGAAGGTTGCATCATCAGTACAGATGCATTGGAGACGGAGAAACTGGGAGACTGGAATGGAGTCCTTACAGGAAGCAGGGTGTGACGAAGTGTAGTCGAGGTAGCTGTGGGAGTTGGTGGGCTAATAATAAATACTAGTGGACAGCCTATCCCCAGAGATGGAGACAGAGAAGTCAAGGAAGGGAAGTGTCGGAGATGGACCATGTAAAGATGGGAGAAGGGTAGAAATTGGAAGCAAAGTTGATAAAGTTTTCCAGTTCGGGACAAGAGCAGGAAGTGGCACCGATACAATCATCGATGTACTGGAAAAAGAGTTGGGGAAGGGAGCCTGAGTAGAACTGGAACAAGTAATGTTTGACATACCCCACAAAAAGACAGGCACAGCTAGGACCCATACAGGTACTCGTAGCAACACCTTTTATTTGGAGGAAATGAGTGAAGTGGAAGGACAAGTTCAGCCAGGCGGAGGAGGGTGGTGGTGAATGGGGACTGGTTGGTCCTCTATTCAAGGAAGAAGCGGAGAGCCCTCAGGCCATCTTGGGCATGGAGGTATTGAGAGATTGGACGTCCATAGTGAAGAGGAAGCGGTTAGGGCCAGGAAACTGTCGAAATGACGTAGGGCATCAGAAGAGTTACAGATGTAAGTGGGAAGAGATTGGTCAAGGGGAGAAAAAAATAGAATCAAGATAGGAGGAAATAAGTTAAATGGGGCAGGAACAGGCTGAAACGATGGGTCTATCGGGACAGTCCTGTTTGTGGATTTTGGGAAGAAGATAGAAGCGGGCTGTTCATGGTTGCGGGACTGTGAGGTGGGAAGCTGTAGAGGGAAAATCTCCAGAGGAGATGAGGTCAGTGACAGTCCTGGAGACAGTGACTTGATGTTCGGTGGTGGAGTCATGGTCCGGGAGAGATAGGATGAAGTGGTTAAGAGTTGGCGCTCAGCCACTGCAAGGTAGAGGTTGTTGCGCCAGACAACAACAGCACCACCCTTTTCAGCGGGTTTGATCACAATGTCAGGGTTAGACTTGAGAGAATGGAGTGCAGCAAGCTCAGAGGGAGAGAGGTTAGAGTGAGTGAGGGGGGCAGAGAAATTAAGACGGTCGATGTCGCACTGACAGCCTCTCTTGATCTTTTCATTGAAAACTAAGAGGCTGGGGGAGAGGTCCAGTTGGAGGTAGAGTACTGGAGGTCGGTGAATGGGTCCGCTGGTCTGGTGGAGGACTCCTGGCCAAAGAAGTGAGCCCAGAGGCGAAGGCGATAGAAGAAAAGCTCAACATCATGTCAAGCACAAAATTCATTGAGGTGGGGCGTGAGGATGTAAAACGGAGTCCTTTGCTAAGTACAGTTCGTTCAGCATCAGAGAGGGGAAGGTCAGAGGGTATTGTGAATACACAGCAAGGGGTGAGATTAGGAGAATTGGTGGAGAAGAAGTGAAGATTCTCCTCATCTCACTGATTTAAAGGTTACTAATGAAGCAGCTGAAGATGCTTTGGCTTAGGACACTGTCGTAAGGAACTCCTACAGTGATGTCCTGGGTTTGAGATTACTGGCCGCCAATAATTGTAACCATCTTCCTTTGTGCTAAGTATGACTCCAGCCAGTGGAGAGTTTTTGTCCCTGATTGCCATTGACTTCAATTTTACAAGGGCTCCTTGATGCCACACTCGGTCAAATGCTCCCTTGATGTCAAGGGCAGTCATTCTCACCTCACCTCTGGAATTAGCTCTTTTGTCCATATTTGGACCAAGGCTGTAATGGGGTCCAGAACTGAGTGGTCCTGATGGAACCCAAACTGAACAGTGGGCTGCAGATTATTGGTAAGTGCAGTTTTATAGCACCGTTGATGACACTAGCCATCACTTTGGTATTGTTTGAGAGTAGATTGTTACGACCAAAGTGGGAGTAATGCACTGCTAATTCAGCCCAACTACTCCACAGGTCATAGCATATCAAATAAAGTTTCCCACCAACCGAAGAATAGCCAAATTAAATCTTGTATTTTCCCCCCAGAATAAAGCACCCCACACCGGGTTTCTTTAAACAACAACAACATTAACTGTTTATTCGAAAAGAAGTAATTGGTTTTAACTACTAACAAGATAAATCTACGCATGAAAAACCCCTTATTCCTTTAACTTTCGTGCGCACACAAATACATTCAAAAAGAAACTGGTTAACTGGGGAAAAAGGATTTTTGGTTTACAGCTGTTTCTTAGGAATAGAAGGAGTAATAAAAATAATTGAGGTTCACGTTCTAGTAGGATGTTTTCGGTATGGTGAGGTGTCCCAGAGTCGAATAGTCGGATGCCACTCGAAGTCTTTCCAGGCGAGGTTGATGAACAGTCTGATAGGTTGGCTTTCACGGCAGTTTAACTTCAGCAGGCATCACATACGTCTTCCATCAAGGATGTTAGCAACAGGTCTGCTTGGATTTTGAAGCAGCAGTCTAGCAGTAGAAGAATTCTTCAGATTTCAGGATTTCTTAGTATATAGCACAGGAGGCAGCAGGAATCTCAATGGATGCAGGAATTCTTCAGAGACTGGAGGCAACAGGAATCTGCCACCTTTCAAATGCAGGATTCCTTTTCAAGAGATGCAAGTCGCCTTTACAGAGAGAGGTAATATTTTTTCTGGGTCTTTGGTCCCTTGCTGTAGGCAGTTCAAAGTAAGATTTCAAATGTATGCACTTTGTCCAATTCACTGGCTTTTTAAAAGGTCCAAGGTGAAAAAAACTTTCCTGAACATGGTCTCATGTCCAGACACAGTGGGCTGAATTCTACGCTGTCCCAGTGGGTCGGATGGTGGGGTGGGGGCGGCTTAAAATTGAGCAGGAGGCTCCGGGAGGCCTACCCACCCCACTTCTGCCTCCGGCCAAGTTTACGGCGCCGGGCAGGGGGTGGGAAATGGCCCGCCCACCCGAGGCCAATCAAGGCCCTTAAGTGGCCACTTAAGGGCCCTCGCTTGCCTCCACGGGTATTTTACTCGTTGCAAGTGGGCACGCTGGGGACGTGAAAGGCTGCCCAGCGATAGCTACCGGCTTTTCCGCAGCCCGGGGTGGGTTCCATGGCAATCAGGCACAGGGTGCCCGATTGAGGGCCGCCCCCACCTCCCAACCCAACCCTGGGACCCAGGACGCCCCCCCCCCCCCCCCCAAAACGACCACTCCCGCCTCACCAAGAAGGGACTGATCCCCCTGGTGAGGCAACCTTAACTTACCTTCCCTCCAGGTTCCTTGGTGTCGGCTGGGCTGCAGTCCCAGCAGTAGCCACCACTCCCGGTGGCGTTGCTGGGACTAAGAGTTGCTGGCCCTCTGATTGGCTGGCAGCTCACAGAGGTGGGACCTCCTCCCTCAAGTGGGCAGAAGTCCCGCCTTGGGACAATTAAAGACCGGGGATCCGTAAAATACGGGACGGATCCCCGGGCTAAGCAGAAGCGGGTTGACCACCGACTTCCACATCGGTGGCAGATTCCCGTCTGCCTAATGTAAAATTCAGCCCAGTGTCTCTTGTCCTTCAAAAAAAAAACTGCTCTGAGGAAAGGTCAAACCCCTATGATATCCTTGAAACTGCTAGCCTTCCTGTCCTTGTACAAATTCAACTTCCTTTCAAAGCACTCATAAGGTTTCACTCTTGTTATGAACTTCCTTTCAAAACATTGCAGGAATTCCAACTATTTACAGGTGTCTTCCACTGAGCAAAAAAAATCCTTTTCTCAGTTTTTTAAAACACATAGAATTCTAAGTTCTGAGTACAAAAAGAAACCTTTGTAACAAGATTGTTTGAGCGGTAATTGGCCAGTTGCATTTGTCCTGCTTTTTGTGGACAGGATATTCCTCATCACCTTTCTCCTTTGTCGGGTAGATGCCAGTGCTGTAGCTGTACTGGAAAAGCTTAACTAGAGATGCAGCTAGTTCTGGAGCATTAGTCTTGAGCACCACAGCTGGGCTGTTGCCAGGACCCGTAACCTTTGCTGTATCCAGTGCACTCAAGGTTTCCTGAGTCTCATAGGATGAATTGAATTGGCTGAAGACTGGTTTCTTTTATGGTGGGGATCTCAGGAGGAGGCTGAGCTAGATCATCCACTTGCACTTCTGACTGAAACTAGTTGCAAATGCTTCAGGCTTGTCTTTTGCACTAACGTGCTGGATTCCACCACCATCGTGGACAGGGATGCTCATGGAGCCTATTCCTCCAATTACTTGTTTAATTGTCCACCGCCATTCAAAACTGGATGTAGTAGGATGGCAGAGCTTTGATCTGATCCGCTGGTTGTGGGATCACTTTGCTCTGTCTATAATATGCGCTGTTTGGAATATATATAGTCCTGTGTTGTAGCTTCACCAGGTTAGCATCTTATTTTCACGTACGCCTGGTGCTCCTCCTAACATGCTCTTCTACTCTCCTCATTAAACCAGAGTTGGCCCCCAGCATGATGGTAATGACAGAGTGAGGAATATTCTAGGCCATGAGGTTACAGAATATAGTGGAATATCATTCTGCTGCTCTTGCCCCACAGAGCCTCATAGATGTTCAGTTTTGAGCTGTTATATCTGTTCTGAATCTATCCCATTTAGCACGAGGAGGGTATCCACAGTGTGAAATGAGATGAGAGGTAGATTGCTGAGGACGAGGTCAATTGGGTTTTCCCCCTTCTGTTGATTTTTCTCACCACCTGGCCCAGGCCCAGTCTGGCAAATATGTCCTCAGGACTTGGCAAGCTTGGTCAGAAGCTCCCCACCCAGCGTACATTCTGTGCCCTTGCTACCCTCAGTGCTTCTTCCAAGTGGTGCTCAACGTGGAGGAGCACTGATTCATCAGCTGAAGGTGGACAGTAGGTGGTAATCAGTAGGAGTTTTCCTTGCCTGTATTTGACCTGATGCTATGCGAGTTCATGGGTCCTGAGTCAAGATTTGGGACTCTCAGGGCCACTCCCTCACGACTGCGTATCACTGATTCGCCACCTCTTTTGCGTCTATACTGCCGGTGAACAAGTCATACCCAGGGATGGTGATGGAGGAGTCTGGGATGTTAGCTGAAAGGTATAATTCTGAGAGTATGACTGTCAGGCTGCTGCTTGACTATTCTGTGGGACAGCTCTCCCAATTTTGGCACAAGTCCCCAGATGCTATTGAGTTTGCAGAGTTGACGGAGCAGGGTGTGCCTTTGTTATGTCCAGCGTCTAGGGTCGATACTGCGTGTTTTTTTAATAATCAGTATCAGTAGTGTCTATGCTATTGCACAAATCTTTATCCTGGCTATCCTTAATATTATGTATATTGCATTCATTTGCAATAGTCCTTCAAATCACAATACTGTGTTGAGTTGGTACTTGTTCACCTAACATGATTTAAAACATGTGTATCAGTCATGGTAAGCGCTGCCAAAATGGGCACTTTCCACAAATTGCATTTATTTTATCACATACTTTTTATGTTGTTTTTAATTTCTTACAGGCATTTGTGAAGGATGTGCATGATGAGGCTTTGACTGTTGCTTTTGAGAACAAGTAAGTCCTTGTCTTACATGGCCGTTGGAACATAACTGCTTGTTAATTTTTGACGGGAGTGTAAAATTTTAATTGAGAGTAGAAATGAAATCTGCATGATTTCCTTATTTTTATTTTTTGTTCAGCGTACTTGTAAGTGTAATTTTCTGCAAAAAAGTGCATTTTTTTTTTCCCCTGGACTTTTTTCTCTTCCGCTCTTCTTTTCGAAACTGGTCTATCCTTGAGTTCAAATGTCCAAATATTAATTTTTAACCATGCTTTCACATTGCTATTGGCAGTATTTGAATCATAGCTGAGCTCAATCCTGTTCTTATCTGATGTCCACACATACTTGAGTTTCCAGCGGTGGTCACTCAATAGCAATGAGGAGCTTTGCCAGTTTTTCTCTGCTACTACTCTGGTTCATATTGGCTAACTCGGGGATATAACATGGAATTTTCCCATATCCAGGCTGGATAAACCTGCTCAGGGAGCCTGTGGAAAGTTTTTAGTGTGAACTTGCTTTTATATAAACTCAAGTTCCTTTAATTGCCTGTAGGTTCTCTGGATGCTGGCATCTGACTGACTTTTAGCCACTTAAGACGTTCTAAGCTGGTTGTAGTGTTCTGAATTTCTGATAACTTGCTGCTATAGCAATTATTTTTAACCCCAATGTAAGTCACTGGCTCACTGTTATTATTGTGAAAATGATGCATTCCTCTTACAGAATGTTTAAATTAGGTGAAGAATTTAACCAGCTGCTCCTTTTTGAAGCGATTAAAATTGCTTTTTCCTATGCTCAGATGAGAAGGAAGGATGGCCAACCCAGACACAACAAAGAATGGCCTATATGCAGAATGTGGCTTGCGTTACAGAGCACTAAATAGGGTGCATCATGATTGGTTTTTATTTGGTCTTGGGATGCGGGAGACACTGACATGGCGATTTATATTGTTCATCCCTAGTTACAGGTCAATCATGTCATGTGGAGCTGGAATCACCAAGGCTAGGCTAGTTGGGGTGGCGGATCCTTCTGTGAAGGGTGTTATGATCTGGTGACTTTCAACCAGGCCATAAATTAGCAGATTTAGTGAATTCATTTCTCAACTTGCCTTGGTAGGATTATGGACTCTCAACCTCTTGGTTGCAAGTCCATTATCATTGGGCTATTGCACCCTTTGCTAACATTGGCACTCCTGCTGATTCTAATTTGCAGTCCACTTGTGGCATGAATTATGTCCAGGAAGGCAAAGGGCTAAGTGGGGTGCTCGGATACTTTTATTAGTTCGGCAATGTGCTGTCTCCTAATTTGGAAATCATGTTGAGATGGTGGGTCTATGTGCAGGAAAGGTGACAACAGGCAAATGGCTGCAGGAATGGCAGAGGTGGAAGCGCATGAGCGAGTCAGAAACCCCCAAGAAGAGAGAAGCTAGTGCAATACAGCACTTGACCGTGGGAAATGTGAACACCTCTTCTCCATATAGTCAGCACCAGTTCCTTGTCATCGGTGAGTTTAGATTGAATGTAGCATTTGGAGAAATTGTTATAGCAAGACTAGATATTTTACAGGAGCAATACTAAGCTGAAGAATCGTGCATTTGGAAAATTTGTTTCAAACAGGTACCAGGGCTAAAAATGTGGTTCTGCTAACAGACATACGAACCCAATCAGCGGGCTGGCTTGTTTTTGCTCCTGTTTCCACCATTTTATTCTCTGAATCAGCTCATTTAAATTCTGGTTTCAGCTGGCAACCCGAGCGACGAATTCCTTTCCACGATGTTCGATTTCCACCACCGGCAGACTATCACAAAGACATTAACGAAGGTGATGATGTTGAGGTATGTGAATATCCATGAATGTGTAATGCAACATGTTTTATCGTCTTGAGGCTTCTATGAGTTATTGAAGGGTGCACTCGTAATGTTATCTTAATAGATATGAAAACAAATCCAGCAACTGCTTGACACTTTTAAAGTTAGCCAGGACATAATTTAGTGTAAATCTTCTTTAAAAAGTACTTTTAAAGTTAGCCAGGACATAATTTAGTGTAAATCTTCTTTAAAAAGTATTTGTTTGGATTATTTGGCACACCCTTAATTTTCACTGTTCTGATCTGCACACTTGGAGACAAAAAATATATAAGTAAGAGAAGATCGCATTTTTAAGCTCACACTTCATGGTGGGCATTTAGAACTAAATTGATCTTTCCTACTGCGACAACACTTCTAAAGTACTTTATTGGCTGTAAAGTGTTTTGGGACATCCTGAGGTTGTGAAAGGTGCTGTAGAACTGCATGTCAATCTTTCTTTGCTTCCTTTCAATATCTCCAGTTGAAGAGCCTGTAGCAGAAGAGGCACCAGGAACCAATGGCCCCATTCTGTGCTGAAATTTCTATGACCCCATGGTATTTCGTGTAACCTTCAGTGCAAAATACATTGAGTACATAGAACATTCTAAAATGCTTATCATGAAGTGTGAGCTTAAAAGTGGGATTTTCTTTTATTGCATTTTTTGACAGCAAGTGTGTAGATCAGAACAAAATTTATTGTAATCCTCCTTCCCTGCCTTCTTTCTCTGTCCTTTTCCAGTTTTAAAATTTATATCCAATTTTATTTTCATAAGGCCTCAGTAGTCACTTTAGGAAAACAGAGCAGGTCAAATTTTAATGCCCTCCAATCGTAGGAAAAATGTTTGTGCTTCCTTTCGGTTAATCCAGAGTCCAAGTTTAAACTAGGATGTGGAAACTATGTAGTATTGTATTAAATTTATAGCTTAACTAGTTAAAACTAATAACATTTCAATTGGGGTAAGTATAACAGTAAAGGAATTAGTATTAATATTAGCACAGAGCAGGTCTTGAGACATTAATTAAAATAGTTTATGCAAGGTGTTAACTAGATTCTAAACGAGGGATAGAGAATTTTTTTTCTTAGATCATGGATGGGCAGTTGAGACCTGTTGCTTGCAATTCCTGTGCCATTTGGGAACTTCAGGACACTTCATGTGTCTTGGGGAATCACCTGTGTAGGAAGTGTTTCAGCTGCTTGAGCTCAAACTCAGGATTTCCGAGCTTGAGGGGCAGCTGGAGTCACTGCAGAGCATTATGGAGGATGAGTGTTTCCTGGATCATACATTCCAGAAGGTGGTCACCCCACAGGCAGGAGAGTTCAAGATAGTAAATGGGTAGTCATCTGGAAGAGTCGGAAGAGGTAGGAGGTGCAGGAGTCTTGGGGGTATGTGCTACTCTCAAACCAGTACTCAGCTTTGGAGACTGGTGGGTGCGGAAATCTTGAAGAAATGCAGTCCAGATCAGGGTGCCAGTTGGCAAGGGGCTGCATAGGATGGGCATAGCAAAGAGTAAGCAGCCATTATAGGAGATTCCATAGTTGGGGGACAGACAGGCAAGTCTGTAATTATCATCGTGTGTCCCACATAGTGTGTTGCCTCCTAATGCCAGGGTAAAGGGCATCACGGAGAGGATGGAGAATATTCTGTAGGAGGAAGGGAGTGAGCCAGAAATTGTGGTGCACATCAGTACCAATGACTTGGAGAGAGCAGGTATTCGGGTTCTACAGTCAGAATTTTAGGAGATAGAGAGGAAGTTAAAAAGTAGGACCTCAAAGGTAGTAATCTCCGGATTACTCCCAGTGCTGCGTGCTAGCTAGAGTAGAAATAGGAAGATAGTGAGGATCAATGCATGGTTTGAGGCATGGTGCAGGAGGGAGGACTTCAGATTCTTGGGATATTGGGTCCCGGTCTGGGGCAGGAGGTACCTATTCAAAGGAGACGATTTCACCTCTACAGGACTGGGACCAAAGTCCTTGCAGGGAGGTTCGCTAGTGTGGTTGGGATGGGTTTAAACTAAATTGCAGAGTGGTGGACACCAGCATGTAGAAGTAGAAAAGAGGAATGACGTGCATAAGGAGTGAGTGTGTAGAACAGTATTTGAGAAGGAAATAGTAGAATTTTAGTAGAATAGTAATCGAATAATAGAATAAAATAGTAGAATAGTAGAAACCATATTAGAAAGGAGTAAACTAAGAAGGACTACGAGGAATACAAAGACAGGTTTAGAATGCAAGTATGTAAATGCACGAAGTGTAGAGAATAAGGTTAGTGAGCTACAACCACAAATAGCTGTGTGGGAATACGATGTAGTGGCAATAATGAAAACGTTGCTTAAAAATGGTGAGGACTAGGCGCTTAATATCTGTGTACAACTCTGAAGATTAGTGGTAGGTCAGAGGATTGGACAGAATTTAAAAACCAGCAAAGAATGACTAAAAAGAAATAAGGAGGGAGAAATTTGAGTATGAGAGAAAGCTAGCTAGAAATAGAAAGACAGATAGTAAGAGTTTCTACAAGTATTTAAAAAGGAAAAGAGTAACTAAAATCAACGTTGATCCATTAGAGGGTGAAACAGGGGAATTAATCATGGGAAATAAAGAAATGGCGGAAGCCTTGAACAAATATTTTGTGTCTACCTTCGCTGTACAAGACAGAAATAACATCCCAGGAATACTTGTAAATCAAGAGGTGAAAGGGAGGGAGGGAACTTAAAACAATTACAATCACCAAGGAAAGCGTACTGAGCAAACTATCAGAATTAAAGGCTGACAAGTCCCCAGGACCTGATGCCCTGCATCATAGGTTCTTAAAAGAAAGTGGCTACTGAGACAGTTGATACTTTGGTTGTAATTTCCAAAATTCCCTAGATTCTGGAAAGATTCCATCAGATTGGAAAATAGTGATTGTAACTCCTCTATTCAAAAAGGAGGGAGACAGAAAGCAGGAAACTACAGGCCGCTTAGCCGAGCATCCATCATAGGGAAAATGCTAGAAGTTGTTATTAAGAAGGTTATAGCAGGGCACTTGGTAAATCTCAATGCAATCAGGCAGAGTCAGTGTGGTTTTGTGAAGGGGGAATCATGTTTGACTCATTTATTAGAGTTTTTTGATTAAGTAACATAGCAAGGTGGATAAAGGGTAACCTGCAGATGTTGTGTACTTGGATTTTCAAAAGGCATTTGATAAGGTGCCACATCAAAGGTTACTACACAGAATAAGAGCTCATGGTGTAGGGGGATAATATATGAGCATGGATAGGGGATTGGTTAGCTAACAGAAGGCAGAGAGTAGGGATAAATGGGTAATTATCAGGTTGGCAAGCTGTAACTAGAGGAGTGCCACAGGGATCAGTGCTGGGGCCTCAATTATTTACAATACAGACATAAGAATTAGGAGCAGAGTTAAATTGTAAAAAGTTGTAAAATGTATATCAATTACTTGGATGAAGGGACAGAAGGTATGCTTTCTCTCTACCTCCCTTTTTAAATAGTGGGGTTACATTAGCTACCCTCCAATCTGTAGGAACTGTTCCAGAATCTATAGAATCTTGGAAGATGACCACCAATGCATCCACTATTTCTAGGGCCACTTCCTTAAGTACTCTGGGATGCATACTATCAGGCCCTGGAGATTTATCGGCCTTCAATCCCATCAATTTCCCCAACACCATTTCTCTACTAATACTAATTTCCTTCAGTTCCTCTCTCTCACTAAGCCCTGTGTTCCCTAACATTTCTGGTATGATATTTGTGTCCTCCTTTGTGAAGACAGAACCAAAGTATGCATTTAGTTGGTCAGCCATTTCTTTGTTCCCAATAATAAATTCCCCTGTTTCTGACTGTAAGGGACCTACAGTTGTCTTCACCAATCTTTTTCTCTTCACATACCTATAGAAACTTTTACAGTCAGTTTTTATGTTCCCCGCAAGCTTGCCCTCGTACTCTATTTTCCCCTTCTTAATCAATCCCTTGGTCCTCCTTTGCTGAATTCTAAACTGCTCCCAATTCTCAGGTCTGTTGTTTTTCCTGGCAAATTTTTATGCCTCTTCCTTGGATCTAATGCTCTCTCTAATTTCTCTTGTAAGCCATGGTTTGGCTACCTTTCCCGTTTTACTATTGCGCCAGACAGGGATAAACAATTGTTGCAGTTCATCCATGCACTCTTTAAATGTTTGCCATTGCCCATCCACCGTCATCCTTTTAAGTAATGTTTCCCAATCCGTCATGGCCAACTCCCGCCTCATACCTTCGTAGTTTCTTTTACTAAGATTCAGGACCCTAGTCTCAGAATCAACTACGTCACTCTCCATCTTGATGAAGAATTCTATCATGTTATGGTTTGCTCGTCCCCAAGGGGCCTCGCACCACTACATTGTCAATTATTCCTCTCTCATTACACAGTACCCAGTCTAGGATGGCCTGTTCTCTAGTTGGTTCCTCAACATATTTGTCCAGAAAACCATCCCGTATACGCTCCAAGAATTCCTTCTGTACGGTATTGTGATTAATTTGATTGCCCAATCTATATGCAGATTAAGGTCACCCATAATTACAGATATTCCTTTATCGCATGCATCTCTAATTTCCTGTTTAATGCCATTCCCAACATCACCACTACAGTTTAGGGATCTATATACAACACCCACTAACGTTTTTTGCCCCTTCGTGTTTCTCAGCTCTACCCATACATATTCCACATCGTCAGAGCTAATATCCTTCCTCACTATTGCGTAAATTTCATCTTTAACCAGCAGTGCAACTTCACCGCCTTTTGCTTTTTGTCTGTCCTTCCTAAATACTGAATATCCCTGGATAGCAAATAATTAGGAAGGGAAATGGAATGTTGTCGTTTATTGAAAGGGGAATCAACTATGAGAGTATGGAAGTTTTACTACAGTTGTACAGGGCATTGGTGAGGCCACATCTGGAGTACTGTGCACAGTTTTGGTCTCCATACTTAAAGGATGTCATTACATTAGAAGCAGTTCAGAGAAGGTTCACTCGACTGATTCTTGGGATGAAGGGGTTATCTTATGAGAAAAGGTTGTACAGTTTGGGCCTCTGTCCATTAGAGTTTCGATGAATGAGAGGTGATCTTATTGAAACGTATAAGATCCTAAGGGGGCTGAGAGGATGTTTCCCTTTGTGGGAGAGACTAGAACTAGGGAACACAGTTTAAAATAAGGAGACATGAGAATTTTTTTTCTCTCAGTCTGTGGAATTCTCTTCCCCAGAGAGCAGTGGAGGCTGGATCATTGAATATTTTTAAGGCTGAGTTAGATAGATTCTTGACTGACCAGGGAGTCAAAGGGTATGGCAGTGGTGTGGGGGTGGAGTTGGGGAGGGAGACAGGAAAGTAGAATTGAGGCCATAATCAAATCAGCCATGATCATCTTATATGGTGGAGCAAGCACCAGGGGCTGAATGGCCTACTTTGCTCCTAATTCGTATGTTAATATTCAAAGTGTTCAGAAAAGATAGGGAAGGAAAAAAAGAGAGGTTGAGGTGGCAGTACTGATTAAGGAAGACCTTGTCATGTTGGAAAAGGAGGATGTCCTTTGAGGCAAGGACAGAATCCATTTGGTTAGATGAGAAGCAAAAAGGGTATGATCACACTAATGTGGGTATTCTATAGGCCTGCAAATAGTGAGAGAGATCGAAAAGCAAATCTGCACGGAAATCACAGAGATGTGCAAGAACTATAGAGTGATGATACGAGGAGACTGGGATTACCCAAATATCGATTGCGATAATGATAGAGTAAAGGAAATGGAGGGGGAGGAATTTATGAAATGGATTCAGGAGAACTTCCTTGATCAGTATGTTCTTGATCCAACTGGGAAGGAGGCATTACTGAATCTGATGCTGGGGAATGAGGTGGGCCAAGTGGACCAACGATCTGTTGGGAACACTTGGGTAAGAATGATCATTGTATCATAAGGTTTAAATTAGTAATGGAGAAGAGCAAGGAAATGTAAAGTAAACTTCTAAATTTGAAGAGGGCCAACTTCAATGGGAAGAGAGGGGATCTAGCCAGGGTAAAATGGAACCAAAGATTGACAGGAAAACCTGTAACAGAATAATAAGGGGGTGGTGTTTGAGGCTAAGTAAATTCCAACGAGGGCAAAAGGTGAGGGAACCAAAGCTCCTTGGATGATGAGGGAGATCATAATGAAACAAAAAAAGAGGGTGTATGCTACATATTAGGTGAATTCTTCAAATGAGAACCAGGCCAAATACAGTAAGTTGAAAAAAGTGAAGAGGAAAATAAGACTGGCAAAGAGAGAATTATGAGAATAGAATGGCAGTTAACATAATGGGAACCCAAAAATCTTCTAACAGCAGGTAAATAGCAAGCGAGTAGTAAGAGGTGGGATGGGGCTTATTAGGGACAAAGAAGGTGATATATGCTTAGAGGTACATGACAAGGCTAGAGTACTTAATGAGTGCTTTGTATCAGTGTTTACGAGGGAAAAGGTTGCTGACAAAATATCGTTAGAAGCAGAAATGGTAGAGGCAATGGATGGGATGAAATTCATAGGATGTACTGGAAAGGCTGACTATGCTCAGAATGGATAAATCGCCTAGGCCAGATGGCTTGCATCCCAGGTTGCAAAAGGAAGTGGGAATCAAAATAGCGGAAGGGCTTGCCATAATCTTCCAATCTTCCCTAGATGGGGGGAGGTGCCAGAGGTTTGGAGAGTGGCAAATGTGACACCTTCTCTTTGGCCTCCTTATCTCGAGAGACAATGGATAAGCGCCTGGAGGTGGTCAGTGGTTTGTGAAGCAGCGCCTGGAGTGGCTATAAAGGCCAATTCTAGAGTGACAGGCTCTTCCACAGGTGCTGCAGAGAAATTTGTTTGTCGGGGCTGTTACACAGTTGGCTCTCCCCTTGCGCCTCTGTCTTTTTTCCTGCCAAGTACTAAGTCTCTTCGACTCGCCACACTTTAGCCCCGTCTTTATGGCTGCCCGCCAGCTCTGGCGAACGCTGGCAACTGACTCCCACAACTTGTGATCAATGTCACAGGATTTCATGTCGCGTTTGCAGACGTCTTTAAAGCGGAGACATGGACGGCCGGTGGGTCTGATACCAGTGGCGAGCTCGCTGTACAATGTGTCTTTGGGGATCCTGCCATCTTCCATGCGGCTCAAATGGCCAAGCCATCTCAAGCGCCGCTGACTCAGTAGTATGTATAAGCTGGGGATGTTGGCCGCCTCGAGAACCTCTGTGTTGGAGATACGGTCCTTCCACCTGATGCCAAGTATTCTCCAGAGGCAGCGAAGATGGAATGAATTGAGACGTCGCTCTTGGCTGACATGCGTTGTCCAGGCCTCGCTGCCATAGAGCAAGGTACTGAGGACACAGGGCTGATACACTCGGACTTTTGTGTTCCGTGTCAGTGCGCCATTTTCCCACACTCTCTTGGTCAGTCTGGACATAGCAGTGGAAGCCTTTCCCATGCGCTTGTTGATTTCTGCATCTAGAGACAGGTTACTGATGATAGTTGAGCCTAGGTAGGTGAACTCTTGAACCACTTCCAGAGCGTGGTCGCCGATATTGATGGATGGAGCATTTCTGACGTCCTGCCCCATGATGTTCGTTTTCTTGAGGCTGATGGTTAGGCCAAATTCATTGCAGGCAGACGCAAACCTGTTGATGAGACTCTGCAGGCACTCTTTAGTGTGAGATGTTAAAGCAGCATCGTCAGCAAAGAGGAGTTCCCTGATGAGGACTTTCCGTACTTTGGACTTCGCTCTTAGACGGGCAAGGTTGAACAACCTGCCCCCTGATCTTGTGTGGAGGAAAATTCCTTCTTCAGAGGACTTGAACGCATGTGAAAGCAGCAGGGAGAAGAAAATTCCAAAAAGTATGGGTGCGAGAACACAGCCCTGTTTCACGCCACTCAGGATAGGAAAGGGCTCTGATGAGGAGCCACCATGTTGAATTGTGCCTTTCATATTGTCATGGAATGAGGTGATGATACTTAGTAGCTTTGGTGGGTATCCAATCTTTTCTAGTAGTCTGAAGAGACCACGTCTGCTGACGAGGTCAAAGGCTTTGGTGAGATCAATGAAAGCAATGTAGAGGGGCATCTGTTGTTCACGGCATTTCTCCTGTATCTGACGAAGGGAGAACAGCATGTCAACGGTCGATCTCTCTGCACGAAAGCCACATTGTGCCTCAGGGTAGATTTTTTTTTTTTAGAACATTACAGCGCAGTACAGGCCCTTCGGCCCTCAATGTTGCGCCGACCTGTGAAACCATCTGACCTACACTATTCCATTTTCATCCATATGTCTATCCAATGACCACTTAAATGCCCTTAAAGTTGGCGAGTCTACTACTGTTGCAGGCAGGGCGTTCCACGCCCCTAATACTCTCTGAGTAAAGAAACTACCTCTCACATCTGTCCTATATCTATCACCCCTCAACTTAAAGCTATGTCCCCTCGTGTTTGCCATCACCATCCGAGGAAAAAGACTCTCACTATCCACCCTATCTAACCCTCTGATTATCTTATATGTCTCTATTAAGTCACCTCTCCTCCTCCTTCTCTCCAACGAAAACAACCTCAAGTCCCTCAGCCTTTCCTCGTAAGACCTTCCCTCCATACCAGGCAACATCCTAGTAAATCTCCTCTGCACCCTTTCCATAGCTTCCACATCCTTCCTATAATGCGGTGACCAGAACTGCACGCAATACTCCAGGTGCGGTCTCACCAGAGTTTTGTACAGCTGCAGCATGACATGATTAGATTAGATTAGAGATACAGCACTGAAACAGGCCCTTTGGCCCACCGAGTCTGTGCCGAACATCAACCACCCATTTATACTAATCCTACACTAATCCCATATTCCTACCAAACATCCCCACCTGTCCCTATATTTCCCTGCCACCTACCTATACTAGTGACAATTTATAATGGCCAATTTACCTACCAACCTGCAAGTCTTTGGCATGTGGGAGGAAACCGGAGCACCCGGAGAAAACCCACGCAGACACAGGGAGAACTTGCAAACTCCACACAGGCAGTACCCGGAATCGAACCCGGGTCCCTGGAGCTGTGAGGCTGCGGTGCTAACCACTGCGCCACTGTGCCGCATCGTGGCTCCGAAACTCGATCCCCCTACTAATAAAAGCTAACACACCATATGCCTTCTTAACAGCCCTATTAACCTGGGTAGCAACCTTCAGGGATTTATGCACCTGGACACCAAGATCTCTCTGTTCATCTACACTACCAAGAATCTTCCCATTAACCCAGTACTCTGCATTCCTGTTACTCCTTCCAAAGTGAATCACCTCACACTTTTCCGCATTAAACTCCATTTGCCATCTCTCAGCCCAGCTCTGCAGCCTATCTATGTCCCTCTGTACCCTACAACATCCTTCGGCACTATCCACAACTCCACCGACCTTAGTGTCATCCGCAAATTTACTAACCCACCCTTTTACACCCTCTTCCAGGTCATTTATAAAAATGACAAACAGCAGTGGCCCCAAAACAGATCCTTGCGGTACACCACTAGTAACTAAACTCCAGGATGAACATTTGCCATCAACCACCACCCTCTGTCTTCTTTCAGCTAGCCAATTTCTGATCCAAAGCTCTAAATCACCTTCAGCCCCATACTTCCGTATTTTCTGCAATAGCCTACCATGGGGAACCTTATCAAACGCCTTACTGAAATCCATATACACCACATCCACGGCTTTACCCTCATCCACCTGTTTGGTCACCTTCTCGAAAAACTCAATAAGGTTTGTGAGGCACGACCTACCCGTCACAAAACCGTGCTGACTATCGCTAATGAACTTATTCTTTTCAAGATGATTATAAATCCTGTCTCTTATAACCTTTTCCAACATTTTACCCACAACCGAAGTAAGGCTCACAGGTCTATAATTACCAGGGCTGTCTCTACTCCCCTTCTTGAACAAGGGGACAACATTTGCTATCCTCCAGTCTTCCGGCACTATTCCTGTCGACAATGACGACATAAAGATCAAGGACAAAGGCTCTGCAATCTCCTCCCTAGCTTCCCAGAGAATCCTAGGATAAATCCCATCTGGCCCAGGGGACTTATCTATTTTCACACTTTCCAAAATTGATAACACCTCCTCCTTGTGAACCTCAATCCCTTCTAGCCTAGTAGCCTGAATCTCAGTATTCTCCTCGACAACATTTTCTTTCTCCCCCTGCTGAATTAGTTTAAACCCCCCCCGAAGAGCACTAGCAAATCTCCCCCCCAGGATATTGGTACCCCTCTGGTTCAGGTGAAGACCATCCTGTTTGTAGAGGTCCCACCTACCCCAGAAAGAGCCCCAGTTATCCAGGAAACCAAAACCCTCCCTCCTGCACCATCCCTGCAGCCACGTGTTCAACTCCTCTCTCTCCCTATTCCTCGCTTCGCTATCACGTGGCACGGGCAACAACCCAGAGATAACAACTCTGTTTGTTCTCGCTCTAAGCTTCCACCCTCGCTCCCTGAATTTCTGTCTTAAATCCCCATCTCTCTTCCTACCTGTGTCGTTGGTGCCTATGTGGACCACGACTTGGGGCTGCTCCCCCTCCCCCTTAAGGATCCCCAAAACACGATCCGAGACATCACGAACCCTGGCACCTGGGAGGCAACATACCAACTGTGAGTCTCTCTCGTTCACGCTGCGCTCGGCCAGCTTCTGGAGCCTGTTTAGAGCGACTCGAGCAAAGACTTTCCCCACTATGCTGAGCAGGGAGATTCCACGGTCGTTGTTGCAGTCACCGCGGTCACCTTTGTTTTTATAGAGGGTGATAATATTGGCATCGCGCATGTCCTGGGGTACTGCTCTCTCGTCCCAGCACAGGCAAAGCAGTTCATGTAGTGCTGAGAGTATAACAGGCTTGGCACTCTTGATTGAGTGGCAAATGTGGCACCTTTCTTCAAGAAAGGGTGTAAGGACATTCATAGTAACTGCAGGCCAGTTTAACAGTAGTGATGGGTATGCTTTGAGAAACAATAATCAGGGAAAACATCAACAGGCATTTGGAGAGGTTTGAGTTAATTAAGGATAGCCAGCATCGCTTTTCACAAGGCAGATCGTGCTTGACTAATCTAATTAAATTTTTTGATGAAGTAACAAAGAAGGTTGATGAACGGGCAGCAATGGATGTTGTCCATATGGAATTTAAGAAAGTGTTTGTCTGACCAAGTACCACATAAAAGGCTGGCTAACAAAATTGAGGCTCATGGAAATGGAGGGTCAGTGCTTAGATAAAACATTGGCTTAAGGTCAGAAAACAGTGAGTTGTGGTAAATGCATGTTTTTTCATACTGGAGGATGGTGGACAGTGGTGCTCCCCAAGCTCAGTGCTAGGACCATTACTTTTTTGAAATATATAAATGACTTGGGCATTGGAATACAGTCAAAAATGTCAAAATTTGCTGATAATTCCAAACTTGGGGATGTGGCAGATGGTGAGGATGATACCAATCGCCTGCAGCAGGACATAGGCTCACAGAATGGACAGACAAGTGGCAGTGGAATTTAATACAGACAAGTGTGAGGTGATGCATTTTGGCAGAAGTGATAGGGAGAGGCAATATAGACCTTATGGCACAGTTCTAAAAAGGGACCTGGGGGTTCATGTGCATGGATCTTTGAAGGTGGCAGGACCTATTGAGAGGAATTAGGAAAGCATATGAAATCTTGGGCTTCATAAATAGAGGTATTCAGTACAAAAGCAGGGAAGTTATGCTGAACCTTTATAAAGCTCTGGTTAGGCCACAACTGGAGTATTGCATCCAGTTCTGGTCACTGTACTTTTGGGAAAATGTGAGGGTCCTTGAGACAGTGCACAGGAGATTTATCAGAATGGTTCCAGGGATAAGGGATTTTAGCTACAAAGGCTAAGTTGGAGAAGCTGGGGTTGTTCTCTTAGGGCAAAGGAGAGTGAGGGGAGATTTGATAGAGGTGTACAATATTATCGCAGGTTTAGATCAAGTAGACAAAGAAAAGTTGTTCCCATTAGCTGATGGACATAGATTTAAGGTTTTGGGCAAGAGATGCAGGGGGATGTGAGGAAGAACTTTTTTACACACCGAGTGGTAATGACCTGGAACTCGCTAACTTTGAGGGTGGTGGAAGTGGAGACGATGAATGATTTCTAAAGGAAATTGGATGGGAACCTAAAGGAAATGAACTTGCAGGTCTACGGTGATCGAGTGGGGGAATGGGACTGACTGGATTGCTCTACAGAGAGCCGGCATGGACCTGATGGGCCAAACGGCCTCCTTCAGTGCCATAATGACTGTATGCCGTTAGGCTTCTTGATTTTCCATTTAGTCAGTATTTCACTATTTGCCACTCAAAAATTTTCATAATTTTGGACAAACGGTTGGATCCCCGTAACCGGCATTCCAGTAGAATAAGCTCCAAATTTTTAATATTTTCTTAACAACTATAATCCTGGTATAGTTCTAATGGGGTGCCCAGAATGGCATTGGAATACTCCCAACTGATGCCTAGTATTTGGGCACTGTTTGGCTCCAGGGACCACCAAAAAGTTTTTATCATTCAAGGGCAGCCTTTTCTGGGCTTCAACCAGTTTCAACTACTCCAAGAACAATTCTGTATTCAGATATTATTCACATGCCAGAAATGGACAGTACGAGTCAGGAGTTTGGGTAGCGGTGGGGTAGGGGGGTTGTAGTTGCGGAGTGGTTAGAGAAATCAGGATTTGTATAGAATAGACTATTATAATGGGACAATATGGTTTCGAGGAAAATTGAGGTGGAGGAGAAATAAGACAGGAGGGCAAAAATGAAGCATTTCAAAGTATTTTTTTCATTCTGATCGATCAAGCTATTCTTGGCATTTTAATAGTTTGTTTCCATTCATGGAGCTGAAAACTTTGAGAGTGCATCCTCTTCACCTGCTGGCACTCTGAGTTAGCTGAAGATGAATTAAAATAAATGTTTGAGAAATGCTGTTTTTTGGGGGGGTGTTTTTACCTTACCTTTAATTTCCAGCTAGTATACTGTATTCTAACCATCTAAACACCTTTCCAATTTCCAAGTTTGAAATACTCCTACTTGCTTTCTAGTGATCCTAACAGTCCACATTTGGGTGGCAGGTGGGAAATAGTCTCTGGCTAAGAACTGGATTTAAAGGCTAGTTTTATAACTAATCGAGTACCAGAAGGTTGAAGACTGATGTCACAAGCATTTGATCAACATTGGACATGTTTCAAAGCCACAAACCAGGCAGTACTTTACTTGGGCAAGTAATCATTATGAATCACCTGCATCCAGATCACTCCCAGCCATGGAAAATTATCCTAACAGCACAACATTCGGTACATCGCATAGGATGCGACTTCGGCTCACTCCTGAGAAAACCATGTTCATTGAGTCTCCTGTCTGCGTTTTGGTGCTGGGATACATTTCCAGGATAAACCCCTAAGATTTGCCCTCGTGCTTCCAGCTTCTGCATGAACAATGACACTTGGACCCAGATTTTGTGATTGTAGTAGCATAACTGAAACTGAGAGCAACTTGTGGCATCCACACTTGCGCAGTTAAAAGCAGAAGTCCAGAAGTTGCTGTTGGTAATTCCCTGCTCCTTTGTAGGGTATGCTGTTGGCATCCCAGCAGATAGAAATATTAGAAATCACTTGTGTCATGGCAGGCCCCCACCTACCAAGAATGAGTCACATCAATTTTGTCATGAACATTGATTTTTAACTCTTGTTGGAGCGAGAAAATGACTGTTAAATCGATAAGCCGTGGCTGGAAAAAAATATTTGCAGACTAACAGACATCGAAGGTGAGGAAGCGCATTCCAGGGCCTGCTACGGAGGAAACAATCCACAAGGGCCAGGACTGGTTAGACCAGCTGGTCACATGACTATCTGGCTGTTCCAGGGTTTTCTTCTGAACTGGCCACAGAGAGTTTGAACTCAGAAAGACAGTTTGCTCCTGGACTGAGAAGATCTCTCTCCTGTCTGCTCCCATCTCTTTCTCACAAGCCTCTGAATACACTGAAGACATATGAACCCCAAGAGAGAAAAGTCTCCTGCAGCGAACAAGGTTTAAGAAGAATACTGGGCCTCAATGAAACGCAAGATCTACCTACAATCAAGGACTCTACAGTGAGCTCTAAGAACCGTTACAACAACTCTTCAGATATTGCCTCAAACTTTTCCACTTTATTTTTCTGCTCTTTTCTGTCTCGATTTGCATGTGTGTATCACGTATGCATGGTAGCATGGGCGCGTCGTATATGTGTAGGCGTTAACCAAATCTATGTTTAATAAATTTCAACTTTTCTTCTTTAAACCTGAGAGAGCCTGTTTGTGCCGGTTTCTTTGCCTTAT
Organism: Heterodontus francisci; assembly: GCF_036365525.1. Classification (NCBI taxonomy): domain Eukaryota; kingdom Metazoa; phylum Chordata; class Chondrichthyes; order Heterodontiformes; family Heterodontidae; genus Heterodontus; species Heterodontus francisci. The sequence continues at coordinate 11,893,201 of NC_090385.1, forward strand.
AATTAGAAAGTGGTGAACAAGGATTCACCAAGGGGGAGCTAAAAAAAACACTGTTAAAGTAAGTCCAGGTGAAGGCTAAAAGGGACCCCTAGACCTCTTTCTCTCCTGGTTGTAACACTTGAGTTGGCACGATCTTCCACTTTTGACATTATTAGTCTCACTGAGACGGAGCGAGAGAGAGAGGAGCATGGTGGGAGCGGAGGTTTAAAAATTGCGCCAAAAGTCCAGAGTCGGAGACAGAGCGACAGAGAGAGGAAGTATGGCGGGAGCAGAGGTTTAAAAAAGTGTCAAAAGCCCAGAGTCGGAGACTGGAGACAGAGACCGAGAGAGAGAGAGGAGCACGGCAGGAGCAGAGCAGGGAAAAATCGAAAAGTGACATCAGAGTGACGTTACAATCAACAGAGGGAGCAGGGAAACAGAGAGCTGCAGGAGCAAATATACAGGTAAGCTTTCAATTTAATTTAATTTTAATCAAATGTTACGACCAGGTGCAAAATGTGTCTAGGGGTCTGTTACTATCTTCACCTGGTCTTATTGTAACAGGGTTTAATTTTAAACACACTGTGTTTTGAGCTCCCCTTTTTGTGAATCCTAGTTCACAACTTTCCAATTATAAGACAAAGAAACCAATTCACGCAGGCTTTCTGAGGTTTAAAGAAGAAAGATGAAATGTTATTAAAACTTAAACTCTAATACAGTTCATGCCCACGGATTTACGACATGCACATGTGATATACACATGCAGATAGGAACAGAAAAGAGCAGAGGAAAATATAGTAGAGAGGGGTTTGAGGTAATATCTTGTTATGGTGTTTCGAGCTCACTGTAGTCCTTTTGAAAGTAGTCTTGCTTTTCGTTGGGGCCCAGTAGTCATCTTAAAACCTTGTTCACTCAGGAAACTTTTCTCTTTTTGAGTTTCACGTATTTTCACAAGATTCAGTTCCATAGGAAAGAGTTGGAAGCAGGCAGGAGAGAGTTCTTCTTGCTTTAGTTCCAGGAGAGCTCTTTACTCCATGAGCACACGGCTTTGTCTCAGTTCAAATCCTGTTTTCTCCCATTTAAAACTCTCATTTCTAAACTGCAACAGCAGGTTAGTCATGTGACTAAAACTGGTCTGACTACTTCTGTGCATTGGGGCAGCAACTACTAGGTCCCCATTGTTTCAACATTGTCTGGTACTATGCAAATGTCCTTCCAGTCAGGGCTTGCAATTTTAAGTTTTTGTTCATGTGGCGAAATAACGTGTGCCTCAGTCCTGGCAGGTGGGGGGGGGTTTGCCTGACACAAACATAGCATCAAACATCACAGGCAAGCAGGTAGGTGGTTGGTTTGGGAAGAAGCTACCTGTTTGGTGAGTATCTGGTAAGTGTTTAAGGTCATTCTAGTCCTACCGTTTAAAATAGTAAATGAACTAGTGGTAAACTTAATAAAATATATTAAAAAAAGGAAAATAAAATAAATAATTAAATAAAATAATTAAGTAGTTAATTAAAACACATTAAGGATGGCAGGGCAGGTGATGTGTCATGGCTGCAGCATGTGGGAGCTGGATGCCAGTGTGATCCAGGGCAACCACGTCGCAGTAAGTGTTTGTGGCTCAAAGAGCTTCAGCTCAGAGTCATTGAACTGGAATCCAAGCTGCAGACACTGCAACACATCAAGGAGGGGGAAAGTTACCTGGACAATTTGTACCAGGAGGCGTCACACCCCTTAGGATAGGGTGTTCTGATTTGCTCAGGGACAGGAGAGAGTGGCTGCAGCTGAGGCAGATAAGGGGAACCAGAGGGCAGGAGTGCAGGAGCCTCAGCCTTTGCGATTGTCTAACAGGTTTGAGGTTCTTTCAACTTGTTTGGATGAGAGTGGGGGCTGCAGGGTGGAGGAGCAACCTGACCATGGTACAGGAAGCCTTTCAGGTGGAGGGAGAAAAAAGGAATGTAGTGGTATTAGGGGACAGTATAGTTAGGGGGATTTACGCTGTTCTCGACAGCAAAGAGCGAGAGTCCAGATGGCTCTTTTGCCTGTCCGGTGCCAGGGTTCAGGACATCTGCTCAGGGCTAGAGAGCAACTTATAGTGGGAGGGGGAGGATCCAGTCGTCGTGGTCTATGTAGGTACCAACGACATAAGCAGGACAAGGAAAGAGGTTCTGCATAGTCAGTATGAGGAAGTAGGCCGCAAATTAAGAAGCAGAACCTCAAAGGTAATAATCTCTGAATTATTACCTGAGCCATGTGCACATTGGCATAGGGCAAATAAGATTAGAGAAATTAATGCGTCGCTCAAAGACTGGTGTGTTAGGAGTGGCTTCCGGTTCGTGGAGCACTGGCACCAGTATTGGGGTAAGTGGTGGCTGTACTTTTGGGACGCTTTACACCTGAACTGTGAGGTTTTGCGAATTCTTTCAATCTTAGCAGACACCCTCAGTGGTGGGATGGAATGCTGGCTTTTACACATTGTGTCTCTTGATCCAAAATCCATCTGGCTAATTGAATTAGGGGAGGCACTCCCATTGTCTTCTCCAGGCAACTGTCTTTTAGAATTCAAATGAGCAGTATGTTTTCAGCCACTGCTGTGGTCTCTTTAGGCAAGTTATCTTTTTAGTCCAGTGACAGTTTAAAATTAATGTTCTATATGACGGAGTTAATATGTCTCATTTCGGCAGGAGTGGTTTTCATGACACCTTAAATAAATCTGCTTCGGCTAGAACAACAGCTTACACTTATACAGCACCTTTAATGTAGTCCCAGGGTACCTCACAGGTGCATTTTCAAATAAAATTTGATGCTGAGCCAGACAAGGGGATATTGGGGCACCTGACCTAAAGTTTGGTAATAGTTCTTCTTAAGGCGCTTCTTAAATGAAGAGAGGCGGGAAAGCTTTAGAGAGGTCAATCCAGAGCTTGGGTCCTAGGCAGCTGAAGGCATGGCAACCAAGTGAATATCAGGGATACGCATGAGGCAACATTTGGAGGGGAGCAGAGATCCTCAAGCGTTATAGGGCTGGATGAGGTTAAAGAGATGGGGAGGTGCTATATATATGTAGAAAGTGTTGACAATAAGCGTAGAACGTTTACGGCACAGTAAAAAGCCACCTGGCCCAAGGTGTCTACACCAGCCAAAAATAAGCCATCCAGCCTAATTCCACTTTCCAGCATTTGGTGCATAGCCCCAGCAGATTACGACACTTCAGGTGCACATTCAGGCACCTTTTAAATAAGATCAGGTTTTCTGCCTCTACCACCCTTTCAGAGTGGGTTCCAGACCCCCACCATCATCTGGGTGAATAAATATTTCCTTATCTCCCCTCTAATCCTTCTACTAATCACTTTAAATCTATGCCCCCCTATTCACTGACCCCTTTGCTAAGGAAATAGGCCCTTCACATCCACTCTATCCAAGTCCTTCACATTACTCTTTCCAGGCCCCTCACAATTTTGTACATCTCAATCAAATCTCCCATCAAGTTCCTCTGTTCCAAGGAGAACAACCCCAGCCTATCCAATCTTTCCTCATAGCTGCAAATTTCCAGTCTTGGCAGCATCCTCGTAAATCTCCTCTGTACCATCTCTAGTGCAGTTACATCCTTTCTGTAATGAGGTGACCAGAACTGCACACACTACTCGAGTTTGGCCTAACTAATGTTTTATATAGTTCCAGCATAACCTCCCTACTCTTAGATTCTGTGCTTCGATCAATAAAGGAAAATATTCCATATGCCTTCTTAATCACCTTATTAACCTGTACTGCTACCTTCAAGGTTCTGTGGATATACACTCCAAGGTCCCTCACTTCCTCTACACCTCTCAGTATCCTCCCATTTATTGTGTATTCCTTTGCTTTGCTTGACCTCCCCAGATGCATCACCTCACACTTCTCTGGTTTAAATTCCATATGCCACTTCTCTGCCCACCTGACCAGTCCATTGATGTCTTCCTGCAGTCTATGGCTATCCTCCTCGCTGTCAACCACGTGGCCAACTTCTTGATCATTTCCCCTACATTTACGTCCAAATTGTTAATATATATCACCAAAAGCAGGGAACCTGGAACCTGTGGAATCCCACTGGAAACAGCCTTCCAGTCGCAAAACCACCTGTCAATAATTAACCTTTGTTTCCTGCCACTGAGCCAACTTTGTATCCAGCTTGCAACCTTCTCCTGAATCCCTTGGGCTTTTTTTTTATAGCCATGCGGGACCTTGTCAAAAGCCTTGCTAAAATCCATGTAGACCACATCAACTGCACTATCCTCATCAATCCTCCTTGTTACCTGCTCAAAAAATTCAATCAAGTTAGTCAGACACGACCTTCCCTTAAATCCATGCTGACTCCCCTTGATTAATCCATGCCTTTCTAAGTGACAGTTTATCCTGTCTCTCAGAATTGATTCTAATAATTTGCCCACTACTGAGGTTAAACTGACTGGCCTGTAATTATTCGGTCTTTCCCTTGATCCCTCTTTAAACAAATGTATGCCGTTAGCAGACCTCCAATTCTCCGGGACCACACCTGTGACCAATGAAGATTGGAAAATGATCAGATCTTGCACTATTTCCTCTCTGGCTTCTTTTAACAACTTGGACTACAATTCATCTCGCTCTAGTGATTTATCTACTTTCAAGGATGCTAATCACTTTAATACTTCCTCTCTCCCTATGATTATTGCATCAAATACTTCACGCTTCTCCTCAACTACAATGTCTGAATCGGCCCCTTCTTCTGTGAAGGCAGGCGCAAAGCATTCACTAAGAACCATTGAAGATGGGGATATTTGTGGGGTCTCTTCCTCCTGTCCGTTGATTAATTGTCCACCACCATTCATGACTGGATGTGGCAGGACTGCAGAGTTTAGTTCTGATCTGTTGGTTGTGGGATCACTTAGCCCTGTCTATCGCATGCTGCTTCCGCTGTTTGGCATACAGGTTGTCTTGTATTGTAGCTTCACCAGGCTGACACTTCATTTTTAGGTGTGCCTGGTGCTGCTCCTGGCCTGCCCTCCTCTACTCTTCATTGAACCAGGGTTGGTCCCCTGGCTTGATGGTAATGGTAGAGTGGTGGATATGCCAGACCACAGATTGTGGTTGAATACAATTCTGCGACTGCTTATTTGGGCCTGAAGTTCTGTTAATGGATGATAAATACCTGGTAGTTCAAGGTAATAGGGTGAACTGGTGTTGGGTGTTAATTAGCTAATTGTATTCAGATGTGTATATACAAAGAGCCAGCCAGCACTAGCTGTGTGTTAGGAGTGGAGAAGTAAGCTCTGTGGCAAGCAATAAACAGCCTCTACCTAAGCTTCCTGGTCTCAGTGTCTTCTTCACAAACAGGCTTTGAAGTTATGTAACACTGCTGATGGCCCACAGTGCCTCATGGACGCCCAGTTTTGAGTTGCTAGATCTTTTTGAAATTGATCCCATTTAGTACAGTGGTAGTGCAACACAACTGGATGGTGGGTTCCCTCAATGTGAAGACAGGGCTTTGTCTCCACATGGGCTGTGCAGTTGTCTTTCCTACCAATAATATCATGGACAGATGCATCTGCGACAGGTAGATTGGTGAGGACGAGGTCAAGTCGGTTTTCCCCCTCTTGCTTCCCTCACCACCTGCTGCAGACCTAGTCTAGCAGCTATGTCCTTTAGGACTCGGCTAGCCCAGTCTGTAGTGGTGTTACCGAGCTGCTCTGGATGATGAACATTGAAGTCCCCTACCCAGAGTACATTCTGTGCCCTTGCTGCCCTCAGTGCTTCTTCCAATTGGTGTTCAACATGGAGAAGCACTGATTCATCGGCCGAGGCAGGGCAGGTGGTAATCAGCAGGAGGTTTCCTTGCCCATGTTTGACTTAATGCCATGAGACTTCATGGCGTCTGGAATCAATGTTGAGGACTCCCAGGGTGACTCCCAGGGCAACTCCAATCCAAATGTGCCATTGTGTTGCCACCTCTGGTGGATCTGTCCTGCCGGTATGATAGGAGATACCGTGGGATGGTGATGGTGGTGTCTGGGACATTGTCTGTAAGGATGATTCTGTAAGTATGAATATGTCAGGATGTTGCTTGACTAGTCTGTGGGACAGCTTTCCCAATTTTGGCACATGCCCCCAGATGTTTGTAAGAAGGAGTTTGCAGGATCGACAGGGCTGGATTTGCCATTGTCGTTTCCGGTGCCTGTAACGATGCCGGGTGGTCCGTCCGGTTTCATTCCTTTTCAGTGATATATGGATATAATCATAGAATATGATGTCATCCAAACGTGTATTTAAAAATTCCAGGTGCCTCCTATGGAATAAAAGTGGAATTTTATTTAGTCACCATAAACCAGCAACCATGACTTTGGGCATTTTTGCACTGCATTGATTACCTCTCAGCACCTTTTTTTTTTTAGAATTAGAATTAGAACATTACAGCGCAGTACAGGCCCTTCGGCCCTCGATGTTGCGCCGACCTGTGAAACCATCTGACCTACACTATTCCATTTTCATCCATATGTCTATCCAATGACCACTTAAATGCCCTTAAAGTTGGCGAGTCTACTACTGTTGCAGGCAGGGCGTTCCACGCCCCTACTACTCTCTGCGTAAAGAAACTACCTCTGACATCTGTCCTATATCTATCACCCCTCAACTTAAAGCTATGTCCCCTCGTGTTTGCCATCATCATCCGAGGAAAAAGACTCTCACTATCCACCCTATCTAACCCTCTGATTATCTTGTATGTCTCTATTAAGTCACCTCTCCTCCTCCTTCTCTCTAACGAAAACAACCCCAAGTCCCTCAGCCTTTCCTCGTAAGACCTTCCCTCCATACCAGGCAACATCCTAGTAAATCTCCTCTGCACCCTTTCCAAAACTTCCACATCCTTCCTATAATGCGGTGACCAGAACTGCACGCAATACTCAAGGTGCGGCCTCACCAGAGTTTTGTGCAGCTGCATCATGACCTCGTGGCTCCGAAACTCGATCCCCCTACTAATAAAAGCTAACACACCATATGCCTTCTTAACAGCCCTATTAACCTAGTTAGCAACCTTCAGGGATTTATGTACCTGGACACCAAGATCTCTCTGCTCATCTACACTACCAAGAATCTTCCCATTAGCCCAGTACTCTGCATTGCTGTTACTCCTTCCAAAGTGAATCACCTCACACTTCTCCGCATTAAACTCCATTTGCCATCTCTCAGCCCAGCTCTGCAGCCTATCTATGTCCCTCTGTACCCTACAACACCCTTCGACACTATCCACAACTCCACCGACCTTCGTGTCATCCGCAAATTTACTAACCCACCCTTCTACACCCTCATCCAGGTCATTTATAAAAATGACAAACAGCAGTGGCCCCAAAACAGAACCTTGCGGTACACCACTAGTAACTAAACTCCAGGATGAAAATTTGCCATCAACCACCACCCTCTGTCTTCTTTCAGCTAGCCAATTTCTGATCCAAAGCTCTAAATCACCTTCAACCCCATACTTCCGTATTTTCTGCAATAGCCTACCGTGGGGAACCTTATCAAACGCCTTACTGAAATCCATATACACCACATCCATGGCTTTACCCTCATCCACCTGTTTGGTCACCTTCTCGAAAAACTCAATAAGGTTTGTGAGGCACGACCTACCTTTCACAAAACCGTGCTGACTATCGCAAATGAACTTATTCTTTTCAAGATGATTATAAATCCTATCTCTTATAACCTTTTCCAACATTTTACCCACAACCGAAGTAAGACTCACAGGTCTATAATTACCAGGGCTGTCTCTACTCCCCTTCTTGAACAAGGGGACAACATTTGCTATCCTCCAGTCTTCCGGCACTACTCCTGTCGACAATGACGACATAAAGATCAACAACAACGGCTCTGCAATCTCCTCCCTGGCTTCCCAGAGAATCCTAGGATAAATCCCATCTGGCCCAGGGGACTTATCTATTTTCACACTTTCCAAAATTGCTAACACCTCCTCCTTGTGAATCTCAATCCCATCTAGCCTAGTAGGCTGTATCTCAGTAATCTCCTCGACAACATTTTCTTTCTCTACTGTAAATACTGACGAAAAATATTCATTTAACGCTTCCCCTATCTCCTCTGATTCCACACACAACTTCCCACTACAATCCTTGATTGGCCCTGTTCTAACTCTAGTCATTCTTTTATTCCTGATATACCTATAGAAAGCCTTTCACCTAGGGGTGAAAGAGCAATGTTCTAGTCTACATGGGGATTTTTGTTTAGGAGCTTTTGAAATCTTTTAAAATAAATCCAACTGTCAAAATGTTTTGGATCTGGTGCCTGTTAGTAAGGACAGAAAATGTCCACAAGGGTTGAGTGAACAGGGCATTTGAACTAATTGCAAGCTATAACCTGCTTAAAGAAAGGCATTCAGTTGATTTTGACTTTGCTTCTATTCACTAAAAAGCAGCCAATAAATAAAAGGAACCAGTGGAATATCTCATCCTTTCTCCATTGGTATGTCGCAAAAATAGACTATACTTTCCAGATTTTTCAGGGTGCTTTTTGAGTGATCTCCGTGGCCACTAAGAGTTGACTGGAGCTCCTGGTGTCTGTGACCTGAATCCCAAGATTTAGCAATCCTACAGTGGAAACCTATAGTGGTTCTGGGGGCACAATCATGTGGCAGAGATAGTTTTTTTAAATTTTTCATGGGATGTGGGCATTGTTGGCAAGGCCAGCATTTGTTGCCAATCCCTAATTGCCCTTGACAACTGAGTGGCTTGCTAAGCGATTTCAGAGGGTAGTTAAGAGTCAACCACATTGCTGAGAGTCTGGAGTCCCATGTAAACGTGACCAGGTAGGACGGCCGATTTCTTTTCATAAAGGACATTAATGAACCAGATGGGTTTTTATAACAATCGATGATAGTTTCATGGCACTATTACTGAGACTAGCTTTCAATTCCAGATTTTTTATTAATTAATTGAATTTTTATTAATTCCTCCACCAGCTTCTGTAGTAGGATTTGAACCTCTGTGCCCAGGGAATTAGCCTGGGCATCTGGATTACTAGTTCAGTGACATTACCACTACGCCACTGTGGGGAAATTGAGATTGTCCTTCCTCTTCATTGGATTTCCATCAGTTGCAGCAGGTAGTACCAGGTGCACTGCCTCAATCTTTACCCCAATTCCAACCCAAACACTTGAGTGCAGCCTTAATGATTTCCTCATTCTCCTCCTCTCTTGCCATTGTCTACATTTCCAAACCTTCAAGTTGAGTTCTCATCCTGCTAGAATATCAAACCTCCTTATTTCCCAGACCCCATATCCTACAAGCACACCCTGACCCCCTCTGTCCACATGTTCCAAGTGTCAAATCCAGGTCCCATCCCTGCTTACCAGTCTGACACTCCAGCTCCCCACTTCCTCACCTACATATTCCTGGACAGCCTTTCCTGCCTGGACCCATCCCTGATGTTGCCTACCATCTTGTTGATTACCCCGTGCTTTATAAAAGCTAAGGTTAAAAATTGAGCATAACTATAAAGGAATATGTGCTAGAGCCAGTACAATAGAGAGACTTGCACAGAAAAGAAAGGAAAAAATTACGCAGAGTGAGAAGATTTAGTGACATAAAGCTAAATACAATAAGAAGTGATTGGCAAGCATGTAGGGAGAGAGAGTGAAAACCAAACAAAGACTGATAAATATTTGGAGAACAAGTGCTAATAATCGGAAGATTTCTTTAGTTTTGTCTGGGGAATGCCATTGTTTAAAAACCAGTTTTCTTTTAAACTGGCTGTTTGGCAAACAAACAAACCATGTGATTTAACAATTAACTAAATACCTTTAGTATTACCACAATAGTTCAGATCATACCAAAGGTATAGGACCTCAGCCCCTTCCCCTACCCCCATTTTCTGTTTTGTGCATTAGTATATTTCTCCATTTTAGTTAGGCTTTTGTTTTGAAAGTATGTAATAAATGATCTAAACTTCTATCAACACGGAAAGCCCATCCAGGTTTTCTTTTAATCCTTTGCTGAACTTTAAGATTTCTCTAAATTAGGAATTGTAATTCTTTCCTCAGGTGTATTCTCGAGCAAATGAAAAAGAACCTTGCGGCTGGTGGTTGGCAAAAGTTAGAATGATGAAGGGTGAAGTAAGAAATTTGTTATGCTTACATTCAGGTTTCAATTTAATATTTATTTCATATTTTAATGCTGATTATGTTCTAGTTTGATTTTAAAATTGAGTAAGATTGGAAATAGTAGAAACTGTTTAAAGGCAATTTCTTTTTTATTCTGAGGATGCTGCATGTTAAGCTTTGCAAAAATGCATGTTTTCATTTATTTTAATTGCTGTTCCTCTATATTTTGCAAATTTGTTTTCATCTTGAATGTTATTTTCTTTGAATTCATGGAATCAAATTCTGTTAATGCTGCAAGCCTGCAGTCTGGGGGAGGTGGTGGAGATGGTCTGAATGGCACTATTACACGGGGAACTACTTTCATAAAGCTTTTATTTTGTCCACATTTTCACAGCTAATCCCATGGAGTCCAGAGGTTGGTAGTGCAAACTGTTGTCTGGACAGAAATGCTGGGTAGTGGGTACTTGGTAGCCGTGGCCGTTTAGTGAGCATTGAGTTAGTGGCATATCTTCTGTCCTCTATATTATAACTAAAAATCGGTCGTGTTGTGACTTTGAGCTGAGGTGTCATTCTCATTTCTGATTTGGAGTTTGCATGGGTTTACAAAATATTTGTCTAAAATTTATACAGAAATGGCTTTCGAGAAGTAAACAGGAGTAACAGCAGCAAGTGATTGATTGATTGATTATGGCCGGGTTTTCATGGGCGGACGGGGAGCTGACCACCGACTGAAAAGTCGGTGACGAACCCGCATCCGCCTCGCCTGGGGAGCCGACCCGCATTTTACGGGTCCCCGGGTTTTAATTGTTCTGAGGCGGGACTTCCACCCACTTGAGGGAGGAGGTCCTGCCTTATTGAGCTGCCGGCCAATCAGCGGGCCGGCAGCTCTTAGTTCCAGCAGCGCCATCGGGAGCGGTGGCCGCTGCTGAGACTGCAGCCCAGCCGACCCCAGAGGAGGTTGCCTCACCGGGGGTAATCAGTCGGGCACCGGCGAGGAAAGGGTTTTCGGTGGGGGGAAGTGGGGTGTGTTGGGTCTTGCGGGTTGGTTGGGGTAGCGGGGGCGGCCCTCCATTGGGCACCGTGTGCCTGATGAGCAGGGGCCCCCCCACCATCCTGAGATGATCAGAAGCCGCCTACTTTTCCCAGGCAGCTTTTCCTGGCTCCAGGATGTCCGCTTGCCGTGTGGAGGCGGGCGAAGGCCCTTAAGTGGCTGTTAAGTGGTCACTTAAGGGCCTTGATTGGCCTGGGGCTGGCGGGCCGTTTTCCGCCCCCCCCCCCCCCACCCACCCTATGTAAAGGGGGGCGGAGGCGGGAGCAGGTCGGGAAAGCCTCCTGGAGCCTCCCGCTCCATTTTACACCACCCCCCCCCCCCCCCCCCCCCCCCCCGCCATCATCCGGCTCGTTGGGGTGGCGTAAAATTCCGGCCTATATTGGGAAGTAAAGTAGCCCACGTTGCTCTTCAAGCCTCTTAGAACTTGATGAGGAGCAGGTTAGATGGCATACATTGTCCCAGCCAATTATTCCAAAGGTATCCTAGTAATTATGGTCTGTATTGAGGCTATAAGGCATTTCCCATTCCCACATGCTGTATTTTTTTTGGAATCTTCTATTGTAATTCTGACTAATTCTGTTTTTGGTGCATTAGGTCAAAGTAAGTACAAATTTGAAGAAATGCTTTTTTAAAAAGAAAAAATTATTCAGTTTTATGTTATAGAATACGCTGTCTGTGATGCCACTTTCAATGAAATAGTCACAGTAGAACGTCTACGACCTATCAACCCTAATAAGCCTGCAACAAAAAGTACATTCCATAAAGTAAAACTTGACGTTCCAGATGACCTGAGGCGTGCGTAAGTAAAATTTTAATTTGTTACAAAATAAATGTCAGAATTTAGTGACTACTACATTAAATCTAGATTCTGTTGCGGTGTTTAATCAGCTTTAATGTATTTTGTAGTCTTAACTCACATTCAGTGTTTCCAATTGTGTATTTCAATTATTTCTAGATGTGCCAACGAATCTGCACATAAGGATTTTAAAAAGGCTATTGGCGCTTATTGTGTGTACTTTGATTCAGAAAGTAATCAACTAGTTGTTTTGGTATGTGTGGGATTTTCTTTCTTGGTGCTTTTATCATGGTTTAATTTTTGAGCTTTATTGTACCAACTTGACCCTAATGTTGCACTTCTTTGCAAAACTCCAGTCCACCAACGAAATGACAGCAAAGCGCGCAAGCATGTTGAGTGACATGCATTTCAGAAGCATCCGGACAAAGTTGACTCTGATGTTGAGGAACGAGGAGGCCAGCAAGCAGCTGGAGGTACGTTCAGATAGTCCACCTTTTTTAAGTGTTCATTTCTCTGGCAATCTTAATTTGGGAGAAAAGTCCAAAGTAAAAGCTTATTGTGAAAGACTAGCATGCAGGAAGCAAAAAAAAACACAATGAAAAATAATTTTCTTCCTTATTGTGATTAGTCATATTTTGACACCATTTCCCCCCACACCACCTGCTGCCCCCTCAAAGCCTGACATTATGGTGGGAGAATTTACAAATTAGCATCAGCAAATAGCAGCTTACTGATGGCAGTGATCAGGCTCGTATTGCTGAACAGCACAAGGGTACCATATTGCAACTTTTCAAATATTGGGAGTGTGAATGACAAATACACCTAGAGTCGAGGTAAGACAACTAGCTAGATGAGCTTTTAATCACATTATAAATCATGTCACTGAAAGTCCATTGAAACATAGCATTGTGCTATAAGACCTTTTGCTTTTAGTAATGAAAGGAAATTGGTACATTTCAACTCATAGTACATGTAATAATAAAGGCAGGAATTTAAAACTATTCTAATCATGAAACATCTGTCAAGGCATATATTCTGTGCAGTTATATATGCTAAGTATAAGAAGTGATCAATTTGTAAAACAAAAGAAACAAAACGCTACTTATTTATTTTCATGTGCTGATGCTCAAAATGCCATGAAATATTGCTGCCTTTTTAAAGGTATGTTTTACTTTTTAGGCAGGTAATATTCTCTGCTTGTTATATAATATAGCAGAATCTTTCTGAAGCTCTAGTACAATACCTCACAGTTTTGCCAGCTTTTCTGTCCCCCAGTTTTCTCTTATGAAGGTACTGAGACATTCTTGGGCATTGTCCCAAGGTCTTGGTAGCCCTGCAGTATCTCATCCAAGTGGCATTACTTTTTGTGAGAGAGCTTTGGCAACGATCGTCAGTTCTGTTTGATTGCGGGAGTATCACAGCTGTGCCTGATCATGTACTTATCTAGTTTTCGTCAGGAGTCTTTGGAGAATCTTCGGAAGTGGGATCCAACTGCCATCGCAGCTGATTAAAAACCAGGATCTTCAATTCCACGCTTATCAACTGAGCAACAAAACTACATAGGAGCTCTGATTTAGTCTTTTTATCGGGTTTAATATCACTGATTCTATGTGTTATTGATCAGACATGCACTATTAGCTGGTGTTTGCACCACTGTTTACTGAAGCAAATTTAAGAGGTACATGCTTATGAATCTCAAGAAATCAAATCTATGCAGTATATTAAAAGATTCATGTGTAGTCCACAACTTCCTTTGTGTCACACCTACTTCCCATCATACTTCATCGGCAACACCCCTAATATTATAAAATTATATATCCTCCAGCTCACCTTGAGCAAAGCCAGGGGATCTGCTAGGATTTTAAAATTAGGCTTTTTAAATCTATAAAATGTTTAGCTGGAAAGTTGCCTTCTCGTTTAGTAATTGATGAAGACAGGAGAGGCCACTTAATGAAGGTATTCACTGTTCTACTTTTGCAACAAACAAGGCAGTTATCACAGCATATTGTATACAGATAATTACAAAAAGAAAAACAATTGTAGTGTTTAGTTGAATCATTCATAGGTTAAATTGGATATTTGATGTACATTTGCTTTGTACAAATGCCTTAAGGAATTTTGATAGCCCACTTGAATTACCAATCTGAGCAAAAACATATCTGGTGGAAGCTGTGGCAGGACAACTTTTTAACCCCTGCTTTGTTAAAACAGTTGTTGCTGTAGCTTATAAAGGAGGTTCCAATCAGACAATAACATTAAAAAATTACTTTTGACCTGAATGCTGTGCTGTTGAACTTCAGAGAAATCTTGCACACCAATAATCTCAGGGATGAAATGCTTCACGTGAGAAATATTTCTGACCGAATGACATGGAAACTGGAATAGTATATGTTCATTCGAGGACAAAAATTACAACATCACTTTTCCAACATTGGGAGTGAGCTGATGAAGGTGTTGTGTAATTAACATATTCTTAAATCCTGTTAAGATGCCGCTTTCCAGTTTGCACGCATCTAAGAGGGTCTGCAGACCTGTTACTGACAGGTCCAGTTCGAAGCTGCTGCTAAGTAGTTGGAAAGTTTTGCCAAACTAAGCAACGTTGACATTGACATTTGTCCTCAGGTGGCAGATCTCATCCTTTCAGATGAAAAGCTGTACAAAAAGGAATCTTCTCTGCCCAGGCTAATGATCAAATAGTGAACCGACTGATATCTTGTTACAAAAGCATATCCAGCAAAACAGCATAGGACCCATAGGAAACATTACACGGTACATTATAATTACAGGATATAATAAATCATCCACCACAGCTGAGCTGCTTGTCACATAAGCAGCCCTATCCAATGCATAAACTCATTAATGCAGAAGCGTGATCAGACATCTATTATTAAAGAAACAAGCAAGCATGCTGATGTGAACAAATTTATTTCCATCTTTGCATGAGTGAAATTTGTGGCCTGTTCTGGCAAGCCATGTATTTCTCACCATGGGAGAATGTGTGCGATGGTGCCCTTTTGTGTAATGCTTTCAATCGTAGTTCCAGTGGCGCAGTGGTTAGCACCGCAGCCTCACAGCTCCAGGGACCCGGGTTCGATTCCGGGTACTGCCTGTGTGGAGTTTGCAAGTTCTCCCTGTGTCTGCGTGGGTTTTCTCCGGGTGCTCCGGTTTCCTCCCACAAGCCAAAAGACTTGCAGGTTGATAGGTAAATTGGCCATTATAAATTGTCACTAGTATAGGTAGGTGGTAGGGAAATATAGGGACAGGTGGGGATGTTTGGTAGGAATATGGGATTAGTGTAGGATTAGTATAAATGGGTGGTTGATGTTCGGCACAGACTCGGTGGGCCGAAGGGCCTGTTTCAGTGCTGTATCTCTAATCTAATCAAAACTGTGGTGCTACAGATTACTCAGTGAATAGTGGAAGGGTCAGCAATAGTCCTTCTAGTATCAAAGCAAGCAATATTCTGAACAGTGTTTGTGGGGGGCTATAGTCTCATGGAACACCAAAAGAAATGTGACTAGGACTACCTGATGTCATTGGTTTTATTGTCTTTCCTCTGAGGTGCCTTGCTTTAACTGTTATTGCTGGGTTTCTCTTTCTGGGTGTACTGATTTTACACTGTCAACAATTGTATCTCTATAAGGTGAGCAAAATTCACTAAATTCTTTCTCCACTATTATCTAGCCTTAATCATATGCTTTCTTGAATAGTAGACTTTTGACCATACACTGTAGCAGAGCATTGTTGGATAATAATTGATTTTTATCACGTCCTTGAATCAACAAGATTTCAACTTCAGCCAATTGTTGGGCCAGGATATGTCAAGTGACAGTCTTATTTCTAAGCTACTGGTACAATAGCGGATAGTTAGTGATTTTTTTTTAGTTTGAAGTGTGGGCGTCACTGGCAATATTTTATTGTCAATCCCCAATATGAGCCTTGTCCTTGAACCGTAACAGAGACACCTGCAGTACTGTTAAGTAGGGAGTTCCAGGATTTTGACCCAGCGATGATGAAGAAACAGGGATATATTTCCAAGTCAGGTTGGTGTGTGACCTGGAGGTTTACTTGAAGGTTTTGGTGTTCTGTTCACCTGCTGCCTTTGTCCTTCGAGGCAGTAGTGGTCACGGATTTGGAAGGTCCTGTTAAAGAAGCCTTGATGCGTTACTGTAGTGCATCTTGTAAATGGTACAGACTGCGGCCACAGTGGTGGTGCAGGGAATGAATATTTAAGTTGGTGGATGTGATCACAGTCAAGCTGGCTGCTTTGTCCGGGATGGTGTTGAGCTGCACTCATCCAGGCAAGTGGAGAGTTTTCCATCGCACTCCTGACTTGTGCCTTGGAGACAGTGGTGAAGGCTTTGGGGAGTTGAGGTGAGTTACTCGCCACAGAATTCCCAGCCTCTGACCTGCTCTTGTAACCACAGTATTTCTGTAGCTGGTGCAGTTAAATTTCTGGTCAATGATGACCCCAGGATATTGACTTTTGCAGATTCAGCGATGGTAATGCCAGTGAATGTCAAGGTTAGATGGTTAGACTCTTGTTGGAGATGATCATTGTCTGGCATCTGTGTGGCGCGAATGTTACTTGCTACTTAGCAGCCCAAGCTAAATGTTGTCCAGGTCTTGCTGCATGCAGGCAGGGACTGCTTCAGTATCAGAGGAGTTAGAATTGGAACTAAACACCACAAGCATCAGAGAATATCCCCACTTCTGACCTTATGATGAAAGGAAGATCATTGATGATGCAGCTGAAGATGGTTGGGCCTAGGACACTACCCTGAGGAATTCCTACAGCAGTGTCCTAGGACTGAGATGATTGACCTCCGACAGCCACAACCATCTTACTTTGTGCCAAGTATGACTCCAACCAGTGGAAAGTTTTCCCCTTGATTCCTAATGACTTCAGTTTTACTAGGGCTCCTTAATGCCACACTCGCTCAAATAGTGCCTTGATATCAAGTGCAGTCACTCTTACCTCATCTCTGGAATTCAGCATTTTTGCCCATGTTTGGATCAAGGCTGTAATGAGATCTGGATTTGGGTTGCCCTGGTGAAACCCAGACTGAGCACCGGTGAGCAGGTTATTGGTGAGTAAGTCCTGCTTTAGAGGTCTTTGCTGATGATTGAGAATAGACTGCTGGGGTAGTATTTGGCAAGATTTGGATTTATCCTGCTTTTTGTGGACTGGTCTTTGCAGGGCAGTTTTTCAAATTGTATGCTAGATGCCAGTGTTGTAGCTGTAATGGAACAGCTTGGCTAGGGGTGTGGCTGGTTCTGGAGTTACAAGTCTTCACTACAGCTGGGATGTTGTCTGTGCTCTCAGCTGTTTTTTGTTATCATTGTCTTCTGGTGTAGTTTACCCTGGAATCTAGATGGTACTGCCAGTTCTTAGAAGGGAACGCAAGGTTAAATAGTTAGTTGCTGTAGTGTATGAAAGTCCAAAGTATTACTTTGTGTGTACCTACTGCATGGCAGATAATATCCATAGAGAACCTATTGTATCTACATTTCTTATTTAGTACTGGGTGTGGGAAAAGCAGTAACGTGAAAAGGAAATTACCAACCCAAGCCATTGATGTGTAGACCCTTTGTGATTTCTGCAACCACATTCTTCAGGCCAAACAGGAATTTGGATTGTAAGAGTGCTTCAAGTCTACATTTAAATTTCCAGTACCACCCCCCACAATCTTGTTTGTCAGCTGATTTGAGAACTAGATTTTTGTTTTTATCTTTACCTCTGATGTCCCCTAAGGATCGATCCTTGGCCTCCTATTTCTCGACTACATGCTATCCCTTGACGAGATTATCTGAAAGCACAACGTTAGTTTTCACATGTGTACTGACGACGCCCAGCTCAACCTCACCACCATCTCTTTCGTCGATTCCACTGTTGCTAAATTATCAGACTGCTTATCTGACATCTGGTGTACTTTGCCCTGGAATCTAGATGAGCAGAGATTTCCTCCAATTAAATATTTGGAAGACTGAAGCCATTGTTTTCAGACACGGCTCCAAACGCCATTCCCTAGCTACTGACACCATCCCTTTGCTTGGCAACAGTCTGAGAGTAAACCAGTCTTTTTGCAATCTTGGTGTCAAATTTGACCACCAAATGAACTTCCAACCACATATTTGCGCCATCATGAAGACCACATATTTCCATCTCTGTAACATCACCCCACTTCACTCTTGTCTCAGCTCATCTGCTGCTGAAACCCTCATTCATACTGTTATGACCACGTGGGTGGTTCCCACTGTTACACTCCGCGCCAAATGTATTTGTATTAAGTGTTTAGCCCCTTTGTGTATCCTTCTGGGTTTTAAAAAAACAGCAAGTCAATTGTTTATTGATCACTATGCCTTATCCCAAAATTGACATAACCTCATTCGCTCACATGCACATACAAGAAACAGAGGAGAGAAAGGGGTGGATGTCTTTTTTTTGTTGGGGAGAAGGGTTAGGATGAACCTGTTGAATTCTGTTGAGACTCAAAGTCCAGATAGTTGCAGGCCTGTGCTGATTGTTGATTTCTCTCTTGATTGAAGGTTTTTCTGGAGTTGGTGAGTCACTGCTAGCTCTCCTTTATGATGTCCAATTTCTTCCAGCAGGGCATGTGCTTGCTGGCTTTCTGGAATGCCAGCAGTTACAAGTGGCTTCTGGCGCTCTCTCTCTCTCTGTCTGTCTGTCTCTCTCTCTCCCCCTCCCGTGTTCACCATGGTGATCACACAATGACCCAGGATGTGGCCACTTTACACCACCTTTGTTTTAGAAGAAGACATTCATTTTTAAGGTAGGGGGCAGGAGGTTGACAGGGGAGTTGAGAAAGAAATTCACCCAGAGGGTGGTTGGAATCTGGAACACACTGCCTGAAGGGGTGGTAGAGGCAGGAACCCTCACAACATTTAAGAAGTATTTAGATGAGCACTTGAAACGCCACAGCATAAAAGGCTATGGGCCAAGTGCGGAAAAATGGGATTAGATTGTGTCTTAACTCACACCAAGTTCCGATCACCTCTGTACTCGCTGAATTGCATTGGCTCCCGATCAAGCAACGTATTGATTTTAAAAATCTCATCCTTGTTTTCAAATCCCTCCGTGGTCTCGCCCCCTCTCTCTCTGTAATCTCCTAGAGCCCCACAACCCTTAGAGATATTTGCACTCATTTAATTCTGGCTCTTGAACAACCTTCTTTTAATCACTGCACCATTGGAGGCTGTACCTTCAGTTGCCCAATCCCTAAGCTCAGGAATTCCTTCCCTCCACCTCTGCGCCTCTCTGTCCTCCTTTAAGATGCTCCTTAAAACAAGCATTTGGTCAATTGACCTAATATCTCCTTACACTGCTTGGTGTCATATTTTGTTTTATAATGTCCTTGTGAAATGCCTTGATTCATTTCATGGTGTTAAAGGCACTTAACAAATATAAGTTGTTGCTGCTTTGGCATATAAGCTCTTCACAAGCTTGTGAATTTAAACATGCACACCAGAGCCAAATTGTGCTGCCCTCTTCACTAATTTGATTTGTATAATCAAGTTCTCCTCTGTGATAAAATGATTTTTAAGGAGTTTTTTTCCTAGCATCCATTCTCAATTCTGCATTCAGTGCATCCATACAGTTTCTTGCTGTAGCAAAAGGGCTCATTTCCTCATCATGGTGGCAAACAACTGCTGATAACTGCTAAACTGATAATTACTGCTCTGCTATGCTTCCAAACTCTTAAACTTGGTGATAAAATCACAGCTGAAGAAGCACTTTCACCTATACGTTGCATTTGATAATTGATAAGTGAACTTCAAAGACCACCATCTCAGATCTGCTAAATTTTGCTACTTTGTAATTATTTGGTTCAAACAGAGTTAGAAGCAATTTCAATATTTGTATTTATTTTATGCCTTCTGTTGTGAACGCACTTGGGTACAATGAATAGTGTAAAAGATATCACTTTGAATCTTGGTACAAAAGCAAAATACCATGGATGCTGGAAATACTCCACATCAGGCAGCATCTTGAGAGAGAAACAGAGTTAACGTTTCAGGTCTGTGACCTTTCATCAGAACTTCCCCATCATATATGATAGTGGATGGTGTTAGCTTGAGAAGGGGGCACCTTGCAGAGGAAGTGTCAGCAGGTTGTCATTTTTAGTGAACTGATAAAGACATTCTTTATACTTGAGTCAACAGGGGTGAGCACTAGCAATGTTCCCTCATTGCAATGTAGAGGTAGCTAAGCAATCTGGTTAACAGTTCTGGTAAAAGGTCATGGCCGGAATTTTACGCTGGGCGGACAGTAGCCGGATTCCAACGTAAATGTCAGTGTCGATCCCGCACCCGCCCAGCCTGGGGATCCATCCCGTATTTTACGGATCCCCCGGCTTTAATTGGCCCGAGGCGGGACTTCCACCCACTTGAGGGAGGAGGTCCCGCCTCAGTGAGCTGCCGGCCAATCAGCGGGTCGGCAGCTCTTAGTCTCAGCAGCGCCACCTGGAGCGGTGGCCACTGCTGAGACTGCAGCCCAGCCGACGGAGGAGGACGCAATGGAACCGGGACAGAAGGTAAGTTCAGGCAGCCTCACCAGGGGAATCGGTCGTGCCCTGGTGAGGCTAGGGTGGTAGTTTGGGGGGAGGGGAGCGTCTTGGATCTCGGGGTTGGGTTGGCAGGCGGGGGCAGCCCTCAATCGGGCACCCTGTGCCCAATTGCCAGGCTAAACTTGGTCGGAGGCGGAATCGGAGCGGTTAGGCCTCCCGGAGCCTGCCGCTCAATTTTACGTCACCCCCACGCCACCATCTGACCCGCTGGGGCGGCGCAAAATTCCGGCCCATAGATCTGAAATGTTAACTTTGTTTCTCTCTCCACAGATGCTGCCAGGCCTGCTGAGTATTTCCAGCATTTTCTTTTTTTTATTTACTTAGAATCTTGGATGGTTTGATGTAAAATACTATATGAAAAAATATCAGATGGGCATTGAAACTAAGCCTAACGAACTTGAAAAGGGTTTATCGAAGCTAGGCGACAATGGAACTGATGCGTGTCTGATGAGGATTTGGGTCTACAGAGTTCAGGTTTAGCTGAAAGGGTGGAAACGAAGAGAGCATTGGTCAATCGGTCGTCAAGATGATGGTGTGGCTGAGGGTTTCAGCAGATTTGAGAGGGAGATATGGGTGCAATGGTCAGCTGTTTCAGAGATAGAAGAGGACAGTCTTTGAGACTGACTGGATGTGTGGTTGATACCTCAGCCCAGGGTCAAAGGTTGTGCTGAAATTACACACTTCCTGGCTCAGCCCAAGTGAACAGCCAGGGCAATTTGATGGAGTCAGCACCAGCGATTCATTGAGGTCCTGGTGAGAAGCAAATAAGACCCCTTGAGAGTAATTTCTGATTAGCCACCCATTATACACCCCGCCCTTTTTTTCCCTATGGAAAACTCGGTGCATAACAGGGAACTCATCCAATATCTCCCATTTTACACCCTTACCGAAGTTAAAAGTACTCTCAATTTTGTCGTTTGTTGACCTGCAACATGTTTTGATTCATTCAGGATTTGATGGCAGGTGGGCACTTGGACATTACAGCAGCAAAACTTTACCCAGAGGGTTAGAATGTGCAACTTGTAGTTGAGGCAAATAGCATAGGCGCATTTAAGGGGAAGCTAGACAAGTACATGAGGAAGAAAGGAAGAGCAGCATATATGCTAGTAGGGTGGGAGGAGGCACATTTGGAGCAAAACACTGGCGTAAACCAGTTGGCCAAATAGTCTGTTTCTGGTGCATTTTCAAGCGGACGTAATGAAGAATCACATAGATGCAGTAATCTAGTCGTAACAAAATAACATACTGATTTTGTGACACTTTTCAGTTATTTCATGTCTCTGACCTCTTTCTCCAAATTCCCAGTTTCTCTTGCAGCTTTTCCTTCCAGATGAATCTAATTTGCTTTATTTCTGATGTACTGGCGCATTCTCCTTTCTAACTATTGTTGTCATACTGCATCTGTCTTGCTCCTTATTCATCGAAGCTTGAATTTTTCTTTTACCCATTTCAGATTCCTCTATCTCTCAAAGCCCTTCTGGTAATCTTTGCTTCTCTGCTAATCTGGATTCCTTTCTTTTCCTTCCCTCTCCTCAGCTACTGCAATTTTTAAAAACTTATGAAACCACCTGTTTTGGGATTGATGCTGATTCAAAGATTGGGCAGAAGTGGGAGGAAGAAAACTGATTTGCCAGTTCCAACATCCCTGTTTTGGATAAAGACAAGAAACTGTTTGTTTACCTTTTACTCAGACTTCTTAGCAATACTATAAGTTTCCTGACCAGAATAAGATGTCGCTGAGAAAAAAAAAATTACTATTTAATAGAGAGAGAAGTGAGTAATAACAGAAATACACTATGTAAAGTTAACTTATAAGTAAAAGAATTTTCTTTGCAACTTGTAGCTGGAGTGGATTCAAACCCACATTTTTATTGCTACTGTTGACAGCTTGTTTCAACTGAAAAGTTGGGAATAAAGGGAAGTTTTTTTTATTTGTTTTGCCATAACAGTTTTCCAGGTTGAATGTTGTAAGATGATGCTGCAGTATCTCTAGTAATGTAATATCTGCTGTGCTTGTTTTAACTTTGCAGAGCTCTCGACAGCTTGCTTCACGCTTCCATGAACAGTTCATTGTACGAGAAGATCTCATGGGCCTCGCCATCGGTACACACGGAGCCAACATCCAGCAAGCTAGGAAAGTGCCGGGGGTCACTGCTATCGAACTGGATGAAGAGACTTGCACTTTCCACATCTACGGTGAGGTGGGTTCCTTTAGAATCTATTATAAATGGAAATGTGTGTTTCATATTAACATGGGTGGAACTGCTGAGTTTAATTTATTTTAATAAATTCAACACACCAGTTTCAATTGAAGAATATGTTCAAAGAATAAAGCCATTTTTCATTGGTACAAATATATCATCATTTTAAACACCACTGTAACTGCAGTTTCTGAGCTCTTTGTTTTTATGGACCTCTTTGGTGCATGTCATGGATCTTCAGCAGCCATGTATAACGTTTAAATGGGATGAGAGGGCTGTCTGATGAGAGATTGAATGAGGCCTATAGCTGGTGGAGTTTTGAAGAATGAGAGGTGATCTCATTGAAATGTATAAAATTGGCAGGATAGCTCCTGAAAGGCTGTTTCCCCTAGCTGGAGAGTCTAGAACTAGAGGGTCACAGTCTCAGGATAAGGGGTCAACCATTTAGGATTGAGGAGGAGGAGAAATTTCTTCACCGAGATGATTGTGAATCTTTGGGATTCTCTATCCCATAGAACAGTGGATGCTCAGTCAATATTTAAGACTGAGATCAGTAGATTCTTGGACACCAGGTGTATCAAGGGAAATGGGTATAGTGCAGGAAAGTGGAATTGAGGTAGAAGATCAGCCATGATCTTCTGGAATGGTCTTTTGGGGTGGCGCAGTGGTTAGCACCACAATCTCACAGCTCCAGCGACCCAGGTTCAGTTCCAGGTACTGCCTGTGCGGAGTTTGCAAGTTCTCCCTGTGACTGCGTGGGTTTCCGCCAGGTGCTCCGGTTTCCTCCCACAGCCAAAGACTTGCAGGTTGATAGGTAAATTGGCCATTGTAAATTGCCCCTAGCATAGGTAGGTGGTAGGAGAATTGAGGGAAGGTGGGGATGCGGTAGGGAATATGGGATTAATGTAGGATTAGTATAAATGGGTGATTGATGGTCGGCACAGACTCGGTGGGCTGAAGGGCCTGTTTCAGTGCTGTATCTCTCTATGACTCTATGACCTAGCTCGAGAGGCCATATGGCCTATTCCTGCTCCTATTTCTGATCTTACATCCATATCCCCACTCATTTATATACATTTCAGATACTGATATCAGATTTTCATGTTTAAAATTGCAGTCGATAAACCAGTATTAGAAGCAGAACAAATTAAATTAGTACAAATAGGATTGAGTTGCCTGGGCCTTTTAAGCTGGATTGCAGGTATTAGGGGCTGCCTGTCATCCACAGGTTACAATTTGGGTACTACTGATAGGAAAATTTGTAGGATACTTAGAGAAGTTTTGAGGTGTGTAGCATCCAATAGGATTCAAATTATGTACGATTAAATTGGCTTTAAAAGAGACAGTTCATTCAGAATACTTGTACCCGACCCCAGCTCTATTTAGAAAATGCTTTCATATGGAGCCCATCAATTTTAGTCAGTCTTCTCTTAAATTAACTACTTTAACTAGCTTATAGGATCATAGGAAATAGGAGCAGGAGTAGGCCATTTGGCCCATTGAGCCTGCTCCACCATTGAAGCAGATCATGGCTGATCATCCACCTCTATGCCATTTTTCCCCACTGTCCCTATAACCCTTGATAGTATTCAGAAATCTGTTGATTTCTGTTTTGAACATGCTCAACAATTGAGCTTCCACAGCCCTCGGGTAGAGAATTACACGGATTCACCACCCTCTGAATAAAGCAATTCCTCCTCGTCTCAGTCTTAAATGGCCTGCCACTTATTCTGAGACTGTAACCCCTTGTTCAAGACTCACCAGCCAGAGGAAACATCCTATCCACATCCACCCTGTCACGCCCTGTAAGAATTTTGTAAGTTTCAATGAGATCACCTCTCATTCTTTGAAACGCCAGAGAATACACGCCCAGTTTCTGCAATCCCTCCTCATAAGACAATCCCACCATCTCGGAGATTAGTCTGGTGAACTTCTGTTGCTGGCAAGTATGTCCTTCCTTAGATAAGGAGACCAAAACTGTACACAGTATTCCAGGTGTGGTCTCACCAATGCTTTATACAGTTGAAACAGCTTTGCTGTTTTGTGTTAATATGACCCATTGAACAAATGAAGTGAATTTGGGGGGAGTAAGGGGGATACTCTGAATAAAAAGTATGAATCTATTGATGTTTTATATTCATGCCCATGTTACCTCTAGACTTGACTATTCCAACGCACCCCTGGCTGGCCTCCCACATTATATCCCCCACAAACTTGAGGTCATCCAAAACTCTGCTGCCCATGTCCTAAATTGCACCAAGTCCTGCTCATCAATCATACCTGTGCTCATTGACCTACATTGGTTCCTGGTCAAGCAACACCTTGATTTTGAAATTTTCATCCTTGTTTTCAAATCCCTTCATGGCCTGGCCGCTCCCTATCTCTGTAATTTCCTCCATCCCCACAACCCTCCAAGATATCTGTGCTCATCTGATTCTGGCCTTCAGCTGCCTAGGCCCTAAGCTCTGAAATTCCCTCCCTAAACCTCTCCAACTGTCTACCTCTCTTTTTCTTTAAGGCACTTCTTAAAACCTATCTCTTTGACCAAGTTTTTGGCCATCTGCCCTAATGTTGCCTTATGTGGCTCGGTGTCTAATTTTGCTTTATAATCCTCATGTAAAGCACCCTGGGACGCTTTATTGCATTAAAGGCACAATATAAATATAAGTTGTGGAACTTGGCCAACTTCACTGGTCAAATTCTCTCAGCTCTTGTTTGCATTGTTGTTTTTTTAATTGTTTGTTTGTGGGATATGTGTGATGCTGGCAAAGCTACCTTTTATTGCCTATGCCTGGTTTATCCCTGAAGGTGGTGGTGGACCACCTACAACTGCTGCAGTCCCTGTGATGATGTTTCCACGATGTTGGGGAATTACAGGACTTTGACTCGGTGATGTTCAAAAGGGATGAAGATGTGTGTCAAGGTCAGGCTGGTGTATGTTAAGGGACTTTGGATGTGATTGCAGCCCCACTAGTATTGCTGCTCTTGTCCTTCTTGGTGTAGAGGTTGCAGTGAAGAGAGGGCCTATTGAAGTAAACCTGATGTGGCATCGCAGGACTCCATCCTGGGGGAAATAGGGGAGGATGGGAGTGGGGGTAAGACTAATGAGACTAATCCAGTCCAGCATGAAGCCTTGGGGGATCGTCAGCTGGCATAACAGCAATGCAGAAGCCTAGAACCCTTTGACCTGTTGACTGAAGAAGGAGGCATGGTAGCAGGAGCAAATTTTATTTTGTAGGATTTCTTGTCAAAGCACATACTCCTCTGTTGGTTTATGTAATCTTTAAGCAATGCAGTGGTTGAAAAAGCACAAGTAGAATAGTTCATAATTTTAAAACTGAAGATTGTAGAAGTGTACCGATCAGTCAGCATTTGTGTCGGGTTTCAGCATGACTAGAATTGATGAATAGTAGATGTTGCAGTGCAGTTCAATTAGGACTGATTGCTTCTCCAGCTATGCTTAGAGTCATTTATTTATAACATGGAAGGAGACCATTTGGCCCATCGAGTCCATGCCGACTCTCCACGGAGCTATGCAGTCAGTCCCACTCCCTGGCTCGATCCCCATAGCCCTGCAAGTCTAGGTTACCGATTTCAGTTCTTCCTTGGTCAAGACCACGTGGGCAGACAGCAAATTAAGCTTTAAATTCTTCATTAGCACTTTGAGAAAAAATTCCCATCAATCTCATGTTGCTGTACAATATACACAATATATAAAAGGCAAGTATCATTGATTAAATGTTGTCCCTGAGCCAGGAGGTTTAAAACACGATCTAGGACTTAAGCACGTAATCTAGGTTGTTACTTCAGTGTAGGTGACTGCTGCATTACCTGAGATGCTTTCCATCAAACAAAGAATAAAACCAAGATCTGGTCTTGCCTGTTCACGTGGATGTTGAAGATTCCATGGTACTATTTAAAAACAAGCAGGAGGTTCTCTTGGTGTCTTAACTAACATTTAGTCAACACTACCAACAACTGATCATTTATCCCACTGCCGTTGTGGGATCCAAAATGGCAATAGTATTGTTGACAAAACTCCCACTACCTTGGCATATTTGAGAGAGATGAGATAAGGCACATTATAAATAAATGCAAGTCTTTTACTTGTCCATTTTTTTAGGATATATTTTTGCTTTAATTATGCAAGTAAATTGCCTGGAATGTGCAAATTGAAACCAGTAGATTTTCTCAGTTGTAATGCGCACACTAATTAGGGAGGTGGAAAAGAGAAATGGGGGAAAAATAGCAATTTAATAACAATGCACACAGGCACACTAATCAGTAATTGATTTTGTGTTTTATATTGGTGAAAACTTCAGTATCTTGCCATTGAATATTGTTGATTTAATTTTTCAGAACTCAGTTTTGTCAGGACGCATAATGCAACTGTTAGTTTTTTTTAATGCATCATTTAATGTTGCTTCCCTTGAGGAATAGTCTGGATCTTTTCTGCAAAGAGCATTGAAATTCAATCTATTTGATTCCCTGTTGGATTAAACTTTGTTCTTAGTTTTGTGTTTCCCTCCATTCAAACCATTGAGCTCTTGGTAAATTGAAATTACTTGTGCAGAGAAATGTGATCCTATTTGCCTGATCTTAAGAGCATTGATAAGCTACAGGCAGTTGTGGTTGGTGAGTCCTACTTTATTTGCATTAGGCTATGAAAATTCTTCATTTCAGGTTCCTACCTAAGATAGCTTCCAACAGAAAGTTACTGTTTACCCATCTCCGACTGAATTGACAATGGAGTGTATATATCATTATGTCAATACTGAAAGGTCTTTATCCTCTTACAGTTTATAAATGCCACCTCTTTGGGACACGGGCTGTAATCTCAGTAAGGTACTTGACAAACAGTTGCATTAATATATTTTATTTGGCTAAATTCTAGTAGGTATGAAACTTTTCCGATAAGTATCATTCCATTAGGTTTTGAATTTGTTAATCCTATGAATTTATAAACAATATTTGAAGGTTAGGTACTTTCTCGCACCCAATACTGCATTATCGATATTTCACCTAAAAATTATTTGCTACTAGGCGATATGTTTCGATTGCAGGTGTTTTATCACAATCAGAAAGTCTGCTATTCTAACCCCCTCCCCACCCCCCAGCCAATGCAGCTAGTTTAGAATCATATGCTATGTGGAGGAAGAAAGGGAGTTTTTCTGGCTTTGTAAAGTCTTCTATGAATGAAAACACTCCCCACATAGTGATGTCACAGTGCCCTTAATCCTGCTATATTTATATTTATACATAGTTAAATTTATTATATTTTTTTATCTTCCTCCTCTGGGAAAGAACTCATGCACCTTTAAACAACATAGGGTGGGAGAATCTTGGCATTATGACATCAAAACTGTCTTTAAGGTACTTTTTTTTATGTTGACCTTCCCATTGGGGCTTGCTCCTTTATTATGTAGAGGATGGTTTCATTTGAAAAATGAGGAAGCCCTTTCAAGGTAAGTAACTTACCTTCTGTATCTGCATGAGTATTTCCCATTTTCAAATAGATTTGCGAGGTTTTATAATTTCCATGTCTGCCTACATGTCTCCTTAAGCAAGTTATTGGAAGGTGAACCCCTAGCACCTTACACAGCAAGGAACCAATGTTTTCAGTACAGAAGGGAGCGAATTGGCAAAAAAAAAATTCAAATTGCATTGCAGTGTAACTTTATACAGAAATGGTAACATTAATATCATTAATTTAGTTGAAATTAATGTTTTCTCTAGGCGACATTCTTCCTTTAATATCAATCTGATTTATAGGACCAGGAGGCAGTCAAGCAGGCCAGAAATTATCTCGAGTTTACAGAAGACTCTGTCCAAGTACCGAGGAATCTAGTAGGTAAGCCCATCATAAGAAATGCCCTTGAGTAAATATTATTCATTATTGAACTTATAAAATGGAACTGACCCATTCCTTCTCCAGGAAAAGTAATAGGCAAAAACGGGAAGCTCATACAAGAAATTGTAGACAAATCGGGAGTTGTCCGAGTGAGAATTGAAGGAGACGGTGATAAAAAGATTCCACGGGAAGAGGTGTGTTGTGCTTTTGTTATAGTTCAATGCATAATGTACTGCAGCTTGTTATTGAAGAAGATGTATCTGATCGAAGTATGATTCACTCGCCGAAGTCCAGTTACCAGACCCCAGATATATTCCCCACCCTCCACCTCCCTCAGGATCTGATGACCACCCCTCTCAGTGCTTCGGAGCCTGACACTTTTGTTGGTGCTGTCCATTTGGCATCTGCTTCCCACCTTCCCCCCCCCCCACCCCACTGTTAAGCCCCCAGGAATCATCTAGTAACCTAAACCCCACAATTTCCAGTAAATCAAACCCCACCTTCCACTCACTTGGTTATCACCATCCCAGGTTTCACCATAATGGTACTGTGGAACCCAACACCACACCCCAATGCTATTGAAGCCTAGCCCCTTGTATATGCTACTAAACCTGGCAGAGGTATTGCTAAACTCAACATACCTGTCTCCAATCTGTTACTTGTTGCCCCCCATCTTCTGAGTATCATTTTTTTTTGAAGTGAGATAAAGATTAAATGCACAGGTAAATTCACACAATAATCAAGGCTTCTCACACAGGTTTTGCAGAAAAATGGAAGGAGTTGTGGAACTTAAACTCAAACACCAATTAAAAAGTTGCAGAAAACTGCAACAGGATCTGACTTTTCCAGTTGTCAGAAATCAGTGTCCCTCATAATACCTGGCATATCGTCACTATCGTTCTAAAACAGCATATACCTAATGCCACAGGAAATACTCGTGATTTTTTTTAAAACTCACCTCCACTGTACATTTGCTTCTCTGGGTTACATCTTTGGTAAATTGAGATTTCTGGCTCAAACTAAATAAAGCAAAGTACTCTGAAATATCACCAAATATCAGAGCTGGAATGTCTGCAGTTTCGTAATTGATTTGTATGAGCTCACCCAGTGTTTAGCGTCAAAGAGAGATACAGCACCAAAACAGGCCCTTCGTCCCAACGAGTCCGCGCCAACCATCAACCATCCATTTATACTAATCCTACATTAATCCCATTTTTTTCCCCCTCTCTCATCCCCACCTTCCCTCAATTTTCCTACCACCTACCTACACTAGGGGTATTTTTTTACAATGGCCAATTTACCTATCAACCCGCAAGTCTTTGGCATGTGGGAGGAAATCAGAGCACCCGGAGGAAACCCACATGGTCACAGGAAGAACTTGCAAACTCCGCACAGGCAGTACCCAGAACCGAACCCGGGTCGCTGGAGCTGTGAGGCTGCGGTGCTAGCCACTGTCCCATACTTAACAGCAATTAGATTTTGTTTCTTAGATAAGTACACCTACCCTTTAAGAAGATTAATGCATTACATGGCATGTTTCTGTCCTTACAAAGCAGTGATATCTCTGACTTGCTGAGAGCAGTGCCACAAGAGGTTTGCCAGGATGAAATTAAAAGGCCTGAGCTGGTACACGTCATTACGCTACATCTTGGAAAGGTATCACTCCTGAAAGTGTGGACTCTGTGGCATCGCATCTCAAGTGTCATGCCTCAGAGGTCACCCTTCCAAAGCATCACGTGTCCATAGAACAAAACAATCATAAATGGCTCAAATAACCCCTTTTTTATCAAATCACCAATTAAATATCTAATTAACTCAATCAAAATGTCCCAATGACAGAAAAGTAACAACAGAAAATCATACAAACCCTTTTTTTTCCCCTAAAGTTTTCACTCTTGAACCAGTAAGTGCAAGTAACCACTCAATAATAAAGTGGGACCTAAATTGCAGGGCCTTTTCTGCAACAACTGATGGAGATTGTTGAAACTAGCTATATGACTGAACTGAATAAACTGATTTTATTTTTTAATTTACAACTCTGGTGTGAAGAGTTTGTTCTAAACTTTAATAGATACCAGAGAAAAATCTAAACACAGCACAAATTTTTGAGTTATTTCAGCAGTGAAATCACTGGCTTCCAGATTCCTAGCCACAAAATCCATGCCAATTTGCCCCAGGTCCTAGAATTCATCCTTCCCGAAAACTTGGCCCTTTTTGTTGGAGAAATTAAATTAATATCAGGAATAAGCATCACTTCTTTCTTCCTTACTCTCTCATTGTCTCATGTTGTTAGTGATTAGAACCTTTTGTAGTTGTGACCAGGAGCCTTTTCTAACTCAAAAAAACATAGGTGCGATAAATGGTGGCTTTAAAATGTGATTTCTTTTTTTAATTGATGGAAAATTAACATAAGGAAGTCTTATTTTTCCTCTCACTGGTCAACGTGAAATTTATAGAACACAAACTGCAACAGATGTGTAATTAATTGTTTTTCGCAGTCTCACAACATGCATGTTTACAAGATACTCTATAAATTTTGCCTTAAGATTTTGAAATTTGTTCTCTAGTTTTTCATCAAATAATTTTGAAAAGCAACTGAGCAGAAACCGTTAGAAGCTAAAGAAAATATTGCATCAGTACAGCTTATTCAATGGTACTGATACATTCTGGGAAATCAGGTATGCTGCACATGCTCGGAGTGTACAGACAAAATTAATCACAACATCGTAACTCAAGGCAAAAATATTAGGTCTAGACCATGCTTTTCAGAAAGTCTAAGGTCTTTAACTAAACATTCTAATATAAAGTATTAAAAGGACAATTCAGTGGATAAATGTGATCAGGTAACTGCAAAAAAAATGATTTTTAAAGACAAACTCTTATTTTAGACATTAGAAATTTTAGTTATGGGGGTTGAATTTCAAATGAGAAGCTTTGTGGGGAAAATATAGTAAAATATAATCCAGATCCTGCAACCACAGTAATTTTAAATGGATTACCATCATAAAAATGGATATGGAGAAAAATTGACACATGTAGCAAAAGTGCCAACAGGAAGCAAGTCTTTGCGAGCAGGAATTCTGCACAGATGCAAGATTTATAATATATAGGCAGATTTTTTAAAATGATGCCTGTGTTGCGCGTTGCACTTTTCTGTGTGCAAACTTTGTGTCATTTTTATTTTAATATGAAGCCAATCATTTGCAATCTCCAGAGAAGCTCCATGAGCAACAGAGAAAAACACTTGAAGAATGGACAGTTGGCTGTAATTAACATTAATTACACAACAACTATTGTGCATCTGTGTCTGTCACACTGGTATCGATTTTGACTCAAATGTCATATTGATAAAGTTAAAAATCGCAGCTATGCGGGTCACAGGCCTACCAATATGCAAGTGACGTGGGAATGAAAACTGCTGATTATAAATCTACCAAGAGTTTAAAATGGGATGCAAAGCCAATCAAATCATTAAGTGTTCTTTTTTTTTAACAATAATCTTTTTAGATGCCATTTTTCATTTTCTGACTATACTGAGCATCCATTTCTAAAAGTAAGTTTTCTAAACTTAATGTTACAACATTTATAATGAATTGATTAAACTTAGCTCTGCAGTTGCCTTTTGTGACATTTTCCATTGAAGGACTGTTCTTCTAAGAAATATACAGTTTGAGTTCATGAAGCTTCCCAGAACGATCACTCTGCCAACTAAATGAAGCAGCAAAAGTATTCATCAAACTAAACCCCAAGAATGCATGTAAAGCTGTGCATTGCAATTCCTAGAATGCTGTTAAGGGCTGCTGGTCTTCTGAATCAAATGAATGCAACCACATAGAAGTTGCTTCTGACACGAAGGTGAGCCATTCACCGAGATACAGAACTTGTTCCTTAAGCCCTTCCCTCTGCTCAATCTAATTAAGAGTGCGCCTGAAACATGAACAGATCATTAATCTTTACCTCTGAAGTGCAAGTCCCACTGAAGGACTTGAATACATCATCGCAGCCAACACTTCAGATCAGTACCAAGGCAGTGCTGCATTGTCAGAGGTGCCACTGTTCAGATGAGATAGTAAACCACAGCACTGTCTGCTGGTTCAGGTAGTTGTAAAACATCGCATGACGCTATTCAAAGAAGATCAGGAAGTTCTGGTGTCCGGGCCAAATTTCCCTCCTCAACCAATACGACCAAAAACAGAGTAACATAATTTATTCCATTTGCTTGTGGCACCTTGCTGTATGCAAGTTGGCTGCCACGCTTGCATATATAACAAGAGTGATTGAAAATATTTTAACATAGTTGACTCTATATTGGGAGTTCCTTGGGATGTCCTGAGGACATCATATAATTATATAAATAGAAAGCTAATTCTTTGCACAAGAATTGGTTATACTATTTGTGGGTAACTGGTGACCATGGAACTAAATCCTTGCTAGAATCAACAAGAGAGAATGAGAAGCAGTTGGGGGAGGGAGGTGGGGTGAAGTTCACAAAGCTTTCTGCTAATTGCTGTTAGTGAAATCATAAATGCCGTGTAATGTTAGCCAAAAACTTTTCTGTCTGTTTGATTGACCTTGGGCTGAATTTTACCAGCCGCTCGACATCATGGGTCGTGGCGGAGAGGCCCATAAAATGCTAACGGGAGTGGGCCGCCACGACGCGAGAAAGCCCCGCCGGGTATTAGCGGTGCGGCGTGGCCTTCATTAAAATATGGAAATCACAAAAATTAACATGTAAATGACCTTACCTGCTGGCGGCGGCCATCCCACGCCAATGTTATGGCTGTCAATAGCAATTCGCGCGCCTTTGGAACTCCATACGGAGCGTGGCGCACTGATAAAATTCAGCCCCTTGTGTGCTGGATGAAAATTCATAAGTCATGACTTTGCAGGCATGGCTTTATTTGCTTTGAAGGCTCCCTTGTGCACAGTTTGCTGTTTTCCTTTTATTGACTGAAAAAGCTGGAAATGTTTCAGCATTAACAACAGAAATCTATTCTATAAATCAATCTGGTTTAAAAAAGATTTACAGAAATATCAGACTATTCCATCTGTTTTAATTTGGTGGAAATAGAATGAAATGTTCAAGGACTACTTCACAAAAATAACCAAGGCTGCTGGCCTCACCAGGTGGGAAAAATGAATGGAATCACTTGATCTGTCCTCCAAAACACCCGCTAAACATCCAGGAATCTTGCATAATTTAAAAAAACTTCTCAGCTGCCATAACCAGTGGCCCTGGGTGTGTATGTCATGGATTAACAAAGCTTCTTAAATGTGTGCTAAAAAAGCATGAACCATCTGTTTAAAAATAAGATTAAGATTGGTTTACAGCGTGTGTTGCAGTTTGGTCATGAGTGTTTAAACATTTTAGAATTTGTTATAAGTTTTATCCAAAAAATAACTTTCTATTTGAGAGGTTATTTGTATTAAACTGAGGTTTAAATATGATCTAAAAATCACTTTCAGGGCATGGTTCCTTTTGTGTTTGTTGGAACAAAGGAGAGCATAAGCAATGCACGTGTTCTATTGGATTACCATCTGAATTACTTAAAGGTAAGAGCTGAAAGTTCCCTTAACAGGACTGTGCTGATGGTTACTTTTTGAAATTTTAGCTTCTTTAAGTTTCTGTTGTTGACACTTAATGGAGGTGGGAATGTTTTGCTGATATATTGTCAAAAGTGAATAAAGTAGGTCAGATTAATCTCCTTTAACCAAATTTGATTTAACTATTTCCTCTTCTCAGTTTCTATGGTTTACCTGTGTGGATAGACAGTGCTGAAGGGTTTTCCATCCTACTCTGGCCTATCCTTTGCTGACCCCATACGATGTTCCAATGAAGCTCAATGCAAACTAGAGGAACAACATCTCAGCTTTCTACTGGGCACTTATAAAGCCTCCGGTCTCAACACAGCTTAACATGCTTTAAACCTTGAGCACCACTCCCATGGGCGAGCAGGTTCTGTTAGTGGAAGATGGCTGCACCAGAGTCGCTGGGAGTGGAGGAGGAGTAGGCTGCTACTTGGATTGAGGAATCTCCTATTTAATACACTGCCGGCTGGGTGGTCCACACCCTCGGGGTCTACCCACTTTTTTACGCCATGTTCCCAGGCCAAGGGAGACTTCTCCTTGCCTGATTTTTCCATGAGTCCCTCCTTTGCTATATTGCTGAAACCATTTACACCTCCTCTGGACTCATCTTTTGTGTCTTAACTTGTCTTGTTACTGCCGCCTTTTGCTTTGCACTATCACTTTTGTCGTTTAATCACTCCTACCCTTCAGTCTGTCACAGATCTTGCCCTATGTTCTTTCCTCCCCCTTTTCCCTGACTGTATTTTCTAATAACTTTGCCCAAATGAAAGGTCATCGATCCAAAATGCTAACTCTGTTTCTTTCTTCACAGATGCAGCCTGAGCTGCTGAGCTTTTCTAGCATTTTCTGTTTTTATTTCAGGTTTCCGACATCCGCAGTATTTTGCTTTTGCTAAATGACATAACATTTTTGTTGCGCTTTTTTTATTTCTTTATCAGGTATTTGGCTGTATACTTGTATTGAAATCTAACCTCAGTAAATTACCCATTTTTTATCCTAATGTGACTTCTGTTTCCTAACCTTAACTCAATTATATATAGCATAGAGTATAGAAACAAGGAAGTTATGCTAAACCTGTATAAAACACTGGTTCAGCCTCAGCTGGAGTATTGTGTCCAGTTCAGGACACCACACTTTTGGAAGAATGTCGTCAGGTAAACCCCGCATCCGCATTTCGCCGCATGAACATCAAAACTTAAAATTGCAAGCCCCTGACTGGAAGGGCATTTGTCTAGTGCTAGCAGTGTTGGAACAAAAGAGACCCAGTAGTTACTTCCCCAATACACAGAAGTGGTCAGACCAGTTTTAGTCTCATGACTAACTGGCTGTTGCAAAGAATTTGAACTTCCAACAACAGATTTTGAAGAGACTGTGCCACATAAGTAGCTACTCACATGACTAACCTGCTGGGCTACCTGGGAGTTTTTTTGCATTTAACTCCCAACAAAGGAATTGGAGCAGAGAACGCCGTGTGCTCATGGACTGAGAACATCTCCTCTCCTGTCTGCCTGCCTCCATCTCTTTCCCACGGAACTGAATCTTGTGAAGACACGTAAACTCAAAGAGAGAACAGTCTCCTACGTGAACAAGGTTTAAGATAAATACTAGACCCCAACGAAATCCAAGACCATATCTTCAATCAAGTACTACAGCAAGTTCGAGAAACAGTAACAAGATATTGCCTCAAACTGTTCTACTTATCTTTTCTTCTCTTTTCTGTCCCTATTTGCGTGTGTAACGTGGGCGCATCATCTATCTGTAGGCGTTAACCGCATTAGAGTTTAAGTTAAAGGTTTAATAAATTTCATCTTCTTTAAACCACAGAAAGCCTGTTTGTGCTCATTTCTTTGCCTTATAATTGGAAAGTTATGAACAAGGATTCACAAAGGGGGAGCTCAAAACATAGTGTGTTTAAAATTAAACCCTGTTACAATAAGACCAGGTGAAGATAGTAACAGACCCCTAGACATTGCGCACCTAGTCGTAACAATATTAAGGCATTAGAGAGGGTGCAGAACAGATTCACAAGAATGATTCCAGGAATGAGGAACTTCAGTTATGTGGATAGGTTGGCGAAGCTGGGTCTGTTCTCCTTGGAGGAGAAGATTAAGAGGTGATTTGATAGAGGTGTTCAAAATCACGAGGGGTCTGGACAGAGTAGATAGGGAGAAACTGTTCCCACTGGCCAAATGATCCAGAACCAGAGGACACTGATTTAAGGTGATTGGCAAAAGAAACAACAGCAGCGTGACAAAAAACATTTTTACCCAGCGAGTGGTTAGGATCTAGAATGTACTGCCTGAGAATGTGTTGGAGGCCGATTCAATCGAGGCCTTCTAAAGAAAACTGGATTATTATCTGAAGAGAAAAAATATGCAGGGTTACTGGGAAAAAGCAGGGGAATGGGATTAGTTGACTTCTTGCAGTGAGCCAGCACAGACATGATGGGCCGAATGGCCTCTGTCTGAGCAGTAACCATTCTCTGATTCTATTCTATGAATTATAAAAAGTCAAAATCCATTATACATTAAAAAGCCATGGGGGTGGTGGCTACGACCTTGCATGTAGCACTTTGCACATCGGTAGGTGGTGCTCAGATAAGGCATTATAAGCTTAAAATGTGGTGCTTCTTTCAAAAAAATTGATTTAAAAGTAAGCAGTGAAGCAAAATGTCCTTGGCAGTCTCCAAGTGATTTTAACACAGTCCTCTAGATGGCTCCAAAGGAGCATCACTTCTGGTTTCTTAAAGATTAGGAAATGCAATAACTACAAATCAAATTTAAACTAGGTCACTCTTATCTTTTAAAAGACACATTTTTTGACTGCACTCTGCTGAGTGTGTGTTCAAGTCCTGCTGTGTTGTTCCACTGGCCACGCACCATCCCACCAAATGCAATGACTCCTCCCACAGTTGTGTTTTTTCAGTCCTGTGGGCTGATCCTAATTCTGTCCCTCACCATGTGTGCTAATGGGCCTGTGAAGCCAATTTTAGCTCAGTCTTGGGAGATTTTTTGAAGTTGCAGTCCATTATCCATCTGGAAAAGATTTGAAATGTTGACCTAAACCCCATCACTTCAAGGAATGTAAACCAGGCCCTTACCCAGCTTCTGCTGTGACAGTTTATTGTCTGCTCCTGAATGTGGTAGTTGTCCTATCTTTGTTGTTCCCACTTGCTTATGTTCTTATGTTAGAACCATAGAAAAATTACAGCACAAAAGGAGGCCATTCAGCCCATCGTGTCTGTGATGGCCAAAAACTAGATGTTCCCGCCCTATCTCCTTTTCCATGACCTCATCTCCAGCAGTCTCCTCTTCCTTTCCTGCTCAAAATCTCCATCCCTTTTTCTTCCTCCCTCTCACTTCTTCCACTTCTGTATGCCTCCATCTCTTCGTTGCCACCTCCATCCTCCCTTTACCATGCTACTCCTCATCGCTGTCTTTCCATTTCCCTGCATTTCCATCCCCTTCTTCCTCTCACCAGTCAGCCTCCCTCTGCCCTCTTCATTTTTGACATCAAACCTCTCACTCCCTCTTCCACATGCTCTTTTCACATTTCGCTTGAACCTTCTCTTTTCCTCTTCTATTCTGAAGTTAACTGATGCTGCCAGTGTTTATCTGATTTGGAGTTTTGCATCCTTTCACAGATGTTAATATACATTTTTTTTCCTGAGGAAAATTGCATCTTCCCTGAATGTTATTTTCCACGTGTTTTAAGGCTGTCACTTGTATGCAAGTCCGTGATGTGAAAATTTACATTAAATAATGAATAAACAACATGAGGGCTACAGCATTTCTAAAAGTAAAATTGAGATTTTTTTTTTCTTTCTCCAATCTGCACCATGGGCTTTCTGCTTCCCTAATTACAAGCTGAGGTTTTTTGGATCGAAAAAAATTCCACCCCCTAATATTCAAACATTAAACACCTGGATCCTCAATAATCTTAGCCCCCTGGTAACCATGTGGGTGTGGTGGCTGAGGCTTCCCTTTGCTATTCTGCATTTTCTCAGTTCAGTTAGGGTAGTTCTTTTGCATATCTTTGTTATCTGAGCGTCAGAAGCAAGTTTGTATGCAGGGTTTGTACTACTGCTCAAGTTCGTCTGATGAGCAAGAGAAGGCATAAATGTATCCTGTTCACAATATGGACCACAATTCCATCACTTGTCCTGTGACCTGTTTCTGTCCTGTAGAGCAGATTCCAGTAAGGAGACATAGACTAAGAAAGCGTTCTTCTCTTCCTACCACTCCCTACCCCATCATTTACTTCCTGCAATTTTCTCCCTTTTTTTTCTCAAGTAGCCATTCTTTTCCTTTGAAGCCAGTAAGAATCAGCAGGCTGTGCTTCCACAGGGGTCATCACAACCGAGCCTGAACCTTTCATTTCCCCGACGTTCATATATAAGTGCGCACTCAGCAGTGTGATGGTCAGCATAGAGAACACTAATGAGTTTTAATTCTTTTCATACTTTGCCCTACCCACATCCTGCAGCCTTAATTGACGGTTGCTGAAATCTGTAAAAATACTACAAATGGATGATTTGTACTTCCTTGCCAGTCGCACACATTCCAGGCATAAGTTTCAAATGAGACCTTTCAGCTGGCTGGATTGACATGAGCTAACTGGGAGTTTCCTAGCTTGTGTGGCTTAGTTACTTATTACCTTAACCAGCTAAATCATTGGGGAGCCTCCTCATTCTCTGGAAGATAAAACAGACCAGAAATATCCTTCAGTGAGGCTGCTGAAGTTATCTGATTTCCCCATCCATTTGTACCACATGTTGTATACAATAAACTACAGATAGTAAGGCTGATGGAAATTTCATCTCACTATAACCTGTGGAAATGGCTGATCGCACACACTTCCTGCACCAGTTATTGTTTTTTTTAATTCTTTCCTGGGCATCGGCGGCAAGGCCAGCATTTGTTGTCCATCCGAATTACCCCTCAGCAGGCGGTGGTGAGCTGCCTTTTTGAACCGCTGCAGTCCATGTGGGTGGGTACACCCACAGTGCTGTTCGGTCAAAATCCTGGAACTCCTTCCTAACGACAGTGAAGGAACGGCGATATAATTCCAAGTCGGGATGGTGTGTGGCTTGGAGGGGAACTTGCAGGTGGTGGTGTTCCCATGCGTCTGCTGTCCTTATTCTTCTAGATGGTAGAGGTTGTGGGTTTCGAAGGTACTGTCGAAGGAGCATTGATGAGTTGGTGCAGTGCCACTTATCAGCCCAAGCCTGAATGTTGTCTAGGTCTAGCTGTATGCAGGCATGAACTACTTCAGTATCTGAGGAGTCGCGAATGGTACTGAACACTATGCAATCTTCATTGAACATCCCCACTTCTGGCCTTATGATGCAGGGAAGGTCATTGATGAAGCAGCTGAAGACGGTTGGGTCTAGGACACTCACCTGAGGAACTACTGCAGTGATGTCCTGGGCTAAGATGATTGGCCTCCAACAATCACAACCATCTCCCTTTCTGTTAGGTATGACTGCAACAATGGAGAAATTTCCTCCGATTCCATTGACGTCAGTTTTGACAGGGCTCCTTGATGCCACACTGGGTCAAATGCTGCCCTGATGTCAAGGGCAGTCACTTGCACCTCCGTGCTGCTTCAAGTGAAATGTGCTGATGCTGAAGGATCAGACATGGTGTGCACATTCTGCCAGCTTTATATTGGGTACAAGTATCAGTGAATATGGAACAGTAACAGATAAATGGAGTTGAGATACAGATCAGGCATGATCTAATTGAATGGCAGAACTGGAATGAGGGCCTGTATGGCCTAATCCTGTTCCTTTGTTCCTAAAGGTCACATCCCTAACTACCTCAAACCTTCCTCATAATTTTGATCAATTTATGGCACCTGGAATTGTGTCTCAAGGAAGTAATATCTGTTCAAAAAGGTAATGTCTTTTCTATTATTAATTGATCAGAGTTGCCACAGGTCTTGTACAGCAACAATACCACCGCATTTAATCTGTACTTTGTCACTCAGCTTAGTAATCTTTGTTGATTTTGTTTTTAAGTACAGATGACTACTGGAAAGCTTAATAGCTTTATCTACCATAACCTCTGGATCTCCTTGCTGATTCCAGTATAGGAAAACTGTTCAGTTTCATGCATATCCCTTCCAATGATTCCTTGTCCCATTTATCCACACTGAGCTGCGTTTGACACAACTGAAAGATCCAGATTTCCTCTGAACTAGCTACATTGTTTCTCCTTATTTGGTCTCCTTCCAGTTTTGCTATCATGTAGGTTTTGCTTACAATGCCTGCATTCAATAGCAAAGACCCAATACCTGTTTCCTCCTGTCCAGGCTGAGCTTTCAAGCTTGAGAAGTTTCTTTTGATAGCTGTTGCCTTTTAAGCCACTTTAAAGCCAATCCTCTATCCAGCGATTATACTTTCATCTCTTGTTCTATAATTCCTTAGAACAAGCAATATAGGACCTATTGAAATCTTCTGAAATCCAAGTACAAACAATTGTCTTTTACTTGACCATTTTATGTCCTCAAAAAAGTGTTGGGTTATTTCAGCATTGTTTCTCCTTCCTAGCATACAACATTTCTTTAATGTTCATCTTCTAGATCCATTAGAATTATTGCAATGGTTTTCCCATATTAAAATTACTGATTCTGTCTTGACACTTTAAGTAATGGAGGTTTAATGACCACTTTCCAGCCCTAAATATCTCCCGAGTTTTTCATGTAATAAGAGCATCTAACCTATTCATAACCACACCATCTGGCATACAAATTCTAGTCGATTTGGATCAGCAGTGGAAAAAAGCTAAACTGTTGTCCATCTGCAGAAGCTTCATTACCAAAATGCCTATTTCTAAGGTTATTGCTAAGACTCGATATGTTATCTGGTCAATGGAAGGGGCAAGTGCAGTTTAATGTTTCATGTCCATTTTGGCACATGTACGTCAGTGGAAGTGGTTCCATATTGTGCCAACCTGAAGAATATTGTCCTGTAGCACTTTTTAATTCTATATCTCCTGTGAACTGATTTGCAACAGGTTGGGCCTTGCAGATCTGTTTGCAGAAAACTGTGCCGAAATTTGTCACTCAATTGATGTTAGTGGATGCATTTCTCTTTCTCATCACACCCCTCCCCCCCAACAGCCCAATTCAGGTAGCCTGAATTATTATCAGCTAAATTAAATTTCAAGAATAAACTGTCCTGCGAGCATTGGTCAAGTCCCAATTTGTAGGATCTGCAGATCCTGCTATGTGTCACGAGAGTTGTGTTTCTTTTTTAAAAAACTAAAAGGTCTGTGTGCCTTTAAGACTGAGAAAAAAGAACTTGCTTTGAACACTGAATGCTGACTTGGTGTTTCAAGTGTGCAGGCTGTAAAACTTGTATCCAAACAACAGGATGATTTATGACTGTCTTGGAATTGGTTGTTGGAGAGTTTCAATTGCTGCTAGAGGCTTGGCAGGAAGACAGTGAAATTCTAATTTCTTCATGAAGTTAAAAGAACTTTGAAGAAGTTGCAAACCTAATGTATGGGAGTTAAAACCCTTGTTGCTGTTTATGCCTGAAGTGAGAGAAAAGACCCAAGAAAGAGGAATTGCTGTAGTGTCTGGAGGAACACTGCTTTGCAGAGAGGAAGTCCCTGCATTTTAAAGGTAACGGGATTTCTACTGCCTCCAGTCTCAAGAATCCCTGCCTCAAGAGTGATTCCTGTTACCCCTGTGTCGTTTTTGGGAGATCCTGAAATATCAAGAAAGTTTCTACTGTTAGACCACCACATCAAAATTCAAGTAGATCTGTTGCTACACCTTAAGCTAAAAGATCTGTGTGACACTTGCTGCGGATGAATTGCCTTGCGTGCCAACCCATCACAGATTGTTTATCAAACTCGCCTGGAGAGACTTCAAATAGTACCTGACTATTCGACTCTGGAACACCTCACTGATCCGTAAATATCCTACCAGAAGTTACAACCCAGTTATTTTATTATTCCTAAGAAGCCGTTGTAAAATCAATACATCTGTTTTCCCCGGTTAACTGTTTAGTTTTTGAATGTATGTGTGTGTGCATGAGGGTTAGGAAGAATAAGAAGTTATAAAATCTTTTCATACATATAGATTTATCTCTATCGTTTAAAACTTGGTTTATTAATAGTTAATTTTGTTGTTGTTTAATGAAACCTGGTTTGGTGTGCTTCATTCTGGGGGTAAATAAAGTGTTTAATTTGGCTAATTTCCAGTAGGTGAGAAACTTTACTAATATGCTGTGACCTTTGGAGTAGTGAGACTGAATTAACAGTGCATTACTCCCGCCTTGGTCGTAACATATGTAATTACAGTTCTGGTGAATTTAGCCATCCTAAAGGTCTTTGTGTTTTCTGTACAGGAAGTTGACCAGCTGCGCATGGAACGTTTACAAATTGACGAGCAACTTCGGCAGATGGGTGCAGGATTGAGGACCCCTGCAAACCGCCCCGACAAAGAAAGGGGTTACTCGACCGATGAAAGTACAAGTTATTTGCGTGGAGGCAGACCCTACAGTAGTCGAGGGCGTGGAAGACGAGGCCCAGGCTATGCATCAGGTTTAACATTCTTAATTTATATATACACCCAGTTTGAGAGAAAAATCGCTATTTCAAACAACAAAGTTTGCAACTGTTAATCATTTGCTGCTGTTAGTTTTCAAAACAATTTTACTTTTTCAAATTCTAATAAATTAAACATGCAACTTTTTTTTTAACATCACTATTAGTTACCCAATTAAAAATTCACAAGTGGCAAAAGAGCTTGGATTCTCAACCAGAGATTTGTATGTGATATTTGAGTCCCAGCCTCAGTAGTGATCCATCCTACCTGTCCTTATTGTCACAAGATAATTATGGATGAGTAAGGCCATTTGGCCCATCTTCATTCATCCATCGGAAAGACCATCATTGTGTACTGTCTCGTTAACGGATGGCGACTGTTGTGTTTATGCAGTAGATGGAATGGTTGGCTTATGGTATCACCTGGTCATCCTATCTTTCTGGCTGGAGAGACTGAGGTGAAGGAAATGGGAGAAAATGTTCAGCTGGGAGGAACTTTGCCATATCAATATCAATGTTTTGGAGCTATCACTGTTGTATGTGTAGCTTAAGAAAAACTGGATTGGAATGGGGAGAGCTGCCAAAAAAAATCAAAGGATGAAGTTGGTCTTAATATCTTTTTTTTCAACAAGGTTGCTGAGCTGCATTTAAGTGTTTAGTTATGATCCAAGTAAAAATTATTTCAGAAATAAGGGAGCTAACGGCCGTGTGGTCTAATGGATAAGGCGTCTGACTTCGGTGTATTTCATGAGGTTATCAGAAGATTGTAGGTTCGAATCCTGCCACCGTCATTTTGGGGCAGCGCAGTGGTTAGCACCGCAGCCTCACAGCTCCAGCGACCCGGGTTTGCTTCTGGGTACTGCCTGTGCGGAGTTTGCAAGTTCTCCCTGTGACTGCGTGGGTTTTTGCCGGGTGCTCCGGTTTCCTCCCACAGCCAAAGACTTGCAGGTAGATAGGTAAATTGGCCATTGTAAATTGCCCCTAGTTTTAGGTACGTGGTAGGAGAATTGAGGGAAGGTGGGGATGTAAGGTAATATGGGATTAATGTAGGATTAGTACAAATGGGTTGTTGTTGGTCAGCACAGACTCAGTGGGCCAAAGGGCCTGTTTCAGTGCTGTATCTCTCTATGACTCTAAATAGAGGACATTGTGCTTTTTGCACAGTTGCTTACATAATGTGCAATACAGTAGCTTTCATTGAGCGAGGTTTTACAATCCCATAACTGATTTTGCTTTTATTTCTTCCTGGCTGTTAAGGTAATAACTCTGAAGCGTCCAATGCCTCTGAGACTGAATCTGAGCACAGAGATGAGCTAAGTGATTGGTCACTAGCGCCAACAGACGAAGAAAGGGAACCATATTCGCGCCGGGGTGACAGTCGCAGGCGGGGCAGTGCTGGGCGTGGCCGTGGTGGAGGCCGTGGCCGTGGGAGCAACAAAAATCCATCAACATCTTCGGGTAAATGGCGAAAGCATCAGTTCCATTTCTATCATTATCTGCATGCATTTCAGCTGTTAAAGAGAGATTTACCAGTCTTTTTTGCCAGGTGCATCCAAATGAGGTAGGGTGTCAAGAATATTAAATAAGTGTATATGTAGCTGTTCTTTCAGTTTGAAACTTTGTGTAATTTAAATTACCATTGATTAATGTTGCAATCCAAAGGACCTAAATCTGTAAAGTGGACTCTGAATAAGTGTGCAGACTGCAATATCCATTGTGTGGTCTGTATGTGTGTCTAGATACCAGTGCTATTTTTTGACAACTGGATAGATGACAATGTCCTTGTCGTACTTGTTGGAGGCCAATCATT
Organism: Heterodontus francisci; assembly: GCF_036365525.1. Taxonomy (NCBI): domain Eukaryota; kingdom Metazoa; phylum Chordata; class Chondrichthyes; order Heterodontiformes; family Heterodontidae; genus Heterodontus; species Heterodontus francisci. The sequence continues at coordinate 11,937,741 of NC_090385.1, forward strand.
TCAGCCCCAGGACATTGCTGCAGGAGTTCCACAGGGCAATGTCCTAAGCCCATCTTCAGCTGTTTCATCAATGACCTTCCCTCCATCATAAGGTCAGAAGTGGGGATGTTCACTGATGATTGCACAACGTTCACCGCCGTTCACAACTCCTCAGATACTGAAGTTGGCCGTGCCTGCATGCAACAGGACCTGGACAACATTCAGGCTTCGGCTGGCAAGTGACAAGTAACATTTGTGTCACACAAATGCCAGACAATCTTCAACAAGAAAGAATCTTAACTATATCTCCCCTTCGCAATCATCAGCATTGCCATTGCTGAATCCCCCACAATCAACATCCTGGAGGTTAGCATTGATCAGAAACTGAACTGAACCAGTCATATAAATACTGTGGCTACAAGAGTAGGTCAGACCGAGGCAGGGAATTCTGCAGTGAGTAACTCACCTCCTGACTCCCCAAAGCCTGTCCACCATCTACATGGCACAAGTAAGGAGTACTGTTCGCTTGTCTGGATGAGTGCAGCTTCTACAACACCCAAGAAGCTCGACATCATTCAGGACAAAGCAAACACTTGATCGGCACCCCATCCACCACCTTAAACATTCACTCCCTCCGTCACTGGCACACAGTGGCAGCAATGTGTCCCATCTACAAGCTGCACTGCATCAACTCGCCAAGCCTCCTTCGACACCTTTCAAACCCATGCCCTCTACCATCTAGAAGGACAAGAGCAGAAGACACTGCCACCTGCATTTCCCCTCCAAGTCTCCCGCCATCCTGACTTGGACCTATATTGCCGTTCCTTCACTATCACTGGGTCAAAATTCTGGAACTCCTCCGTAACAGCATTGTGGGTGTACCTACACCAAATGGCTGCAGCGGTTCAAGAATGCAGTTCACCACTACCTTGTCAAGGGCAGTTGGGGATGGGCAACAAATGCTGGCCTTGTCAGTAACACTCGTATTCCAAGAAGCAATAGAAAAATTATTTGCATATGCATAGCTGGATAATATGGACACGTTCTGCGACTGGACGATATTGTGTGTGCTTATATAGCTGGGTAACAGTATCATTTTGAGAATTCAACAGATTTAAATTAATTTTGTGTGTGTGTGTGTGTAGGCTTATCACTAGATGACAAGTGGACAGACTGCTCGAATAATTTTATTTTCTACTGTCCCAATCTGAAATAATTTTTTTTGTTTGGCATTTTAGATGAATTCTTGAGGGCAGACATCCGTAAACGTAATTCATCAAGAGACTCAAAAACCAGGACGACAGATGGCTCATTGCAGGTAACCTTTCAATTGTGGTTTTGGATTGCGCAGTTCAGACTGGTCTACTTTAATATAGTTTGTGAAGATTACATTCTGGTATTTAAGAGGTCTAGAGCTAATTCTGTCAAATTGTACGTGTGAAGATTGCTCTTTTTGACAAAACAAATGATCTGCAAAATCCAATAAAACTGGTCATAGTTTATTTTCTTAAATATACAAACATTAAATATTAACTAAAACAGACTAAAAATTAGGATTCTCTGCATTTTAGATTTTATAAGTTTTCAAATGTCACACTCCTACTTGATCCCCCTATCATAACATCAGATACACTGTCAATGACCCAAAGGTAAGCGTGCCTGTCACTGCAGAAAATATAGATCTGTTTACCAAAGTGAAAGATCAGCCATGCAAATAATGAAGTCTTGTAGACGAAGCAGGAAAGTTGTGTGTTGCTGAAATTAAGGGGTTAGGTTCTGAGAATTTGAGGAATAAGAGTATAAAAGGCAAAACGCAGAGCACTTCAGATAAGTGTTGTTTTTTGTTCTTGCATGGGATGTGGGCATTGCTGGCAAGGCCAGCAATTGTTTCCCATCCCTAATTTTCCTTGACAACTGAGTGGCTTGCTAGACCATTTCAGAGGGCAGTTAAGAGTCAACCACATTGCTGCAGGGCTGGAGTCACATGTAGGCCAGACAAGGTAATAATGGCAGATTTCCTTCCCTGAAGGACATTAGTGAACCAGATGGGTTTTTACGACAATCGATGATAGTTTCATGGCACCATTACTGAGACGAGCATTCAATTCGAGATTTTTATTAACTAATTGAACTTAAATACCACCATTTGAACCTCTGTCTCCAGAGCATTAGCCTAGGCTGAGTTCCGTGACATTACTGGTATGCCACTGTCTCCCTACGTGTAATAAGCTTACAGAATGATCAGTTTTCCAGTGGCCGTTCATATACATGCTGTACTGCAACAACACCCACCACTTTGTCTCAACCCAGCCTTTACACAGCCAGTTTCCCTACTGACTTGAAACAAAAGTTTCAATTTACATTATTGCACCTCGAAAAGTAGAAGATTTTTTTCTATTTCACTTTACTTGATATATGCATTATCTATGTGAAATTTTTGCTGCTTATTTAATAAATTAGTGGAATGGTATTATGATTAATCAATGTTTCCCAACCAGTATCAGAAGTATCAGTTAGAGGAAGTGGGTCATTGGGGTGCAATCCTTGATTGGTTTTGACAGCCGAACCTAGCTTTCCGATTGATTATGACTGTCCTTCATGGGTTCTGATTACCTGTAGGAATTCAACATGCACAGAATTTGGCACTCTGTGGATTTCGACAACCAAATTTTGGTCAGACTTTCTATCTGGAGCCTGTTAATTTGCTGACCTATTATTGGTTGGGGTGTCCATCTCTGGCTTAAATTCACATATTACGTTACTTACAGGCAATCCTCCTCATTCTTCAAATTTTTTTTTAACTTCCAGTTTTTGTAATTAACTGTACTTGGCTTCCCTCTAACTTCCACATGAACATCTGATAGTGCAGTGTTTTCTGCCCTTTCTGATGCACTTGTTTGCAGCTTTGGGAGTATTAACCCCCATCTGTGTTGGAGGTGGGGTGTTGGAGATTAAAGACAGATGGCGTCAATGGTTGATCTAATTCCTGAATCTTGTGGCAATAGACCTGGTTGATGGGGTTTATTTGTACTAATGCAGTCAAAAAAATATTTTGCCCCATCTCGTTTCTGTTGAAGATGGCAACATGTGTTGAGATGCAGACCCGTTATCTGGATGCACTCTGGAACTCACCCAAGTAGTAGTCTTCATGTTTGATCCTGATCATTGAGCTCCAGCAGACAATTTGACCACTGGGATCAATGCAGCTGAATGTGATTTGTGACATCAGCCAGTGTCTACATGTTCTCATCCAGGAATGATATTTGTTGAGATTGCTGCCAAATAGTGTTTCAGATGAGACATCTGGCTCCCCTCTCTCTGCCCTTGATGCCATGATTAATGCATGCAGTGCTACAATTAGTGTGCAAAAGAAGGTACATTTGGATGGCTATTTGCTGCATCCAGTGTCCTTGTAGAATGCTTAAAAACCTCCTAACTCTGCCACTGTGCCTGAACTCAATTTGGTCAAATCTCACCTGTATCATTAGTCTCTTTCCCAAAACAGCTCTAAAACAGCTGGCACCCATTTGTACTACAGGTATTCTTCAGAACGTGCCACTTGTCTGATTTTGGAATGAATTTGTGTTTTCCGATGGTAAGGAGGATCATATGAACAATGACTGACAAGAATCTGGTCCATCCAGCCTGTCCCACACAATTGTGATGCTTTGCATATCACAGTATATACACGCTCACCTTGCCCACAAACCATGCAATCTTTTATTTCAATGTGAATTGTTTGATTGAAAATGTAATTGGTTGTAGTACCTCTGAAACAACAAAAACAAAAGCTACTAATCATTGTGGACAAATGAATTTCCCAAAATGATCATCAGTTTCAAGTCTATAGTGTACTGTGTTAAAGTGTTATGATACCAAAATCAAAGTTGCCGAGACTTGAACTGTCTGGTGTTTCCTTTTACACTCACATTCTGTCTCGTTTTTCTTTAAGGCAGAAATAAACTTAACCGATCTCTCCCTTAATGTTATTGCAATTGACATTTTGGAGCATGTCTCCAAATAGCTAGGCAATCTCAGCATATGTTTAAGTGGGCCTATAGAGTTTTTTTTAAATCATAATTTACAAAGTTCCTGAAAACTAGACCCTGTGGTGCAAATATGCTACGTGTAAACAGTACAATATTCAAGTGATATTTTGATTGCTAAAAAGCCTCTGGTCAGAATGTAAAATTCCAATTCCTGTACATGGGTTTGAAATCTGCAGCTCTATAAGAAACCAGCTGGATTGAGGATTTTACAGACAGAATAAAAGTGGGACAAAACTTTCAATAACCTCAATATAATGAGCCATCTTTTATATATAATGTAAATTACGATGCCTTACAAAAAGCTTTTAAAAGGTTCTATGAGTTATTTAACCCAAGATGGGAATCCTTTACACTTAGTAACTGATGCTTTTTACTTGCTGTGTACATTTACTAAAATATTCACTTGTATTTGATGGAATCATTTTTGGTCATTGGCATTTGATTTGCCTTCAGGTGGGTTGTTTTGTTTATTTCTCTGAGTATGGAAATTTGGAATTGTGAAATTTGCAAAATGTGTTGTTAGCAAGACAAGTATTTGTCGTTCGAATTCTACATTTTTAACCTGCTGCTTAGGAAATTTCATGGAAAGTACACTTGTTTGAACTTTTGTTCCCAGCATGTTTTAAAACGTACTTTTACTTTTCTCTCTTTTTCTGACACGACCAAGATTGGGAAGCCACTATATGGGGAATCACAGGTATGAATGAACTGGCATCCTACCACATTATACTGCAGCACATCAAAACAACTTGTGTTTATATAGTTGCATTTATATAGTACCTTTTGATATAGCCCAGTAAATTCTCCCAAGGGTGTTTCACAGACAAAGTACACAATAGTACAGGAGTTGGGAGGGGTGACTGAAAACATGGATTTGAGGAGGCTTTTAAATATGACGAAAGAAGTAGTAAGATGGAGGGAGCTCAACTAAAGGTGCGCTCACTGATGATAGAGCAGCAGAGGGGGTTAAGGGGCAGCTCGAATGCAAGGACCATTGGACATGGACTGGGATGTTAGACTGGCAGCAATTGGAAAGGGAGACTTGGACGAGTCCACAGAGGGGGTGGATTTGTGAACGAGGTCAGGGTGAGAGCCAAAGGAGGTCATCGAGGACGAGGGTAATGGGCGAGCGGGACTTAGTGTGGGGCAGGGTTTGTAGCAGAATTTGTATAGAAGGCTAGTGGTGAGAGACACTAGAGAAGTTGAAGGCCCTATCCTGGTGGAATATGTCTAACCAAGGTTGCATTCGATGGCTAATAAGTTCAAGATATCTCCATCAATAGAAAACAAGAATGGATATTTCACTTGACATCACCAGCATTTGCTCCATTTGCTTTGGGTTTGATCTGTTCATCTGTGTCAGGCACGAGCAGTGAAACTATCTAGAACATGTATGGAACATCTGTCCAAGTTATTGGCTGTGCTGAGCTCTAAAGGTTTAATACGATTCTAATTTCATCAATTTTTTTTTTGCAAAGTCCTCTTAAATTCCAGTTTTACAACTTGTCTCTGACATACGATAAATGTTACGGGTTCAACATTTCATTTCTGAACAGTTTCTGATTTGTTTCAGATCAGAATTGACAGCAATAATGAAAGGAGTGTCGTGACGAAAGCTTCACACAGCCCAAATGTCTTTGGTGAGAGCACTCGACAGCGAGTGAGCAAGGAGCGCGCTCAGAAGAAAGAGAAGCCAGAGAGTCCCACAGACAACGAGCAAGTGCTGGTGAATGGAGTATCTTAAAGCGCATAACCTGTAGAGTGATGTTCTCTCTGAATTTCCTTTCATTAACCATACAAACCGGATGCTTACATGTCATTTAGAGAAACCTATTAGGCCAAAGACATAAAACTCATTTGTGCACGATTGATGCACATGATCCACTTTGTCTTTTGGTGGACAGGTGGAACATTTGTGATGTAACCATTTTCATTTCACTTAGCAAAACTCCTTTTTAAAAAAAAAAATTTAAAAAGTATATTGTTTGATCTGTGCCTTCAATATAACTTGCCAGAAGGGGGTAACCTTACTATAGTTGCAGAAATCAGGGAAGCTAAACAAGCAGAAGACAGTTACATTGTATTATAAATGTATGTAGATAAAAAGTGTGGTTAAATATCGGGGGACCTTTACAGAAGAATGCATGCTTTTCATGATTTCATGATTTTCCTTATATATGCATCTAGCTGAACAGTAAAGGATCAGAAATCCTTGCACTGAAGTTTGTATGGCATTGATCAGTCAGTGTGGGAGGGCACTTTTTTCTTTACGCCTCTGCATTTGATGTATAAGGGTAAACGTAAAGAATTAAATAGTGTACTGTTTGAAAGGCATAAAATGCCTGAAGATTGTTGCCAAACTGATGATTTGTAGTTATTTATTTTTGGGAATGTACAGAATTTGGGGAGGAAAAAGCTTTGTTTATGTACCTGTCCACTATGGGCTATTGTGTTAACTTAGTGTAGATGATTAACAAAGGTAGATTGACCTTACAGTATATGAATCTGCAACAGGGGCAATATTTTTCTCTGTACATAGTAGTGAAAACAAATAATTTGGTTTTATGTTGATATTGTTCGGTTGAAGTGCAATATATTTTGTATGCAAGCAGTTTCAATTAATAAAGTTTGATCTTCCTCTGCTGACTGTAGGACAGAAGTTACTTCCTGCTAATTTACTGCAAAGTCACAATTTGAGTTGCAATGGTTATAAAAATGATAGGATATGTTATCGCAATGTACAAGACACAGGATTTGCAATGTTTTCTATTCCATCTTTAGTGGATTGACCTGAATTTTTGTGTTAGGAATGATGGCGAAACTGTCAGCATATGCCGTCATTACTCGTATAAAACTGATGCAGCTTCTGGAGTCCGCACATGCGCAGTTAAACACAGAAATCCAGAAGTTACAGTGAGTGATTCTATGCTTCTCCAGTCTGTGTGATATTAAAGTCTCCCAAAATGCAGTAAATTGGAAATCACTGAAATGACGAACACCTGCCCTTTTATGCTATTAACCTTGCTGTAGAAACCCTTGAAAAATGTACACCTTGTAGAATGAGGTGTAACTGCATTTTCAATGGCATACTAAGTTCATAGTTACTGCTGAAAAACCTTTCTGTCTCTGAAAATCTAATTTTATATTTGTGGAATATCAAATTTCTCCATTATGATAAAACTCCATGTTTTTAAAAAAGTTGTTCATTTTTCAGCTTCTACCTTAATCCCATTTGTATGTCCCAGTCATTTCGCTTTCTGTAAAAGGTGAAGGATAATCAGTGCATTTTACTTCCTGGTTTGCTGTCTGTGAGAATACTTCAGTGTGATTGGCTACTTACCCTACTTGATGCGATCACTGTTGTTGGATGCCTGAGGTCTCCCTTGACTGAACGCCAGCTTCAGTCGAACAACGAGATAGAGAAAAATCCTTGTCATTCGTCCAGGTTTTGCTGAAAAAATGGCAACATCTGAATGACACAAGCATTTATTGATGCCCAAATCAGTCAGCAACTTGTAATAAGGAAGAACACCAGGACACTTAATGTGTCTTTGGCGACCAAGTGGGTAGGAAGTGCCTCCAGCTGCTTCAGCTCAAGCTCAGGATTTCTGAGCTTGAGAGGCATCTGGAGTCACTGCGGCGGATCAAGGAGCAGGAGAGTCTCCTGGATTATACTTTCCAGGAGGTGATCACTTCACAGGCAGTAAGAGTTCAGGATACTAGGTCGGTGGCCACCCAGAAGACTAGAAACAGGCAGGAGGTGCAGAAGTCTTTGGCATGTGTGCCACTGTCAAGCAGGTACTCCACTTTGGAGACTGCTGGGAGTGACGATACCCTGAAGAAGTGCAATCCAGACCATGATGCCAATGGAGACCATGACGACAAGGGACTGCACAACAGGGAATGGCACAACAGGGAACGGCAAAGTGTAGAAACATAGTTTTTATAGGGGATTCCTTAGGGGAACAGACAGGCATTTCTGTAACCATCATTGTCATTCCCGCGTGGTGTGTTGCTTCCCTGGTGCCAGGGTAAAGGACATCACTGAATGAGTGCAGGAACGGGAGTGAGCCAGAAGTTGTGTTACATGGTACCAACGACACAGCAAGTGATCATATCATTGAGGTCCTACAGTCAGATTTTCAGGAGCTAGTGGGAAAGTTAGAGTAGGATCTCGAAGGTAGTAATCTCTGCACTACTCCCACTGCCACGTACTAGCAAGAGTAGAAATAGGAAAATAGGGAGGGTCAATGCATGGCTTGAACCATGGTGCTGGAGGGAGGCTTCAGATTCTTGGGACATTGGGGCCAGTTCTGGGGCAGAGGAACCTATTCAAAAGGAACAGGTTGCACCTCAACAGGGCTGGGACTAATGCCCTTGCAGGGAAGTTCATTAGTATGGTTGGGGAGGTTTTAAACTAAATTGGCAGGGGTATGGGCACCAGCATCTAGAAGTAAGAAAGAGGAATAAGGTTCATAATCTAAGTGTTGGACAGTACCAGAGAAGGGAGTAGTTCCATATTAGATAGGAGCAGACTGAGAAGGGCTAGGAGGAATGCAAAGACAGGAGTACAATGCATGTATGTAAACACAGTGTAGTGAATAAGGTTGGTGAGCTACAAGCACAAATAGCAGTATGGGAATATGATGTAGTGGCAATAATGGAAAGTGGCTTTAAAATTGTGAGGACTAGGCACTTAATATACAAGGATAAGAAGTGTTCAGAAAAGATAGAGGAGAGAAAAAGGGAGGTGGGGTGGCAGTACTGATTAGGGAAAACATTGTAGTGTTGAACAGGGGGGGATGTCCTTGAGGGGGTAAGGACAGGATCCATTTAGTTAGAGTTGAGGAGCAAAAAGGGTATGATCATGCTACTGGGGTATTCTGTAGGCCTCCAAATATTGAGAGGGAAAGAGGAGCAAATCTGTAGGCAGATAGCAGAGATGTGCAAGAACTATGGAGTGGTGATTCTGGGGGACTTCTATTACCCAACTATCAATTGGGATGATCTTAGAATAAAGGGAGAGGGGGAAGAACTTCTGAAATGCGTTCAGGAGAACTTCCTTGGTCAGTATCTTCTCAGCCCAATTAGAAAGGAGGCATTGCTAGATTTGGTGCTGGGAAATGAGGTGAGCCAAGTGGACCAAGTGTCTGTGGGGGAACATTTAGGTAAGAGTGATCATATCATATAAGGTTTAGACTTGCAGAAAAGCAAAGAACAATATAAGACTGAATGGCCAGATTGGAAGAGGGCTAATTTCAATGCAATGAGAAAGGATCTAGCCAAGATAAAAATGGAACCAAAGACTGACAGGAAAAACTGTAACAGAACAATGGGTTATCTTCAGGGAGATGCTTCAGGTACTGGCTAGGTACATTCCAACAAGGGTTAAAGGTAAGGGAAGCAAAGCCAGACTCCTAGGGTGATGAGGGAGGTAGAGATTATGATGAAATTAAAAAAAGATGGTGTATGATGCTTGTGAGGTGAATTGTTCGTGATAACCAGGCCAAATATAGTAAGCTGAGAGGGGAGGCGAAGAGGAAAATAAGGCTGGAAAAGAGAGAATATGAGAATAGAATGGCAGTTAACATAAAATGGAGCTCAAAGATCGAATGGTGTGCAAATAGTAAGTGGGTAGTCAGAGGTGGAGTGGGGCCTATTATGCTTAGAGGCACAGGGCAAGGTTAGAAAACTTAATGAGTACTTTGTATCAGTGTTTGCTAAGGAAAGGAATCTGACAAAAATATCGTTAGAAGCGGAGCGAGTAGAGGCAATGGATAGGGTACAAATTGAGAGGGAGGAGATACTGGAAAAGCTGGTTAGGCTTAAGGTAGATAAGTTACCTGATCCTGATGGCTTGTATCGCAGGTTGCTAAAGGAAGTGGGGATGGAAATAGTGGAATGGCTTGCCATAATCTAATTTTCCCTAGATACAGGGAAGCTGCCAGAGGATTGGAGAGTGGCAAATTCAAGAAATGATGAAAGGACTATCCTAGCAACTGCAGGCCAGTTAGTTTAACATCGGTGGATAAGGTTTTAGAGACAATAATCGGGAAAAAATCAACAAGTTTGAGTTAATTACGGATAGCCAGCACAGATTTATAAAAGGCAGATTATGCTTGACTAATCTAATTGAATTTTCTGATGAAGTAACAGAAAAGGTCGATGAAGGGAATGCGGTGAATGTTATCTATATGGATTTTAAGATAGCATTTGATAAAGTACCACATGAAAGGCTGGTTAACAAAACTGAGGCTCATGGAATAGGAGGGTCAGTGTCCAATGGGAAAAATTTGGCTTAAGGATGGAAAACAGCAAACTGTCGTAAATGGTTGCTTTTCAGACTGTTGGATGGTAGACAGTGGTGTTCCCCAAGGGACAGTGCTAGGACTACTGGTTTTTTTGCTATATATAAATGACTTGGCTCTTATTATACTGAGTAGAATTTCAAAATTTGCCGATAATACCAAACTTGGAGGTGTGGCAAACAGTGAGGATGATACGAACTGCCTGCAACAGGACATAGGCTAGCAGAATGGGCAGAGAGGTGGCAGATGGAATTTAATACAGCCAAGTGTGAGGTGATGCATTTTGGCAGAAGGTATAGGGTGAGGCAATATTGACTTAATGGTGCAGTTCTAAAGAGTGTGCAGGAACAGAGGGACTTGGGGGTTCATGTGCGTTGATCCTAGAAGGTGGCAGGACATATTGAGAGAGTAATTAGCGAAGCATATGGGATCTTGGTTTCATAAATAGAGGCATAGAGCACAAAAGCAGGGAAGGTATGCTGAACCTTTATAAAGCTCCGGTTAGGCCCCAACTGGAGTACTGCATCCACGTCTGATCACCACACTTTCGGAAGGATGTGAGGGTCCTTGAGAGGGTGCAGAGGAGATTTACCAGAATGGTTCCAGGGATGGAGGATTTTAGTTACAAGGTTAGGTAACAAAGGAGATTAAGGGTGACTTGATAGATGTGTACAAGATTATGACAGGCTTAGATAAGTTAGACAGAGACAAACGTTCTCATTTGCTGATGGTACAAGGACTAGGGGACACAGATTGAAGGTTTTGGCCAAGAGATGCTGCGGGATTGTGAGGAAGAACTTTTTACGCAGCAAGTGGTAATGACCTGGAACTCGCTGCCCACGAGGGTGGTGGAAGTGGAGACAATCAATGATTTCAAAAGGAAATTGGATGGACACTTGAAGGAAATAAGCTTGCAGAGCTACAGGGAACGGGTGGTGGGACTGACTAGATTGCTCTGCGGACTGCCAGCATGGACTCAATGGGCCAAATGGCCTCCTATGCCATAAATGACTGAATCTAAGAGATACCCCATGAATTGTGATCACCATAAGTATCTCTGCAAAAACAGAACTTAACCTCTCTGACTTTTAGAGTTGCTCTTGTGCATTTTACTTGCCCATTAAACTCCCCAAAAAGTGAAGTCCAATAATTATCAGCATAAGCACCCTTTTAACGACGTGATGATTGTTACTGACTGTCAATCAGCCTCTCTGGCCCAGAAAGTAAATAATTATAAGTGAGACGTCTCATTCATTTCTGCGGGTTGTGAATGGTTTTTGGAGATTTAAAAAATGTCTTTTAAAATTTATTTTCCTTTTTTCCTCTCACAATCTATTCTTTCTCAAGCCCTCTTTCTGTGCCTGATTTCACATTGAATTCACCCCCCCTCCCCTTTTTGGTTCTTCATCTGTTTATTTCTCAACCTTTTAATCTCATTGGTTAACAGGATACACCGTTGGCCCCGTCATTCACCACGTCCCAGATGCCCCATTGCCCTTGCTGTGCCAATATCAGCTCACACTTACAGAAACTTAGTGGGCAAAGTTTTAAAACTTAAATGTTCAACAAGTCTAACAGGGAAGACCACAAGGTGCCACATTCCATCAAAATCTGGCCTCATTGAGTCTTTGCACACAATTCAAACTGGCGCAAGGTAAAATACTACACTGGTATTACTGAATTCAAGTGTAAGTTAAATGATTTCATCTTGGCCACACAGAGGAGGTTGGAAGTTGTTGGGATGATGTAATATCACTTTTGGGGAAAATAGCAAATATATTCTCAGACTCATGACAATGTCCTCCAATAAATACAACAGGCTTCGGATTTAGATCTCCATTTCCTGTCACCAGTGTTACAATCAAAACCAAATAAAGGAAAAAGGTTAAGTTCTATCTAAAATGACGTGAAAACAGCAAAAATAGATCAATTCCTTTTATTCTAATGGCAACATATTCTGGAGATAGTGGACAGTGCTTTTGTTCTGACTGATGAACAAATTAAGGAAAAAATATGAAATTTTCTATGCAGTATATGCACTACCCAAACATAAGTGCTTGGGTGTTTATTAAAAGAAGGATAACTAGTACAATAAGTTGCAACCAAGCTGCTGCTACATTAACTGGTGTGCAGAGCCAACACATAACTGAAAACAAATGTTATTGTGAATTGAGGCATGTGAAACCATCAGCTGTTTTAGATGTTTTGTTAATCCCAACAAAAGTATATTCGATGTGGCATTCAGAAATCTCACTGATATAAATTTTCACAATGTCTATCTAATTTGACTTTAATAACAATTGGTACAGTGCCTGTTGATAGCAAAACTCACCTAATGATGAGCTGCGTATAAAAACAGAATGCTAGAAATACTCAGCGGGTCTGGCAGCATCTGTGGAGGGAGAAGCAGAGTTAACGTTTCAGGTCAGTGACCGTTCATCAGAATTGGCAAAGGTTAGAAATGTAATAGGTTTTAAGCAAATAAAGTGGGGGTGGGGCAAGAGGTAAAAGGGAAGGTGTCACAGAGAATAACTGACCAGAAGGTCATGGAGAAAAGGCAAACAGTATGTTAATGGTGTGCTGAAAGACAAAGCGTTAGTGCAGAGCAGGTGTTAATTGACAGAAAACTGAACAGCCTTGGCCAAAGCACAAACATCAAAAATAAGTGGGTAGGCACATGGTAAAAAAAAATGAATGATGAGACAAACTAAAATAAAAGAAAAAATAACTGAAAATAAAAAGGGGGGCCCATCATGCTCTGAAATTATTGAACTCAATGTTCAGTCCAGCAGGCTGTAGTGTGCCTAATCAGTAAATGAGGTCCTGTTACTCGAGCTTGCATTGATGTTCACTGGAACACTAGCAAGCCCAGGACAGATATGTGGGCATGAGAGCGGGGGGAGTGTTGAAATGCAAGCAACTGGAAGTTGGGGTCATGCTTTCGGACTGAGCGGAGGTGTTCCGCAAAGCTGCGTTTGGTCTCCCCTATGTAGAGAAGACCACTTTGTGAGCAGCGAATACAGTATACTAAATTGAAAGAAGTACAAGTAAATCACTGCTTCACCTGAAAGGAGTGTTTAGGGCCTTGGATAGTGAGGAGAGAGGAGGTAAAAGTGCAGCTATTACACCTCCTGTGATTGCATGGGAAGGGGATGAGGTGTTGGAGGTAATGGAAGAATGGGCCAGAGTGTCGCGGAGGGAACTATCCCTTCGGAATGCTGACGGGAGGATGCATTTGGTAGTGGCATCACGCTGGACGTGGCGGAAACGGCAGAGGATATCCTTTGGATGTGGAGGCTGGTGGGATGGAAAGTGAGGACATGGGGAACCCTGTCACGGTTCTGGGAGGGAGGGGAAGGGGTGAGGGTAGGGGTGCGAGAAATGGGTCGGACACAGTTGAGGGCCCTGTCAACCACAGTGGGAGGGAATCCTCGGTTGAGGAAAAAGGAAGACATATCTGAAGCACTGTCGTGAAAGGTTGCATCATTAGAGCAGATGCATCGGAGACGGAGAAACTGGGAGAATGGAATGGAGTCCTTACAGGAGGCAGGGTGTGAAAAAGTGTAGTGGAGGTAGCTGTGGGAGTCGGTGGGCTTATAATAAATATTAGTAGACAGCCTATCCCTAGAGATGGAAACAAAGAAGTCGAGGAAGGGAAGGGAAGTGTCGGAGCTGGATCATGTAAAGGTGAGAGAAGTGTAGAAATTGGAAACAAAGTTGATAAAGTTTTTCAGTTCGGGATGGGAGCAGGAAACAGCACCGATACAGTCATCAATGTACCGGAAAAAGAGTTGGGGGAGGGGGCCTGAGTGGGACTGGAACGAGGAATGTTTGACATATCCCACAAAAAGACAGGCAGCACAGTGGCACAATGGTTAGCACTGCAGCCTCACAGCTCCAGTGACCCGGGTTCAGTTCTGGGTACTGCCTGTGCGGAACTTTGCAAGTTCTCCCTGTGACCGTGTGGGTTTCCGCCGGGTGCTCTGGTTTCCTCCCACAGCCAAAGACTTGCAGGTTGATAGGTAAATTGGCCATTGTAAATTGCCCCTAGTGTAGGTAGGTGGTAGGAGAATGGTGAGGATGTGGTAGGGAATATGGGATTAATGTAGGATTAGTATAAATGAGTGGTTGTTGGGCAGCACAGACTTGGTGGGACGCAGGGCCTATTTCAGTGCTGTATCTCTAAATAAATAAAATTTAAAAAAACTAGGAGCCATGCGGGCACCCATAGCAACCCCTTTTACTTGAAGGAAGTGAGTGGAGTTGAAGGAGAAGTTGTTCAGTGTGAGAACAAGTTCAGCCAGGCAGAGGCGGGTGGTGGTGGATGGGTCTGGTTGGGTCTCTGTTCAAGGAAGAAGCAAAGAGCCGTCAAACAGTCCTGGTGGGGGATGGAGGTGTAGAGAGATTGGATGTCCATAGTGAAGTGGCCAGGAAACTGGAAATTATTAAAATGACGTAGGGCGTCAGAAGAGTCACGGATGTAGGTGGGAAGCAATTGGACCAGGGGAGTTAAGATAGGAATAAATAAGTTCAGTGGGGCAGGAACAGGCTGAGACAATGGGTCTGCCAGGACAGTCCTGTTTGTGGATTTTAGGAAGGAGGTGGAAGCCGGATGTCCGGGGTTGTGGGACTATCAGGTTGGAAGCTGTAGAGGGAAGATCTCCAGAGGAGATGAGGTTAATGACCAAACTGTGGACAGTAACTTGATGTTCGGTGGTGGAGTCATGATCCAGGGGGAGGTAGGAAGTAGTGTCTGAGAGTTGGCGCTGAGCCTCTGCAAGGTAGAGGTCGGTACACCAGACAACAACAGCACCACCCTTGTCTGCAGGTTTAATAACAATGTCAGGGTTAGACCTGAGAGAACGGAGTGCAGCAAGTTCAGAGGGAGACAGGTTAGAGTGAGTGAGGGGGGGCAGAGAAATTGAAATGGCCGATGTCTCACCAACAGTTTTCAATGAAAAGATCAAGAGTGCGTAATAGGCCAGAGGGAGGGGTCCAGGTGGAGGGAGAATGCTGGAGGCGGGTGAATGGGTCTGCTGGTAGGGGGGAGGAGTCCTGATCAAAGAAGTGAGCCCGGAGGCGAAGGCGACGGAAGAAGAGCTCAGCATCATGCCAAGTGCGAAATTCATTGAGGTGGGGGCGTAAGGGGATAAAACTGAGTGCTGAGTACAGAAAGTTCAGCATCAGAGAGGGGAAGCTCAGAGGCTATAGTGAATACACGGCAAAGGGTCAGATCAGAATGGTTGGGGTCAGAGGGAAGTGACGGGGAAGAAGGATCTGGAGGGGCATTAGTCCCCATCAGCTGCTGGAGTTTGTGTTCCTTAACACCTGAAAGTTTTGTTAATGCGTCAGATAAGACAAAGGATGAAATGAAACCTCGGAGTAGAACAGCTGAGATAAGGTGAGGCAGTGCTTCTGGAGAGAGAGGTCCAGTGTGTACATGTGGCGATGCATGGCACTGAGTGTGGATCTCAGGATGTGTCAAGAACAGCAATCCGAGGAACGTTGTATTTCTCGGAGATACCTATAGCCCTGGGTGGATTCAAAACATGAAGGATGAAACTTCAGTTGGAATCCACGTAGAATAAGTCGGAACCGGAAACAATCACTGAGGAAGGAAATGTGGCTGTGAAAAGGGTTTTGGTAGACAATCTATCGAACACCAGGAGGGAAATAGAACGCAATGAAGGTGAACAAGGTAAAAGAGACAAACGAAAATCCCATCAAAGAGAAGAGCAGAACTTCTTCAAGATAGGCATTCCTGGAAGAGAAGTGGCAGTGAATTAAACACTAAAATAAAAGCAAAATACTTCAGATGCTGGAAATCTGAAATATAAACAAGCAATGCTGGAAATGCACTGCAGGTCTGGCAGCATCTGTGGAGAGAGAAGCAGAGTTAACGTTTCAGGTCAGTGACCTTTCATCAGAACAGGCAAAGGTTAGAAATGTAATAGGTTTTAAGCAAATAAAGCGGGGATGGGGCAAGAGATAACAAAAGGGAAGGTGTGGATAGGACAGAGGGTCACAGAGAAGAACTGACCAGAAGGTCATGGAGCAAAGGCAAATGGTGTGCTGAAAGACAAAGCGTCAGTGCAGAGAGGGTGTTAATTGACAGAAAAATGAACAGTCCTGGCCCAAAGCACAAACATGATTAAAAAAAAATCAATGGGCAAGCATATGGTTTAAAAAAATGAATAATCGAGCCACATGAGATATTAGGACAAATGACCGAGAGCTTCATCAAAGAGGTTATAAGGATCATTTTAAAAAAGGAAAGTAG
This sequence comes from Heterodontus francisci, assembly GCF_036365525.1. Classification (NCBI taxonomy): domain Eukaryota; kingdom Metazoa; phylum Chordata; class Chondrichthyes; order Heterodontiformes; family Heterodontidae; genus Heterodontus; species Heterodontus francisci. The sequence continues at coordinate 11,954,357 of NC_090385.1, forward strand.
TAGAAATGCAGAGAAGTTTAGGGAGGAGATTTCAGGACTTAGGGGCCTAGGCAGCTGATGGCACGGCCGCCAATGGTGGAACAATTAAAATCAGGGATGCTCAAGAGGCCAGAATTGGAGGAGCACAGGAATCCAAGGGTTGTAGTACTGGATGAGGTTACAGAGACAGGGTGGAGACAGGCCATGGAAACATTTGAAAACAAAGATGTGAATTCCACAGCAACTAATTTCCTAAGTTTTGCTCTGAAGGATTGACACACCCAACCTCATGCTGCTCCACCCAAATATAGCACAGGCTCCCATGCTGCCTTTTTTAATTAATTTATGGGATGGGAGCATCACCGGCAAGGGCGGCATTTATTGCCCATCCCTAATTGCCCTTGAAAAGGTGGTGGTGAGCTGCCTTCTTGAACTGCTGCAGTCCATGTGGTGTAGGTACACCCACAGGAGAGAGTTCCAGGTTTTGACCCAGCGATAGAAAAGGAACGGCGATAGAGTTCCAAGTTGGGATAGTGTGTGGCCTGAAGGGGAACTTGCAGGTGGCGGTGTTCCCATACGTCTGCTGCCCTTGTCCTTCTAGATAGTAGAGGTTGCGGTTTTGGAAGGTGCTGTCGAAAGAGGCATGGTGAGTGGCTGCAGTGCATCTAGTATATGGTACACACTGCTGCCACTGTGCGCTGGTGGTGGAAGGAGTGCATGTTGAAGGTGGTGGATGGGGTGCCAATCAAGTGGGCTGCTTTGTCTTGGATGGTGTTGAGCTTCTTGTTGGTGTATTCCATCACACACCTGACATGTGCCTTGTAGATGGTGGACAGACTTTGGGGAGTCAGGAGGTGAGTTACTCACCGCAGAATTCCCAGCCTCTGACCTGCACTTGTAGGACTGGGGGGGGGGGGGGGGGTGGGGAGGGGGAGGCGCTGAGGATGGAAGAGCAATTTAAATGGTGTAGGCTGAAGACAAGGGCTTGACTGTTTCCTGATCACTCACTCATTCGTTCGATGGACTGCTTCATCGTTCAGTATCCAAAATGAATAGTACTTTTACCTGAAGTGTCTTGATTTCCTCAGCCAGGGTGGTGAAGTGGAGCTGGTGCTGACATCAAGCAAGACACAGAATTAAGGAGCATGGAATTGGGAGAGATCATTCGATGAAAATGCAGTAATTGAAAGGGCATAAGAAGTAAATAACACAATAAGGTTCAGAGATCACTGGAGTGATTGAGAAAGCTTCGGGAATAACAGGAGAAAAGCATAGTTTAATTGAGAGAGCAAAAGTAAATGACTAGTCAGAAAAATAAGTCTTGGTTTTCACCCATAGTCGATGGGCTACAAACTTAGCCAATGGAGAAGTAGACAAGGAGTAACAGAAACACAGCAAGAAAGTGTTGAAATTTCCTGTCTGCTACAGCTAATTTTCTCTTATTACCTCTTTGTACTTTGGCGAGAAGCAAAGTGGAATTTGAACCACAGAGACACCCCCAACAGCCGAAGGAGAAGTTTTGAGAGGAAAGCACAGATAAAGGAGGAAGTCAATGGTTCTATCGACCTCATAAAAACCAGAATTGCGGTAACGTCCCGTCTGAATCTCACCGGAACCGATGGATGAGTAAAGAAATTTCTCATTTCAGTGCTTCAGAGACAGCAAAGTGCAGTCATGGTAAAGCTTGGAAGTACAGCAGCCAATGTGCAAACAGCAAGGTACTACAAACAACAATCCTTCTGCTTTGGTTGTGTCAGTATCACAGACTAACATCCTTATTCCTCCAACAGGCTGAAGAGGCAGGTCCCTGAGTCTATCGCAGGAATTGAACCTGTGTTGTTGGGTGTTATTTTGGACTAGAGGCTAACCATCCAGCTAACCAGCCCCAATGCAGCAAGTGATTTAGTGATGTTGGTTGAGGAACAAATCGTCATCAGAATACTGGGGAGATCTCCTCTGCTCTTCTTCGAAATACTGCAGGGGCATCTTTTTATGGCACCTCTGGCAGTGCAGCCTTGCCTTGGGACTGCACTGAAGTGTCAGTCAGGATTATGTGCTCAAATATCTGAGATTTGAGCCTAAAATCTCCTGACTCAGGTGAGAGTATAACCCACTGAGCCATGGCTGGCACCAATAAATAATCTCGCTGTCATTTATTGATTGCATTCAATCTTGTCTCCAAAATTAGATGTTAAGTCTCACTCATTTGCAAGAAAAACTATGACCTATTTTGAAGCATTGGATGCTAAAAAAAACAATTTAAAATGGTTCAAACCGTGTTGTAACCTGTGTCAGTCTTTGGGATCCCTTCTCTCATTCAGAGTGAAATGATGGTGGAAGGTTCGACTGAGGTTCCCAGCGTTAAATTATCATTATTATGGAGAGGCGGTGCAGGTTAAAATATCACGTGCTTATGTTTCCGAAGTTCATATCAATGTATTTAGACGGGAGGAAATAGTGAGGCAACGTGTCATTATAGACCTGTGATTTGTGTTTCTTGCGTTCTGGAATTTTAAAGTAGCGATTGAGCATAAACTGCGACCAGGTCTAGACATGTGTGTTTATGAATGGAGAACAGAATAGTTTTAGTGGTTGCTGTGATCTATATTGCACTAGTGTTTCATCGTTTGCATTGCGGGTAAGTCGATGGGAGAGTTGGTGAGTTTTGCGTTCAACTCTCTGCTCTTGCTCTAACCTTGAAGGGAATGGTCTTCACCGTCACTTTAGGTTATTGTGAGGTCACTCGGTGACTTGGGGGTGAAAGCAGAGCGTATCCAAAACTGGGACTGACTTTTGCAACCATTAAACAGGGATTCTAACTTCATTTGATTCAGGCATAAGGCATTCGGAGAATTACCCACACGATTCTGATGCCTGGAGACCCAAGATCATTCCAATGAAGGGTAGCTGATTCCTGGAAAGTTGTGAAGATGCAGGACATTTCAGGTGGGTGTGTTTAGAGGTAAATGTGAGTTGAATGAGAGCAATTAGACTGCACAGTAAGTGGAGTTTTGGTGAGAGTCACATTTTAAAGTACAGCACTGTCAGTATCTAGTCTTCTTCTTTCTTCTTTGGCCTCCTTATCTCGAGAGACAATAAGACAATGGCCTGGAGGTGCTCAGTGGTGTGTGGAGCAGTGCCTGGAGTGGCTATAAAGGCCAATTCTAGAGTGACAGGCTCTTCCACAGGTGCTGCAGAAAAATTTGTTTGTCGGGTCTGTTACACAGTTGGCTCTCCCCTTGCGCTTCTGTCGTTTTTCCTGCCAACTGCTAAGTCTCTTCGACTCGCCACACTTTAACCCCGTCTTTATGGCTGCCCGCCAGCTCTGGCGAACGCTGGCAACTGACTCCCACGACTTGTGATCAATGTCACAGGACTTCATGTCGCGTTTGCAGACGTCTTTAAAGCGGAGACATGGACGGCCGGTGGGTCTGATACCAGTGACGAGCTCGCTGTACAATGTGTCTTTGGGGATCCTGCCATCTTCCATGCGGCTCACATGGCCAAGCCATCTCAAGCGCCGCTGACTCAGTAGTGTGTATAAGCTGGGGATGTTGGCCGCCTCGAGGACTTCTGTGTTGGAGATACAGTCCTGCCACCTGATGCCAAGTATTCTCCGGAGGCAGCGAAGATGGAATGAATTGAGACGTCGCTCTTGGCTGATATACGTTGTCCAGGCCTCGCTGCCATAGAGCAAGGTACTGAGGACACAGGCTTGATACACTCGGACTTTTGTGTTCCATGTCAGTGCACCATTTTCCCACACTCTCTTGGCCAGTCTGGACATAGCAGTGGAAGCCTTTCTCATGCACTTGTTGATTTCTGCATCTAGAGACGGGTTACTGGTGATAGTTGAGCCTAGGTAGGTGAACTCTTGAACCACTTCCAGAGCGTGGTCGCCTATATTGATGGATGGAGCATTTCTGACATCCTGCCCCATGATGTTCATTTTCTTGAGGCTGATGGTTAGGCCAAATTCGTTGCAGGCAGCCGCAAACCTGTCGATGAGTCTCTGCAGACACTCTTCAGTGTGAGATGTTAAAGCAGCATCGTCAGCAAAGAGGAGTTCCCTGATGAGGACTTTCCATACTTTGGACTTCTCTCTTAGATGGGCAAGGTTGAACAACCTGCCCCCTGATCTTGTGTGGAGGAAAATTCCTTCTTCTGAAGACTTGAACGCATGTGAGAGCAGCAGGGAGAAGAAAATCCCAAACAGTGTGGGTGCGAGAACACAGCCCTGTTTCACACCACTCAGGATAGGAAAGGGGTCTGATGAGGTGCCGCTATGTTGAATTGTGCCTTTCATATTGTCATGGAATGAGGTGATGATACTTAGTAGCTTTGGTGGGCATCCAATCTTTTCTAGTAGTCTGAAGAGACCACGTCTGCTGACGAGGTCAAAGGCTTTGGTGAGATTAATGAAAGCAATGTAGAGGGGCATCTGTTGTTCACGGCATTTCTCCTGTAACTGACGAAGGGAGAAGAGCATGTCAATGGTCGATCTCTCTGCTCGAAAGCCACACTGTGCCTCAGGGTAGTATCTAGTACATTTAATAAATGGGTGGAAGGTTCCATTTCCTGTAACATTCAGTATGCTTCATTTTATATTTGGAATGATGTTAACTTAGTGAATGCTGATGACGATATGGATCACTGTGCTAGCGTGTTCAGTATCTTAATTAATGTGCATGTCAAAAGCCACCCCAGGTTAGATTGGTACTAACACTAACTTGATCAGCACCCCATGCACAATCTGAAACCTTCTTTCCCTCTGCCACTGGAGCACGGTGGCAGCAGTGTGAACCATCTACAACAGGGTTGTCCAACCTTTTCGGGCAGAAGGGAGCATTATGACTTTTGCTTGGCCAGTGAGAACATTTCACATGATAAAGGCATTAAAAATTTATCTTACTAATAAAAACAACAACAAATATGTATTTTTGTGAAGAAGCTTTAAATGAGAAGACTAATTTATTTACTTAATTTCTCGTCACTGTATTGAAAACTGATTTAGTGACTGTACTGTATGGTTAAAGCATGACCTTGCCAAACGGAATGGCCTCACCTCTTCTACTTGAGCTGTGAAGAATTCCAGTACTCTCTGGAATCACTAATCCAGAAGTCACAGCATAATATTAGTGTTTTATTCAACAAAGGTTGATCGGTTAAGTCATGTCATAATTCTGAGTTAAATCATTTTTGCCAATTGCTATCAGATGTAACTGTCTAACAAGGGTTCTTTTATGTCGACCTGAGAGGGCAGAGACGTCCTCATTTCAATGTTTCATCTGAAAGAAGACACCTCCAACAGTGCTGCACTCCCTCTACTGTACTCAAGTGTCAGCTTGGATTATGTGCTCAGGGCTTTAGAGTGAGGCTGGAATCGAGATTTAAATGTTCCTAAATACTCTCCTTGATCATAAGAATCTGTCCGTACAGATTTCTGAAACAGCACCAACCAAACCTGTGACCTTTCCCACTTCCATGGACCTTCCCGCCACGGGCTTAATTGGGGTGGCGGGGTCCCCACCTGCCACCATTCCGCCCAATGAAATGCTCTACCCGTCTTCAAACTCACCACTGGGAGAGCATATGTTTCTGGTTGATGATCATTTGGTTGATTGTACCGTTTTCCCTGGGAATATTATTGAATGCACATTCATGGCTTATGTCATCACCATTCATTCCATTGATTTTATTTTCCAAAAATATACTTTATTCATAACATTTGTAAAAATGCATTACATAATAGTTCAAATTTGACATTACATAAAGTGCAATACAGATCAGTTTCTTTCAATACAGCACATGATTTGCCTCACAACCTTGTCTATACAGGTTATATTTACAATGTACATTTACATTTCATGTCAGACATTCTCTGGTGCATACAGACCGAGGGGTTTTACATGGATTCCAGCCCCTCGGTATACAATGGTGGGAGGGCCCAACACAGTGGCCTTTCCCCATTGAGCTTCTGTGGCAGCTGCCGCAGCTTTAGTACATCCCTCAGCATGTAATCCTGGACCTTGGGAGTGTGTTCACTCCATTGCTGACCCTAAATAAATACTTTGCTCACCACAATTCAATCCAACTCAATGAATTAGAAGGTAGTTTGGCCCCACAAACCTGTAACCACTGCATTGTAAGTCTATCCTTTGTATTTACTTCAGTGACCTATGTAGTTGGTCAATGATACTTTGCCAACTTGCTAAAATGACTTTTGAGATGCAAAATGTTTGAAGGATTTTGCTTTGTATGTGATACGCAAGTGATTTCTGTTTTTGAAGACACTAACATTTTTATTCCTGGTTAGGAATGGCTATTTGATGGGTCTCGCTGTAAAGACTTGGTTGGTTCTACTATTCATTGGTTCTACGTATGTCACAACCTGTAAGTATGTTAGTCACTTTGAGAATAATTTTTCTGTCTAATAAATTGAAGTTTGGTTTCTGTGAAAATGTACTCTGGCAATACATTCCAATTCTACAGTCAAGTTTAAATACAACAAAGGCACAGAACACTTTGTGTTCTGTAATCAAAGTGATTCCTGACAACGCAGCCGGCCGTTGACGTCATCAGGCTGCGCCAAGATGCACACATGCGCAGGTCGGCTCCTGCTCGGCGTTCCGACTTGCCAGGACTGCTTAGCACATGCGCCGATGTCATCACGCAACGTGTACATCTTCGTGCAACGTGCCTGGTTGGCTCCACTCCCCCCACCTCACTCTCTCTGGCCACTCTGCTCCAGCCCCCACCCCGTCGCTTTCTCCGGCCGTTCCACTCACCACCCCATCACTCTCTCCGGCCGCTCCACTCACAACCCCGTTGCTCTCTCCGGCCGCTCCACTCACAACCCCTACCCCCACCTCTCCCCCATCTCTCCATACGCTAGCTCACGGCGGCGCTGCGTCCCGCCTCTCTGCCATGTGCTCCTACATCGCCTTGCTTCTTAGGGAGGCACGGTGCAGGAAGGGAGCAGGGGGCAGAGAGCGAGCGGCCAGAGCGGAATGGCACTGAGAACAATTAGAATTCTGCAGCACTGTCAGAGGTGCTGTACTTTAGATTCCTATTGCGTGCCGCCATAGGTTTACTTTGTCATTCTGTGATTATTCAGCAGTGCCATCTTTAGTCCCGGCCGCTGCCTGAACATCGCAGACTGTGACGTTTAAGTGGAACAGGCTACATTGGCACATGTGCCAGTACAGCGCCACCTGGTGGTTGTATTGTCAGCAAATGCAGCCTTATATAATATGCCAATTTAAAAGTAAATCAGTCCATTTGTATCAATCCACCATTTCATTAAAATAGATGAACGGTGCTTTGTTCTGTTAATGATTTATGGATACCTTGAGGATAAAAGACCCAACTAATGTACAGGTACCTAATCAAAAGCAAAGCACAGCGGGCACTATATTTGCCTCCATGTATAGTGTTTGATCAATCGGACTCAGGCTATATTTGAAAACATCTGCACAGTGGCGCAGTGGTTAGCACTGCAGCCTCACAGCTCCTGGGACCCGGGTTCAGTTCTGGGTACTGCCTGCGCGGAGTTTGCAAGTTGTCCCTGTGACCGCATGGGTTTCCATCGGGTGCTCTGGTTTCCTCCCACAGCCAAAGACTTGCAGGTTGATAGGTAAATTGGCCATTGTAAATTGCCCCTAATGTAGGTAAGTGGTCGGGAATATGGGATTACTGCAGGGTTAGCACAGACTCAGTGGGCCGAAGAGCCTGTTTCAGTGCTGTATCTCTAAAATAAAATAAAAACATTAATCTATATTTTTAAAGCATCCAGCTGTTAAAAGTGATGATTTATTGCAGTTTATTCAAGGAGGATGATTTACTTGCAGATTAATTTGAAGATTACACTCGCTCTTCTGTTCCATTCCTAGCTCACTTTCCCACCCCATTTTAAATGTTGCAAAAGCAACATACTGCGGAAGCTGAAAATACTCAGCAAGTCTGGCAGCACCTGTAGAGAGTATTACGACCAAGGTGGGAGTAATGCATTATTAATTCAGTCCCACTGCAACACAGGTCATAGCATATTAGCAAATTGTCCCACCTACTGGAAAGTAGCCAAATTAAACCCTCTATTTGTCCCCCAGAATAAAGCACACCAAACCAGGTTTCTTTAAACAAAATTAAGTATTTAATAAATTAAGTCTAAACAATAAATGAGATAACACTACATGTGAAAGGATCATACCACACGAGGTTGATGCAGTCTGTGATGGGTAGATCTTCAAGGCAATTTGTCTGCAGCAGGCGTCGCACAGATCTTTCAGCTAAGGATGTAGCAACAGGTCTACTTGGGTTTGAAACAGCAGACTAGCAATAGAAGCTTTCTTGAGCTTTAACGATCTCCCAAAACACAAAGAGGTAAAAAGAGAGTCACTTGAGGCTTCAGGAATTTGCAAACTTTAAAAATGCAAGACTTCCCCTCTGCAAAGCAGTGTTCCTCCAGTGTGTAGCAACTCCTCTCTTCCCAAGTCTTTTCTCTCTCCAGGGGTCTTTGCCCCTCTCCAGCTAGACCATATCCACCATTGCAAATGTAGGTTTTCTTTTTTCAAGAGAGGCAAGCTTCTTACAGAGAATAGGTCTTTTTTTCTGGTCTTCTAAACATGTCCCAGCCAGGTATCACTGCATGCTGCTGGTCCAGCCCACACTTCTTTCACAATGCAGAAGTGAAATTAATACCCACAAAAATCTTCTGTTATTTCCCTGTTGAGCAGCTTGGAAACAGGTGTCTTGCACTCTGTGCACACTTCACTCAGTCCACAATTCAACTATCAGCTCTTAATGTACTTTTTGAAAAAAAAAAAATATAGAAACACACATAAAAGAAAAACAGAGTTACCATCTCAGGTCAATGACCTTTTGTCAAAATGGTCAAAATGTCATAGACCTGAAGCAGTGACCCATTTTTTCAGCCCTGGCTCAGTAGTTAGCTATATAAATGCACATCTGTCTTTCTTCTTAATGCTGCTTGATAGAGGAAAAAGAGCTTGCATTTATATAATACTTTTATCAAAGCTCTGTATTGGGGTTTATTTTGTATTGTAAACCCCCAGTAGTGTGATCATACACAAGAACTCCAAGCAGGAGTAGACCATATCACCCATCGAGTCAGCTCTGCCATTCAGTACGATCATGGCTGACCTTAGGATTCAACTTCACTTTCCCACCTGCTCGCCATATCCCTTGATTTTCTGAGACACCAAAAATCTGTCTGTCCCAGCTTTAAATCTATTCAACGATGGAGCATCCAAAACCCTCTGGGGTAGGGAATTCCAAAGATTCACCACCTTTTGAGTGAAGTAATTTCTCCTCATCTCAGTCCTAAATGGTCAGGCCCTTAACCTGAAACTTGTGCCCGTGTTTTATATTCCCCAACCAGCAGATTAATCTGTGTCTACCCTATTCAGCCCCTTTAGAATCTTATGTTTCAATGAAATCACCTCTCATTCTTCTAAACTCCAGAGAATACAGGCCCAATTTATTTAGCTTCTCATCTTAAGAAAACCTCCTCATCCCAGAGACCAATCTAATGAACCTTTGCTGCACTACCTCCAATGCAATATCTTCTCTTAAATGTGGAGACCAAAACACACAGTATTCCAGATGTTGTCTCACCAAAACCCTGTACAATTGTAGCAATACTTCCTTATTCCTGTACTCCAATCCCCTTGCAATAAAGGACAACATGCCATTTGCCTTCCTAATTGCTTGCTGTACAAGCATGTTAACTTTCTGCATTCCTTGTATAAGCACACCCAAATTTCTTTGAACATTAACACTTACAAACTTCACACTTTAAAAAAAAAATTCTACTTTTCTATTCTTACCAGAGTGCATCTGCCATCTTGTTGCTCACTCACTTAATTTGTCTGTATCTCTTTGCAGCCTCTCTGTATCCTCCCCACAGCTTACCTTTCCACCTACCTTTGTATCATCAGCAAACGTAGATACATTACTCTCTGTATCTTCATCTAAGTTATAGATTGTAAATAGCTGAGGCCCCAGCACGGATCCTTGCTGCACCCCACTATTTACTGCCTGCCAACTTGAAAATGCCCTGTTTATGCTTCCTGTCTGTTAAACAATCATGTACCCACAATCCACAAGCCCTTACCTTGCCAATTAACCTTTTGCGGGGCATCTTATGGAGTGCCATTTAGAAATCCAGGTATACAACAAAGGTTCCCCTTTATCTACTCTACTAGTTATATAATCTAAAACTTCTAAGACATTTGTCAAACACGATTTCCCTTTAGTAAAACCACATTGACTTGTTCTAATCATACTATTCTTTTCTAAGTGCATTGTTAAGACTTCCTTAATAATAGATTCCAGCATTTTCCCAACGACTGATGTTAGGCTAACTGGCCTGGAGTTCATGGTTTTCTCTCTCTCCCTCCTTTCTTGAAAAGTGGTGTAACATTTGCCAACTTCCAATCTGATGGGACCCGAATCCAAGGAATTTTGGAAAATCGTTGCTCATGCATTTACTATCTCTGCAGCTACCTCTTTTAGAATCCTAGGCTGCAGGCCATCAGGTCCTGAAGATGTGTCAGATTTTAGTCCCTTAAGTTTCTCCAATACATTTTCTCTGCGGATATGAATTTCCTTAATGTCCTCTCTTTAGCCCCGAGGTTACTATTTCTGGTATGGAACTTGTGTCTTCTACGGTGAAGACAGACAAAATATTTGTTCAATGCCTTTGCCATTTCTTCATACTCCATGAAAATTTCTCCTGTCTCTGCTTCTAAAGGGACCAACATTTACTTTAGCTACTCTCTTCCTTTTGATATACCTATAAAAGCTCTTACAATCTGTTTATATTGCTGGCTAGTTTACTTACATTCTATTTTTTCCTTTATCAACTTTTTGGTGGCCGTTGGTTGGTTTCTAAAACACTCCCAATCCTCAGACTTGCTACGCTTTTTTTTTTCCAAATTATTAAGCCTGTTCTTTAAATCGAATAGTATGAGTGGGCCACAAATGGGTCTTTCTGGCTAAGGTTTTGTGTTTCAAAAGGATTATATTTTTGTTAAACATTTTGAATTGTTTCTTTAAAGGTTTCCCACTGTTAATTTACCAGCATACCTTTTAGTCTAATTACCTGATTTACCTTAGCCAGTTCTTCCCTCATGCCTACGTAATTGGCTTTGTTTAAGTTTAAGATTCTTGTTTGTGATTGGAGCAAGTCACTTTCAAACTTAACATGGAATTCAATGGTATTATGAATCACTGTTTTACTGTGACATTGCTAATTAACCCTGCTTCATTACACAATACTAGATCTAAGATAGCTTTATCCCTAGTTTGTTCCACAATGTATTGCTCCTAGAAAATGTCCCAAAAATCTTTCCACAAACTCTAGGCCACCCCTACCTTTTTGCTTCTCAACTCCAATCCTGTCCTTGCCCCTTCATTATGATCCTTTTTCCAACATTACAATGTCTTCCTTAATCAGTACTGCCACCCTGCCTTTTTTCCCCTTCCCTATCTTGTCTGAACACTATATCCTTGAATATTAGGTGCCCAGTCCTTGCCATTTTTAAATCATGGTTCCGTTATTGCCACAACATCTATTCCCACACAGCTATTTGTGCAGCACCTGATCCTTCAATTAGGCACTCGCCAGCCTTGCGGACTGAACATTGAGTTCAATAACTTCAGAGCATGACTGGTCTTTTTTGTATTTTATATATATTTTTTTTAAATTTTATTTTTTGTCACCTGTTTTTAATGCTGCTCATTATTCTGCTGTTAACAATCTCTCTGGACTAATGCTTTGTCAGTAGCTCAGGCAGCATCTGCTGAGAGATAAGCAGAGTTAACATTACAGCCCTGTGACCTTTCATCAGAGCTGACAAAGGTTAGAAAAGAATTAGGTTTTAAGCAAGTGAAGGGGTGGTGTGGGGGCGGAGTGCGGGTGGTGAGGAAGAGAACAAAAAGGAAAAAAGGTTTGAGATAGGGCAGAGGGCAGGAGAATAAATAACAAAGCTGTCCTGGGACAAAGGCAAAGAGTGTGTTGATGCTGGTGGTGAAAGACAAGCATTAGTCCAGAGAGAGTATTAATGGCAGAACAAGCAGCTCTGTCCACAAGAAAAACAGGCACATGGTTAAAAAATACAAGCAAAGAAAAAAAATTTTTTTTTTTTTTTTTTTAAATTAAAAGGCCAGTCATCAAGCCACTGTCTCCAGGACTGTCACTGACTTAATTGCATCTGGAGATCTTCCCTCTACAGCTTCCAAACTCAGTCCCGCAACCCTGGACAACCTGCATCTACCTCCTTCCCAAAATCCACAAATGAGACGGTCCTGGCAGACCCATCGTTTCAGACTGTTCCTGCCCCACTGAACTTACTTCTTCCTACCTTGACTTTGTCTTTTCTCCCCTGGTCCAGTCTCTTCCCACCTACATCCGTGACTCTTATGACACCCTACGTCATTTTGACTCTTTCCAGTTTCCCGGTCCTAATCGCCTCATCTACATAACCTCTCTACACCTCCATCCCCCACCAGGACAGTCTGAAGGCTCTCTGCTACTTCCTTGAACAGAAGCCCAACCAACCACCACCCTCCTCCGCCTGGCTGAACCTGTTCTTACATTGAACAATTTCTCCTTCAACTCCACTCACTTCCTTCAAATAAAAGATGTTGCAGGAGTCCTAGTTATGCTTGACTTTTTATAGGATATTTCAAACATTCCTTGTTCCAGTCCTACTCAGGCCCCCTCCCCCAACTCTTTTTCCAGTACATTGATGACTATCGATGCTGCTTCCTGCTTTTGTCCTGAACTGGAAAACTTCATCAACTTTGCTCCTAATTTCCACACTTCTCTCAACTCACATGGTCTATCTCCGACACGTCCCTTCCACAACTTCTCTGTCTGCATCTCTGGGGATAGGCTGTTCACTAATATTCATCATAAGCCCGCCAAATTGTACAGCTACCTCGACTACACTTTAGTTTAGTTTAGAGATACAGCACTGAAACTTCCTCACACCCTGCCTCCTGTCAGGACTGCATCCCATTCTCTCAGTTTCTCCATCTCCAAGGCAAATGTCCTGATGATGCAACTTTCCACAACAGCACTTCTGACAATGTCTTCCTTTTTCTGCAACCGAGGATTTTTGCCCACTGTGGTTGACAGGGCCTTCAATAGTGTCCAACCTATTTTCCACACTTCTGCCTTCACCCCTTCTCTCCCTCCCAGAACTGAGACAGGGTGCCCCCTGTCCTCACTTTCCACCCCACCACCTCCAAAGGATCATCCTCCGCCATCTCCAATGTGATGCCACCAAACACATCTTCCCTTCCCTGGTTACCATTCTGAAGGAATTGTTCCCTCAGTGATAGCCTGGTCCACTCTTCCATCACCCCTGACACCTTGTCCCTTTCCCACAGCACCTTTCCATGCAATCACAGGAGGTGTAATACCTGCCCTTTTACATCCTCTCTCCTCACCATCCAAGGCCCCAAATACTCCTTCCAGGTGAAGCAGCAATTTACTTGTACTTTCTTCAATTTAGTGTACTTTTCTTCTTTAATTAATTCATGGGATGTGGGCATCATGGGCTAGGACAGCATTTATTGCCCATCCCCAATTGCCCTTGAGAAGGTAGTGAGCCACCTTCTTGACCTGCTGCAGTCCATGTGGTGTAGGGTACACCCACAGTGCTGTTAGGAAGGGAGTTCTAGGATTTTGACCCAGCGACAGTGAAGGAATGGCGATGTAGTTCCAAGTCAGGATGGTGTGTAACTTGGAGGGGAACTTGCAGATGGTGGTGTTCCCATACATTTTCTGCCCTCGTCCTTCTAGGTGGTAGAGGATGCGGGTTTGGAAGGTGCTGTCTAAGGAGCCTTGGTGCGTTGCTGTAGTGTCTTGTAGATGGTACACACTGCTGCCACTGTGCATCGGTGGTGGAGGGAGTGATTGTTTGTGGATGGGGTGCCAATCAAGTGGGCTGCTTTGTCCTGGATGGCGTTGAGCTTCTTGTGTTGTTGGAGCTGCACCCATCCGGGCAAGTGGAGAATATTCCATCACACTCCTGACTTGTGCCTTTAGATGGTGGACAGACTTTGGGGGAGACAGGTGGTGAGTTACTCTTCACAGGACTCCTAGCCTGGTAGCCACAGTATTTATATGGCACTCCAGTTCAGTTTCTTGTCAATGGCAAGCCCCAGGATGTTGACAGTGGGGGATTCAGCAAGGGTAATGCCATTGAATGTCAAGGAGAGATGGTTAGTTTCTCTCTTGTTTGAGATAGTCATTGCCTGGCACTTGTGTGGCACGAATGTTACTTACCACTTATCAGCCCAAGCCTGGATATTGTCCGGGCTGCATTTCTACACGAACTGCTTCAGTATTGGAGTCATCGCGAATTGTGCAGTCATCTGCAAACATCCTCACTTCTGACCTTATGATTTAAGGAAGGTCATTGATGAAGCAGCTGAGGATGGTTGGGCCTAGGGCACTGCCCTGAGGAACTCCTGCAGTGATGTCCTGGAGCTGAGATGAATGACCTCCAACAAACACAACCATCTTCCTTTGCGCTCGGTATGACTCCAACCAGCAAATTGTTTTCCCCGATTCCCATTGTCTCCAGTTTTGCTCGGGCTCCTTGTATGCCATACTGGGTGAAATGCTGCCTTGATGTCAAGGGCAGTCACTCGCACCTCACCTCTTGAGTTCAGCTCTTTTGTCCATGTTTGAACTAAGGCTGTAATGAGGTCAGGAGCTGAGTGGCCCTGGCGGAACCCAAACTGAGAGTCACTGAACAGGTTATTGATATGCAAGTTCCGCTTGATGGCACTGATGACATCACATTACTGATGATTGAGAATAGACTGATGGGGAGGTAATTGGCCAGGTTGAATTTGTCCTGCTTTGTGTACAGGGCATACCTGGCCAATTTTCCACATTGCTGGGTAGATGCCAATGTTGTAGCTGTACTGAAACAGCTTGGCTAGGGCGCTGCAAGTTCTGGAGCACAGGTCTTCAGTGTTGTCAGGGCCCATAGTCTCTGCAGTATCCAGTGCCTTCAGCCATTTCTTGATATCATGTAGAGTGAATCATATTCGCTGAAGACGGACATCTGTAATGCTGGGGACTTTAGGAGGAGGTTGAGATGGATCACCCACTTGGCACTTCTGGCTGAAGATTGTTGCAAATGCTTCAGCCTTATCTTCTGCACTGATGTGCTGGGCTCCCCCATCATTGAAGGTGGGGATATTTGGGGAGCCTCCTCCAGTTAGTTGTTTAATTGACTCCCACCATTCACTACTGGATGTGGCAGGACTGCAGAGCTTAGATCTGATCTGTTGGTAGTGGGATTGCTTAGCTCTGTCTATCACATGCTGCTTATGCTGTTTGGCATTCAAGTAGTCCTGGGTTGTAGCTTTACCAGGTTGACACCTCATTGAGGGATGCCTGGTGCTGCTCCTGGCATGGCCTCCTGCACTCTTCATTGCACCAGGGTTGATCCCCCAGCTTGATGAGCATGAGGTTACAGATTGTGGTTGAATACAATTCTGCTGCTGATGACCCACAGCGCCTCATGGATGCCTAGTTGAGTTGCTAGATCTGTTCAAAGTCCATCCCATTTAGCAGGGTGATAGCGCTGCACAACACGATGGAGGGTATCCTCAATGTGAAGACAGAACGTCATCTCTACAAGGATTGTGCGATGGTCACTCCTACCAATACTGCCATGGACAGATGCATCTGCAACAGGCAAATTGGGGAGGACAAAGGTCAAGTCTGTTTTTCCCTCACCACCTGCCGCAGACACAGGCTAGCAGCTATGTCCTTTATGACTCAGCCAGCTTGGTCAGTAATGGTGCTACGAGCCACTCTTGAAGTCTGCACCCTTGCCACCTTCTGTGCTTCCTCCAAGTGGTGTTCAACATGGAGTACTGACTCATCATCTGAGCAGGGGGTTTGTGAGGGAGGGGGTGGTAGGTTGTAGGTGATATTCTTCAGGAGGTTTCCTTGTCCATGTTTGACCTGATGCCATGAGACTTCATGGGGGCCGGATTCAATGTTGAGGACTCCCAGGGCAACTCCCTTCTGACTGTACCACTGTGCCGCCACCTCTGCTGGTGGTGTCCTGCTGGTGGGATAGGACATACCCAGGGATGGTGATGGCAGTGCCTGGGACATTGTCTGCAAGATATGATTCTGCGAGTATAACTATGTCAGGCTTGACTAACCTGTGGGACAGCTCTCCCAACTTTGGCACAAGCCCCCAGATGTTAGTAAGGAGGACTTTGCAGGGTCGAAAGGGCTGGGTTTGCCATGGTCATTTCCGGTGCCTAAGTGCCCACTACAAGGCAGTCTCCTCTACATTTGGGAGACCAAATGCAGATTGGGTGACCGGTTTGCGGAACACCTCCGCTCAGTCAGAAAGCATATCCCCGAGCTTCTGGTTGCTGGCCATTCCAATACACCCCCTCTGCTCTCATGCCCACATTTCTGACCATGGCCTGCTGCAGTGTTCCAGGGAACATCAACGCAAGCTCGAGGAGCAGCACCTCCTGTTTCGATTAGGCACTGTACAGTCTTGTGATCTCAACCTTGAGTTCAACAATTTCAGGCATGACTGGCTTTTTTTTTGCATAATTTTTTTTTAATTATTTTTTTTTTTTATAAATGTGCCTGTTTTGTCATCTAGACATAGCTTTTCATTACTCTACTAGTAACTATCTCTCTGGACTAATGCTTTGTCTTTCACCACAAGCATTAACAGTCTTTGCCTTTGTCCCACGACAGCTTTGTTATTCAATCTCTCCTGCCCTCTGCCCTATTACACACTTTCCCCTTTTGTTCTCTTCCTCACCAACCCCTCCACCACTTCACTTGCCTAAAAACTAATTCTTATCTAGCCTTTGCCAGTTTGATGAAAGGTCACAGACCTGAAACATTAACCATTTCTCTCTCCACAGATGCTGCCTGACCTGCTGAGTATTTCCAGCACTATTTTTGTTACGTAGATTTCCTTTATCAAGCTTTTTGTCATTAGTACATGAGCTACAATAATGCAGCCCGTCTTCACAACAAAGCAAGGAAGCAGGGTTATGGCATCATCAGGAATTTTCCTGTTTCCAGACTTGATTGAGGTTCATCAACATTCTCAATATTTATGGCCTTGGGGCACCCCAAAGTTCTTTGCAGTCAATGAAGTACTTTTTGAAGAGTCATTACTGTAATGTAGAAAGTGTGGTGGCCAACTTGCTGATAGCAATCTCTCCCAAAGAGCAATGAGATAAATTACCAGATAACCAGATGGGCGGAGTATTGGTAAATGGAATTTAATCCTGAGAATTGTGAGGTGATGCATTTTGGGAGAACTAACCAGGCAAGGGAATATACAATGGATGGTAGGACTCTACGAAGTACAGAGGGACCTTGGTGTACTTGTCCATAGATCACAGAAGGCAGCAGCACAGGCTGATAAAGTGGTTAGAAGGCATATGGGATAATTGCCTTTATTAGCCGAGGCATAGAATACAAGAGTACGGAGGTTATTATGGGGCTGTATAAAACACTAGTTAGGCCACAGCTGGAGTATTGTGTACAGTTCTGGTCTCCACACTATAGGAAGGATGTATTGCACTGGAGGGTGCAGAGGAGATTCACCAGGATGTTGCCTGGGCTGGAGCATTTCAGCTATGAAAAAAAAGAGACTGAAAAGGCTAGGGTTGTTTCCCTTAGAGCAGAGAAGGCTGGGGTGGGGGGGGCGAAAAGGAGGTGCTGATTAAAGGTATACAAAATTATGAGGGGCATTGATAGGTTTAATAGGAAGAAACTTTTTCCCTTAGTGGAGGGGTCAATAATCAGGGGGCATAGATTTAAAAGGTAAGGGGCAGGAGGTTTAGAGGGAATTTGAGGAAACATTTTTTCATCCAGAGGGCGGTTGGAATCTGGAACGCACTGCCTGAAGAGGTGATAGAGGCAGGCACCCTCAACAGACAATGTAATCATTTAGCTTCTCAGCCATTTCTCTATTCCCCATTACAAATTCTCCTGACTACTTGTAATGGACCCACATTTGTCTTGAACAGACTGTAAAAGCGTCTATAGGTACACAAAAAGGAAACGTCTGGCTAGGTTTCTTGCTGGCTTACATTCATATTCTATTCTCCCTTTATCAGTTTCTTGGTCCTCCTTTTTCTGTAATCTAAAATCCTCCCAATCCTCAGGTTACTACTATTTCTGGCAACTTATAGGCCTTTTCTTTTATCCTTATACAATCCTTAACTTCTCTGGTTAGCCACAGTTGACTGCCGTGACTTTGAGGTTTTTGTGCCTTGAAAGAATGTATAGTTGCTGTAAACTATGTAAGAATTATTTGAAGACTATGTTCTCTATGCACTGTCTTACCTTTTCATGTATTTTCCCAATTCTCAGCCAGTTTGCCCTTCATATCTTCATAATTTCCTTTGTTCAAATTAACACCCTGGCTTCAGATTGAACTACCTCATTTTCCTACGTAATGTAAATTCTACATATTATGGTCACTCATCCCTAAAGGTTCATTTACAACAAGATTATTAATTAGCCCTTTCTCATTTCATAATACTACATCTAAAATAGCCTGTTCTCTAGTCATTTCCTCACCATACTAATCTAGAAAACTATCCCTAACACTCCAGAAACTCGTCCTCCATACCATTAGTGCTCATTAGGTTTACCCAGTCTATGTGCAGATTGAAATCACCCATAATTACTCTATTACCTATGCTACAGGCTTCTCTAATCGCCTGATTAATACCATACCCCACACTACCACTACTGGTTGGTGGCCTATAAACAACTCCTACCAATGTTTGCTTCCCCTTGCTGTTTCTTCAAGCCATCCAAACATATTCCTCATTTTGTTCTTCAGACCCAAGATCCTCCCTTACTAATGTACTGATCCCATCCCTTATCAGTGCAACACCACCTCCTTTTAGTCATAGAGTCATACAGCAAAGAAACAGGCCCTTCGGCCCATCGTGTCTGTGCTGCCCATCAAGCACCTAACTATTCTAATCCCATTTTCCAGCACTTGCCCCATAGCCTTGTATGCTATGGCATTTCAAGTGCTCATCTAAATACTACTTAAACGTTGAGAGTTCCTGACTATCACTTCCCAAATGTTGAATATCATTGATTATTCAGTTCCCAGTCTTGATCACCCAAAAGCCATGTTTCTATAATGAAAATTAGATCATACCCATTTACCTTTATTTGTGCCACTAAATCATCTACCTTGTTGCGAACACTGCGTGCATTCAGATAGAGTGCCTTTAACCTTGTCTTCTTGACATTATTGTACAATCTAACCCTAGTTGGTGCTTGCCTTCGTTTCGCCTGCCTTCTAATGTTGCTTGCTACTTTTCTACCTCCTGTTACCAGCTTTACTTCCTTCCAATTTGAGCTACCCCTCAGGTTCCCATCCTCCTGACAAGCTAGTTTAAACCTTCCCCAATAGCACTAGCAAATCTCCCTGCAAGGATATTAATTCCACTCCTATTGAGGTGTAGCCTGTACATCTTGTACAGGTCCCACCTGCCCTAGAACTGGTCTCAATGTCTCCGAAATCTGATGCCCTCCCTCCTACGCCAATTCTCCAGCCACGTGTTCAATCGATCAATCCTCCTATTCCTATTCTCTGAAAAGTATCACCCTGCAGAAATGCAGCTTTTATGTCAATGGATCTACACTCCCATGAATATATGGCCAAAGAACTAAAAAGATTTTCATGATTACTTTTCTAACTGTAGGAGAGTCCACTCTAACATTGGTACCACCCAGTCGTCCTTCAAAACCCCTCTCAACTAGCCTCATTTTAGCCTTCCTTTCACAAATTCATCACCATTTCCTTGGACTCTGATTTCAGACAGTGGGCCTGAAGATACTTACACTACATTGTCTGGCCTTCCACAATTTCACTTCCTTCTGCCAATCTATAGGTCTGATATCCTGTCCCTTGTCTCGCACATTCAGCCAATGTTTGTATTTCCTGGTGACCTTTCCTGCTCTTCCTATAATGGTGGCTTCCCTCCATTCATTAGTCCCTTCTGGCATATATGTCACTCTAGTCCCAACTTTTGTTAGTTGACCTTTGGGATAAATGGCCTTATCTTGATCTTCACTATAACTTGGTCCACTCTCAGTCAGCCCATTATCTGCCAAAATCTGTTGGTCTTAAAGGTCCGAAATAGGTGCATGCGAAGCACATGGTGGATCATCAGTATCCATCATTTACTCAGATTCTGTCAATGTATAATCAGTGCCAATAAGCTGGGAGGAATGTACTTTAATGGTTTGGTTGCCATGTTGCAAAATCACCATTTTGCCATCAGTGCCTATAACTTTTCCTGGGCCTCTCCATTCTTGCTGCCCTTCTCTTTTGTAATACACCATATCCCCGGTATCAAAATTCCTTTCTGATGGCCTGATCTGATACCTCAAAGCTCTCCTAATCTTTTCTGAAACCTACATGCTCTTCTTCCTGCATGCATGGCATTCAAATGTTCCGCAAAAATTGAACTGATTGTTGTCCCCTCTAAAGCCGGGGGATGATCCCACATTACCAAAGGTATTTTTGGATTCCTGCCATAAACTAATTGATATGGGCTGTAGCCCCCAACCATTTGAAGTGTTTTTTTTCCCCACATATACTGCCCACACTAGAGCAGTCGTCAATTTACAATTTGGCTAGTTGGCTAAAATTTTCCGGAGCATTTAGTCAATCACAGCATGATTTCTCACAAATCCCATTACTGAAAGGACTTTCTGCAGCCACCTGCATTGCTACAATATTCATATTTTCACACATACTCCTGAACTCATCTTTGGTAAATTCTCCTCCATTGTCAGTTAGAAACTGAGCCGATGCTCCCAGACCCATTCCTATCCACCTTTCCATTATCTTGTCCACTATTAATTTTTGTTTCTGTTATCAATGACAGACTGAATCTAGTCGCTAGGTTTATAAAGTGTAGAAGAAAAATGTTCTGTCATTATCCCATACCTTCAAGTCCATTACTACAGTTTCATTAAAGTCCCTTTCTAGTAGGAGACTCAGTGTCGCGATGTCGTCCTCCTGTATTTTTTTTAATATAGATATCACATTTTCCACTGATATCTTCGATAAGTTTAGTGTAGTCATCATCTATTGCCCCTGCATCTTTTAACAGAATCTTCAACCTATGACAAGATGGATGTGCAAACGGTCAATGTAGTTTTTAAATAATTTGCCTTTTCTCCTTTAAATCCCTACACCCAGATGCCATTAATACTTCTTTAACATCCTGCTTACAGATGTTTGATCTCGCTAAAGAATACAATAATGTCCCGACTGTGTAAACCGCAAAGCTACAGATTTCCCAAAGACAATCACCTTATCATGTTCCATATCCAATTTCATCCGAGCCTTTCATAGACGATTTACTTAACAGCAAAGGTATATCACTGGAAACTACATCATACTAAAAATGGTTTACCCTTGATATTTTACACGGAATTACCACTCTTCAGTGATTTCAACATGCTATCATCCCCAAACCTGAAACAGGCAGAACTGTCATTCTTTGACCTTACTTTGATCTTCCTTACTTAAAGAATTCATGTAACACCTTAACCAGTCCACTCCACATACTGTGGACGTACACCCACTGTCTAGTACTGTGCAGTTGAACGAATCTGCGACTAGGACACTCATTACCAGACTGAAGCTTCTCATGACCAGTACAATTTCTTCTGATTGATCAATAGCATCATCCTCGCCTTCCGAATCTTCCACATGTGTCATCTCAAAAACCCTGTTATTCCTTTTTGGACAATGCAACGCATAGTAATACTTTGAGTCACATCGGAAACACCTGTTGACCACCCCTTGGTTATTCCTGGGGTTCATCCTTCTGCCATAATTGCTTAATTCCTGCCGTCTGTTATAGCTGCCAAAAGGGTCTCTATCCTCATTCGTTTTGTTTGTGATTCTCCTTTCGTACTGACGTTTGGGCTCCATATTTGAATAGCCTCAAAATGCTGCTAGCATTGTATCCTCCACCTTTGGTGTCATTGCTGAAGAGCCCATTTCCACCATGAAAACAGCTGGAAAGGAATGTTTTCAGGTGTCAGACATCTAATCAAAAAGCATATCTCTTTCTTTGAATGTAACTCTGGTTAATACCAAGAGCCTATCCATGTTCAATATCCTAGCACAATCCAACAGTTTGAAGGGAAGTACTGATATAGGAATGTCCAAGTAGAATTGCTGCAACCTTGCGTATAGTCAGTTAAACTCCAGAATATATTCTTCTATGGAAGAACCATCCATTTTTCTAAATTTATCAAAGTCTGACCACACCTCATAAGCACTCAATAAGTCATCTTTCATATAAATTTTATCCATAAATTTTAAGAGATTGTCCAAACCTTCCTCATGGTCCAAATGATGAGCCTTTAGCTCGAAGAACACTTTGCACCTGATCTTGCATCTGGCAGGAAATGAAAGTGCAAGGGCTATTCCTTGCTTCCTTTTTGGTAAAAATGTAACCCATGTCCATAGATCAACTTCATTCTTCCATTGTTTATAAGATTCAGATTCACATAACAGTGCTGGAAAATCATAACCCAACACCTTACATCAGGTTTCAGCCATCTTTCTTCAAAGGCAAAACTCCAGTTACAGCATTCAAAAAAAAACAAAACTCCAATTCTAATTGAAAACAAATATTAGTCTCCAATCTTCACTTTTAGGAAACCATCCCCTGGTACCAATGTTAGAGACACTTCCAAGCCTGTTTGCCACAAAGACTAGGATGCTTTGCTGGAGACTGTTTATTGCTTATTTCTCCACTCCCAACACCCAGCCAGCATTAGCTGGCTTTTCTTTATATACACATATGAGTGCAATTAACTAATTAACACCCAACACCTGTTCACCCTGTTAGCTTTAACTACTAGGTATTTAACTTCTATTAACAGAACTTATTAGATACTAACACCCTTCATCAGTATCCAACTCGAGTATCCAGTTCATAAAACACTATACTTCTGATTTTACTTTTGATAGGAAGTGACAACGTTAAGGCCATACCTTGTTTCCTCTTTGGTAGAAATGTAACCCGTGTCCACATATCTACTTCCTGCTTCCACTGGTCATAGGGTTCAGAGAACATCAGAGGGTAATAATACCCTGACAATTTCCACTTGCTTTCTGACATATTTTCCACAATAGCCAGTGAGATTTTAGTTTTCTATGTAAAAAAAAAAATTCCTAGTTTCCAACCTTCAGCTTTAGGCAACCATTCTCTACCGCTATGTTAAACTCCAGAAAGCTTGTTATGGAAGAATAATAGTGGCCTATCTTTACTCAGTTTCACATTTATCGTGTAGGGTAAAAGGATTACAAACATGTCACTCCTCATACAAAACCCTCCACCAGTAAGTGTCTGCTTATAAGTGCTCAAGTAAGACCCAAATTAACACCCTCCACCTACACATAATCAAATAATTGATACACAATTAACAGATTAACCTCCACCAGGGTCTACCTGAGGGTGGGCGCTGGGGAGTCAGCTGGCCCACCTTTGTGGAACTGGTGATTTACCTCTGGAGGACAGATTGGCATCTGCAGCTCGCTGGAAATAGGCTGATGAGGCCCAATTTTGGGTGAACTTCTTTCCTCTGGCTTCTTACCTGCCGAGTTCAGGTGTGAAATGGGCCAAAATGAATTTCCACCCCATTAACTTGCCATTTATGCTTAATATTTTAGCAAAATAAGTATTTTTATAACTTGTGTGTCATTCCCATTGCTGAATTTGCCACCTTAGTTTAAAAAAAACATTTCCAATGATGATTCACATTTTAGTTTCAATCAATCATTCTCATAATTTAAAGTAATTGAAAAAAGCAGTGAACCATGAGTTAATTCTAATGTAGGTTGACTAACATTTGCCATGCAAAATTGTTTAAGTGTATGTTACAGGATGTTATTGGTGAAGATCTAGAAGAGTAAAGACATAATAGGGAGAAGTCCGAATGTTGCTTACATCTATTGGGATTCATTTGAGAGATAAGTTAATAGACTATCCAGTAGCAATAAAGTACCTGGATTTTCAGATGATGTTTGATGATGTTCCACAGATGAGGCTTATAAAAAAGATTAAGCCTCCTGGAATTAGTGACTGATAGGGAGAAAATTGCAGGGCCCTGAGGGAAAGAGAAGGGGAGTGGGAATAATTGGATAGCTCTTTCAAAGAGCCAGCATGGGCACGATGGGACAAATGGCCTCCCTCTGTACTGCAAGATCCTACGATTCTATAAGGAACTGAATTGAAAACTTGCTTGGCAACTGTGAGAAAATGGCAGGGACATTCTTTAGAAGGCTGCTGAGTGACCCCAGTTGCTTATACTATTCAAAAGCAATATGGAGGCAATTGCTTCTGGCAAGCTGTATGACCAGCTGAGTAGTCTCAGGAAGGACGATATAGTTCAAAATGATCTGGGCAAATACATTGGATGACAAAAAAAAAGGAATTACACAGGTGACAGGTTGTTAATTGTTTATTGGGGATTCACCTGTGCTCATATATATATGTTATACATATATATATATATTATATGTGTATATATGAGCAGGCTGAAAGTGTGATTGTTGGTTGGAGTTGCACAATATGTGAAGTGTATCTCTGTAAATAAAAACTTGTAGGTGTGTAAAGATCAGTCTCCAGCATTCTATCCTTCACTGCCTGGCTGTCTGAGTTTTAACACAGGTGAATTGTAACATGGTTAACTGTACCCCTATTTTATAAGGTGAAAAGGTTTGTGTGTAGTTGCTGTCCAATAGCCTAACATCAATTACTATTAGTAACTATTACCACTCTCTCCGGACAAATGCTTTATCTTTTACTATGGCTGTTACTACTTCCTTTGCCTTTTGTTCCATGACAGCTTTGTTATTTAATATCTCCCTCCCTCTACCCTATCATAGACCCTCCATTTTGTTCTTCCACCCCCTCCCCCCTTTCAACAGCATAAAACCCATCGCATTTCTACCTTCCTTCTGAAGAAGTCATATCCGACTCAAAACGTCAACTCTGTTTCTCTCTCCACAGAGGCTGCCAGACCTGCTGAGCATTTCCAGCACTTACTGTTTCTTTTTCGGATTTCCAGCAACCGCAGTGTTTTGCTTTTAATTTAGCCTAACATCAATATTGGGCAAAGTAGTGGGGTTACAGTGTGTCATAATGTAGCAGTTACGTTACTGGGCTCATAATCCAGAGAGCGCAAACCTCACCAAGGTGGTTTGAGAAGCTGAATTAATCAAATTTGAATCTATTGAAGTTAAATCTGGACATTAAAAGCTTGATTTGGTTACATCAAGTCTACAGCACAGAAAGAGGCAATTCGACTCAACTGATCTACGGCAGTGTTTACTTCCCATACCAGCCTCCACCCAGTCCCCCTATCAATATATCCTTCTACTCCTTTCCCCCTCATATATTTATCTAGCTTCCCCTTGAATGTATCTACGCTATTCACTTCAGCTACTCCCTGTGATAGCAAGTTCCACATTCTTACTACTCTCTGCGTAAAGAAGGTGAAAGTGATTATGGAACTGTCAGTATGTTGTTAAAATCCAACTTATTCACTAATGTCCTTTTTAGGACATAGCCTGAACTATATGTGACACCAGTCCCACACTTATGTGGTTGACTCTTAACTGCTCTAAGAGGTGGCTTGGCAAGCAACAAGTATTAAGCCGCTATAGCAGAGCAACTGAGGATGAGCATTAAATGCTGGCCTTGCCAGTGATGTCCGCATCCTGAAAGTAAATGTTTAAAGCTTGGTAAGGTCAGATGTACCTGGATCAGAATATTAGTAAGCCAGTTATGAATTTTCCATCTGCTCAGGAGTACCATGGATATCTCCTCACATCAACCACTTCTTAGATATAAAGAGTCATGAAAACATAATTTGACTTATGGCTTATTCTGAAACTGATTGTCCAGGTTCCGTGACAGCAAAGAAGTTATGGTTGACTAACCGGGAACAACAACCTCCGAAAGACAGTGCGTGGAGTTACAGTAGGTTTACGAGAGAAGCAATGAATGGAAATACCTTCAACAAATTATTTCGTCCACTCAGTAAGTATAGTTTTGTAGCCATGTGAAGCATTAGTTGAAATTGCATAACTTCATTTCAACTGTTTTAAAATTTTAAAAAATTAAGCCTTTGACAGGTAATTTTGCCACCATTGTTTTATGCAAAATTAGAAAGTCATTTATATAACACCTTTCATAGAAACGTAGGAGGAGTAGGCCATTCAGTCCATCAAGCCTACTCTGCCATGCAATACGATCATGGCTGATCATCCACTTCAATGCCTTTTTTCCCACACTATCCCCATATCCCTTTATGTCATTGGTATTTAGAAATCTGTCAATCTCTGCTTTAAACACACTCAATGACTGAGCTTCCACAGGCCTCTGGGGTAGAGAATTCCAAAGATTCACAATATCCTTTTAGTAATAGGATTGTAAATACCCACCTGGAGTTTATGATACAAGTCTAAGGATGAGTTCATTAATTCCCCAAACAGCATCAGTGCTCAAAAAATACTGTCCCTGAAATTCTGCAAGGTTTCTCCCATTTATCTGCTGGAATTCTGGAAAACTAGCAGAACCCGCAGGAATGAGAAGACTCCCAGTGAAATTTCAGGGCCGCACATCTCTTAATGGCTTCACTCCTCCCCCATCTCTGTACCCTCCACTAGCCCTGCACTTCCCCTCTGCCTGTTGAGCATGCCTCACCCACACCCACCTCCTCTACTACCCCATCCCCCCACAGCACCTTTGCTCCACCACTGGTACCCATACCTTTAGCAACCTAGGCCCCATGCTTTGGAATTCCCTCCCTGTCTCCCTCTGCTCCTTTGAATGCTTTTTTTAAAACCACTTCTCTGGCCAAGCTTTTGGTCAGCCCGATTAATATTGCCTTCTTTATCTCTCCTCTTTTTGTTTGATTATGCCTCCATGAAGCATTCTACTTTAAAGTTGCTGTATAAATGAAGATTGTTGTTTTCTGCTAACTCTCAGACAAGTATTAATGCTGGTATTTCATTTCACATGGCAATTGTATGTATTATCGAGTTGTAATTTATTATTTTTTAGAACTTTCTCCTCACTGCCTCTTCCCCCCCTCAATGTTCATGCCTACTCTCCCCTTTGCCTCAAGGCATTGATTCATCTGGGGTACAGTTTTACAGATACCTCTCACCCGCTGGTCCCTCACCGAATGATCATTCTAGATATGGGAGTCTTGACAGTAACTGTTGGATATTGGACTATGGAAGGTGAGCAGGGATTCATTACAAACGTCATCCTGTCACTCTCTCTCCTTTTTGTCTTTCTCCTGCCTCTCCCATCATCGCTACATAGTGACTTGTAGTGGACATCTACCTGGACTGTATGGTCAGTATCTCATTGGGTGTTGAGTGTGTATTGAATCTACTGAATCTTATAACTAACAACTGTAATTTGTACAGTTTACATTTTATTTTCATTTAGAATGTAATCCGCAAGCCAGAGATCTTAAAGCTTGTGCTGTGGAGGATGAAACCAATAAGACAATTTGTCTGCTTAAAGGATGTTGTTTTAAGGACAGACCTGTGAAGCCATGTTACCACATGACAATAAATAGTGAGTCAATTTTCAAAGCCTAGGCTATTTTTTGTGTGCTTTTAATATGTTTTGAATTTCACCAAATATTATTGATAAGATTATTTTGGGTTAAACTATTCGATACAATTAGAAGCTGATAATATGTTAAGCTTCAACATAATAGTTTGAGATTCTGGTATTCATGATTGACATTCACAGCTCCTGAATCAGCAACAACAAAGTGCATTGATATAGTGCCTTTAGTGGCAGAGCAATTAAAATTGAGAATGCACAAGAGATTAGAATTAGAGGGACACAGAGATCTCGGATGGTTGTACAGCTGGAGGAGGAGACAGAGATAGGGAGGGATGAGGCCATGCAGGAATTTGAAAACAAGGGTTGAATTATTAAATGTAACTGGGGCACATTAGCCTTGGTTTCAGTCCACCTAGGAGCAGGTACTCTGCAGATTAAAAGTTGTGAAGAAGGAAATGGGAATCAAGAATCTTGTGCTGCACTGTAAGGAGCCCTCAACGTTGGGATCCATGGTGAGGAGGGCCTGAAGATGGCTCCGGCTGAGGCCCGCCACAGACCTCGACACCGGCAGGACCCGGCCCGATCCTCCCAGCAGCAACAAGGCACTGTGGCGGCTCCCCCCGCACCCCCTCCCCCCGGCCCCGCCACTGGGTGACGGGGCCATCATTTGAATATTTAAATCAATTAAAATAATTAATTTAAATAAACTTACCTCGCCTCCTGATGTCCTGCTATGATCTTCAGCCTAGCGGCCGGCACTCCCGCACCTTCGGATCCCTGTCCGGGGAAAAGAGGCGCAACATTGGTGGGGAGTGGGGGAGGAGGTAGGTTTCTCAGTGTGGAGAGGGGGTGTGGGGAACGGAGTCAAATTAATGTCATGGATGTAGGGGATGTTGGGAAGGATTGTAATGTAAAGTTTGTGCAATTTGGGAGGGGGTAAGGTCAAATAGTAAAGGTAAGTGTATTTTATGGGGGGGAAGGGCAAATAATTAACTTCTTTGTTATTGGGAGGTGGAAGAGGGGCAAAAGAGATGTATTTATTTAATTTCACTAAATCTTTCTTTAAATAGTTAAATTAGATTAGATTAGATTAGATTAGATTAGATTAGAGATACAGCACTGAAACAGGCCCTTCGGCCCACCGAGTCTGTGCCGAACATCAACCACCCACTTATATTAATCCTACACTAATCCCATATTCCTACCAAACATCCCCACCTGTCCCTATATTTCCCTACCACCTACCTATACTAGTGACAATTTATAAAGGCCAATTTACCTATCAACCTGCAAGTCTTTATATGCCAGTCGGGCTGACCGCTCTTTAAAAATGGCGCCAGCGCCTGTGCACAGCTGATGCCATTGCTGGGGATGAACAGCCCGCCCCCTCCATGTGATTGGGGGGAGGGGGTGGTCCGCCCCGGCTATTTAAATGAACCGCTGCGCTTGGAATCATGGTGCCTTTTTGGCGTGCGGTTCGCATGGGCAGGCCGCCATGTTTTTTGCCAGCCATCAAAATCAGCAGTGGGCTTATAAAATTCAGCCCCTTGTGTGTGAGACCTGAATTAGGAATCATCCTAGGACAGAACACAACAGACAGAAGCTGCAGGGCTGGATTTTATTCTGGCAATGGGGATTCCGGCAGTGGGCCAGAAGTTGGGGGAAGACCCTGCCTCGGCCCTCCGTAGGACCCCCATTGTTATTCCACGGTGGACAGGCAATTAACTGCCCACTGTTGGGGACACTGTCCCTTTAAGGGATGAGCTCCCACTCCAGAGCTGCCAGCGAATCAGAAGCCTGCAGTACCTGCAATGTCACTGGGAGCAGTGGCCACTGACGGTACTGCAGGAGGCCCTGCAGAGGAGAAGACCCCAGGGGTCGGGGTCGGGGTCACTGGGGCGATCAGGCAGGCCCCGGCAACGGGGTGGTGGAGGGTGTTAGTGAGGGTGGACTGGGTCTTCTGGGGTTGGTTGGGGGGGGAACCATCACCTGGTGGGGTGCCCCTCTAGGGGCCATGGATTTCCCCCAAAGGAGGGACCCTCCCCACCTCAACCCCACTGGTTTTACCTGGCAGTATCTCCAAGTGGCAGTGGGCATCTCCAACAAAATTGAGTTGGAGGTGGCAAGAGTCCCTTAAGTGGCCAATAATTGCCATTTAAGGGCCTCAATTGGCCTGGAGCGAGAAGGCCTTCCTCGCTGCTGCCACTGTGCGTCAGTGGTGGAGGGAGTAAATGTTTAGGGTGGTGGATGGGGGTGCCAATCAAGTGGTCTGCCTTGTCTTGGATGATGTCGAGCTTCCTGAGTGTTGTTGGAGATGCACCCATCCAGGCAAGTGGAGAGTATTTCATCACACTCCTGACTTGTGCCTTGTAGATGGTGGACAGGCTTTGGGGAGACAGGAGGTGAGTTTCTCACCGCAGAATTCCCAGCCTCTGACTTCTCAGTTCTGGCATCATTCTTGTAAATCTTTTTCACACCTTCTCCAGCGCCTCGAAATCCTTTTAGTAATAGGGAGACCAAAATTGCACATAATATTACATGTGTGATCTAATCAAGGTTCTTTTCAATTCTATCCCTCTAGAAATGAAGGCCAATGCTTTTGTTTGCATTGTTATGGCTTTAGTAACCAGCATTTCTATTTGTCATGATTTGTGACTCTGTACTCCCAAGATCCCATTGCTGCACTACTCCATTTAAGTACCAAGGATTATGTGGCCTCCTTATTTCTCTTGCCGAAGTCCACCACCTCACGTAGATCTATTGAAATTCAGGATTATAGGATCTGGGAATTCTCTAGGATATGCCTGAAAACATTTCTTAAAGAAATGGATGTCCTTAATTCCCCAGTTGCATAAGCAACGTTATGTACACAGTTTCCATACCATTTAAATAAATAGCTTGGTGGTAGACCACTTAAATAGACAAATATTTCTGACTGAAGTGCAAGATGCAAACAATTTCATGTTTCTTTGATTACTGAATGTTCCATCATTATTGCTATTTGTAACAAATGACATTTTTCTATTGACAGAACCGCAGCAAATATTGAATATGTTTGCAATTGGGTCAGTGTCAATTGTGTTAATAGCAGTTTGCCCATTACTGTGTTGCCTGCTAACACAAAGGACGTAAGTAGATTGACTACTATTTCTGAAAATGTGCTACATTGCATTATATGTATCAATTGCAAATGGCAGGTTTGCCTTATTTTTACACTATAGATTCCAAAATCCCACCCAAAATCTTCCTCTATGTCTGATACCAGGAGTTGATGTCCATAACAATTAATAGATTGAGAAAGGGATAGTTTCCGAGAACCTGAAGCAGAGAAGGAACCTGGGTTGGCAACTTATGGCTAAGGGGCTCTGAAGGTTGCTCACAGCGCTCGCCTTACTGCCCCTAGTTCATGCGAGAGTCCTGACTTTGCAAGATTTTGTAGGAACATTAAGCCTTGCAGCCGATGGATGTGGTTTGGAGATTCATTCTCCTGACCTTATCCAACAGAGGAATTGCTAGACGATAAAAGACCAAGGTCCGTCTAATTCACCTTCTACCATCCTGGTAGTTACATGGTACGATAGCTGAGTTATTGGCTCATCGTTCGCGATGGGCAACAAATGTTGGCCAGCAACACCCACATCCTGTGAAAGAATTTTTAAAAATCAAAGCGATCAATCTCCACAACAGGCCCAGACACGAGGTGAGGAAAACTCCCAATTGTGGAGAACTTTGGGAAGCATAGATCCAAAGTCACCTGTTCTCCCCGAGCACATTCACTCATCACATGTCATAGCTGTGAAACTCGATACGACCAGAAAACAGGCACTGGGATCATGACCCGCGATTAACCTTCAGATGCAGGCAGCATGCAAACTTTGTGCTGCTTGCTCATTTAAATGGTTGTAGCGTGCAGCCAGCACTAAGCATGCTGTTGAGTGGCTGCGCTCTTGAGCAGGGATACATAACAGTGAGAGGCTAACACGAGTTCAAGCTGGCCTGCACTACTTAAACCAGCCCACATCTCAGATAAGGGAGTTGCAATTAACAACTGACATTATCATAAACTAACATTTAGATTTATTTAACTTTATTAGAACCCTTCTTTGTAGTGTGTTAAGTGGGAAAACTTAGGAAAAGGGATACAGTACAGACAGGTTGTCAAGGTAGAGGGATTCTGGGAGATTATGTCAAGTTTTAAAAAGCTTAATTGCAGCAAAAAAAAGACATTGAGAGCAGACAGTGTAAACCACCTCTGTGAGAACAAAATGTTCATTGGTCTCTCAATGAGATAAGAAGCCACGGAATGTAAACTATGTAAATCAGAAGGGTAGCAACAATGAAAGAATGATTCTTGGTTGGCTAAAAAAGACATCCTTTAACACAAGACTAAGGATCATTGGGGAAAAGGGAGGGGTTAATTTGAAACTGCCATAAAAGAAGTCTTGTCTTTATCCCTGTACGGCTGAGAAAAACGAGACAGAGGGAAAGCTTTAAGACCAGAAGCTGCAAAAGCCATGAGCTCCAGCTGTCCAGTTTCTAATTCGGGTTGTATAATCTGTGTTAGACTGTTAATCACTGCCTGAGTTTGTGACTATAGTTTATCTGAAAACTTAATAAACTTGTCCTTAACTTGATCTCAATAAAGTTGATTCACAACAAAGATTGTTGCTAAGTGTGTTCCTGCCTTAAAAGGGCATAAACCTCCACTATCTTATCTTATCTTACAGGATGTACCTCTTGCTTCCCCCCACCTCCTCACCACAACCCTCCCCTTGTCCCTTTCTCCTTTCATATACCAGAGGCACTAATAGAAGAGAAAGAGGTGGAGAGCAGGAAGACAGTGATGAATAAACATCATAATCACTCCCACTCTCACAGCCACTGACTCAGATACTGATACTGGCTGTACTTTAGAGGGTAGTATAGAGGTGATATTTAGTAGCTTTGGTGGACATCCGATCTTTGCTAGTAGTCTGAAGAGACCACGTCTGCTGATGAGGTCAAAGGCTTTGGTGAGATCAATGAAAGCAACGTAAAGGGGCATCTGTTGTTCGCGGCATTTCTCCTGTAGCTGGCGAAGGGAGAACAGCATGTCAATGGTGGATCTCTCTGCTCGAAAGCCACACTGTGCCTCAGGGTAGACACACTCAGCCAGTTTCTGGAGTCTGTTTAAAATGACTCAAGCGAAGACTTTCCCCACTATGCTGAGCAGGGACATTCCACGGTAGTTGTTGCAGTCACCGCGGTCACCCTTGTTCTTATAGAGGGTGATGATATTGGCATCGCGCATGTCCTGTGGTAACTTCATTCCATGACAATATGAAAGGCACAATTCAGCATAGCAGTGCCTCATCAGACCCCTTTCCTATCCGGAGTGGTGAGAAACAGGGCCATGTTCTCGCACCTACACTGTTTGGGATCTTCTTTCCCTGCTGCTCTCACATGCGTTCAAGTCTTCAGAAGAAGGAATTTTCCTCCACACAAGATCAGATGGCTGGTTGATCAACCTTGCCCGTCTAAGAGCGAAGACCAAAGTATGGAGGGTCCTCATCAGGGAACTCCTCTTTGCTGACGATGCTGCATTAACTTCCCACACAGAAGAGTGTCTGCAGAGACTCATCAACAGGATTGCGGCTGCCTGCAACGAATTTGGTGTAACCATCAGCCTCAATAAAACAAACATCGTGGGACAGGATGTCAGAAATGCTCCGTCCATCAATATCGGCGACCACGCTCTGGAAGTGGTTCAAGAGTTCACCTACCTAGGCTCAACTATCACCAGTAACCTGTCTCTCAATGCAGAAATCAACAAGCGCATGGGAAAGGCTTCCACTGCTATGTCCAGACTGGCCAAGAGAGTGTGGGAAAATGGCGCACTGACACGGAACACAAAAGTCCAAGTGTATCAAGCCTGTGTCCTCAGTACCTTGCTCTACAGCAGCGAGGCCTGGACAACATATGTCAGCCAACAGCGATGTCTCAATTCATTCCATCTTCGCTGCCTCCGAAGAATTATTGGCATCAGGTGGCAGGACCGTATCTCCAACACAGAAGTCCTTGAGGCGGCCAACATCCCCAGCATAGACACCCTACTGAGTCAGCGGCGTTTGAGATGGCTTGGCCATGTGAGCCGCATGGAAGATGGCAGGATCCCCAAGGACACATTGTACAGCGAGCTCATCACTGGTATCAGACCCACCGGCCGTCCATGTCTCCGCTTTAAAGACATCAGCAAACACAACATGAAGTCCTGTGACATTGATCACAAGTCATGGGAGTCAGTTGCCAGTGATCGCCAGAGCTGGCGGACAGCCATAAAGGCGAGACTAAAGAATGGCGAGTCGAAGAGACTTAGCCAGTTGGCAGGAAAAAAGACAGAAGCACAAGGGGAGAGCCAACTGTGTAACAGCCCCGACAACCAATTTTATCTGCAGCACCTGTGGAAGAGTCTGTCACTCTAGAATTGGCCTTTACAGCCATTCCAGGCGCTGCTCCACAAACCACTGACCACCTCCAGGCGCGTATCCATTGTCTCTCGAGATAAGGAGGCCAAAGAGAGTTTAGATGTAGAATCTGCATGAGTGGGCGACAGACAGGGCAGAGGATAGGAGCAGCACTGGTGCTAGCTTGCCGGAGGGCAAGAGCACACATAGGTTCTGCTACAGAGGATGCAGACACGGACATAGACAAGGCAGCATATAGAAGAAGGATGATAGACAATATTCATTCCAACTTCTGTTTGAGATGTGTGGCTGGCTTGCTGCACTGCCCATCCCATTAAGATTGATGCAGGCACATGCACGCATCTTAAAAGAAACATTGCTTGTGCGCAGTTGCTGCACGGGCAGTCAATGACAAGGAGCATGGAGAGGTCCAACACCAACTTGGCACAGAGCTTGGAGCCCATTATATATAGCATGAAAGTGGTGGCCAACTCCATGAGAACACTTGTGGACCTACCCATGATGCAGTGTCTGATGGTCAATGTCTCAACTTTCATTGCAGCACAAGCAGAAACCACCCAAAGTCTGGCTGCTGCCCCACAAGCTCAAACTGCTCTCATGCAAGCTCAGTGAGTGGCAGTGGCACCATGGAGTATGAACCTGCTGTCCTCTCTCAGGATGACAGCATTCATCCTCCCACCACTGCCACTCTGCTGACTCCCTGCTTTTGCCGTTATCAGCCCAGACTGCCACCACCCATCCCGAGGAGATGCAGTTTGAAGCCGGGCCCTGGAGGCCTCGAGCTGCTTGAGGTCATCCTGCAAGGCCCTCTGCAGTCTCCTCCATGAAAGTCCGCAGCCTTCCACCAGCCATGCTGCAACCACTTGGGCAGCACTGTGTAGGAGCACGAGGACAAGCAAAGGTACCCACAAAACAGGCGCGAAGGGAATGCACAAGGGTGATTAGCTGTCTTTTGCATGCAATATGGCAATGTTTGATTTATAAATTTGTTTTGGAATGTTTATTTTGTGGTGGCTTTTATTTGAACATTGTGGCCAATGGGATGCTGCGATGACAACAGAGGGAAGGTAAAAGTATCAGTCTGTGTCTGTTGTTGAATGGGAATTGGGGTTGCGTTTACCAGCACCGCAGTTGAATGAGTCAATAACAGACAACCGGGACAGAAAGGGAATGTGTTTGTTGACTCTTCCCTTCCTCGTCCCCCTCTTCCTCCTACTCAGCTGGTTGCCTTATAGCTGGTGGCAAGGGTTGTGCCCTCGTGATGGTGAGGTTGCGTAGAATGCAGCAGACCACGACAAATCTTGGCACTCTGGCAAGATCCGCAGGACTCCTGCAGCGCAGTCCAGGCAGTGGAAGCGTTGTTTAAGCACCACAGTGGTTTGCTCAAATACATCTCCTGCGGCAGCAAGACTCCCGTTATCTGCACGCTGCCCACGAGATCACAACCCTTGCCATCAGCTATAAGGCAACCAGCTGAGGAGGAGGAAGCGGGAGGGCGAGGGAGTGAGGGGACAACAAACACATTCCCTTTCAGTCCTGGTTGTCTGTTATTGATGCAACCAACTGTGGAAAAACTTTTTTTACGTAGCTAGTGGTTAGGACCTGGAATGCACTGCATTTTGGGAGGACTAACAAGTCAACCAAATATACAATGGATGGTAGGACCATAGGAAGTACAGAGAATCAGAGGGACCTTGGCGTACTTGTCCATAGATCACTGAAGGCAGCAGCACAGGTGGTTAGGAAGGCATGTGGGATACTTGCCTTTATTAGCTGAGGTATAGAATATAAGAGCAGGGAGGTTATGATGGAGCTGTATAAAATGCTAGTTAGGCCACAGCTGGTGTACTGTGTACAGTTCTAGTCACCACACTATGGGAAGGGTGTGATTGCACTGGAGAGGGTGCAGAGGAGATTAACCAGGATGTTGCCTGGGCTGGAGCACTTCAGCTATGAAGAGAGACTGGATAGGCTATGGTTATTTTCCTTAGAGCAGAGAAGGCTGAGGGGGGACTTGATTGAGGTATACAAAATTATGAGGGGCATTGATAGGTTAGATAGGAAGAAACTTTTTCCCTTAGCGGAGCGGTCAATAACCTGGGGGCTTAGATTTAAAGTAAGGGGCAGGAGGTTTAGAGGGGATTTGAAGAAAATAAATTCCACCCAGAGGGTGGTTGGAATCTGGAACACACTGCCTGAAGGGGTGGTAGAGGCAGGAACCCTCACAACATTTAAGAAGTATTTAGATGAGCACTTGAAATGCCATATGGACCAAGTACTGGAAAATGGGATTAAAATAGATAGGTTTGATGGTCGGCACGGACACGGTGGGCCAAAGGGCCTGTTTCTGTACTGTACTATGACTCTATGAGGGTGTGGTGGAGGCAAACTCAATTGTGGCTTCCAAAGGGAATTGGATAATTATCTAAAGAGCAAAAAGTTGCAGGGCTATGGTGAAAAGGCAGGGGAGTGGGGCTAGCTAAGTTGCTCTTAGAGAGTTCTGCACAGACACGATGGGCCAAATGGGCTCCTTCTGTGCTGTAACCATTCTATTGTTCTATGGCCTGTGCACTGGAGTCATGAGCCATGTATTCAGTAGCCAGCCCTTGTCATTCAGTAGCCTCTCTCTGGTCTCCATGGTGGCTCAAATGTTGATGGTACAGTGGACTGTCACAAAATAAAGGCATCGTGACTGCTGGGGACACCCTTAGTGAAGTAGCGATGTCTCACACATTGTCCTTCACTGAGGTTCAGGTAGGAAAATCGCTCCCTGAACACCCGGGGTGGATATGGTCTCCTACTAAGAGCTTTTCTATCCCTCTTCCTCCTCCTCCTTCCAGCAGCTTGTCCTGCTCTAAGTGCCTCTGCTCCTTCTCCCAGTCATGCCGTATTCCAAGGGGAATGGCTACTACTGCACCTATGACTGGGAGCAGGTGGTTTGTGCAGAATCTTTGAAGTCAGGAGAGTATCGTCCAGTGCATGCCACACCATTCCCTGTAAACTTCAGCAGCTTTAAACTCCGGAAAGCACCAAACACTTCTACAATTGCTGCAAGAGCCGGTAGAAATCATCTAACAACTAAACTGAAAGGCGTTAATGATCCCTTTAATTAGCACTGTGTGGTGTGGTACTTCCTGCTGCTGAACACATGCTTAGCTATATGAGGTTAAGAGAGGGCATTACCTGGAGCACTGAGCTCCAAAATGGCAGCACTGGCGTCAAATCAGCATTGGATGCTGTTTGAGGTCACGACCTGTCTAGTTTGCATATTCCCAGTAGACGCTCCCTGAGCCCGCGCTAATGCCCTAACCAAAAGGGCCAGCACTAGAAATGTCCCTAGCTGCGCACTGGAGCCGCCATTTTGGAGGCAAAACACCACCCGCAGCGCTGGAAAACGGGCAGTATGCATCTGATTTTGTGGCCTCTATCTCAGATTACACATATGTTGTATCCCTAAATGTTATTTTCTGAAAAGAATCTGTCTAATTTTACATTTGAATAGATCAATATGAACTGCTTCCACTGTCTCCCTATTGATCAAAACAGAAAAGTTAAACTTCCTTGTTTTTTTGTGTTCACAGAAGGCTTAATTCGCTCCTACGCAAAAACCAGGCAGTCGAAGATGCTAAAATGAAGGATATGAGAGTGGGAGCTTACGTTTTGTCCATGCTTCAAGAACGCAAAAAAGAAAAACGAAACGTTGGAACAAGGTATTCTGCTAAGATACAAAGTCCGTAAGTTATGGGGCCTGTCGGATGGGGAGACGGGGGATGAGTTTGGGATAGGTGGGGTTACAAGCAGTAGGGAAACCCCCACGGGGATCTCAGCATGAGGCCCGAGCTATTTTAACTCGGGGGGACTCATTTAAATAATCCGCAACTGTCTCCTGCCCAAAGCTTGAAGGACTGATGCCAAGGCCAGCAGTCGGGAGTGGGAAAATGTAGTCAAGGAGTTTAGGATGCTGGGGGCATGTGGGAAGGTTCCTCAGTGTGACCTCAGCATTGGGCAAAGATGTTGGCCTCTGACACAGTGCTGAGAGGAAGAGTCAAAGCTGGGGGTTGGGGAGGCCTATAGATGCCTTGTGGAACCCGAGCAAAAGTACTCCTCGTTCCTCCCAGCCTGCAAGGATTTTCCAGCAAAGTTTATTCGATAAAACTTGCCTTGGCCTCTCCTGGCCTGTTGGACCCTCCTACCATGGTTCCTCTGGCATGTTGACTCTGGGTAGATCTTCTTCGGTTTGTCTTGAAGATCAACTCACAGCACTGATGGTGTCATCAAAGTGTGTGAAGGTAAGACACCACCGGAAGGAATGGAGCAATCTTGGGGCTTGAGCCTGATTTTAACTCCTATCCCAGCAACCACTTTCATTGGGTGAGGGGGGTGGGTTAAAATTGAACCCATGAATCCAGGCAATGGGTATTTGATCATGGAAAAAATGCTTTGCGATGATACATTCTTAAAATCTTTAATGTGGAAAAGGTGTTAAAAGGTCAGCCAGTTCATTGATTGGAATTGTATAGTTCCAAATCTCTCACCAAAAGCATGTACACTGATGAACAGCACAAAAGTACAAACGATAAAGCATGTAGTTATTAGTTTGGCTGGACAGGGTGTAACAAACAAGAATAAGATCAAATCTGAGTTCAAAGCCATGCCATTTTGGGTTAATTAACCAAAACCGAATGCACTAAATAAAGAACTTAAACTTAAATAGCACCTTTGATATCCTCAGGGAATCCCAAACTGCTTTACAGCCAAAAATGTACTTTTGAAGTGTAGTCACTGTTGTAATTTTCATCCTTGTTTTCAAACTTTTCATAACCTCAATCTCTGTAACCTTCTCCAGCCCTCTGAGATCTCTGTGCTTCTTCAATTCTGGCCTTTTGTAATCTGTTTCTATCACTGCATCACTGGTGGCTGTGCCTTCACCTGCCTAAATCTCTCCAACTCTCCACCTCTGTCTCCTCCTTTTAAGACGCTCCTTAAAACCTACCTCTTTGACCTGTCCTAATATCTCCTTATTTGGCTCGGTGTCAAATTTTGTTTGGTAACGATCCTGTGAAGCACCTTGGGATGTTTTACTATGTTAAAGGTGCTAGATGGATCCAAGATGCTTTTTGTATTTTTTTAAAATTTATTTAGAGATACAGCACTGAAACAGGCCCTTCGGCCCACCGAGTCTGTGCTGACCAACAACCACCCATCTATACTAACCCGACAGTAATCCCATATTCCCTACCACCTACCTACACTAGGGGCAATTTACAACGGCCAATTTACCTATCACCTGCAAGTCTTTGGCTGTGGGAGGAAACCGGAGCACCCGGCGAAAACCCACGCAGTCACAGGGAGAACTTGCAAACTCCGCACAGGCAGTACCCAGAATCGAACCTGGGTCCCTGGAGCTGTGAGGCTGCGGTGCTAACCACTGCGCCACTGTGCCACCCATCTTTTGGGAAAGATGATTTAACTTTATTGCACTCAGTTAAACTTCTTAATTAATAAATGTGCCCATTTTGGGCTTTTCAAATAAATACATTTTATCGCATCAAAGTAATGAGTTGCAAATCTGCAACTCTATTTATAAAAGGGAACAAGAGAAATACTTGTCACAATGCAACGATCTTAATTTGCATTATTTCTATGAATGTCTCAGTGAATTCATTAAACTAAATGTTTAGAGGCCATATTTGTAATTGGAGAGAAGACACAGCTTTTAATCCTCTCTCTCTGCAAATATAATGCTTTATAATGACATTTGAACAGTGCAAAACTCAGTCCCTAAAAAGGACTTTATATGAATAACATTATTGTCCAATATTTCAAAATAGTGCCTAAAGCTTCTTGTAAATTGAAACTTCATGATAGTAATGTTGCTGATACTATGATCAATATAGATTTCTATACAACATGATTTTATGTGAGAACAGTATTATAGAGGCTCAGTACTGGTCTCCATATTATAAAAAGGATATAGAACTACTAGAGAAGGTGCAAAAAAACATCCTTTAGAATGATAGCAGAACTGAGAGGGTATACCTACTGGAAAAGATTTAACAGGCTGAGTCTCTTTTCTCTAGAGGTGTGGCCTGATATAGAGGCCTTTAAAATTGTGGAAGGGTTTGATAGAGTGGATGTACAGAAGATACACCCTCTTGTGGGGGAGACCAGAACTAGGGTCCATAAATATCAGATAGTCACTGACAAATCCAAAAGGGAATTCAGGAGAAACTTCTTTTCCCAGAGAGTTATGAGAATGTGGAATTACTATCGCATGGAGTAGTTGAGTTGAGCAGCAGATGCTCTTCGCGTCCAATGTCCTTTCCACTTCTTGAAATGGTGGCTTCCTTCAGTCATTTAACAACTGCCAAGAGTGTACACTTTCAGTTAAATATGGTAAAGGGAAATATTGACAGAATATATGTAACTGCAGAACTTCTCTACTTTTTAGCTGTTGTTTATTTTCAGATATATCAGTAAAGGTTAAAGCATCTTGCAATCTATTTACCTTATAAAAGGTACCATCTGAAACTAAAATTAGATTTTTTTTATTATTCCTAGAGAAAACACTTCCACTAAGACTGAAGTTCCTTCAGCAGATATTTCACATGGAGCTGCCTCTTAGCAACCTGTAGAAAAACATTGGCTAGTTGGCAAATATATATTTAACGTGGTAGACTATTATTTTATTGAAAGTACATTGTAGGAAGTAGACATTTCTCTCCAGGGGGAGAAAATAAGACAGCTTGAATTTTTAAATTATATAATTTCTCTTGTGAAGAACTCTCAGGAGTAGGCCATTCGGCCCCTCGAGTCTGTTCTGTCTCAAATAGTTTTCGCATTACTTTGAAATTGCAAATTAAAGGCACAATATAAATCCACATTGTTTGTTATTTTGCATTGTAAATGCCTATTATGGAACCTATCACTGGGTGTCTTGGAATGATCCAATATAAAATCAGAGCGCAAAGATCATCCCATTGTAGCTGGGTCGGCTCTCTGAATTAATCTAATTAATCCAATTAGTCCCACTCCCTTGCTCTTTCCCTGTCACCCTGCAAATTTTTCCTTTTTAAGTATTTACCAAATTCCCTTTTAAAAGTCACAATTTAATCTGCTTCCACCACCCTCTCAGGCAGTGCATTCCAAATCATAACAATTTGCTGAGTAAAAAATAAAGGTTCTTGAGAGGCTGAGTAAATTGGGCCTATATTCTCCAGAGTTTAGAAGAATGAGATGATATTGAAACGTACAAAATTCTGAAGGGGCTTGACAGGGTCGACACTGTAAGGTTTTTCCGCTGGCTGGGGAATCTAAAACACACGGGCATAGTCTCAGGATAAGGGGTCAATCATTTAGGACTGAGGAGAAATTTGTTTATTCAGAGGGTTGTGAATATTTGAAATTCTTTACCGCAGAGGGTTGTGGATGCTCCATCGTTGAGCATATTTAAAGCTGAAATAAATAGATTTTTTTGGTCTCTCAGGAAATCAAGGGATCTGCTGAGTGGGCGCGAATGTGGAGTTGAGGCCGAGGATCAGCCATGATCGTAATGAATGGCGGAGCAGGCTTGAGGGGTTGTATGTTCTACTCCTGCTCCTATTTCTTGTGTTCTTATGTTCTCATCCACCTCTGCTCTTTTGCCAATTATCTTAACTCTGTCTTCTCTGGTTACCATCCCTCCTGCCAATGGAAGCAGTTTCTCCTGTTTACACTGTCAAAACCCCTCGTAATATTGAACACTTCTATTAAACCTCCCCTTAATCATCTTTGGTGAACAATCCCAGCTTCTGTAGTCTCACAACGTAACTGAGTTTGCTCATGATGGTGTAGTCTTCAGTTCCAGAAAGGCCTTGTCCTTGTTCCAGATGTGGTTTGCAGGCTATCCCACAGCAGATGGTTCAATCCAGTCAGTCTTGTGAAGTAGGGCACAGTGAAGACAAGTCTCCTGCGACAGATCGAAGTACAACTGGAGGGGTTCTGTAAACAGAGTGACTATTGACACCACTGTGTCAGCCAATGAGTTGGTGGCATGGTGAGACTTGTGCGGTAGGACTTACAGCAGTCAATTTAAACAGTACACTCCAACTGACTACAAAGTCTATTTAAAATGAGTCTCAACTCATGACTGAAACAACAGCAACTTCTCCTAATAATAGCAGGTTATTTCATCAATAAAATGCAATGAGTAGGAGGATAGTAACATAACACAAATTA
The DNA here is from genome assembly GCF_036365525.1 of Heterodontus francisci. Classification (NCBI taxonomy): domain Eukaryota; kingdom Metazoa; phylum Chordata; class Chondrichthyes; order Heterodontiformes; family Heterodontidae; genus Heterodontus; species Heterodontus francisci. Next base: position 11,996,725 of record NC_090385.1, read on the forward strand.
CAAAATCAATCCCAGTCACTTACAGCAGCGTGTGATGATGGGGGAATTACTCAATCATCTCCATTCTGGTTGGGAATAGTGCTGTCACGGTATGTAGCCCTGTAAACAACAGGCATGACTGTGTGATGGTTGCACGGATTGTTGTGTCTCAGTCTTGCAGCCGTTCATGAACTGCTGCTCCTCAACTGGAGGATTCAGTATGTTCAGAAACTGGCAAGGAATTCCCATGTGTGCTGCTTTGCCCGGAGCCATTTAAATGGCTGTGTCAACTAAGAATATTAAGGAGAAAAAAAACTAAAAATGAGAATACGAAAGCGTTCTTATGAACAGGAATGGGCCATTCCACCGCCTGAGTCTGTTCCACCATTCGATTAGGTCATGGCTGATCTGCACCTCAACTTCATTTACCTGCCGTGCTCCACATCCCCTCATACCCTTACCCGACAATAATCTATTGACCTTGAAGTGGGACCAGAGGGGTAACATGAGTAGAATTAGTATTGGAATGTATTAATAAGCTTAGAAGAATCACTGTAGTTGTGAGGGGCCCGTTGAATGATGAGATACTTGCCACTATGCTGGAATTGTACAACTGTACCTAATTGCCTCCACATCTGTGTAAACATGCTGTCCTTGCTTCAGTAATCAAAGAGATAAGGAGAAAGGATGAAGACAAGACAGGATGCTATAAACTATGGGAACTGGCAGCTTCAAGGTTTGGGCGGTGATAAGAGGAGAATGTTTGTGGGGCAAAACAATCCAGGTTTTGATCAAGCTGCAGACCTGGAATGTGTCAGGGTAGTGTGAACAAATGAGTGATGGTTATTGTATTCTATAAATGTATGCTACAGACTCTGTTTCACTGAGAAGCTCTTTGGGTGAAGCAAGGACTTCTCCCTTGCATATGCTTGACAAAATAAAGTCCTTATTTGTTTTAATCCCTTGGACTTGAGAGTGGTTATATTTTCTCCACAGCAATCCCAGTCTTGAAAGCTCCAATTGACCCCCCAGCATCCACAGCCTTTTGGAGGAGAGAATTCCAGATTTCTACTAACTTTCGTGTGGAAAACTATCAGTTTCCCAGCAAAGTAACTGATGCATGTGGCAAAAGGCAAAACAAGTAGAAAATATTTGCTGACCGTGTCCTCTACCTATTCCATGGTCACTGATGCACCCAGTTCATTGGACAAATATCACACAGTGAACAGGTCCTTCACCTCCCAGTCTAGAGGTCAAGAGTGATTTAATTTGAATAATTGTTCAATGTTAACAAAGCCCAGGCCACAACCTCATTGGTGATTTCAGAAAATGCCCTTCGGGAAATGGAGCATCCTACAAATCAGGCCTTGAGCCTAATTTCACTCCCATCCCCAGCTTTGGCTTACAGAGAAGCATAAGAGAATTTGCTCTATTGTAAGTAAAACTATCCATGATGATAGGGCCAAGTGTCTGCTTTTGTCATAGTGATTAGAAGCCCTGAAATTCCAATTTGATGCTGGCATTTTAATTGATCTACACAAAGTCTTATAGATCCATTTTAAGTAGCTTGTGCTTTTTTTTTTAACTAAATTCGGGGCACTTAAAACGGAATGGTTACATTTTATACGGATCAATTATAATGTCAATGTCAAGATTATTCTCAGGCTAATGCAATTTTGATTAGTATGAAGACTTCTGCTCTTAATTAGGTGCATGTTGTATCAAGAGGATGACTTAATTTCTTATCTTGCCAGGAAGAGTGATGGTCTCTGTAACAGTGAAGTATCTTCACTAACCGTGCTGCTCTGTAGGGAGAAGCCGCTTGTTGACTGTCGATGCAGAACACCAAATGTTTTATGTCTGTTAACATTAAACTTCATTTAAAAATAAACATATTTCTGTGGAGGCAAAATAAATGGAACATTTGTTGATGCTCCGTGTCTTCCTTGTACGATTATTTGATGGAACATTTACCTTAGTACGTTGCTGCTGGCTTCAAAGTTTGGGCGTGCCCATTCTTGGGCAGTGAGTGTAAAGATAAGAGAAAGGGCTGGCAGTATTGGGGTAGATTGGAGTGGGGATAGGGGCGAATGGTTCCTTTTAATATGGGGTTGGGGAGGAGTGCCGCTGCTGCTCCTGGCTCCACATTCAGGTAAGCTATTCACCTTTGTTTGGGCCGCTCTTGGCCTTTGTTTCCTTGAGTGCAACTGGCATTGGCACAGGCTCCCTCAGGGAAAACTGATCTTTCAGAGGGGCCCTCTGCAAAGAGCCTAATGCTTGTTACAGGCATGAGTATCGGCACCTTTTATTTTGCCCTTACCCAAGATGGCAAGCGACGTATTTTATATTTAGAGATACAGCACTGAAACAGGCCCTTTGGCCCACCGAGTCTGTGCCAACCATTAGTATAATACTAATCCTACATTAATATCATTACCCTCTCACATCCCCACCTTCCTTCAATTCCGCTACCACCTACCTATACTCAGGGCAATTTACAATGGCCAATTTACCTATCAACCTGCAAGTCTTTGTCTGTGGGAGGAAACCGGAGCACCCGACGAAAACCCACGCGGTCACAGGGCGAACTTACAAACTCCGCACAGGCTGTAACCATAATTGAACCCGGGTCCCTGGAGCTGTGAGGCTGTGGTGCTAACCACTGCGCCACTGTGCCGCCCAAGCTGTAAATGTGTGCACATTGTCACATCTTAGGCTGAAAGAATCAGACTTGAAGTCACAGATTTAACTTTAACAAAGATTTAACAAGCTTTAATGGAGGCTTCTTCTTACTGCTGCTACAAGTGCTATCTGACCTTGCAACAAACCCCAGGTTAGGTAACTTCATATAATAGAGTGTTCCTTTCAGTTTCTGATCCAAGTACCGTATGTTATCTAGTACTCAAGCCCACACACACAGTCAGCCATTGTGACAACATTCTGCCCACCATACTGAGGCCTTAGCAGACCAATTTCTAGCCGTAGTTTCTTTTTTGAGCCAGTTTATTGATGCAAACCATGCTGAAGGTGAACTTTCAACGTCCAATTATCATAGTGGTGAATTGTAGTTGTCTCTTATCCATTTCTTTCTCAGTTTTGTACCTATCAGTCCATATCCTGTCTACAGTCATGCAATGCAGCAATATTTTCCTCAAGCTTACTATCTCCACCCAGCTGCTTTGTAACATTTATTGTGTTTTGCTAAGTGAAAAATTGATCACAACCATTGGACTGTACTTTCAACCTGAGTTACTCTTGGGGAAGATTTTCTGTCACTACCACCCCATTTTAACTGGTGGGAGTGGAATGGCAGTGACATGAAAATCACACCAACATACAAAATTTACCCACATCTTAGTACCTGCTGCAACTTTTGTTGAGGTCCTGAAATACATGGCTAGCGCCCCAGCTGGGACTAGGCATGAGCCTCATTGATATATTTCAATTGGGGTCCTACCATGTACATAGTGTCCCAAATATAATTTTGATGTTCAAACACAGGGTGCCTGTACTGAGGTATCTTGATTTGCATCCAATTATAAAATACCCACCCATATTTGGGTAGATGTATTACCAGGACAACAAAAGAATGTTAAGCAGAGTGTCTCCTTAAGAATTTCCCACCATGTCACACTCGAATTATAAAGTCATTTACGGCACAGAAGGAGGCCATTCAGCCCATAAAGTCTATGCCAGCTCTCCCTAGACCAATCCAGTCAGTCCCACTCCCCTGCTTGATCCCCGTTGCCCTGCAAGTTTATTTCCTTCAAGTGCCCATCCAATTTCTTTTTGAAATCATTGTCTCTGCTTCCACCACCCTCGTAGATGGTGAGTTCCAAGTCATTACCAGTCACTGTCTAAAGATCCTCCCGTATCTCTTGCCCAAAACCTAAAATCTGTGTCTCCTAGTCCTTGTACCATCAGTTAATGCGAATAGTTTTCCTTGTCTGCCTTATTTAAACCTATCATAATCTTGTCACATCTATCAAATCTCTCCTCATCTCCTTTGCTCCAAGGAGAACAACACCAGCTTATCCAACCTAACCTTGTAGCTAAAATCCCCTATCCTTGGAACCATTCTGGTAATCTCCTCACATGCTTCCTAAAGTGTGATGACCAGACTTAGATTAAAATTAAAATTATGCCCAGGAGTTGATATAACTTGGGCAGAAAATTTAGGCACAAGCACGTTGTACCAAGCCTGAACTATTTGCCACAGCAAGACTTTTTCTTTCATTCCTTCATGGGATGTGGGGGTCGCTGGCTAGGCCAGCATTTATTGACCATCCCTAATTGCCCTTGAGAAGGTGGTGATGAGCTGCCTTCTTGTTCCAGTGTGGATGAGGGCACAGACTGCAGGGAGGATGGGCGAACTGACCACAGCACCGTGGTTCAGAGCACCATTCAAGTGGGGGGAGAAAAGAGAAATGTAGTAGTAATAGGGGATAGCATGGTTAGGGGAATAGATACTGTTCTGTGCAGCAAAGATAAAGAGTCCTGAAGGCTGTGTTGCCTACCTGGTGCCAAGGTTAAGGACATCTCTTCTGGGCTGGAGAGAAACTTGGAGTGGGAGGGGAAGGATCCAGTTGTCATGGTCCACGTAGGTACCAACGACATAGGTAGGACTAGGAAAGAGGTTCTGCTGAGGGACTATGAGCAGCTGGGGGATAAATTAAAAAGAAGAGCCACAAAGGTCTGGATTACTACCTGAGCCACGTGCAAATTAGCATAGGGTAAATAAGATTAGAAAGGTAAATGTGTGGCTCAAAGATTTGTGTGGGAAAAATGGGTCCCGATTCATGGGACACTGGCACCAGTACTGGGGAAAGAGAGAGCTGTTACGTTGGGATGGGCTTCACTTGAACCATGCTGGGACCAGTGTCCTGGCAAATCGTTTAACTAGGGTTGTAGAAAAGGCTTTAAACTAAATAGTGGGGGGGGAGGGTTCAATTGAAGGGAAGTTTAAAAAGTCAAAAAGTAACGAGAGAGCAGAGGTGCAGAGTAGTGAAGAGGCATACATTAATCAGAGTGTGACAGGAAGGGACAGAGAATATGAGCATAAGAGTACAGCAGAAATTAGAACCAGAATAGGTAAAAATGGCAAAAAGTCAAAGCTTAAGGATGTTTATCTGAATGCACGTAACATTTGTAACAAGATAGATGAGCTGACGGCACAAATAGAAATAAATGAATATGATTTGATAGCTATCACAGAGACGTGGTTGTAGGATGACCAGGACTGGAAACTTAATTAAAAGCAAAATACTGCGGATGCTGGAAATCTGAAATAAAAACAAGAAATGCTGGAAACACTCTGCAGGTCTGGCAGCATCTGTGGAGAGAGAAGCAGAGTTAACGTTTCAGGTCAGTGACCCTTCTTCAGAACTGGCAAATATTAGAAATGTAAAAGGTTATAAGCAAGAAAAGTGGGAGTGGGGCAAGAGATAACAAAGGAGAAGGTGTAGATAGGACAAGGTCACAGAATAGCTGACCAGAAGGTCATGGAGCAAAGATATGTTAATGATGTGTTGAAAGACAAAGCAATAGTACAGAAAGGGTGTTAACGGACTGAAGATTGAACAGCGGCAAGTACAAACATGAAAAAAACAGTGGGAAAGCAAACTGAACAAACTAAGATGAAATAAAATAAAATAAACACACAAAAAAACTTTTAAAAAGGGAAAAAGAAAAAATAACTAAAAATAAAAGTAAAATGGGTGGCCTGTCATGCTCTGAAATTATTGAACTCAATGTTCAGTCCGGCAGGCTGTAGTGTGCCTAATCGATAAATGAGATGCTGTTCCTCGAGCTAGAAACTTAATGTTCGAGGATATTCGTCTACAAAATACTGCAGTACAGAGGGATCTGGGTGTTCTTGTACATGAAACACAAAAAGTTAGCATGCAGGCGCAGCAAGTAATTAGGAAGGCAAATGGAATTTTGGCCTTTATTGCTAGGGGGTTAGAGTTTAAAAATAGGTAAGTCTTGTTACAACTGTACAGGGTGTTGGTGAGGCTACACCTGGAGTACTGCGTACAATTTTGGTCCCCGTTTTTAAGGAAGGATATACTAGCATTGGAGGCAGTTCAGAAAAGGTTCACTAGGCTGATTCCTGGGATGAAGGGGTTGTCTTATCAAGAACGGCTAAACAGGTTAGGCCTTTATTCCTTGGAGTTTAGAAGAATGAGGGATGATCTTATTGAAACATATAAGATTCTGAGGGGGCTTGGCAGGGTAGATGTTGAGATTATGTTTCCACTGGTGGGGAAATCTCGAACTAGGGGACATAATTACAGAATAAGGGGTCACACATTTAAAACTGAGATGCGAAGGAATTTCTTCTCTCAGAGGGTGGTGAATCTCTGGAATTCTCTGCCTCAGAGAGTTGTGGAGGCTCGGTCACTAAATGTATTTAAGGAGGAGGCAGATAGATTTTTGAAATCTCGGGGAGTTGAGGGTTATGCGGAGCAGGCCCGAAAGAGCAGTTGGGGCCTGGGAGAGATCAGCCATGATCTTATTGAATGGCGGGGCAGGCTTGAGGGGCTGAATGGCCTACTCCTTCTCCTATTTCTTATGTTCTTCTTGAACAGCTGTAGTCCTTGGGGTGTAGGTACACCAACAGTGCTGTTAGGAAGGGAGTTCCAGGATTTTGACCCAGCAACAGTGAAGGAATGGTGATATAGTTCCAAGTCAGGATGGTGTGTGGCTTGGAGGGGAACTTGCAGGTGGTGGTGTTCCCACACATCTGCTGCCCTTGTCCTTCTAGGTGGTAGAGGTTCCGGGTTTGGAAGGTGCTGTTGAAGGAGACTTGGCGGTTGCTGCAATGCATCTTATAGATGTGTAAGATTATTAGGTTGCTATAAGTTACTAACCAGCATACTAATTGTTAAAATCTAGCTATTATAAACGAACATATGACTTATTTATAAACTAACATTTAGCTTTTTAGAATCCTTCTTTGTAGTATGGTAAAGTGAAAAGCTTAGGAAATAAGGCAAAGTATAGACAAGATGTCAAGGCAGAGAGATTCTATCTTATGTCAAGTTTTAAAATGCTTACTTGCAGTAAAAATGTCAGACCTTGAGAGCAGGCAGTGACAGCCTCTACATAGATTTGTCTTGTCGTGAGATAAGGCATCCCTGGAAAAGTACAAACATTGAGATAAGGTGGTTAACACAAATACCTTTTCTATATATTAATAGTGGAAATGAGAAGGTTAGCAATCATCACAAAACAATCCTTGGTTGGCTGGGAAAGACGTCCTTTAATACAAGACTAATCACTGATTGGTATGAGGGGAGGGTTAACAGTAAAGCTGCCAGAATAAGTTGGCTTGTGACTTTGCCACTATGTGGCAGAGAATTTGGACAACAACAAGAAACTACGAGAGAGAGAGGCCAAAACCTCTCTGCAAGAGAGAGAGTCATGGACTCTGCCTTCCAGTCTATAATATGGGTTAGACTGTTAATTACTGCCTCAGTTTGTTACTAATAGTTTACCTGAGAAGTTAACAAACTTGTCTTTACCTTTATCTCAATTAAGTCGATTCACAACAAGCTTTGTGCTGTCAAGTCTGTTCCCACTTTAGAAGAGGGTATAAAACACCCTTATCTTATCACAACTCTTACAGATTGTACATACTGTTGCAACTGTGCGTCGGCGGTGGAGGGAGTGAATGTTTGTAGATGGGGTGCCAATCAAGTGGGCTGCTTTGTCCTGGATGGTGTCGAGCTTCTTGAATGTTGTTGGAGCTGCACCCATCCAGGCAAGTGGAGAGTATTCCATCACACTCCTGACTTGTGCCTTGTAGATGGTGGACATGCAATGGGGAAACAAGAGGTGAGTTACTCATCACAGAATTCCCAGCCTCTGACCTGATCTTGTAGGTACAGCTTTTAAAATCGCACCTACACTGAGGCAATATATTAGCACAAGCACACAAAACCTATGGCCTTCCCACAGATGTGTTCTCCAGATCACATCGTTTCGTTGGAATGTCTATTTTTGAACTTACCGCCTTTGCTTTTTTTCCTCTAAAATATGCTTTATTCATAAAATTTGTAAAAGTACATTATACAACAGTTCAAATTTAACATTACGTTATAGATCAGTTTCTTTTAATACAGTACATGAGGTGCCTCACTACACTTGCCAGGACAGGTTACATTTACAATGTACCGTTTGCATTTCATGCCAAACTTTCTCTAGTGCGTACAGCCTGAGGAGTTTTACACAGTTTTCAGCCCTTGGTATGCTATGGCTGCCTTTGTTGCCTATTCTCTTCACTCCTCTGCTGCAGGTGTTCCTTCCTGAGGAATGTTTCCACATGCACTGTTGACCTTTGGGACCTCTTCTTGGGTGAGCCTGACTAGGAACCGTCAACGAGAAGTTGGCGCCTGATCCTGCGACACTGAGTGACATTCCCCCACGTTTGCTTCCAGCTGGGTTTGGATGAGAAACCTTGGCTGATTTGGGCTTCTCAAACCCAGGGTCCATTATACCAACTTGTACCACTGCTCTGCTTAGGATTAATTTGCTCCCCAAAGACTGAGAGTTGAACCTGAGCCTTTCCCATTTAATGTATGGCTCAGATTCTCAGTAATACATAGTATGTACAACACAGAAACAGGTCCAAGAGGTCTATTCCACTGTTTATGCTTCAGATGAGACTCTGTCCACCCTATTTCATCTCACCCGATCAACATATCCTTCTATTCCTTTCACATTCAAGTGCTTATCCAGCTTCCCCTTAAATGGATCAATGCTGCTCATCTCAACTCTTTGTGGTAGCCAATTACTCATTCTTACCACTCATTCGGTAAAGACGTTCCTCCTGAATGCCCTTTTGAATTTATTAGTCACAATCTTTTATTGCTGGCCCCTAGTTCTTGTCTCCCCCGCAAGTGGAAACATCTCTGTGTGGCCTGAACTGCCAAGCCATTTGAAAAAAACAAGCTTCTATTACGAGACTGAAATGGATATCTGTGGCATCAGTCATGGGTATGGTAGCATAGTGATTATGTCACTGGGCTAGTAATTCAGAGACCTGGACCAAAGATCCATCAACATGACTCCAAATCCCACCATGGAATTTAGATTCTGTTAATTATATAAAATCTGTAATAAAAAGCTAGTAACAGTAATAGTGACCACGAAGCTACTGGATTGTCATGAAAAACTCATCCGGTGTCCTTTAGGGAAGGAAATCTGCTGTCCTTACCCATCTGGCCTAAATGAGATGCCAGACCCACAGCAATGTGATTGACTCTTAACTGCCTCCAGAAATGGCTTAGCAAGTCACTCAGTTGTATCAAACCGCTACTAGAAAGTCAAACAAGACTAAAACCAGAGGGATCACCCAGCATCAACCTCTGCACCAGAAACAACAAAGGCATACCTTGTCCAGTCGACCTTGCAAAGTCCTCCTCACTCACATCTAGGGACTTGTGAGAGAGCTGTCCCACAGACTAGTCAAGCAACAGCCTGACGTAGACATACTCATTGAATCATATCTTACTGCCAACATCTCAGACTTCCTCCATCTCTATCCCTGTGCATGTTCTGTCCCACTAGCAGGACAGACCCACCAGAGGTGGTGGCACAGTGGTACACTGTCAGGAGGGAGTGGCCCTGGGAGTCCTCAACATTGACTTTGGATCTCATAGCATCAGATCAAACATGGGTAAGTGATCCCACAACCAACGGATCAGTTCAAAGATCTACAATCCTGTCACATCCAGTCATGAATAGTGGTGGACAATGAAATAATTAATGGGAAGAATTGCTGACTGAATGATCCATCTTGGCCTCCTCCTGAGATCTCTGCTATCACAGAGGCCAATCTTCACAATTTGATTCAACCCAAGTCATATCAGGAAATGGCTGAAGGCACTACATACAGCAAAGGCTATGGGCCCCAACAACAGCCCGGCAGTAGTACTGAAGATTGGTGCTGCAGAACTAGCCATGCCTCTAAGCAAGCTGTTCCAGTACATCTACAACACTGGCATCTACCCGACAATGTAGACAATTGCCCAGGGTATGTCGTCCACAAAAAGCAGGACAAATTCAATCCGGCCAGTTACTGCCCCATCAGTCTACTCTCGATCATCAGCAAAGCGTTGGATGGTGTCATCAACAGTGCTAATAAGCAGCACTTACCAATAAACTGCTCACAGATGCTCAATTTGGGTTCCGCCAGTACCACTCTGCTCCAGAGATCATAACAGCCTTAGTCTAAACATGCACAAAAGAGCTGAACTCCAGAGGTGAGGTGAGGTGAAAGCCCTTGGCATCAAGGCAGCATTTGACTGAGTGGGGCATCAAGGAGCCCTAGCAAAATTGAAGACAATAGGAATCGAGGGGAAAACTCTCCACTCAAACAGGAGGTCTTCTAGCTCTTCTCCAGCATTTCTAACCTCTTTGCCTCCACAAAGGCTCTCACAGCTTTTCCATGAGAGAAGATCGACTTCCCTTGCTGTCTAGCTGATTCAGAAAGTCTCTCTTGGAGATGTAGTATATCATTTTGCACTCGACTCCTCTCGGGAGCTAAGAGCTGGACATGGGCCACTCCTGAAATTGGCTCCAGTGCAAAGCTCAAAAAGGCGGAGGTATCAGAATCCCGAAGGTGTGACTACTTGCTGGGAAGTATGTGAACAATCCCCCTATTGTCTGAGACCATCTAGTCCAGATGGTGGCTCTAGCTTCTGATTCACATCTCGACATGGGGCTATCCTGTGAAACTAGCAACCTTTACCTGAGAAGCAACTTTTAAAAATAGTTTGTATACCTAGGTTGTAAACATTTCATCGAACTATCCTACTGGCTATAATAATAAAACCACCTTACTCAGTCTCTTGACAATTTCACAAGGTTTAATTATAAACAGTCCATGAAGCAGGTTTATGGACAAAAATGCATCTACATTAATACTCATGATTTGTTGTACAAATTAGGTGCAGTTTTTGAACACAGTGGGAAGCTTGTGCACTGGTTTCAAATAGTTAGCTACCCCATTGCTCGAATCATGTGTTCGTGTTTAAGAAAACAAAGTGCCTGGGAACAATTGCCATGTAGTCAAATGCATCGAAGCTGGTAATGTTGGTGTGTATTTGCCAAACTGGACATTAATTGGCTTTCAAATGATAAGAGAAAATGGGAAGGAGAAGGAAGAGGGGTTTAATCTCCACATCCTAGTTAATACTACATTTTAAAATTGCTGTTTGAAATGATTTGTACAATGCAGCAGAATTTCTGCTCAGGCGAGGAGGCTTGAAACCAAGAGCGTGAAGTTAGGAGATTATCCCCCACCTCATGTTTTATTTCAAGGTGAAGATCTGCCAGAGTCCATGTTGACACAAAGAAATCACTGTTCTGCTCCTGGAGCACTGGGCTGAGGGAAATAATCGCCAATTGTTTCCCGAGGCCAACCTAGTGAGGCGGGGAAGCGTCTGAAACAGATGGGGATACTCTGAAAAGGAGGAATGACCTTGCAGTTGTATAGCACCCTCATGACTTCAGGATCGTCCAAAGTGTTTTACAGCTAATGAAGCTCTTTTGAAGTGCTGTCATTGTCGTAACTTAGGAAACATGGTAGCCAATTTGCGCACAGCAAGCTCCCACAAACAGCAATATGATGATGACTCCTGGTAACCTGTTTTCGTGACGCTGGTTAAGGAATAAATATTTGCAAGGACACCAGGGACTCCCCCCCCCTGCTCTTCTTTGTAATAATGCCATGGGATCTTTTACATCCACCTGAGAGTGTAGATGGGACCTTGTTTTAATGTCTCACCTGGAAATGTCAGCCCTGATTGTGCGTTCAATTCTCTGGAGTGGGACTTGAACCCACAACCTTTTGATTCAGAGTCTAATCTCTTTTTTTAAAATAGGGGGTAATTTTAACTTATCTCGCCTGATGGTTAACTCATAGATTTGAGTTTGGCACCCATTTTACACCCTGCCTGATTTTATTCTCCATGGACACATAATAACATAAGCCTACAGTGCAGGGGAAGTTAAAATTAAGTTAAAATTGCCCCTATTGTACATGGGCATGATTGTGTAACACCCTCTTCTTTCATTTTCTGGGCATCCTGCCAGGAACCTGCCCTGATAACTGCCCATGGAAACTGGACATTGGAGTTTATGGGGCTGCCGATTGTGAAGTCTTCAGTCCAGCAAGGCTTCTCTCCTGGGGGTGGAGGCCTCCTCGTTACTGTCCCCAATAGCAGCCAGCGAGCTGAGTGAAAGCACCAGCTCGATTTTAACTCAAGGTGAGGTCGGGGTGCCGTCGGTGAGTGACAGACTTGATTTTAACTCCTGGGCCTCGTTTCCATATTCAGGCTCTGACTCCCACCGGGCAGCTGGCAGGAAGCTGCCGCTGGGGGAGCCACAGGGAGTGGTGGGTTGGTGGGAAGTCAAGAGGCCATTGCTCAGGTCAAGGAAACATAAAAGAAATTCTTTCAAGCTCACCTTACTGGGCCTCTTCTGCCTCTCAGTCTGGCTACCAGCAGGTTGGACCAGGGTGGGGAAGATGCCATTGCACCTCCCAGCTCAAGCTTCAGGTTCAGATCAGACTTTGATGACACCATTGAAGCCCAACCTACATATTTAAAGAGGAGCTTCCTGCAAGGTGTCCTTGATGCACGCCATTTAAAATCTGAAAGATGGCACCTCTGAAAGTATAGCAGCCTCTACATTAAAGTGCCAGCCTAGAGCATGTGTTGAGATCTCAAAGTGTGCCTTTAATGCACAACTTTCTTACTCTGAGCTGGGAGTGCTATTGCAAACTGACAAATGAGAAGTTTTCTTTTTCTTCTCTGCATCAGGTTCCTTATTCCCCAAAAGCTTCTCCTTAATATTTTTGTGTTTCAGGGGTAATGTTGGTGTTTCGAGTTACGAATGCCGGCATGGGACCACAACAATGACATTTTTATAGTGCCTTTGGTAAAATTCCCCGAGGCGTTTCACCGGAGCGTTATCAAGCAGAATTTGATACGCAGCCATATAAAGAGATTTTAGGATAGGTGAGCAAAAACTTCATCAAAGAGGTGGGTTTTAAGCAGCATCTTAAAAGACAAGAGAGAGGCGGTGACCTTTAGGGAGGGAATTCCAGAGCCTAGGTTTTAGGCAGCCAACTACATGACTGCCAATGGTGGAGCAATTAAAATCGGGGATGCACAAGAGGCCAGAATTGGAGGCTTGCAGAGATCGCAGAGGGTTGTAGGTCTAGAGGAGATTACAGAGATAGGGGGTTGGAGGCGGGGGGGGGGCTCATAAATTGCGACGGGTGGTGCAGGGCCCGTCCCCAAGCCGTTTTCCTGGGGACTGGATCGGCCAAGGACGGCCTTCCGCCCAGATGCCAATTGAGGCCCTTAAGTGGCCTCCTGCTACTGCTGGGATCTGACCAGCAGCGGGTGGTGCATCCGTTATGCAGGGAGGGTGCCTTGTTTTACAAAGCACCCTCCCTGCGGGCTTGTGATGGGGGGGGGGTGGGGGGTGGCATGTGGTTCCCTCTTTTGTGGGCCTTCCAGACTGGCCCTGATGACCCCACTCCACTTACCTGAGGTCCAGGGTTCCAGCGCTGCGACTGGGTCCAAGATTTCTGCAGTACTGGCAGTGGCCACCGCTCCCAGTGGCGCTGCTGATACTGTTCAGCTGCCAGCCTTCTGAGTGGCCGGCAACTGTTGGAGCCGGGATTCCCATCTTTAAAGGAATGGAGATCCCGGCGCCAGAAAGTTCGCCTCCGGATCAACTGAGGATCGTGCTGGGCAGGCACAAGAAGGCCGAGGCGGTGTTTCCCCTTCCAATTCGGCCCGGTGCTGAGAGCCCCACCTCCTCCACAAAATCTAGCCCAGGGAGGGGCGAGACCATGGAGACCACACTTAACAGGTGCATGGGTCATTGAATTGGCTGTATTATGCCACAGCTATGTATCTATCATTCACTACTGTCTAGTGAGGTTCTATATCAAAACTCCTGCTTCACAATATTTGGAACCTTAGAACCATTGAAAAGTTATGGCACAGAAAGAGGCCATTCAGCCCATCATATCTGTGCTGGCTGAAAAAACTAGCCGCCCAATCTAATCCCACCTTCCAGCGCCTGGTCCGTAGCCTTGCAGGTTACAGCACTTCAGGTGCAGGTCCAGGTACCTTTTAAATGAGTTGAGGGTTTCTGCCTCCACCACTGACCCGGCCAGTGAATTCCAGACACCCACCACCCTCCGGGTGAAAATGTTTTTCCTCATGTCCCCTCTAACCTTTCTACCAATCACCTTAAATCTGTGCACCCTGGTAATTGACCTCTCCGCTAATAAAACAGGTCCTTCCTGTCTACAGTATCAAGGCCCCTCATAATTTTGTGCACCTCAATTAAGTCACTCCTCAACCTCCTCGGTTCTAAGAAAAACAACGCTAGCCGATCCAATCTTTCCTCATACGCTATGCTGTGTAAATGTAAGACTGCACTATATGGCAGTTCACCAGTAGAGTGCAGTCAGAGACTGTAGTATGGGCCTGTAATTTTAAACTCAAAGAAAGATTCAATGACCACCAGCTCAGTACAATGCATAAGCACAGTGGTTGTTTTTTCATCTACCTATCTACTTTTCCCAAATATCTATTATGGATTCCGCTTTCACCACTATCTCTGGTCAAGCATTCCATGTTCTAACAGTCTCTTGTGAGTAAAATAATCTCCTAATCTTTCCTTTGTTCTTTAATGATGATTTTAAATTGATGTTTTCCAGTACCCAGCTCACCGACCAGTTTCTTTTCCAATTTACCCTATTGAAATCCCTCATATTTTCGCACAGCTCAAAAACTGTTTTGTTCCAATGAAGTGCACCCCATTTTCACTAATCCATCCTCGTTACTAATAAAATCATTCCTTGACCTATTAATTAACAAAACCTTTTAATCAGAAGTAGTCCTAAGAGAGAAATTAAAGAAAAATACTGCAGATGCTGGAAATCTGAAACAAAAAGAAAAAGTGCTGGAAATACTCAGCAGGTCTGGCAGCATCTATGGAGAGAGAAGCAGAGTTAACATTTCAGGTCTGTGACCTATCATCAGAACTGGCAAAGGTTAGAAAAAAATAGGTTTTAAGCAAGTGAAGGGGAGGGGGCTGGGGAGAGAACAAAGAGGAAGGTGTTTGATAGGGCAGAGGGTGATTAAATAACAAAGTTGTCCGGGGACAAAGGCAAAGCCTGTGTTAATGCTTGTGGTGAAAGACAAAGCATTAGTCCAGAGAGAGTGTTAATAGCAGAATAATGAGCAGCTACATGACTACATGAAAAGCAGGCACATGGTTAAAAAATAAAATATTAAAAAAGGCCAGTCATGCTCTGAAGTTATTAAACTCAATGTTCAGTCTGCAAGGCTGGAGAGTGCCTAATCGAAAGATCAGGTGCTGCTCCTCGAGCTTGCGTTGATGTTTATTGGAATACTGGAGCAAGCCAAAGACACAGATGTTGGCATGAGAGCCGGGGGAGTGTTGAAACAGTAAGCAACCGGAAGCTCAGGGTCATGCTTTCGGACTGAGCGGAGGTGTTTTGCAAAGCCGTCGCCCAACCTGCTTTTGGTCTCCCCATTGTGAGCAGCGAATACAGTATACTAAATTGAAAGACGTACAAGTAAATCATCGCTTCACCTGAAAGGAGTATTTGGGGCCTTGGATAGTGAGGAGAGGAGGTAAAAGGGCAGGTATTACACCTCCTGCGGTTGCATGAGAAGGGGATGAGATGTCGGGGGTAATGGAGGAGTGGACCAGGGTGTCACGGAGGGAACAATCCCTTTGGAATGTTGACAGGGGAGGGGAAGGTGGATTTGGTGGTGGCATCATGCTGGAGGTGGCAGAAATGGCGGAGGATGATCCTTTGGATGTGGAAGCTGGTGGGGTGTAAATTGAGGTCAAGAGGAATCCTGTCACAGTTCTGGGAGGGAGGGAAAGGCATGAGGGCAGAAGTGTGGGAAATGGGTTGAGGAAAGGAAGGGAAGTATCAGAGATGGACCATGTAAAGGTGAGAGAAGGGTGGAAATTGGAAGCAATGTTGATAAAGTTTTCCAGTTCGGGCCGGGAGCAGGAAACGGCACCAATACAGTCATCAATGTATCAGAAAAAGAGTTGGGAGAGGGGACCTGAGTAGGACTGGAACAAGGAATGTTCGACATATCCCACAAAAAAACAGGCATAACTAGGACCCATGCAGGTACCCATAGCAACACCTTTTACTCGAAGGAAGTGAGTGGAGTTGAAGGAGAAGTTGTTCAATGTGAGAACAAGTTCAGCCAGGCAGAGGATGGTGGTGGTGGATGGGGACTGGTTGGGTCTATGTTCCAGGAGGAAGCAGAGAGCTCTCAAACCATCCTGATGGGGGATGGAGGTGTAGAGAGATTGGACATCCATAGTGAAGAGGAGGTGGTTAGAGCCAGGAAACTGGAAACTGTCAAAATGACGTAGGGTGTCAGAAGAGTCACGGATGTAGGTGGGAAGCGACTGGACCAGAGGGGAAAAGATAGAATCAAGATAGGAAGAAATAAGTTCAGTGGGGCAGGAACAGACTGAAACGATGGGTCTGCCAGGACAGTCCTGTTTGTGGATTTTAAGAAGGAGTAGAAGCTGGATGTCTGGGGTTGTAGGACTGACTATCAGGTTGGAAGTTGTAGAGGGAAGGTCTCTGGAGGAGATGAGGTCAGTGACAATCCTGTGGACAGTAACTTGATGTTTGATGGTGGGTTCATGGTCCAGGGGGAGGTAGGAAGAAGTGAATGACTGGCTAAGAACTACTTTAAAACCTTTTAGACATTAATTTCAACTGATGCCCAGAACCATTCATGACTTTTTCATATTATAGTTCGAACACAAGAGTATCTAGGAACAGGATTAGACTATCGGACACAGTAAACATGTACTTGACCAACCTATTGATGCGTCCTCTCATCAGAGTCCTTCAATCTATTCTCTCTTTGGATCTTCATTAGTCTCTTGAACCTATTTATATACTATCTCCTTTTGTGCTCTTACCTGCTCATTTATCTGGCAATTTCTCAGTGAAAGATCTCTGCTTGACTCCCTCTCTGCCCCGAACTTTCTATTTTGTAACTTGGGCTATGTTGCTTGAACTCTATGTTGCTTGAAAATGAGTAACATGTTTGGACCAGTTTATCAATTCATTCAGGACTTAGGAAATTTAATCAGGTCAACATTTCCTCTTTTCCAAAAGATACAAAATACAAGTTCTTTAATATCGCCTCACAACTTAAATTCCTGATCCCTAGAATCACTTTTATTGCATGTTCAAGGGTGGGAATGTCCTTTACCTGATTGGGTGACCAAAACTGTATACAAAATTCCTGTTGGTGGTTCTGACCAATGCCTCACACCTCAACAAAACAATGGGTCTAAAAGCCATAGCATGCTCATCGCACTCCCCCATAACTGTAAAAGCAATGTTTCGGAAGAACCACTAATTTTGGTTACACCAGCCCCCAGCCTAAAAGGTCCTCCAGATATTGTTGAGAAGAGAGCCTTCATTTGATGAGGTATGGTCATCATTCTTGGAGTGGGGAAACATAATGCTGCTGCAATTTGCAGTCTCTTTGATTGGCGGGGACCCAAGATGTGCCCCCTGGTAGTGCAAGCACCTTACATTGGCATATAAATTGATGGACATTTCCTCTTGCCCCAGGCTCCACTTCATATCCCGCAATCTTTGAAGGGATGAGTGGCAGAGGTACCGGGTAGAAGTGACGGTCAGCAACGTTACCAGAGGAAGATGTCAAGCACTTGGATTTAATCTTCTCTTGGCTGGTTTTATGAAGCAGGTAGCCCACTATGGTCAAAGGAATTTGACACAAGTTGACCACAATTAAGAGCCGGCACAGGCATAATGAGCTGAATGACCTCGTTCTGTGCTGTATGATTAAACAGATATTTTATGTGTATCTTCAATGTAGAAGACACAAATAACATCTCTGAAATACTTATACATCAAGAGGTGAAAGGAGGGGAGGACCTTAAAACAATTACAATCACTAGGGAAAGGGTACTGAGAAAACTATCAGAACTAAAGGCTGACAAGTCCCCAAGACCTGATGGACTTCATCCTCGGGTCTTAAAAGAAGCAGCTGCTGAGATAGTAGATACATTGGTTGTAATTTTCCAAAATTCCCTAGATTCTGGAAAGGTCCCATCAGATTGAAAGGAGGGAGACAGGAAGCAGGAAACTACAGGTCAGTTAGCCTAACATAGAGTCATAGAGTTATACAGCACAGAAACAGACCCTTTGGCCCATCGTGTCTGTGCTGGCCATCAAGCACCTAACTATTCTAATCCCATTTTCCAGCACTTGGCCCGTAGCCTTGTATGCTATGGCATATCAAGTGCTCATCTAAATACTTCTTAAATATTGTGAGGGTTCCTGCCTCTACCACCTCTTTAGCCAGTGTGTTCCAGATTCCAATCACCCCCTGGGTGAAAAATTTTTCCTCAAATTCCCTCTAAACCTCCTGCCCCTGACCTTAAATCTATGCCCCCTGGTTATTGACACCTCCGTTAAGTGAAAAACTTTCTTCCTATCTAACCTATCAATTCTCCTCATAATTTTGTATGCCTCAATCAGGTCCCCCCTCAGCCTTCTCTGCTCTAAGGAAAACAACCCGAGCCTTTTCCATCTCTCTTCATGGCTGAAATGCTGCAGCCCAGGCAACATCCTGGTTAATCTCCTCTGCACCCTCTCCAGTGCAATCACATCCTTCCTATAGTGTGGTGCCCAGAACTGTACACAGCTGTGGCCTAACTAGCATTTTATACAGCTCCATCATAACCTCCCTGCTCTTACATTCTATGCCTCGGCTGATAAAGGCAAGTATCCCATATGCCTTCCTAACTACCTTATCTACCTGTGCTGCTGCCTTCAGTGATCTATGGACAAGTACACCAAGGTCCCTCTGACCTTCTGTACTTCCTAGGGTCCTACCATCATTGTATAGTCCCTTGCCTCATTAGTCCTCCCAAAATGCATCACCTCACACTTCTCAGGTTTAAATTCCATTTGCCACTGCTCCGCCCATTTTACCAGCCTATCTATATTGTCCTGTAATCGAAGGCTTTCCTCCTCACTATTTATGACACCACCAATTTTCGTGTCATCTGCGACCTTACTAATCATGCCTCCTATATTCACGTCTAAATCATTAATGTACACTACAAACAGCAAGGGTCCCAGCACTGATACCTGTGGTACACCGCTGGCACCGGCTTCCACTCGCAAAAACAACCCTCGACCATCACCCTCTGCCTCCTACCACTAAGCCAATTTTGGATCCTCTTTGCCAAATTGCCCTGGTTCCTATGGGCTCTTACCTTCTTAACCAATCTCCCAAGCGATACCTTATCAAAACCCTTACTGAATTCCGTGTAGACTACATCAATTGCTTTACCCTCATCTACGCATCTAGTCACCGCCTCGAAAAATTCAATCAAGTTTGTTAGACACGATCTCCCCCTGACAAAGCCATGCTGGCTATCCCTGATTAATCCCTGCCTCTCCAAGTGGAGATTAATCCTGTCCCTCAGAATTTTTTCCAATATTTTCCCAACCACTGATGTTAGACTCTCTGGCCTGTAATTACCTGGTTTAACCCTGCTACCCTTCTTGAATATGGCACTACATTCGCTGCCCTCCAGTCCTCTGGTGCCTCTCCTGTGGCCAGAGAGGATTTAAAAATCTGTGTCAGAGCCTCTGCTATCTTCCCCCTTGCCTCACATAACAGCCTGACATCTGTCATAGGGAAAATGCTAGAATCTATTATTAAGGAGGTTATAGCAGGGCGCTTAGAAAATCTCAATGCTATCAAGCAAAGTCAATGTGGTTTTGTGAAAGGAAAATCACGTTTAACTAATTTATTAGAGTTCTGTGGGGAAGTAACAAATAATGTGAATAAACGGGAACCTGTAGATGTGGTATATTTGTATTTCCAAAAGGCATTTGATAAGGTGCCACCTCAAAGGTTACCACACAAAATAAGAGCCCATGGTGTAGGGGGTAACATATTATAGAGTCATAGAGTTAAACAGCACAGAAACAGGCCCTTCGGCCTATCATGTCCGTGCTAGCCATCAAGCATCTATCTATTCTAATCCCAGTTTCCAGCACTTTGCTTGTAGCCTTGTATGCTATGGCATTTCAAGTGCTCATCTAAATACATCATAAATGTTGTGAGAGTTCCTGCCTCTACCACCCCTTCAGACAGTGGGTTCCAGATTCCAACCACCCTCTAGGTGAAATTTATTTTCCTTAAATCCCCTCTAAACCTCAAGCCCTGTACCTTAAATCTATGCCCCCTGGTTATTGACACCTCCGCTAAGGGAAAAGGTTTCTTCCTATCTACTCTATCTATATGTCCCTCATAATTTTGTATACCTCAGTCAGGCTTTCCTCCTCACTATTTACGACACCACCAATTTTCCTGACATCTGCGAACTTACTATTAGCATGGATAGAGTATTGGTTAGCTAACAGGAAGCAGAGAGTAGATATAAATGGGTCATTTTCTGATTGGTAAGCTGTACTAGCAGAGTGCCACAGGGATCAGTGCTGGGGCCTCAACTATTTACAATCTATATCAATTAGTTGGATGAAGGGGCAAAATGTATGATTGCTAACTTTGCTGATGACACAAAGATAAGTAGGAAGGTAAGTTGTGAAAAGGACATAAGGACTCTGCAAAGGGATGTAGACAGGTTAAGCGAGTGGGCAAAAATTTGGTAGATGCAGTATAATGTGGAAAAATGTGAACTTGCCCACTTTGGTAGGAAGAACAGAAAAGCAGCATATTATTTAAATGGAGAGAGATTGCAGAACTCTGCAGTACAGAGGGATCTGGGTGTCTTGGTACATGAATCACAAAAAGTTTGTACGCAAGTACAGCAAGTGATTAGGAAGGTAAATGGAATGTTGTCGCTTATTGCAAGGCGAATGGAATTTAAAAGTAAGGAAGTCTTGCTACAGTCGTACAGGGCGTTGGTGACCACATCTGGAGTACTGTGTACAATTTTGGGCTCTATACTTAAGAAAGGATATAATTGCGTTTGAAGCAGTTCAGAGAAGATTCACTCGACTGATTCCTGGGATGAAGGGGTTATCCTATGAGGAAAGGTTGGACAGGGTTGGGCCTGTATTCATTGGAGATTTGAAGACTGAGAAGTGATCTTATTGAAACATATAAGATATTGAGGGTATTTGACAGGGTGGATGCTGAGAGGATGTTTCCCCTTATGAGAGAGACTAGAACCAGGGGACTCAGTTTAAAAATAATGAGTCTTCCATTTAAGACAGACATGAAGAAAGGTTTTTTTCTCTCAGAGGGTTGTTAGCCTATGGAATGCTCCTCCCCAAAGAGCAGTGGAGGCAGGATCATTGAATATCTTTAAAGCTGAGTTAGATAGACTCTTGATTGACATGGGAGTCAAAGGATATAGGGGACAGACAGGAAAGTAGAGTTGAGGCCATGTTCAGATCCGCCATAATCTTAGCAAGTGGCAGAGCAGGCTCGGGGGGCTGAATGGTTTACTCCTGCTCCTAATTCTTATGTTTGTATGTTTGTATGTAAATTCTCTGTGATCACATCACCAACAGTTATTTCTACATTTATGTGTGTTTTAAATATAATGTATGTCAAAATTGCAAAACCACTACATTTTTTCTGCAATCTATCCTAATTTATTTAGCAGCAATACCACTCACTAAATAAGAACATAAGAATGTAAGAAATTGGAAAAGGGTTAGTCCATTCGGCCCCTCAACTCTGCTCTGCCATTCAGCAAAATCATAGTTGATCTACTACCTCAACGCCACTTTCCCGCCCTATCCCATTATCACTTGATTCTCTCAGTGTCCAAAAAGCTATCAATCTCAGTCTTGAATATACTCATTGACTGAGCATCTCCAGCCCTCTGGAGTAGAAAATTCCAAAATGTACAACACCAGAAATTATACTGTACATTTATTCTCTTTCCTGAAATGTTCAGATAAAAGCTCTTTTTTTAAGTAATCACTATTAATTCTTATGCTGCTTTAGGTTCCATTTGTTTCTTGTGTTTGACAATAGATTTTCTACCATGATCTTCATGGTTACAATTGCAGAATGATATCAGACTTCAGTTACGTGAAGAGACTCAAGAAGCTAGAGTTAGGATTGTTCTCCTTAGAGCACTGAAGGTTAAGAGGAGATTAAATGGAGATGTTTTAAAAAAAAGACTTGCATTTATATAGCACCTTTCATGAATGTCTCAAAGCGCTTCACAGCCAATGAAGTACTTTTGAAGTGTAGTCACTCTTAGGATGTAGGATATGCAGCAGCCAATCTGCGCATAGCAAGCTCCCACAACCTGCAATGTGATAATGACAAGTTAATCTGTTTTGTGATGTTGATTGAGGGATAAATATTGGCCTGGACACCAGGGAGAACTCCCCTCCGCTTCAATATGATTAAGGTATTGATAGAGTAAATAAGGAGAACTGCTTCCTCTGACAGAATGGTCAGGAACCAGAGAATGGAGATTTAAGATAATTGATAATTGAATCAGAGGGGAGATGGGGATCATTTATTTTTGAAGTGAGTTATTATGATATGGAATGCGCTGCCTGAAAGGGCAATGGAAGCAGATTCAATAGTAAACTTTCAAAAGGGAATTCGTTATACACTTGAAAATGAAAACTTTGCAGGGCTATGGGGAAAGAACAGGGTGTGAGACTAAGTGGATAGCTCTTTCAAAGAACCAGCACAGGCACAATGGACCAAATGGTCTCCTTTGGTGCTATATTACTCTATGATTAATCTGACAGGAAGTATTAAAAGCTTTGTGACTTAGACACAAAAATTAGAACTAACTAGCCAGTGTTTGATTCAAATAAGCTGTTATTATCTTTGGTATGATTGCTATAGAGCACCTGAATACATAGTATTTGCAGCACAGGAACAGGCCATTCGGCCCTACAGATCCATGCCAGTGTTTAAGGTGCACAGTCTCCTCCCACCACTCTTCATCTAATCCTATTTTAATATCTTTCTATTCTTTTCTCCTTCATTTATTTATCCAGCTTCCCCTTAAATGCAAATATTCTATTTGCCTCAACTGCTCGTTGCGGTAACATGTTCCGCATTCTCACCTCTCTCTGGAGAAAGAAGTTTCTCTTAAAATCCCAATGGGATTTGTTAGCGATTAGTTTATATTTACATAACTTCTCTGCTTTTCAATTCTATCCCTTTAGAAATGAATCCCAGTGTCTTTTTTATGAACTTGTTATATAAGACAGTGGCGATGACAGACTTGTTATAGAAGTTGTAGTGTTGATATTCATGGGTGAAATGTTTCTTTACATCCTGATAAAACATGGCAACCAGATTTTATCACATGGAAAGTATCAAAGGCACACACTGGATGCAATATTGGTAAAACCATTGTCAAGGATGTTCTTTGCTCACTACTTTAATGAAGGGGTTAATCAGTTATTATAAATAGATTAATCCACCTGTTTACAGAACAAATTTTCACATGTTGTAATTTCAAGCCAATATCGTATCAGGGATACCTGATTAGAAAAATGTTAAATCTATTAAGAAAGGAAGAGACTGGACAACTCACAGTGAGTTAAATCAATCTGCTTCCTGAGTAGGTTTCTGATACGCAGATGACGCCCAATAACCCTGCCTGAAAATCTCCAATCCTAGATATGGAGAAATCCTCACATGTAAGGCTAGATCTTCACTTTCTGCTGTAGTGACTTCAATGGAAATAAAAAGTCAGGGGACATGTAAAAAAAACCTGCCAACTCGCCCATTTTACACTGTCGCACAAAGTCATGATCTACCCTGTAGAGTTTCTGTTTGCTGGTAACAAAATAAAGATTCTTTCCCTAATACATCTTTTGGATGAGACGTTAAACCAAGGCTTCATCTGTCCTCTCAGGTGAATGTAAAAGATCCTACTGCATTATTCATGAAGAGCAGGGAAGTTCTCCCCAGTGTCCTGACTAATATTTATCTCTCAATCAACATCACTAAAAAATAGATCTTTGGTCATTATCACATTGATGTTTGTGGGAGCTTTCTGTGTGCAAATTGGCTTCTGCCTACACTAGAACAGTGACAACATCTCAAGAAAGTACCTTATTGGCTGTAAAGCCCATTGATATGTCCTGAGGTTGTGAAAGGTGCTTTATAAAGGCAAGTCATTCTTCTTTCAGGAACTTCAATTATACACAGGATCCTGCTCAAATTTAATCAGACTAAGCGTTATGGCTCGCCACTGCAGAGTGCTTATTTAGGTACGGCCATCGACCTATTGAGGCATTGGCTATCAGTGTTGTCTGGAACTAAGTGGGGAAAGTCCCTGCCCCCTCCTGTGACAGCTCTATTCTCCATATCCCATCAATGAGCCAAGCTTGTCAGCTCAATCATCAGCAGTGTTCTGAAGCACTGCAGACCTACCTAGCTCAAGTATTAGATTACGCGTCTGCTGCACACAATTGACTCAGTTCCAAATTTCCAAATTTCTTAGTGACAGCTTGACCCCAAAAAGAACCTCACTCACCTCCCCAGGCCCTCAGGAGGATAACTACTAGTCTGTCAAGAGACAGCTGTCAATCAGCTGTTTGTTGCCCTTGGTCAGAGGACAGAAAATACGAGGAACACTTTACAAGGAGCACACTGAGCTGCGCTATGAAATGTGAGAGGACGTTGCCATCGTTAACATGATAGATGCATGTCATTCCCCACTGAATGGTGGTCTCACCATTTGGCAAGTCTGAGTTTCAGCAGCAACCATTTGCCTCTCTGCAACCCGATCTTGGTAAACACTGAACCATGGAAAGAAGATATGACTTTATGCATTGAAATTTTATTGGAAACCTAAGAGTTTCTTCATGAGCTACACAACAGATGTTTGGCTACAAGGCCAATGCAGAGGAACTTGCAATACATCAACTCTCTCAAAGTGGTAGACATCGAAGACCATTGTTGTGTTCCTTTACTACTCATTACCTCTACTGCTTAATCATGTGAGGGGCTTTGGTGAAGAAACCTGTCTGCCATTTTCTTGACCTAATTTGTAGGCTGGACACTTCCCTCAATCCAGCTATTTTTAAATTTTTACCACAAATGTACCCCCCCCATCTTGATCTGTGACGTTGCCCCTTAGGCAAAGGAAGTCCTTCCCTTATATGCTGAAGAATTCCAGACAACAACAACAAGAACTTACATTTCTATGGCATCTTTAATTCAACTCAACATCCCAAAGTGCTTCACAGGAGCATTATCAGACAGGAAGAGTTGACATTGACCCAAAGAAGGTGATATTAGGACAGGCGACCAAAAGCTTAGTCAAAGAGGTAGGTTTTAAGGAGCATCTTAAAGGCAGAGAGACCAGTGTGGAGGCAGAGAGGTATAGGGTGGGGATTCTGGAGCTTAGAATCTAGATGGCTGACATGTCAGTTGCCAATGGGAGTGTGTCGGAAGTCAGGGATGCACAGGAGGCCAGAATTGAAGGAACGCAGAGCGTTGTAATGCTGGATGAGGTACAGAGATAGGAAGGAATTGACCATGGAGGAACAAGAATGAAAATTTTAAATTTGAGCCATGGTGGATTGGGAGACAATGTAAGTCAGCAAGCACAGGGGTGATGGGTGAACAGGACTTGATGTGAGTTAGGACACAAGCAGCAGATTTTTAGATGAGTTCAAATTTATGGAGAGTGGAAGATGGGAGACCGGAAAGGATTGCATTAGACTAGCCAAGTCTAGAGGTAATTAAGCCATGGAAAGGTGTTTCAGCAGCATATAGGCTGAAGCAGGGCCTGAGATGAGTAATATTATAGAGCTGGAAATAGGCAGTCTTATTTTTTTTTATTATTCATTCATGGGATGTGGGCGTTGCTGGCCAGGCCAGCATTCATTGCCCATCCCTAATTGCCCTAACTGAGTGGCTTGCTAGGCCATTTCAGAGGGCATGTAAGAGTCAACCACATTGCTGTGGGTCTGGAGTCCCATGTCGGCCAGCAGATTTCCTTCCCGAAAGGACATTAGTGAACCAGATGGGTTTTTACAACAATCGATAATGGTTTCATGGCCATCATTAGACTAGCTTTTTAATTCCAGATGTATTAATTGAATTCAAATTCCACCTTCTGCTGTGGTGGGATTTGAACCCATGTCCCCAGAGCAATACCCTGGGTCTCTGGGGTACTAGTCCAGTGACAATACCACTACGCCACCGCCTCCCCAATATTGGTGGAGGATATGGGGTCTGAAGCTCATCTCAGGGTATAGGTCACGAATGTTGCGAATACTCTGGTTCAGCCTCCGACATTGGCCAGAGAGAGGGTTAGGAATGGAATTTATGGTGGGTGCTGAAGATAATGTCTTAGGTTATTCCAATGATTAGCTGGAGGAAATTGAGGGGCTGAATGGTCTAATCATGTTCCTAATATTCCTATGTTCTTAAAATCCAATCTTAAGATCTATCACTATCAGCAATGTTCCTTCATAGTCTTTGTGCTCATTAAGATCCTGCTCTTTCTGGTTAGAAATAGCAATTGCACCCTGAAACACCAACAACACCGAGGTTCCAAAAAAAAGTTTTGAGGAGAGATTACATAGGCTAGTCTTGTATTCCCTGGAATATAGAAGGTTACGGGCTGATTTGATTGAGTACTTTAGGATTTTGAAAGATATTAAGATAGAGCAACACTTTTACTGCTGGATGGAGGAGTCTAGTCTTAATCTTAAAATCTGATCCAGGTCATTCAGCAGAGAAGTTAGGAAACATTTCTTCACGCAAAAAGCAGTCGAAGTGTGGAATGCTATCCCACACAAAGCAGTAGACACTAGCTCAATTAAGAATGTTAAATTTGAGATTGATGGATTTTGCTAGGCAAGGATATTAAGGGATATAGAGACAGGCGGGTAAATAGAGTTAAGATGCTGATCAGCCACAAACTCATTGAATGGAATAGGTGCTGAATGGTCTCTTCCTGTTCCTATGTTCCTATGTATGCATCCCCGCAAAAGAATCCTATTCATCAATCTCAGGAAGGCAGCTCCAAGGGAGGCTTCCTGACACTGAATATACAGTCTCGATTCATATTTTATTACTTTTATAATAAGATAAGGAGTACTTTGATTTGGAATGTATGTGTCCCAGATTGATGTTATTTTAAACGGTGAAGTTTCACTTCAATTGAGACACCTTTCTCTTGTGAAGTTGATGGCTGTGAAATACTATGGACATTAAAGTGGTTTCACTTTGTGTTTGCTGTCAGTAAGAACCAGTACATAATTGTTTGAAAAATGTTTTCCAACTATTGCTTGCGCATAATAAAGCAGTCCTGGTCAGTTGTTGTCACATCAGGTGAGAGTAAAACACATAAGGGTAAATTGATCAGTTCTGAATTCCCAACAGAGAGCTGGTTGGTGGTTCGATAGGAGTATTGTATCCTTATCTTTGACCTGCGATCCTCTCAAATGCAGCTTCTCACTGGAACTAAGAATCAGTGAATTACTGTATTGCTTGTATGTCATGACCAGCTCATCCGTGTATCTGTATATCATTGGCAGAAAATGCAAAGCAGAGTCTCACATTTAAGAAACGCTTTCTGTATGCTTAATATAATTGTGCAGTTGTTATCTCTATTGATCTGTTTCTGGGTGTATTTCATTGTGTATCTTTACTCTTTTTGCCACAGTATCATTGAGATCTCCCCTTGCCCACTTTTTCAACGAATCTGCGCTTGATAACTTTGCTCTATGCTCCTTTATCGCAGGTAGGGTTTCAGCGATCTGGTCGACATCACTGTGTATCTGTGTATCTGGCTTCTGTATCTACAGCAAAGCAAAAAAAAAGTCTCTGAGGGATTTTCTCAGTGTTTGTTTCTGCGCTTCTCTGAATCAACGTCTCTCATGAACTTTTGTGATGCTTAAAATATTAATTAGACAAAAGCAAAAACATGTTCAGAATCCCAACTTTGTTAAAAGCTAAGGCTGCAGTTACTGTTACTTTTGTATCAATGCAATATGGTTTTGGAAGCACCTCTACATAAAATTTTCAGCGTGCCTTGGGAAATCAAGTCCCATTTGACCCATGAGTGCACCAAAGGTGGGAAATGAGAGACCGCTGTCCGAGGCTCGATGCTCTGGGATTCCCTCCGTATCCACTTCACGCCTCCACCTCTCCTCCTTTAAGTCTCTTCTTGAAACTTACCTCTTTGACCAAGCCTTTGCTGCATTGATGTCAGTTTGTATCATGGCCAATAGTCACCTCTCAACTAGCACCACCATAAACTAACCATCTAACTGGTCATATCATCATCTTTGCTGTTTGTGAGATCATGCTGTGCTGAAACATTGGCCTACATAACAACAGTAACCACAGTTTAAAGATTAATTCATTGGCAGTTAGCCCTTAGAATAAGAAACATGAATGCAAGGTCTTTCTTTCTTCTCTGGGTCTCTAATGCATACTTCATATCCTGCCTCTTCTGGACATCCCAGTACCTCATATACTGTAATATGATGTAAGCTGCATTCATGACAGTGGATATTCTTTTGTGTTTGGATTTGTAAAGGCTGTGAAGTTAATGGTGTCTCCTTGGGAAATTTCTGTAGCAGTTACTGCCCTTGGAATTCCCTGAAGGTCTATGTGTATTGAGACAGAGAGAACCAAGTTCTTAAGAATCATATAATAAGCTTATAAGCCAGTATGTGTTTGTTACATGTGTGTTATCATAGCTTATCATAGCTTATCTCATTTTATCATTATAAATTTTAAAGAACGATTACATTCATAATTAAGAGTATTGTATATGCTATATGTTCAGTGATATGCTTTGCTATTTGTTAACATATCAATATATATCTATATAGATAGAAAAGAAAATGATTTCGATAGCACAATTACAGGATGTCCCAAAGCACTTCATGCCAATTAAGTATTTTTGGAGTGTGGCAAAGACAGCAGCCAATTTATGCATAGCAAGCTCCCACAAACATAAATGAAATAAATGAGCAGATTATCTGTTTTAGATGATGAATGCTGGTCAAGTCTTCTTCAAATAATGCTGTGGGATCTTTTACATCCACCTGGAGTGCAGGCTGGGCCTTGCTTTGATATCTCATCCAAAAGATGGAGGTGAGAGCACTACCTACTGAACCATACCTGGCACTGTTCGAATGATATCAATTCATTGATGTCTTCACTCAGCTCATCGACACTATTTCTCAAAAGCTCATGAAGGTAAATTTGACAAAGTTGGAATCTCAGCACAAAGCTTTACCTGTGCGATTCAGGAATCAAAGTTCCATTCATGGAAGAATTCATGATATTACCCTAATAGCAGCATGGCTGAGCTCTGCTACTTTTTCCACTGTAGATTAGTAAGGATTTTAGGTTGTGAGGAGGTCCTCTTGTATTGCCATAAGCTTGCCAATTGAATGCATGATGGATCTCAAAGTAAAGGTTCAGCTCCCCATCAGCACCATCTTTCACTTTTGAATAAAGATACGATTATGCAACTTTGCATGAAGACACAAGAGCCAGACAACGATTTATGAAATTCAAGGTCCTTTCTTCTGTCTGGTGAAGATGTTTTAAATAAATGATTAAAATATCCTCCTTTCATCTGAAGGATTTAATTGACAATGTGGCTGAGGCAACATGTAAGAGAAATGAAAAATGATGGTTATTACCCCATCGTTATTACCTAAATGGTCTCAATGCCCTGAGTCAATTCTTGCTATAGATTTGTCAATCGGTGCTCTGTCATGTAACCAATCCTTTTAAAAGATTTTATTTATTGCCAGTCAAAAGGTACAATTCAGCTTTTCTTGTTAAATTTGTAGCATTAACCCATTTTCACCCATTCTAATTGGCTAGAATATAACTTTAAAGGACCGTTCATGAAAACATTTAATTCCCTCAGTTACCCCATCTTTTCCTTCAGACTACATATCTTTGTAACTGGGCTGGGAATTGTTTATGTGTACGAATGGATTTTTTCTCACATCACGATTCTAAAGCTGCCAACAAATCCATAATGTAACCCCCTGCAGGAGAAAAGAAACATTATGAATGCTTCTTCTGCAACATTTGAACTGTATTTTTGGTAAGAGTACAGTGACAAGCTAATACCGCTCCAAGTGAATATGAAAATTAATAAGGCCTCTGTTGAGATGATGGGAATGAGTAAATGAGCTTTTGTCTATAGTGTGCATCTTATTAGAACATGTTTTTAGCTCCCTGTTATGTGGTTGATTTTAACAAGGGCATCCAGAACTTCTATTAACTCCAGGTTGTGAATTGAAATCTTTATTCTTTGGAACTAGAGTCCATTCATTCAGCAAAATAATAATCTGGATTGCCCTGAAGGGTGACCTATATTGGCACCTGCTCCAACAATGCCACCATTTTAAAATTCTCATCCCATGGCCTCGCCCCTCCCTATCTCTGTAATCTCCTCTAGTCCTATAACACCACAAAAACTCTATGCTCCTCCAAATCTGGCCTCTTGTGCATACCCGATTTACATCACTCCACAGTTGTCGGCTGTGCCTTCAGCTGCCTAGGCTCCAGCTCTGGAATTCTCTTCCTAAATTTCTCCGCCTCTCTACCTCTCTCTCTTCCTTGAAGATGCGCCTTAAAACCTAATTCTTAATATCTCCTTGTGTGCCTCGGTGTCAAATTTTGTTTGATAATGTCCCTGTGAAGTACCTTGGGACATTTTACTATCATAAATGTACTATTTGCACGGAAGTTTTCAAATTTAAAATCAGGAATGAGCAGTAAACCAGAATTTAACTCCAGTTGATTCAGCTCCGTTTGCATGAATGTGAAAGATGCTCCATTTGAATCTGTACAAGTTCACGTTAAACAGACCTACCCTTTTAAAACCAAGGTAGCATAAAAAAAAACTTGCATTTCTATAACACCTTTCACAACGTCAGGACAGCCAATGAAATACTTTTGAAGTGTGGTCCCTGTTATAATGTAGGAAATGCTGCAGCCAATTTTCACACAGCAAGCTCCCACAAACTTCAACATGATAATGACCAGATAATCTGTTTTTTAGTGATGCTGATTGCAGGATAAATATTGACCAGGACAGTAGGGAGACCTCCCTGCTCCTCTTCAGGAGAGTGTCATAGGATCTTTTGTATCCACCTGAGAAAGCAGATCGGGCGTCAGTTCAACATCCTCAGTACTGTACTGGTGTGTCAGCCTAGAATTCTGTGCTCAAGTCTCTGGAGTGTGACCTGAATCCACAATTGTTCACCTCAGAGGTGAGAGAGCTACCAACTGAGCCATGGCTGTCACATGTAGCAGGGTTAAAAACTTCTCTATCAGGATGTTATGACGTTTTGATTTGTCATGCTAAAAGTGGCTATTGTGGGTATCAGATTCCCCGGATTGAACTGTAAGAGATGGAAGGGGGGTCATTTTGGCTTTGGGTAATAGTGCCAAATGGGCAAAATCTGATCAGCTGCCAATTGCATATCTCTCCTGATTTAATTTCCATTGACTTCAGAACTTAGGGACACATCCCGAAATGTGCCCAAGAGCTATGCTAGAGATTATCCAACTCAACCTACCCAGCTTCCCACAGCTGCTTCTCATGGCTTGTCAGGCAAGGACCATCTTGCTCGCTCAGACATTGGCTTGCATGGTTATCTGGACCAAGTGGAACAAACCTGGCCGAATAAACAGTGACAGATCTACTCCTCCATGCACCATTAATGAGTCAGACTGCCCATTGAATCAGTAGCAGTGCTCTGGATGTAGTTCAGGCTCACCTGGTCCAGATAGCAGTTTAGTGAGTCCACCTCAGAAGCTTGGCTCAGTTTCCAGCATTCATCATGAGATGTGTTATAAAATGATACAGTGCAGCAGGAGGCCATCATGCTTGTGCCGTATCTTTGAGAGAGCTATCCAATTTGTGTCACTCCCCCTAGACGTCCTCCATAGCCCTGCCATTTTTTCCTTGGTATGTGTGTTAGCAGGAGACAGGGATGTAGGTTGTAGGGAGGTTGGGGGTGGGGACAGAGGGACAGGTAGAGTTTAGGGGTTGGAAGGGATAGTTGCATTAGAAATAATGATATTGTTATTGTTTCACACCATAAGCTCTGTAGAAATGTTCTAAGAAGGTGATATATTAACACTTGTGCTCATTAACTCCATTTAAGTGAGAAGGTTAAGGGCAGATTTAATGGAGGTGTTTAAACCTACAAGTAAATAAGGAGAAACTCTTTCCACTGGCAGGAGGGTCGGTAACCAGAGGACGCAGATTTAAGACAATTGGCAAAAAAGCCAGCGGGGAGACGAGGAGAATTGTTTTTACGTAGGAGGTTAATATGATCTGGGATTGAATTTTCGCCCCAATACGTAGCCAGTTCTGTTTCTCTTTTCCTCTTTTTTAATGTTGTCCGTGCTGTGCCCCATTTCATTTGGTGTGGCAACAAGTTTCTAGTGTTTTTATTAAGGCTGTTTGTGCCTCAGATGTGTGTCAATGTGACATGGTTAGACTTATTTCCATTCTCCCTGTGGTACAGCGTGATACATCCAGGCTGAACGTAAACCTCAGATATTGAATATCGTCAGGAAGTCAGCTCCCTCTATATGACAATGATGGGTATTTCCTCTAAATTTTCCTCTTTGGCTGTCCTTTCAGTCACCCTTCCTAACTTATCTTCCACTTCCACCCACTTCCTGTGTCTTCTCGTAGTTCAGCTTATTTGAATTGACTTATATGATGAGCAGCTTGTTTTTACTTTAGAGTAGTGGAGAGAGGGAGTGAATTGTGTTGTAATTTTCTCCTTATCTCTTCAGTATATCTACAGTCTGTGGATATTATGGGTTCTCAACAGAACGGATTCATCGCTCAATTTAAAGTAATAAATTTCTGAGCATTCTGAAAACGCTTATGTCCTGTCATTAAAGTAGCCATAAAACTAAGTTATTTATGATTTTTAAAATTGTTCATACTTTGTTTTCAGTGCTTCCCAATCAGTTGCAGTTCATCCATGTGAAATTAAATGTACGAAAAAAGAATTTTATTAATTTAAACCATTTGTAATTGCAACTTCTTATTTCATGTCAAAATTTGCAAAGGGCAAAGAGGTAGAGACTGGTCCTTAGGTGGGCAACGGGGGGAAAAAGGGCCAGATTGGGCCACAATGGACATCACCATATTGAGAAAGAGGCCTTCTCAGGCATCCTACACAGCCACCTAAGACACTGGACCCAAAAACAGGCGATAACCAAATTGCATTGGATTTATATATTATTATTTGTTCTTGGGATGTGAGCATCACTAGCAAGGCCAGCAATTATTGCCCATTCCTAATTGCCCTTGAGAAGGGCATAGAAGAATTACATAGAATATATAGCACAAAAAGGCCATTCAGCCCAACCAGTCCATGTCAGTGTTTATGCTCCATCCGAGCCTCCTTCCATCTTTCCTCATCTAACTATTAGCATAATGATAGCGAGAGGATTCGAGTACAGGAGCAGGGATGTCTTGCTGCAATTATACAGGGCCATGGTGAGGCCACACCTGGAATATAGTGTGCAGTTTTGGTCTCCTTATCTGAGGAAGGATGTTCTTGCTATAGAAGGAGTGCAGCGAAGGTTTATCAGACTGATTCCTGGGATGGCGGGACTGACGCATGAAGAGAGATTGAATCAGTTAGGATTATATTCACTGGAGTTCAGAAGAGTGAGGGGGGATCTCATAGAAACCTATAAAAGTCTAACAGGACTTGACAGGGTAGATACAGGAAGGATGTTCCCGATGGTGGGAGAGTCCAGAACCAGTGGGGTCATAGTCTAAGGATACAGGGTAAACCATTCAGGACTGAGATGTGGAGAAATGTCTTCACCCAGAGAGTGGTGAGCCTGTGGAATTCGCTACCACAGAAAGCAGTTGAGGCCAAAAAATTGTATGTTTTCAAGAAGGAGTTAGATATCGCTCTTGGGTCTAAAGGGATCAAAGGGTATGGGGTGAAAGCGGGAACAGTTTACTGAGTTGGATGATCAGCCATGATCATAATGAATGGCGGAGCAGACTCTAAGGGCCAAATGGCCTACTCCTGGTCCTATTTTCTATGTTTCTGTGTTTCTAACCCTCTATTCCCTTCTCCCTCATGTGCTTGTCAGGCTTGCCCTTAAATGTATCTATACTATTCACCTCAACCACTCCCTGTGGTAGTGAGTTCCACATTCTCAGCACCATCTGGGTAAATAAGTCTCTTCTGAATTCCCGATTTGATTTTTGGTGACTACCTTATATTGCTGGCTCTACTTTTGCTCGTCCCCACAAGTGGAAGCTCATGATTCTATCAAAACCTTTCATAATTTTAAAGGCCTCTCTTAGGTCACCCCTCAGCTTTCTCTTTCCAAGAGAAAAGAGACCTAGCCTGTTCATCCTTTCCTGATAGGTATAACCTCGTAATTCTGCCATCCTTGTAAATCTTGTTTGCGGCCTCTCCAGTGGTTTTATATCCTTTCTATAAATATAGCGACCAGCACTGTACACAATACTCCAACTGTGGTCTAACCAAGGTTCAGTACAAGTTTAGCATAACTCCTATACTTTTTAATTTTATCCTTCTAGAAATAAATTCTAGTTTAGTTTCCATCCCTTAGATGGGTTTGGCCTAAAGGCACAAAATTACCACAAGAAAATCTGTTCCTGAAGGCTAACAAATGCAAATATCCATCGGCCAGATTATTTTGTGAGGCCAACACAGATCAAAGCATCGCTTTTTCAATTTTTCTGTTCAACTATTTCACGGCTGAGTCTGTTTGTACTGTCGTGGATTTGGCTACCACAGTGGATATGCTATGCTCGAAGCTCGGAGCAAAACCCTGTGCCACATTGGAACCGGACTCTTCCATGCTCCTTGACATTGACAGGAGGCTGTTTGGCCGGCCTGCCAATGCACCCAGTATCTCGTTGTGCATGCTCATCAGCGCTCTCCTGTATGCCAACTCATTGAGATCCTTATCTGAGTCCTCTCCAGCAGAATTCATCTGCGACTTTACCCTCCGGTGGGTTGGAACATCAGCTATCAATTCCTATGGCCTTGATGCAGCCCACTCATGCCTGGTGACTCATCATGAGTTGCTCCCAACTCAATAGTACCCTCTAAAGTTCATGCGGTGCCAGTATCTGAGCTAGTGGCTGTGAGCGTTAGATCAAGAGACAGCGCTTCTTTATCAATGCTATAGTGTTGTGCTCTCCATCGTCTTCCTGAGGCTGCTGTGGCTGAGCAGGCAGCAGTTCTTGGGTATTTGCAAGAAGAAAACCAGAAGCGGATGATTGGGGTGAGAAAATGGGGTGGGAGGGGGGGTGGTGCGCAGGGGTCGTAGCAATAGATCCATGCTGCTTGCACTTCACGCCAGATGGCAGGAGGAGGATGAGGTGGGAGTTGAGAGGGGGCACAAGGCAGGAAAGTACCGTCACCCTCAATGATGTCACCGATGTTGGATGCAACAGAATCTGTCGCTGCCAGCCCCATGATGTGGAAAACCACCATCTCCTCTGTAGGGTTTGAGGGATGACAGTGAGCCTGTCCCCCTCCGTTTCTGCTCTGCTCCCTGTGGTTATCTTGTCCTGCAAGAGAGAGGAAAGAATGCCAGTGATTGTGTAGTACTGTGTTTGGGTGCTGTGCCTGCCACAGCTGAATAGTTGAAGATATGTGGAGGCAGTGAGAAGTGGGTGTGAGGACTCGCCTCATTGGAAGGTGTGTGAGAGTGAGGTGCTGCAGCTGGAATTAAAGCCTGAGACCTGAGTGCCAGGGATTGGTGATGGGTGAGTGATGGGGCTGTGGTGCACTGAGCAGTGTGAGAGGTTGGTGGTGCAGTGGGTAGAAGATGCCAGGTGAAGATGCATTCATGGACTTTGAGCACCGGTGTGAGGTCATTGAATATTTGCTGGCATTGCTGCCAGGTCCTCTGGGAATGCACTTCCCTTGCCACCAGCTCCCAATCCCTTCTGAGGGTGTTCCTTGATGGCATTATCCACCCCCTGCGGAAACATGGCCTCTCTCCTCCTGTCCACCTGCATGACTAAGGTCAGCATCCATAAACCTGGGAGCCCTCTCTCTGACCTGATGCTCCATTTGCTTTGTTTCCGATGGCAGACAATTGCAATACAGACAATCAGCAGTCGCTTCCTTTCAGTCATTGCAGCATCCCTTTAAAAGGGACTGCACCTTTAAGAGCTGAAGGCTAGCTGGGACATGTACTAGCCCTCACACACCTCTGGGTCCCCTGTTGAGTGTGTAGCTAGCCAGCAGCACAGGTGACATTCGGCATAAAAGTTTTCATGCTGCCTGCCTCAATGGGAATGGATGGGGAGGATCATGCATTATCATACCTCATCTAAAATTAGTGTTGCAGCAGCAGCTGCTGTTTTACTGAGAGGCGAACTGCTACAGAGTAAAACTACAAATAGCAACAACATTTATATAGCAGCTATAACATAATAAGACATCCCAAGGTACTTCACAGGAGCAATTAACAATAAAAAATTTACACTGAGCCACAAAAGGAGATATTTGGACAAGTGACCAAAAAGAAGAGTGAAGTCAAAAGAGAGAGGTAGTGAGGCGGAGAGGTTTAGGGATGGAATTCCAGAGCTTAGGGCCCAGGGCAGCTGAAGGCACGGTCGCCAATGGTGGAGTGATTAAAATCAGGGATGCACAGCAGGCCAGAATTGGAGGAGTGCAGCAATCTCAGAGCGTTGTAGGGCTGGAGGAGTTTACAGAGATGGAGGTGGTGGGGGGGTGGGGGGGGAGGGGGGGAATGGGTGGGGGTCGGGGATGCGTGGCCATGGAAGGATTTGAAAACAAGGCTGATAATTAAATCAAGGCATTGTTAACTTCAATTGTGTGGGCAGTGGTGACACTGAGTTTAGTATTCCACTTGCACTGCATTTGGTTGATGGACCAAAGTGGTCTACAACACAGAAGAAGGCCATTCAGCCCATCATGTTATGGCATCTCTTTGTTGGATGCAATGCAAAGCTATTCCCACTGCCTCATAGTTCCTGCTTGGAACAGAGAAGGTTAAGAGTTGACCTAATTGAGGTTATCAAGAAGTGAGAGGTTTTGATAGCGTAGATAGAGAAAAATTGTTCCCTCTGACGAGTGAGTCAATAACCAGAGGTCATAGAGTTAAAAATCATCGGCAAAAGATCTAGCAGGGAGATGTGGAAATGTTTTTCACTCAGAATTGTTGGGATCTGGAACGCTCCACCTGAAAAGATGGTGGAAGCTGATTGCATAAATAATTTTAAAAGGGAGTTGGACAGGTACTTGAGGGTTACGGGCAAAAGCAGGGATGTGAGACTAATCATGACTGCTCTTTCGGTACGAGGGGCTGAATGGTCACCTTCTGTGCAGTATGTTTCTGTAATTCTATGAGATGCAGTGTCAGCTGGCTTTACTGTCAACACATCTTTGCAAGAAATGACAGATACATTATTCTGCAAGGCAAACAAATCCATTACCTTTTCCGAACTGGTTAACAGCACCAGCATGATAGAATGGCACATTTCTATAGATCTCCTGTCTTCCCACAGGGATGGGGAGTTTTGATTGCACACATGTTGTTGCAATGCGGGCTCCATTGTAACATACGCTGTTTATGTGAACCAAAAGGGCTCTTTTTTGAATCAATGTTGCTATGTGAGCAGCAAGATAGAGTGATGTATGTGATATATGAACAGAAAATGCTGGAAATACTCAGCAGGTCAGGCAGCATCTGTGGAGAGAGAAACACAGTTAATGTTTCAGGTCCGTGACTGATGAAAGGTGATCAACCTGAAATATTGACTTTGTTTCTCTCTACACAGATTTGTTTTATTTAGTCACAGGATGTGGACGTCGCTGGCAAGGTCAGCATTTATTGCCCGTCCCTCATTGCCTTTGAGAGGTGGAGGTGAGCCACCTAGAACCATAGGACTATAGAACCATAGAACAATTACGGCACAATCGTGTCTGCACCAGTCAAAAAAACTAGCTGTCCAATCTAATCGCCCCATCCAGCACCTGGTCTGTAGCCTTGCAGGTTACAGCACTTCAGGTGCATGTCCAAGTACCTTTTAAATGAGTTGAGAGCTTCTGCCTCCACCATCGATCCAGGCAGTGAATTCCAGATACCCACCACCCTCTGGGTGAAAAAGTTTTTCCTCATGTCCCCTCTAATCCTTCTACTAATCACCTTAAATCTGTGACCCCTGGTAATTGACCTCTCCGTTAGGGGAAACCTGCTTGACAACTGAGTGGATTGTGAGGCCATTTCAGAGAGCAGTTAAGGGTCACTCACATTAATGTGGGTCTGGAGACACATTTGGGCCAGACTGGGTAAGGAAGGCAGATTTCCTTCCCTAAAGGACACTAGTGAACCAGATGGGTTTTTGCGACAATCCAGTGGTTTCATGGTCGCCGTTATTGATACTAGGGGCTGAATTTCACCAGCCATCTGGAGACAGGCTGGGAGGCAGGAAGATGTGGGGAGGGGGACCCAACATCTTCCCACCGCCACGGGATATTGTCAACGGTGGGAATGGCATCAGTGTAGCCATCCATTGACTGGATTAATGCAATTAATTGACCAACTAATGGCCACATCTCGCTCCCGCTGGCATTTTACCAGCATCGGGATGGGCCCCAGGTGCCTGGGAATACCACCATGGCGGCCTCCCAGTGTGTTCCTGGGAGGAGGGGGCCTTCCTTTATGGACAGTCCATGGCCCACGGAGCGTCCCCCTGGCATCAATGGCTGCCCCCACGTCCCCAATGCCACCACTGGAGGGTTCACACCTCCGATTGCTGGGGCCGGCCTGCCTGGCCCTGGCACAGTAAAAAAAAGTTACCTGCCCCTTGAGGGCATTCTCTTCTTCTCCCTGCAGCCTCAACAGTGGCCATCTCTATTGGTAACGCTGCTGGGACTGCTGGCCCAATCAGAAGCGGGCCGCCATCCTCAAATGGACGATGGTCCTGGTGGCAGCCTCTTAACTGTCTGCTGCTGGTAAAACTCCACCTGCGGTCCCACTGTCTGTTCCCGTGGGCTCGGGACCCACTTTTAGTCCTTGTGGCGAAATTACTTGGCTTTTGGAAAAATCCAGCCCGAGCTTTTTTATCCAGAATTTTTTTATTTAATGAACTGAATTTAAATTGCACAGCTACCATGATGGGATTTTAACTCATGTCTCTCGATTATTAAGCGAGGCATCTGCATTACTAGCCTACTAACATAACCACTCTGTTATCATTCGCAGTGTTGCCTGACTGGTTGAGTATTTCCAGTGTTAATATTTCAGATTTCCAGCATCCACAGAATTTTGCCTTTGTATTAATGTAAAAGAATGCCTGCTTCCTTAGGGGTTCCTGGGTGTTTTCCTTGTCAGACAGTTAGCTCTGCCACCCTTATTCAAAGAGCGAGGAGATCAAAGACATTCTCTGCAGGGAAAGCTCATGACACTTTTACAATTATTACCAACACAAGCAGGCAAATGAGGCACATCTTACAACCAAGCTGATGGTAGAAGCTACAATTCAATCTCAAAGTAACAATTTAGATGTTTAATTGGGGAAGACTTGCAATCACATTGCTTCAATTTTCATCCTCATGTTCAAACCCCTCTTTGGCCTCACCCCTTATAGATTCATAGAGAGATACAGCGCTGAAACAGGCCCTTCAGCCCACCAAGCCTGTGCTGACCAACAACCACCCATTTATACAAATCTTACATTAATCCCATATTCTCACCATTCACCTACCTACACTAACAGCAATTTACAATGGCCAATTTACCTATCAACCTGCAAGTCTTTGGCTGTGGGAGGATATCGAAGCACCTGGCGGAAACCCACGCAGTCACAGGGATAACTTGCAAACTCCACACAGGCAGTACCCAGAACTGAACCTGGGTCACTGGAGCTGTGAGGCTGCAGTGCTAACCACTGCGCCACTGTGCCACCCAATATCTGTAACCTCCTCCAGTCCTGCTACACTCTGAGATCTCTGAGGACCTCCAATTTCAGCCCCTGGTGCATTCTTGATATGCTTTGCCACACCTTCGACGGCCGTGCTTTTAGCTGCCCCGGCACTAAGCGCTGGAATTCCCTCCCTTAAACCTCTTTACTCTCTCCCTTCTTTTAAGATGCTCCTGAAAACCTACAAAGCTTTTGGTCGTCTGCCCTATTGTCTCCTTCTTTGGCACAGTATCAATTTTTGTCTGATATTCACTCCTGTGCTAAATGACTAAATGACTGCATTAAAGCTGCTGTCTAAATAAATGCAAGTTTCTGCTGTAGTTGGCAGATCACTTTGCAAAGAGGCTTCACCACAGAGTGAGAAGAGAACCATGCAGAGCAGGAGGAGAAGAATGACTGATGTAGCTGCAGAATCAGTTGTGCAGTAAGGAAGACTTGATGAGGCTGGAGACGAATTTGAGTCACCTTCCAGTGGATTGACATGTTTAATAAACCAACAAACCCTATTGCAAAGGAGCCTTCACGAAACAACCTTCCCATATCCCTATGCTGTTTCTAAATTCCCATCTGTTCTATTCTATTGCTGCTAGTCTTTATTATTCAAAATACTTCTACCAATAATTGATGCCAGTGCTTTCCCTTCATGTCTGCAGTTGGCTGCAGAGTAAGACACTTAGATTACTCTTTCCCTGTGAGTGTAGTGCCAAGATTCTTGGGTTTTGGGGTTGGGGTGGGGGTCGGGCAACAGGATTGTATGCCATTATTTCAGTGCAGTGGAAATGGAGAGGTCGAAATTTGGGGTGAAACCCATTTCTGGCAGCACTAAGAAATTCTCCTGGAGTAGGTTAAACAGGAGTCACAATGCAGCTGGTCTGGCTGAGGCCCCAAGATCAGAAGTAGGAAACTATTAGCAAGGTAATTTGTGAGGACAGAGTGTTTTTTTTTATTCATTCATGCGATGTGAGCATTGCTGGCATGGCCAGCATTTATTGCTGATCAATAATTGCCCTTCAGAAGGTGGTGGTGAGCTGCCTTCTTGAACCACTGCAGTCCATGTGGGGTAGGTACACCCACAGTGCTGTTAGGAAGGGAGTTCCAGGATTTTGGCGCAGCGACAGTGAAGGAACGACGATATAGTTCCAAGTCAGGATGGTGTGTGACTTGGAGGGGAATTTGCAGGTGGTGGTGTTCCCATGCATCTGCTGCCCTTATCCTTCTAGTTGGTAGAGGTCTGTGAGTTTGGAAGGTGCTGTCAAAGGAGGTGTGGTGAGTTGCTGCAGTGCATTTTGAAGATACAAACATACATATGAACATACGAATTAGGAACAGGAGTAGGCCACTCAGCCCCTCAAGCATGTTCCGCCATTAAATAAGATCACGGCTGATCTGTTTGCAACCTCAATTCCACATTCCCACCTACCCCCGATAACCTTCCACCCCCTTGCTTATCAAGAATCTATCTACCTCTGCCTTAAAATTATTTAAAGACTCTGCTTCCACTGTCTTTTGAGGAAGAGAATTCGAAAAACTCACGACCCTCTGAGAGAAAAAAGTTTCTCCTCATCTCCGCAACCCCTTATTTTTAAATAGTGACCCCTAGTTCGAGATTCTTCCGCAAGGGGGAACATCCTTTCCACATCCACCCTGTCAAGACCCCTCAGGATCTTATGTGTTTCAAACAAGTCGCCTTTTACTCTTCTAAACCCCAGCAGATACAAGCCCAAACTGTCCAACCTTTCCTCATAAGACAACCCACCCTTTCCAGGTATTAATCTAGTAAACCTTCTCTAAACTGCTTCCAAAGCATTTACATCCTTCCTTAAATAAGGAGACAAGTACTGTACACAGTACTCCAGATGTGGTCTCACCAATGCCCTGTATAACTGAAGCATAATCTTCCTACTTTTGTATTTGATTCACCTCACAATAAACAATAACATTCTATTAGCTTTCCTAATTACGTGCTGCCACTGTGCGTCGGTGGTGAAGGGTGTGAATGGGGTGCCAATCAAGGAGGTTTGTCTTGGATGGTGTCGAGCTTCTTGAGTATTGTTGGAGCTGCACTCATCCAAGCAAGTGGAGAGTATTCCATCACATTCCTAACTTGCGCCTTGCAGATGGTGGACAGGCTTTGGGGAGTCAGGAGGTGAGTTAGTCAACGCAGAATTCCCAGCCTCTGACCTGCTTGTGTAGCGACAGTATTTATATGGCTGGTTTCTGGTCAGTGGTAATCCTGAGGATGTTTATAGTGGGGGATTCAGCGATGGTAATGCCATTGAATGTCAAGGGGAGATGGTTAGATTCCCTCTTGTTGGAGATGGTCATTTCCTGGCACTTGAGTGGCGTGAATGCTACTTGCCACTTCTCAGCCCAAGCCTGAATGTTATCTAGGTCTTGCTACGTGTGCACACAGACTTCCTCTGTATCTGAGGAGTCATAAATAGTACAATAGTACAATAGCGAACATCCCCACTTCTGACCTTATGATGGAGGAAAGGTCATTGATGAGGCAGCTGAAGATGGTTGTGCCTGGGGCACTACCCTGAGGAACTCCAGCAGTGATTTCCTGTGGCTGAGATGAATGACCACCAACAACCACCACCATCTTCCTTTGTGCTAACAATGACTCCAGCCAGTGGAGAGTTTTCCCCCGATTCCCATTGACTTCAATTTTACTAGGACTCCTTGATGCCACACTCGATCAAATGCTACCTTGATGTCAAGGGCAGTCACTCTCACCTCACCTTTTCAGCTGTTTTGTCCATGTTTGTACCAAGGCTGTAGTGAGGTCTGGAGCTGAGTGGCCCTGGTGGATCCCAAAGTGAGCATCAGTGGGCAGGTTATTGCTGTGCAAGTGCTGCTTGATAGCACTGTCGACGACACATTCCATCACTTTGTTGAGGATCACGAGGAGACTGATTGGGCAGCAATTGGCCGGATTGGATTTGTTCTATTTTCTGTAGACAGGACATACCTGGTCAATTTTCCACGTTGTTGGGTAGATGCCAGCATTGTAGCTGTACTTGAACAGTTTGGCTCGGGGCGTGGCTATTTCTGGAGCACAAGTTTTCAGTACTACAGGGCCCATAGCCTTTGATATCACGTGGAGTGAATTGAATTGGCTGCAGACTGGCATCGATGATGGTGGGAACCTCAGGAGGAGGCCAAGATGGATCATCCAACCAACACTTCTCCTTGAAGATGGTTGCAAATGGTTCAGCCTTATCCTTTTCACTGAAGTGCTGGGCTCCCCCATCATTAAGGATGATATGTTTTTGGAGACTGCTCTTCCTCTAGTTAGTTGTTTAATTGTCCACCACCTTTCACAACTAGATGTGGCAGGGCTGCAGAGTTTATATGTGCCCTGCTAGTTGTGTGATTGCTTAGATCTGTCCATAGCATGCTGTTTAGCATACATTGTTTTGTAGCTTCACCAGTTTGGCACCTCATTTTTAGGTATGCCTGGCGCTGTTCCTGGCATGCTCTCTTTTACTCCTCATTGAGCCAGGGTTGGTTCCCTGGCTTGATTGTACTGGTAGAGTGAGGAATGTGCCAGGCCATGAGATTGCAGATTGTGGATGAGTGCAATTCTGCTGCTGCCCACTGCGCCTCATGGATGCTCATTTTTGAGCTACTCGATCTGTTCTGAGTCTATCCCATTTAGCACTGTGGTAGTACCACACAATATGATGCAGCGTGTCCTCAGTGTGAAGACAGGACTTTGTTTCCACAAGGACTGTGCAGTAGTCACTCCTACCAATACTGTTATGGACAGATGCATCTGCAACAGATAGATTGGGGAGGAAGAGGTCAAGTAGGTTTTTCCCTCTTGCTGGTTCTCTCACCATCTGTCACAGGCCCAGTCCAGCAGCTATGTCCTTTGGGACTTGGCCAGTCATGACGCTACTAAGCCACTCTTGGTGATGGATATTGAAGTCCCCCATCCAAAGTGCATTCTGCGCCCTTGCTACCCTCAGTATTTCTTCCAAGTGCTGTTCAACATGGAGGATAACTAATTCATCAGCTGAGGGAGGGCAGTAGGTGGTAATCAACAGGATGTTTACTTGACCATGTTTGACCTGATGCCATGAGGCTTCATGGGGTCCAGAGATAATGTTGAAGACTCCCAGGGCAACTCCCTCCCGAACGTATACCACAGTGCCACCACCTCTGCTGGGTCAGTCCTGCTGGTGGGACAGGCTATACCCAGGGATGGTGGTGGAGGAATCTGGGACATCGACTGTAAGGTATGATTCGGTGAGTATAACTATGTCAGGCTGTTGCTTGTATAGTCTGTCGGACAGCTCTCCCAATATTGGCACAAGTCCCCAGATGTTAGTAAGGAGGACTTTGCAGGGTGGACTGGGCAGGGTGTGCCATTGTCATTTCCAGTGCCTAGGTCAATGCCGGGCGGACCTTACGGTTTTATTCTTATTTGACATTTCTGTAGTAGTTTGATACAACTGAGTGGCTTGCCAGGTCACTTAAGAGTCAACCACATTGTTGTGAGTCTAGATTCACATTTGGCCAGACTGGGTAAGGACAGCAGGTTTCTTTCCCTGAAGGGCATTAGTGAACCAAATAAGTTTTTAATGACAATCCAGTAGCTTCATGATCCTTATTAATGAGACTAGCATTTTATTCCAGATTTATTAATTAATTGAATTTAAATTGCCATGGTGGGATTTGAACTTATGGAACCGAAGCATTAGTCTGGGCCTCTGGATTACTAGTCCAGTAACATTACCACTATGCTGCCGTCCCCTGTGGTGGGATGATCTGGAGGTCATGATCACATGGGTGGGAGTCCCAGGGTGGCCAAGATCCAAATTATTTTGTGGGTGACTCTTGTTCCTCCAGTGCCACAATAATAACTGGGAACATACTTTTTGCTGAGCTTCTTTGATCCCATCAACCGTGGGACTGGTTGCAGCGAACACAGTGCAGGCTCTAACTATTCCC
This sequence comes from Heterodontus francisci, assembly GCF_036365525.1. Taxonomy (NCBI): domain Eukaryota; kingdom Metazoa; phylum Chordata; class Chondrichthyes; order Heterodontiformes; family Heterodontidae; genus Heterodontus; species Heterodontus francisci. The sequence continues at coordinate 12,041,722 of NC_090385.1, forward strand.
ACCCTAAAATGGCGATCAGGGCCCTATTGATATCATAGGGATAAGATTTTCCATATTCAGAGGGGCCCACTGCCTGAAACACGGCAAGCCCTTTGGACACCCGGAAGTCGGACCCCTTTCAAAATGGGCACCTTGCCTCTTTGCCATTGGGGGGCCGGTGAGGCTTCTGCCTCCATTGTGAAGACTTTAACTATGGGCGAATGTGCTTGAGATCACTCCCTACATTGGCAATGTGACCATTTATGAAGAATACTGTGACTTGCAGTGCAGATAACACTTCCCCTTTGAATGCTATAGATCCATCTCCCACAAACTTCACAAGTCCTCATTTTGTCTGTGTGCTCCATGGATGCAAAGGACTCAATTAGATGATTTTGCTCAGACCATAATCCTGTTTCATAAGCAGGCCCTGTGAGGTCTGACTCTCTTAGGTCTTGGAACACAGCCAGTCACTGTGATGAACTTCTAATTAGCAGGTTCTGAGCCTTGTGTGACCAACATCGCTTGCTTCTCCTCTCTCATTTACTGTGACTCAACCTTTGTTCTCCCTCCTCACCACCTGGATCCTCTTGGCTGTATGTGGGTGTGCGTGTGTATGTAAAACTGTGGTGGTGCTTGTAATGAAGTGGATTTTGTTGTGGCATGCCTTTAAGTGTGGTACACCTTTAAGAAGGTGTGTTTATATTTCAATGCACCATGCGATTTCTACTAGGTCTGAGTCTGTAAAGCATAGGTATCCAGACCAGACCTGTGTAAGATAGCTCCTAGTTATACACCTGAAGTACAGTAATTAATAAAGAACCTCATTATGTGTTAACCGATCCCTTATGCGTGGTTGGTTTTGTGTATAGTCAATACTAACACAAAGAGAAGCAAACACGTCATGCTTCTGGTACAGGTTGCTATGAGGTGCAGTGTAATTAGCAAATGAACTTCAATATAAATAAGCGCAAGGTAATACATTTTAATAAGAAGAATAAATAGGCCACCTACTCCTTGGAAAATAAGTGTTCAAATGGACAAGAGGAATCGAGGGCTCTGGGGCTACAGATCGACAAAAGTAGTGATACAGATTAATAAGGATTTGAACAAAGCAAACAAAGCAACTTGGGTTAATTTCTCGAGGGAAAGAATTGAAAGGCAGAGAAGGTACGTTAAACTTGAATAAAACTCGGGTGGCACAGTGGCGCAGTGGTTAGCAATGCAGCCTCACAACTCCAGCGACCCAGGTTCAATTCTGGGTACTGCCTGTGTGGAGTTTATAAGTTCTCCCTGTTTCTGTGTGGGTTTCTGCTGGGTGCTCCGGTTCCCTCCCACAGCCAAATACTTGCAGGTTGATAGATAAATTGGCCATTATAAATTGCCCCGAGTGTAGGTAGGGGAATGGTGGGGATGTGGTAGAGAATGTGGGGTTAATGTAGGATTAGTATAAATGGGTGGTTGTTGGTTGGCACAGACTCGGTGGGCAGAAGGGCCTGTTTCAGTGCTGTATCTCTAAATAAACTTTGATGACACTTGGAGTACTGTGAACAGTTGTGGTCTCCATATCATAAAAATGACATAGAAGAACTGGAGCAGGTGCAAGAAAGATTTACCAGAACTATGAGTTACACCTATCAGGAAAGATTGGACAGGGTGGGGCTCTTTTCTCCAGAAAAGAGGAGACTGAAGGTTGACCTGATAGAGGTCTTCAAGATTATGGAAGGGTTTGATAGGATAGGCATAGAGAAGATGTTTCCACTTGTGGGTAAGATCAGAATTAGGGGCGATTAATGAAATAAGCCAGTCACTAACAAATCCAATAGGGAATTCAAGAGAAACCTCTTTGCCCAGAAAGTGGTTAGAATGAGGAACTCGCTACCACAAGGAGAAGGTGAGGTGAATAGCATAGATGGATTTAAGGGGAAGCTGGATAAATGCATGAGGGAGAAAGGAATAGAAGCATATGTTCATAGGGTTCAATGAAGATTTTTTTTTATTCATTCATGGCCAGGCCAGCAGTTATTGCCCATCCCTAATTGCCCTTGAGAAGGTGGTGGTGAGCTGCCTTCTTGAACCGCTGCAGTCTATGAGGGGTAGGTACACCCACAGTGCTGTTAGGAAGGGAGTTCCAGGATTTTGACCCAGCGACAGTGAAGGAACAGTGATATAGTTCCAAGTCAGGATGGTGTGTGACTTGGAGGGGAACTTGCAGGTGGTGGTGTTCCCATGCAAATGCTACCCTTGTCCTTCTAGTTGGTAGAGGTCACGGGTTTGGAAGGTGCTGTCTAAGGAGCCTTGATGTGTTGCTGCAGTGCATCTTGTAGATGGTACACACTGCTGCTACTGTGCGTCGGAAGTGGAGGGAGTGAATGTTTGTAGATGGGTTGCCAATCAAGCGGGCTGCCTTGTCCTGGATGGTGTCGAGCTTCTTGAGTATTGTTGGCGCTGCATCCATCCAGGCAAGTGGAGAGTATTCCCTAACACTCCTGACTTGTCTCTTGTAGATGGTGGACAGACTTTGGGGAGTCAGGAGGTGAGTTACTCACCTCAGGATTCCCAGCCTCTGACCTGCTCTTGTAGCCACGGTATTTATATGGCTACTCCAGTTCAGTTTCTGGTCAATGGTAGCCCCTAGGATGTTGATAGTGGGGGATTCAGCAATGGTAATGCTGAATTCAGCAATGGAATGTCAAGGGGATATGGTTAGATTCTCTTTTGTTGGAGATGGTCATTGCCTGGCACTTGTGTGGCATGAATGTTACTTGCCACTTATCAGCCCAAGCCTGGATATTGTCCAAGTCTTGCTGCATTTCTACAAGGACTGCTTCAGTATCTCAGGAGTCATGAATGGTGCTGAATAATGTGCAATCATCAGTGAACATCCCCACTTCTGACCTTATGATTGAAAAGAGGTTAGTGATGAAGCAGCTGAAGATGGTTGGGCCTAGGACACTACCCTGAGGAACTCCTGCAGTGATGCCCTGGAGCTCAGATGATTGACCTCCAACAATCACAACCACCTTCCTTTGCGCTCGGTATGACTCCAGCCGGTGGAGGGTTTTCCCCCTGATTCCCATTAAACCCAGTTTTTCTAGGGCTCCTTGATGCCATACTCGGTCAAATGCTGCCTTGATGTCAAGGTCAGTCACTCTCACCTCACCTTTTGAGTTCAGCTGTTTTGTCTATGTTTGAACCAAGGCTGTAATGAGGTCAGGATCTGAGTGGCCCTGGCGGAGCCCAAACTGAGAATCACTGAGCAGGTTGTTGCTAAGCAAGTGCCACTTGATGGCACTGTTGATGACACCTTCCATCACTTTACTGATGATTGAGAGTAGACTGATGGGGCGGTAATTGGCCGGGTTGGACTTGTCCTGCTTTTTGTGTACAGGACATACCTGGGCAATTTTCCACATTGCAGGGTAGACGCCAGTGTTGTAGCTGTACTGGAACAGCTTGGCTAGTGGCGCGGCAAGTTCTGGAGCACAGGTCTTCAGTACTATTGCCGGAATATTGTCAGGGCCCATAGCCTTTGCAGTATCCAGTGCCTTCAGTCGTTTTTTGATTTCATGCGGAGTGAATCGAGTTGGCTGAAGTCTGGCAACTGTGATGCTGGGGACTTCAGGAGGAGGCCGAGATGGATCATCAATTCGGCACTTCTGGCTGAAGATTGTTGCAAATGCTTCAGCCTTATCTTTCGAACTGATGTGCTGGGTTCCCCCATCATTGAGGATGGGGATATTTGTGGAGCCACCTCCTCCAGTTAGTTGTTTAATTGTCCACCACCATTCCTGGCTGATGTGGCAGGACTGCAGAGCTTACATCTGATCCGTTGGTTATAGGATCGCTTAGCTCTGTCTATCACATGCTGCTTACGCAGTTTGGCATGCAGATTGTCCTTTGTTGTAGCTTCGCCAGGTTGCCTGGTGCTGCTCCTGGCATGCCCTCCTGCACCCTTCATTGAACCAGGGTTGGTCTCCTGGCTTGATGGTAATGGTAGAGTTGGGGATATGCCGGGCCATGAGGTTACAGATTGTGGTTGAATACAGTTCTGCTGCAGCAGATGGCCCACAGCGCCTCATGGATGCCCAGTTTTGCACTGCTAGATCTGCTCGAAATCTATCCCATTTAGCACGGTGGTAGTGCCACATAACACAATGGAGGGTATGCTCAATGTGAAGGCGGGACTTCGTCTCCACAAGGACTGTGCAGTGGCCACTCCTACCAATACAGTCATGGACAGAAGCATCTGTGGCAGGCAGATTGGTGAGGACGAGGTCAAGTAGGTTTTCCCCTCTTGTTGGTTCCCTCACCACCTGCCGCAGACCCAGTCTAGCAGCTATGCCCTTTAGGACCCGGCCAGCTCGGTCAGTAGTGGTGCTACCAAGCCACTCTTGGTGATGGACATTGAAGTTCCCCACCCAGAGTACATTCTGTGCCCTTGTCACCCTTAGTGCTTCCTCCAAGTGCTGTTCAACATGGACGAGTACTGATTCATCAGCTGAGGGAGGGTGGTAGGTGGTAATCAGCAGGAGGTTTCCTTGGCCATGTTTGACCTGATGCCATGAGACCTTTTGGGGTCCAGAGTGGATGTTGAGGACTCCCAGGGCAACTCCCTCCCTACTGTAGACCACTGTGCCACCACCTCTGCTGGGTCTGTCCTGCCGATGGGACAGGACATACCCGGGGATGGTGATGGCAGTGTCTGGGACATTGTTTGTCAGGTATGATTCTGTGAGTTTGACTATGTCAGGCTGTTGCTTGACTAGTCTGTGGGACAGAAGATGGGTGGGAGGAGACTCGTGTGGAGCATAAACACCAACATGGACCAGTCGGCCGAATGGCCTGTTTCTGCACAGTAACTACTTTGCAATAGATTTGCTTGTAGGCACTGTTTGATGTTTTATACTGTTACTGCATTTCCTGTGAAAAGAGAAAAGTACATAAGTGTGAAGATATTGGTTCAGTTGAATGGCACTGCTATAATGGCAGGGTAGCCACGGTGATGTGACTCAGGATGACAGTTGTTCAGTGGGACAACAGTAATTGGCATGAACATTATGGTCTTGCTGTGAGCTCAGGGAAGCCTCCAGCTTCGCCATCCCTATTACTCCCAACATGCTATCCTATCGGCTATTTCAAAAAGGGCTGAGATTCCATTACAAGTGTGGCAGTGCTCACACAGGTTGAATGATCCCCTGTCCTTCAAACAGAAGGCATCAATTGATGAATTGCAGGTACATAGACCACTGACAATAAATACGACACAGCTGCACATTTTCAGTGGAACACTGGATGTTTTCCATTCAATAGGCATCACAGTGCTTCCAAATATTCCTTGTCACAACTCATTTCTATTCATTTCAATCATTCATTGCCCTGCTTATCTCATGGCAGCATGGCACTTGTTAAAATCCCAATACTGGCTTTCATGAAGTAGCAGGAAAAGATGAATCATTTGTCCACGTTGCCTTTCTTGCATGTCCACATATGGCAGGTATGTGTCCTATATATATCATTGACTTACCTTCGTGGATTCTTGAGATCCACCATCTTTTTCCTGCCTTCCTCCCAGACCCTGGAGGTTCCAGTGTAGTGCTTCCAAGCTCTAATTTTCCCATGCAAGTATTAACATTTGTGGTTGTCTGTGCAATATATAATCTTTCTTCTCACTCCCTCTTTCCCCTCACCCCTCACTCTTTCCCTCTACTTCCCCTCCCTCACTTCTGATCCCTCCCACACTCTCCTTCATCTCCCTTTTGCTCCCTCCCCCTCTCTTTCCCTCCACCCCTTTCCCTTCTCTCCATCCCTCCTGATTTTCCCTCCCTCACTCTTCCGCACCCTCAATCCTTCCTCCCGCCCTTCCCTCCCAATCCACCTTCCTCACATCTGTCTCCCTCTCTCTCCACACATCCCCTCCCTCACTCCCCCCCCCCCACCTCTCTCTCCCTCTCCACTCTCTCCTTCCCCCTTTCCTTCCCTTCCTCCCTGTCCTTCCCTCCTTCCTTTCTTTCTCTTTCCCTCTCCCTCTCTTCCTTTCCTTCCTATTCCCTCTTAGAAGGCTTTCAAAGCTTCACTCAGTTAATTAATCATTTCAAGCCTTACATTTGCTGCAGACAAAAAATTTTAAAAAGGCTTATACCCCAGTAGCATGAAACACACAATGCAGTGAGTTGAACTGGGATGAATAAATCTCATTAGGAGCAACTCAGAGGCAGGGCACAAAGATGGAGCACGACTGCTCTGTGTTACTGTCCATAAAATGGAATTGATGCTTGGTGACAAGAATATACTGTTTCCAAGGCTGTCACACTCGTCATCTGAGCTGCTAGTGACACAATTCATAATTTTTGCTGTTGACCCAGTTTTCAGGTTTAAAGCAGCAGTTGTATTGATAATCCTCTGCTGTTCTGCCAGCCACATGAAGCAGATTATAATGTGCTACTTTAAATAGATCCACATAAAGCACTACCTAAAAAGTGATTTACAGAGCAGTACGAGTAAGTGAGCTTCTGGCCTTTCCTCCATAGTACCTCATTCATAATCCATTTCTAACTTGTGCTCTATGTACACATACTTATTACTTCCTAATATTTTAATTATTGTTACATTGATTACTTCAACAACTTATATTTATTCAGCACCTTTAATGCAATAAAATGTCCCAAGGTGTCTCACAGTAATGTTATGAGACAGATTTTGACACTGAGCTAAATAAGGAGATTGTTAGGACATGTGGCTAATAGCTTTGTCAAAAAGGTAGAATTAAGGAAGATAGAGAGATTCAGGGAGGACAGTTCAGAGGTTAAGACATCACTGCCAATGGTTGGATGATGGGAATGCACAAGAGTCCACAATTAGAGGAGCGCAGAGATCTTGGAGGGTTGTGGGGCTGGAGGAGATTACAGAGATAGAGAGGGGTGAGGCCGTGGAGGGATTTGAAAACAAGGATGAAAATTTTAAATTTGATTCTTTGATCGACCGAGATACTTGCCAGTAATTCTGATTGCCCTTGAGCGATTCCAAAGGAACTTTAAAATGAAACTTGGAACTGGATGCTGTTAAAAGCTGCTTCCTTGGCATGCTGAGACTCATACTGTAGCATTACCTGGGACAGGTTTGATACCTGAGTTGTTGGATAATGTTCAAAGGTAGCACCAAACTAGAAACATTGAATTATTTGGTCATTTCTATGTTCTTATCAATAGATTTTTATTGGGGAAGGTTATCTAGAGATGTGGAACTTAGGCAGGTAAAGATCAGCCATGATTTAATTGAATGTCAATACAGGCCCTAGGGGCTGAATGATCTACTTCTGTATATATTCAATTCCCCTTTGTAAGTTATTATTGAATCTGCTTCCACCGTCCTTTCAGGCAGTGTGTTCCAGATCACAACAACTCACTGCATAAAAATAATTATTCTCATCTCCACTCTGGTTCTTTTGCCAATTATCTTAAATCTGTGTCCTTTAGTTACCAACCCTCCCACCAATGAAAACAATTTTTCCTTATTTACACATAATTCCATTTTATGGGCAGTAACACATAATAAGGTTAAGTCTCCCCTTAATCTCCTCGGCGGAGAACAATTCCCAGCTTCTCTACTCTCTCCACGTAACTGAAGTCCCACATCCCTGGTACCATTCTAGTAAATCTCCTATGCCCCTTCTCTAAGGCCTTGATATCCTTTCTAAAGTGTAATGCCCAGAATTGAACACAATACTCCAGCTGAGACCTAGCCATTGATTTCTAAAGGTTTAACATAGCTTCCATACTCTGTACATCTGTATTTATAATAAATAATTTGATGATAGCTCCCTGATTGTAAGTACTTATCATTACCGATGCACTTTTTCTTGTTTGTTTCTGCCCATTCACTTTATATTAATATCTACTAACTGTGATTTCCACACCCTCAGACTAAATCAATCTACAAAAATTGCTTTCTTATATCTCTTCCAACTTTAAAGCTTTTATTAAGTTCACCCTGTGTTTAATGAGGTGCTCTGGGCAGACAATTACATGCAGGTACATCCTTCATATTCAATGCTGTAAAGCACTAAATTATAAAATATGTCAGAATTATGTGCAATCTCTGATTCTTCCTGAGGGAAGGAAAAAACCCTTTATTCATTTTCTGGATTCACCACAATATAAATTCTGTGTCTATTTTCTTAAGATATTCAAACTCAAAGTCATATGTTGGTTTTTGTGGACTACATCTTATCAAAGATATATATTTTGTAATGCAAAGAAAGGAATATGAATTTATCATTTCAACTATGCAGTGACTGGGATGTTAATCACTGCAGGATGATAAAAAATATTAATTATTCAGTAAATTGTGAAACATGTTTGACATCTTCTCCCTGTAGCCTAAAGATTTTCTCACTTCCAGCTCTCTAATCTTATGACAGTGTTTTCTTTCAGCTCTCTACCAAGATCCATGTAATTATCATATAACTCCAGACATGAAACAAAGTACTGAAACATTATGAAGACCGATTTTTTAAAAATCCTAAAGAGATTGGCATGCAAAGGGAAACACAACAAAGGCCATTTCAACCAGATTTCAGTCATGAACTTAAAGGTCCGATTTTAACCCTTCAATACACTTGTGGTTGTGTGAAGTAGTAGTAGTGGAATGTTATAAGAACACACCACCACAGGGAGTAGTTGAGGTGAATAGCATAGATACATTTAAGGGGAAGCTAGATAAACACATGAGGAGAGAAAGGAATGGAGGGGTGTGTTGATAGGGTGAGATGCAGTAAAATGGGAGGAGGCTCGTGTGGAGCATAAATACTGGTATGGACCAGTTGGACTAAATGACCTGTTTCAGTGCTGTGCATTCTATGTAATACTATGTGTTTATCCCACCAGCTGTTCTAGACTTGTACCTTTTCACGTCTGGTATCATCTGACTGAATTAAAGTTGAACCTTTTCCATAACTTGAATTAGAAAATGGACTTAGCTCCTTCTATAGCTATCCAAGTCCATGATGAAGAGTAAATAACCCTGTTTATAACCACTTTTGAAGATAATTTAATGAAGTTATGCCAGTGTTTGTGACATAAGGCATGTGATATGACTTCTCAGTGAAAAATAGAAAGCCACAAATAAACCTTATTGACCTTTAAATGATGCACGTCTCGTACTGTACTGAAATAGCAACAGATCTGAACAACGCAAAAAAAAAAAGTGGAAAAGAAGGACTGGATTTATTTGAAAGCCTGACCTTTGTTCACTATTAAACAGCATTGGACGATATGTTTGAAATCAGTATTGGTGTAAATCAGAACCGCCCTCAATGGTAGCTGTCAGACTGGTACTAATTTATACATGGAGTTGTAAGTGAACATTGAGCATTGAGCCTCTGATTTTAAGTCTTCCCTTCAACTCCTCTACCTGATGGAAAACAGGTCCCAGGAGGGACAGTTAAAATGAGGGCAATGACTTATCCACTTCAATCCCGCTTCTTCCCAGCATGTCTTGATGCTAACTTGATTTTTTGAGTTGGTCAGCAAGGCACCCGCCCCAAGCTGGTGGGGTCCTCTTAAAATAATACGATCTGCTAATTTAGACTGAGGCTGAGTGGGTGGGAGAGCAGTGAAGGCCTCCCTCATCAGGCCAGGCCTGTCGGGAGTGGGGGACTGTGGGATAGAAGACACCCAGGCAGGCCACTCGTAAATTATTTTTTTAGATTTCTTTGTGGGCCAGGAGGAGCAGGAATGCTTGAGTGTGTGAGCTGTTAACCCAAGTTGGGTCTGTTTAGAGCCTGCCAATGGGATCCAGTTTGGGCCATGGATGCCAATGAGAGCGAAGCTAGGCAATGCCTCTAACAGAAGTCAGGTTATATCACACATTCCAAGATCAAGGCATTGTTGTCAGCCAGGTTGGTGCTAGCAGTTGGGGTTAGATGAGGTCAAGGATTACAAACGTCAATTGGGTTAGATGAGGGCTGCCAACAAGTGTCAGGTCATGTCATAGATCCCATGATGAGTTGCGTAAGGTTGATGCTGTAGGCAGAAGTAGGATCAGAGCACACATTCTTTGGTTGAGCATGGGTTCCGTGTGAAGCTGTCGAGCAGCATCGCTGCACCAATCTAGCGAACAGAATCTTGTTCCCAGACTATAAAATGGGCTTCACCAAATTTTCATTGGCCCATTTTGTGTACATTTTGCGATGTTTCCAGAACAGAGGAACAATATCAGCATTTATCCACATGTCATTCCTCATTAACTGCTTGAGAAACAAATATCATTGCAGATGCCCCATGATGATTCGTTTTTCAGGAGCACAGCTGGTCAAAGCAAATTGAAGAGCAGCTGCCAAATTTGATTCGTAGTATTTAAATCAGGCCAAAAATAGAGTTAATAACATCTCGAATGAAGGAGGAAAGTGCACCTGATTGGTGTTAGTCGAGCTATTCTGAAAACTTAGCTCTTGTGACAGTTGAGCTTGTACTTTTAATCAGCACTGTGGCCTTATCAACAGCATTTGCACTATATTATGAAAAGATGTGTCGCTCTTCATCTAGACCATCCTCTTTATAATCCTGGAAGACTCTTTCAAGTAGATGCTTAGGCCTCAAAATGGGACCTCATTGCAGCCATTTTATGAATGTAAAACTGGCACAACAAGGTGGCAGTTTTTTTTTTATTCATTCATGGGATGTGGGCATCACTGGCTATGCCAGCATTTATTGCCCATCCCTAATTGTCCTTGAGAAGGTGGTAGTGAGCTGCTTTCTTGAACTGCTGCAGTCCATGTGAGGTAGGTACACCCACAGTGCTGTTAGGAAGGGAGTTCCTTTTTATTGACTTTGTAGTGGTTAGGTACAACTGAGTGGCTTGCTGGGCCATTTCAGAGGGCATGTAAGAGTCAACCACATTGCTGTAGGTCTGGAGTCACATGTAGACCAGACTAGGTAAGGACAGCAGATTTCCTTCCCTAAAGGACATTAGTGAACCAGATGGGTTTTTACAACCATCGACAGTGGTTTCATGGCCATCATTAGACTAGCTTTTTTTTAAATTCCAGATTTATTAATTAAATTCAAATTCCACCTTCTGGTGTGGTGGGATTCGAACCCGTGTCTCTGGATCAATACCCTGGTTCTCTAGGTTACTCATCCAGTGATAATACCACTACACCACCGCCACCTCTAAATTTGGAGGCCATCATCTTTCCCAAACAGTTCCAGAAATGATCAGAATGTTGAATTAACAGACAACATACTGTGTTAAAGATCCAATATCATTCTACACTTCCAAATTGTGATCTGGTTTGGATGCATTCATCTCAAACAATACAATCTTATTTGCAAATTATGATAGGATGATGATTTCAAAATATATTGCGTCGTTAACCTGTCAAAATGGAAAATGTGCTAAAAAATCTGAATTTGAATGTCTTTGAGAGATAGCTCCTTTAGTCCGAAATAAACACACCACTGAGTTGCTTTATCTGATTGATATTTTAACTGTGAAACCATGTTGACCCTGGAGTTATAAATCCTCCACTAAGTTATTATCTTACAAAGGCTCACAACTCTTAATGAACTCCTGTCTAAGTGGTATTACTACTACAATCTCCAGACTTGAAGGGAAGATTTCAGCATTTACTCTTGGGCACCTGGTGTTTCAGAAGAACATATTTGATGCTGCTGATGGGCAAAGCTCGACGGCTGGAGTGCTAATTGCTACCGTAAGCTGCTTAGGTACCTCATCGCTGGAGAAGGAAAATCTATGGGATCTCTCAACTGGACTGCTGTTGTAAGTTGCTGGAAGCTGACCAGCAGCAGCATTGTGGTTGTGCCAAATGCACCTTTGGGGGAGGCAAATGGGGAAAGAGAAGGGTGTGTGGCCTCAAATGAGATATACATCCTATCAAAACAATTCAGAACAAATCCACTTTTTAACATAGCACAGAGCATTAGGTGTTTACTTGTAATAAGGTCGATAAAAATATTTAGTATAACATCAGTTTAACTTTAAGAAATACAGCAACAAGAACAATGTGCATTTATATAGCGCCTTAAATGTAACAAAACATTCCAAGCCGTGCTGCAGGGGCAATTATCAGAAAAATGTTGACACTGAGCCAAGGAAAGAGATATTAGGACAGGTAACCAAAGGGTTTTTTTTATTCATTCATGGGATGTGGGCATCACTGGCAAGGCCAGCATTTATTGCCCATCCCTAATTGCCCTTGAGAAGGTGGTGGTGAGTTGCCTTCTTGAACCGCTGCAGTCTGTGTAAGGTGGGTATACCCACAGTGCTATTTGGGAGCAAGTTTCAGCATTTTGACCCAGCAACAGTGAAGGAACAGCAATATAGTTCCAAGTCAGGATGGTGTGTGGCTTGGAGGGGAGCTTGGTCAAAAATTAGGCGTTAAGGAGCGTCTTCAAGGAGGAAGGAGAGGTGGAGTGCTGAAGCGGTTTAGGGTGGGAATTCCAGAGCTTAGAGCCAAGGCAGCTGAAGATACAGTGGAACGAAGGATGTGGGGTATGTGCAAGAGGCCAGTATTGGAGGAGTGCAGAGATCTCAGAAGGTATAGCATCATTTAGGTATTTAAACGTGTGTATCAAGGTGATGTTCTCATTGCTGGAACAAAGGAACATCAGACTATAGGAAAAGAAGCAGGAAGAAGACTATTAAGTTGCCCGGGTACTGATCCAGGGCTCGATTTCATCTTGCTTAAAATAATTTTTACTGTCTCAAAGCTTTGTCTCTCTCCTTTGTGTTGAAACGTAAATTGATCCAATTCACTTTTGAAAAGTGCAGCTGGTGCAGTTCTCACCATGCTCAATCTGTAAAGTATTCCTGTTCAACAAGCCAGTGGACTGAATTGTCATCCACTGACTGCCTAGTTTTGTCTGACCCCAGGTAGTAGAGAAGGAGGAATGTGTTGTTGGGGATTGAGATCCAATGCCAGACTGATTGATTGACAGGAATCAGAGAGTAGGCATAATGGGCAGGATGTGACTAGTGGCGTCCCTCAAGGTTCTGTGTTGGGGCATCAGCTATTCACCATATTTATTATGACTTAGTTAATCGGATAGAAAACTACATAACTACAGATGACACAAAAGATAGCGTAGATGAAAGCATAACATTACAATGCAGTGTTGATAGATTAAGTGAATGGGCAAAACTGTAGTCAAATGTGAGGTCAACTACTTTGGACATGGAAAGGATAAAGCAGGGTAGTTTCTAAATGGTGAAAAGCTAGAAACAGTGGAGGTACAAAGAGGTTTGGGTCCATGTACATAGATCATTAAAATGTCATGGAAAGGTAAAAGAAATAATCAAAAAGGCTAAAGGAATGTTGATCTTAATATCTTGAGGAATAGAATACAAGGGGGTAGAAGTCATGCTTCAGCAATACAAGTCCCTAATTAGACCACACCTGGAGCACTGTCAGCAGTTCTGGGCACTGCACCATAGGAAGGATATTTTGGAGCAGAAAACGTAGATAAAGAAAAACTGGGCGAATTTTACAGACCCGCCCCCCCCCCCCCAACATTAGGGTCATTGCAGGGGGGGGGGCTGCGGGTGCGACAGGGTGGGGCCAGAAAGTGCCTCCAGGAGAGGCCTGCCATGGACCTCAATGCTGGGAAGACTCGGCCCCATATTGCCAGCGGTGATGAGGCCTCGTGGCAGCGCCCCCTCCCAATGCTATATTGGTGCTGATGGCCAGCACTCCCGTGCCTTTGGTTCCCCATCTGAGGAACCGAGGCAGAACACTGGTAGGGAGAGGAGAGCAGGTAAGTTTTTCTGTTGTAGAACTCCTAAGCCTGTTTGTGAAAAAGACACTGAGGCGAGGAAGCTTAGGTAGAGACTGTTTATTGCTTGCCACAGAGCTTACTTCTCCACTCCTAACACCACCCACAGCCAGTGCTGGCTGGCTCATCTTTATATATACACATTTGAATACAATTAACTAATTAACCCCCAACACCTATTCACCCTGTTACTTTGAACTACCAGGTATATATCATCCATTATCAGAACTTCGGACCCTAACATTTCAGTGCGAGTAGTGGGGTAGCGGGGTCAAAGTCATCTCATTGGTGTAGGGGATGGTGGGAGGTGTTGCAGTGTAAAGTTGATGCACTTTTCGAAGGGAGAAGTTCAAGTGGACAAGGTAAGTGTTTATGGGGGGTGGGGGAGGGCAAGTAATTAATTCAATTAATTCCATGGTTTTTTTGCAGGGTGGGGAGAGGGGCAAGATAAATTAATTTAAATTTTTTATATCAATTTTTCTTTAAATATTGAAATTAAATGGCAGTGCTCAAAGCCCTTTAAAAATGGCGTCAGCACCTGCGCAAAGGCAGCTGATGCCATTGCTGAGGACAGACAGCACGCCCCATTCACGTCATCGGGGTGGGCGGTTCGCCCCGGCTATTTAAATGAGCCTCCGCGCTTAATATCGCAGCAGCTCCGCGACGTGTGGCCCACGCGGGTGGGCCGCCATTGCTTTCACTCGCCACTGATTATGGTGGCGGGACCCTAAATTTCAGCCCACTCCCTCTGCTGGTTTGGCAGTCTAGAGGACAAGGTCTAAAAATTAGAGCCAGACCTTTTAGGGGTGAAATTAGGAAACACTTCTACACACAGTGGCGCAGCGGTTAGCACTGCAGCCTCACAGCTCCAGCGACCCGGGTTCAATTCTGGGTATTGCCTGTGTGGAGTTTGCAAGTTCTCCCTGTGTCTGCGTGGGTTTTCTCCGGGTGCTCCAGTTTCCTCCCACATGCCAAAGACCTGCAGGTTGATAGGTAAATTGGCCATTATAAATTGCCCCTAGTATAGGTAGGTGGTTGGGAAATATAGGGCCAGGTGGGGATGTGGTAGAAATATGGAATTAGTGTAGGATTAGTATAAATGGGTGGTTGATGGTCGGCACAGACTCGGTGGGCCGAAGGGCCTGTTTCAGTGCTGTATCTCTAAACTAAACAAAGGGTGGCAGAAGTTTGGAACTCTCTTCCACATGCGACAATTGATGCTAGATCTATTGATAATTTTAAATTTGAGGTTGACAGATTTTTGTTAACCAGAAGTATTAAGGAATTTATGGCAAAGGCAGGTATATGGAGTTAGGTTGCATATCAGCCATGATCTCATTGAATGGCGGAACAGGCTTGAGGGGCTGAATGACATCCCCCTCTTCCTGTGTGCTCAACCCCTGAAAACCTTACCAGCTCAAGTCCAGCTGATGGTGCAGACATATTCGGACACTGGACCCCAGTCCTGGCTCCGTGCATATGACCGTGAGAGTGAGCAGGCTTTGATCCAAAACCAGATTTTCCTCTGTTACCACCCTTTGCCCACATGCCGTAGAGAATGTTTCAGTGAAGAAGCATTGGGCCTTACAAGCAGAAGATTTAATTGTTGAGGCCAGAAGGGACCTGGAGTAGCCTGAAGACATTAGTGATTTGTTATTTTAAGTTTTAGATTTATTTTCATGTTTTTTTGAAGAGATTTTAATAACGTTTATTGCATTTAACCTTGAGGAATGTGGACCATCAGGTGTCCATTCTACATTATCGTTTCACTTCATTATTTTAATAACTCATAACATACCTCCCTCAAAAATACATTACCTCACACTGATTAAAGGAGCGATTCTTTGACCCTGTTACTCCCAGTGGGAAATTTAACTCAGGGAAATTGCAGCCACTCAGCTGGATTGTCCATTTTCCCATTTGAATGGACATTGACTGCCAGGACTACTTGCCTGCAAATACCCATGGGTTCTGGATTCTGGAATTGCCCTTACCATTTTCCCAGCATCTATCACTCCTGGATCGGGTGAGGTAGCCAGCTCAATCTCCCTGTACACTGTGCCAAACAGAAATTCAAGAATACCCGTTTTTCCTCCCCACCTATTTTGGGGACTTAGTAGGCCACTTCGCGGCTGAAAATTGAGCAATTTCTAGGCCAACATGTCTTCATTCGTCTAAAATAAAAGTAAAATACTGCAGATGCTGGAAATCTGAAATAAAAACAAGAAATGCTGGAAATGCTCAGCAGGTCTGACAGCATCTGTGGAGAGGGAAGCAGAGTTAAAGTTTCAGGTCCGTGACCCTTCATCAGAACTGCAGAGTATTTCCAGCATTTCTTGTTTTTATGTCTTCATTCGACTTCTTGTTTGGTACCAAATTATGCATTGCTTTAGAATTTGAATTTACACCGCAAACTGAATTCACTGAGGCATTCAAAGCTTAGATTTTCTGCCTGATGTTTTAAAGCCAATGGTTAAAAGAATGCCAGTTGGAAAATCCAGGTTTACATTCATCAGAGAAAGAAGATTTTTTTTTATTCTGGTAATCTGGGCTAGATTTGATCCCAGGTCCTAAAAATAAAGAAGACAGGCTTCTAATCCACTGCGTTGCACAACCGTCCCTCAAATTAAAACATCTATTATTTAATTCAACTTCACCAAATGGACTTACAAAATACTGTACAGCTTCTCCAGTCCATTTTTCTGTTTTGTAATACTGAGCACTAGATGATTACAGAAAACGTTATTGGCATAAACTCAACTGCGTTTATCCACCTCAGAGACAGAGAGTAGGGTGTGTACTCAAATTGGCAGGATGTGGCTAGTGCTAGCCACCAGGCTGAGTACAGTAGTCTAGTGGTTATGTTACTGGCCTAGTAATCCAGAGACCTCAACTGTATAACCTGAAAGGCATGAGCTTAACCACAGCAACTGGTTAATTAAAGCAAGAATTTTTTTAAAAACAGCATAAGTAATGGTGATCATGAGATTACTGTATTGTTGTAAAAACTCAATTGATTCCTTGAGGGAAGAAAATCAGCTATACTTACTCAGTCTCGCCTATCTGTGACTCCAGGGGAAGATGTTGGCATAGCAGTAATGTTGCTGAACTAGTAATCTAGCGGCACAGACTAATCCCCTGGGGACAGGGGTTCTAATCCCACCTTCAGCTGGTGGAATTTAAATTCAAGTAATTTTTTTTTTAAATCTGGAATTGAAAGCTCATCTCAGTAATGGTGCCATTACATTGTCATAAAAACCCACCTGGTTTACTAATGTCCTTGAGGGAAGGAAATCTGCTGTCTTAACCTGGTCTGGCCGACATGTGAATCCAGCCCCACAGCAATGTGGTTGACTCTTAACTGCCCTCTGGAATGGCTTAGCAAGCCACTCAGTTGTCAAGAGCAATTAGGGATGGGCAACAAATGCTGACCTTGCCAGCAATGCCCACATCCCATGAAAGAATAAAAATAAGATTCACAGCAATTTAGTTGACTCTTTAATGGCCTAGCAAGCCATTCAAATGTAGCAAAACTGCAACCAAAAATAACATAATCTGCTTCGACTGCAGGGGTTCAAGAAGGTGACTCACTGTCTTTTAAAGGGCAATTAGGGATGGGCAATGAATACTGACCTTGCCACATCCTGTGATTGAATAATAAAGAAATGTATAATCTCTCAAAATCAAAAGAAACAGGAAGTGATGGAAATACTCAGCAGGTCTGGCAGCATCTGTGGAGATAGGAGCAGAGTTAACGTTTCAGGTCTGATGATACTCTCTCCACAGATGCTGCCAGACCTGCTGAGTATTTCCAGCACTTTCTGTTATTGTTTCAGATTTCCAGCATCCGCAGTATTTTGCTTTTATTTTAGGGTATAACCTCTCGGTCATGTTATCATTCCTATAAATCTTTTTTGCTGCACCTTCTTCAGTGCATCTATAACAACAACAAAAACAATTTGTACTTATATAGCAACTTTAAAGTAATAAAACATACCAGGATGCTTCACAGAGGCAATATAAAATAATATGACACCAAACCACATAAATAGATATTAGGGAAGATGACCAAAAGCTTGGTCAAAGAGGTAGGCTTAAAGGGGCATCTTAAAGGAGGAAACTGAAGTAGAGGCAGAGAGCTTTAGGGAGGGAGTTCCAGAGATTAGGGTTTAGACATGGAACCATAGAACCATAGAAAAGCTAGGGCACAGAAAGAGGCCATTGAGCCCATCGTGTCTGTGTCGGCAGTAAAAACTCGTCACCCAATCTAATCCCACCTTCCAGTACCTGGTCCGTAGCCTTGCGGTTTACAGCACTTCAGCATGTCCAGGTACCTTTTAAATGAGTTGAGGGTTTCTGCCTCCACCACCGATCTGGGCAGCGAATTCCAGATACCCACCATCCTCTGGGTGAAAATGTTTTTCCTTATGTCCCCTCAAATCCTTCTACCAATCATCTTAAATCTGTGGTAACTGACCTCTCCACTAATGGAAACAGCTCCTTCCTGTCTACTCTAACTAGGCCCCTCATAATTTAGTAAACCCTCAATTAAGCTACCCCTCAGCCTCTTCTGTTCTAAGAAAAACAACCCTAGCCTACCCAATATAATAAAAGCAAAATACTACAGATGCTGGAAATCTGAAATAAAAACAAGAAATGCTGAAAATACTCAGCAGGTCTGGCAGCATCTGTGGAGAGAGAAGCAGAGCTAACGTTTCAGGTCAGTGACCCTTCTTGAGAACTGACAAATATTAGAAATGTAAAAGATTTTAAGCAAGAAAAGGAGGGGATGGGGCAAGAGATAACAAAAGAGAAGGTGCTGCTAGGACAAGGTCACAGAGAACAACTGACCAGAAGGTCATGGAACAAAGTCAAACAGTATGTTAATGGTGTGCTGAAAGCCAAAGCGTTAGTACAGAGAGGGTGTGAATAGACTGTAAAACACAAAGCACTCCAAGCAAAAACATGAAAAAAATTTTAATAAACAGTAACAGTGGGTAAGCACAGTAGAAACAAACTAAACACACTAAAAAACCTAAAATAAAATAACCAAATGAAAAAGAAAAAAGAGAAAAAAGAAAAAATAACTAAACATAAAAAGGGGGGTCCGTCATGCTCTGATGTTATTGAATTCAATGTTCAGTCCGGTAGGCTGTCACATGCCTATTCGGTAAATGAGATGCTGTTCCTCGAGCTTGCGCTGATGTTCACTGGAACAATGCAGCAATCCCAGGACAGAGATGTGAACATGAGAGCTGTGGGTTATGTGGGGGGGGGCGGGGGGGCGGTGGCGTATTGAAATGGCAAGCAATTGGAAGCTCGGGGTCATACTTACTGACTGAGTGGAGGTGTTCCGCAAAGCGGTCACCTAATCTGCGTATGGTCTCCCCAATGTAGAGGAGACCACATTGTGAGCAGCAAATACAGTATACTAAATTGAAAGAAGTACAAGTAAATCGCTGCTTCACCTGAAAGGAGTGTTTGGGGCCTTGGATAGTGAGGAGAGAGGAGGTAAATGGGCAGGTATTACACCTCCTGCGATTGCAGGGGAAGGTGCCATGGGAAGGGGACAAGGTGGTGGGGGTAATGGAGGAGAGGACGAGGGTGTCACGGAGGTAATGATCCCTTCGGAATGCTGACAAGGAAGGGAGGGGAAGAGGCATTTGGTGGTGGCATCACGCTGGATGTGGTGGAAGTGGCGGAGGATGATCCTTTGGATGTGGAGGCTGGTGGGCTGGAAAGTGAGGACAAGGGGAACCCTGTCGCGGTTCTAGGAGGGAGGGGAAGGGGTGAGGGTAGAGGTGCGGGAAATGCCTCGCCTATCCAATCTTTCCTCATAGCTGCAAATTTCAAGCTCTGGCAACATTCTTGTAAATCTCCTCTGTACTCTCTCCACAGCAATTATGTCCTTCCTGTAATGCGGTGACCAGAAATCTATGCAATATTCCAGCTGTGGCCTAACCAACGTTTTATACAGTTCCAACATTACATCCCTGCTTTTGTATTCCATACCTCAGCCAATAAAGAAGAGCATTCCATATGTCTTCTTCACCAATCTATCTACCTGTCCTGCCACCTTCAGGGACCTGTGGTCAACAATCCAAGGTCTCTCATTTCCTCTACCCCTCTCAATAAACTCCCGTTTATTGTGTATTCCCTTGCTTTGTTTGCCCTACCCAAATGCATTACCTCACACTTCTCCGGACTGAATTCCATTTGCCACTTTTCTGCTCTCTCAACCGAACCATTGCTATCATTCTGGAGTCTACAGCTATCATTCTGGAGTCTACAGCTATCCTCTTCACTATTAACTACACTGCCAATTTTTGTGTCATCTGCAAATTTCCCACTCATGCCTCCCACATTAAAGTCCAAATCATTAATACTTACCACAAACAGCAAGGGACCCAACACCGAGCCCTGTGGAACGCCATTGGAAACTGCCTTCAATTCGCAAAAACATCTGTCGACCATTACCTTTTGTTTCCTGTCACTGAGACAATTTTGGGTCCCACTTGCAAAATTCCCCTGTATCTCTTGGGCTTTTATTTTTCTGACCAGCCTGCCATGCGGGACCTTGTCAAATGCCTTACTAAAATCCATGTAGACCACATCCACTGCACTACCCTCATCAATCCTCCTTGTTACTTCCTCAAAAAATTCAATTAAGTTAGTAAGACACGACCTTCCCTTAACAAATCCATGCTGACTATCCTTGATTAATCCGAGCCTTTCTAAGTGACAGTTTATCCTATCTCTCAGAATTGGTTCTGATAACTTGCCCACCATTGAGATCAGACTGACCGGCCTATAATTATTTGGTCTATCCAAGAAATGGTACAACATTTGCAGACCTCCAATCCTCTGGTACCTCGCCTGTATCTAGTGAGGGTTTGAAGATGATCCTCAGAGCATCTGCTATTTCCTCCCTGGCTTCCTTTAACAGCCGAGGATACAATCCATCTGGCCCTGGGAATTTATCCACTTTCAAGGATGTCAGACCCGCTAGTACTTCCTCTGTTATTATGCTTAACGTATCTAATATTTCACACTCCTCTTATTAAACTACAATGTCTGCATCATCCATTTCCTTTGTGAAGACAGAGACAAAGTACTCATTAAGAACCCTGCCCACATCTTCTGCATCCACACATGAATTGCCTTGTACATCTCTGATAGGGCCTATCCTTTCCTTAGCTATCCTCTTGCTCTAAATGCACTGATAAAACATCTTTGGATTTTCCTTGATTTTATCTGCCAATATTTTCTCATGTCCTCTCTTTGCTTTCTTAATTTCCTTTTTTAATTCACCTCTGCACTTTCTATACTCCTCTAGGCTTTCTAAAGTATTAAGTTTTTTGTGACTGTCATAAGCTTTCTTTTTCTGCTTTATCTTACCCTGTAAGCTTCTAGATAACCAGGGGGCTCTAGATTTGGCAGTACCACCCTTTTTATTTGTGAGGACATGCCTATACAGTGCCCATAGAATCTCACTTCTGAATGTCTCCCACTGGTGTGCCACTGATTTTCCTTCAAGTAGCTGTATCCACTTTCGTCAGGTCACCTCTCAGCTTCGTAAAATTTGCCTTCCCCCAATTTAAAGATTTTACTCCTGTTCTACCCTTGTCCTTTTCCATAATAATGCTAAATCTAACCGTATTATGGTCACTATCTCCAAAATGGTCACCCACTGCTACTTCATTCACTTGCCCAGCTTCATTTCCTAAGACTAAACCTAGAATTGCACCCCCTCTCGTTGGGCTTGTTAAGTGCTGGCTAAAAAAGTTCTCTTGAATGCAGTTCAAGAATTTTGTGCCCTCTGTGCCCTTCACACTGTTTGTATCCCAGTTGATATTAGGGTTGTTGAAATCCCCAACTATTATTGCCCTATTGTTTTTGCACTCAGAAATTTGCCGACGTGTTTGTTCTTCTACCCCCCTCTCACTATTTGGGAGTACATTCCTAGTAGTGTGACTTCCCCTTTTTTTTTGAGCTCAACCCCAATGGCATCATTTGATGATTCAAATAGCATATCATCCGTCCTCACAGCTGTTATTGATTCTTTAACCAACAATGTTACACCCCCTCCTTTTTTATCCCCCTCTCTATCCTGCCTGGAAACTCTATATCCAGGGATGTTGAGCTGCCATTTTAGCCCCTCTTGAAGCCAAGTTTCCATTAGAGCAATGATATCATGTTGCCATGAGCGTATCTGTGTCCTCAGAGTCATAGAGTTATACAGCACAGAAACAGGCCCTTCGGTCCATCGTGTCTGTGCTGGCCATCAAGCACCTAACTATTCTAATCCCATTTTCCAGCACTTGGCCCATAGCCTTGTATGCTGTGGCGTTTCAAGTGCTCATCTAAATACGTCTTAAATATTGTGAGGGCTCCTGCCTCCACCACCCCTTCAGGTAGTGTGTTCCAGATTCCAACCACCCTCTGGGTGAAAATATTTTTCCTCAAATCCCCTCTAAACCTCCTGCCACTTAACTTAAATCTATGCCCCCTGGTTATTGACCCCTCCGCTAAGGGAAAATGTTTCTTTCTATCTATCCTATCAATGCCCCTCATAATTTTGTATAACTCAATCAGGTCCCCCCTCAGCCTTCTCTGCTCTAAGGAAAATAACCCTAGCCTATCCAGTCTCTCTTCATAGTTGAAATGCTCCAGCCCTAGCAACAATCTCCTCTGCACGCTCTCCAGTGTAATCACATCCTTCCTATGGTGCGTTGATCATAACTGTACACAGTACTCCAGCTGTTGCCTAACTAGCATTTTATACAGCTCTATCATAACCTCCCTGCTCTTATATTCTATGCCTCGGCTAAAAAAGGCAAGTATCCCATATGCCTTCCTAACCACGTTATCTACCTGTGCTGCTGCCTTCAGTGATCTATGGACAAGTACACCAAGGTCCCTCTGACCCTCTGTACTTCCTAGGGTCCTACCATCCATTGTATAGCCCCTTGCCTTGTTAGTCCTCCCAAAATGCATCATCTCACACTCTGCCCATCTTACCAGCCCATCTATATCGTCCTGTAATTTAAGGCTTTCCTTCTCACTATTTACAACACCACCAATTTTCGTGTCATCTGCAAACTTACTGATCATAACCACCTATATTCACATCTAAATCATTAATGTACGCTACAAACAGCAAGGATCCCTGTGGTACACCACTGGTCACAGGCTTCCACTCACAAAAACAACCCTCGACCATCACCCCTCTGCCTCCTGGCACTAAGCTAATTTTGGATCCAATTTGCCAAATTGCCCTGCTCATCGGCTTGATTTGCTATACTCCTTGCATTTAAATGAATACCTTTTAACACTGCCAAATTCCTGTGCTGCACACATTTTAACCTTTGCTTCCTTTGTCTTTCAGAATCACTCGTTAATTTTCTGCCTCCCTCCTCTGAGTTTGTCCTATCTGAAACTGCCCTCAGGTTCCCATCCCCCTGCCAAACTAGTTTAAACCATTCCCAAAAGCACTAGCAAACCTTCCTGCAAGGATATTCATCTCGGTCCTGTTCAGGTGTAGACCGTCCAGCTTGTACAGTTCCCACCTTCCCCAGAACCGGTTCCAATGCCCCAGAAATCTGAAGCCCTCCCTCCTGCACCATCTCTCCAGCCCCACATTCATCTGGTGTATTCTCCTATTTCTATACTCACTAGCACGTGACCTTGGGAATAATCTGAAGATTACTACCTTTGAGGTCCTGCTTGCTAATCTCTTTCTTAACTCCTTAAACTCAGCCTGCAGGACCCCATCCATTTTTGTACCTATATCATTGGCACCAATGTGGACCATGACCTCTTGCTGTGCAATTTTACCCTCCAGAATGCTCTGCAGCCGCTCAGCAGCTGAAGGCATGGCCACCAAGGGTGGCGTGATTAAAATTGGGGCTACTAATGAGGCCAGAATTAAAGGAGTGCAGATATCTCAGAAGTTTGTAGAGCTGGAGGAGATTACAGAGATAGGGAGGGGCCAGGCTGTAGAAGAATTTGAAAACAAGGATTCGAATTTCAAAATTGAGGCGCTGCCTAAACAGGAGTCAGTGTTGGTCAGCGAGCACAGAGGTGATGGGTGAATGGGATTTAGTGCAAGTTAGGACAGGGGCAGCAGAGTTTTGGATGGCCTCAGATTTACGAAGGGTAGAATATAATCTGGACGGTACTCCAAGTGTGGTCTAGTATAAGTTTAACATAGGAAGTGGCATTGTATTAATGAATTAAAAGAAAATTTTATTCAGCATTCAAAGGGTTAAATCTGCGCAGCTGCCGATCCATTAATCTATAGGAATTTGAAACATTTCCCTTGTTTACTCAGAACTTCTTTGTTTGAATTTGATTCATTGATGTTCTGTTGGATTGAATAGTTACTCAGTGATAGAGATCTCATTGACAACAAGCTTTTAATCCTGAGTCTCAGTTAAGATCTGTTGTAGAATCATTCACTTTTAATGCATAGAACTTTTGAATCGGGCATCTTTCATAGGGAAAGGTCTAAAAGAATTCATTTTGACCATTGAACCTCAATGCACCTCGTCAACAAAGAGAAGACAAATGCTCTCCTCTGGAGGTAGTTATATCCATGTGTCATCCTTTTGCTTTGAGCTGGTCTTTTCATAGAATTTCACTTAGAATTTCCAGCACAGAAACAGGCCATTTGGCCCAACTGGTCTATGCCAGTGTTTATGCTCCACATGATTTTCTTCCCGCCCTTTTTCAGCTAACTACATCAGCATATTCTTCTATTCCTCTAGCTTCCCCTTAAATGCATCTAGGCTATTCGCCTCAACTACTCCTTGTGGTAGCGAGTTCCACATACTCACCACTCTGGTTAAAGGATTTTCTCCTGAATTCCCTGTTGGATTCATTAAAGATGATCTTATATTTATGGTCCCTAGTTTTGGACTCCCCACATGTTCATGTTGAAACTATTTTCTGCAAAATCTCTTGTGTTTACAGGGCAGTTCTTTGACCTTATGCCTTTACTTTCTAAAGTCTTAACATTCCCTCCTTATGCCAGTATATCTCAATGTCGTCATGTCAGGAAGCACCTTGCTTGATTTGAATGAGCATGGCTATTTTTGATTTCTCCTTTAAAGCTGAGGAGAATGCTAAATTGTGGTGAATTAATTGAAAAATAAAGTAATATAATAGTCCAAGTGTTGTCTCAGTCTCTGTTGTGTGTATTGTCTATCTGTAACATTGCATTGACATCATATATTAAATAATAACCACCAATGATAATTAGCAGATATTGTAAATAAAAGTGGCACCTTTTGTGCATTTGGCAAGATAATGAGGATACAAAGTGTGATTTAATTATTTTTCACAATAGTATCCTATATTTTATTCACAACGTGTGGATTTAGTGTATTATTTACTGCAGTTATGTAAGCAGTTTTTAAAAAACAATTTTGTTATCTTTCACCAGCTATGGAAGGTTCCAGATTGCAGCAGAATGTTAAGCTTCAGTCAGGAAATGAAAAATGTGATGAAAATTTCCAGGCAGGGGGATTCATGGAATCTTGATCGATTTTGTGGGAGAGGTGAAATTTAACTAGGGCATTAGGACAAAATGGGCAATAGCAAATTGGGAGCTCTCTTTACATCTCACTTAAATTTCTTTTCGACCAACTCCAGATCTTCTTTTTCCCATTTTGGGCTACTTTCAAAATCAAATTTCATCCTTATTCTGTTTAATTTTAACTCCAAATTCTGGTCACTATTATCCTTACTTATCCATAGTATGTTGCACCAAATATTCTTTGAAGTGATAGTGACATGGTCAAGTGACTACATAATAGAAAAAAATCGCAGCCCTGGATTATATAAACCCTACTTTATTAAAAAGCTTTTTCCGGGTAATACAAAGTAACTGCAAACTTTATGGTTAGTGAACGGGGAACTAATTCAATACTGAACTCTTTCAATGAGCCTGCACAGGCATGACAGGCCAAATGGCCACCATCTATGCTGTAAAATTTGATTATTCCCTTTCCCTCAGCTTAACAACTGATTAAGCTCATAATTTCAATTCTTGCAGGCCATTTCACTCTCTAACCTGAGGTTCACAGTACCTGCACTTTTCACAACTTGAAATTCATAGTATCATAGAATCTTACACTACAGAAGGAGGCCATTCAGCCCATCATGCTGGCTTTTTAAAGAGATATCCAATTAGTCCCATTCCTCTGCCCTTTCCCCATAGCCCTGCAATTTTATTCCCTTCAAGTATTTATCTTCTTCTCCATGCTCCCGACCTTTATCTTCCCCGCAGATATGGAAGGAGTCTAATTGCACACTAGGTCGGACGGCAAGCTCTACAATCTATCAAAGCTGAAAGCAAAGACAAAAACACATCTCGTCCTGATCAGTGAACTCCTCTACGCTGATGATGCTGCACTAGTTGCTCACATGGAAACTCAGTTACAAAGACTCATGGATGTTTCTGCCTTGCCTGTAACTTGTTTTCCTTGACTATAAGCATCAAAAGAAATGTGGTCATGGGGCAAGGTGTTGCATCTCTGCGCCTGATCACACTAATTAACACCCCACTGGAAGTGGTTAACAAATTCTGCTACGTTGGGTCCACGGTGACAGACAATCTGTCTCTTGATGCAGAGCTCAATACACACATAGGGAAAGCAGCTATCACCTTTGGCTGACTCGCAAACTGCACATGGGATTACACCAAGCTGACACTTAGGACCAAGCTGATGGTTTATAAGGCCTATGCTCTCAGCACCTTGTTGTGTGGCTGTGAAACATGGTGACTTACAGCCACCAGAAAAAGAAGCACAATAATTTCCATCTTTACTGTCTGTGGTGCATTACGAGTATATCCTGGCAGGACAAAATCACAAATGTGGCAGTCCTCTAAAAGGCAGAACTCCCAAGTGTGTTGGCACTAATCAAACAGAAATGGTTTCAATGGATCGGACACGTCTGCAGGATGGAAGATGGTCACATACCCAAAGACCTACTGTATGATGAGGTAGCTGGGGCCAGATGACCAGTGGGGCGCCCAAATCTCCGCTTCAAGGATGCTTGCAAGCATGACATGAAGGCCCTAAAAGTCTACTATTGCACCTGGGAGTCACTAGCTGGCAAAAGAGGGAAATGGCGACACATCCTGTGGACTGTTGTGCACTACCACAACCACCAGTGGCTACAGCAGCTTAATAACTGGTACCAACGTCAAAAACAATAACTCACAGAGTCACGTGGCAGCTTCACATGCAGCACTTGTGACAGAACCTGCTTCTCAAGGATTGGCCTTCACAGCCATCAGCAAAGGTGCACCAAGAGATGACATCCCACCTAAATGGATTGTTTGCTGCGCGTCCATCATCTTTCGTAGATGGAAGGATGCCAATATCATGAAGTATTTATCCAATTCCGTTTTGAAAGTTTCTATTGAATCTGCTTCCACCATCATTTCAGGCAGCGCATTCCAAAAAACAGCAACTGACTGTACAAAATAAATTCCACTCATCTCCCCTCGGGTTCTATTGCCAATTATGTTAAATTAGTGCCCTCTGCTTACCAACCTTCCTGCCAGTGGAAACAGTCTGCCCTTACTTTATCAAAACCTTTCATGATTTTAAAAGCCTCGATTAAATCTCTCCTTATCTTCCCTGGTCTAAGGAGAACAATCCCAGCATCTCCAGTCTCTCAGTCCTTCATCCCTAGTAAATCTCTTCACTCTTTCCAATTGTATTACTCCAGCTATGCTAAGCACATTGGATGACATGTCAAGAATAAGTAGTGTGTCTTTGACCGCAGGTGGCACCAATTTTAATAACGTGCAGCTATTGCACAGCCGAAAGGTTCAATAAATGAAGTCACACTATCCATAGAGTCCTTCATTTCCTTGCTACAGACTTCTAATGTTACATGTACAGCTCACCACCACCTTCTCAAGGGCAATTAAGGATGGGCAATAAATGCTGGCCTAGCCAGCGATGCCCACACCCCATAAATGAATAA
The DNA here is from genome assembly GCF_036365525.1 of Heterodontus francisci. Classification (NCBI taxonomy): domain Eukaryota; kingdom Metazoa; phylum Chordata; class Chondrichthyes; order Heterodontiformes; family Heterodontidae; genus Heterodontus; species Heterodontus francisci. The sequence continues at coordinate 12,069,498 of NC_090385.1, forward strand.
AAAAATTGGACAGTTAGAATTCAATATTTCAGAACTGACTACTGCAGGAAGGAAATGGAATAGATTCTTTGCCATGCTGCAGTGAGTGACAGGGAAAGGAACAGAAAGCACAGCTGGAAACCAATCTTATACGTGCTCTTGAACATTGGGAAAGTACTTTGTAAAGTGCAGGACAAGACTCAGTAACAGATAAAACTAACACAAATGGAGATCAGAAAGCTGAGGCACTACTGAGGTTAACACCACAATAAGTCAATGTTACGGGTGTATTAAAATCGTCAAAAGTGTGTGTCGATGAGGTGAAAATGAAAACGGATGAGCTACAGATGAAACAGATGGCCTGCTGAACAGAAACAGATGAGTTGCATGCTGACTTGAAGATAAAAACAAATAACCTGCAGATGAAAATGGATGACCCAGCACATGGTGAACAGAGACACCAGAAAGGAAAGCTGAAAGAATTGCAATAGTAAAAGCAGTTAATTTGAGCTCAGTTGACCCAATCTCGGAGTGGGATATCATAAGGCAGAGTTGTCAAAGCTTTTTCCCATCACGGGTCACATAGATGGGTCCCATGAAACCATGGAGGTCACATAGAAAGTTGAAATCCATGTTCCTGCTAGGTTGCTTATATCTCAAGTTACGAATGCTGTGACCATAGTGTTCTGATTAGTATTTTTCCACTGATAAGTCAATGATGCTAAGAACAGCTGGTTCTGAACCTTGCATGAACCCAAAATCCAAAGAGAGCAAACAATTAAAGATGGTTAAAGATAGTATCAAACTTAAAGAAAAAGCTTATCATTGCACAAAGATGGGAGGCAGGTCAGAAGATTGGACAGCATATAATAACAGCAAAGAATGACCTTCTTTGGGCCTCCTTATCTCGAGAGACAATGGATACGCGCCTGGAGGTGGTCAGTGGTTTGTGAAGCAGCGCCTGGAGTGGCTATAAAGGCCAATTCTAGAGTGACAGGCTTTTCCACAGGTGCTGCAGAGAAATTTGTTTGTCGGGGCTGTTGCACAGTTGGCTCTCCCCTTGCGCCTCTGTCTTTTTTCCTGCCAACTACTAAGTCTCTTTGACTCGCCACATTTTAGCCCCGTCTTTATGGCTGCCCGCCAGCTCTGGCGAACGCTGGCAACTGACTCCCACGACTTGCGATCAATGTCACAGGATTTCATGTCGCGTTTGCAGACGTCTTTATAGCGGAGACATGGACGGCCGGTGGGTCTGATACCAGTGGCGAGCTCGCTGTACAATGTGTCTTTGGGGATCCTGCCATCTTCCATGCGGCTCACATGGCCAAGCCATCTCAAGCGCCGCTGTCTCAGTAGTGTGTACAAGCTGGGGATGTTGGCCGCCTCGAGGACTTCTGTGTTGGAGATACGGTCCTGCCACCTGATGCCAAGTATTCTCCGGAGGCAGCGAAGATGGAATGAATTGAGACGTCGCTCTTGGCTGACATACGTTGTCCAGGCCTCGCTGCCATAGAGCAAGGTACTGAGGACACAGGCCTGATACACTCGGACTTTTGTGTTCCGTGTCAGTGCGCCATTTTCCCACACTCTCTTGGCCAGTCTGGACATAGCAGTGGAAGCCTTTCCCATGCGCTTGTTGATTTCTGCATCTAGAGACAGGTTACTGGTGATAGTTGAGCCTAGGTAGGTGAACTCTTGAACCACTTCCAGAGCGTGGTCGCCAATATTGATGGATGGAGCATTTCTGACATCCTGCCCCATGATGTTTGTTTTCTTGAGGCTGATGGTTAGGCCAAATTCATTGCAGGCAGACGCAAACCTGTCGATGAGACTCTGAAGGCACTCTTCAGTGTGAGATGTTAAAGCAGCATCGTCAGCAAAGAGGAGTTCCCTGATGAGGACTTTCCGTACTTTGGACTTCACTCTTAGGCGGGCAAGGTTGAACAACCTGCCCCCTGATCTTGTGTGGAGGAAAATTCCTTCTTCAGAGGACTTGAACGCATGTGAAAGCAGCAGGGAGAAGAAAATCCCAAAAAGTGTGGGTGCGAGAACACAGCCCTGTTTCACGCCACTCAGGATAGGAAAGGGCTCTGAGGAGGAGCCACCATGTTGAATTGTGCCTTTCATATTGTCATGGAATGAGGTGATGATACTTAGTAGCTTTGGTGGGCATCCAATCTTTTCTAGTAGTCTGAAGAGACCACGTCTGCTGACGAGGTCAAAGGCTTTGGTGAGATCAATGAAAGCAATATAGAGGGGCATCTGTTGTTCACGGCATTTCTCCTGTATCTGACGAAGGGAGAACAGCATGTCAACGGTCGATCTCTCTGCACGAAAGCCACACTGTGCCTCAGGGTAGACGCGCTCGGCCAGCTTCTGCAGCCTGTTCAGAGCGACTCGAGCAAAGACTTTCCCCACTATGCTGAGCAGGGAGATTCCATGGTAGTTGTTGCAGTCACCGCGGTCACCTTTGTTTTTATAGAGGGTGATGATATTGGCATCGCGCATGTCCTGGGGTACTGCTCCCTCGTCCCAGCACAGGCAAAGCAGTTCATGTAGTGCTGAGAGTATAGCAGGCTTGGCACTCTTGATTATTTCAGGGGTAATGCTGTCCTTCCCAGGGGCTTTTCCACTGGCTGGAGAATCAATGGCATCACTGAGTTCTGATTTGGTTGGCTGTATGTCCAGCTCATCCATGACTGGTAGAGGCTGGGCTGCATTGAGGGCAGTCTCAGTGACAGCATTCTCCCTGGAGTACAGTTCTAGGTAGTACTCAACCCAGCAGTCCATTTGTTTGTGTTGGTCAATGATTATGTCCCCTGATTTAGATTTGAGGGGGGCGATCTTCTTGATGGTTGGCCCAAGAGCTCTCTTCATGCCATCATACATTCCTCTGATGTTTCCGGTATCTAAGAAGAATGACCAGAAGATTGATAAGGAAGGTAAACTTGGAGTATGAGCGAAAGCTAGTTAGAAATATAAAGACAGATAGTAGATATTTTAAAAAGTAAAGAGTTAACAAGTGAGTGTTGGTCCTATAGAAAGTGAGTCTGGGGAATTAATAATGGATAATAAGGAGATGGCAGATGAACCGAACAGATATTTTGCATCAGTCTCTACTATAGAGGATACAAGTAACATCCCAGTATTAGCTGTAAGTCAGGAAATGGAAGGGAGGGAGGAACCCAAGAAAATTACAATCGCCAGGGAAGTGGTGCTGAACAAATTGTTGGAACTGAAGGCTGACAAGTCTCCGGGTCCTGATGGACTTCATCCTAGGGCGTTAAAAGAAGTAGCTAGTGAGATAGTTGATACATTAGTTTTAATTTTTGAAAATTCTCTGGATTCGGGGAAGATTCCTTTAGCTTGGAAAATAGCGAATGTAACTCCTTTATTCAAAAAGGGAGGGAACAGAAAGTAGGAAACTACAGGTGGATGTGGAAAGGATGTTTCCCCTTGTGGGAGAATCTAGAACTATGGGTCACTGTTTAAAAATAAGGGGTTGCGCATTTAAGACAGAGATGAGGAGAAATTCTTTCTCTCAGAGTGTCGTGAGTCTTTGAAATTCTCTTCCTCAAAAGGCGATGGAAGCAGAGTCTTTGAATATTTTTAAGGCAGAGGTAGATAGATTTTTGATAAGCAAGGGGGTGAAAGATTATTGGGGGTAGGTGGAAATGTGGAGTAATCAATTCAGCCATGAAATTATTGAATGGCGGAGCAGGCTCGAAGGGCCGAGTGGCCTACTCCTGCTCCTAATTCGTATGTTCGCAGTTTTTCCCCATGGCTGGGGAGTCTCGAACATGGGGTCACAGTCTCAGGATAAGGGGTCAGCCATTTAGGACTGAGATGAGGAGAAATTCCTTCATTCAAAGGGTGTAAACATTTCGAATTCTCTACCCCAAGGGGCTGTGGATGCTTTGGCGTTCAGTATATTAAAGACAGAGATCGACAGATTTTTGGATACAAAGAGAATTATGCGATATGGGGATAGTGCAGGAAGGTGAAGTTGAGGTAGAAGATCAGCCATGATCTTATAGAATGGCAGAGAAGGTTCAAAGGGCCAAATGGCCTTCTCCAGCTCCAATTTCTCATGTTGTTACATTCTTATGTTTCTGCTTTGGGTTCAATTTCCGATTCCAGTGTAATTGTGTCCAAAATTGCATCTGTTTTGAAAAGCTTTTTTTTCCCTTGAGTTTCTGCTCAAACTCATTCACATTTCACCGTGATCATATTGAATGCAGAGCAGGCTCAAGGAGCCAAATGGCCTACTCCTGCTCCTATTTCTTATATTCTTAATTTCTTATAGAATAACATAGGATAGGCTATTCGGGCCTAACTAGTCTGCAGATTACTAAACTCCACACGGGTTTCCTCCCTTTCTATCTGCTTCATTTCAGCCTTTCAGCATATCTTTCTGCTCCTTTTTTCTCTCACGTATTGATCTAATTTTCTTTTGAAAGCATCTAAGCTCTTTGCCTCAACCACTTCCTGTGGTAGTGAGTTCCACATTCTAAGCACCATATGAGTAAAGAAATGTTTCCTTATTGGATTTATTAGTGACTATCCTGTATTTCTGGCCCATAGTTTTGGATTCTCTCACAAGCGGAAACATTCTCTTCAATTCTTGTCCAACCCATTCACAATTTTGAAGACCTCTACCTGGTCACCAGATGTTCAATGTTTCCCGATACCTCTAATCTGTCAGTGGTGATACCATCCATGTACTTTCTCCTGTGAATAACCTGAACTTCTAGAGCTGGATTGGATGGTTTGAGTGCAATGTTTGAGTCACATTTTGGTCACTCTGGCCTTATCTACACTGAGAAGGATCACATCATTTGGAAATAGATAACTGAGCTACAGCAGGGTGTCCTGTGTCATTAATAGGCCCGATTCCACAAACCAGCATTCTCAGTGGGAGCTGCAAGAGGAGAGTGTAGTCTGTGCTTTTCCATCCTTTAACTTTAGGGTGTGTCAGTAAACCCAGTCAGTGTGCAGTAAGGGAATCACAAGTGCTACTGACAAGAACATTAAAAATAGGAGCAGGAGTAGACCACTCAGCCCTTCGAGACTCTTCTGCCATTCAATACGATCATGGCTGATCTTCTGCCTCAACTCCACTTTCCTGCCCGATTCCCATATCCCTGGATTCCCTAAGAGACCAAAAATCTGAGGTAGACAATTCACAACCCTCCGAGTGAAGAAATTTCTTCTCATCTCAGCCCTACATGATCGGCCCCTTATCCTGAAACTGTGCCCCTGTGTTTTAGATTCCCCAACCAGGGGAAACAATCTCTCAATGTCTACCCTCTCCAGCCCCTTCAGAATCTTGTACATTTCAATGAGATTACCTCTCAATCTTCTAATCTCCAGAGAGTATAGGCAGTAACAGTATAATTGTGAAATTGTAGAATAATTGTGAAACTTTATTATAACGAGAGTTTTATTTTGGATCGGGTCTCCCACACAAAAAGCAAAACTGTAATTAATATTGCCCAGTGGGGAAAGCATGCTTCTATAAATTTAAATGTCTTTGTTCTCAATATTCTCATGATTGGTCGGGAGATGTCCACATGTTTGTTGAATATCAATGGAGCTTTTCATATTCTCGGTCTTATTTCTCAGGCTGGTGTAATTACCCACCTATATTACACTGTTCTTCTTCATGGTACTAGCTAGACCACTTTTAGGATTCTTATGCCAGAAACATTCAAACAGCAAAAAGCATCCTCCAGGTGTTGATTCAAAGTGGTTTCAATCAACTTTTAATGCTTTTGGTGCCTATATTAAGGAGGATTACATAGAATTTATAACACAGAAACAGGCCATTCGGTTCAACCAGTCTGTGAGTCTCCTCCCAATCCTCTTCATCTAACCCTATTCAGCTTGATCTTTCTCTCTCATGACTTTATCTAGCTTCCCCTTAAATACATCTATGCTATTTGTCTCAACCACTCCTTATGATTCCATATTCTAAGCACTCCCTTGGGGAAGAAGCTTCTCTTGAATTCGTATTGGATATATTTGTGACCAATGATCTTTTTAAGTTGTGCACGTGCGCGACCACGCAAAAAAATTAAAAGGTGTCGCTGAAATAAACAGGCTGCATACAGCAAAGAAAATTTAGAGGGATGAAACATTGTTTAAAGCTTTTCATAGTGAGAGCGGCAAGATTGAGTAAGATAATTTACGGTTTACACCACATGAATTGCTCTGAAAAGAGCAGTTGTTTTCTTGAAAGGAGAATTCTTAGAAGAACTGTTAGGACTCAATGTTTTGGGCAATATACTCTGCCTGTCCTCTGGAGAAAAAACTGGATGTGGGGAAGAGGTGGGTTTTGTGTGGTTAAGGTTGGGCGTATGGGTGGGATCTTGCTGTTGATTGGTCAGGCTTAGTGTGTTTGTGATAGGTTGGTACACGTTAATCTTGCTGCGATTAGTTGGCTATTGTGCTCTGTGATTGGACAGTATATGCTATTATTCTTGCTCCTGATTGGTCGGCTAATCTATCCTGTGGAAGGTTAATGTTTTTGCTGTGTGGTGGATCTTGAGTGTGTGGAGGGTTTTATATTGTTACAGTTGGTTGCACTTTGGTTTGTCGGCTGCAGCGTGGCTGGTGGTGTGTTTTTTGAATAGGGGTAGCCAGATGTCACTGATGAGTAAGTTGCCGTCTGGGAGGACGGTGTGGTGTTGCTAGATCTCCATGACCTCCCTGACGCATCGAGTTTGCCAATGCGCGATGAATAAATCGAGTTTCAAGTTGGACCATTCAATGCGGTGGTTGTTAAGTTGAGCCTGCTAGCATGTAACAGTTCTTCCAGGAACTCTCCTTTCAAGAAAACAACTGCTCTTTTCAGAGCAATTCACATGGTATAAACTGTAAATCGTCTTACTCAACCTTTCAAGGGATCATTGCTCATGACTATGTTTATTGCCTCTAGTTTTGTTCTCCCCCACAAGTGGAAACATCCTGTCTATGCCTACCCTATCAATCTTCTCATAATCTTCAAGGACTCTGTCAGATCACATCTCAGCCTTTCCTTTTCTAAAGAAAAGAGGCTCAGCCTGTTCTGTCTTTCCTGATCAGTATAAACACTCAGACCTGGTGTCGTCCTTGTACTTTCTCCAGTGCCTCGATATATTTTTTACAAAACAAAAATCTTGGAAAGAAACTTGGATCTCTCCTTTTAGAATAGAATCTGAGAAACTTACAGCACAGAAGGAGGCCATTTGGCTTGCTATGCCTGTGCTGACTCTTAGAAAGAGCAGTTGTGCTTAGTCTTACCTCTTGCTTTTTGTATGGAATCATTTTGATTGAGAAAGATTTGAAAATAAATCTGAGGGAGTATACTTAGCTGAGGTACAAATGTTATATCTATTTCCTACAAGAGAACTACAGTCCTAAGCAAGTGAATCCCAAAGCTTCTCTGTAACATCTGGTGATATCAAGGTGTAGGGTTCCACTCTAGGGTGAGGCAATATATGCTTAGTGGTGCAGTTCTAAAGAGTGTGCAGGACAGAGGGACCTGGGGGTACATGTGTATCAATCTTTGAAAGTGCCAGGCCAAATTGAGAGAGCGGTTAGTGAAGCACATGGAATCTTGGGCTTCATAAATAGAGGCATAGAGTACAAAAGCAGGGAAGTTATGCTGAACCTTTATAAAGCTCTGGTTAGGCTCCAACTGGAGTATTGCGTCCAGTTCTGGTCACCACACTTTAGGAAGGATGTGAGGGTCCTTGAGAGAGTGCAGAGGAGATTTACTAGAATGGTTTCAGGGATGGGGGATATTAGTTACAAGGTTAGGTTGGAAAAGCTGGGGTTATTCGTCCTGGACCAAAGGAGATTGAGGGGGGATTTGATGGATGTGTACAAGATTATGATAGATTTGATAAGTTAGACAAGTAAAAACTGTTCCCATTAACTAATGGAACAATGACTCGGGGACACAGATTGAAGGTTTTGGGCAAGAGATGCAGGGGGAATGTGAGGAAGAACTTTTTTACACAGCAGATGGTAATAACCTGGAACTCACTGCCCATGAGGGTGGTGGAAGTGGAGACAATCAATAATTTCAAAAGGAAATTGGATGGGCACTAGAAGGAAATAAACTTGCAGGGTTACGGGGATCGAGCGGAGGAGTGAGACTGACTGGATTGCTCCACGGACTTGATGGGCCAAATGGCCTCCTTTTATGCCTTAAATGACTCTTTGACTCTAACACTTAACCAATCCGTTGCTGGTTCATCTCCCATTACAGAGAGCAAGCACATCTTTACAGATGTAATATTGTCCATTTTAATCTCAAAGGGGTGAGAAGACAATGAGGACAATTAAAGGAATTGTCTGGAATCAACTCACTGGCGGCTTATGGGCCTAAAAGACCTCAGTGTGAAGATGCTTGATTCTTCAGACATAACAATGGAATAGTTCTTCCTAAACTCCTTGCCTTCTCTCAGTTTCTATGTGGGGAATGGAGTGTGACAACTGCAAGGTACAAGGTTAACCAAACTCTGAGCAGCCAGTAGGTTGCATGTCTCAGCTAGGCAGCCTGTGGTCAAAGAAAACAAGTAACAATAAGGTTAGCGAGGATGATTTCTATCGAGAAATGCTCTTCCCCAGCTTTGATGGTGCCAATTAAGTTTATTTATGCTCGTAGAAAAATGAAAGATGTCCTGTTTCCATGGGGTGTCAGAAAATGAACAGCTGAATGCTATCTCTGTGTCTTTATGAGAAAAAACTGAGCCTGATACATTTTTAATGAAAGAACTTGCATTGATATAGTGCCTCCCACATCCTTAGGACATTACAAAGCATTTTGCAGTCAATAAATTACTTTTGAAATGTAATCACTGTTGTTATGTGGGCAACAGTCACAGCCAATTGGCACATTACAAATTCCCACAAGCAGCATTAAGATGAACGGCCAATTAACCTGCTTTAATGATGTTGGTTGAGGGAAAAGTGTCGGCCAAGACACTGGGGAGAACTCCCCCGCTCTTCTTCAAAATAGTGCCTGGGGATCTTTTAAGTCTATCTCGGTTTAACGTCTCATCAGAAAGACATCACCTCCGACACTCTAAGCGATCTGTCAGTACTGCACTGGGAGTGTTAGCCTGGATTATCTGGTCAAGTTGTAGAATGCGACTCGAACTTTGGCGCTGACTGGCTTCATAAAACCGAGCACTTCAGTTACTCCAGGAATACCTTAAAGAGGGCAATGTTAAAATATGACTGGTTGCTATGTTGATTCAACCAGTGAATTGGAGACGTTGGCTGTGTGTCATTAAATTAAAAGACCTCTATTTTCATCTTGATTGGGGAAGGAAACAACTAAGCAGCAGGAAATAAACAATGCCTTCAAGGAGTTTTACGGAAGGCTCAATCAGCTACATTATTAACCCACTAAAGTGGCCATTGGCTCACTCCTGGCTTTGATAGGTCCTCCATACATCACTGCTGAAAACAAGACAGCTCTTCACCACCCTTTGTCTCTGGCTGTTGGGTAAAATACTCTTTCATTTTACACATGGAAACTCAGCTGGCTGCTCTGCCAGTTTCACTTAGACGTTCAAGGATGAATCGACACCATTATTACTCAGCATTTTGCATGAACATTCCATATTGTTACGCCCAAAGGCTCTCACAGGATTTTAACCCCTTCCTCTTCTTGATCTTAATTTAGCAGCTCATAAAGCAATTGTATATATATATATATATATATATATATATACATATAAACGCAATTAGCATCTGCATTTTTAAATTACAAAGTTTAGTTCCACTTCACTTTTTTAAAGTGATATTAGGGGCGATTTTTCAACTTTGTTCTGCAAGCTAGGATGTTTGCCAGTTGGGAGCTTGTATCAGAATTTCAGGGGCCTGCTGCCTGTGATATTCCAACCAGCTGCCAATATCTGCATTTGCTGACAGAGGTGAACAACCTTGCTTTGCTAAGCAAGGGTGCCTTATTCCCATGGAAACCTGGGACATCAGACCCAATGGCACCAACATATGATATGTGAATGTTGGACTAGCCATGAGGTGAAATGCTTCCCAATCACAGTGGCATTCTTTCACCAAATGCAGGGAGCAATGCCAACCGTTGTACATGGCCTTTTACAAACTCACAAAAGCCTTTGACTCTGTCAACCACGAAAGCTAATGGAGCATCCTGCTCAGATTTGGCTGCCCTCAGACGTTTGGCTACTCCATGATGACAGACAAGCTGTGATCCTCACCAATGGAACCACCACAGACCCTAATCTACAGAACAGACAGGAAACTGTTCAACCTACACTACCTTCAGTCGAAAACCAAAATCACCTCAACCTCAGTCGTCGAGCTTCAGTATGCAGATGTCACTTGCGTGTGCAATCACTTTGAAACTGAGCTCCAGATCATTGGTGACTCCTTCTCCGAAGCATATGAGAAAATGGGTCTTTCACTAAACACTCGGAAAATCAAGGTCCTCTTCCAACTAACTCCTACAGCGCAACACCTCCCCCCATCAGTCACGATCAATGGCGAGATCCTGGAAAATGTGGACCATTTTCCATATCTTGGGAGCCTCGTCTCAGCAAAGGCAAACATAGACGACAAGGTTCATCGCTGCTTCCAATGTGCTAGTTCAGCCTTTGACCGACTGAAGAGTCATAGAGCCATTTATGACATAGAAGGAGGCCATCAAGTCCATGACGGCTCTCCACCCGCTCCCTCGCTCGATCCCTGTAGCCCTGCAAGTTTATTTCCTTTAAGTGCCCATCCGATTTCCTTTTGAAATTATTGATTGTCTCCACTTCCACCACTTTCATGGGCAGTGAAATCTAGGCCTTTACCACTCGCTGAGTAAAAAAGGTTTTTCTTCACATTCTCCCTGCAACTCTTGCCCAAAACCTTCAATCTGTGTCCCCTAGTCCTTGTACACCTCTATCAAATCTCCCCTAAAACTCCTTTTTCCAAGGAGACCAACCCCAGCTTCTCCAACCTAACCTTATAGCTACAATACCTCATCCCTGGAACCATTCTGGTAAATCTCCTCTGCATTCTCTCAAGGATCCTCACATCTTTTCAAAAGTGTGGTGATCAGAACTGGGCACAATACTATAGTTGTGGCCTAACAGTTACATCTCTCATTTACTGCTAAGATGCACTATAAGGCTTTTAAAAAATATTCATTCTTAGGATGTTGGCATCTCCAACAAGGCCCAGCATTTCAGAGAATCATAAAATCATAGAATGGTTATAGCACAGAAGGAGGCCATTTAGTTCCTCGTGTTCATGCTAGTTCTCTGTAAGAGCAACTCAGCTAGTCGCACTCCCCTGCCCTTTCCCTGTAGCTGTACAAATTTTTTCTCTTCAAATAATTATCCAATTCTCTTTAGAAAGCCACGATTGCAGCTGCCTCCACCACACTCTCCAGCAGAGCATTCCAGATCCTAACCACTCACTGTGTAAGCAAGTTTTTGCTCATGTCACCTTTTGTTCTTTTGCCATTCACCTTAAATCGGTGTTCTCTGCTTCTCGATCCTTCCACCAACAGTAGCAGTTTCTCCTTACCTACTCTATCCAGACCCCTCACGATTTTGAACACCTCTATCAAATCTCCTCTCAGCCTTCTCTTCTCCAAGGAGAAAAGCCTGACTTTCTGCAATCTATCCATATAATCTATCCTCATCCCTGGAACCATTCTTATACATCTTTCTGCACCCTCTTCATTGCCTTTACATCCTTCTGAAAGTTTAGTGCCCAGAATTGGACACAATACTCCAATTGAGGCTGAACCAGTGTTTTATAAAGATTCATCATAACCTCCTTGTTTTTGTGCTTTATGCCTCTATTAATGAAGCCCAGGATCCTGTGTGCCTTATTAACTGCTTTCTCAACCTACCTTACAACATTTAATTATTTGTGCACATATACCCCCAGGTCCCTTGTTTCCTGCACCCCTTTTAGAATTGTATCCTTTATTTTATGTTGCCTCTCCTTGTTCTGCCTACCAAAACATATTACTTCACACTTCTCTGCATTAAATTTCATCTGCCACTTGTCCACCCATTCCACCAGCCTTTCTATGTACCCTTGAAGTCTATAACTATTCTCCTCACAGTTCACAGTACTTCCAAGTTTTACGCCATCCACAAATTTTGAAATTGTGCCCTGGGTCATTAACACAGATAAAGAAAAGCAGCGGTCCAAATACCAACCCCTGGGGAACCCCACTCTATACCTTCCTCCAGTCCAAAAAACAACTGTCACCACAATATATTTGCTGTCATTCAGTCAACTTCATATCCATTCTGCCACTGTCCCTTTCATTCCACGGGTTTTAACTTTGCTGACAAGCCTGTTATGTGGCACTTTATCAAATACATTTTGGAAATTCATGCACACCACATCAACCACATTATCCTAATCAACCCTCTCTGTTACTTCATCAAAAAACTCAATCAAGTTGGTTCACCACAATGTGTGCTGGCTTTCCTTAACTAATCCACATTTGTCCAAGTGACTGTTCATTTTGTCCCTGATTATTGTTTCTAAAATCTTTCCCACCACCAAAGTTAAACTGACTGGCCTGTAGTTGCTGGGTGTAACATTTGCAATTCTCTGGTGTTCTGGCACCACCCCTGGATCTAAGGTGGATTGGAATATTACAGCCAGTGCATCCGCAATTTCCAGTCTTACTTCCCTCAGTATCCTTGGATGCATCTCATCCGGTCCTGGCTAAGTACAGCCAGCCTTTCTAATATGTCTTTATCAATTTTTAGCCCATCAGTGTTGCAATTACCTCCACTTTCACTTTCACTTTGTCAGCGTCTTCTACCTTGCTAAAGACATATGCAAAGTACTCATTTAGTACCTCAGCCATGCCCACTGCCTCCATGCATAAATCCCCTTTTTGGCCCCTAATCAGCCCCACCCCTCCTTTTACTACCTTTTTATTATTTATATCCTTTTCGAAGACTTCTGGATTTGTTTTTATATGTTGGCTGCTAGTCTCTTCTCATGCTGTCTCTTTGCTTCTTTTATTACTTTTTTACTTCCCCTCTGAACTCTCTATATTCAGCCTGGTGTCACTGGCATTATCAACCTGATAGCTGTCTTACGCCTCCTTTTCCTGCTTCATCTTACTCTTTCATCATCCAGGGAACTCTGGCTTTGTTTGTTTTCCCTTTCCCCCTTGTGGGAATGTACCTCAGCTATACCTGAACCATTTCCTTATTAAAGGCATGTGAACATATGAATTAGGAGCAGAAGTTGGCCATTCTGCCTCTCTAGCCTGCTCCGCCGTTCAGTAAGATCATGGTTGATCTGTTTATGTCTCGAATTCCACACTCCCACTTATCCCTGATAACCTTTGGTTCCCTTTCCTAACAAGAATCTATCTACCTCCACCTTAAAATTATTCAATGACCTGATCTCCACCAGCTTCTGAGGCAGAGAGTTCCAAAGTCACACAACGCTCTGAGAGAAAAAAAATTCTCCTTGCCTCTGTCCTAAAAGGGTGATCCCTAATTTTAAAACAGTGTCCCCTAGTTCTGGACTCCCCCACAAGAGGAAATATCCTTTCCACATCCACCTTGTCAAGACTGTTCAGGATCTTATATACTTCAATCAAGTCTCCCCTCACTCTTCTAAACTCCAGCGAAAAGAAGCCCAGTCTGTGCAACCTTTCCTCATAAGAAAACCTGCTCATTCCAGGTATCAATCCAGTAAACCTCCTCTGAACTGCCTCCAATGCATTCACATCCTTTCTTAAATAAGGAGACCAAAACTGCACACAGTATTCGAGAAGTGGTCTCACCGATGTCCTGTATAACTGAAGCATAACATCCTTACTTTTATTTTCAATTCCTCTCATAAAGGACAGTATTCCATTAGCCTTCTTTATTACTTATAGACTAACTTTTTGTGACTCATGCACTAGAACACCAAGATCCCTCTGCACTTCGGAGTTCTGCAGTCATTCTCCATTTAAGTAATACTCTGCTTTTTTATTCTTCCTGCCAAAGTGAACAACTTCATATTTTCCCACATTATACTCCATCTGCCAGATTTTTACCCACTCACTCAACCTATCCATATCATTCTGCAACCTCCTTATGTCCTCTTCACAATATACTTTCCTACCTATCTTTGTATCATCTGCAAATTTTGCTACCATGCCATTTCCCATCATCTGAGTCATTGATATAAATTATAAAAAGTTGAGGCTCCAGCATAAACCCCTGCGGGACTCCACTCGTCACATCTTGCCGCTCAGAAAAGGACCCATTTATGCATACTCTCTGTTTTCTGCCAGACAGCCAGTTTTCTAACCATGCTAATATGTTACCCACTACACCATGAGCTCCTACTTTGCGCAATAGCTTTTTATGTGGCATCTTGTCAAATGCCTTCTGGAAACACAAGTACGGTATGTCAATGAGCTCCCCTTTATCCATGGTACATGTTACTCCTTCAAAGAACTCCAATAAATTGGTTAAACATGATCTCTCTTTCACAAAGCCATGCTGACTACTCCCAATTACCTTGAGTTTTTCTAAGTGCCCAGCTATACCTCCTTAATGATCGATTCAAACATCTTCTCCACGACGGACGTCAAGCTAACTGGCCTATAGTTAACTGTCTTCTGCCTCCCCTCCTTCTTGAATAGAGGGGTTATATTTGCTATTTTCCAGTCTGATGGAACCTTTCCAGAATCTAGCGAATTGTGAAAAATTAACACCAAAAATTAACAGCAATGCATCTACTACCTCATTAGTAGGGTTGTAATAGTAGGTGATTTTAACTTCCCGAATATTGACTGGGACTGCCTTAGTGCTGAGGGATCAGATGGGGAAGAATTTGTTAAGTGTGTCCAGGATAGTTTTTGAAGCAGTATGTGGATGGCCCGACTAGAGAAGGGGCTACACTTGGCCACCTCTTGGGAAATGAGGCTGGGCAGGTGGTTGATGTGTCAGTGGGGGAGCACTTTGGGACCAGTGACCATAACTATTAGCTTCAAGATAGTTATGGAAAAGGATAGGACTGGTCCTCAATTTGAAGTCCTAAATTGGGGGAAGGCTGATTTCGATGGCATCAGACAGGAACTCTCAAAAATTGAATGGGAGAGACTGTTTGCAGGTAAAGGGATGTCTGGCAAGTGGGAGGCTTTTAAAAGTGAGATAGGAAGAGTTCAGGGCCGGAATGTTCCTGTTAGATGGAAGGGCAAGGCTGGCACGTTTAGGGAACCTTGGTTGACGAGGGATATTGAGGGTCTGGTCAGGGCAAAGAAGGAGGCATATGTCAGGTATAGGCAGCTGGGATCAAGCGAGTCCCTCGAGGAGTATAGGGGATGCAGGAGTACACTTAAGAAGGAAATTAGGAGGGCGAAAAGGGGCCATGAGATTTCCCTGGCAGATAAGATAAAGGAGAATCCTAAAAGATTCTATAAGTATATTAAGAGTAAAAGGGTAGCTAGGGAGAGAGTAGGTCCCCCTAAGGATCAGTGTGGTAACCGATATGTGGAGCTACGGGAAACGGGCAAGGTTTTAAATGAATACTTCTCATCTGTATTTACCATGGAGAAGGTCATGGAAGCTAATGAGTTCAAGGGAGGGAGCAGCAATATCCTGGAACATATCAACATTACAAAGGAGGAGGTGTTGGAGGTTTTGAAGAGCATTAAGGTGGATAAATCCCCAAGGCCTGACCAGGTGTATCCTAGGATGCTATGGGAAGCAAGGGAGGAGATTTCTGGGGCCCTGGCAGAGATTTTTGTATCATCGTGAGCCACGGGTGTGGTACTGGAAGACTGGAGGATAGCTAATGTTGTGCCTTTATTTAAGAAGGGCAGCAGGGATAAGCCAGGGAACTACAGGTCGGTGAGCCTTTCCCATCAGTGGTGGGAAAGTTATTGGAACGGATTCTGAGAGACAGGATTTATATGCATTTGGAAAGGCAAGGTCTGGTTAGGGATAGTCAGCATGGCTTTGTGCGTGGGAAATCAAGTCTCACGAATTTGATTGAGTTTTTTGAGGAGGTGACCAAGAGGATTGATGAGGGCAGGGTGATGGACGTTGTCTACATGGACTTTAGCAAGGCCTTTGACAAGGTCCCGCATGGTAGGCTGATCCGGAAGGTTCGAACACATGAGATCCTGGGTGAGCTAGCAAATTGGATACAAAATTGGCTTGGTGATAGGAGACAGAGGGTGGTATTAGAGGGTTGTTTTTCAGATTGGAGGCCGGTGACCAGTGGTGTGCCGCAGGAATCGGTGCTGGGCCCTCTGTTGTTTGTCATATATATTAATGACTTGGATGTGAATGTAGGGGGCATGATTAGTAAGTTTGCAGATGACACCAAAATTGGTGGTATAGTGGACAGTGAAGAAGGTTGTCTAAGGTTACAACAGGATATAGATCAACTGGGAAAATGGGCAAGGGATTGGCAAATGGAATTTAATGCAGACAAGTGCGAAGTGATGCATTTTGGGGAGTTAAACCAGGGCAGGACATATACAGTGAATGGCAGGGCCCTGGGGAGTGTTGTTGAGCAGAGAGACCTTTGGGTGCAAATACATAGTTCCCTGAAAGTGGCAACACAGGTAGACAGGGTGGTGAAGAAGGCATATGGCATGCTTGCCTTCATCGGCTGAGGCATTGAGTACAAGAGTTGGGACATCATGTTACAGTTGTACATAATGTTGGTTAGGCCGCATTTGGAGTACTGTGTGCAGTTCTGGTCACTGCACTGCAGGAAAGATGTGATTAAGCTAGACAGGGTGCAAAAAAGATTCACAAGGATGTTGCCTGGTTTGGAGGGCTTGAGTTATAAAGAGAGATTGGATAGGCTGGGTCTGTTTTCCCTGGAACGAAGGAGGCTGAGAGGGCACATGATAGAGGTATATAAAATTATTAGAGGCATCGATAGGGTAGATAGCCAGAGTCTGTTTCCCATGGTAGGGTGACTAAAACTAGAGGGCATAGATTTAAGGTGAGAGGGAGGAGGTTTAAAGGGGATGAAATGGGTAAATTTTTCACACAAAGAATAGTGGGTATCTGGAATGAGCTGCCAGAGGAGGTGGTGGAGGCAGGAACGGTAGCGACATTTTAGAGACATCTGGACAAGTACTTGAATGAGCAAGGCATAGAGGAATATGGAACTAATGCAGGCAGGTGGGATTAGTATAGATAGGCATTATGGTTGGCATGGATGCGGTGGGCTGAAGGGCCTGTTTCTATGCTGTACAACTCTATGACTCTATTAGCCACCTCTTTTAAGACCCTAGGATGAAGCCCATCAGGACCTGGGGACTTGTCAGTCCGCAGCTCCATCAGTTTGTTCAGTACTGCTTCCCTGGTGATTGTAATTTCACCAAGTTCCTCTCTTCCTTCCACCTCCTGATTTATAGCTATTACTGGAATGTTTTTTGTATCCTCTATCGTGAAGACAGAAGCAAAATATTTGTTCATTTCACCTTCCATTTCCTTATTATCCACTATTAACTCCCCACTCTCACTCTCTGGAGGACCAACATTCACTTTACTTACTCTTTTCCTTTTTAAATACATGTAGAAACTCTTGCTATCCATTTTTACATTTCTAGCTAGCTTCCTCTCATACTCTAATTTCTTTCTCCTGATGAACCTTTTAGTCATTCTCTGCCATTCTTTATATTTTGACCAATCATCTGACCTGTCACTCATCTTTGCACAATTATATGCCTTTTCCTTAAGTTTGTGCTTTCTTTAACTTCTTTAGTTAACCACGGATGGTGGGTCCTCCCCTTAGAATTTTTCTTTACAGTAGGTCTATACTTATCCTGAGTATTCTGAAATATCCCCTTGCATGTCTTCCACTTTTCTCTATTGATCTATCTCCTAGCCTAGTAACCCAGTTCACGACAGATAGCTCAGCTTTCATGACCACACAGTTGCCCTTATTTAAGTTTTAAAAACTCATCTTAGACGCACTTTTCTCTCCTTCAAACTGGATGTAAAATTCAATCATATTGTCGTCGCTGCTACCTCGAAGTGCCTTTACTCTGAGGTCATTAACTAATCTTGTCACATCACACAATACCAAGTCTAATATAACCTGCTCCCTGGTTGGTTCCAGAACATGCAGTAGTCCATTGTTCTGCTACAGTTTTGCTTGCTAATCTTTGATTCCATCTTTTAATGCCTAGTCCTAGAATTGAGCCACTTCAGCTGGAAGTTAAAAGTCAACCATGTTAGCATGGAATTGGAGTCACCCAGACTGTGTAAGGATGACAAATGTCCTTCTCTAAAGGACATCAGTGCATCAGTTGGGCTACACGACATTCCAGCAACTTCACGGTCACTTTTAGCAATACCGGTTTAATATTCTCAGATAAAAAGAAAAACTTAAACTGAATTAAAAATCTCAAGCTGTCATGGCGGGATTTGAACTTATGTTCTACTGAATTATTAATCTAACAACAAAACCATGTCATTACCATATCCCCATGATAATCAGTTGCCTACCTCCAGCTCCTCACAGGCATGCTGCAATATTTGACCCACAGGACTGCTGCATTGTACTGGCAAACATGGAAACCCACCTCACAGCCATTTCCGTATACAACACAATCTCTACTTCAGTAGCCATTGCGTGCGGGTCAGACGCTATTACCTCTCTGCACATTGATAACCGTCATTGTTTTCCTTTCCTATCATTTTACATCTCACTTCTTTAACCTTTCTCCCAAGGTTGCCCATGCAAAGGAACAAATGCTTCCCTATTCTGCCACTTCTCTTCAAATTTCCCGCATCCCTTAAAATTTCACCTGTATGCAATTTTCACTGGCCCTATATATATATATATTCATACAAAGACTGCCTCTTGAATGAAGGAATGCATTTATTGCATAATACACAGTACTTACAGCACTAAAATGGGCCATTCGACCATGCTGGTGTTTATGCTCCATGTCAGCCTCCTCCCACCCTTCTTCATCTCACCCCATCAACATATCCTTTTATTCCTTTTATGGCATACAGTCTGGGCCAAAAGCCAGTTACTAATCAGTCAATTAAAACTCTTACACCAACATCTACCACTGCTGAATACATTTTGGGTCAATTGGCCTTCCAGATACACTAACATTACAACACTTCTTGTTGAGAAAAGTAACACAACTTATAAGAACTGAGTGAGGAAAGAGGTTAGACATTGACCTTTTACTTCAGGGTCCAGGTTCAATCCCAGCACAGATGGATGAGAGAGAAAAAAACTCCTCTGTCTGCAGGTGTCAGCCCTACAACCCTTCCAGATATCTGTACTCCTCCAATTCCGACCTCTTGGCATCCCCGATTTTAATCACTCCACCATTGGTGGCGATGCTGTCAGCTACCTGGGCCCTATGTTCTGGAATTCTTTGTCCACCTCTCTTTCCTCCTTTAAGGCACTCCTTAAAAACACCTCTTTGACCAAGCTTTTGGTCATCTGCCCTAATATTTCCTTATGTGGCTTGGTGTCACATTTTGTTTTATATTGCTCTTGTGAAGCACCTTGGGACATTTTATTCGGTTAATGGCACTATATAAGTACAATTTGTTGTTGTTGTTGGTGGTGGTTTTGCATCCACTTGTATTATACCTGATCTTGGAGGGCTTCACATTGACACAAGGAGTGGGGAACAGGGTACAGTGGTGGTAGGTGGAGAGAGGAAACAGAAATGGAAAAGAAATGCTCCGTTGCCCAGTGCTAATGTTTCTCACCTTGAATACAAAAATATAATGGGACTGATTTTCTGAGCATGTTCCTCTGTGGAGCTTTGCCCCACCACTCCAGGAGATCACATCAGGAAATCTCAGACAGACTGTTCATTGACTTTCTGATATGGGCTCCCAACATTAAAGTCTCATCATTGGGAGCATGCTATCAGAAAGTTATCCTTAACTTGTAATAATGGAATTTATGTAGCATTTTATACAAAAAAATGAAGATTACAATTTTCCTTGTTTATTCTTTAAACTCCTGATTAACATTATCCCTCAACCCAAACTACCAAAAACTGATGATCTGGTCATTATCTCATTGTTGTTTGTGGGATCTAGCTGTGCACAAATTGGCTGCTGCATTTCCTACATTACCACAGTGGATAGAATTCAAAAGTATTTCATGGGCTGTAAAGAGCTTCGGGATGTTCTGAGGTCATGAGAGGCACTGTATAAATGCAAGTTCTTCCTTTCTAAACTCAGCTCTGGCTCGGTTGGTCATACTCTTGCCTCTGTGTTAGAAGGCTTAAGGCATGAGTCCCAATCGAGCACAAAAATCTAAGCTGATACTCCCAGTGCAGTACTGAGGGAGTGTTGCGCTGTCAGAGACTGTCTGTTGGATGAGGCACTAAGCCAAGAACTCATCCGTCTACTCAGGTGAATGTGAAAGATTCTACAGCACTTTCGTGAAGAAGAGGCAGGGCGTTCTCCCTGGCCTCCTCAATCAACATCACAACAACAAATTGTCTGGTCATTATTATTTTGTTGTTTGTGGGAGCTTGCTGTGCGCAAATTGACTGCTGTGTTTCCCACACTTCAAAAGTACTTCATCGGCTGTAAAGTGCTTTGGGAACGTCAGGTGGACGTGAAATGCAAGTATTTCTTTCAAGAAATAGTCCCTGCTTTAACTATTTTTAAATGTTTATATTCCAGTCGAAGATTTTTGGTTTGCCTTTTATGTTAACTGTCATTCTATTCTCATATACTCTCTTTGCCAGTTGTATTTTCCTCTCCACTTCCCCTCTCAGTTTATTGTATTTGGCCTGGTTTTGCTGAAAGAATTCATCTGACGTGTATCAGACACATTCTTTTTTTGTTTCATTATATTCTCTATCTCCCTCATCATCCAAGGAGCCATGGCTATGGTTCTCTCACCTTTCATGGAGTGGAATCATGGGGTCATTTACGGTGCAGAAGGGGGCCATTCAGCCATCGACTCTGTGCCAGCTCTCCATGGAGCTATTCAATCAGTCCCACTGCACTGCTCAATCCCTGTATCCCTCCAAATCTATTTCCTTCAAGTGCCCATCCAATTTACTTTTGGTGTCATTGATTGTCTCCGCTTCCACCACCCTGTGGACAGCGAGTTCCAGGTCATTACCATTCCCTGTGTAAAAACATTCTTCCTCACATTCCCCCTCCATCTCTTACCCAAAACCTTCAATCTGTGTCCCTGAGTCCTTGTACCATTAGTTAATGGGAACAGTTTTTCCTTACCTAACTTATCTAAGCCTGTCATATTCTTGTACACATCTATTAAATCTCCCCTCAATTTCCTTTGTTCGAAGGGGAACCACTCCAGTTTTTCCAACCTAACCTTGTAACTAAAATCTTCCATCCCTGGAACCATTCTGGTAAATCTCCTCTGCACCCTGAAAAGAACACTCACATCCTTCCTAAAGTATGAACTGGATGCAATACTCCAGTTGGGGCCCGACCAGAGCTTTATAAAGGTTCAGCATAACATCCCTGATTTTGTACTCAATGCCTCTATTTATGAAGCCCAAGATTCCATGTGCTTTACTAACCACTTTCTTAATATGTCCTGCCACCTTCAAAGATCATGTACCCCCAGGTCCCTCTGTTCCTGCACACTCTTTAGAACTGCACCATTAAGTATACATTGCCTATCCTTATTCCTTCTGCCAAAATGCATCACCTCACACTTGTCAATATTAAATTCCATCTGCCACCGCTCTGCCCAATCTGCTAGCCTATCTATGTCCTGTTGCAAGCGGGTCATATCATCCTCACTGTTTGCCGTACATCCAAGGTTGGTGTCATTGGCAAATTTTGAGATTCTACTCTGTATTCCAACATCCAAGTCATTTATATATAGCAATAAAAGCAGTGGTCCCGGCACTGACATTTGGGGAACATCACTGTCTACCATCTTCCAGTCTGAACAAACAAACATACTAATTAGGAGCAGGAATAGGCCACTCGACCCCTCGAGCCTGCTCCGCCATTCAATAAGTTCATTGCTGAACTGATTACTCCACATTACCACCTAACTCTGATAACCTTTCACCAGCTTGCTTACCTTCAGGAGCGGAAAGCAGTCAGACCTGTGTGGAAACCACCAGAACTGGGAGCGGATAAATCCAGCGCGAGGCTCGGGACCTTCACTTACCTTCAGGAGCGGAGAGCAGTCGGACCTGTGTGGAAACAACCAGAACCGGGAGCGGATAAATCCAGCGTGAGGCTTGGGGCCTTCACTTACCTTCAGGAGCGGAGAGCAGTCGGACCTCTTCCAGCGCGCCAGAGTTTTGAAACAAAAGCCAACAGTGACGTCACAGGAAAGCTGTCAGTTGATTGGTTGGTGAGTCACTTCTGTTAGGGAATGACTGTAAATAGCTGGGTAAGTATCTAAGGTAAGAAAGGTTTACAGTTTATTTCATATATAGTAAGTAGTCTTTTTTTAGGGAGTTCTGTAGTAACGAGGACCAGGGAAGAAGGGCCCTAGAGTAAATGATATTATTTGACATTAAGATCTTCCAAAAGGTTAACTTAAAGGGTTATGTCATGGCAGGAGAGTTCAAAGCCGTGGTGTGCTCCTTGTGCACTATGTGCTCTATGTCGGACGCCGGGAACACTTCCAGTGCCCGGGACCAGCATGTGTGCAGGAAGTGTCTCCAGCTGCAGCTGGGGACACTGTGGAGCATCCACGAGGCGGAGAGTATCGTGGATAGCACGTATAGAGAGGTGGTCACACCGCAGGCTCAGACTCCACAGGCAGGAAGGGAATGGGTGACCACCAGGCAGAGCAAGAGGACTAGGCAGGCAGTTCAGGAATCTCCTGTGGCTATTCCCCTGCAAAACAGATACACTGCTTTGGATACTGTTGGGGGGGAATGGCCTCTCAGGGGAAAGCAGCAACAGCCCAATTCGTTGCACCACGTTTGGCTCTACTGCACAGGGGAGGTGTAAAAAGTGTGGGAATGCAATAGTTATAGGGAATTCAATTGTAAGGGGAATAGATAAGTGTTTCTGTGGCCGCAAAAGAGATTCCAGGATGGTATGTTGCCTCCCTGGTACTAGGGTCAAGGATGTCTCAGAGCGGTTACAGGACATTGTGAAGGGGCAGGGTGAACAGCCAGTGGTCGTGGTACACATTAGTACAAACGACACAGGTAAAAAAAAGGATGAGGTCTTAACAGCAGAATATAGGGAGTTAGGAAGTAAGTTGAAAAGTAGGACCTCAAGGGTAGTGATCTCAGGATTACCACCAGCGCCACATGCTAGTCAGAGTAGAAATAGCAGGATATATCGGATTAATACGTGGCTGAAGAGATGGTGTGAGGGGGAGGGTTTTAGATTCCTGGGACATTGGGACCAGTTCTGGGGGAGGTGGGATCAGTACAAACTGGATGGGTTACACCTGGGCAGGACCGGGACTGATGTCCTAGGGGGAGTATTTGCTAGAGTGGTTGGGGAGGACTTAAACTAAAATGGCAGGGGGATGGGAACCTTTGCAAGGAGTCAGAGGAGGGGGGATCAAAGACAAGAACAAAAGACAGTAAGGGGAATAAGAAAAGTGATAGGCAGAGAAATCAAGGGCCAGGATCAAACAGGGCCACAGTGAAAAATATTGTGAAGGGGACAAGTAATGTTAAAAAGACAAGCCTTAAGGCTTTGTGCCTTAACGCACAGAGCATTCGCAATAAAGTGGATGAATGTATTGCACAAATTGATGTAAATGGGTGTGATATAGTCGGGATTGTGGAGACATGTCTGCAAGGTGACCAGGGATAGGAAATGAACATCCAGGGGTATTCAGTATTTAGGAAGGACAGACAAAAAGCAAAAGGTGGTGGAGATGCATTGCTGGTTAAAGAGGAAATTAACGCAATAGTGAGGAAAGATATTAGCTCTGACGATGTGGAATTTGTATGGGTAGAGCTGAGAAACACTAAGGTGCCAAAAACATTAGTGGGGGTTGTATATAGACCCCCAAACTGTAGTGGCGATGTTGGGAATGGCATTAAACAGGAAATTAGAGACGCATGTGATAAAGGAACATCTGTAATTATGGGTGTCTTTAATCTGCATATAGATTGGGCAAATCAAATTAGTCACAATACCATAGAGGAGGAATTCTTGGAGCGTATACGGGATGGTTTTTTGGACAAATACGTTGAGGAACCAACTAGAGAACAGGCCATCCTAGACTGGGTATTGTGTAATGAGAGAGGAATAATTGACAATGTAGTGGTGCGAGACCCCTTGGGGATGAGCGACCATAATATGGTAGAATTCTTCATCAAGATGGAGAGTGACGTAGTTGATTCTGAGACTAGGGTCCTGAATCTTTGTAAAGGAAACTACGAAGGTATGAGGCGCGAGTTGGCTATGACAGATTGGGAAACATTACTTAAAGGGATGATGGTGGATAGGCAAAGGAAAACATTTAAAGAGTGCATGGATGAACTGCAACAATTGTTTATCCCTGTCTGGCGCAAAAGTAAAATGGGAAAGATAGCCAAACCATGGCTTACAAGGGAAATTAGAGATAGCATTAGATCCAAGGACGAGGCATATAAATTCACCAGAAAAAACAACTGACCTGAGGATTGGGAGCAGTTTTGAATTCAGCAAAGGAGGACCAAGGGATTGATTAAGAAGGGGAAAATAGAGTATGAGAGCAAGCTTGCGGGGAACATAAAAACTGATTGTAAAAGTTTCTACAGGTATGTGAAGAGAAAAAGATTGGTGAAGACAAATGTAGGTCCCTTACAGTCAGAAACAGGGGAATTTATAATGGGGAATAAAGAAATGGCTAACCAACTAAATGCATACTTTGTCTTCACAAAGGAGGATGCAAATATCATACTAGAAATGTTGGGGAACACAGGGCTTAGTGAGAGACAGGAACTGAAGGAAATCAATATTAGTAGAGAAATGGTGTTGGGGAAATTGATGGGATTGAAAGCTGATAAATCCCCAGGGCCTGATGCTATGCATCCCAGAATACTTAAGGAAGTGACCCTGGAAATAGTGGATGCATTGGTGGTCATCTTCCAAGATTCTACAGCCTCTGGAACAGTTCCTACAGATTGGAGGGTAGCTAATGTAACCCCACTATTTAAAAAGGGAGGTAGAGAGAAAGCAGGGAATTATAGACCAGTCAGCCTGACATCGGTCGTGGGGAAAATTCTAGAGGTCATTATCAAAGATTTTATAGCAGAGCACTTAGAGAACAGTGGTACAATCGGGCAGAGTCAGCATAGATTTATGAAAGGGAAATCATGCTTGACAAATCTACTAGAATTCTTCGAGAATGTAAGTAGTAGAGTTGATGAGGGGGAGCCAGTGGATGTGGTTTATTTGGACTTTCAGAAGGTTTTAGACAAGGTCCCACAATGGAGATTGGCGTGTAAAATTAAAGCGCATGGGATTGGGGGTAGTGTATTGCAATGGATAGAAAATTGGTTGGCAGACAGGAAACAAAGAGTAGGGATAAATGGGTCTTTTTCCTAATGCCATGCTAGGACCACAGCTATTCACAATATATATTAATGATTTAGATGAGGGAACTAAATGTAATATCTCCACGTTTGCAGATGACACAAAACTGGGTGGGAGGGTGAGTTTTGAAGAGGATACAGAGAGGCTTCAGGGTGACTTGGATAAGTTGAGTGAGTGGGCTAATGCATGGCAGATGCAATATAATGTGGATAAATGTGAGGTTATCCACTTTGGTAGCAAAAACAGGAAGGCAGATTATTATCTGAACGGCTATAAACTGAGAGAGGGGAATATGCAGCAAGACCCGGGTGTTCTCGTACACCAGTCGCTGAAGGTAAGCATAAAATAAAAGCAAAATACTGCGGATGCTGGAAATCTGAAATAAAAACAAGAAATACTGGAAATACACCCTATTAACACCCTATCTGTACTCATGCTTTGTCTTTCAACACACCATTAACATATTGTTGCCTTTGCTCCATGACCGTCTCGTCAGCTATTCTGTGACTTTGTCCTATCTGCACCAGGTCGAGCAGCATTGTGGAGAGAGAAGCAGAGTTAATGTTTCAGGTCAGTGACCCTTCTTCAGAACTGGCAAATATTAGAAATGTGAAAGGTATTAAGTAAGTAAAGCGGGGGTGGGGCAAGAGATAACAAAGGAGGTGTAGATCGGACAAGGTCACAGAATAGCTGACCAGAAGGTCATGGAGCAAAGGCAAACAATATGTTAATGGTGTGTTGAAAGACAAAGCATTAGTACAGATAGGGTGTTAATGGACTGAAAGTTGAACAGCCGCAAGTACAAACATGAAAAAAAAACAGTGGGTAAGCAAACTGAACAAACTAAGATGAAATAAAATAAATACAAAAAAATATAAAAAAGAAAAAATAACTAAAAATAAAAGTCAAATGGGCGGGGTGGGGGGGTGGTGGGGTGGTAGTGCCCATCATGCTCTGAAATTATTGAGCTGAAGGTAAGCATGCAGGTGCAACAGGCAGTAAAAAAGGCAAATGGTAATTTGGCCTTCATAGCGAGAGGATTCGAGTACAAGAGCAGGGATGTCTTGGTGCAATTATACAGGGCCTTGGTGAGGCCATACCTGGAATATTGTGTACAGTTTTGGTCTCCTTATCTGAGGAAGGATGTTCTTGCTATAGAGGGAGTGCAGCGAAGGTCTACCAGACTGATTCCTGGGATGGCGGGACTGACGTTTGAGGAGACATTGAATCGGTTAGGATTATATTCGCTGGAGTTCAGAAGAGTGAGAAGGGATCTCATAAAAACCTATCAAATTCTGACAGGACTTGACAGGGTAGATGCAGGAAGGATGTTCCCGATGGTGGGGGAGTCCAGAACCAGGGGTCATAGTCTAAAGATACAGGGTAAACCTTTCAGGACTGAGATGAGGAGTTAAATTTCTGCACCCAGAGAGTGGTGAGCCTGTGGAATTCGCTACTACAGAAAGCAGTTGAGGCCAAAACATTGTCTGTTTTCAAGAAGGAGTAAAATATAGCTCTTGGGTTTAAACGGATCAAAGGGTATGGGACGAAAGCGGGAACAGGTTAATGAGTTGGATGATCAGCCATGATCATAATGAATGGCGGAGCAGGCTCGAAGAGCTGAATGGCCTACTCCTGCTCCTATTTTCTATCTTTCTATGTAAGAATCTATCTACCTCTGCCTTAAACATGTTCAAAGACTCTGCTTCCACTGCCTTTTGAGGAAGAGCGTTCCAAAGCCTCACAGTCC
The DNA here is from genome assembly GCF_036365525.1 of Heterodontus francisci. Taxonomy (NCBI): domain Eukaryota; kingdom Metazoa; phylum Chordata; class Chondrichthyes; order Heterodontiformes; family Heterodontidae; genus Heterodontus; species Heterodontus francisci. Next base: position 12,096,702 of record NC_090385.1, read on the forward strand.
TCTGAGAGAAAAGATTTCTCCTCATCTCTGACTTAAATGGGTGACCCCTTATTTTTAAACAGTGACGCCTGGCTCTAGATTCTCCCACAAGGGGAAACATCCTTTCCACATCCACTCTGTCAAGACCCCTCATGATTTTATATGTTTCAATCAAGTCGCCTCTTACTCTTCTAAATTCCAGTGGATACAAGCCTAGCCTGTTCAATCTTTCCTCATATGATAACAAAAAACAACCATTTAGCATGACTCGCTGTTTTCTGTCTTTCAGACAATTTTTTATCCAGTTGAACACTGAGGCTCCTATTCCATGACCAGCAATTTTGTTAACCAGTCTTTTATGTGGTACCTTATCAAATGCTTTCTTAAAGTCCATATAAACATCTTCCACTGCATTCCCTTCATCAACCTTCTCTGTTACTTCATCAAAAAATATAATTAGATCAGTCAAACATTATTTGTCTTTTACAAATCCGTGCTGGCTATCCTTAATTAACTCGAACCTCTCCAAGTGCCTGTTGATTTTTTCCCCTGCTTACTGTTTCTGAAACCTTACCCACCACTGATGTTAAACTAACTGGCCTGTAATTGCTAGGACTGTCCTTACACCCTTTCTCGAATAAGGGTGTCACATTTGCCTCTCTCCAATGCTCTGGCACCTTCCCTGTATCCAGGAAAGAATGGAAGATTATGGCAAGCCCTTCCGCTAATTCCTTCCCCACTTCCTTTAGCAACCTGGGATACAAGCCACCTGGACCAGATGATTTATCTACCCTAAGCCAGCCTTTTTAGTACCGCATCCCCCCATCAATTTTTACCCTATCCATTGCCTCTACTCTCTCCGCTTCTACCGATATTCTGTCAGATTCCACTTCCTTAGTGAACACGGATACAAAATACTCATTGAGTATATTAGTCTTACCCTGCACTCCACGCATATATTACCCACTTTGTTCCGAATAGGCCCGATTTCACCTCTTACTACCCGTTTACTATTTACATGCCCGTAGAAGATTTTTGGGTTCCCTTTTATGTTGACTGCCATTCTATTCTCATATTCTCTCTTTGCCAGTTTAATTTTCCTCTTCACCTCCACTCTCAACTTATTGTCTCTAGCCTGGCTCTCACTTGAAGAATTCACCTGGCATGCATCATGCACCCACTTTTTTTGTTTCATCATAACCTCTATCTCCTCAGACAGGTGGATATCTGAGTGATAAAGTAAATCCCTTTCCACACACGGAGCAGGTGAACAGCTTTTCCCCAGTGTGAATTCACTGATCGGTCAGCAGGTATTGTGGTAAAGTGAATCCCTTCCCATACAATGAGCAGGGTGAACTGCCTCTCCCCAGTGTGAGTGGGTTGGTGTTTCGGCAGATTACTTTTTCTTTTAATGCTCTTCTCACAGTCAGAACGCTTAAATGGTCTCTCATAGAATCGTAGAATGGTTACAGAAGGAGACCATTTGACCTTTTGTATCTGGGCTGGTTCTCTGCAAGAGCAACTCACATAATCCCACTCCGCACCATTACCCCATAACCCTGCAATTTTTTCTCTTCAGATAATTATCCAGTTTCCTTTTCAAGGTCATGATTGAATCTGCTTCCACGACACTCTCAGACAGTGCATTCCAGAACCTAACCACTCGCAGCATAAAAAAGGTTTTTCCTCAAGTCGTCTTTGCTTCTTTTGACAATCACCTTAAATTGGTGTTGTTTGGTTCTTGATTCTTCCATCAATGGGAATATTTTCTCCCCATCTACTATGACCAGACCCCTCATGATCTTCAACACCTCTATCAAATCTCCTTTCAAGCTTCTCTAAGGATAACAGCCCCACCAACCTAACCACGTTACAATGACCTTTACAGACTAGCTGAAGGATGTGAATATGGAGACCTTAAAGCAGAATTAATAGTAGTAGGTTGTAGGTATTGCTGATGAATCCCTATCGGATTTATTGCTGTCTGAAGAAGACCTCACCCTGGACAAAGCTATTCAGTTGACAAGACAGAGGTCCGGAAGAACAACAGAGCAATCCTGAGAGGGGAAGAAAAGACCTTGGTTCAGGAAACCAACAGCAACCACACTTTTCCTTAACCAGAGGGTTGTAAAAGAAATACCAGAAAAGAAGGTACACTTGGGAGGGGTGGGGGAAAACGCAAGACACCAGGCTGGATTTTAAGGCTCAGGATCCATGGCAGGGGGCCTGAAGATTTTCCCGGATAAGGCCTGCCACAGACCTCAATGCCGGCAAGGCAAGGCCCGGCCCGATATTACCAGCGGCGGCGAGGCCTCGTGGATGCCCCCCCCCCCGCGCTCAGAGACAGGAGCACAATTTAAATATATAAATAAATTAAATTACCTGAATTAATTACTCTTCCATCGTCTCTTAATGTCCTGCTGTGATCTTCACCCTGGCGGCTGACAGGGGAAATGAGGCACAACAGAGGTTCGGGGGGAGGGGTGGAAAATGAGGTAAGTATATCAGTTCTGGTGGGCGGGAAAATGGTGTCAAATGAACATCATGGGTGTAGGGGATGGTGGGAAGTGTTATAGTTTGGGGGGGGGCAAAGGTTAAATGGTAAAGATAAGTGTTTTGGGTGGGGAAAAGGGCAAATAATTAATTTAATTTTAATGGGGGTGGGAGAGGAGCAAAAGATTATTTTTTATTTTTAAAAATTCCATTTAACGTTAAATATTGAAATTTCCCAGTAGGGCTAACAGTGTTTTAGAAATGGCGTCAGCACCTGCGCACAGGCAGCTGACGCCATTGCCGGGGACGGTCAGCCCACCCGCTCCACATGTCCATGTAACTAATAATTTTGTCCCGAATTATTTTTTCTAGAAGTTTCCCACCACCAAAGTTAAACTGACTGGCCTGTAGTTGCTGGGCTTATCTTTACACCCTTTTTTGAACAAGGGTGTAACGTTGGCAATTCTGCAGTCCTCTGGCATCACCCCCGAATCTAAGAAAGGCTGCAAAATTATGACCAGAGCCTCTGCGATGGCCACCCTCACTTCCCTCAGTATACTTTATGCATCTCATCCAGTCCTGGTGCTTTATCCACTTTAAGTATAGACAGCCTATCTAATACATCCTCTTTATCAATTTTAAACCCTTCTAGTGTCTTTCACCATTGCTTGGGTTGCATCTTCTTCTTTGGTAAAGACAGATGCAAAGTATTCGGAGCTATGCTCTCTGCCTCCATCTGTAAATCTCCTTTATGTCGCTAATCAGCCCCACTCCTCCTTTTACCACCCTTTTACTATTTATATGTCTATAGAAAACTTTGGGATTTCCTTTAATGCTAGCTGCCAGTGTCTTTTCATGCTCTCTCTTTGCTTCTCTTATTTGTTTTTTCACTTCCCCTCTGGACCTTCTATATTCAGCCTGGTTCTCAATTGTATTTTCTACCTGGCATCTGTCATAAGCACACTTTTTCTTCTTTATCTTAATCTCTACCTCTTTTGTCAGCCTGGGAGCTCTGGATTTGTTTGCCCTACTTTTCCCCTTCGAGGAAACATACCTTGACTGTGCCCAAACTATCTCTTCTTTGAAGGTAGCCCGTTGTTCAGCTACCAGTTTTCCTGCCAACTTTTGACTCCAATTTATTCTCCCAGCTCTATTCTTACCCCGTTGAAGTTGACTTTTCCACAGTTAATTATTCTTACCCTGGATTTCTCTTTATTCTTTTCCATAGTCAGCCTAACCCTTATGATACAATGATCACTATCCCCTAAATGCTCTTCTACTGATACTTGATCCACTTGGCCCACCTCATTCCCAAGAACCAGGTCTAGCAGTGCCTCCCTTCTTGTTGGACTAGCAACACACTGTTATAGAAAATTTTCCTGAACACACTCGAGGAACTCTTGCCCCTCACTGCCCTTTTACACTACTATTATCCCAATCTATGTTTGGATAATTCAAATCCCCCATTATAACTACCCTATAATTTTTCACCTCTCTGAAATTTCCTTGCAAATTTGTTCTTCCATGTCCTTCCCACTAGCTGGTGGCCTACAGACAACACCGAGCAATGTAACTGAACATCTTTTGTTCCTAAGCTCTAGCCAAATTGATTCTGTCCTCGACCCTTCTGGCGCATCCTTTTTCTCCAGCACTGCAATACGCTCCTTAATAAAAAATCTGCCACCCCTCCCCCTTTTTTCCCTTTCCTATCTTTCCTGAACATCTTGTATCCAGGAATATTTAATACCCAGTCCTGCCCTTCTTTGAGCCTGGTCTCTGTTATAGCCACACCATTATATTTCCACATGGCAATCTTTGCCTGTGCCACAACAATCTTATTTATCACACTCCATGCATTCACATACATGCACATTAACCCTGATTTAGACTTTATTACTTTCTCCCTTACTCTGACCCTACCTAATAACTTACTATTCCCTAATTTAGTGTTATCTACCTCTCCCAGTATTCTGTGCACCTTGGTATTCCCCTCTGATATTTGCTCCTGGTTCCCACACCCCTAACAAGTTACCAGTTTTGCTTCCCTCCGATCTGAGCTCCGTCTCAGGTTCCCATGCCCATGCCAATCTAGTTTAGACCCTCTCCAACAGCACTAGCAAATCTCCCTGCAAGGATATTCATCCCAGTCCTGCTAAGATGCAACCTATCACTAATTTTAAACCGGACACCGGAGCAAGTGTAATAGTCTTATTGGACAAACAGCCATGGTTATCAACACATTACCTGCAACCAACAGAAACCCAGCAGCGGTTGAACTCGAAGTAAATGGGAAGCTACAGCTAACACTCCAGTACAAGGGAAAACAAATATTAGAAACACTGCATGTTCTAAGGAATCAGGAATTCTCTCTCTTAAGTTGAAGAGCTTGCATTAACCTTCATCTTAGAAAGAAAGTGGAAGAAGTTAAGCAGCAAGAACCCAGGAGTCACTTCCACAAGAAATTCCTGAAATTGTTTACTGGTCTGGGGAGACTGAAGGTCGAATATAGTATTACTTTGTGAAAAGATGCTAAGCCAGTATGTCTTTTCATGCCTAGGAAGATTCCACATCCTCTAATGAAGCAAATCCAACATCAGCTAGAAAACATGACCAGGATGGCAGTCATTTGTCCTGTTACTGAACCTACAGAGTGGTGTTCAGGAATGGTTCCAATTCCTAAACGTAATGATGACCTTTGCATTTCACAGAATTGTTACAGTGCAGAAGGAGGCCATTCGGCCCATCATGTCCGCATGAGCTCTCTGAAAGAGCAACTCCCTCAGTTCCATTCCCCCACCTTCTCCCCATAACCCTGCACATTCTTCCTTTGCAAATAACTGTCACCTTCCCTTTTGAATGCTTCAATTGAACCTGTCTCTAGCACTTTCTCAGGCAGTGCATTCCGGACCTTAACCACTCACTGCGTGAAAAAGTTTTTCCTCGTGTCATTTTTGCTTCTCTTACCCAATATTTTAAATCTGTGCCCTCTTGTTCTCAATCCTTTCACAGTTTCTCTCTATCTACTGTGTCCAGACCCCTCATGATTTTGAATACCTCTATCAAATCACCTCTCAGCCTTCTCTTCTCCAAGGAAAATGGTCCTAACTGCTCCAATCTATCTTCATCCCTGGAACCATGCTCATGAATCTTTTCTGTACTCTCTCCAATGTCTTCATGTCTTTCCTAAAGTGTGGCGCCCAGAACTGGACGCAATACTCCAGCTGAGACCGGACTAGTGTCTTATACAAGTTCAACAAAACTTCCTTGCTCTTGTACTCTATACCCAGGAAGTTCATCCAATGTCCTCAGTGGGCGAAAGCTTGGCAAATTTATCCAAAAGTACCGTCTTCACGAAGCTTGACATGAATAGTGGCTTTTGGCAAGTTTCATTGGATAAGAAGTCAAGGTTATTGGCAACCTTCATTACTCCATTTGGAAGATTTTGTTTTAACAGTCTACCATTCGGTATCACATTAACACTAGAAATATTCCAGAGAATTATGTTGAATATTCGACAGGGCCTTGAAGGTGTAATATGCCATATGGACAACATCTTATTTCACGGTGTGTCCATTGAAGAACATGACCTGAGGGTTAGAGTAGTTTTGAATCATCTGCAGGCTGATGGACTAACACTTAATGAGAAGTATGAGTTTATAAAAACGCCCATCCATTATTTAGAGCACATTGTCAGCAGTAGCGGCATAATGGCAGACCCACAAAAGATGAGCGCCATTAGCAAATTCCCACTTCCTACTTCTGTCCAAGAAACACGTCATGCTCAGATGCAGGATGAAGAATGCATCTATATCCGCCAAAATTGCAAACAAAGCTGGCCTCAACAGAGTCCCAATGGTAAGAGGATGAAAATCTTCTTCGCACACAGAAGACACTTTACTATAGTGGATGATTTGCTGGTATACGACAAAAGACTGGTGATTCCAGAGTCGCTCTGGGTAGATATCTTGGAGAAATTGCACCAGGGTCATATGGACATAACTAAATGTATTGCACGGGCTCAGGCATCTGTGTGGTGGCCAGGAATATCGAAAGATATAGAAGAAATGATTTCAAATTGCCAGGTATGTGCAGTGCACAGACAGGATCAGAGAAACCTCTTCTTTCGGCCCAATTCCCAACCGGACCATGGGAACGTCTGGTGATGGTCTATTCATATTTAATGGAAAATCTTACCTGATTGTCATCATCTACTTTTCAAGGCAGATCAAGGTTAAACATTTGTACACAATGACAACTGAAGCAATTATTCGAGTGTTACAAGAAATCTTTGCAACACTTGGTATATCGGATCAGATAGTGTCCGATAATGGACCACAATATGCAAATGACTACTTCACACACTTTGCAGAAAACTGTGGATTTCTACATCTAACAAGTTCCCCTAGATATCCACAATCCAATGGAAAAGCTAAGCGAGCAGTCAGAACTATTAAAGCATGGTCAAAGAAAAATCAAGATTTTCAAACAGCACTTCTGAACTACAGAACGACTCCATTGCTATGCAGATTAGCATCATCTGAAATGTTGATGGGAAGGAAGCTTAGAACACAACTTCCAATGCTATCCAAAAAGTTACTTCCAGGGCTACAAGTCCAGGATTATCAGAGTTCAAGACAGAGCACTGGAAACTACAAACCTCAATGAAGGCCATCCAATTCACGAAACAAAAGTTCAGAGAAAGACTACCAATCTTCTGCATCTGACGACAACAATATCAGGGAGAGTTGTGATGCCTCCTGACAGATTGAATCTATGATGCCAGAAACTTGGGGGCAGATAGGGTAGTATGTAAAAATCAATATAAGTGAATGTATGTAAATATATTTGGATAAAGACTTGGGGGGGAAATGTAGTATAAGAGTTTGAAAGGGTTAATGTTGAGAAAGTGTAAAGAATACCTTCTGCTATGATATAAGAGATCACATGTGAGAGAGACTTGAAGAGAGATGTAGCGTGGCTTCAGAGGGATCACACAGACTGGTGTGAAGCTGTATGTAGGAATTTTACGCCACCCCAGCGGGTCGGATGGTGGCGTGGGGGCAGCATAAAATTGAGCAGCAGGCTCCGGGAGGCCTACCTGCCCCGCTTCTACCTCCGGACAAGTTTACAGTGGTCAGACGGGGGGTGGGAAATGGCCAGCCCGTCTGAAGCCAATCAAGACCCTTAAGTGGCCACTTAAGGGCCCTCGCCTGTCTCCACGGGTATTTTACCCATAGCAAGCGGGTGTGCTGGGGACGTCTGGCCTTTCCGCGCCCCGGGTGGGCCATGGCAGTTGGGCACAGGGTGCCCGATTGAGGGCTGCCCCCACCTCCCAACGCAGCCCCAGGACACAAGACACCCCCCTCCCCCCAAACGACCATTCCAGCCTCACCAGGGAAGGACCAATCCCCCTGGTGAGGCATGCCCCTCCTTACCTTTCCTCCTCGATCCATGGCGTCAGCTGGGCTGCAGTCCCAGCAGTGGCTACTGCTCCTAGTAGCATTGCTGGGACTAAGAGCTGCTGGCCCGCTGATTGGCCAGCAGCTCACGGAGGCGGGCCCTCCTCCCTTAAGTGGGTGGAAGTCCCGCCTCGGGACAATTAAAGTTCGGGGAACCGAAAATACGGGATGGATCCCCGGGCTAGGCGGAAGTGGGTTCGCCACCAACTTTCACTGAGGAGTCCAGCTCCCATCCATCCACCGTAAAATTGCAGCCAATGTAATAAAGGTTAATGTTCTAATTACTCCTGACTAAAGTATCTCTCTAAGCTAGACTTACTAATGTGATAACATACCAAACAAACATACTACACTTACCTTTCGCCCTCGTGGGAATGTACCTAGCCTGTACCTGAAACATCTCTTCCTTAAAGATAACCCATTGTTCCGATAGAGCTCTTCTTGTCAGTCTTTGGTTCCATTGTACCCTGGCTAGATCCCTTCTCATTGCACTGAAATTAGCCCTCTTCCAATCTAGATGTTCTACCTTATTTTGTTCCTTGCTTTTCTGCATTACGAATCTAAACCTTATGATATGATGGTCACTCTTAACCAGGTGTTCCCCAACAGACACTTGGTCCACTTGGCCCACCTCATTTCCCTGCTCCGGATCCAGCAATGCCTCCTTCCTGGCTGGACCGAGAACATACTGACCAAGGAAGTCCTCCTGAACACGTCTCAGAAATTCTTCCCCCTCCTTACCCTTCACTCAGAAATTATCCCAATTGACATTTGGGTAATTAAATCCCCCAATATCTCCACTCTATAGTTCTTGCACATCTCTGTGATTTCCCTGCAGATTTGTCCTCTATCTTTCTCTCACTATTTGGAGTCCTATAAAATACCCTTAGTAGCATGATCATAGCTGTTTTGCTTCTAAACTCTAAACAAATGGATTCTGTCCTTGACCCTTCAAGGATATCCTCCCTTTCCAGTACTGCAATGTCTTCCCTAATCAATACTGCCACCCACCTCCTTTTTTCCCTTCTCTATCTTTTCTGAACACTTTGTATTCTTGTATATTAAGCACCAAATCCTTGCCATTTTTAAGCCATGTTTCCATTATTGCCACTACATCATATTCCCACACTGCTATTTGTGCTTGTAGCTCACTAACCTTATTGACCACACTTTGTGCATTTAGACACATGCCCTGTAATCCTGTCTTTACATTTTTCGTAGGCCTTCTCAGTCCACTCCCACCTAATATGGAACTACTCCTTTTTCTAGTACTATCGAACACATTATTCCTCTTTTCTACTTCTATATTCTGGTGCCCATCCCCCTGCCAATTTCGCCTTTGTTGGAATGTACCTAGCCTGTACCTGAAATATTTTCTCCTTAAAGATCACCCATTGTTCCATTACAGTTTTTCCTGTGTGGTCGATGCTGACCTTTGAATACAATTTATAATTTATTTAATATAAATTATTCTTAAGTGCCACTGTGGTCATTTCTTTCTGACTAACGACAGATGGCAATGGCTGGTCAGGTCACCTAATGGCATGGGAAGCTCATCTGTCGAGAAGGGTCCAAACATTAGATTAATTTGGCTAATTTCAATTCAGTTCCTGGTAGGTATATATCCTCAGCATAATACTGTCTGTAATTCAAAATTACTTGGCATTAAATTGATCATCTCATCTTGGCCACCTGTAGTTTGTAAAAGGAAATAAATTGACTTCCCCTTGTGCTAACCTTTATCCATCAGTTATGATTTCTTTCAAAAAGTAATTGGACAAATACTTGAAAAGGAAAGATTTGTGGGGCTAAGGCAAAAGAGCAGGGGGAGTGGGAGTGGGACTGATACATAAACAAAATGCTGGAAATCTGAAATACAAACAGAAGATGCTGGAAATACTCTGCAGGTCAGGAAGCATCTATGGAGAGAAAAACAGAGTTGATGGGCTGAATTTTACCAGCCCTTCGACACCAGGGGTCGTGGCAGGGGGGGCCGGAAAATACTTTCAGGAGAGGCCCACAATGACCCCCGACATTGGGAAGGCCCCGTCGCATTTTACAGCCAGCGGCGAAGCCTCGATGTGGCCTACCCGCCACTCAGCAGCGGGGCCTTCAGTTAAATATTAAAACTAATTAAAATAAATACAAAATAACATCTTTACCCGAAGGTTATCCCACGCCAATATTCCAGCTGGTGGCCGGAACTCCCGCGCCATCGGATCTCCGTTTGAAGATCTGAGGCGTAATTCTGATGGAGTTGAGGGAGGAGTGAAATTCTCAGGGCGGGAGGAGGGGTAACAGGGAGAACTATTGTTATTGGTTGTGGGGATGACAGGAAGGGGTTGAAGGTCAAAGGTGCTAAAGTCAGCAGGGGGAAGTTCAGAATATCAAAAGGTGTTTTTTTGCAGGAAATGTCAAGTTATTAAATGAAGATTCAGTGGGGGGGAGGTGGTGGGATCGAGGAATCAAAGTAAAAGTAGAACTATTCTGTCGTTTTTCTTCAAACGGGACCTTTAAAAATTTAAATGAGACTGAAGGGCCTGAAGTTCTTTAAAAATGACACCGTGCCTGTGCGGTGGTGCTGGATGGCGTTGCCAGGGATGGAGTGACCACCCCCTCTACATCATCTGGGGCGGCTGTTTCCGCCCCCTCCATTTAAATGAGCACCCGCGCAAAATAACGCGGGGGCTCATCGGCGTTGAAGTCATGCGTGCGCCACACCTTCTTTCAAGGTCACCACCGCCCAATGTTTCAGGTCAATTACTTTTCATCAGAACTCATTTTAATTGGAACTAATTGGTTCCAACAACACTCTGGAAGCTCAATACCATCCAGGTGAAAGCAGCCTGCTTGATGGGCACCCTATCCACCATCCTAAATATTCACTCCCTCCACAACCAAGCACAGTGGCAGCAGCGTGTGCCATATACAAGATGCACTGCAGCACCTCCCCAAGTATTCTTCGATAGCACCTTCCAAACCTGCGACCTATTCCACCTGGAAGGACAAGGACAGCAGATGCATGGGAACACCACCACCTGCAAGTTTCCCTCCAAGCCACACACCATCCTGACTTGGAACTAAATCGCTGTTCCTTCACTGTTATTGGATCAAAATCCTGGAACTCCCTCCCTAACAGCACTGTGGGTGTACCTACACCCCAAGGACTGCCGTGGTTCAAGAAGGCAGCTCACCACCACCTTCTCAAGGACAATTAGGGATGGGCTACAATGCTGGCCTTGCCAGCAATGCTGACATCCCATGAATGAATGAAAAAAGATAGCTCTTTGAAAAGCTGGCATGATGGACTGAATGGCTTCCTTTTATGCAGCATCATTCTCGTGCTTGGGAAGTGACACTGGAAACTCCTGGAATTGTGAGCAGTAGGCATTCTGCAGTGGGAGCTCCTCATGGTGGGACACTCTCCATGCTGAGAGGCCCTCATGGTGGGAGGTTCAGTGCTGGGAGCTCCTCGACAGCTTTATTTTTCACTGACTGGCTGGTCATGCCATGCCAGCTACATTGAAACAATGCTGAGGCCCAATATCAGAGGCTTCTTAGCCTTACCATCAAGGACAGGCACTGCATTCTGTGCCTCCCATGCAACACGGTCCAAATTTCTATCCTGTTACGTCTCAAATTCCTCATTTATGGTTATGGGTGTCAGCTGTGACTGAGTGAGTAGCACTCTGGCCTTTGAGTGAGAAGGTCATAGGTCCACTCTGGAGGCTTGAGCCCATGATGTACGCTTATAATCCAGTGCAGTACTAAGGGAGTGCAGCACCATTGGAAGTGACATTTTTCAGATGATGCGTTAAATCGAGACCCTGTCTAATTTCTCTCGTGGATGTCAAAGATCCCATCATGTTATTTGGAGATGACCAGTGGAGTTCTCCCAGTATCCTGGCCACTAGTCATCCCTGAATCAGCATCATTAAAACAGATTATCAGATCATTATCACATTGCTGTTTGTGGGATCTTGCTATGCACAAATTAGCTGAGCAGTTCTTCATCGTACTTCATTGACTGTGTAGTGCTTTCAGACACCCTGAGGTTGTGAAAGTCTCCATATAAATGCAAGTCTTTGTTTTACTTAAGCACCTGTGGGCTAAAGTAAATACAAAATCCACATGATTGTACCACATAGTCATCATTGGCTGTCCCTTGATTCGAGGATGATGACTACTCAGGGTCACTGAAGTAGTTTATGACTGTAACCCCTTATAAGGACTAAGTTTGCAGACGACACAAAGCTGGGGGGAATGTGAGCTGTGAGGAGGATGCAAACAGGCTCCAATGTGATTTGGACAAGTTGGGTAAGTGGGAAAATGCATAGCAGATGCAGTTTAATGTGGATAAATGTGAGGTTATCCACCTTGGTTGTAAAAACAGAAAGACAGATTATTATCTGAATGGTGATAGATTGGGAAAGGGGGAGGTGCAACGGGACCTGGGTGTCCTTGTACACCAGTCACTGAAAGCAAGCATTCAGGTGCAGCAAGCAGTTAGGAAGGCGAATGCTATGTTGGCCTTCATTGCAAGAGGATTTGAGTACAGGAGCAAGGATGTCTTACTGCAGTTATACAGGGCCTTGGTGAGACCACATCTGGAATATTGTGTGCAGTTTTGGTCTCCTTATCTGAGGGAGGACGTTCTTGCCACGGAGGGAGTGCAAAGATATACTAGGCTGATTCCTGGGATGGCAGGATTGATGTATGAGGAGAGATTGGGCTCACTAGGCCAATATTCACGAGAGTTTAGAAGAATGAGAGGGGATCTCATAGAAACCTATAAAATTCTAACAGGATTAGACAGGCTAGATGCAGGGAGAATGAACCCAATGACTGGGGAGTCCAGAACCAGGGGTCGCAGTCTCAGGATACGGGGTATGCCATTTAGAACCGAGATCAGGAGAAATTTCTTCATTCAGAGGGTGGTGAACTTGTGGAATTCTCTACCGCAGAAGGCAGTGGAGAATCATTAAATATATTCAAGAAGAAGAGAGATATATTTTTTAATGCTAAAGGGATCAAGGGATATGGGGAGAAAGCGGGAACAAGGTACTGAATTAGATGATCAGCCATGATCTTTTTTGAATGGCGGAGCAGGCCCAAAGGGCCGAATGGCCTACTCCTGCTCCTATTTTCTATGTTTCTATGTAAACCAAATCAGGAGTACATCCCTATGAATCTCCTTTAATTAAGTTCAACCCAGACAGACTCTTATAGACATTTATTTGGGTCCAAAGAATTGAACTAGTTTTCCCTCAAAGAAATAAAACTAACAGAGAATATTACCATCTTTTGGAGAGCCTTTTTTAAAATAATTATGGCTAAGTCATAAATATCCCAGATTTTATAAGGGTCTGGGAAACTCTCTTCAATATGTATCTCTCCATTTAAACAGACACAGAGAGGGGGTTCTTGTAGTTGTATAAAGAATGCTACATGAGACAATTTATTAACTTTTATATATTTATTAAAGAATTTAACATGCAATACACTTTTAAGTGGATAAGTATACTACAATACCACTGACCACCTCCAGGCGCGTATCCATTGTCTCTCGAGATAAGGAGGCCCAAAAGAAAAGAATATCAAAGATTACTAAGAGATGTAAAATATAATCTTATTTCTAAAATAGAATCCAAAAGTTCAACCTTGACAATGTTACAGCAACATATCTTAGAATATCCATCAAAATTCAAAACAAACTTTTACCTTAAATTCCCCAAGTAAGCTTCCTGCTTAACAAGACAAAACACTCTCAGTTAAGAGCAGAATTTTCTTGTCATGCAGTCAGCCATTCTTACCACAGGTTGAGAAGCATTGATGAGGAATTTCAATACCTTTGATTTTTCGATTCAATACTCTCACGTTTATACTGTTTCTAATCTATTAACTCATCTTTTGGAATGTAGGTGTTACGTTTCTGTGCGTGTTTTTCCCACTTTTATTATTCATGTATGGTAATATCATTCGCTACTTATTCCCAATTAATTATCGGCTATGAATTCCCTTCTCATGAAGTTGTGAGCTTTTATCTGGTCAAAATGTTTGTAGTGTTTTATAGTAACACTAAGACTTAACTTTATAAATGTGTTATAAAAAGATTTTTATTTTAATTTGTGCAGTAACTGTTTTTTCCTTTTTGGGTTAAATTGGGCTTACGTGGCATCTGTTTTTTGTAGGTAACATTCCATTTTGTGATTGATCATCTGTGATGGTTCTTTGATGCTACCTTGTACCATCTCCTTAAGTCAGTCTGTCTATATCACTAACATTATCAACTAATTAGGTTTATAATTATCAGTGCGGACCATATATAGCCTGTCTTGGTATGTTTCCAATGTAGCAGAGATCTTGGAATGGATTTTTTAACATAAAAGGTGTTTCTGGTACACATTCCATTCTAACGGAGATGTTTGTGTATTTTTAACTCTGCCCTTAACGGGAATTTCAGTGAGTCTTGAAAACTGACCATTAATTCAATCTTTAATTCGAAAGGGTATAATATATTCATTGTATCTAAATTCTACCTAATTAAGCCAATTATACCTATATTTCGTCACACACACCCTCTTGACCAGTATAAAGTCGAACTGTGAAGATAGGTAGTTTTAACGAAGTAATGTCTAAAATGGAAGGTCCTCATCAGGGAACTCCTCTTTGCTGACGATGCTGCATTAACATCCCACACTGAAGAGTATCTGCAGAGACTCATCAACAGGATTGCGGCTGCCTGCAACGAATTTGGCCTAACCATCAGCCTCAAGAAAACAAACATCATGGGGCAGGACGTCAGAAATGCTCCATCCATCAATATTGGAACCACGCTCTGGAAGTGGTTCAAATGTTCACCTACCTAGGCTCAACTATCACCAGTAACCTGTCTCTCGATGCAGAAATCAACAAGCGCATGGGAAAGGCGTCCACTGCTATGTCCAGACTGGCCAAGAGAGTGTGGGAAAATGGTGCACTGACACGGAACACAAAAGTCCGAGTGTATCAAGCCTGTGTTCTCAGTACCTTGCTTTATGGCAGCGAGGCCTGGACAACGTATGTCCGCCAAGAGCGACGTCTCAACTCATTCCAGCTTCGCTGCCTCCGCAGAATCCTTGGCATCAGGTGGCAGGACCGTATCTCCAACACAGAAGTCCTCATGGCGGCCAACATCCCCAGCATATACACCCGACTGAGCCAGTGGCGTTTGAGATGGCTTGGTCATGTGAGCCGCATGGAAGATGGCAGGATCCCCAAGGACACATTGTACAGCGAGTTCGACACTGGTATCAGACTCACTGGCTGTCCATGTCTCCGCTTTAAAGACGTCTGCAAACACGACATGAAGTCCTGTGACATTGACCACAAGTCGTGGGAGTCAGTTGCCAGTGATCGCCAAAGCTGGCAGACAGCTATAAAGACGGGGCTAAAGAGTGGCGAGTCTAAGAGACTTAGCTGTTGGCAGGAAAAAAGACAGAAGCGCAAGGAGAGAGCCAACTGTGTAACAGCCCCGACAAACAATTTTATCTGCAGTGCCTATGGAAGAGTCTGTCACTCTAGAATTGGCCTTTATAGCTACTCCAGGCACTGCTTCACAAACCACTGACCACCTCTAGGTGCTTACCCATTGTCTCTCGAAACAAGGAGGCCAAAGAAGAAGAAGTGTCTAAAATTTAAACATGCTATAGAGTGTTGCTACTTATTTTTTAAAACAGTGCAATAATATAAAAGACTACATCTACAATAATCATAGTTCGTGTTCTTACATGGATCATCTAGATTTTCCAAAAATGAATCTTTTAATTTTATCACAAGGTTCAGAATAATACTATGCGAAGTGTCGGTGATCTGAGGTCGTGTAATGTTGAATGAAATGACTGTATCTTGACATGTCAAACATCAATCTTCAATCGATGAAACCATGTGATGAGATAGAGAAGTCTGATGAAGCGAGGTAGACACGTCTTCAATGAGATGGACAATAAGGCATTCAAAGCTGGTCTGAGATTCTATTTGCAGAGCTAGAAAAACTTATAGCAGCAAGAGAGAATAAAGGAAAAACCCTGCAAAGACAGCATCACTGAACATAATTTGAAAAAAAAAATCACTTAAGAACTAGAATGAGGATAACAATCCCAATTACAGTGAGCACTGGAACTAGGTATGAGAATATACCAAAAGTGCGTCCAAATACACCTGTAACAGCATCGGTAAGCCATTCAATGGCAGATTTAGCAGCAGAAGTTAACCCCGGCATTGCCTCAACCACCCCTTGACCAAAAAGCCTGTAGCCAATTGGGAACTTGCCAAATATTAGTCAATTTAACCTGCGACAGCAAGTGTTGTGCCCTTTTAATTGTTTCCTCAACTGAATAATTGATAAAGGTAAGAATCAATTCTCTGTCCTGTAACAGGCTAAGAACAGTACTATGCTTACTAAGTTTAACAGGAGTATAAACAACACAAGGAGCATAGGAATTTCTAGATCTCGAGGACTTAATATGTTGGAAAGTGTGACCACAGCAAGTAACATCCTCAGAGGGTATTATCATCCAGGTGCCAATATCCAGACCACAGTCAGAACACCCGGAGGCTGTAACAACCGCATAGGAGCCATTTCCCAATGAGAAATATCGCCAATAATCCAGTCAAACAGGAGTCGAGGTAATGGAGCAATTTGCCTTACCTGAACCAGTGCCACAAGTGTTACATTTTTGCCAAGTGTGACAGAGAAGGAATCCCTGATCAGTGCAGTCACTCACCTGAATAAAATCATACACCATTGAGGGAGAGTTAAGAGTGGAATTAATGCGAATGTGGATGAGCTATCCTGGCATACGGATGCTGTACTGTCGCTAAGGCCCGAAACGATCCTGAAGACTTAATGAGGCCCAAATTAAGGATTTTCCATTGCTTATAGTAAAGGGACCGTAAGAAGGATATCTAGTCTCCATTTAATAGATTCAGCTAGCCAAACAGTATCCCCTAGTATAGTTCTGTCTGTGGGCAGGGAAGTAATATTGTGTAGTATGGCATGAGAGGTAAGTCTAACCACGGCTTTTTCATACTCTTCACTAAGACCGAGGCCATCTAATCAGGAATCCCTATACCATGACCAAGGGACTTGATTAGATTGAAGTTTCAATGGAGACATATGAATAGATGTCATAAGGTTATTCATTCTAATACCCTCATCTGTGGAGAGATGTTCTTTGTGAATAGTTTGCAGACCAGTGACAAGTAACATCCTCAGAGGGTATTATTTCTGTAATTTAATAAAGTCCCCAATCTGTTTGAGGCTGTAGTCTTGATCTCGGTTCCATTGATCTAACATAAGAACCAATTCTGCGAACAGTAGAGAAGACCTTTGGAGCGAGCGAGTGTTCATTAACGTAGAACGCTTCATATGATGTCGGGAAAGGTCAGCTAATTTGATGAAATCTGCAAAAGATTGATTTAAAGGTACTACCACTCTATATACATCAGATTGATATATTGGAAGAGAAATGTTGTCAAACACCTCTCCAGAGGACTTGTTCGTAGAGAAGGAAGGCTCTGTAGCTGCTGCTCAATCTTGCATGGATAAAGTCCTGTTGGCAGAAATGAAAATATGCTTTAGCCTATTTTTAGTCACACTCCAGCCAACGTCTTTACACAAGGAATAAAGGAAATAGATTTTAGTATCAGGAAATTCTGATGTGTCCTGGATAGAAGTGCCATTTGGAACTTGATTATCTTTTTAGCAGGTTTATGTTCCATCAGAAGCTAACTTGGCGATACAAAGAAGAGCCTTTCCACCATGTTTTTCTTTGTGCCATCACACTCTTCCAATGTTATAATGCAGTAAAATGTTTGATCTCTGCATCTCTGCAGCAAATCGCATAGTGTGAGGTGTTCAAGTTGTAAGACATTTCTGGCATGTCACGTGCACTGTTTGCATCTGGAAGACCTTTAACAAAGAATTTACCAGTACCTTTCAGATGCCAATCTCGAGGCAGGCAGGATGATAATAGGTGATATTTGTCTGACGAGCTGGGGTGCTTCTTTCTGCAATCATCAGCGAGCATTCGAACAATTTCAACCATCCCGTCATAAGTCCATGAATTCTTAAAAGATTCAGAGTCGAATTTTGCGTAGCAAAAAATTGTTGAATTACAAGGAAAGCCACCATCCACAGGGAGTAAAACCCTAGCTTTATTATGGTGGCAGGGATGAATTGATTATCTCATTTTAGGAACATACCGATGAATTGGAGATGTGGAGCCAAATACACCTGATTCTTGAGGTGACTCACAATGATTCAACATCATCCCCTTATGGGGATATGTTTTTGCAATTGAAAATGTCGGGTTGAGGGGAAAGTCAGTGGGTGAGAAATTTGATGTAGGATGTTGTCCAACCCCATCAGTGTGCGGATAAGTTTTCTGTTTATCCCATTCAATAAAGTAGCAATGTCCCACCTGTTCAAAACATTGCTCATTGCGTGTTTTTTCACCTAGGTCACCAGCTAACATTCGAAAAGTCAGATTTTCATCCCTCAGATTACACATGGTAACATTAAGTTGGTTAACCAGTTCATTTTCTTTTCGAATCAACCGAATTTCAAGAGTCTTAGCCAAAATTGAGGTATCAAATTCAGCTTGTGTCGGCTGATACATAGAGCCATCTGATAACACAAGTGGTTGAGGCTGAGGTATAGAAATAATACCAAAAGGAAGCAGTACCTTAGACATCACGGAAATTGTGAGCGAACTACGTCTTCAAGAAACAAGCATGGAAGCCACAGTAGGATTTTTACTGTTATTGTTGATAGGAAGGTCTGGAAACAAATCGTCTGTAATTTGAGTCTGTGTATAAGCACCATATTTAATAATAGTCCATAAAATAGTAACTAAAGCGACAAA
The DNA here is from genome assembly GCF_036365525.1 of Heterodontus francisci. Taxonomy (NCBI): domain Eukaryota; kingdom Metazoa; phylum Chordata; class Chondrichthyes; order Heterodontiformes; family Heterodontidae; genus Heterodontus; species Heterodontus francisci. The sequence continues at coordinate 12,115,540 of NC_090385.1, forward strand.
CATAATCAAGGCTGAAGGAAAAACAACCATGCCTCAATCCTTTCTTTACTCGAGAGCAAGTCCCATCACTGAGAGACTTTGGTGCTTTGTTCCTTTCCCGCAGTTTCTCCACCTTCTGTTGTTGTGGCTTGACTATCGCTCGTGGTGTCGGGTGTGGTTTCCGGTGAAACCAACTTTTGAGGCGCTGCAAAGTCCTGCGCAGGGGAGGAACAGTTACTGATGGAGTTGGTTGTGGTTCGATTAGTGTCGTTTCTGATGCTGTCCTCCAGGCTGGGTCCTGAAAGACGGTGTATGACTGCACCTTGAACTGTTCCTCCATTCCTGTACCCCTCAGGACATCTCTTCAGGTTATCTACAGAGACAATTTTAAGAGATTGCTTGCCATTCGGCTGGCTGGCAAATATTTTGACAGTTCTTTCATTAATAACAGAATATATTTGAACAAGTTTCTTCCACTTATGTCTCAAACCATGTTTCAGTTCAAACTTTTTCTGCTGAACCCACTCCCCAGTTACAGGTTGCCAAGCTTTGTTAGTTACAACAACAAGAAATGCTGGATTCACTCAGCAGGTCTGGCAGCATCTGTGGAAAGAGAAGCAGAGTTAACGTTTCGGGTCAGTGACCCTTCTTCGGAACTGACAAATATTAGAAAAGTCACAGATTATAAACAAGTGAGGTGGGGGTTGGGCAAGAGATAACAAAGGAGAAGGTGCAGATTGGACCAGGCCACATAGCTGACCAAAAGGTCACGGAGCAAAGGCAAACAATATGTTAATGGTGTGTTGAAAGACAAAGCATTAGTACAGATTAGGTGTGAATATACTGAATATTGAACATCAGCAAGTGCAAACCTGAAGAAAAACAACCTGAAAAAAACAGTGGGTAAGCAAACTGAACAAACTAAGATGAAATGAAATAAATCCGAAACGTTAACATTTGTCAGTTCCGAAGAAGGGTCACTGACCCGAAACGTTAACTCTGCTTCTCTTTCCACAGATGCTGCCAGACCTGCTGAGTGAATCCAGCATTTCTTGTTTTTGTTTCAGATTTCCAGCATCCGCAGTATTTTGCTTTTGTTAGTTACATGTTTTTGTCGATTCTCCTCTCTGATCCTCTGATCAATTTTATGAATTTGATCTGTTATTTCTTGTTTCAAATCTAATTGTTGCTGTCGGGTCAAGGAGTCAGAAAGCGGAGAGGCAATAAAAGAACCACGAGTAAGTGGTGTATATATTTCACAGAAACATAGAAAATAGGTGCAGGAGTAGGCCATTTGGCCCTTCAGGCCTGCTCCGCCATTCAAAAAAGATCATGGCTGATCGTCTAATTCAGTACCCTGTTCCCACTTTCTCCCCATATCCCTTGATCCCTTTGGCATTAAAAAATATATCTATCTCCTTCTTGAATATATTTAATGATTTGGCCTCCACTGCCTTCTGTGGTAGAGAATTCCACAGGTTCACCACCCTCTGAGTGAAGAAATTTCTCCTGATCTCGGTTCTAAATGGCATACCCCGTATCCTGAGACTGTGACCTCTGGTTCTGGACTCCCCAGCCATCGGGAACATCCTCCCTGCATCTAGCTTTCAATCTAGATTTCAAAACCATACATTAAATAATGCAGTGTTCTCGGGAACACTGTCCCTGATGCACACATGGGCAGATTATTTAGTGATAGCTGCACCTCCGGAATGATGGCGGCCCACTTATTCCCTCTGATTCTCAACAATTTGGTCAATAGCTTTTTTACTTCCTGATTTTTACGTTCCACCAGTCCCACTGATGGTGGATGGCGTGATGTGCTGTTCTCTAACCCAGTCCCCCTTTGCACACAATAGTCTTTGAAAACCTTGGAAACAAAGGCTCCGCCTTGATATGAGTGTAGGATTTTGGGTGCACCGGCTACAGTAATAATGTCGGTAATAGCATTGACAAGTGCAGTTTCTGAAACAGTTTTTGTGGGGACCAGCCAGCAGAAAGAAGTAGTCATCAACACAAACGAGAACATGGTTATACCCCATTGATGGGAGAAGTGGACCAATGAAATCAACAAAACATTTCTCCACTGATTTATTAGGCTTCACAGTAGCCAACGGTGGTGGTTTAATAAGTGATGATTTGTTGGTTAAATTACATGGTTCACAATTTGCCACATATGTTTTACAGGCTTTAAGCCTGCCTGGCCATCAACATAAAGGAGTCAATTTACAGAATGTTGTTCGGGCACCACTATGTGCCTGACCTATACCCTTGTGACTTCTTTTACAAGCTGTTCTCATTTGCGACTCGGGGGTACCTCCTGGACACCCTTGGGCAACTTAACCAGCACAATACCAGTCGGGGTCTCCGAATAGAAGTACTTTGATGGATATTCTTTTGGATTGTCTTTCATCGGGTCTAATAGCTGAATCAGTTCCTCATCCTGATTAGCTGCCCATTCTGCCCTAGTGATTACATTAACTTTGGCAGACCCCTCTTGAGGGGGTGTCATGCAGACTGAATGTTTGACCCATCCATCTGCAAGACTGTTGTCCTTTTAGTGTACTGAACCAATGGTATGCCCACTTACATGAATTACCTGACAATTACGTTTCTCCCTTCTGGCTGGGTGCCAGCCCATCATTGTGGAGAGTCAGATGCTTCTGAGTCCTGACTATCAGCCCTGTCTTGATTTCTGATGACTTTAACTGACGTCCGCCCCTCCCGCTTAGGAGTCTTTCCTGATCCCTTAGGTGGTCTATCAGAAGGCTTACAGTCATGACGATCACCCTCTTGGAGTGGATGCCAATCCTGTCAGGACACTTTCTGATCTCTGCCGCTGTCAGCCCTGGATCCTCCCATTACCCTGTGATAGGCACGGCCAGTGTAAAATTCATCCCCATAGGGATCCCAGCTGACCCTGCTATCTCCACGAGGTGTGGTGCTAGACCGATCCCACCGTTCCGGGGGAGGTATGCCACTCACGCTCCTGGCAAGATGGCAGTGGAGAGCGCCCTGCCGGGCTTTCAAAGAAACAAGGTCTGCGGGCGACTGGAACGACAAGGAGCCCAGGTCCTGTCCTTCCCTGTCTGTATGAAACAGAGACATTGTATTATTTTTAACCTTAGGATCTGGTTGGACCATGGGTTTAGTATGGGACAGACCCAGCAAGGTATGGTTCGAGTGGATAATGCATTCAACATTATCCCACCTCTGCTGGTCATCAGGATAAGCAGATAATGCACCTTCACTGGCTAGTCTAAGGGCAGAATTCTGATACTGGTTAGCCAGACAACCGTGAACAATTTCCCAGTTTCCATGTGTAAGGTCCTTGCCTAATTGATAGGTGGTTAGCAAACCATTCGACTTGACTGTATTTTGAAGGATTTCTTTGATTGAGCCCATAGCATGCCCACCCTGAGTTGTGGTCAGGAGGTGCACATAAATTTGAATCCAGTTGTTGCACCTATTGATTGGGGGAACTAGATCAGAGCCAGCATCATGGACAGGAGCTGCCGCAAATGTGCAGCACTCCAGCCATGACAGCAAGTGTTAAGTCTATCAAGGTTGTTTAAAATCCATCATGTTTTATCTTGGATGCTTAGACCAGGCTTGCCACACATGGCATATATAGAGTTTAGATTCACATTGCCTAGGGGCGTAATTTGAGACTGCACTGGATGTCCCACAGACAGAGAAAAGCCTGCAGTACCATCATTAGCAAAAGCCCGGACAAGTGCTTGTTTCATTTGAAGGTAATGTACCAGTAGCTGTCTATAATCCTCTCGCAAATTCTGATCACGAACCTCATTGTGAGGAAGCCATCTGGTCTGAAACCCATGGCCACCACGCACGTAGGGAGACCCAGGACCTACTATTCTACCATGGATACTCCCGCCCTGTCATGCACCAGTCATTAGGCCACTCAATTGTGCAGGCATGCACTTTATCATTAAGGAATGCTGTGGGGCTGGGGTATCAGTCTGATTATCCCACCCTCCTGGGGGTCAGCCACTATAGTACCTTGAGCTCTAACTGAACCATCGGCATCAAAATTATCAATCTCAAAGACTACCACCTGAGCTGCCTGAGGCAGTGGAATGGGATTCTGTAATCTAGTGGAACAAGTTGCTGGATCACCCAACGAGAGAATTAAGCCAATCCCTTCACATTAGCCATTATGTCCGAATGGAACCTGGACTAGGAGTTAGAATGTATCAGGACCTAATCGCAGCTCGGATTTAAAGTGAACTTTAAAGGAAATTTCCAAACCTCAAAAGGAGAATGAGGGAGTTCTGATTTAAGATCCACAAACCGTGATCAAGAGTTTGCCATCTCTCGATACTTAAATCTGGGCCTTAGTACCGCTGGCAGTAAAACACTCCATCTATACTTACAAATCTAAAATAAACATTAAAGACAAATAGATAAGTACAGGATTCTGTTAACAACACGACACATTTTGGGTGCCAACTGAAGTGATTTATGACTTTAACCCCTTTCAGATAGACTATTTTTAAAATAATTATGGCTAAGTCATAAATATCCCAGATATTATAAGTGTCTGGGAAACTCTTCAATATGTATCTCTCCACTTAAACAGACACAGAGAGGGGGTTCTTGTAGTTGTATACAGAATGCTACATGAGACGATTTATTAACTTTTATATATTTATTAAAGAATTTACTTTTAAGTGGATAAGTATACTACAATATCAAAGATTACTAAGAGATGTAAAACATAATCTTATTTCTAAAATAGAATCCAAAAGTTCAACCTTGACAATGTTAAAGCAAAATATCTTAAAATATCCATCAAAATTCAAAGTAAACTTTTACCTTAAATTCCCCGAGTAAGCCTCCTGCTTAACAAGACAAAACACTCTCGGTTAAGAGCAGAATTTTCTTGTCATGCAGGCAGCTGTTCTTACCATAGGTTGAGAAGTATTGATGAGGAATTTCAATACCTCTGATTTTTCAGTTCAGAACTCTCACATTTATACTGTTTCTAATCTATTAACTCATATTTTGGAATGTAGGTGTTACGTTTCTGTGCGTGTTTTTCCCACTTTTATTATCCATGTATGGTAATATCATTCGCTATTTATTCCCAATTAATTATCGGCTGTGAATTCCCTTCTCATGAAGTTGTGAGCTTTTATCTGGTCAAAATGTTTGTAGTGTTTTATAGTAACACTAAGACTTAACTTTATAAATGTGTTATAAAAAGATTTTTATTTTAATTTGTGCAGTAACTGTTATTTCCTTTTTGGGTTAAATTGGGCTTACGTGACATCTGTTTTTGTAGGCAACATTCCATTTTGTGATTGATCATCTGTGATGGTTCTTTGATGCTACCTTGTACCATCTCCTTAAGTCAGTCTGTTTATATCATTAACATTATCAACTAATTAGGATTATAGTTATCAGTGCGGACCATATATAGCCTGTCTCGGTATGTTTCCAATGTAGCAGAGACCTTGGAATGGATTTTTTTAACATAAAAGGTGTTTCTGGTACACATTCCATTCTAACGGGGATGTTTGTGTATTTTTAACTCTGCCCTTAACGGGAATTTCAGTGAGTCTTGAAAACTGACCATTAATTCAATCTTTAATTCTAAAAGGTATAATGTACTAATTATATCTAAATTCTACCTAATTAAGTCTATTATACCTATATTTCACCACATCGGGAGTTTCTGCCATGGTTGTTCAGGTAACTGAAAAGGCCAATTCTCGACCCGCACATCTTCGGGCACATGGGGCAGGACATCTCACGAGGTAGTGGGATCCGGAGTGCAGGATTTGCTTCAGTTTCCTTCCTTCTCTTCCGCCGCTCCGCCTCATCAGGAAGGCGTTTGGACTCAAAGCATGATGCAGCTCGATGGACAAGTTGTCGCCATTTTGAACAATTGGTTGCAAGCTCCGCCCAGTCATTCATGTCAATAATGCTATGCTTTAAAGAGAACTTCTGAGTGTCTTTGAAGCATTTTCTTGGTCCTCTCCTGAATCGCTGGCCATTCGGATTCAATGGGAACACCATCGAACAAATGCTAGTGTCATTCTTGAAGCCAACTCAACAAGCATTCAGACAAAATTCCTGCAAAACCAACTTCAATAGTTTGGACACTGTGTTTGGATAGCCAAAAACAATCTCCCCACCATGTCCTGTTTTCTCAACCCTCAAATGGCCAGTGTTCCAGGTTCATCATACAGAACACAGCAGTGTACCACTGTGGTAAGTCCCCAGAGGATGCTGCTATCATGCTCAATCTTTAAAACAATGCTTCAATCAGGGAGCATGTGGTATTAAGTCAGATGTAGAATGGGGCTTGGTTTATGGAAAATATAAGCCACTGATTTATAGGATCATAGGAAATAGGATCAGGTGTAGGCCATTTGGACCATCGAGCGTGCTCAGCCGTTCAAGTAGATCATGGCTGGTCATCTACCTTTATGCAATTTTTCCCTGCTATCCCCATAGATTCAGAAATCTATTGATTTTTGTCTTGAACGATTGAGCCCCCACAGCCCTCTGGGGTAGAGAATTCCACAGATTCACCACCCTCTGAGTAAAGAAATTCCTCCTCATCTCAGTCTTAAATGGCCTGCCCCTTATTCTTAGACTGTGTGCCCCTGTTCTAGATTCACCAGCCGGAGGAAACATCCTATCTACTTCACCTTGTCACGCCCTGTAAAAATTTTGTAAGTTTCAATGTGATCACCTCTCATTCTTCAAAACTTTAGAGAATACAGGCCCAGTTTCTGCAATGTCTCCTCATAAGACAATCCCACCATCCCAGTGAACATCCATTGCATTCCCTCCATAGCAAGTATATTCTTCCTGAGATAAGGAGACCAAAACATTACACAATACTCCAGTTGCAGTCTCACCAATTGAATTCATACAATTGAAGCCATACATCTTTACTTCTGTTCTCAGATCCCTTTGCAATGAAGGCCATTTGCCTTCCTATTTGCTTGCTGTACCTGCATACTAGCTTTTCATGACTCTTGAACAAGGACACCCAGGTCTCTGGACATCAACACTTCCCAGCCTCTCACCATTTAAGAAATATTCTGCCTTTCTGCTTTTTCTATCAAAGTGGATCACTTCACGCTAATTCACATTATATTCCATCTGCCATGTTCTTGTCCATTCATTTAGCCTGTCCAAATCCCCTTGAAGCCTCCTTGCATCCTCCTCACAACTTACATTCCCTTCTAGTTTTGTGTCATCAGCAAATTTGGAAAATTATATTTTGTCCCCACGTCCAAATCATGGATATAGATTATGAAGAGCTGAGACCCAAGCTCTGATCATTGCAGTAGCCCACTCGTAACAGCCTGCTATCCTGAGAATGACCCGATTATTCCTACTCTCGGCTTTCTGTCTGTTAACCAATTCTCAATCCATTGCAGTATATTACCCCAATCCCATGTGCTCTAATTTTGTTTACTAACATCCTGTGGGACCTTCTGAACCAAAAGCCTTCTGAAAATCCAAATACACCACATCCACTGGTTCTCCTTTATCTATGCTACAAGTAACATCCTCAAAAAACTCCAACAGATTTGTCAAACATGATTTCCCTTTCACAAATCCATGTTGACTCTGCACAAACGTATCATTATTTTCCAAGTGTCCAGTTATCTCATCCTTTGTAATAGATTCCAACATTTTCCCCAGTACTGATGTCAAACTAACAGGTCTGTAGTTCTCCGTTTTCTCTCGTTAGTCAGTCTGTACAAGTTGTTGAGATATTTTTTTCCTTTGCGTGAGGTTTAATTCCCAGTAAACAACAGAGTCATAGGCCGGGATTTCACATTGGGCGGACAGGAGCCGGCTTCCGTTTCGGGAGTTGACCTGCATTTTACGGGTCCCCAGGCTTGAATTGTTCCGAGGTGGGACTTCCACCCATTTGAGGGAGGAAGTCCTGCCTCATTGAGCTGCCGGCCAATCAGCGGGCCAGCAGCTCTCAGTCCCAGCAGTGCCACCGGGAGCGGTGGCCACTGCTGGGACTGCAGCCCTGCCGGCTGCAGAGGAAGACATGGAGCCGGGAGTCCAGGTAAGCCAGGCATAATCGCTTGGGCCCCAGTGAGGCAAGGGTGGTCGTTTGGCGGAAGGCGGGGGGAGGCGTGTTGGGTCTTGGGGATGGTTGGGGTAGCGGGGGTGGCCCTCCATCGGACACCTGTGCCCGATAAGCAGGGGCACCTCCCCACCCCCCCCCACCAAACCGATTGGAAGCCGCCTGCTTTTCCCAGGCGGCTTTTCACAGCTTCAGGATGCCAGCTTCACACTCGTAAAATCCTCATGGAGGCAGTTGAAGGCCCTTAAGTGTGACATTAAGTGGCCACTTAAGGGCCTTGATTGGCCTGGGGTGGGTGGGCCGTTTTTTGCTCCCCCCCGCCAAACGTAAAGGGGGTACGGAGGCGGGAGCAGGTCGGGAAAACCTTCCGGAGAATCCCGCTCCATTTTACGCCGCCCCCCCCCCCCCCCCACCCCCCACCCCACCACCATCCAGCTCGTTGGGGTGACAAATTTCGGCCATAAGGTGGAACTTTAAGACTGCTGCAGCATTCCGGACAGTGGGATCGGAAGTTGTTGTAACTTTTGCTTTTGCCACAAATCCCATTTCGCACATGATTTTATACGTAAATGAGCCATACGACGACGGGCATGGGGGACACATGGGATCATGTGACAGGGCAGCCTTTCATTGGTGGAACCCGCCATCACTGCCCCAAGTACCATGATCGCCACAGATATAAAACATTCAGCGCTTGCAGTCTCAAAGATCAGCAGCCTTCCCTTCATGTAAGTATCTTCAGACTAACTTAAATCGAAGCTTTTACTTAAATCAAAATGTTTTACCTCCCTTGCTTTGTGAAAGTCACCAGCAACTTCACATCATTTATTTTCCCTGCCCCCAAAGTGAATCACATGCCAGCCAGCAGTCAGTGTTCCGCCCCACGGTTCAATGATGCCCTCCTGCAGGTTCTCCTCCAGGCTGTCAGGGAAAGGTAGGATGTCCTCTCCCTGCAGATAGAGTGTGAAGACCCTCCCGCCTCACCAAGGCAACCTGGATGGAAGTAGCAGAGGAGGTTTTGAACCTCGGGGTCACTCATAGAACATGGGTGCAGTGCCGCAAGCCTATCAATGACTTGCTCAGATCTGCGAGGGTAAGTGATCCTGGTGAGGCTGCTCCATTGTTTTCCTTTCTTGCCCCGTGTTTTTAAGGCAGAGGCTACATAAGGAATGCAGTGGAATGTGTGAGGAGCCTTTGTGCCATTCTTTAAAAGATTTTACACTTGATGCATGTATGCAATGGTTGTGATGCATCATTTGCCATACCATTAAATCTGCACTGTCTTCTACAAGATAAACGAAGCCACAACTCAGCATGAGCATGCTAGAATAGGAGAAGGGATCCCTGACATAAGGCTGAGGAGGAAGTGCAGCGATCACGAGAGAGGAGGGAGGCAGGGCAAGTGGAGATGCCGAGACAGGAGCCACAAGGCCTAAGGATGAAGTGTCATCTCCACTCTTGCAGCCATATTTATTTATTTTTTATTTAGAGATACAGCACTGAAACAGGCCCTTCGGCCCACCAAGTCTGTGCTGACCATCAACCACCCATTTATACTAACCCTACACTAATCCCATATTCCTACCACATCCCCTATATTCCCCTACCTATACTAGGGGCAATTTATAATGGCCAATTTACCTATCAACCTGTAGGAGGAAACCAAAGCACCCGGCGAAAGCCCTCGCGGTTCACAGGGAGAACTTGCAAACTCTGCACAGGCAGGACCCAGAATTGAACCCGGGTCACTAGAGCTGTGAGGCTGCGGTGCTAACCACTGCGCCACTGTGCCACCCTGTGGAAACTATATGTGGAAACTAAGGGGTTTAAGATTAGAATCTGGGTTACAATCTGGTGTATGCGACACAAACACGCCCCAACAGCTGAGAGAGCATGTGCCAGCCGGGTCCCCTGACAAGCGGAGGACTGCTGGGGCCAGGCCTCCGCTCAGCCCCATGCTCATGATGATCCCCTGTTTGTTGCTACAAGAAGTCTGCTGGATGTGCAGAAAAGCCATGTGGAAAATTTGTCAGAGATGCTGAAGTCATGCGTGGCCTTGTGCATACCATGGAGGAGTCTGTGCTAGCCATGACGTCTGCCATGTCCCAGGCATTTGAGCATATGGCTTCCTCAGTCGAGAGTCTGGCGAGCTCCGTGGTGAGTCTGGTTGAACACTCGAGCCATATGCAATCTGACCTGCACTCCATCACTGTTCCTGTGGGCTCCATGCAGCAGAGTCTAAGCGAGAGGGGCATGAGGAACCTCGACCTCCCTCCAGGCACTCCCTTCCCCTCAGGGAGACAGGCAGGTTACATCGTGTCCACAGATGGAGGAGGAGCGTGTGCCAACTGCCTGGGGCCTTCCTCTCAGAACACCCCTAGGCCCCGGACATTGATTCCCTTACCTCCAGCAGGTAAACATACAGGGGATACTCAAGTACCATTGTTGCAGACCCCAGTACGATGGAGCCCTCACAGCCCTGTTCCTCCAGAGGATACCTGCCACAGTCATCCACAGCAAGGGAGCAGCGCACTGAGCAGACTTGCTCCACCATAGCTGCTAATGTCAGGGTAGCACCTAGATGTAGTGGAAGAAAAAGGAAATTTAAACAGTTTTGAGCATGAAGGTGGCACGGGTGATGCACATAAAGATTTATTAATACATTTTTATTTCATTTAATATTTGATCCACTCTCGGTAATGTTTTGCTTGGTTACAGATGGATACAAAGAAGTTTTTGGGAGGCCTATGGCAGGAATGCAATAATGTTTGCAAAGCATCTCAGGAAATGTCCAATGTCCATTTCTCATTGGAACTTGCGCCTTCACTCTTCAATGATGGCTGTTTTCCTATTGATGATTAATATGTTTTTCTAATACTGTCATACTTACTTTTGTTTTCTACGGTTATAACTTAACACTGCTTGTGGTGGTGTTTAGTCACATTCATCGTAGCCCATGGATGATTTCAAATGCCAATCACATGAAAGTGAGGCAACGCTTCGTTAAGATTGCCTCGATGAATAAGACCTCATGCAAAAGGGAATTTCTGTGGGGAATTAATTATATTTCTCCTCCCAACATTCATTGATGATGTGGCTTATTGTTGGTAGAAATGTGCATAAATGAGGTTCTCCCTGATGTCCCTTGCATGTCTCTCCATGGCCCTCATATTGATGATGGCATCATTGCATTGTTGTCCTCCTCCTCACCCTCTTCATAGTCATCCTCATCTGAGGAGGACTGGTGTTCCTCCTGTTCCTCTGCCTGCAGAATGTTGCCACGTCTAATTGCAAGGTTGTGCAAGGCACAGCAGACAACGATTATTCATGACACCCTCTGTGGCAAGTACTGAAGAGCCCCTCCTGACCAATCAAAGCAGCGGAATCAAATTTTTAGCATGTCAATGGTGGCTCTGGTGGATTGTACTGCTCTTCAGCAGCACTTTGGGGATGGCGTAGTGGTGTCATCATCCATGTACAAAGTGGGTAACCTTTGTCATCCAGGATCCAGCTGTTCATTTCGGCTGGTTCCTCAAAAATTTATGGCAGTTGGGAGTTCCTCAAAATGTAGGAATCATGACAGCTCCCTGGGAAACATGCACAAACATGCATGATTCTTCTCTGGTGGTCGCAAACCAGTTGTATGTTTAAAGAGTGGACACCTTTGCGATTGACAAATACAGCAGGCCGGTCCCAGGGAGCTCTAATGGCCACATGAGTACAATCACTGACCACCCCTTGCACTCTGTCTGTCCTCATCTACAGGTAAGTCGATTAAATCATTGGCACGTTGATAAAGGGTATTGGTCGCCTATTTGATGCACCTGTGGGTCACAGACTGCGAAATACCACATATGTCATCCGTGGATCCCTGGAAGGACCTGCTAGCAACAAAATGGAGTGCAGCAGTCACTTCGAGGACAACTGGCATGGGATTCCCACCGAAGCTGAGTGGCTGAAGGTCATGCCACAGGATCCTAGAAATTTCTGTGACCATTTCATGTGACATGCTTAGGCGTCTCTGGCATTGCCTCTCTGACATTTGAAGGTAATTTGTCCTTGTCCTGAGGATGTGATGACATGCCAGTGACCGTCTTTGATAAGGCCGTTCCTGGATGTTATCATTCGGAGCCTCCTCACCTTCCTGTTTTGCCTGTTGCTGGCGCTCAGGCATCATGAGTTGAGGGCAAAGTGCCCTCCTTAGTCTCTCCCTTTGTTCTTCTTCCCATGGTACTAGACAAAGTGGGTGTATGAGACCCATGTCGCTGTGTCTTTTCTGAACAATAAGTGAGCAGAGTATGGCGATTCAGCCCTCTGTTGCTAGTGAGCCATAACATTGGGACAATGAACAGGACAAATTGCAGCCAGGTAGAAGACTCATCCGCTGTTGTTTGCCTCCTCCCACTCTCCTTGCTCTGCTAGAGTGTCCACATAGTTCCCATTGTGATTGCGCATGGAATTCAGGGCAAGTCTCCCCACCTTCCAGTTTCCTCCTTCAACCTTCCAGCTTGAGCCCATCACCCTTAACCCACCCAACGTTACCGTTACCCTTCCCTCCGTTACCATTGAGCCTCCCCCCATTACTGTGCACAGTGTAACCATCAATGTATTAATTTCATCCCTCCCCCCATTCCTACTCCCATTACCATCAACATGCTGACTTTTACCCTTGAACATCCTCACATTGAACAGACCATTGTTGCTGAGTCCCGTTCCCCTCCATATGAAGTTGTCGATTTCCCACCCATTAGTCTTGATCTTCCTCCCTACAGAATCCATTTGCCCCATTGACTGTGACCATTCCCTCTGCCAGCTAGTACCCTCAATTTGCCCCACAGCTCCCCAATGTTAACAGAACTCATCCCTCCCTTTAGGCCCTTGCCAAATATCTTCACACCATACTGATTTAATCCACTCACCACCCCCGCAGCCGACAAAATGCATCTTCACCATCAGCAGCAACTATTCAACAACCTGGACACACCACTCCACCCTTCCCTGCTCCTCCATGCAGCTGATCAACCCCACCCTTACCTCTCCGACTACCCTCTGTTGCTCCTCCATGTAGTCCCCGTCCATGCTGTCACTACCACCCCCTGAGAAGATTCACCCTTGCAGGTGCCGAGCCTGGAGGCAAACATCCATTCCAATGCTGGCATTTGTTTAGCAGATGAGTTAAAGAGAGAAGAGCACAGTCCTGAGACTCAACTGCAGGGAGATCATGTTTGACAAAGAGTTTTTTGAGGATGTAACTAGTAGGGTAAATAAAGAGGAACCAGTAGATGTAGTATACCTGCATTTTCAAAAGGCATTCCATAAGGTGTCACATAAAAGAGTAATAGGTAAGGGCTCATAGTGTTGGGGGTAATATTTTAGCATGGATTGAGGATTGGTTAACAGATAGGAAGCAGAAAGTGGGCATAAATGAGGCATTTTCAAGTTGGCAGGCAGTGAATAGTGGGGTGCCGCAAGGATCAGTGCTGGGCCTCAGCTATTTACACTCTATATTAATGACTTGGATGAAGAGGCAGAGAGTAATGTTTCTAAGTTTGCTGATGATACAAAGCTCAGTGGAAAGGTAAGCTGCAGGAAGGATACAGAGAGGCTGCAAAGAGATATGGACAGGTTAAATGAGTGGGCAACAAGATGGCAAATGGAGTATAATATTGGGAAGTATGAAGTTGTTCACTTTGGTCATAAAAATATAAAAGCAGAATATTTTTTAAAAGGTGTGAAGCTGGTAAGTGTTGATGTTCAGAGAGACTTGGGGGTACTCATACAAGGAACGCACAAAGTTAACATGCAGGTGCAGCAGGCTAATAGGAAAGCAAATGGTATGTTGGCCTTTATTGCAAGGGGATTGGAGTACAGGAATAAAGAAGTCTTACTAAAATTGTACAGGGCTTTGGTGAGAACATACCTGGAATACTGTGTGCAGTTTTGGTCTCCACATTTAAGAAAGGATATACTTGCTCTGCAGGCAGTGTAGCGAAGATTTATTAAATTGGTCCCTGGGATGAGGGGGTTGTCCTATGATGAGAGGTTGAGAAAATTGGGCCTATATTCTCTGGAGTTTAGAAGAATGAGAGGCGATCTAGTTGAGACATACAAGATTGTGAAAGGGCTTGATAGTGTAGAAGCTGAGAGATTGTTCCTGCTGGTCAGGGAATCTAGAACACAGGGACATAGTCTCAGGATAAGGGGCCAATCATTCAGGATTGAGATGAGGAGAAATTACGACACTCAAAGGCTGGTGAATCTTTGGAATTCTTTACCCCAGAGGATTGTGGATGCTCCATCATTGAATACATTTAAGGCTGGGATAAATAGATTTTTGGTGTCGCAGGGAATCAACGAATATGGGGAACGGGCAGGAAAGTGGAATTGAAACCCAAGATCAGCCATAATCGTATTGAATGGAGGAGCAGTCTCGATGGGCCATCTGGTCTACTTCTGCTCCTATTTTTTGTACTTGTGCACAAATCCAACTGCTGCATGCCAAGGGAAAACAATCGTGAACCGGGTGACACTGGAATATCGTTCGCCATTCACTTAATCTGGCAGGTAGGACTAAATTGTAACTATGTGTAGGGTAATGAGTATTTATGTTATTTAACTGAATGCAAAGCTGCAATCCACCATTGTGCTGGAGGAACCCCGGAACTCTGCAAACCCACTGCCGACTTAGCTCCTCTAAAAAATCCCACCGTCGGGAATCTGAAAAAACACCTCCCGCCTAATTATATCACACCACATGCCACCAAATCAGCTCTTGCACCCACAGAATAGAGTCATAGAATTATTTACGGCATAGAAGGAGGTCATTCGGCCCATCAGGTCCATGCTAACTCTCCATGGAGCAATCCAGTCAGTCCCACTTCCCTGCTCGATTCCCGTAGCCCTGCGAGTTTATTTCCATCAAGTGCCCATCCAATTTCCTTTTGAAATCATTGATCGTCTCCACTGGCAGTGAGTTCCAGCTCATTACCACTCGCTGCTTAAAAATGTTCTTCCTCCCATTGTCCCCTGCATCTCTTGCCCAAAAACTTCAACCTGTGTCCCCTAGTCCTTGTACCATCAGTTAATGAGAACAGTTTTTCCTTGGATAACTTATCTAAGCCTATCATAATCTTGTACACCTCTATCAAATCTCCCCTCAATCTCCTTTGCTCCAAGGAGAACAACCCTAGCTTCTCCATCCTAACCTTGTAACTAAAATCCCCTTTCCTGTGCTATCTGTATCCTTACCTTTATTCCTTCAGTAGTTTTCAATCTGTTTGTATCCAGCCAACATTCCAATTCCTTTCTAGAGGAACTGACTTGTTATAGCATTTCCACCTATCTGCTACAGTGTGGGATAAAACAGATCTTTCTTTCAGCATGAGTTTACACTGTTGGTGGGTCTCAATAGCAGCAGTTCAGATTGCGGCTAGGCAATAAAGCTTGGCTCCTGCCTAGCTGGATATTTAACTGCCCTTCTCTGTGTGTGCCTGGATACACAGTCAAAAGTTTCCAGCAGTTGAGCATCTAAATGCTCAGGGAGATCCGGGGAGAGCAAAGACCCACACTCGACAAACATTTAAATTAATGCTAGCCCACTATGTTGCAAACATGTCCAGCTTTGGGCTGCCAGATCTGTCCTTAACCTGTCCCACTTAGCATGGCAGTAGTGCCATGTTCCACAATGGAGGTAGAATATATAAAAGTGTAAGATATATTTATTGGAATTCCAATTGTGTTTTGTAATGCACAAAGCATATTCAATGGATTATAAGATTATATTACAAATACAATATCACAATATAAAAAGAGGGTCTTGCATTTACATAGCACCTTTCACAACCGCAGGACATCCCAAAGCACTTCACTGCTGATTAAGTACTTTTGAAATGTAGTCACGAGTGTAATGTCGGAAATACAGCAGCCAATCTGCACACAACAAGCTCCCACAAGCAGCAATGTGATAGTGATCAGATGATCTGGGGTTTTTTTAGTGATTTTTGTTGAGAGATAAATATTGTTCAGGACACCAAAGAGAACGCCCTCGTTTTTTGAAGGCGTGCCATGGGATCTTTTACACTCACCTGAAAGGGCAGGCAGGTCCTCAGTTTATGCCTCATCCAAAAGAACAGCCCTCCAACAGTGCATCCCTCCCTCAGTACCAGACAGGAGCATAATATACAAGAGGAGCTTTATGAAATAACCCAATACACAGTGCACTGCGGCACAGTGGCGCAGTGGTTAGCACCGCAGCCTCACAGCTCCAGGGACCCGGGTTCGATTCCGGGTACTGCCTGTGTGGAGTTTGCAAGTTCTCCCTGTGTCTGCGTGGGTTTTCTCCGGGTGCTCCGGTTTCCTCCCACAAGCCAAAAGACTTGCAGGTTGATAGGTAAATTGGCCATTATAAATTGTCACTAGTATAGGTAGGTGGTAGGGAAATATAGGGACAGGTGGGGATGTTTGTTGGGAATATGGGATTAGTGTAGGATTAGTATAAAATGGGTGGTTGATGGTCGGCACAGACTCGGTGGGCCGAAGGGCCTGTTTCAGTGCTGTATCTCTAATCTAATCAAACACAATAGTTGATAACAGCACTGCTAATTGACACCAATTATTAATTATTCATTGTTTATATGAGTGCGCATGATTATATCATAACATGAAGGCCCAAATGTGTGTTTAATGACACTGTAAAGATTTTGCACAAACAGTGGTGAGAGATGAGGTGAAGCAACATCCAGGTAGCATTGCATTCTGAGCATAGCTGTACAAACACACTTCCTTTCTGATAGCTCATTTTATTAATTGGTCTAGCAATCAATGACACAGCTGTGGAGGGGGTGGGTGGGGTTGGTAAAATTACCACATGTGACCATTTCAGGACAGAAGATGTTTATGAAAATCGCAATAAAGTGACAAGGATAGCAGGCAGAAAGGTTCATATTTATTTAATCTGAATGTTATTTTCCAAGTGATTAGGTCTCAGCATCTATCTGAATGAGGGATTGGATGGTATCTGGACTGAATTTACGCACACCAAGGGGTAGAAGATAATCAAGATGATATTGCATTTTGGGTTGGAGGTGGTTGTGAGTCGACATTGTGAGGTGTACGATGATTAAGAAGGGCCGGATAGCCTGCTTCTCATTGGTCAGTGTACAGTGCTGCAGCTTATTTTTTATGTTGAGGTTCATGGTCTATTCCTGTACCCACTGCTGCCATATGCTTTGTATTGCTGTGCGAGTTCCTGCTCTCCAGTACTCCCATTACAGAGGACGTCCCACTACAGAGGGTTTCCCACCAACAAACGCTTTCCACTGCAGAATGCTTTCTGCTCCCACTACTACTGAGGGTTTCCCATCCCACTGCCTTGCATCTCTCACTCCTAAGTGCTAGAAGGATACAGCACAGACGGAGGCTATTTGGCCCTCTGTGCCTGTGCTGGCTCTTTGAAAGAGCTATCCAGTTCGTCCCACTTCCCTGCTCTTTACTCATAGCCCTGCAAAGTTTTCATTTTCAAGTATTTATCCATTTCCCTTTTGAAAATTATTACTGACTCAGCTTCCACCAACCTTTCAGGCAATGCATTCCAGATCACAACTCACTATGCAAAAAACAAATTTCTCCTCATCTTCTCCCTTGGTTCTTTTGCCAATTATCTTAAATCTATGCCCTCTGGTTATCCATTCACCTTCCAGTGGAAACAATTTATCCCTATGCACTTTATCAAAACCTCTCATAACAACTTGCTGTGTTCAAAATATTCTCCTCATCTTCCCTCTGGTTTTTTGTTGACATGGTTCGTGTGCAACAGGGTGCTGATTTATTATTATATGTTATAATGAACCAATTCTCCTATTTCCAACAACTCGAACAGTTTTGACTTCAAATCTGTTTATCTGCATTAATGACAGAATCTATTGCTCAATAGGGTGTTGTCATGTTTTACAACTGCATGAAGTGTTTATCGAGGTGTAGTATTAACTTCAGTCAACCACAAACTGTGATGAAATCCATTGCTTTTTAATTGTACTACTGCACCCACTTGTGATGTACAAAGATACGGCAGCAGAAGAATTTAAGTGGATCAAATTTGGCCTGTTGTGCATGTGTTGGGTCTTCATTTCACCCCCATCCCCATACACTATCAGCACCCAAGTGGCTACGAGCAACAAGGGGAAAAATGAGAGCCTGGCCAGAACTATAAATTGTATCTAAAAATGCATGACATCATCAAACCAGTTATTATCAGCGAGGGGAACAAAACTGTCTGAGCTGGAAGTCCTAATGGTTATAGGAGAGGGTCAGAAAGAGAAAGAAAAAATTACATTTGATAGCACCTTTCACAACCTCAGAATACCTCAAAGCTCATTACAACCAATTAAGTATTTTTGAAGCATAGTCACAGTAGTAATGTTGGAAACAAGACAAACAATTTTCAAACAGCTCAAACAACGATCAGATCATTTTTTTTAAGTGATTTTGACTGACCGATAAACATTGGCCATGACACCAGGGATAACGTCCTGCTTTTCTGTGAAATAACATTGTTGGATCTATTACATCTACTTAAAGGGGGTAGAAGGGCTTCAATTTAATATCTCATCCAAAAGGCACCACTTTCAGCATGACTGGCATTGAGGGTATCAGCTGAGCTTTGGTGCTTAAGTCTCTAATGTGGGATGTGAACCCACAACTGTCTGAGTAAGAGGCAACTGTGCTACCTGCTGAGCTACAGTTACCATGTAAGCTAAAAATTTGGTGTATCTTACATGCCTTCGTAAATGTCCAAATGGACTGCATCCCAGGTTGTTAAAGGAAGCCAGAGAGGAAAGAGCAGATGCGTTGAGGATCATCTTCAAATCCTCACTAGATACAGACGAGGTACCAGATGATTGGAGGTCTGCGAACATTGTACCATTGCTTAAAAAGGGTGCTAGGGATAGGCCAAATAATTGTCGGCCAGTCAGTCTGATCTCGGTGGTGGGTAAATTATTAGAATCAATTCTGAGGGACAGGATAAACTGCCACTTAGATGGCATGGATTAATCAGGGATAGTCAGCGTGGATTTGTTAGGGGAAGGTCATGTCTTACTAACTTGATTGAGGTTTTTGAGGAGGTGACAGGGAGGATTGATAAGGGTAGTGCAGTGGATGTGTCTACGTGGATTTTAGTAAGGCACTTGTCAAAGTCCCACATGGCAGACTGGCCTGCAAAATGAAAGCCCATGGGATACAGGGAAATGTGGCAGGTCGGATCCAGAATTGGCTCAGTAACAGGAAACAAAAGGTAATAGTCGACAGATGTTTTTGCGAATGGAAAGCGGTTTCCACTGGTGTTCCACAGGGCTGAGTGTTGGGTCCCTTGCTGTTTGTGATATATATTAATGATTTGGACTTAAATGTGGGAGGCATGATTGGGAAATTTGCTGATGACCCAAAAATTGGCCGTGTAGTTGATAGTGAAGAGGATAGCCGTAGACTCCGGAATGATAGCAATGGTTTGGTTGAGTGAGCGGAAAAGTGGCAAATGGAATTCAATCCAGAGAAGCGTGAGGTAATGCACTTGGGGAGGGCAAATAAAGCGAGGGAATACACAATAAACGGGAGTTTATTGAGAGCGATGGAAGAAGTGAGAGACCTTGGAGTGCATGTCCACAGGTCCCTAAAGGTGGCAGGACAGGTAGACAGAGTGGTGAAGAAGGCATAGGGATTGCTTTCCTTTATTGGCCAAGGTATAGAATACAAAAGCAGGGATGTAGTGCTGGAACTGTATAAAACGCTGGTGAGTCCACAGCTGAAGTATTGCGTGCAGTTCTGTTCACCACATTGCAGGAAGGACATAAATGCTCCGGAGAGATTACAGAGGAGATTTACGAGAATGTTGCTAGGGCTTGGATCAGCTAGGGTTGTTTTCCCTGGAACTGAGGAGGCTAAGGGGTGACTTAATTGAGCTGTACAAAATTATGAGGGACCTAGATAGAGTAGATAGGAAGGATCTGTTTCCCCTCGCGGGGAACTAAGTTACCAGGGGGCACAGCTTTAAGGTGATTGGTAGGATTAGAGGGGACATGAGGAAAATCTTTTTCACCCAGAGGGTGGTGGGTGGCTGGAATTCACTGCCAAGAATGGTGGTGGAGGCAGAAACCCTCAATTCTTTTAAAAGGTACCTGGACATGTCCCTGAAGTGCTATAACCTGCAAGACTATGGACCAGAAGCTAGAAGGGCGGTTAGTTTCATGGCCGGCGCGGACACGATAGGCTGAATGGTCGTAATTTTTCTATGGTTCTATGTCAGTAGTAGGTTTCGTTAGCCTATACAATAGGCTCACTAATGTTCAGAAATTCAGGTAATAACTGCCACCATTTTGATAAATCTGTTGTAAATTGGACAGCAGAGCTGTCAATGTTCTGGCAAAGCATTAAGAGTGACATTTATGATCATCAACCCTGACACAGATTGCAAACTCATTAAGCATATGAAGCTTCTTTTTTTTCTTAAGAGAGACGTAAGTCAAAATAAGTTTCATTTCTCAATCGAAGTGACTGCAACTTTTAATGAATAATTAATCCCATTTCTGTTGATTTATACCTCACAACTATGAGACTGACTTGCCTCCCCTCCCCAAACCTAATAAACTACCTGTGATCTGACAGATGCATAAAGAATGGTGGCACAGTGGCGCAGTGGTTAGCACCGCAGCCTCACAGCTCCAGGGACCCGGGTTCGATTCCTGGTACTGCCTGTGTGGAGTTTGCAAGTTCTCCCTGTGTCTGCGTGGGTTTTCTCCGGGTGCTCCGGTTTCCTCCCACAAGCCAAAAGACTTGCAGGTTGATAGGTAAATTGGCCATTGTAAATTGCCCCTAGTATAGGTAGGTGGTAGGGAAATATAGGGACAGGTGGGGATGTTTGGTAGGAATATGGGATTAGTGTAGGATTAGTATAAATGGGTGGTTGATGTTCGGCACAGACTCGGTGGGCCAAAGGGCCTATTTCAGTGCTGTATCTCTAATCTAATCTAACGTACATGCATTGATATAGTGTGTTTCAAGACATCAGCGTGTCCCAAGAATATTTTACAGTATATTCATTTATTTTGAAATATAGTAATACAGGGAACGTGGCAGCCAATTTGCTCACAGTAAGCTCCCACTAATAGCGATGTGATAATGACTGGATAATCTATTTTTAGTGATTTAGCTGTGCGATTAATATTGAGCTGGGCCTCCTCTCACTCACTATTTGGATGGAAAAGAACATTGGTGCCCCAGTAATAGTTCTTGAAGCAGAGACAGCAGTCAAACTAAGCACTACAAGAAGAGGTTACTGGAATTTGTGGCTGAAATGAGAAACAGTTGAGCTAATTTTTTTTATTCATTGAATGTGGGCATCGCTGGCAAGACCAGTATTTATTGCCCATCCCTAATTGCCCTTGAGAAGGTCATGTTGAGCCACATTTTGGAATATAACTGAGTGACGTCAGGCAATTTCAGAGGGCAGTTAAGAGTCGACTGCATTGCTGTGGGTCTGGAGTCACATGTAGGCCAGACCAG
The DNA here is from genome assembly GCF_036365525.1 of Heterodontus francisci. Lineage (NCBI taxonomy): Eukaryota > Metazoa > Chordata > Chondrichthyes > Heterodontiformes > Heterodontidae > Heterodontus > Heterodontus francisci. The sequence goes on from NC_090385.1 coordinate 12,137,165, forward strand.
GTAAGGACAGCAGATTTCCTCCCCTAAAGGAGATTAGTGAACCAGATGGATTTTTATGCCATTCCTGCAGTTTCATGGTCACCATTACTGCTGCTATTATCTAGTATCTGCCTTCCTGAAGTAATAATAATGGAGCAAATTATTAGACAAATCTGTGACAAATAGGACAGAGATTTAATATAATTGGCAAAAAAGCGATGGGGGAGATGAGGAGAAATAATTTAACATGAGTCGTTGTGGTCTGGAATGCACTGCCTGAAAGGGTGGTGGAAGCAATAGCTGTCAAAACAGAATTGGATAAATACTTAAAAATTAAAATATTGCCAACTATGGGGAAAAAGCAGGTGAGTGGGACTAACTGAATAGGTCTTGCAAAGAGCGGGCAGAGGCACGATGGGCTGAATGGCCTCCTTCTGTGCCGTATGATTCTGTGAAATAGAAGCTCTTCAAAGAATATTTATAAGATCAGTATTGCACCATAGCGTTAATCTGTCATGTACTTTTAAAAAACTACCAAAATAAATTAATTTGTGATAAAATCATGTTGATGATGAGAATCTTGCATACAATTGTCTACTGCATTTGTACAAATAACAACAGTGATTACCTTCCATAGATTTTTTTTTTATTGTTTCATGTAATGTGGGCATCACTGGCAAGGCCAGCACTGTTTGCCCATGAAAACCAAGTGGCTTGCTAGGCCGTTTCATTTCATAGGGCAGTTAAGAGTCAACCACATTGCTGTGGGTCTAGAGTCACCTGTAGGCCAGACCAAGTAAGGACAGCAGATTTCCTTCTCCAAAGAACATTAGTGAACTAGATGGATTTTTACATCAATTGATGATAGTTTCATAGCACCATTACTAAGACTGGCATTCAATTCCAGATGTTTAATTAATTAATTGAGTTTAAATACCGACAGCTACCATGGTGGGATTTGAACCCATGTCTGCAGGGCATTAGCCTGGGCCTCTAGATTATTAATCTAGTGACATTACCACTAGACCACCATCACCCATCGCTGCAATAGCTGAGAAATGCTTTGGAATGTTCTGAGGATGGGATGAGATGCTGCATCAATGAAAATTCTTTCTTTCTTTCTCAGTGAATTCATAGTTTAAGAAAAGAGAAACATCCAAAGAAAATAAAAAGATTTTTTTTAATTAAAAAGAAAATCAGGGGTCAATTGGAAAAAGAAGGGATTTGAAAAATACCTAGGTTTGAAATTCTCTTTGACTTGAGCCTCCCGTGATACAGCCAGTTTAAGGCACAAACAGCACAACAATTACTCATTCACACACTTCAGCAGTGGTGCTTCCCCTTTCTGCCACCAGTCCTGAAGATGAACAAATGTTTTGGTTATCCAAGTTTCCTGTACTCCTTTTGAAAAGCCTAAACACTATATCTAGCAACTTGGCTGCTCCCTTGGACTATGCAGCGGACACTGTGTTTCTTCACTGATAGTTTTAACATTTCCCAATTTAGGGGAAATTGTACTAAATCCCTTTTTTGCACCAATACCAACCCACTACAGTGTCAGATATTGTTTGGGATAGAAAGCAATACTGTAGTAATGTGCCTCCTGGCTTGCCGTCGTCATGTGACCTCTTGAGGCACTCGCTGCAGGCAGCCATCACAAGGCAGTTCAATAAAGACACTGTAGAAGCAATACTGTTGTCCTGTGAGCTTGTAATAGATATGGCTCAGTTAGCAGCATTCTTGTGCCTCTGAGACAGAAGAATGGTGGTTCAAGCTCCACTCCAGAAACTTGAGCGCAATATTCTGGGCTGACACTCCAATGCAATGCTGAGGGATTGTTGCATTGTCAGAGGTGGTGTCTTTCAAATACAATGTTAAACCAAGGCCCCGTCTGCTCTCTCAGGTGGATACAAAAGATCCTGTGGCATGATTGTGAAGCAGAGGCGTTATCCCTCAATCAACATCACGCAAACAGATTATCTACATTACAGTTTATGGGAGTTTGTTGTGTGCATATTATCTGCTGCATTTTCTACATTACAACAGTGACTGCACTTCGTTGGTTGTACAGCACTGTGGGATGTCTGATGGTCGTGAATGGTGCTACATAAATGCAAGTCATCTTTTTCTTTTCACTACGACCTTTTTGCTTTGTTACTTAACAGTAAACTGCAAAATAATACTTTACTCACTTGGTACAACTGTCCATTTCAAATGAATTGTCGGGCTAAATTTTACTAGCTTGCTGCCGTTTGGCGGCGAGCTTCAAAGATGGCGGGGTACACGCATGGGATTTACTCCGCGGAGCCTCTGTGACATTAAATGTGACGGCTCATTTACATGGCTGCGGCGGACCGCAGCCCACCCTCCCCATGACGTGGAGGAGGGTGGGTGTTCTGTCCCCGGCAACAACATCCGGCACCACTGCGCAGGTGCCAGCGCCATTTTTAAAGGGCTTGGAGCCTTAAATGACAACTTGAATTTTTTTTAAAACAGTGCATTTAAAAGTATTAAAAATAATTTAAAAATCTTTCCAGCCCCTCTCCCATCCACCCCCCCCCCCCTCATAGCCTTACATGTAATTTCAGTCCTCTCTCCCCCCAAAATACTTAACTTCAGAACCTCTCCACCACCCAAAGTTCAGAAACTTTTACCTTTAGCCCTTCCCATCACCCCCTCGACCAATCAGGTAAGTCTGACCCTGCTCCCTTCCTCCGGCACTGATATACTTACCTCCTCCCCCTTCCCCACCAGTGTCCCGCATCGGATCTCCAGATGGAGATCCAGCAGCACGGGAATGCTGGCCACCAACCATAATATCGGAGTGGGAAAGCGGTTGGGACAAGGTAAGTAATTATTCCTTCATTTTAATGTTTTAACATATTCAAATGGATGCCCCATCACCGAGCAGTGGGGGTCCTCTACAAGGTCTCACTGCAGCCGGTAACATGGGGCGGGGCCTTCCTGACATTGAGGCCCATGGTGGGCCTCTTCCGGAGGCATTTTCTGGGCCCCCCCTCACCCCCCGCCATGACCCATGATGTCGGGGGGCAGGTAAACTTCAGCCCATCTGATTCAACCCACTGGTGTATATGCCAGCACCATGGCAAAGTGACCAAGTTTTATCACCAACGCCATCTCGACCCCTTGGCAATGCAGAGTTCTGATATTTGGAATATCCAATCTAACTGGAACTTTGTCTGTGATGCAGTATTTTGTTGCAACGACACCTTTTATGTTCCTTTGCACAAAGCCATGAACAAAATGATTTTCATGTACATAGTACAGTCACGGTTGTAGGACAATGCAGCAGCCAATTTGCACACAGCAGGATCCCACAAACAGCAATGATCAGATAATGTCATGTTTTTTAGTAATGTTGGTTGAGGGATAAATATATCCCAGGACACCTGCTCTGCTTTGAAATAATGCCATGAAATCTTTTACATCCTCCTGTGAGGGGAGGTCAGGCCACATTTTAATGTCTCATCAGAAAGTGGCACCTCTGAGAGTGTAGCCACTCACCCAGTACTGCACTTTTGTCAGCCTGGGTCACTGGGATCAAGGCCCAGGAGTGAGATGTAAACTCATGATCGTCTAGCTCAGAGATGAGGGTGATACTCACTGAGCCACCGCTGATGCCTTACATTTGGGCATTCTGCCATGCCCTCCTTTTCTCTAGCCACATCTGAACATGAAAGGTGCAGTTGAATATAAAACCGAACCAAGATAATTGCAAAGGAGCGTGGAATGAAGCAGGGCGAATCACTGAAATGAGCCCAGGACGTACATCTCTTTGTACGACGGAAGAATTAATACAGAAAATGACAAGATTTGTAAGAAATATAGTGAATCATCAATCATAACCAGCTGCTTTGGGAACAACAATGCACATTGCAATTCCTTTGCACCCTGACTCTTATCATCTTCTTTCATAAAGTCTCCGTGTTGTTTAATTTCCTTTGGCAAAGGATGTTTAGTTTTTCTTTATTTCCTCATTTATTTTAATTTGCCTTCCAGGCTCCCTCTGATTCTGTGGGGACGGAGCAATGCATAGAGCTCAAAAACCTAACCTTCAACATCAGGGACCTCAGATTAAATCTTGCCCCCAGTACCATGATGATAGTAACCAGTCTAAGCGGAATAAACCTGGCTAGTCTTCACCCACTTCCTAGCAAGCATCCCCAGCAGAAATATCTCCAGTTCAGCATGAATTAATTAGTAGCAAACTCAGAAAACCAGCTGCCTCAGAGTGGGCCAGAGGATAATTGTTGTAGCAGTAGAAAGTTGGAGCAGGGATGCATTTCCTGAGGTTGTTTGTAAATCATGTTAGGGCAAGGGAGTGACCTCACTCCCTCGACAAAATACAACACCAACTTGCATTTATATAGCACCTATTACATTGTAAATAATCTCAAGGCACTTTACAGGAGCATTATCAATAAATCTTCTGGACACTGATTGCCTACCTGCACTTTGCATAGGGAAAGCGGCTACCACCTTAGGTCGACTCATGAAAGGTGCATGGGATAACACCAAGCTGACCCTTAGGACCAAGCTGATGGTTTATAAGGCCTGTGTTCTCAGCACCTTGCTGTATGGCTGTGAAACATGGGCAGTTTACAGCTGCCAGGAAAAAGAAGCTCAATAATTTCCATCTTCACTGTCTGCGGTGAACTATGGTTTTATCCTCGCAGTACAAAATCACAAATGTGGCAGTCCTCTCAAAGGCAGAGCTTCCAAGTGTGTTGGCATTAGTCAAACAGAGTCAGCTTCAGTGGATCAGACACGTCTGCAGGATGGAAAATGGTCGCATACCCAAGGACCTTTTGTACGGTGAGGTAGGCAGGGCCAGACGACCAGTGGGGTGCTCGAAGCTCTGCTTCAAGGATGCTTGCTGACATGAAGGCCCTAAATGTCGCCTATCACACCTGGGAGTCACTAGCTGGCGAAAGAGAGAAATGGCGACACATCCTACGGACTGGTGTGCACTACCACGACGACCAGTAGTTTGCCAACAGGTGCCAACGTCAAAAACAACGACTCACAGCATCACTTGGCAGCTTGACATGTGGCATGGCGACATAAGAATTAGGAGCAGGAGTAGGCCATTCGGCCCCTCAAGCCTGCACCACCATTCAACCAGATCATGGCTGATCTTCTACCTCAACACCATTTTCCTGCACTAGCCCCATATCCCTTGATATCTTTAATATCTAGAAATCTATCGCTCTCTATCTTGAATATATTCAATGACTGAGCCTCCACAGCCCTCTGGGGTAGAGAATGCCAAAGATTCAACACCCTTTTTGTGAAGAAATTCCTCCTCATCTCTGTCATAAATGGCCTGCCCCTTATTCTGAGACTATGTCCGCTGGTTCTAAAGCCCTCAACCAGAGGAAACATCCTTCCAGCATCAACCCTGTCGAGCCCTGGAAGAATTTTGCATGCTTCAATGAGATCACCTCTCATTCTTTTATTTCTGGAGAATATAAGTCTCCTCAATGTCTCCTCATGGGACAATCCCACCATCCCAGGAATCAGTCTGGTGAACCTTCGTTGCACTCCCTCTATGGCAACTATATCCTTCCTTAAGTAAGTAGTCCAAAACTGTACACAATACTCCAGAACACCAAAGATCTATACATCTGCAGCAAGACCTCTTTACTCCTGTACTCAAATCTTCTTGCAATAAAGGCCAACGTATCATTTGCCTTCCTAATTGCTTACTGCACCTGCATGTTAGCTTTCAGTGACTTATGAATAAGGAAGTGACTTATGAACAAGGCACTTGTGGCAGAACCTGCCTGTCAAGGATTGGCCTTCACAGCCATCAGCAAAGGTGCACCAAGGGAAGACGCCCCACCTAAATGAATTGTTTGCAGCATGTCCATCATCTTTTGTAGATGTATGCCAACATTTTTGGACTGATCAATCACCAGCAGAGATGCAGCCCCAATGAATTCGGGCCTAGCCATTTAGTACTGACTAATACACGAAGTTCATTAGAAACAGGGAAGGCTTTAGGTCTCAACATAGGCCCACTACAATCTATGCCTTATCAGAACAATGTTACGGTAGCGTAGGATTGCAAACTACCACCCAACCCCCCAACCCCAACCCCCTGGATTGTCCTGGAGTCTCCAGGAATTGAAGATTGATCTCCAGGACACTGCTGCGAGCAAACCGACAATGTAAAATCCACTATCGGTGAAGATTAATCTAAGAGTTTGTTCCTTTTACAATTGGTCATGGGAAGGTGGTGCATCTGGAGGATGGACCAATGGTGGGAGTGTGGGGGCAGAGCAGTTCAAGGTGAGAGGTCATGTGATGAAACGTCCAGAAATACATCCAATCAGAGTTGGCACCTCTATGATAAGGCTAATCTTTGCTTTGCTTACGGTTTAAGTTCTCCTGTTCAAGTAGGGGTTGGAGGTAGAGGACAAGTGGACCAGTGATGGGTTGATCTTCTGTATCGGGTTGTGTGCGTGTTTGTGCAACCTGAAGGCAACAGGAGATCTTTGGTTGAGGATGAGGGCCTTAAGGCAATCTGGAATGTGCAATCCGTTTCCAGGGTGACTTCCTTCTCCACCTATTGGCCCGAATCTTGGAGTAAAAATAACAGTAAGGTTATCAGGGCTCACCGTTATTAAAGAGTAAATTGGACATCAACTTCCAGCATATGCATATATGCATGAAGTTGGGTTTTTAAGTATTAGATACCCAGTAAAAATGCCTGAAAATGTTAGGGTTCTCCATTGAAATGTAAGTGAACTTTTAACAATGTTTTAAGTCAATTACTGCAAACAACATTTCTGGCACTAAAAGTGAACTTTACAAATGTAAAGTATCATTGCTTCAGATTTTAATTATTGTTGGAGATTTTAAAAAGTTAAATTCCTTCCTTTATCACTTTTACTTTCTGTCTTTTCTCTCTCTCCATCCCATCTTTCCCTATCTTTATTTCACTTTTTGTACATGTCTTTGTATTGAATTCGTTTTAATAACTGACACTTCCGGTTTAGATTCTGAATGCCTCATTAAGGATCTTTAATTTGATTGTTTGAGGGGACACACCATTGTTTCCCCTGTTCACTCAGGTCCCAGATTCCCTATGGAGAGTGGTGTGTTGTTTCGGGTTTCGAAACACAGCCAGTTCCAGTGCACAAGTCCATAGAAAGTCTGGGGAAAGCATAAATAAAATTGTGTCACTGACTACAAAATCTAATCCATTGTATACAGATGAATGAACAGTAGCAACTAATATATACACATAAGAAATGCAATGACCAGTTTTAAGCCAGAAAGATGATAAATCATTTACTTTCCAACCAGCCATTTGACGTTTCCACTGACTCAAAAGCTCTAATTCAATGACTTGCAACATTACTCAGGCTGAACTAAAGAACACACATGATGATGTTTACATCAAAACCATGTTTGTACATTTAGAGAATGAAATCCCTCCTTACTTCAGATCATGTGGAGATTATTGTAATTCAATATGTGTGCAATCAATAGTGCTTGAAAGCCAGAAAAATCCTACAATGCCTTTAAAAAAATAAACTCCTGTCATATTTCCTATTATTGTTTATAGGAAGACAGATACGATGATCTAAAGTCAGTTGTTAAGGTGATTCCTGCAACATCCCCTGCTATAAGCCCATAGATTAGGCTGAGAGTTTAGGCAGCCAAATTCAATGTGACCAGCAATGCATGATTGCTTTAAACTAGATAGCTGGCAAATGATCATAATTGTTTGCTTATCTAATGCATGTCTTTAGCAGATCTGTCATTCTGAAAGACCCAGCGAGCTGAAATGCCTATAGACCTCAGCAAGGATAATCTCCTTCTGTCACTCAGCTCTATTTCCAGCGAGTGGACTTTGGTCTCATTGCAGAGCAGCATTATTGTCCTGGTGGAAAACCCTGCTTTTGATCTGACTCCATGCCTTGTTAACTTCAGCTAAGATCTGATCGTAACAACACAAAGACGAATAGCATTCATAGTTGAGAGTCGGCAGTAGTAATTGCACATTTGGTATAATTTCAATTCTTCGTGATGGTGCTTATGGGCCATTAACAATTCATGCTCCCGAGACAGTTTTAGTCTAAACAGCACATATTAAAACCAAAGGCTGGCCTCAGGGTCACTATTAGGTAGTATGGCCTTTGTTTAATAACTTCTCTCATGTGGAAAAATTAAAGTTATGGAAATTAAACTGATCACTTGATGTTAAACGCTGCTCTGCATTTATTGTGATTCACGGTATATTATATAGCCATCCATTAAACCCAAACACTGAACAGGATACATACACACATGGGACAGAGATTACATCTTACAAAAGGAAAGTGATTTTTATGGCCAATGCGAAATCCTAAACTGGTTTCAAATGCCTAAGCAACCACCCCTTAGTGGCCCTAGATTTCTTTTCCCTTTTTTTTTAACCTTTCCCAGGTGTTCACATGGCTGTGGGGTAAGGTTGGGGTGGTGGTGGGGGAGGAAGTGTCTAGTCATAATGCTCTAGTTATCATGAGACTGGGGCAAGCTTGCTGGGCCAACTGGCCTTTCCCTGCCTGTCAATTTTGTATGTTTGTACAGGCACAGATTTGCTAAGTGGCAAATGGGTGAATGAATAGAAACAATAAGACACTGTAAATTTCCAGGCTGGATTATCCCTTTATCTTGAAGAGATTGATTGGTGGAGTGGGAGGAATAATGGTTGCTTTAATAAACATAACTTGCCTTCCTACATTACGACGGGGACCACACTTCATGAGTACTCCATTGGCTGTAAAGCACTTTGGGATGTGCTGAGGTCGCAAAACCTGCAATTTTAATGCATGTCAAGTATTTTCTCTTTCCTTCTTTCATTCCTTCTATCCTTCCTCGCTTTCTTCCATCTGTCCCTTTTTTCCTTTCTTTCTCACCCAAATGCTCTTTTCTCTTAGGCAGTCCCTTGGGATTGAAGATGACTTGCTTCCACTCCAATTCAATTGGTTATGAGATGGCTGATAAGACCAATGCTTGATCTACAAACTCTGCCACATGACGGCAGGTGGTGCTTGAAGGGTCAGGTAAATGAGTAGTTTGGAGTAAAAACAAGAAATGCTGGAGCCACTCAACAGGTCTGGCAGGAAGAAGGTTCCGAAGAAGGGTCACTGACCCGAAACGTTAACTCTGCTTCTCTTTCCACAGATGCTGCCAGACCTGCTGAGTGGTTCCAGCATTTCTTGTTTTTATTTCAGATTTCCAGCATCCGCAGTATTTTGCTTTTATATGAGTAGTTTGGAGGTTTGTGCACTCCCCCGATGCCTCAACTTGGCCTCCGCATGTCCCCAGTGAAGCCCTTCGAGGTGTGCAATGTCTTCCCAAATGATCATTCTCCATCTAGGATAGTCACGAGTCAGGGACTACCACGAGTTGACGGGGATGTTTGATCACTTCAGGGATGCTTTGAGAAGATCTCGAAAGCATTTCCGCTGTCCTCCTGGGAGTCTCCTGCTGTGACCAAGTTCTAAGTAGAACAGCTGCTTCAGGAACAAAAACAAGAAATGCTGGATTCACTCAGCAGGTCTGGCAGCATCTGTGGAAAGAGAAGCAGAGTTAACGTTTCGGGTCAGTGACCCTTCTTCGGAACTGACAAATATTAGAAAAGTCACAGATTATAAACAAGTGAGGTGGGGGTTGGGCAAGAGATAACAAAGGAGAAGGTGCAGATTGGACCAGGCCACAGAGCTGACCAAAAGGTCACAGAGCAAAGGCAAACAATATGTTAATGGTGTTTTGAAAGACAAAGCATTAGTACAGATTAGGTGTGAATATACTGAATATAGAACATCAGCAAGTGCAAACCTGAAGAAAAACAACCTGAAAAAAACAGTGGGTAAGCAAACTGAACAAACTAAGATGAAATGAAATAAATGCAAAAAATGTAAAAAGGAATGCAAAAAAAAGGAAGAAAAAATAACTAAAAATGACTAAAAATGAAAGTAAAGTGGGGGGCTGTCATGCTCTGAAATTATTGAACTCAATGTTCAGTCCGGCAGGCTGTAGTGTGCCTAATCGGTAGATGATATGCTGTTCCTCGAGCTTGCGTTGATGTTCACTGGAACACTGCAGCAATCCCAGGACAGAGATGTGAGCATGAGAGCAGGGGGGAGTGTTGAAATGGCAAGCAACCGGAAGCTCAGGGTCCTGCTTGCGGACTGAGCGGAGATGTTCCGCAAAGCGGTCACCCAGTCTGCGCTTGGTCTCCCCAATGTAGAGGAGACCACACTGTGAGCAGCGAATACAGTATACTACATTGAAAGAAGTACAAGTAAATCGCTGCTTCACCTGAAAGGAGTGTTTGGGGCCTGGGATAGTGAGGAGAGAGGAGGTAAATGGGCAGGTATTACACCTCCTGCGATTGCAAGGGAAGGTGCCCTGGGACGGGGACGAGGTGGTGGGGGTAATGGAGGAGTGGACCAGGGTGTCGCGGAGGGAACGATCCCTTCGGAATGCTGACAGGGGAAGGGAGGGGAAGATGCGACTGGTAGTGGCATCACGCTGGAGGTGGCGAAAATGGCGGAGGATGATCCTTTGGATATGGAGGCTGGTGGGATGAAAAGTGAGGACAAGGGGAACCCTGTCACGGTTCTGGGAGGGAGGGGAAGGGGTGAGGGTAGAGGTGCGGGGAATGGGTCGGACACGGTTGAGGGCCCTGTCAACCACAGTGGGGGGAAATCCTCGGTTGAGGAAAAAGGAGGTCATATCAGAAGCACCGTCATGGAAGGTAGCATCATCAGAGCAGATGCGTCGGAGACAGAGAAACTGGGAGAATGGAATGGAGTCCTTACAGGAGGTGGGGTGTGAAGAAGTGTAGTCGAGGTAGCTGTGGGAGTCAGTGGGCTTATAATGGATATTGGTAGACAACCTATCCCCAGAGATGGAGACAGAGAAGTCGAGGAAGGGAAGGGAAGTGTCAGAGATGGACCATGTAAAGGTGAGAGAAGGGTGGAAATTGGAAGCAAAGTTGATAAAGTTTTCGAGTTCGGGGCGGGAGCTGCTTCAGGAGTCTGGTATCAGGCATGTGAAGGACATGTCCCACCCAGCGGAGCTGGTTTTGGATGATTAGCACCCCGATGCTGGGCAGGTTGGCTTGGGAGAGGACGCTGCTGTTGGACTGCCCTTCTTACCACTGAATTTGGAGGATCTTGCAGAGGCATTTCTGGTGGTATTTCTCCAGTGCTTTCAGGTGCCTGCTGTAGGTTATCAAAGTCTCTGAAGCATATAGGAGCACAGGGATCACTGCTGTCCGGTAAACCATGCTCTTAGTCCCAGGTTTGAGATCCTGATCTTCAAATACTCTCTTCCTCAGTTGGCCGAAGGCTGAGCTGGCACGTTGAAGGTGATGATACATAAGAACATAAGAACTAGGAGCAGGAGTTGGCAATTCAGCCCCTTGAGCCTGCCCCGCCATTCAATGTGATCATGGCTGATCTCATCTCGGCCTCAACTCCGCTTTCCTGCCCATTCTCCATAACCTTTCAACCCATTACTAACTAAAAATCTCCTCCTTAAATTTACTCAATGTCCCGGCATCCACCTCACTCTGGGGTAGCGAATTCCACTGACTCACGACCCTTTGACAGAAGTAATTTCTCCTCATCTCTGTTTTAAATCTGCTACCCCTTATCCTAAAACTATGACCCCTTGTTCTAGATTGCCCCACAAGAGGAAATATCCTTTCTACGCCTACTTTGTCAATCCGCTTAATCATCTTATATACCTCAATTAGATCTCCTCTTATTCTTCTAAACTCTAGTGTGTAAAGGCCGAAACTGCTCAATCTCTCTTAATAAGACAAACCCCTCATCTCTGGAATCAATCTAGTGAACCTCCTCTGAACTGCCTCCAATGCAACTACATCCCTCCTCAAGGAAGGGGACCAAAACTGTAGACAATACTCCAGGTACGGTCTCACTAATGCCTTGTACAGTTGCAGCAACACTTTCCTACTTTTATACTCTATTCCTTTAGCAATAAATGCCAAAATTCCATTTGCCTTCCTTATTACCTGCAGTACCTGCATACTAACTTTCTGCGATTCACGCACACCGAAGCACTCAGAAGTTTCTCTCCATTTAGATAATAATTTGCCTTTCTATTCTTCCAACCAAAATAGATAACCTTAATGAACCTTGTCGTGTATGTTTGCTTTTACCGAGAGGAGGCTCACATGATATGGAAAATGGTTCACCTGAGGGTTGATTGTTGCGCTGTGGGAGCTGGTTGGAAGAGGACCTTCGTTTTCTGAGTATTTAGTGAAAGACCCATTTTCCCATGTGCTTCAGAGAAGGAGTCGACAATGATCAGGAGCTCAGTTTCAGAGTGAGCACACACGCAAACATCATCTGCATACTGAAGCTCGACGATTGAGGTTGGAGTGATTCTGGTTTTGGATTGAAGATGGTGTGGGTTGAACAGTTTCCCGTCTGTTCTGTAGATTATCTTCACACCTGCGGGTAGTTTGCTGTGGGTAAGATTAGATTAGAGATACAGCACTGAAACAGGCCCTTTGGCATTGCACAAGGAAAATAGAGAAGAGGGTTGGTGCGATTGCTCAGCCCCGCTTGACCCCTGTCTTGACTGAGATAGGGTCTGTAGTGGTTCCGTTAGTGATGTTCACGGCTTGCATGTCATCGTGGCATAGACAGAGGATATTGACAAACTTCTGAGGGCAGCCAAATTTGAGCAGGACGCTCCATAAGCCTTCATGGTTGACAGAGTCAAGGGCTTTTGTAAGATCGAAAAAAGCCAGGTACAGCGGTTGACATTTTTCCCTGCATTTTTTCTTAGGTTATCTATATACACTGCGTGGATAGTGGGGTGAATTGTAACCCAACATGCCTGGTTTCCAAAGGATGGGTTGGCAGTTAAAATCTCTCAGGTTATTTGCTCACCAGAAAGCTCTACAGGATGCCTCCATCCACAATTTTAATCTGCTCTCAGGATCATTCATTCCGTATGCATATTGTATTTAAATGGCTATAAAGCACTTTGAGATGTCCGGTAATCTTGAAAGGTGCTGTATAAATACAAGTCTTTCTTCTTTTTCTTATCAGGTCTCAATGATGTCATTGCTCGGAAGAGGGCCGGCCTCATAAGGGGTCGAGAAAGCTAAATGTTTTTCTCTCTTTTGTAGGGCCAAGAGGAGCAAGAGTTCTCTTCCAAACCCCACAAGGAAAGCTTAAGCCTTCCTAGTCCAGACAACCCTGCATCCACACCTCCCCCTCCCTACACTTCCCTGAATGAGACTCCCCGGAATCCAATCCCCTCACCTACCTTGCATTAGTGGGCAGCACTAATTAGCCTCCGGTTGACCTCATAACCTTACACCACTTCCCCAAAGGAAGTATCTGAGCACTGCCCTCAAAGGAACAAGTGAGGTTAGCAATTAAATGTTACGACATATGCTCCAGATCCCAGAATATCCACAAACAATGTCACAGGAGGTCAGCTTGCAAATATTAGGAAGATTAAGAACAGGAGGAGGCCTACTCCACCATTGAATTAGATCATGGCTGATCTGCACCTCAACTCCATTTTTCCACCTTTGCTCCTTATCCCTTGATACTCGTAACCAACAAAAATCTATGATCTCAGTCCTGGAAGGTCCGATTGTCCCTTAGCATCCACAGCTATTTGAGGGAGAGAGTTCTAGATTTCCATTACCCTTTGTGTGAGAAACTGCTTCCTGATTTCTCTCATAAATGGCCTAGGTCTAATTTTAAGATTATGTCCCCCTCGTTCTGGATTGTTTCATCAATGGAAATGGTTTCTCTTTATCTGCCCTATCAAATCCTTTTAATATTTTAAACACCTGGATCAGATCACCTCCTCAATCTCCGATCCTCAAGGGAATATGAGTCAAGTTTGGACAAGCTGTCCTCACAAAATTAACCCTCTATGTAAGAATAATTTCAATATTAATAACTCTTAAATTGATAGGAACGAAACACAATCTGATAAAACGAAACACAACAAATGGTAACTTATTCTAAGAACAGGAAGAAACACATCCCCAAAATAACTACGACTCAGAGTAACTGGGCACTGTGCCACAGGACGGAAGCAACCAGACTCACAGCTGCATTTGTTCACATAGGCGAGTTCACCAATGCAACCAAGAATAAATAGTCTCCAGGAACGACACCACAAAAAAATCAAAGGCAAAATTAGCCCTGGAAGTTGTCACACAAAAACTTGCGACAACCAGCTACAAAGCTGACTTAGCAAAGATGTCTGTATCTCAGAAGGATCTGAAACAGGGGAGAACATAATGGGAATGGGGGAACAGGGAACAGTGAAAGAAAGAACTTGCATTTATATAGCTCCTTTCATGATCTCAGGATGTCACAAATCATTTTTTTGAAGTGTAGTTACTGCTGTAATGTAGGAAACGCAGCAGCTAATTTGCAGACGGCATCTCCCACATACACCGATGTGATAATGCCCAACATATGAACAGGCAAACATACAACTTAGGAGCAGAATTAGGCCATTCGGCCCCTCAAGCCTGCTACACCATTCAATAAGATCATGGATGATCTCTTTGTGTCTCAAATTCCACACTCCCATCTACCCCTGATAACCTTTGATTCCCTTGCCTCACAAGAATCTATCTACCTCCGTCTTAAAAATATTCAATGACCCCGCCTCCACCACCTTCTGAGGCAGAGAGTTCCATAGTCACACATCCCTCGGAGAGAGAAAATTTCTCCTCATCTCTTTTAAGTGATGTTGGTTGATGGATCAATATTTGTCAGGACACCGGCAATAACTCTCTTCAAAATAGTGCAGGTGATTTTTTTTATGTGCACCTGAGAGGGTAGGTTTAGTGTCTCATCTGAAAGCCAGCAGCTCCAACAGTGCAGCACTCCCTTGCTACTGCACTAGAGTATTAACCATGGCTTAGTTCCTAATATGCTCACTTCTGACATGCAAGGTTATGAGTTCAGTTCCTGCTCTAAGTCTTGAGTGCAACAGTCTAGGCTGACACTCCAGTGTATTACTGAGGGAATGCTGCACTGTCAGAGTTTCTGTTGTTTGCATGAGACTTAAACCAAGGCATGACTTCACTTCTAGGTGGATGTAAAAGATCCCATGGCACTATTTTGAAGAAGAGCAGGGGCGTTATCTCCGGTGTCCTGGCCAATATTTATCCCTCAATCAATATCACAAGAACAGATTTTCAAGTGCTTTGGGCTGTCTGGTGGTCATGAACGGTGCTATATAAATGCAAGTCTTTCCTACTGCTCAAGTCTCTGGAATGGCAGTTAAGCCAAAACCTTCTGACTGTGAAGTGAGAGTGTTACCAGATGATAACTTAATGGTCTATCTATAAAGTATTAAATGCCTCAGATCTAGCACATCCTGGGAGTTACCACTGATCAGATGCTGAACTGAAGTAGCCATATAAACATCGTGGCTACAGGAGCAGGTCAGAGACAAGGAATCCTGTGGTGAGTAACTCATTTCTTGACTCCCCAAAGCCTGTCCACCATCTACAAGGCACAAGTCAGGAGTGTGATGGAATACTCTCCACTTGCCTGGATGGGTACAACTCCAACAACACTCAAGAAGCTCGACACCATCCAGGACAAAGCAGCCCACTTGATTGGCACCCCATCTACTACAAACATTCACTCCCTCCACCACCGCTGCTCAGTGGCAGCAGTGTGTACCATCCACAAGATGCACTGCAGCAATGCACCAAGGCTCCTTAGACAGCGCATTCCAAACCCGCAACCTCTACCACATAGAAGGATAAGGGCAGCAGTTGCATGGTAACACCACCATCTGCCAGTTCCCATCCAAGCTACACACCATCCTGACTTGGAACTATATCGTCGTTCCTTCACTGTCGCTGGATCAAAATCCTGGAACTCCCTTCCCAACAGCACTGTGGGTATACCTACCCCACATAGACTGCAGCAGTTCGAGAAGGCAGCTCACCACCACCTTCTCAAGGGCAATTAGGTATGGGCAATAAATGCTGGCCTGGCCAGTGACGCCCACATCCCATGATCGAATAAAGAAAAAAAAAAGAAACTGAACCAGGTTCTGGTCCTCAAAACAGCTGCTGGAATGGATGATTAGTATGATCAGTCTCCCATCCCCTCTATGAGTGTACCCACTGTGTGGAAACTTACCCAAAGAACTTGCTTAGGGGATGCGGTGTAAACTGTGGATCAGTTGGCAGCAACTCTTACCACTGGGTCCGAAAGTTATATGTTCAAGTCATACCTAAGCACAAAATCCTAGGCTAATACTCCCAGTGAAGTACTAAGGGAGTACTACACTGTCAGAGGTACTGACTATTGAATGAGACATTAAACTGAGGCCCTGTCTACACATTCAAGTGGATGTAGACGATCCCATTACCCTACTTCAAAGAGGAGCAATGTACTGACCAGTATTTAACATCACTAAAGCCTTTAAACAGATCAATTATTCCATTGTTATTTGTGGGATCCTTCTGTGCATATATGGGTACAGAACTTGCAACAGTTATTTGGCAAAGCTTCAGTTTCACTTTTATATATGTACATAATGATTAATCTCATATAAATTAGAAAGGATTTCAAGGCTGGCAGAAGACCTTAATATTGAGCAGTAATAAAGGTTTGTTGACTATACCTCACCTGCTAATGTTGGAGGATAGGATAACAAAGACTGGGAAATCTTTGCAAAATTCTTTGCTGAAAAAAAAGGTATTCTCGAGATGTGGCCATTGCTGACAAGGTGGGCATTTTTTCCCCATCCCTCGTCACCTCAATACCACTTGCCAGGCCATTTCAAATTGCAGTTAAGAGTAGACCATGTTGGTGTGGGACTGGAGTCATAAATCAGGTAAGGGCGGAATGTTTACTTCCGCGATGGACATTAGGAACATAGGAACAGGAGTAGGCCATTCAGCCCATCGGGCCTGCTCCGCCATTCAATACAATCATGGCTGATCATCCACTTCAATGCCTTTTTCTCACACTATCCCCATATCCCTTTATGTCATTGGCATTTAGAAATCTGTCAATCTCTACTTTAAACATACTCAATGACTGAGCTTCCACAGCCCTCTCGGGTAGAGAGTTCCAAAGATTCACAACCCTCTGAGTAAAGAAATTTCTCCTCATCTCTGTCCTAAGTGGCTTCCCCCTTATTTTGAAATTGTGTCCTCTGGTTCTAGACTCCCCTACCAGGAAACATCTTACCTGCATCTACCCTGTCTATCCCTTTAAGTATTTTGTAGATTTCAATGAGATCACCCCTCCTTCTTCGAAACTCTAGCGAATACAGGCCCAGTTTCCCCAGTCTCTCTTCATAGGACAGTCCCGCCATCCAGGAACAAGTCTGGTGAACCTTCGTTGCACTCCCTCTATGGCAATAATAATATCCTTGCTAAGGTAAGGGGATTAAAACTGCACACAGTATTCCAGGTGCGGTCTAACCAAGGTTCTATACAAGTGAAGCAAGACTTCACTACTCCTGTACTCAAATCCTCTTGTGATAAAGGCTAACATACCATTAGATTTCTTAATTGCTTGCTGCACTTGCATGTTAGCTTTCAGTGACTTATTGGCAAAGACACCCAGGTCCCTTTGTACATCTAAACTTTCTAATCTTTTATCATTTAAGAAATACTCTGCACATCTATTCCTCCTACCAAAATGGATAACCTCACATTTTTCCACATTATATTCCATCTGCCACTGTCTTGCTCACTCACTAAGTCTGTCTAAATTCCATTGAAGCCACTTTGCATCTTCATCACAACACACATTCCCACCTAGTTTTGTGTCATCTGCAAACTTGGAAATATTACAGTTGGCCCCCACATTGAAATTGTTGATATATATTGTGAACAGCTGGGGCCCAAGTACTGATCCTTGCGATACCCCACTAGTCACAGCCTGCCAACTGTGGGCGTCACTGGCTATGCCAGCATTTATTGCCCATCCCTAATTGCCCTTGAGAAGGTGGTGGTGAGCTGCCTTCTTGAACCGCTGCAGTCCATGTGAGGTAGGTACACCCACAGTGCTGTTAGGAAGGGAGTTCCAGGATTTTGACCCAGCAACAGTGAAGGAACGGCGATATATTTCCAGGTCAGGATGGTGTGTGACCCGTTTATTCCTACTCTCTGTTTTCTGCCTGTTAACCAATTCTTAATCCATGTCAGTATATTACCTCCTACCCCATATTTTTTTCACCAACCTCCCAGTGGGGACTTTATCAAAAGCCTGAAGAAAATCCACGTCCACCAACTGCCCTTTATCAATTCTGTAAGTAACATCCTCAAAAAACTCCAACAGGTTCATCAAACATGATTTCCCATTCATAAATCTATGTTGATAATGCCCAATCATTACCCAAGTGCCCATTTATCACATCCTTTAGAATAGATTCTAACATTTTACCTACTCCTGATGTAAGGCTAGCAGGTCTGTTTCCTGTTTTCTTTCTCCCTCCCTTCTTAAATAGTGAAATAGTTATTTTTTTCACAATAATCCAACAGCCCCGTGATCACTTTTACTGCTTTGAAACTAAATTCAAAATTCTGTGAAGACTGCTGTGGTGGGAGTTGTACTCCCTTGATTACTTGTCCAGCAGCTTCACTACTACACTACCGGTACGAGGTTGCAAGGGTAGCACATTCAAAGCAGTCCTGGGAGTGAAGGGTTAATACTGTGCCTTCTCTGCAGCAATCCAGTGTGTAAATAATATGCTAATATGCCTTTGACAATGAGAGATTCCAAAAGCTGCTGTTCTCTGTTGGAGTTGGAATCCCTGAGAGTGCTCTGTTGATAAACTAGAGAGGTAGGGGAAACCATTGTTCCAATATTGCGCAGAAAATAGATATTCTTTTCATAAGATAGTCATTGTGTCTCCCCTTTAGGATGTTGTTTTTTTTGATGTTCATTGTCTCGGGCAGAAATTCACTGAGCCTCCAGGAGGCTCCACATCCCTCTACAACCCTTGCTGTGTCACTTCGACACTGCAATTCAAACACTCATCCACTCATGACAGGACCTCCCACAAGCCTGTAGACGTCTAAAATGCATTTCCTTGATCGTAGTACAGTCACCCAGGGGCTGCCAAAAAAAGCACGTTAAATATTTATATATATAAAAAATACATTCAATGTATTGCACACAGTCTGGCACATGACATCATAAATATTAAACATATGTAGATCCTTTGTAACTTACAGTGCTAATGCATGATTGTTACAACTCAGTTACAGCCCATGTCACTTGTAAGGCATCAGCTGCCTCTGTGGAAATCTCTCCCCCTAAACCTTTAGACTTTACTGCTTCTGCCTCTGCCTTTAAAGGCCTCCTACAAAAAAGTCTTGAATTGCCTCACTAAACCTCTCTGCCTCTCCAGCTCTCTCTCTCCTTCTTTAACATGCTCCTTCATATCTACTTCTTTGACCAATCTTTTGGTCACCTGTCCTAATATCACCTTATGTGACTTGGTGTAGAATTTTGTCCAAAAACACTCCTGTATAGTGCCTTGAGACATTTAACTACATTAAATGTGCAATATTATTGCAAGATATTGTTATTGAAGGCACTATATTAATGAAAATTGTTGTTATGTTGTTCCCTAATATGTGGTTCATTCTGGTAACTGACAAGAAATGGAAGGTTTCCAAGTCATTTTCTATCAATACTCGTTATATTGGCAACTGGCAACAGAATCGGTTTTACCCTTTCCCTGCTATTGAGACGATACTCTGTTTATTGCTTAAGGCAAAAGTCATTTTTGCATGATCACATTCCAAATTGCAATCACTTGTTGCAACAGTTCTATTACTTTAATAAAATATTCAATTACAGCAACAACGTAAATACAGTAGTGGGCAAAGTGTTGAAGTTGGCGGTTCCAGGGAAGGGGCTTTATGCAAAGGGTGCACATTTTGGGAGTTCACATGCAGTCACCACATTCTCCATGTTGTGGCATTCATTTGTTTTAATAGCAGGAACATTGCATGTGACCCTGTTAATCTCTACTTCCACAAAATAAAAGTAAAAAATCCTTGCAATTCTATAGCGCCTTCACGATCTCAGGACATCCCAAAGTGCTTTGCAGTCGATTAAATACTTTTTGAACTGTTGTAATGTAGGAAACAAAGCTGCCAATTTGCACACAGCAAGCTCATGCAAACAGCAATGTGATAAATACCAGATAGCTGTTTTTTGTGATTTTTGTTGAGGGATAAATATTGGCCAGGACACTGGGGAGAACTCCCCTGCTCTTATTCAAAATTGTGCCATGGAATCTTTTACATCCATCTGGGCCTTGGTTTAAAGTCTCAACAACAACAACTTATTTTAATATAACATCTTTAGCATAATAAAATGTCCCAAGGTGCTTCGCAGAAGCATTATAAAATAAAATATGACAATGAGCCACATTAGGAGATATTAGGTCAGATGAGCAAAAGCTTGGTCAAAGAGGCAGGTTTTAAGGAGTGTCTTAAAGGAGGAGAGAGAGGTCGAGAGACAGAGAGGTCTAGGGAGGGTATTCAAGAGACTAGAGCCTAGGCAACTGAAGGTGTGATTGCCAATGGTGGAACGATAAAATTTGTGGATGCTCAAGAGGCCAGTATTAGATGAGCACAGATATCTTGTGGGGCTGAAGGAGATTACAGATTTCATCCAAATGGCAGCACCTCTGACAGTGCAGCACTCCCTCGGTGGAATGCCACCTGAGATTTTATGCTCAATGCATTGGAGTGGGACTCGAACCCTCCATCTTATAACTCAGAGACTAGAAAGCGTCCAACTAAGCTGCAGCTCCCAATCGTTAATCTGAGCACACAAAGCTCTGTGTTGGGAGCACTAAATTGCCAACTGTACTCCTAAATGTGAGTAAGTGTTCCGTGTCTCTTTCATGAGGCAATGAATATTAAATTTGATGCCTTTACATGCAGCATTCTAATTATACAAAGCATGTACTGTCATACTTAGATAGCGAAACTGAAAGTCAAGGCTGGCATCCAGGTTTGCATTCTGCTTTGTTGTGTCTTGAAAATGCTGGGCAGAAGTTCCCCACACGGCTACAGGGCAGTTCCCATGGTGCTATGTCGGGGAAAGGCATCGCTGGGGTAGTTGCTATGGTTACAGACAGCCCTCACCGATGAGGAGTGTGAGCACAGTTTGAAATTGTTTGGATGTTTTGCGTAGCCAATGGTGGCTAGCCGTACACAGAATAAATTCCACATTCCACCTCTGTACGATTAGCAGCTTGAATCACATACACTGCCAGAAAGGAGCCAGATCAGAATGGCTGTGGTTCATTTGCGAATACCTGAATTTGTCCTGGTGTTGGCCCCTTTCTTTTCCGATAAGGAGGCCCCTTTAAGAAAATAATGATAGACAGGCAAAGTTTTGCTAGTAGTCGGTTATCCTGTGCATACCAATTAGTTGGTAAAGAAATACTTGCATTTATATAGTGCCTTTCACATCCTCAGGATGTCACAGAGCACCTTACAACTAATAAAGTACTTTTTGAAGTGTAGTCACTATTGTACTAAAGGAAATTGCACAGCAAGCTCCCAAACAGAAATGTGCTAATGACCAGATAATCTGTTTTTGTGATGTTAATTGAGGGATAAATAAGGGCCAGGACACCAGGGAGAACTCTTCTGCTCTTCTTTGAAAAATAGTGCTATGGGATCTTTTATGTCCTCCTGAGAGGGCAGATGAGGTTTAACATCTCATCTGCAAAAGGGCACCTCTGACAGTGTAGCTCTGCCTCAATACTGCACTGAAGTGTAAAGGTAGATTCTGTATTCAAGCCTCTGGAATGGGATGCATCCCAATTCCAGGCAGTGCCACACTTTGTGCTGCTCTGCACAAAGAGCCTGTCGAGTTAAGTGATTGTGTTTTCTTCTCACTCTCACTTAACTGATGTGATACTGTCAATCCAGCTGATATCTCTGATGAAGTAGTTGCTGTGCATCCATCCATCTGATGTCTTGACAGCAATCTGTCCCTAACATCTGATTCCGTGATGCCCCTGGGCGAAGAGGAAGGGGTGACACACATGTGACATTCATCCCTGGTGATCGTGGGCCAATGCACTCCAAGTGCCCCTTCTGGCTATTATTTCCTGCTAGCTCAATTCCAAGGTGGTTCAACATCCCCCCCCCCCCCCCACCCCCCACCACCACCATTGCGTGGGAAATTTTTAACTTGTCTGGAATTTGCCGAGTGTGAGTTGGCTGAGGTCTCACTTCTGCATTTATCCCTGCTCTCCTTGCACACTATCGAATGTTGTGTTCTGCATTTGTAACACCTAACCTTCAAACAAGTGTCCAGCTTGGGAACATGGGGAGGGGGATGAGGGGTTGAGCAGAGAGCCCATTGATACATCCCCAGTGTGGAAATACAAGTCAGGAAGAGCATGATTGATAAAAATGCAGGTGGGAGAACATATGCAGTGCCCACATCTCCCACAAACAGCTGTTCCTGCCAGGAGTGGCGTTTCGCTGCTATTTCTCATTTTGTATTTTTTTTTTGAATGTGCCAGATCCTGAGCTGATAGTGTACTGGCTCCATGTCATGGCTTCTTGCTGTCTGTAGCTCCACCCCACTCTGTGTGATGTTGAGCCTGCCTTGCACAGCTAAGGAAGGCTGAGCCAGCCAGCATTCTCTCACTGTGAGAGCCAGCCAGCACGTACAGTACGGTTACAGTTAACAGAACAATCGCCGTATGTTCTGTCAAGCTCATTGCTGTCAGGGACACTAGTTCCAGGGATCTGAACAGCAGAATTGCGATGGACCTTTTCGAGTTTGACTTCTTCAGAGACTGGGAATTGGAGCAATCGTGGTAGGTCTGTGTGTCTGTGTGTGTGTTTTAAGCCTTTGTTATGAATAAGGTTGCTTCATGCTTTAATTCAAGCCTTTCGCACAGGCTTCACTGCTGTTGGTGCCTGCCTCAGTTGCTATCATTGTGAAACCCTGCTATACTGCAGCCTTTTTTTTTTGTCATACAGCTAACACGCTGGCGTCAGTATGAGTCTATATTTTGCCACACTGATTTTTGCTGGAAGGTTTGCTTTGTGTTGTGTTTTATTTTCAGCAAGAGCTTTGTGTATATAACGCACCAGAGACACCTAGTGCCCCCTTGGCACTGACAGACTTAAGTTTGTAGCTGGATATCTCTGAGTGGAAAGTGAATGGATGTTTCCAATTAACAGAGGGTGACTGCTCGGCTTTTGAGGTCACCATCCGATATATATATATATATATATAAATATTATAAAGGAAATCTTAGACGGCTTAAAGCTATACCCTTAGAGTACAAATTATAAATTTGCAATGGCTTGATCAGTCAAGATGAATGCTTAAATAATGATAGTTGGGGATGCTTTAAAACTTTCAGCACACACGGAATTGTTCTTTTTCCCATTCGGAGAAAGCTGTCTTGTAATTTTTAGAGTGAGACTAATGCCTCGGTGCGTCGTGGTAAAAACATTCATGTTTATTCACATATCTACAATATTTTCATGTCATATTTCCAGTGCTGCTAATCTGCATTGAAAGAATGACTGGGTCTACGGACCATGTTGACTCGAAGGACTTGCCCTGAAATAAAGATTATAGCTTATTATTGGGGTGATGGAGTTCAACAGTTGATGCTCCAGGCCTCAGAGGGCTAATTGTCGAATTTATTTAACCTACCAATTTCCAGGCTTGGTTTGGAGTGTGGAGAACATGGAATCCTGCAGAGCAAACCGCTCGCTCTGAAATGGGCCAGTGTGAATCTATTGAGAAAAATGTTGGTTTGACCAGATTTATGCACATCTTGAGTGAACTGTCCCTTTAAGACAAATGGTGGCATATGGGCATTGAACGATGCTCGGTTGACTTCGGTCCTTCTGAGCATGCTCTGCGCGAGCATGGCTTGTGTGGAGCATGAATGCCAGTATAGACCCATTGGGCCGAATGGCCCATTTCCATGCTGTAACATTCTATGTAAACATATCTTGAGGATTGTGCCATAATAGCACCTTTTAGTAGGTGTTGCCTGGGTAATTGCTCTTTTAATACTATTCTATTGATACTCACTCGTGCTCTTTTGTTAGGATATTGCCTCTGATTTTGTTTAGGGTGGTTTTATAGGCATGTGCCCATTATCACTGGTGGTCTAGTAAAGTGTGTTTGCCTGTGTCCTAGCAGTCAAGTGGTAGTTATTCAGATTCCACAGGTAAATAATGAACATTTATTTGATCTTTGATAGTCTAGTAGCAGTATATGCCAAATCCTTGTTGACCCAGTGACATTGTATGCTGGTGCTCGAGTGGCCTATAACTAGAGTGTGTTGGATATATTTTGGCTCAGTGATGACAGGTCCCAATCTCTTGTGGGCTCTTGATTGGGCGCCTGATTCCTGTCAGTTTGTTGTCTGTAAATGTCTGATTTGTGATGGACTAGTAGTCCTGTGTGGCTGATTTTTGTGTTTGCTTAGCTGTAATGTTGGTGCTGTGTTTGTTGGTCTTGTCTCAGTATGCCCACTCCATATTGGCTGGGTTGTGGTTTAAATGCAAACCTTCATGATCTTGTGTCAAGTACATATCCAATCCCTATTGTCCTAGTGACATTAGGTATCTGACCTATGCTGATCTAATGGTGAGTATGAACTTGGCCGTGATGTAAGGTGGGGTGAGTGAGTTGGGAGGGGTGGGTTAAGAATGCATCTGCCCCTCCTGACCATCTGATTATGGTATGCAATGGAATTTGTGATCTATTGAGGGGATTGGTGAGTAGCTTAAATGGTTAGTGTGCCAAAGGATTTCCATGGTTTTGAAATTCATATTGGTACAAGATTGATAAAATCAGAATGTCAGGCTCTCTTTAAGTCTGCATGCATTTGTAAACCCACTCCCAATGAATAGTACAACAGAGATGAGCTATCTCAGAGACAGTGATGATTTACAAACAAATATGCATGTACGTGGGCTTAATTTCATCCAACATCATATGAAAAAGCTTTGCATTAAGGAGGCTTTATAAGGTTGAGTCAACTTTCTGTTCCGAGAGTTTATATGTCTAGATGATTCACAGGGGACCTGTGTTTTAAAATCAATAACCTTTGCCCCAGCGCACACATGATCAGTTAATGGTTACCTTATTCTTAAAACAAAATAATATTCAGTGGAATGTTTCACAGTCGTCATTCATCAGGAAATCGCAGCCGTTCTGTGTGTCTTGTGAGAGTATTTGTAACAGTATAGGTCGGTTTGTGTCTCAGATTTAATATAAATCCCTTTTTGGCAAATCAGTGTTAAGAGAAGAGATTTACAGAACTTGTACGCAACTTTAATAAGATTGTATCTGGTACAGCTGTTGCACATGAACGTAAGGTCTGACCTGGAACAGTTCACCTTTGTTGAGAATATATGATCCCCCCTAGAATGTCAAATTGTGTTGAAAATTCATTTGATCTGATGGTGTGGCATGCATTTAAGACTCAACAAAAGTACAGCCCGGGTTTTTATTTTAATGGGGAATGAATCCTGTCTCAGAGAGGGCCTGCTCACAGTCCTTGGCTTCTGCAAATATAGACCTTTGAACTTTCTACTTATAAATCATGGTGGAGTCTTTGACATTTTTGCACATGGGTGTTCATGCTGTCACTGATGTTTGCCTGAGATTGGAATACAGCAACAAAACAAAATCCAAACAGCAGCAGCAGACTTTACAACTTCAAACAGAGGGATTGTGTTAATGTTCAACTACGCAGATTGCTTACGAGATCAATTATTAATCATTGGATTAATTCCTGCACTTGTTATTTATCGTGGCTGCTGCTTCTATCTTCTGTCTATTAATCTGTAGTATTTTGACTCAGTTGATTCTGTTTCAATGATATCTGACATGTATCTTAAAGCTCTAGCTGAGCAACAATCCTACAAACAGGTGTCACTGTCTTGTGGAATAAGATATACCGTAAAATTTGTGTGGAAAGTAGACAATGCATTATGCTTTATATATACAAACATATGTTTGCATGAGTGTGTACATATACACATATACACACACACATTTGTATACACATATATAGAGAGCAACAATTACAATTACTTTATGATTAACCAAGCAGTAATGAATCATCCCCACTTTATGTATTGGATTTGATGTTATTCACAGTGGGGATATGTCGTGTCAGTTACCTGATGCAACCTAAAGCACAGGACATTTTGAAACTATATTGGCAGTGTACTGCCATTTACACTTTGAGACGGTGAGGATTTTACACTATATGGTGTTCCTGCTGCCTTTCTGTTTTATGAGATCCCAAGGGTTTCATCCAAGTGGTGCACTTAAAACCCGAGTGATGGGGTTATTTTGCTTCAACAATATGCCATCGATTGCCTCTTTGAAATGATTTTAAATATACAAATGCCTATAAGAACACGATGGAACAATGGTCCTTAAAGGGACACATTTTTTACAAAAATGTTTGGGAATCAGTTTTCTGTTTGTTTGCAAATCATGTTCTGATTTGTTGTTGTGATCTGGAATGTGCTGGCTGAAAGGGGGCGTGAAAGCAGATCCAATAGCAACTTTCAAAAAGGAAATGGATATGTACTTGAAAAGGAAAAATTTGTAGGGCAATGAGGAAAGAGTAGCAGGGTATGGGACTGATTGGATAGCTCTTTCAAAGAGCCAGTGCAAGCACAATGAGCCAAATGGCTACCTTCTGTGATCATTCTATAATTCTGTTAAAGTGAAGCGTTCTGGCATGATGCAGTGATAAAAATGATAAATGGGAATTGGAGCAGCCCATTCACCCTGCCATTTCTGTTGGGCTTGGCAGCTCAATCTTCTTGGCTCCTCTAGGATAAATTCACCAGCCCCGTTCTCTCGGATAGAACCATGTTGGAATGAGATGTGGATCAGATAGAGTCATAGAGAGATACAGCACTGAAACAGGCCCTTCAGCCCACTGAGTCTGTGCTGACCATCAACCACCCATTTATACTAATCCTACATTAATCCCATATTCCTTACCACATCCCCACAATTCTCCTACCACCTACCTACACTAGGGGCAATTTACAATGGCCAATTTACCTATCAACCTGCAAGTCTTTGGCTGTGGGAGGAAACTGGAGCACCCGATGGAAACCCACGCGGTCACAGGGAGAACTTGCAAACTCCGCACAGGCAGTGCCCAGAATCAAACCTGGGTTGCTGGAGCTGTGAGGCTGTGGTGCTAATCACTGCGCCACTGTGCTGCCCTGAGTTGGGCACTGTTGGGCCTTTGTTGCCTTTGACTGGGCCTCCGAGCAGCGGGCGTGGGATCAATGGAGGGACTCAGCCGGGTCTTGTTCAAAACAAAAAATCAGCAAACATATTTGATGAATATATCACCATTTTAAGGGTTTGGGACTTTGGAATGAGATAAAGGAACTGTCCCTTTAACAGGCATATGTGAGATCCATTTTTATTTCTGCTCCTAATATAGACAATGGCAGGTTTTAATACGTGTGATATCGCCTCATTTCATCGAATGAAGCACATCAACAAGTCAATGATATGCTACAATTTGGCTGCTGTCAAAACATATGATTCAATACCCGTTGTCATTGACCCTCTTGATTCTTGGCCTCTGCAGAGATCAACATGGACAATGCTAGCACAGAGAGATAGAGCACTAAAACAGGCCCTTCAGCCCACTGAGCCTGTGCTGACCATCAACCACTCATTTATACCAATCCTACATTAATCCCATACCACATCCCCACCTTCCCTCAATTCTCATACCACCTATCTACACTAGGTGGCAATTTACAATCGCCAATTACCTATCTACCTGCAAGTCTTTGGCTGTGGGAGGAAACCAGAGCACCTGGTAAAAACCCACATGATCACAGGGAGAGCTTGCAAACTCCACATGGGCAGGACCGAACCTGGGTCGCTGGAGCTATGAGGCTGTGATGCTAACTGCTGCGCCATTGTGCCACCCATGGTAAGCATAGCAAACAAAATCTATAACAACAGCATCTTGCATTTATATAGTGCCTTTAACATACTGAAACATTCCGAGGCATATTTCACTGCAGTATTATCAGACAAAATTTGACCCTAAGCCATATTAGGAGATAATCAGAACAGGTGACCAAAGGTCTGGTCAAAGAGATAGGTTTTAAGGAGCGTCTTAAAGGAGGAGAAGTTGAGAGGTTTAGGGAGGGAAATCCAGGGGAGATGGTGACGAAGTGGTATGACTGAAAGAGTAATCCAGAGGCCCAGGCGAATGGCCTGGGGAGATGGGTTCAAATCCCACCACGGCAGCTGGTAGAGTTTAAATTCAATTAATTAATAAAAATCTGGAATTGATAGTTACTCTCAGTGATGGTGACCACAAAGCTACCATTGATTATCGTAAAACCCCATCTGGTTCACTAATGCCCTTCAGGGAAGAAAATTTTCTGCTCTTACCTCGTCTGGCCGACATGTGACTCCAGACCGACAGCAATGTGGTTGACCCTTAACTGCCCTCTGAAATGGCCTAGCAAGCCACTCAGTTGTCAAGGGCAGTTAGGGATTTGGCAACAAATGCTGGCCTTTCCAGTGATGCCCACATTGCCTTGAAAGAATAAAAAAAAATCTTAGGGCCTTGGCAGCCGAAGACATTGTGAGCAATGCCACAGGAGGTCTTCTGAAGAAAAACAAGGAGGTTTAATGTGAGAAAGTCTAGAACATTCCAGAATGTTTCCAAGGGCACAAATACATTTCAAAATAATATTGATGAATCACTGAGACTCACCTCCCAACACTGGAAATTACAATCTGCATTGTCCTCATTTGTGAATGCTGAACAGTGTCTAGACTATTTTACCTCATATCTTCTTGCCTGGGTTAGGGTAGCAGTGGAATGTTTTTAGTACATGGGCATTAAATGCTTGAGCCAGCTAGGGTAATCTGTATCTCCATGTTCCTGTAAGCCGTTGCCCAGTTTGTAGCACTCTCACTGCTGGATTTGAAGGCAAGTCTCATTCTGGAGACTGCTGCACTATCGGAGGGACTGTTTTTTGTACGAGATGTTAAACCAAGGTCTTGTCTGCCCTTTCAGGGGGATGTAAAAGATCCCACCACCACCATTTTGAAAAGGATCAGGGGACTCCTGGCCAATATTTATCCCTCAACCCACATTGCTAAAAAACAGATGATTGGGCTATTAACACATTGCAGTTGGTGGGATCTTGCTGTATGTAAATTAGCTGTTGCATTTCCTACATTACAACACGACTACACTTCAAAAAAGTTCCTCATTCACTCTGAAGTGCTTGGGGACACCTTGTGGTGATGAAGGGTGCGCCTTCCAGCTCAGTGGCGACTATACTATTTAACATCTGGCTGCAGGATTTGCATTCTGCACAGAATTGCACCGTGGCTAAAAATTGATGAAGAGGAGGGATTAGCAAGGCAGGCTGTAATTAAAGTTGATAAGTCACCAGGACCAGATCAGATGCATCCAAGGATACTGAGGGAAGTAAGGGTGGAAATTGCGGAGGCACTGGCCATAATCTTCCAATCCTCCTTAGATACAGGGGTGGTGCCAGAGGTCTGCAGAAGTGCAAATATTACACCCTTATTCAAAAAAGGATGTAAGGATAAACCCAGAAACTACAGGCCTGTCAGCTTAACCTCGGTGGTGGGAAAGCTTTTAGAAATGATAATCCAGGAAAAAATTAATAGCCACTTAGACAAATGTGGATTAATTAAGGAAAACCAGCATGGATTTGTTAATGGAAAATCATATTTAACTAATTTGATTGATTCGATAAAGCAACAGAGAGGGTTGATGAGGGTAATGCAGTTGATGTGATACACATGGACGTCCAAACAGCATTTGATAAAGTGCCACATAACAGACTTGTCAGCCCATGGAGTAAAAGGGAGGGTAACAGCATGGATATGAAGTTGGCTAAATTAGAATTAGAATTAGAACATTACAGCGCAGTACAGGCCCTTCGGCCCTCGATGTTGCGCCGACCTGTGAAACCATCTGACCTACACTAAGTGACAGGAAACAGAGAATAGTGGTGAATGGTTGTTTTTCGGACTGGAGGGAGGTATATTGTGGGGTTCCACAGAGGTCAGAATTAGAAACACTGCTTTTCTGCAACACTGCAATTTCAAAATTTGCAGATGACACATAACTTGGAAGTATGATGAACCGTGAGGAGGATAGTGATAAACTTCAAGAGAACATAGATAGGCTGGTGGAATGGGCAGACACATGGCAGATGAAGTTAATGCAGAGAAGTGTGAAGTGTTTAGTTTAGTTTAGTTTAGTTTAGAGATACAGCACTGAAACAGGCCCTTTGGCCCACCGAGTCTGTGCCGACCATCAACCACCCATTTATACTAATCCTACACT
Source organism: Heterodontus francisci (assembly GCF_036365525.1). Lineage (NCBI taxonomy): Eukaryota > Metazoa > Chordata > Chondrichthyes > Heterodontiformes > Heterodontidae > Heterodontus > Heterodontus francisci. The sequence continues at coordinate 12,167,594 of NC_090385.1, forward strand.
AATCCCATATTCCTACCACATCCCCACCTGTCCCTATATTTCCCGACCACCTACCTATACTAGGGGCAATTTATAATGGCCAATTAATCTATCAACCTGCAAGTCTTTGGCTTGTGGGAGGAAACCGGAGCCACCCGGAGGAAACCCACGCAGACACAGGGAGAACTTGCAAACTCCACACAGGCAGTACCCAGAATTGAACCCGGGTCGCTGGAGCTGTGAGGCTGCAGTGCTAACCACTGCGCCACTGTGCATTTTTTTGTATGAAGAATGAGGAGGGGCAATATAAAATAAAGGATACAATTCTAAAAGGGATGCAGGAAACTGTGGTGGAGGCGGATTCAATGATGGCTTTCAAACAGGAATTGGATAATTATCTAAATAGAAAAAATTGAGATCTGGCACGAACATGATGGGCTGAATGGCCTCCTTCTGTGCTGTAACTGTTCTACTACTCTATGAGTGTTTGAGTACTGACAACAATTGTGAACATAAAGATAGCCCAATAACCTCTGCGCTTTGCACCACAACCTTCCTGTGTGGGAAGGAGTCATTGTTAGGATGCAGAGTTTGGGCAACTGTGGTTTTCTCATCCTGCTGTCAGTTAGACACACGTTTTAATCAGTTGATTTCACACATGATTTTTTATTTTTATTTTGGACAGTTGAGAGGGAAATTCATTGTGACATTGAGGTGGTGGTGGGGGGGAGTTGGGGGGGGAATTGTGGGGTGGGAGGAGCGGTGGTGAATGGTGTGGTGGTGTGTTACAACAATTAGTTCTCGTTGAATGCAGCCAAGGTTACAGAAAGAGGAATTGGAACTGGTGTTGAATTGGTCATCTGATAGATGCAAATTTCAGCAAATTAGTTGAGGACAACACGTCACAAAACCAAAACTGATTCTACAATTAAAAGCAATCCCGTATCTGCAGAAATGTTGCAACAATTCCCCCTTTAATCAAACACTTACTGTTTTAATCGGGACTCCTATATTTGGAGCTCTGTGGATGTAAGTAGCATATTTCAATCTTTCTTTGGATCATTACATCATAGATTCTTTATTGCAATACCTTAACTGTTCTAAATCGATGACCCCCTGTCTAACTTCGGGCTTGGATCTGGCCTACTGTCTATTTATAAGCTTGGCATATTTGTTACTAATATTGCCACTGACTTGAAGCTGTTAGGTTTCGGGTGACAGGTGCTGGCCAAGACCATCATATTCCCACAGAGTGCACGCAACCCGTTCAGTGAAGAACAGGAGGACTCAACCTGTCAGATTAAAAAAAGGTACAGGATCGACATCCCAGGGTGAAAGGGCAGAGTTGTGCCTTGGGTTTGCAGCAAAACAGGCAGGAAATTCTGCTTCAGCCAGCAGCACGAATGGAGCTCTGAGCGCACAGAATACTGTCCTTGCAGCAGCACAGAGGTTTATGTAGCTGTAGTGAATGAGAAGGATGATGGGGATAGTATTTGCGAAGCACTTTGCCTTGCATTTCCATGCAATGAAAAATGAAGTGTGCACAGCAGCACCATTAGAGCATACCCAATACTTCAGAACATAGCAGCAATTCTTAGTGTTCATTGCACATGGAATTACAAAGCAAAGAAACAGGCCATTCAATCCAGCTGGTCTATGTCAGTGTTTATGCTCCACATGAGCCTATTAATCTAACCCTATCAACATATCCTTCTATTCCTTTCTCCCTCATGTGTTTATCTAGCATCCCTTTAAACGCATCTTTACTATTTGCCTCAACTACTCCATCTGGTAGCGATTTCCACATTCTAACCACTTGCTGAGTAAAGAAGTTTCTCCTGATTTTCCTATTGGATTCATTAGTTTTACTTATTCTGTATTTATGGCCCCTAATTTTGGTCTCCCCCACAAGTGAAAACATCTTCTCTACATCTACCCTATCAAACCCTTTCATAATCTTAATGTCCTCGTTCAGATCACCCCTCAGTCTTTTCTTTTTCAGAGAAAAGAGCCCCAGCCTGTTCAGTCTTTCCTGATAGGTATAACCTCTCAGTGCTTGTATCATCCTTGTCAATCTGTTCTGCACCCTCTCCAATGCCTCTATTTGGATTGCAGACCTACGAAACTAGGCATTCACCAGTGCACATGACACTTGTAAGGAAGCAAAGATAGGCAGGGGGCAGTTGCACAGAGTCTCTTTTCCTTGCTGTCTTCCCATTCGAAGATAATAACCAGTTATCATTTCGAGTGCTTGCAAGGTGAATTATTTTCCAGAGAGAAATCACAGAATCACACCACACAGAAGGAAGCTATTTGACCCATCATGTCCATGCTGGCCTTTTGAAAGAGTTTTCCAATAGTCTTTATCTGGTACCCATTTTGAAAGTTACTGTTTAATCTGCTTCCACTGCCCTTTCAGGCAGTGCATTCCCGATCACAACAACTCGCAGCATAAAATGCCTTTCCCTCATGTCGCCTCTGGTTCTTTTGCCATTCACGTTAAATCTGTATCCTTTAGTTACTGACAGGTCCACCAGTGGAAACAATTTCTCCTTATTTACTCTATCAAAACCCTTCATGATTTTGAACGCCTCAATTAAATTTCCTGTTAACCTTCTGTGTTCTGGGTAGAACAACCCCAGCCTCCTGGACCCTCCGCATAATTGAAGTTCTGCATCCATGGTACCATTCTAATAAATCTCCTTTCCATGGTCTTGACACCCTTCGGAAAGTGGATAGGTTGTGGAAAGACGGAGGTGATGACGAATTTCAATTGCAGGAGTTGTGGTCAGGTATTTCACATGAAATCATATAACTACAGCATATAACCCTTGGCCTTTCTTCTCATGTATTACTTGCAGGCTTTGTGGAGAGGATGGTGGAGTGGGACTAGTGGATAGCTCATTCAAAGTGCCAGCACAGGCACGATGGGCCAAAGGTTCCCCTTCTGCAATGTATGATTGTACGCTGTTTGAATTCTGCGGCTGAATTCGAAATCAGAACGTCAAGATCTCTGAGTGAACGCAGCCTGAAATATAGACATATTATTGAGACAAGAGAATTTTCATTTTAAATTACACCTTTCATGACCTCAGCACATCAAGGTACCTTTGAAGTGTAATCACTGTTGCAATGTTGTGCCATGCAGCAGCTGAATTATGCACCACAAATAAGTTGCATTGCTTGAGGGATAAACATTGGGAGAACTCCCATGCTTTTTTTTTTAAATGGTGCCGCAGGATCTCTAATGCCCAGTTGAGAGGGTAGATAGGGTCTCGGTTTTATTTTTGATCCGATACACAGGACCTCCAGCAGTGCAACACTCCCTCAGTATCACACTGGATTATATGTTCAGATTTCTGGAGTGGGGTTTGAACAAACAACCATCTGAACTAGAGATGAACGTGCTATCCACTGAACCATGGCTGACACTTACATTGGTTTAAACATTGATTTACATGGGGTTGACAAGGCTCTGAAGTTGTTACTTAAAAAGCCCACAATAGCGAGAACATTGGACAATCCTGTCTTAATTGCTTGAATTCTTAACAGTCTCCCTGCGGCATCGTAAAGTACCTTTCCCTAGAGTTACCAGGATGATGCCTCCTTGATCCCTGTGACAGGATGAGGAGCAAAACATAGCTTATAAATTGGGAAAAGAAATGCAGGCATGAGAGCCATGGACATCACGGTGTACTGACACGCACAGATAAATGCCAGTCCTTTCTTTCTAAAAGGGCTATGATTGAAGTCGGCCCATGTTTCTGCCACAGAGTTGATCAGAGGTGTGCTATTGCAATGGGACATTTCATAAATCGTAGCACCTTTGATTGAAGTGTCATCGAGATTTATCTGGATCTGCCTTGCACTGAGTTGTTGAGATGAGGTGCTGCTACGTTAACCAGTACCAGCATTGCTTCTTGTCACTTTATTTATTTAGATAAGACCCCTTCTTAACTGTGTGAACCTTTCTAGTGAGAACATGTGCTGAGCCGAACGCCAGTGAATTGTAACCCCATCATGAGAAGAGCAGCTAACAGTTGACACTGTGTAACTCTTATCTACAGAGTAATTGCTGTAGGTCTGGTAATTATCATCTGAATTAAGTTTGAGTTATGGCCTGAGCTAGTTGACGTTAACCAGGTTAGAATTTTCTGTAACCTAGTTGATAACTCACATACCTCACTTGCATTCAGCTCCCATCAGCATCACCTAGGTGAACTGAATTGAATATTTTGTCCTGGACAGTATTAAGTTCCAGCCTTATGCATAACGCAGTGATTTTTCCATCTCCCTTTGGGGCACCAAGTGACAGGAGTTCCTCCAGGGTAACTTTACACCAGCCTTAATGCGACTTCCTTGGTCTTACATCTGTTTATAATTTAACCTCAAAGGCTGAACTTTTTTTTAAAACTCCATGCTGAATTGCAACTGCATCATTTACACATACAATTGTAATGAGAGTATTGGGTAAATGGGGAGATTTCAGATTTCCCCCTAAGGCCTGCTTCCTATCACAATGTGCCCCCACTGTTGACAAGGCAAGTAGGCCTTAGGTCATTGGGGTTCTTCACAGTTTGCCTTCAGTTTCTTAAACTCATTCTTGGGATGTGGGAATTGTTGACAATGCCGGCTTTTATTGCCCCTGTCTATTTCTAAAATTCATTTACAGGTTGTAGGCATCACTGGCCAGGCCAGCATTTATTGCCCATCCCTAATTGCCCTTGAGATGGAAATGGTGAGCCACCTTCTTGAATACAACTGAGTAGCTTGCTAGCCTATTTCAGCGGGCAGTTAAGATTCATCTATGTTACTGTGGCACCTCAGTCCTCAGCCTCCTACACTGTTCCAATGAAGGCCAATGTAAGCTCAAGGACCAGCACCACCTCATCTTTGGATTTGGCACTTTACAGCTTTCTGGACTCAACGTTGAGTTCAATAATTTCAGATCATTACCACTGCCCCCATATCTTCAGAAGCAGCTGCTGTTGATGATTTTCCTACTTACGTCTCCTCTAGACACATCTTTTGTTTCTTTGCTTTGCCTATTACCATCTCCGTTTGCCTTGCACCATCGTCCCTTTTGTCATTTATCTCTCCTGCCTTCCACCCTATCACAGACCATCCCCTCTGCTCTTTTCTCCCATCCCCCTTTCCTTGCCTCTGGCTCTAACTTTTACCAGTTCTGACGAAAGGTCATCGACCTGAAATGTTAACACTGTTTCTCTCTTTGCAGATGCTGTCAGACTTTGAGTATTTTCAGCATTTTCTTTTTTTATTTCACATAAAGGTCTGGAGTCACATGTAGGCCAGACTGGGTAACGATGACAAATTTCCTTCCCTAAAGGGCAGTAGGGAACCAGGTGAGTTTTTAACAACAGTCTAGTAGTTTCAAGGTCACCATTACTGATACTAGTTTATTTTTAAAATTCCAGATTTTATTTCATTAATTGAATGTTAAATTCCTCAGCTGCTGTTTGAGCTCATGGCTCCAGGCCTTTGGATTACTACTCCAGTAACATGACCACTATATTACCATACCTCTTTTCAGCAGCTGGCAGTGGGCCTTTTTCCTGGGCTGCTGCAGTCCATGTGGTGTCAGTACACCCACAATGCTATTAGGTAGGGAGTTCCAGCATTTTGACCCTGCGATGAGGAAGGAACGGTTGATATATGTCCAAGTTGGAATGGTGTATGATTTGGAGAAGAACCTGGTGGTGATGGTGTTCCCGTGCTCCTATTACCCTTGTCCTTCTTGGTTGGCTCGTAAAAGTTTCACTTCCTTGGTGTATCAAAGATCCAGTTATGGTTTCCTCTTGACACAAATGTGCCGCTGTTGTACCAGATGCTTTGCCGACTTCTCTGTCAACCTTTTTCACGCAGAACGTGTCAACGGCATCCTATAAGGGGACGGATGAGGCTCACCTTTGAGCTTCCAACCCTTCTGTTTGAGAATCTGATATGCAACCACTTGAGTAACAGAGGACTTTCAAAGAGGCTGGTTTCCATTAGTATGGGAGTTTGATAGGTTAGACGGGGAGAAGATGTTTCCACCTGTGGGGAGACCAAAACCATGGGCCATAAATATAAGATGGCCATTAATAAATCCAATAGGGAATTCAGGAGAAACCTCTTTACTCAGAGAGTGGTGAGAAGTCACTGCCAAAGGAAATAGTTAAGATGAATAGCACAGACGCATTTAAGAGGAGGCTAAATAAACACATGAGGGAGAAAGGAATAGAAGGTAATTCTGATAAGTTTAAATAAAGTAAGGTGAGGGGAGGCCATTATGGAACATAAACACTTGCATAGAATAGTTGGGCTGTGCTGTAAATTCTATGTAATTCAATGTAAAAACACGTACTGCTTTGCTGCACTATCATTCATTGTCGTATTGTGAGAATAGGCTTCAGTGCACTTAAAAATTGCATGTTCAGTTGTTTGGAGAACATTTGCGTCGAATTAGTGTTGTTTACTGCTGTGTAATTGCTCTGCGGGCCCTGGATTACTTGAGTTTAGGGAGATTTACTTTGTTAATCTTGTGATATTAAGACTGACTGTCCCAGTTTCTTAAGCAAAATATAGAAATAAATGGAGCATATGGTGGTTTTAACCAGTAAAACACCTTTCTTCATATCTAGATTATATTCAATAAATCATTTCCATTAGGAATAAAATATTCAGAGTAATTTCCATTTGAACTGCCCCAGCTGCAATCTCGAGTGGATCAACCACGCAGTGTAGAACCCACCCTATTTTGTTCCTTCAGAATAAATGGGGAAAAGATCAGGCAGACTGCCTCTTAATTGTCATACAAACAGCTTAAGTGTTATCAACATTAACATCAATATTATCAACAATCATTTCCAAGCTCAAACTATTTATCCTAGGAGGTGAAGAACTTATCCTTGAAATAAAAAGTCTTGAGAGTTTTAAAGCCTTGTAACCATATGTAAAATTCTACGAGTTCTCTCTCTCATTTTCCCTTTTCCTCCTTTGCCCCTTTCTCTTCTTTCTCCCCATTCTCTCCTTTCCCTCCATTTCCTTCCTTTTCCCCCTTGCCTCCTTTTCCACTTCCTTCCTTTTCCACCATCCCTCATTTCCCACTTTCCCATTACGCTCCATTTCCCTCATTTCCCCCTTTCCCTCCTTGCCCATTTCCCTCATTTCCCCCTTTCCCACTAAGCTTCATTTCCCTCTTTCCCTCATTTCCCCCTTTCCCTCCTTGTCCATTTCCTTCCTTTCCCCCTTTCCCACTAAGCTTCATTTCCCTCTTTCCCTCATTTCCCATTTTCCCACCTTTCCCACTTCCCTCCTTTCTTTCTTTCCATCCTTTTCCCCTCTCCCTCTTTACACCCTTTCCCTCATTTCCCACTTTTCCACTTACTTCACCTACACAAATTCCTGGGCAAACAGTAATTTTCTGAAGCTCGGAGGAAACAGCTGTAGAGAAAATTCAATAGCAACTTTCAAAACAGAATAGGATGTGTTCTCGAGAAAGGAAAACTTGCAGGAATCTGGGGAGAGAACAAGGGAGTCGGACAAACTGGGTGTATTTTTCAGCAAGCAAGGACAGGCATGACGGGCCAAATGTTTCCCCAGCAGAGCTATGTTTCCATGCAGAGTTTCTTCCTTCAGTTATTGTGATTCCCATCCTTCTATCTGTTTAGGCTTTTTAAAATTTATTTTGACAACAGTTGTGTGTGTATTCTTGATGGGAATGAATGACGAGGAGGTGGGGAAAGGCTCTGTGTGTTAAATAGTGTTTACAATCTGAAAGGTGGATATGGGTCTGTAGATTGTTGGAAACTAAAACTTTGTGAAGTTTCATCGGTCAATGGTTAGGAAGGGCTTAAAGATATTGCTTGACATGGATGAGGTCAAAATCCTGGAACTCCCTTCCTAACAGCACTGTGGGTGTACCCACCCCACATGACTGCAGCGGTTCAAGAAGGCAGCTCACCACCACCTTCTCAAGGGCAATGAGGGATGGGCAATAAATGCTGGCCTAGCCAGCGATGCCCACATCCCATGAACAAATAAGAAGAAGATAAACTCTAGACTGTAACCAAGGTAACAAAAAATTTAAAAAGAGAAAGGCTTGCATTTGTATAACTTTTCACAACTTCAGGGTATCCCAAAATGCTTTACAGCCAATAAAGAACTTTTGAAGTGTAGACACTTTTGTAATGTAGGCAACACAGCAGGCAATTTGCACACAGAAGCTCCCACAAACAACAATGTGATAATGACCACATAATTTGTTTTTTAGTATTGTTGATTGAGGGATAACTATTGACCAGGACATCGGGGAATGCTCTTCTTCAGAGTAGTGCCATAGGATCTTTTATGCCTACCTGAGAGAGCAGACGCGGCCTCAGTTTAACGTGTCGTCCAAAAGATGGCACGTCCTACAGTGCAGTACTCCCTCAATACTGCACTGAAGTTTCAAGCTCGATTTTCTTATGTGCTCAAGTCTCTGGAATGGGATTCTGAACTCTCAGCCTTCTGACTTAGAGGCGAGAGTGTACCTAAGTGTGCCATAGTTGACACTTCTAGTCGAGTCTGTGATGCATAGGTGTAAGAGGGCCATGTTTGAACTGTTGCTTCCATGCTATTACTGTCAATAAAAGCTCAGGAGAGAAAATTGTACAGCTTTGATGAAAGGGTCACAGAGCAATTCATTTTATACCAACTGGTTAGCTGGACATGAGGGCTGAATAGCCTGCCTTAAGAGATAGGTTGTACAGTGATAAACATTTATCTTGTCTGTTGTTTTTTGATTATAGTATATCAGGTACTGAATTGTTATAAGATTCATGGTCTATCGATTGAAGTTTTAAAAGGCACTGAGTTAAGAGAACCTGAGCGGGAATAACAAATAGTTATGTAAGATAAGGACATTGATGTTATAGGACAGGATTTGCTTTGTGTGTTTTAAATGCCTTCACTGCATTTGTTTTATCACTTCCGTTGTCTGCCATTTTAGTGGTGGTGTTAATCCATTTATTTTGAAATAGCATTTCAACAAATTCCTTTGTTAAGATAGAAGCAGAAGGAGCATCGTAATCAGAGTGCATTAAGTGTCTTATGAGCTAATGCCGCAAACAGTAATTTTATGACTTCTGTTTGTTTTGCTGGTGAAGGATAGAGTCCAGGGTAAACACTGGGCTCCTCTCAAGCACCACAGCGGTAGTTAACAGGAGCAGAAATGTAGAATTATAGGGATGTTTCCAATGTGGAATCAAAACCTGGACCTGTAACCTGAGTTGACTTTTTTATTTCAGTAATATAGTCATAATTAAATAGAAGTGCAAATGAAGGAGTAGGTTAACACAATTTCCTTTCACCTCTGGGATTTTAGTTCAAATTTTGCCCCAGGGGATGGGATAAAATCTCCTCTCTCAGCTGGTAATGCAGGCATGACGCAAAGTGAGCAGAGGTCTCTTTGCTCCATTTCTTCGTGTGTATGATAAAGAAAGCAAAAGCTTGCCCTTTTTTTAGCACCTTTCGCACCCTCAGGATCTTTGCAACTTTTTAAAGTGCTCTCACTAGTGTTATAGAGGTGTCAGCCTTGGCTCAGTGGGCAGCACTTTCCCTTGCGTCTGAGTCAATAGGTCCACTCCACAGACAAGCTGACACTTCAGTGCCAGTACTGAGGGAGTGCTGCACTGTCAGATGTGCTGTCTTTCAGATGACACATTAAATCGTCCAATCTCTCAGGTGGATGTGAAACTTTTCATGGCATTATTTGAAAAGAGCGGGGGAGTTCTCTCTGATGTCCAGGCCCAATATTTATCTCCCAGCCAACATCACTAAAACATGTATCTCGTTGCTGTTTCTGGGAGCTTGCAGTGATCAAATTGTTTGCAGCATTTCTGACATTCAACAGCGGCTACACTTCAAAAGTACTACATTGACTGTATAGTGGTTTGGGACATCCTGAGGTTGTAAACAGTACTGTATAAATGAGAGTCCTTCCCTTTCCTTTCTGCATATGCATCAGCCAATTTGTGCATAAGTGAATGAATGATCAGATAATGTGTTTTTTGCTGGTGTTGAATGTGGGAAGAAAGTTGTCCAGGACACTGGGAGAACACCCTGCTCTTCCTTGTATGGTGCCACGAGACCTTTAGTTCCCCCTGAGCAAGCAGACAGAGCCTCAGTTTAACATCTCATTCAAAAGACGCTCCTGTGACGTATGACTGAGCATAATTCTGCACAAAGTGCACTCACGTAACACTCTGCTTCAGAAAATGTCAGCGTGGTCGGTACAGGAAATGGAAAATTTCACATCCCTTAATATGTGGGTGTTTCTGTAAGCTTGGTGTTAAAGTACAGGGATATTTGTGTCTGGCCTGTACTCTGTGGTGCAGTGGGTGCTCACTCTCTATACATCTTCATGAGGAGTGGGACTAGTTCCGAACTGGGACAGAGATTGCATCATACAGAAGGTATAGATGGCACTTGGTCCATGTGATCTCCTGGCTCTTTCGATCACCTGAGGTGATTGGAGAGGAGCTTTCCAGAGTATTTGGTCCTTGATTCTTTCATAGAATGATAGAATAGTACAGAAGGAGGCCATTCGGCCCACTGAGTCAACAGCAGCTCTTTCAAAGAGCAATCCAGTTAGTCCCATTTCCCCAGCTCTTTCCCCATATCCCTGCAATTATTTCTCCTTCAAGTATTGATCTAATTCCCTTTTAAAGTTTATTACTGAATCAGTATCCACCACCCTATCAGGCAGTGCATTCCAAATCCTAACCACATGTTGCCTAATAAAGTTTTTCCTCATCGACTATCGGGTCTTTAACTGCCCGTCAATTTTGTATGTTTGAATGCACTCTGGGTGTCGTTGATGATATTGGGTGATCAAAGTGGAAAAATGTTCCATTCTGCAGCGTTGCCATCCCTGAGACAGGGAAAATGCTGGTGTGGTGGTAATGTCACTGGACTAGTAATCCAGAGGCCCAGGCTAATGCTCTGAGGACATGTGTTCAAATCCCACCATGGCAGCCAGTGGAGTTTTAGTTTACTTAACAAATAAATTCAATTAATTAATAAAAAAACTGGAATTGAAAGCTGGTCTCAGGAATGGTGCCATGAAACTGTCATCAATTGTCATAAAGAACCCATTTGGTTCACTCATGTCGGCCATGAACTCGATGGGCCGAATGGCCTCCTTCTGAACAGTTAATGACTCTATGTCCTTTAGGGAAGGAAATCTGCTGGCTTTACCTGGTCTGGCCGACATGTGCCTCTGGACCCACAGCAATGTGTTTGACTCTGAACTGCCCTCTAAAATGGCCGAGCAAGCCGCTCAGTTGTCAAGGGCAGTTAGGGATAGGCAACAACTGCTGGCCTTGCCAGCGATGCCTTCATCCCATAAAAGAATAAAAAGAAATTGGTGAACGAAATAATTGCAGTAAAAGAAAATAAGTAAATTAAAGCGACCAAATGATTACCTCTAATTCTCTGTGCTTCTTCTGGGTTTTGCCACAAAGCAGGTTTGGTAATGACTTGTACAAGAACACAACACATGAAATAGGAGCAGGAGTAGGCCATTCAGCCCCTCGAGCCTGCCCCGCCATTCAATAAGATCATGGCTGATCTGTCCTGGGCCTGAACTCCTCTTTTGGGCCTGCTCCGCATAACCCTCGACTTCCCGAGATTTCAAAAATCTATCTCTCTCCTCAAATACAATTAGTGAACTAGCCTCCACAGCTCTCTGAGGTGGAGAATTCCAGATATTCACCACACTCTGAGAAAAGAAATTCCTTCGCATCTCAGTTTTAAATGTGTGCCCCCTTATTCTGTAACAATGTTCCCTAGTTCGAGATTCCCCCACCAGTGGAAACATCTTCTCAACATCTACCCTGTCAAGCCCACTTAGAATCTTATATGTTTCAATAAGATCACCTCTCATTCTTCTAAACTCCAATGAATAGAGGTCTAACCTGTTCAGCCGTTCTTGATAAGACAACCCCTTCATCCCAGGAATCAGCCTAGTGAACCTTTTCTGAGTTGCTCACCTCAAACTGAATTTGAAATTCTACCATGTTATGATCACTTCCCCCTAAAGGATCCTTAACCATGAGATCTCTTATTAATCCTACCTCATTACACATTACCAAGTCTAAAATAATCTGTTCCCGGGTTGGCTCTGCAACGTATTGTTCTAAGAAACAATCCCTGATGCACACCACAAATCCGTCTTCCATGCTACCCTTGCAAATTTGATTTTTTAGTTTAGTTTAGAGATACAGCACTGAAACAGGCCCTTCGGCCCACCAAGTCTGTGCCGACCATCAACCACCCATTTATACTAATCCTACACTAATTCCATATTCCTACCGCATCCCCACCTGGCCCTATATTTCCCGACCACCTACCTATACTAGGGGCAATTTATAATGGCCAATTAACCTATCAACCTGTAAGTCTTTGGCATGTGGGAGGAAACCGGAGCACCCGGAGGAAACCCACGCAGACACAGGGAGAACTTGCAAACTCCACACAGGCAGTACCCGGGATTGAACCCGGGTTGCTGGAGCTGTGAGGCTGCAGTGCTAACCACTGCGCCACTGTGCCGCCCCCTAATGATTTGTCCAGTCTATATGCAGATTAAAATCACCCGTGATAATTGTAGTGCCCTTCTTACACGCCTCCATTATTTCCTGATTAATATTTTGTCCTACAGAGAGGCAACTCCTTGGGGGTCTATAGACCACTCCCACCCATGATTTCTTCCCCTTGCTATTCCTTATTTCCACCCAAATTGATTCTACATCATGATCTATTACACCTATATCATTACTCACAACTGCACTGATTCCTTCCTTTAATAACAAAGCTACCCCACCTCCTTTTCCTTTCTGCCTATTCTTCCAGAACATTGAATATCCTGAAACATTGAGATTCCAGTCCTGGTCATCCTGCAACCACGTCTCTATGATAGCTATCAAATCATATTCATTTATTTCTATCTGTGCCGTCAGCTCATCTATCTTGTTACAAATGCTACTTGCATTCAGATAAATAGCCTTAAGCTTTGACTTTTTACCGTTTTTACTTACTCTGGTTCTAATTTCTGCTGTACTCTTATGCTTGTATTCTCTGTCCCTTCCTGTCACACTCTAATTAATGTATGCCCCTTCACTATCCTGCACCTCTGCTCTCTCGTTACTTTTCGACTTTTTAAACTTCCCTTCAGTTGGACCCTCCCCCCCCACCCCTCCCCATTATTTAGTTTAAAGCCTTATCTACAACCCTAGTTATACGGTTCGCCAGGATACTGGTCCCAGCATGGTTCAAGTGAAGCCCATCCCAACGGAACAGCTCTCTTTCCCCAGTACTCGTGCCAGTGTCCCATGAATCGGAACCCATTTCTCCCACACCAATCTTTGAGCCACGCATTTACCTCTCTAATCTTATTTACCCTACGCCAATTAGCACGTGGCTCAGGTAGTAATCCAGAGATTATTACCTTTGTGGCTCTTCTTTTTAATTTATCCCCCAGCTGCTCATTGTCCCTCAGCAGAACCTCTTTCCTAGTCCTACCTATGTCGTTGGTACCTACATGGACCATGACAACTGGATCCTTCCCCTCCCACTCCAAGTTCCTCTCCAGCCCAGAAGAGATGTCCTTAACCTTGGCACCAGGTAGGCAACACAGCCTTCGGGACTCTCTATCTTTGCTGCAGAGAACAGTATCTATTCTCCTAACTATGCTGTCCCCTATGACTACAACATTTCTATTTTCTCCCCCCACTTGAATGGCGCTCTGAACCACGGTGCTGTGGTCAGTTCACTCATCCTCCCTCAGTCTGTGCCCTCTTCCACACTGGGAGCAAGAACCTCGTACCTATTGGATAAGGGCACTGGCTGAGGCTCCTCCAGAGCTAAATTCTGGATCCCCATACCTGCCTCACTGTCCTGTCCCTGACCACGGTCCAAATTGGATGTAATTAATCTAAGGGGTGTGACTGTCTCCTGAAACACAGTGTCCAGGTAACTCTCCCCCTCCCTGATGTGTCGCAGTGTCCGCAGCTCAGACTCCAGCTCATCAACTCTGAGCCGAAGTTCCTCGAGCAGCAAACACTTGCTGCAGATGTGGTCAACGTGGATCACACCGGTGTCCACCAGCTCCCACATACTACAGCTATAACACATCGCCTGTCCAGCCATCTCTATTCGATTTAATTAATTAATTTGGATTTCAGTATTTAAAAAAATTATTTAAGTGTACTCTTAACCTGTAATGACATCACCTGATTGAAATCACTTAGTCAAAACAAAAACAAAAAAAAGAGATACCGAAGAAATACCCACCAATCACTTACCAGCTCTCCTGTGACGTCACACTTCGATTTTTGCTGGTCAAGCTGATCCACTGAACTGAACAGAACTGAACAGAACACCTCTCACCACCACTGCCGCTGCTTCTGGTCTCGGGCCTCGCTCTCTGCTCCTTTTATACCTTGGTGCCTCTCACCGCTGCTGCTTCTGGTCTCGGGCCTCGCTCTCTGCTCCTTTTATACCCCGGTGCCTCTCACTACCGCCGCCACTGCTTCTGGTCTCGGGCCTCGCTCTCTGCTCCTTTTATACCCCGGTGCCTCTCACTACCGCCGCCACTGCTTCTGGTCTCGGGCCTCGCTCTCTGCTCCTTTTATACCCTGGTGCCTCTCACCGCTGCTGCTTCTGGTCTCGGGCCTCGCTCTCTGCTCCTTTTATACCCCGGTGCCTCTCACCGCCACTGCTTTTGGTCTCGGGCCTCGCTCTGCTCCTTTTATACCCTGGTGCCTCTCACCGCTGCTGCTTCTGGTCTCGGGCCTCGCTCTCTGCTCCTTTTATACCCCGGTGCCTCTCACCGCCGCTGCTTTTGGTCTCGGGCCTCGCTCTCTGCTCCTTTTATACCCCGGTGCCTCTCACTACCGCCGCCACTGCTTCTGGACTAGACATTACTGACTAGACATTATCTGATGTATTCTTGGCAAATGAGTCCTTCATAAAAAATTTAGGCAATGTTTTCAACAACAGAAACTTGCATTTATATAGTGCCTTTGATGTAATTAAAACATCCCAAGATGCTTCACAGTAGCATTATCAAAATAAAATTGACACAGAGCCACATAAGGAGATAGTGGGACAAGTGACCAAAAGCTTAGTCAAAGAGGTAGGCTTTAAGGAGTGTCTTAGAGGAGGAGAGAGAGGTAGAAGGATGGAATTCCAGTGCTAAGGGCCTAAACCGCTGCCCGTATGCCAGTGGTGGAAAAAAGGAAATTGGGAATGCACATGAGGCCAGAATTGGAGGAGGGCAGAGATTCCAGAGGGCTATAGGACTGGAGGACGTTACAGAGATAGGGACGGGCGAGGCCATGGAGGGTTCTGAACAAGAGAATGAGGGAATTTTAAATTCGAGGCAACACCGATCCAGGAGTCAACATAGGTCAGTGAGCACAGGGTTGATGGGTGAATGGGACTCGGTGTGAGATAGGATACAGGCAGCAGAGTTTTGGATTAACTTAATTTCAGCTAATAAAGACTCTTGACATTAAAGTTGTCATGCTATTTAGCATCTTAAGAGTGGTGAGTTCAGCAGCAGTAAGATAGAGTACTATGTTACTCAGGGAAACTAGATGTTTGAAAATAAAACTTGAGTTTTATGCCCGAGGACAGAATTTGTCGTCTGCTGCAAAATGTCTTTGTGAGTGCTTCACTTCACAAGAGTTTCTTCATGTTTACATGCTGAAAAAACAGTAAGGATTTCTTCCACTCATTAATTAATGGTGTTTGTAATCACTTGAAGTGTTCATGCATTCCAAAAACACAATGTGATCTGCCTATTCTTAATGCCTGGTAATTCTTCCTTGTCAAACCTGTAAGAATGTCTCCTAGGAAGCACTTTCAATAAAATCTCACTTCATTAGCATTGCAAATTTGTTCAAACGCTGGTCTATTTTTTATCCATGAATTTACCTACTTTTCAGATTAAAGGCCATAATGTTTTGTTATGAAAGCCCTTTCATTTTTTAATATTTTGTTAGGACTCGTTTTTTAAAATTGTTGAAATGAATTCCTTTGGAGGACTGAAGAAACATAGAAACATAGAAAATAGGAGCAGTAGGCCATTTGGCCCTTCGAGCCTGCACCGCCATTCAATACGATCATGGTTGATCGTCCAAACTCAGTACCCTGTTTCCACTTTCTCCCCGTATCCCTTGATTCCTTTAGCCCTAAGAATTATATCTAACTCTTGAATATATTTAATGATTTGGCTCAACTGCTTCCTGTAGTAGAGAATTCCACAGGTTCACCACTCTCTGAGTGAAGAAATCCCTCCTCATCTCAGTCCTAAATGGCTTACCCCTTATCCTTAGATTGTGACCCCTCGTCCTGGACTCTCCCGCCATCGGGAACATCCTTCCTGCATCTAGTCTGTCCAGTCCTGCTAGAATTTTGTAGGTTTCTATGAGATCCCCTCTCATTCTTCTAAACTCTAGCGAATACAAGCCTAATCAACCCAATCTCTCTTCATATGTCAGTCCTGCCGACCCAGGATTCAGTCTGGTGAACCTTCGCTGCACTCCCTCCATAGCAATAACATCCTTTCTCAGAGAAGGAGACCAAAACTGCACACAATACTCCAGATGTGGTCTCCCTCCAGTCCTGTCTTCTGTCTGGATTGCAATTTCCTGACAAATCCCTTCCCTCCCTTGCTCTGGCCTTCCACCTCTTGATCGCCAATGCCCACCAACCTCCGCTGCTCGCTCAGGGTACAGTCATCGCTTGGCTTTCCAACTGTGGATTCAGCTCTACTTTTGGGTCCTTTTCAGTCAGTGTTTGTTGCCAAGTCTGGTTGTGAATATCCTGAGGCTCTCGCCACCACAACCCTCCCTTCCTCCCACACTCCTACTATTGGTCATCTGACATGCTCACCTTTGCAGTTTCCAATTGGAAAGTAAACAGGCTCTTAATTACCCAATTGGATGATGCTTGACTGTTAGTCAAACAACCTTGTCACCTCATCTCCAATATTTTTATAACTGTAATAAATGTTCTGAGATAACGAAGAGAAAATCGCACTTTTTTTTAATGTGCCACTTATTTTCTGCCCTCAGTTGCCTATAGCAATGTCTCAGAGATTAATCTTCAATTCCTGGAGTCTCTAGGGCAATCCTAGAGAGTTGGCAACCTGACACTCAGCGCGACTCTTTGCACATCCTGAGCGTGACATTCATGCAAGAAAGCTGCTTCAAACTGATGGGTGGCAAGCTGCGTCCTTGTCCTTTATGTAATAAATGCCAGGTTGGATAGCGACGGACATTGGATTGGTTTATAGGGAGATGGAGACGTGATGTCTTGTTTTGAAATCCCTCCATAGCCTCCCCCCTCCCTATCTCTGTAATCTCCTCCAGCCCAACAACCATCTGAGATAACTGCGCTCCTCCAATTCTGGCCTTTTGCGGATCCCTGATTTTAATTGCTTCACCATTGGTGGCCATGCCTTCAGTTGCCTAGGCCCTAAACTCTGGAATTCCCTTCCGAAACCTATCTGCCTCTCTGGCCGAAATTTTACTCTGGTCAGACGGGAGCCATCCACCGACCGAAAAGTCAGTGGCGATCCCACCTCCGCCTGGTCTGGGGATCCAGACCGCATTTTATGGGCTCCAAGCCCTTAATTGGTCTGAGGCGGGACTTCCACCTCATTGAGGCAGCAAGTCCCGCCTAATGGAGCTGCTGGCCAATCAGCGGGCCGGTAACACGTAGTCCCTGCAGCACTACTGGAAGCAGTGGCCACTGCTGGAACTGCAGCCCAGCTTCAAGAAGAAGAGGAAGGATGGCCCCAGGAAAAGGTAAGTTTTGGGGTCTCACCAGGGGTGATCAGTCAGGCCCTGGCGAGGCAAGGGTGGTCGATTGGGGGGACGGGGGGCATGTTGGGTGTTGGAGGTGGTTGGGGCATCGGAGGCAACTCCCTGTCGGGCACAGGGTGCCTGATCATGAGGGCACCCCCCCACCCCCCACAGGCCATCAGAAAGCTGCCTGCTTTTGTCAGGCGGCTTTTTCAGGCCTGGACCGCCCACTTGCCAGTGGTAAAATCCCCGTGGTGGTGGGCGGAGGCCCCTAAGTGGCCGTTAACTGGCCATTTAAGGGCCTTGATTGGCCTAGGGCGGGCGGGCCATTTTTTGCCACCGCTGTAGCATGTAAAATGGCAGTGGAGGTGGGAGCGGGTCAGGAAGGGCACCCCGAGCCTCCCACTTCATTTTCTACCATCCCCCCACCACCATCCCGCTCTTTGGGGGGGTGTAAAATTCCAGCCTCGATCTCTCTTTCCTCTGTTAAGATGCTCCTTAAAACCCATCTCCTTAACAAAGCTTTTAGTCATTTGCCCGAATATCTCCTTGTGTAGCTCAGTGTCAAATTTTCTTTGTTAATGCTTCTGTGAAAGTTGTTGCATAAATGCAAGTTGTTGTTGTAGTTGATGGCATTTCAGCTGATTTTGAATATGGTATTCTTTTAATTGACTCTTATTGGTGTGGTCTTTGAGACAGTAAGCAAGAACTAGCCTTTATATAGTACCTTTCACGACCGCAGAGCATCCCGAAAAGCTTTACAACAAATAAAGTACTTTTGAAGTGCAGTCACTTTTGTAGGAAATGCAGTAGCTGAATAACACAGCAAGCTCCCATAAACAGTAATGACCAGATAACCTGTTTCAGGTGTCGGTTGAGGGAGACATATTTGCCAGGACTCCGGGGGAAACTTTTCTGCTCGTCTACAAAGTAGTACCATAGATTTTGTTTTACATCCAGCTGAAAGGCGGCACCTCCAACAGTACAGCACTCCGCCAGTACTACACTGGAGTGTCAATCCGGATTTTGTGCTCAAGTCTCTGGAGTGCAGCTTGAACCTATGACATTCTGACTCTGAGAGGTAAGAGTGATGCCCACTGAGCCACAGCTGATACCTTAATATAGCCCGTTAAGATTTGCTCCTGGTGTATTCACACGAGTTCAAAGTGAAAGGGGAAAAGTTTAGGGGGGATATGCGTGGAAAGTTCTTTACGCAGAGGGTGGTGGGTGCCTGGAACGCGTTGCCAGCGGAGGTGGTAGATGCGGGCACGATGGCATCTTTTAAGATGTATCTAGACAGATACATGAATGGGCAGGAAGAAAAGAGATACAGAACCTTAGAAAATAGGCGACATGTTTAGAGAGAGGATCTGGATCGGCGCAGGCTTGGAGGGCCGAAGGGCCTGTTCCTATGCTGTAATTATCTTTGTTCTTTGTTCTTTGATAGTACTTTACTGTATCAATTACAAGTTCTGGTCAGATGTTTCAGTCTGATTTCCTGCAGTTTTAGTATTTACTGCAAACGTTTAGCTCCCTGTAATCTTTCTGCTCCTGCAGGGTTGCTAACAATAATGTTCCACATTTTCTCCCATATATGCATTGCAGTTGGAAATTAATACATTGAAATCAGCACAGTTTTAAAATCTAAAAACCCATGAAATTCTATTCACTTTATACAATGTGAAAATTCAATCAGTCAGCAATCTGCAGTTCTTTCAGGTGACAACACTCCAAAATTCTGTGAATTGGAAACTATCGAGCGTGGAGTAATATAATTATGCAAATTGTCTAGGAATTAAATATTCCATGTTGATGAAAGAAAAGACAACTGGCTGACTCACCAGGATATTTATCTTTGCACCATGTTTAGTGCTATATTTGTGCATGAACCTTTAGAGGTATATGCAGCAAATTTCCAAGGAAGTACATTGTATGCAGCTGTTTTAGATTTTCAAACTAATTGCTGTTTTTGTCTGTCTTATTTGATCATGTCATGTAGTTCCAAAGAATATGCTTTTTTTTTAAATTGAGGGCTGAATTTAATTTTATAAGTGTTTCTTTTGGGATTTTGAATTTGTCATTCTCGCAACTGCGAGCCTTATTAGCCTGCGAGGACTAGGAATCTTCATTCTGCCCTTCTCCTTTACAATTAAAAGGAAAAAACTTGTATTTATATAGCGCCATTCACAACCCATTTGATTACAGCAGGCTCACACAAGCAGAAACGTGATAATGATCAGATAATCTGTTTTAGTGATTTTGGTTGATGGGTAAATATTGGTCAGGGCACCAGGGAGAACTCCCCTTCGCTTCTTCACAGTAGTGCCAGGAGATCTTTTACATCCGCTTAAGAGGGCAGAAGGGGCCTTGGTTTAATGCCCCAGCTGAAATATGACACCTCCGACAGTGCAGCGCACCCTCAGCATGGACCCTCCGACAGTGCAGCACTCCCTCAGCATGGACCCTGCAACAGTGCAACGCTCCCTCAGTACTGACCCTCCGACAGTGCAGCGCTCCCTCAGTACTGACCCTCCGACAGTGCGGCACTCCCTCAGTACTGACACTCCAACAGTGTAGCGCTCCCTCAGCACTGACCCTCTGACAGTGCAACGCTCCCTCAGTACTGACCCTCCAACAGTGCAGCGCTCCCTCAGTACTGACTCTCCGACAGCGCAGCGCTCCCTCAGTACTGACCCTCCAACAGTGCAGCACTCACTCAGTACTGACTCTCCAACAGTGCAGCACTCCCTCAGTATTGACCCTCCAACAGTGCAGCACTCCCTCAGTACTGACACTCCGACAGTGCAGCACTCACTCAGTACTGACCCTCCAACAGTGCAGCACTCCCTCAGTATTGACCCTCCAATAGTGCAGCACTCCCTCAGTACTGACTCTCCGACAGTGCAGCGCTCCCTCAGTACTGACCCTCCAACAGTGCAGCACTCACTCAGTACTGACCCTCCAACAGTACAGCACTCCCTCAGTATTGACCCTCCAACAGTGCAGCGCTCCCGCAACACTGGCCTTCCAACAGTCCAGCGCTCCCTCAGTACTGACCCTCCGACAGCACAGCGCTCCCTCAGTAGTACAAGAGGTGTGTCAGCCTGGATTTTGTGCTGAAGTCTCTGGAGTGGGATGTGAACCCACAATCTTCCAATTCAGAGATAAGAGTGCTAAGATTATCGAAAAGGGTGCGTTATTCAGGGGATTTAGATATCTGATCATTATCTCTTTGCTGTTTGTGGGTGCTTGCTGTGCACAAATTGGCTGCTGCTTTCCTATCTTGCAACAGTGGCTACACTTTAAAACATGCACTATAAATTTCTGAGGTCTTGAAAGGTGCTATATGAATGCACATCCTTTTTGGCTTTCACTGGCACACTATTCCAGAAAATTACATGTATTAAAGAGAAAGATTCAATTGTTTTCCATGGGGAGCCTGCTCTCATCCCCCTGCTCAGAAATGCCCCCAGTTTACTGCATTTAGTATTTGTATTTCTCTTTCAATGTTTCATATGCTTATCTTTATTTTTCCTACAATACAAGGAATATTAAGTATATCTTAAATTTAGGTCACATGCCCGTGTAATTACATTCTTTCATGTGCCATTGGTTTGCAAGCAAGACTGTTCTTGAGTTGTCAGCTGGTTCGAGTCTGTGACAGTTTTAGTTGAAGATGTCCATCAGGTTTTGCTACTTTTCTGGGTCGCCATGTATGCAAAGACTTTATTGAAACAATTTCAAGCCCCGTATCAGATACCCAACAATAATTTCCTGCTTCCATTTGATCTCCTCCTTTATTTTTATTAGGATTGGGAGTTCAAAACAAGTCCTTAAAATTAAATCTAGGCTGTTCAGGAAGCACCTCTTCACACAAAGGTTAGTGGAAAGCTGGAATACTCTTCCCCAAAAAGCTGTTGAGGGTGAAAATTTCAAAAGCGAGATTGGTAGATTTTTCTAAGTTTAAGGCTATTACGGCTTATGGAGTCAAGAAGTTGAGGTACAGATCAGACGTGATCTCATTGAATGGCGGAACAGGTTCAAGGGACTGAATGGCCTCCTCCTGTTCTTCTGTGTCATCTTCTTCACGTCTAGTCCATGATCAGCCAGCAAGACGTAAGCCGCTGCAAGGCAGCCCAATCATGGGACTGATGTGTGTGAATCCGACCCTTCCCTCTTGTACAGATTTTCTGCCTCTTTGTTCTGCTGTTGAAACTCTGTATCTGATGCAATCAGATTTCTAATCCTTAACGTGTTCAATTTGAAATGCCTGCAACATTGACTCCTTTTCTTAGCCGATCCTCCTCCCTTAGAATGAAGCAGTCCATTGCCACTCAGCTCCAGAAGTTATTTGAACCTATCGTGTCCCAGAAGGAAGCTGACTTGACTGGGTCAGAGGACTGATTTTTGCTCCACATTACTTTCAATGGAGAATGAAATCAGGTGGGCAGTAAAACGGACAATCTCCCCTGAATCGACCTCTTTCCCATCTGGCAGGTTGGCTTAAAATTGGCCCAACATTTCCCATCCTAGCAGCAGCAGACTGAAAAACTGACCAGACCCACTTGCTGACAGAGAGTGACTTTGACTTCAGGAGAGAGACACCTTTTCTTTGAACGTTGCAGCTTTACATTCCATGTAAAACAGGCACCATTTTTATATGGTCTCGGAGATTGAGACATTACACAAGTCATACGAACATACGAATTAGGAGCAGAAGTAGGCCATTCGGCCCCTCTAGCCTGCTCCGCCATTTAATAAGATCATGGCTGATCTGTTTGTGTCTCGAATTCCACATTCCCATCTACCCCTGATAACGGGCAGCACAGTGGCGCAGTGGTTAGTACCGCAGCCTCACAGCTCCAGCAACCTGAGTTCAATTCTGGGTACTGCCTGTGCGGAGTTTGCAAGTTCTCCCTGTGACTGTGTGGGTTTTCGCCGGGTGCTCTGGTTTCCTCCCACAGCCAAAGACTTGCAGGTTGATAGGTAAATTGGCCATTATAAATTGCCCCTAGTATAAGTAGGTGGTAGGGGAATTGAGGGAAGGTGGGGATGTGGTAGGAATATGGGATTAATGTAGGATTAGTATAAATGGGTGGTCGATGGTCGGCACAGACTTTGTGGGCCGAAGGGCCTGTTTCAGTGCTATATCTCTAAATAAATAAACAAATAAACCTTTGATTCCCTTGCCTAACAATAATCTATCTACCTCCGCCTTAAAAATATTCAATGACCCCACCTCCACCACCTTCTGAGGCAGAGAGTTCCAAAGTTGCATTACCTTCAAAGAGAAAAAAATGTTGCCTCATCTCTGTCCTAAAAGGGCGACCGCTAATTTTAAAGCAGTGCCCCCTAGTTCTGGACTCCCCCACAAGACCACAAATCGTGACTTCTTCTACTAGAGTTCTTTTGACTTGCAGTTTAAGCAGGGCCTTTCACCATTTTAAATGCAGTACATCAACAACTTAGAAGCACAAAATATTAGAATGAAAAAATGGCAGCATAAACTGATTTATTCTTGCTGTTTTGGCACCAGCATTGGCAGTAGTCAAGTATCTTTATTAGCTCAATGATGAACCCTAATGGATGACAGATAATTTTTTGCGACGCAGGACACAGAAAATTGAGCAATTGGAGGGGCAATAAATCGTTTACAATTCAAGTGACAACTAAGTGCGATATATCTCAGACCTGAATATATAAAGCAATTATTTTCTCAAAGGTTATGCCGCCCAGTAAAGTGAAATTTAAAGCGCAGTAATTTCCTATTGTGGTTGCAGCCATCAAAACAAAGATCTTTATTAAAAGAGACTTAAACAGTCCTGCATCTGAAGGGTGTTTACAGAAAGTAATGCGGAAAGTTATGATTTAGTGTGATTATTGTTTTGTTTGATGGTATATAGAAAGAATACATGCAGTCAAGTTCTCTTAACCAATTTTCATTCTGATGTGACAAAGACGGATGGGACAGTGTCCTCTATCACTCACTAGAGAATGAAGCCGTTAATGAGGTCATTACCTCAACCCAGGCAAGTGGAGAGAATGGTGAAATTGCCATTAGTCTGAGGCCCATTTCAGTCATATTCAGCCACTTTCTGTAGTGAGCCAATCATGACGGCTCTTCCCTTTCCCGTCGCAGTTGCATTTGCCTCATCCTCTCCCAATTGCATATTTGCTGAGTGGAATCATTACTATTTTTGCCTGTAAGTCACAGAAAATTAACATTATCTCCCTGCTTCCTAACCCAAGGATTACTTCTGCTGATATTAGTGGACAAACAATTAATGGTGGAACATTCCTCAGACTGCTATTTTAGCAGAGGCACTAGCAACAACAACTTGCATTTATATAGTGCCTTTAACATAGTAAAATGTCCGTAGACGCTTCACAACAGCGATATCAAACAATATTTGACAACAAATTACATAAGGAGATATTAGGACAGGTGTCAAAAACTTGGTCAAAGGGGTATCTTAAATGAGAGCGAGGTAGAGAGGCAAGAGGTTTGGGGAGGGAATTCCAGAGGTCAGGGTCTAGGCAGCTGAAGACACGGCCGCTAATCGTGCAGCAATGAAAATCAGGGATGCATGAATTGGAGGAGTGCGGAGATCACAGAGGGTTGTAGGGTTGGGGGAGGTTACATCGGTAGGGAGGACTGGAGCCATGTAGGGATTTGAAAACAAGGATGAGAATTTTAAAACCCTTTTAAGAGATCTGGGTTAACACCTGCATTAAATTCCTGGAGAGAATAGTGTCACACAAATCTGTAAAGGGGTCAACTATAAATCTCGCAAAAGGAGAAAAAAAGAACAGGTTAATATTTTGGGTGCAGAACCTTCATCCTAACCTTCTATGTTAACCGTAGGTCTGTGACTTATCTTGATCCTGTGCAAAGAAGGCATATCATTCATAGAGTCAGTACAGCACACAAGGCCATTCATCCATTCATTTTCTGATTCTCAAT
Source organism: Heterodontus francisci (assembly GCF_036365525.1). Taxonomy (NCBI): domain Eukaryota; kingdom Metazoa; phylum Chordata; class Chondrichthyes; order Heterodontiformes; family Heterodontidae; genus Heterodontus; species Heterodontus francisci. The sequence goes on from NC_090385.1 coordinate 12,192,389, forward strand.
CAGTGTTGAGATTTTTACATCTCCTGTGCTAGTGTCCCAAATAGGCAAATGCAGTTAATAGTAGTTGCTTAATACCTGCTGAGATTGGTCAGAGGGCAGTTGTAAGAGCTTGTAAATTTCAGGCTGTGGCTCAGTGACTTACTTCCCTTTAAAGATTGTTTTGCATTTGTAACAAAGTGTGTCATCTGAAGTGTGACAGACACCTACTAATATATTATGGTGCATATCGACAATTTAAAACAGTAAACCACAGCAGGGTTAAAACTAATGCTGTGTAGGAATATGATGACAGTCTCTGAGGTATGTTACCTGCTTATTATACAATCCAACCTGTTTATTCATTAAAAATTGCTTGTGGTGTTGCTCACAGTCACCTGATGAATATACACTTTTTATGCACTAAATATGGTAGGCTATGGTACTGGGTTCAGATCCCGTCATGGCCAGTTATGGAATTAAATCAATAAGTTTCGTAATTCGTGGACTGACAATACAAAGTGATCATTAAGGAAATGTTGCTGGATTGTCATAAAATTCCAACTGGTTCATTAATGTCATTTGGAGAAAAGGACCTGCCGTCCCCACCCAATTTGACCTACTCTTTAAGAGATCCCACCCTCTTTGTTTAGCTGTAACTGCCTCTGTGACTGTGGTGGGGAAGAGACTGTTGCCCACCTCCTTCTGGAAAGTGTCTTTGCAAAGCAGGTGTGGAAAGAAATGCAGTGGTTTTTGTTGAGGTTCATCCCAAGCAGCTCTGTAACACAGGAGTCTGTGCTCTACTGGCTGTTCCCAGGGACGCACCCCGAGATAAACATCAACTGCTGCTGGAGGACCATCAATTCGGTGAAAGACGCCCTTTGGTCTGCCCGAAACTTGCTGGTCTTCCAGCGCAAAGAGTTGTCCACCACCGAATGTTGCAGACTGGCACATTCCAAGTTCCAGGACTACGTGCTGAGGGACGCACTAAAGCTTGGGGCAGCCACAGCAAAGGCTCAATGGGGAAAGACCACAGTGTAAGGTCCTCCCACCAAGCTGAACTGAGGGGCTGGATCCATGGGAAACCCCTCGAACTGTATCGGGAAAATTTTGTGTGCTGTAAAATGTAAAAATGTATATGGCATGACAAATGAAATGGAAGGGTTGTGAGGCAACTCACTCCTGTATTGAAGGAAACTGATCTCCTTTGCACTGTTTGCATTTTTTTGACTTGGTGCTGTTTGAAATTGTTTGGTAATGTATTTTTTACAGATTTTTATGAATAAAGTCTATTTTGGAAATAAAAAAAGAACTGCCTAAGGTAACTAGGAATAGTCACCAATCACGGCTTAGCTTGTGTCATCTAATCCCTCAAAATAATGCCAATGGATTTGGGAGAGAGATTTCAAAAGTCACTCCACAGTGCCACCTAGGTGAGTGCAGCTTCAACAACACTCAAGAAGCTCAACATCATCCAGGACAAAGGAGCCCACTTGATTAACACCCCATGCACCACCATAAACATTCACTCCCTCCAGCACTGGCACACAGTGGTTACAGTGTGTACCATCTGCAAGATGCACTCATAGAGTCATAGAGAGATGTAGCACCGAAACAGGCCCTTCGGCTGACTGAGTCCGTGCCGACCATCAACCACCCATTAATACTAATCCTACATTAATCCCATTTTCCCTCTCACATCCCCACCTTCCCTCAATTCTCCTACCACTTACCTACACTAGGGGCAATTTTTTACAATGGCCAATTTATCTATCAACCTGCAAGTCTTTGGCATGTGGGAGGAAACCAGAGCACCCGGAGGAAACCCACACGGTCACAGGGAGAACTTGCAAACTCCGCACAGGCAGTAACCAGAACCAAACCCAGGTCGCTGGAGCTGTGAGACTGCGGTGCTAACCACTGCACCGCCACTGTAGCAACTCGCTAAGGTTTCTTCAACTGCACCTTCCAACCCACGACCTCTACCACCTAGAAGGACAAGGGCAGCAGACGCATGGGAACATCACTACCTGCAAATTCCCATCCAAATCACACATCATCCTGACTTCAAAATATATTGCGTTTCCTTCACTATTGCTGGATCAAAATCCTCCCTAACAGCACAGTAGGTGTACCTACACCGCAGTGGTTCAAGAAGGCAGCTCACCACCACCTTCTCAAGGGCAATTAGGGAGGGGCAATGCCTACATCCCATGAGCAAATAAAAACAAGTCCAGAGTCTGCAATGACATTAACACTGTTTACATACAGGATTTCCGCTCTCAATGCTTAAAAAGGCAGATTCAATGTTAAATGTTGACCAGACATTGATAATATTAAGTTGGAGAGGAAGTGCACACAGGTGCAAGGTTTTTAGTAATATATATAGATAGTTACCATTAAGGGGGCTGGTTTTATATGATTTATGTTTTAATGATATTACCAACATCAGTTGTCAGTATGAACAGTTACTAGCAATAGATCAAATTCTGCGATCTGAGCTGCTTGTTACTTTAGAACTTCAGTGATATTGGGTCATATTCAATTGTATATTACATGGGACCAATGTGTTCTATAGAGGCATTTTAAAAGGAATGACGGATTCCCAAATTCTTGATATATACTCCCGAGAATGAAGTTCCAGCCGGGACTATGGTTTGTAAGTTTACCTCTTCCATATGTACATTATACAATTGTTAGAAGCCACTGGCAGTCATTATGGTTGTAATGTGGTATCACCAATACTCAGTGGATGCATTTTGGAACCCACTTTAATTGCCTGAGTTCTGATTTATTTGAAATAGATAATGTTTTAGTTCCCCCCACCTCCCCATCCCCTGTTGAGAATCCAAATGAAAATGTGTCTTAGCGATCGATCCTTAATGTGGATCACAGAGAGTGAGATGTGACTATTTAGGTGTCATGTTGTTCACACTTTTGGTGTTGTGTCGAGCTGATCATTAGGAAGGGGGTACATGCTATGGGAGCAGAAGATTCAACTGTGATGCCACATCAGCATAGAAAAATGTTTTTGCCATATAATCTTAAGAAGTCAAATGGATTAGCTGTTGACGTGTGTCTATAACAGCTTATACTGCTACTGACTGGTGTGTGAGGCAGTGTGCGATAACTTTGTGGAGCTGATAATGAATCAGTCTGATTGACAATAGGATGAACCAGGGCACTGGGGCAGACAAGGCAACACTCTTCGCTCCTGCGAATCTCAAATTAATGTAGGTTTTGATCACAAATGGTGCAGAATTAGAGAGACATGATAAGGATAGACAAAATATAAATCAATCTTTCTCCTTCAGAGGCAGCTGATTGTCAGCAAATCAAGCAAACAGTACTTTGTTTGTGTGGTAAAATGCACAACCGCACAAGGTTTGAGTGTAGTAATTACTACGACATGGCTTTGTAGATCAGTAACATTACACACACAGTGTTAAGTGCAGTAGTTTTCCTTCTTACATATCAACAGTGATATAAGGCTCTGCCTGCCAACTCAGGTGAATGTAAATGGTCCCATGGGACTAAAGGAATAGGATAAATTGATGAGCTTAAATGAAGAGGTGTGGGAGGAGGCTCTGGTGGAGCATAGACACAGGAATGGACCTGTTGGGCTGAAATGGCCTGTTCCTGTGCTGTACATGCTTTCTAATACTTTGTAATATTTTAAGGAAGAGTTAGGGGAGTTCTCTCCAGTGTCCTGGCCAATATTTATCCCTCAATCAACATCATAATAACAGATGATCTGGTCATTGTCACATTGTTTTGCTTCAGTTTCCTATATTGCAGCAGCAACTACACTTTAAAAGTTCTTCATTGGCTGTAAAGCGCCATCAAACATCCTGAGACACTATAGAAATGCAAGTTCTTTCACTTCCTGTTCAGAGAGTGGACAATTTTGAAATTATTTAGTGAAGCATCACCTTTGCAAAAATTCACCTGGATGTGTGGGGCAATTTCGACCTAACTTGCCGAAGGGGAAACTGATGTGCTCAGACTGGCCACTTTGATTTACATGCTGCCCGATTTTACTTCACGTTCAAGTGTGGGTGCGTTGTCTCTAGCAAGTTGGTATCCCCCAGACCTATATAGGCTTATCATGGAGCCTTGTGGGGAGGGGACAGGGGCACACATACAGTGTAAATCCATATCCCCAGTGATTTACATATATTTTGAGTTGCTAATGCTAACAGATTTAGGAGTTACCACCAATTATTTGAAAGTTCAAACCTCCAAGCCTATCAAATCCAAAAGAAGCAAGAAACATGAACCCAGATATGAATGGTTGGTGGGCTAAGGGGCCTCACAGACCCCACCGGTAGTACTTAGGATACCTCGGTCTATGGTCGTGGGTTCCAGTCCCACTCCACAACATGAACACAAAATTCAGGCTAACATTCCAGTGCAGTACTGAGGGAGCACTGCACTGCTGCAGGTGCCGTCTTTCGGATGAGACGTTAAACCGAGGCCCCTTTTACCCTCTCAGCTGGCTGTAAAAGATCCTGTGGAATTATTTAAAGGAAGAGTTCGCATCAGTTTTCTGCCCAATTTTTATCCCTCAATGATCATCTCTAAAAGCAGATGATTGGGTCGCGATCACATTGTTGTTCAGGGGACCTTGCTGTGAAACAATTGGCTGCTACACTTCAAAAGTACATCATTACATCATTGGCTGTAAAGCACTTTGGGATGTCCTGAGCTTGTGAATGGAGCTATAAAAATGCACGTCTTTCTATGGTAAGTCTTTATTGTTCGATCGCTGTTTGGGATGAGAATAAGACCCTGCCTAATGCTTTAACTTCAAAACTAAGAGATGGTTTTATTGCAGACTTGTTTAACACAGAGAATGTAAACTTTTATTTTCAAAATAATTCACTTTAAAATGTGTTGGAATGAAAGGACTCTCGAATTTCTCATGGGATATTGAATATTCTATCACCGCTCATATCACCTTATATATTTTTTACTTCACAATTTATTACCATGTTTCAATGCACTCATCACACAAAGTAAACTGACAAGCTCGCAAGAAAAATGGAGCAGTCAGTCAGTCAAGATCAGGCAACGTTCCCCTACCATTCAACATTTTGATCAATGTGGTCGTAATTTGATTTTGAAATGAGCAGCAGAGAGAGCAATTAACATAACCAACAAATACCAGAAGTGATTGATCTAATTCTCCCCATCTTCTATAACTGCAATCCCCTCCCCCCCACCACCACCACTTCCAGGCACACCTGCATACACATACACATCGAAGCAATACAAACTGGGCAAGGTTGTTTACTGAAGATGAATCATTGCAGCAGTTGCCCTGAAACCAAAAGTGCTTCAAACAAAATGATCGAACTGGCCACATCCACCATCACTGCTACTTGCAATCACTGCCACCAATGATACTTCCTACCCCCGCCATCCTTTTAGAAATAGTATACACATTTCTCCCTAATTGGCTCATGGCCACATATTACCTTTCAACGCATATATAATAGTCTAAGTTATGGATTTTGACATCTTTATTGTTTTGGAAATGACACAGTAAAGTTAAGTGAAGTGTGTAACTTAATCTGCTGTTTTCCTCATGCATCTGAATAACTTTATTTTTTAATAAATATGAATGAATAGTTTTTAGCCTGAACTAATGGCCAATCATTGTGGTCATTCATTGATATCAATGCTGTTTGTGTGATCTCGCCTACATAATAGTGTGACTGCACTGCAATGGTACTTCATTGACAATGAAGCACTTTGAGATCCTGAGGATTCTGAGAACGGTGTGGTATACATGCATGTTCTATCTTTGTAAAAACAGTAAAGATAAAGTTAATTGTTTTGCCGTTAATTCCATCAATGAACAGAAAGAACCTTATGCTAGTTCTCTTGAGTTTGTCCGGAGCTAAGGGACCTAGATGACACAAGTTTTCAAATCACAGGCACCTGCCTGCAATCACCTGATATGAAACGCCAGTGGGCAAACATCCCTGCCCACTTGGAAAATGCAACCTCCTGGATCCACACAAGAGATTCTGATATGAACTGATGTAAGCATGCAATGCTATAATGTGGGGAAAATGTGAGGTTATTCACTTTGGTCGTAAGAATAGAAAAGGCGTCAAACTTGTAAATGTTGATGTTCAGAGGGACTTGGGTGTACTCATAAACAGAAAGTTAGCATGCAGATACAGCAAGCAATAAGGAAGGCAAACGGCATGTTGACCTTTATTGCAAGGGGATTGGAGTACAAGAATAAGCAAGTCCTACTACAATTGTTCAGGGCTTTGGTGAGACCACACCTCGAATACTGTGCGCAGTTTTGGTCTCCATATTTAAGAAAGATGTACTTGCTTTGGAGGTGGTGCAGTGAAGGTTCACTAGATTAGTTCCTGGGATGAGAGGGTTGTCCTATGATTTGAAGCAGAGTAAATTGTGTCTATGCTGTCTGGAGTTTAGGAGAATGAGAGGTGATCTCATTGAAGTGAACAAGATGCTGAAGGGACTCAATTGGGTAGACACTGAGAGGTTTTTTCCCCTGGCTAGGGAATCAAGAACGTGGGGGCACAGTCTCGGGATAAAGGGTCGTTCATTCAGGACTGAGATGAGGAGAAACTTCTTCACTCAAAAGGTTGTGGATCTTCGGAATTCTCTACTCCAGATGGATGTGGATGCTCCATCATTCAGAATATTTAAGATTAAGATAGACAGATCTTTGCTCTCAAGGAATCAAGGGATATGAGGAGCGGGCGGGAAAATGGAGTTGATGCAGAAGAATTGCCATGATCATATTGAATGGTGAAGCAGGCTCAAGAAGTCATATGGTTTACTCCAGCTCCTATTTCTTACGTTCTTTCTTATGCTATGTTGCTATCTGGGCACCATGATGCAGAGGGCAGTGTTAGCCTGATCCCATTGCTTCTTGAGAACTGACCTGAGACCCTACATGTCACCTCCAGCGCTCGTGTTTCGCTTTGACCTTGACTGCCGTCAGGTTGTAAGTGATCGGCTGTGAATCTGAATCAGATAAAACCTGCCAACCTGCCTGTTCAACATCTCTGCTACACACACAATGCCACCTTTTGAAAAGCAAGGAGGAAAATAAAAAACGCACACAAGTATCGGGCAGAATCAATTCAGATCTCAATGATGAGGAAAAGCTGTCTTTTGCACTGTGAGATGAGACTGCGAGCACCTTTGGGAACATACATGTTACAACAACTACAACTTGCATTTATATAGCACATTCGCAAGAGCATAATCAGACAACAATTTGCCACAGAGCCACATAAGGAGATACTCAGATAGGTCAAAATGGTGGGCTTTAAGGAGCATCTTAAAGGAAGAGAGTGAGTTAGAGAGTTAAAGTTTAGAGAGGGAATTCCAAAGCTTGGGGCCCAGGCAGTTGATGGTACGTTCACCAGTAGTACAGTGATTAAAATCAGATTAATTGCCAAACAGGCCAGAATTGGAAGAACGCAGATATTTCGAAGGGTTGTATGACTGAATGAAGCTACAGGTTTTGAGAGGGGTGAGGCCATGGAAGGACTTGAACACAAGAATGAGAATTTTAAAATAGAGGCGTTGCTGGACCGGGAGCCAGTTTAGATCAGTGGAGCGTGGGACAGCTGGGGGAATGGGACTTGGTGCAAGTTGGGCTCTGGACAGCAGAGCTTTGATGAGCTCAGGTTTCATGGAAATTGTGGGCTGAGAGACACCTGAATGCAGATTCATCTAGTGGCACAGCATCAGAGTACTGGAGAATCCCAGGAAGAGTCAAGTATACAAGTTGTGTGATAAACATTGATCAGTGACACCAGTACTGGTGGCAGCAGTCAGTCTCATGACTAGATCATGTGAGGGGAGGACCGTAGAGTGGAAAGTAAGAGGAAATGCAGTCATTTCCTTTGAACTGCAGCACTTTCACCAGAAACCCAACTTTCCTCTGCCACCGAATGGTATACAACACGGTATGTGATAAATTCTCTTTAATTTACCTCCTTTTAAGTCGCGTCACTTGTGAGACGTTCATTAGAAATGTTTCTTTTGCCTTTAGGGTTGCTTGGTAGCTGTTCAAACTGAATGTAAGGGGATGTTGTTTTTGTTACTGATGTAAAGTGACACATCATGCTATTCTCACTGTGTTTTCAGTCGCCTGTGAATGTAGTTGGAAGCTTTCGTTGTGTCATTGAGGCTGTGGGTTAGAGGCTTTGAATTAATTCCTAACACAATAATCCAGACACGCTACAACTGAAAGAAAATAACAATTAAACGAGTGAACCTGCTTGTTCCTCTCTGATCTAGCAGTTTAGAGAATACATAGGTTAGAAAAAGGAAACCTAGTCATGGATTTAGGATACAGTAGATCTTAAACAGAATGTGTTTGCAGAAGGCAATCACTGAAATGGAATGGCTTGTAGCAGGAACAAAAAATGAACTGCGCTTTTTCAGTCTCCTACGCTGAACATTATCTATTGCAAGAAACTACTGCTCCTCCTTCAAAGAGGAAAGTGCCACAAGCAAATTCATGCAAACAAGCCCCTGGAGGTTAACAGCAAATTTTCTCTTGGTTGGGTTCTTCTTTTGAGAGGTCTCAGATCAAGAGAAGCTAAAGGCAAAATACTACAGATGCTGGAAATCTGAAATCAAATCAGAAAATGCTAGAAATACTCAATAGGTCAGACACCATTTGTGGTGAGAGAAACCAAGTTAATATGTGGAAGTTTATGCTGTCCCCCGTGGTGGCGGTTTGGAGGCGGGGTGAGTTTAAAATCGGGTGGGATGGTGGTGGGGCGTGTTTAAGCAACACTCCTCGGCTTCTGGTCGGTGCACCTGCATTCTAATTTTCATCAGGCTTTTGATAAAGTCCCCCACAGGAGGTTGGTTAGCAAAATTAAAGCACATGGGATAGGAGGTAATATACTGGCATGGATTAAGGATTGGTTAACAGGCAGAAAACAGAGAGTAGGAATAAATGGGTCATTCTCGTGTTGGCAGGCTGTGACCAGTGGGGTACTGCAAGGATCAGTACTTGGGCCCCAGCTGTTCACGATGTATATCAATGATTTGGATGTGGGGACCAAATGTAATATTTCCAAGTGCGCAGAGGACACAAAACTAGGTGGGAATGTGTTTTGTGAGGAAGATGCAAAGCTGTTTCAAGGGGATTTGGACAGACTTAGTGAGTGGGCAAGAATGTGGCAGATGGAATATAATGTGGAAAAATGTGAGGTTATCCACTTTGGTAGGAGGAATAGATGTGCAGAGTATTTCTTAAATGGTTTTAGAAATGAGATTAGAAAGTATAGATGTACAAAGGGACCTGGGTGTCTTTGTCAATAAGTCACTGAAAGCTAACATGCAGGTGCAGCAAGCAATTAAGAATGCTAAAGGTATGTTAGCCTTTATCACAAGAGGATTTGAGTACAGGAGTAGTGAAGTCTTGCTTCAATTGTATAGAACCTTGGTTAGACCACACCTGGAGTACTGTGTGCAGTATCCTTAGCAAGGATATTATTTCCATAGAGGGAGTGCAACGAAGGTTCACCAGACTTGTTCCCGGGATGGTGGGACTGTCCTATGAAGAGAGATTGGGGAAACTGGGCCTGTATTCTCTAGAGTTTCAAAGAATGAGAGGTGATCTGATTGAAACCTACAAAATACTTAAATAAATAGACAGGGTAGATGTAGCTAAGATGGTTCCCCTGGTTGGGGAGTCTAGAACCAGGGGACACAATTTCAAAGTAAGGGGAAGCCAATTAGGGCAGAGATGAAGAGAAATTTCTTTACTCAGAGGGTTGTGAATCTTTGGAATTCTCTACCCGAGAGGGCTGTGGAAGCTCAGACATTGAGTGTGTTTAAAACAGAGATTGACAGATTTATAAATATAAATGACATAAAGGGATATGGGGATAATGTGGGAAAAAGGCATTGAAGTGGATGATCAGCCATGATCGTATTGAATGGTGGAGCAGGCTTGATGGGGCTGAATGGCCTACTCCTGTTCCTATGTTCCGAGAACTCGCAAAGGTTAGAGATGCTAAGCATGTACATAGGGAGGGAAATGTGGGGAGGAAGGAAAGGACAAAAGGGAAGCTCTGATAGGGATAGAAGACAGGAGAGATTGAACGATAAAAGGGATGATGGTACAACGCAAAAGGAGATGGTAATGGGACAAGTAAAGAAACAAAAGATGGGTCTAGAGGAAGTGAAAATGGCAACAACAGATGATACCTCAGTCAGTGGACAAACAGCCCCACAGTTAGAAGTGAAACAACTTCCTCAGTAACATTCTCTCTCAGGGTTTTACCCTTTGGACTTTTGCTGATCCCGATGCCCTTCATCACATTATAAGAACACCAGCATTTTTTCCTCCCAATTGGGGTCTCAATGACAGCAGGAAAAGGTGACTGTTCTACCAGTGAATGAAAACCATGCATCGTTATCCCATTTGTCACCATTTCTTAAGGCTTGGCAGGGGAGGAGATGAAGAGGAATGATATCACAGATCGCTCTGTGAAACATAGGTGCTGTTGTTTTCCCACAGGTGATTGTGCAGTTTGTAGACTCCCCTGTGCCTTGATGCTTCTTAACTTGATAGTCAAGCCTCTTGTTAATCACCATGTTGCTACATTGCAATGCACAGTCAATTGACTTGATTGTGGATGCTCTTCAACCATTTAGAACTTAGAAGTATAAAACGTTTTGGTTGTATAGGAAGAGAGAAAAGGTCATGGGGTCATTATGACACAGAAGGAGGCCATTTGGCCGATCAAGTCCATGCCGGTTCTACGTAGTGCAATCCACTCCTCCGTTTTATCCCCGTAGCCCTGCAAGTGTATTTCCCTCAAGTGTCCATCCATTTTGTTTTGAAATCATTGATTGTCTCCACTTCCACCAGCCTCATAGAAGCAAGTTCCAGGTCATTACCACATTCTGTGTAAAAAAAAAGTTCTTTTTCACATTTCTGCTCCATCTGTTGCCCAAAACCTTCAATCTGTGTCCCCGAGTCCTTGTACCATCAGCTAATAAGAACAGCTTTTCTTTGTCTACCTTATTTAAACCTGTCACAATCTTGTACCCCTCTGTCAAATCTCCCCTCAATCTTCTTTGCTCCAGAAAGAACAACCCCAGCTTTTCCACCAAACCTTGTAACTAAAATTCCTCATCCCAGGAACCATTCTGGTAAATCTCCCCTGCACCCTCCCAAGGATCCTCACATCCTTACTAAAGTGTGGTAACCAGAATTGGATGCAATATTCTAATTATGGCCTAACCAGAGCTTTATAAAGATTCTAATTCTGTGTAACTTCCCCGCTTTTGTACTCAACACCTCTATTTATGAAGCCAAAGATTCCATATGCTTTGCGAATTACTCTCTTATTATGTCCTGCCACCTTCAAAGATCGATGCACAAGAACACCAGATCCCTCTGGCTTTGCACACTCTTTAGAATGTGTCATTAAGTCTACATTACCTCACCCTATCCCTTCTGCCAAAATGCATCACCTCACACTTCTTTGTATTCAATTCTATCTGCCATTTGCTTGCCCATTCTGTTAACCTATCTATGTCCTGTTGCAGTTGATTTGTATCATCCTCAGTGTTTGCCACATCTCCAAGTTTGGTTTCATTGTCAAATTTTGAAATTGTACTCTATATTTCAAATCCAAGTCACTTATATATATCAAAAAAGCAGTGATTCTAGCACTGTCCATTGGACAACACCATTGTCTACTGTCTACCATTCTGAAAAGCAATCAATTACCACGACTCACTGTTTTCAGTCCTTAAGCCAATTTCTTATCCAAGCTGACACTGACCCTCCTATTCCATGAGCCTCAATTTTGTTAACCAATCTTTTATGTGGTACTTCATCAAACGCTTTCTTAAAATCCATATAGACAACATCCATTCCATTCCCTTCATCAACCTTCTCTGTTACTTTACCAAAACTAGTTAAGCACAATCTGCCTTTTACAAATCTGTGCTGGCTCTCCTTAATTAACTCAAACCTCTCCAAGAGCCTGCGATTTTTTTCTCCTGATTATTGTTTCTAAAACCTTACCCACCACAGATGTTAAACTGACTGGCCTGTGGTTACGGGGAATGTCTTTACACCCTTTCTTGAATAAGGATGTCACATTTGCCACTCTCCAATCCTCTGGCACCTCCCCTGTATCCAGGGAAGGTTGGAAGATAATGGCAAGCCCTTCCGTTATCTCCATCCCCACTTCTTTTAGCAACCTGGGATGCAAGCCGGCCAGAACAGGTGACTTGTGCACTCTAAGCATAGCCCTCAAGGTGGTAGGTAAGTTTTCTCACCATGGTATAAATGATATGATAGTGCAAATTGGCTGCCATATTTCCTACATTACAACAGTGACTACACTTCAAAAAGCTGGAATGTCCTGGGGTTGTGAATGGCACTCTATAAATGCAAGCTGTTTTCTTTAACAGTACCTCACAATATACATCATTGCATCAAACATTCTTTGCACAACACTATTTCCTCCAGGAAGGCTATCTCCTTTTACACATTGCGAATACAGTTTGCTTCTTTCTTTTAAACAGTGGTGAGGATTGCACTGGTGCACAGTTATAACTTCTAAATCACCTGGAATATATTTTGCACTCTAGATTTAAGCTGTATTAGAATCTTGGCAAAAATATCATTCTTCGCATCTTCAAACCCAGACTGCAGGTTCTTTTTGAAATGCTATGAGACTATTGAGCTATTGACCGTTGAGTTATCAGCTGTAGCTCAGTTGCTTGCACTCTTTGAGTCCAAAGTCCTGCTCTAGAGACTTGAACATAAAAATCCAGGCTAACACTCCTTCACAGTGTTGAGCGAGTGCTGCACTGTCAGAGGTGCTGTCTTTAAGATGAGATGTTAAAGCAAAGTTCTATCTGCCTTCTCAGGTGGGTGGAATAGAACCCATGGCATTATTTCAAAGAAGAGTTATTCCTGTTGTCCTGGCCAACATTTACCCCCAGTCAACATCACAGATATTTTGGTCATTATCACATTACTGTTTGTGGGAGCTTACCATGTGCAAATTGGCTGCGGCATTTCCTACATTACTATAGTGACGATGCTTCAAAAGTACTTCATTGGCTGCAAAGTGCTTTGGGATGTCCTGAGGCCATAGAAGGTGCTGTATAAGTGCATGTCTTTTTCTTTCCCTCTAGAAGATGTAGTCCATTGGGCTGTCAAGTAGAGAAGAGACAGATGGGTGTGGTAGGCAGGTTTTAGTAGCCTGATGTTGGTGGCTATACTGCTGGATCCACAACCTAGGGCTTGTGAGTTCATATTCTACTATGACAAGTGGTGAAGTTCAATGGAAAAAATCTGGAAATGTGTGGGCGGCTATTACTCATACTCCAAGAACAAATTTTTTAAAAATGTTTTTTAAAGTAAACAGTGTTCTTATATTTACAAGAACGATACCAGAGCAGAGTGGTTATAAATATCAGGAAAGATTGAACAGGCTGGGTCTTTAACATCATGAAAAGGTTTGATAGGGTAGATAGAGAGAAGTTCTTTCCACTTATGGAACAATGCAGAACTGGGGGTCAGAATGTAAGATAGTCACTAATAAATCCAATTGGGAATTCAGAAGAAACCTCTTTACCCAGAGGGTTGTTAGAATGTGGAACTTGCTACCACATGGAATAGTTGAGGCAAATAGCAGAGATGCATTTAAAGGGAAGCTAGATAAGCAGATGAGGGAGAAGGGAATATAAGGGTATTCTTTCTTTCTTCTTTTGGGCCTCCTTATCTCGAGAGACAATGGATACGCGCCTGGAGGTGGTCAGTGGTTTGTGAAGCAGCGCCTGGAGTGGCTATAAAGGCCAATTCTGGAGTGACAGGCTCTTCCACAGGTGCTGCAGAGAAATTTGTTTGTTGGGGCTGTTGCACAGTTGGCTCTCCCCTTGCGCCTCTGTCTTTTTTCCTGCCAACTACTAAGTCTCTTCGACTCGCCACAATTTAGCCCTGTCTTTATGGCTGCCCGCCAGCTCTGGCGAATGCTGGCAACTGACTCCCACGACTTGTGATCAATGTCACACGATTTCATGTCGCGTTTGCAGACGTCTTTATAACGGAGACATGGACGGCCGGTGGGTCTGATACCAGTGGCGAGCTCGCTGTACAATGTGTCTTTGGGGATCCTGCCATCTTCCATGCGGCTCACATGGCCAAGCCATCTCAAGCGCCGCTGACTCAGTAGTGTGTATAAGCTGGGGGTGTTGGCCGCTTCAAGGACTTCTGTGTTGGAGATATAGTCCTGCCACCTGATGCCAAGTATTCTCCGAAGGCAGCGAAGATGGAATGAATTGAGACGTCGCTCTTGGCTGGCATACGTTGTCCAGGCCTCGCTGCCGTAGAGCAAGGTACTGAGGACACAGGCCTGATACACTCGGACTTTTGTGTTCCGTGTCAGTGCGCCATTTTCCCACACTCTCTTGGCCAGTCTGGACATAGCAGTGGAAGCCTTACCCATGCGCTTGTTGATTTCTGCATCTAGAGACAGGTTACTGGTGATAGTTGAGCCTAGGTAGGTGAACTCTTGAACCACTTCCAGAGCGTGGTCGCCAATATTGATGGATGGAGCATTTCTGACATCCTGCCCCATGATGTTCGTTTTCTTGAGGCTGATGGTTAGGCCAAATATCAGGGTATGCTGATAGAGTTAAATGAGGAAAGATTGGAGGAGACTCGAGTGGAGCATAAATGCCAGCATGGACTGGTTGGGCCGAGTGGCCTGTTTCAGTTCTTCATATTTGTAATTCTTGTGGTCTGTAAACACTGACATAGATCAGTTGTGTCGAAAGGCCTGTTTTGGTGTTGTAATTTCTATTTTCTGTTTATATTTTTTTGGCTTTATGGCCCCTAGTTTTGGTCTCCCCATAAGTGGGAACATCTCGATATTTACACTATCAGACACTTTCATAACCTTAAAGACTTCTATCAGGTCACCGCTCAGTCTTCTCCTTTCTCGGTAAAGGACCCCAGCCTGTTCTGCCTTTGCTAATTAGTATATCCCTGCAGTGAATTCTCTTTCTCATCAAGGCATATACAATATAACCTATAGAAATCTGGTATTTTGACTTCTACTACCTTTCTGCTACTTCTTCTGTTAATATTTCTCCCCTTCAATCTGATTTTTTTCCGACATAAATCATTCCCAACCACAACTGCCCCCACGCGCATCTATACATCCCGTGGCTCCACTCTGCATTAATATCCATGCTTTGACTTTATGCTTCTCTTTAAATCATGCATCTTCTTCCAGAGGTCCTGTCAGCTCATCAGAGCGGACAAGACATCATTAGCTGTGTCAGTGATATATTGTGGTGCTTGTGAGGCCATCATCTCTCTGCAGTCATGCTCAACAAAGCCTTGTGCTGTGATGACTCTGTTTGTAAATCTGTTAAAAGTTACTAAAAAAACTCTTTATTTGCCTTCATATGAACATGTGAAGATCAGGTCGTAAAGATTGCAAATGAAAATGATGTTGCCTCAGAAACCACCAGAAACTAAGAGGATACTTTTTTTCCCTTCCACAGCATAGAATGAAACTGAAGTGGTTAATGGTTTGAATAATGCTGGACATTTAAGAACATAGGGAAACTCAGTCCCTCAAAGCTATTCCACCATTCAATTAGATCACGACTGATCCGTACCTCAACTCCTTCTAACTGCTTTTGCTCCATGTCCTTTATTACCGAACAAAAACCTAGCTATCTCAATTTTGACATTTTCAATTGATCTTCCAGCCTCAGCAGTTTTTTGGGGGAAGAGAGTTCCAGATTTCCACTACCCTTTGTTAGAAGAAGTGCTTCCTGACACCATCCTTGAACATGCGAGCTCTAATTTTAAGGTTACGTCCCCTTGCTCTGGACTCTCCCACCAGAGGAAATAATTTTTCTCTATCTACCTTATCAATTCTTTTTATTATCTAAATTTGTATGTATATGTAGGAACAAGATTAATGGTTAAAATGTACTGTATGACACACAATAGGCTGGATTTTCCAATTGGCTTTATTTTAAAAGTCAGTAATCCCACCAGCATTGAAATAATAGCCAACAGAAAGTTTAGGCTGAGCTACAGAAACCATGGCAATACCCTCTGTGGAATGAAACTGGCTGGTGTTGAATAGCCTCAATTGTAGTGTGAAACTGATATCCCAAAAGCTCACTAGACAGAACTAAAGAGACAAGCCTACACTCCCAGTGTGGAGCAACCCATCATTCCTCACCATATCTTCGCTGGGAGTGATGCTCCTTGCTGGAACTACAGAAGTGTGGGATCAGCTTCTAAGATTCCTGTCTTTATTAGAATCATATAGAATCACCCAGCACAGAAGGAGGCCATTTGGCCCATTGTGTCTTTGCCAGTTCTTTGAAAGAGCCATCCAATTAATCCCACACACCTGCACTTTACCCATTTATCCAATTCCCTTTTGAAAATTACCATTAAATCTGGTTCCACTGCCCTTTCAGGAAGTGATACTATATCCCAACAATTCACTGTGTAAAAAAAAATTCTCCTCTTCTTGTCTTACCCCCCTCTTTTGCCAATTATCTTAAATCTATGTCTTTTGGTTACCAACCTTCCTGCTCTAGTGCTAACAGTTACTAATTTTAATACCAAAAAAAATTTAAAAGTAGTAAACAGTCCGTCACCTGGTTTTACTTCTGCTATTTCACTAGATATAGTGAAGAAAAGAATTGCAGCACTTGTATTGCTTTAGTGTGCCTGGGAGAAATTTCACAGCTTTATTTGTAATTACGCACCTCCCATATAAGCTTAGTTAAGTTTGTTGAATTCCATGAAAGAGTTGATTTTCCATCTTCTCTGCGAGGAACAGACTTAGTGGGCCAAATTGCCAATTCTTAATCCATATGCATTTGCTTAAGGGGTCACCTGTGGCTCAATGGGTAGCACTGTCCTTCCCAATACTTGAAGGTTATGAGTTCAAGTTCTACTCCAGGAGATTTTGAGTATAAAATCTAGGCTGACACTCCAGTGTTGTGCTGAGTGCTGCACTGTTAGAAGTGCTGTTATTTGGATGAGATGTTAAAACAAGGCTCAGTTAGCCCTCTCAGATGGATGTTAAAAGTCCCATGACACTGTTTCAAAGAAGAGTAGAGAAGTTATGTCCAGTCCAATATTTATCCCTCAGTCAACATCACTAAAGGCAGATTATCTGATTGTTATCACATTGCTGTCTGTGGGAACTTCTTGTGCACATGTCAGCTGCTGTGTTTCCTACCTTAACAACTGTGACTGCACTTCAAAAGTACAATATTGCAAAGTGCTTTGGGATATCCTGAGTTTGTGAAAATTGCTCTATAGATGCAAGTCCTTTCTTATATTTTTAAGCATTACTCTTTACTTCAACTGTATTCTAACTCTTAAAGTGATGGTAGTCTTTTCCTTTATGTCATCTACAGGCCTCATTAGTGAGGGCAATTCAACATAAATACTGTCACAGAAAAGCAAATGTCAAATGTCACTCAGAGAGTTGTTGGAATCTGGAACGCTTTACCTGAAAAGGTGGTAGAAGCTGATTCCATAGATAATTTTAAAAGGGTTGATGAACTTATAGGATTACTGACAAAAAGTGGGGATGGGAGACTGAACATGACTGCTCTTTCAAAGAGCCAGCACAGGCACGATGGGCCAAATAGCCTCCTTCTGTGCTGTAAGTTTGTATGAGTCTCTGGTAAAGTTACTCAATGATTGATTAAATATATTTCCCTTCTTGTTCAGCCTGATTACCAAATCTGCAACTGCAAATAATAGATAGCTGTGAAGGCATGCAAATAAGCAGCTAAACTGTAGCATTTAATATATCACACTTTGGGTAGTAAAACATTTGCAAAAGTGCACCTGGAACATTTATAAGACAAATGCCCCAGAGGTTATTGGCAAAGGAAGTGATCTCATGTTGCAATTGCAGAGACAGCTTTTATTAGCTCCAATAGTTTGAGCAGAAATTTGCTCAGAAGTAATTTTGCAATCGTCCAGTGTTTGCTTTGGTGGTTTATATGAGATTGCAGCTGGTTTAATACTAACAAAATTTCAGCAACTACACTAACTTTTATTTGCATTGCACCTTTAACATAGCAAAATGACCCAAGGCACTTCACAAGACAGTAAATCAGACAAAAAAATGACACTGAGCCAAAGAAGACAATAGGAATGGTGATAATTGCTTAGTCAAAGAGGCAGGTTTAAGCTTAGTATCAGAGGAGGAGAGGAACCTGACAAGTGCAGAGGTTTGGGGAGGGATTTCCAGAGCTCAGGACTCAGACAACTGAAGGCACACAGCCACCAGTGATGGAGTCGAAGGAGTGGGAATGCACAAGAAGCCAGGAATGAAGAAACATAGGGGGAATGTTATGCTCTCCCCCACAGCTACTTTGGAGGCGGGAAGAGCCTATAATCAGGCAGGATGGTGGTGGGGAGGACCCCGCCACCTTCCTGTCACCAAACAAATTAAGTTCAGGGCAGGAAGGCCTGGGAACGGCCTTCCCGCTCCGCCGCCAATTGAAGCTGTTAAGCGGGCAACTAATGCCCAATTAAAGGCTCATCCCGCCTCCACCAGTATTAGCCCAGTGGCGGGGGAGGCCTGTTGCCACAAGGGAAACATGCCAGGTAAACCCGTGGGGGTTGCTTGCTGACTCCAGGGTGGGGGCCCCTCGCTAAAAGGCACTTGGTGCCTGAACAAGGGACCTGGCATCGGGAAGGCGGGGGCGGGGAGAGTGCCCGCTGAGAGCCACCCCACTGCCCTTGCCGCTGCTGCTTCCTCTACAACCCCCTCCCACGCAACCTCCTGATTGGCCAGCAGCTCTCGGAGGGCGGGGCTTCCGTCGCTGAGGTCCTTAATCCTGGGGAAGGCCTGCTGTTTTCCACTTACGTGCCCAATTGGCACTTGATTCTTCCCCAGAGGAGGCGACGCGGAGCTTTCACCAGTGCTTTAGTCATTGATCGAGACCTCCTAGCCAAGATAAAATCTCAGTCATAGAGTTGATGGAGGGTTTAAGGGCTGAACGAAGTTACAGAGATAAAATGGAGCAATAAGTAGTCATGAACAATCCTTTTGAGGTGCACATTGCACGTGACATAAATCCCCAGTATAAAAAGATCATTATTATTGAGCCTATGTCTTTTTCTGATTTTTCTTTTTTTTTACACACAAAACTACAGGTGCTGAATTTTTCTGCCACTGAAAGGTTCTGACTAACTGTGCTGCTTATTTATATTGGACAGTTCCCCACTCTCGTAAAATTTTTCTTGGCTTTCCGTCACCTGCCCTCAGTTTTAATTTCTTCTCATTCTTTTTTTCGTGTTTCATTATTCATTCCGCTGGCAGTCCGTTTCTCGTTACATGCACAATAACATTACGATTTTTGTTAACAAGGCTGTCGGAAGGAGCCCCTCATTCTGTTGACAGCTCTCCTTCTGAAATACACTTTTAAATCACGAGGTTCATCACCTTTATTTATTAAGGACCCAGCATGACCCAGCAGGATTTTATGCTTTTACAATCGAAGTGCATAATACAGTATTTACAAGCCTTAGAAAACTCCTGTGTTCTTGAGAGTCCTTCTGTAACCCCACAAGGCGGTGCTTCAAAATTGCATCTTGACTTTGTAGCTAGCTACACCATTGTGTAAAGATGATCTACACAAAGCTTGCTTTGATTGATAACTTACAGCGACTAAGGAAATATTTACCCTACAAATAAATGCTACAGCTGGGATACCCGTGTAAACAGTAAGAGCCCTTCTAACCTCTTGCTACAACTCTTTAAAATGCTTTGCAAATATGGCTGCTCTTTTTCTGAAAGAGGTATGCTACAGCATTTGCACTGTTTATATTATGTCAATATCCATAAGGGACCTCTTGTTGCACAGTTTGTTTTCCTGATTAGAGTGTTTGCTGAGATTTATTTGAGTTTTTATTTATTGTTTTAGTTTGTTTCCAGTTTTTGAGGGAAATTTCTTTATCTAGGCTGACACCTAGTTGGCGAATGTGACAGGAGCCTTTTGCGCATGTCACTCAGTATAAGGAAGGTGGGGTCAATCAGCTGACTGTGGGAATATCCACTCACTGAATGAGCAGGATTTTGTCTGGCCCTTGGAGATGGGCAAGGAGGTGGGAAGCAAACAAAATAGCAGGGGTTGCTGTTCCCAATGTTACCCAGGCCCCCTGCCCTTTGTCCAGGGAGGGGAAGGCTGAGGACAGCCATCCTGTCCACAACAATTGGCCACTTAAGGGCCTTTTCCCACCTCCACTTCAATTTGTAGAAGGTGGAGGGGCCTGCCACTGTGGGAGACACCTGGCGGCCTCCCAGCGGGGTCAGGGGGGGGTCCATCTTTTAGGGGCAATCCAGGGCCGCCCCCCAGTGATGATCGCTGCCCCCCACTGCCCCCGGAAGACACCCCAACCCTCACCAACAACCCCCCACCCCATCACGGGGGCCTGCCTGACTGGCCCCGGCAACCCCAACCCCACTTACCTCTCCTGGGGTCTCCTCCATTCCTCGGCACCGCAGGGCATTTTTCTTTTATTCGTTCCTGGGATGTGGGCATCGCTGGCTAGGCCAGCATTTATTGCCCATCTATAATTGCACTTGAGAAGGTGGTGGTGAGCTGCCTTCTTGAACCACTGCAGTCCATTCTGCAGTATAAGCAGTGGCTAGCACTCCCAGTTGCATTGCCCATACTGCAGAGCTGCCGGCCTTCCGATTGGCTGGTTGCCCTGGAGGTGAGGGCTCATTCCTTAAAGGGACGGCATCCACGGCAACGGGCAGTTAATTGGCTGCTCACCATTAAATAGCTACCGGGGTTCAACCGAGGGTCGAGGCTGCGTCTCCCCACCCGCCCCCCCCCCCCCCACCACCTTCTGGCCCACCTCCCGGGACCCCTGACGCCAGAATAAAGCCCAATTTCTCTACCGAGGTGGATTCAAGACGGCTAGCCTGGCAAAATACAATTATCTCCATTCTCCACTATTTAAATTACAAAAGTGGAATATATTTTATGTCTGCTTTCTTCCTCTCTTCCACCCCTCCCCCCAGCTATTTGCTCTACATTTCACTCCTAGTTGTCTGACCAGGGCTGCTGGTAGGTGACACACCCAGGCTTCGGCCAATGCTATTATTTTGGGGTGAGCTTTCTCTATCTGGTGGTGGGGCGATGTCAGTCTCTGTTTAATTAATCTCATTAATGAGCTAGCAGAATCTTCTCTATGGGGAACTCCGCTTGCATGCCCATTGCCTGTCCGCACGTTTCATGCTGATATTTTTCCTATTAAAACAGTATTGTGATGGAGTCCACGTGTGCAGACTGCGATCTGAACAGTTGACCTTGGATTCAAAACTTGTATTTCTTTCTGGGACAGCCCTTTACTGGAAAATGAAACCAAAGCTACAGAGTTCTGGGGAAATCAGAAGTGGCTGGAGCTAGGTAAAACAAACAGTCATCTGATCAGAGGTGTGACTAGAGACATGTGACTGGATCTCAGGTTACAGACTGAGTGTTGAAGCAAGCAGAAAGCTGTTGGTTTTAAAAGACAAGCAGCTGTGATTGGAACCTGTTTTCTGTGAGCTGGCCCTTGGCAAATACGAGTTGCTACAGCTGTTTTGGTGCCTTAAAGAGTTAGTGGGGAAACCATGCCATCAAGACTGTTGTGAGTGTGACTGAGGATGCTCAAGAGGTGACAAGACCGAAACATTGAAGAGAAGACGATGGACTGCATCACATCTGTGACTGCATCTTGGAAGACTGGATTTGAAGATCTACCAGAAAAGTTCAGAGATCTGAAGGACTTTGTGGTCGTAACTGCTGCGATCTTTGCTGAGAGAGTTCTGCCCAGAGGATCCATGAGATCTATCTTTGTTGCATCTGATAATTAACATGCCATCTTGAAGCTGACCATGATTTAACTGTTAGTTCATGTTTAATTTATGTTTGTTTTGGTTTGAGTGTTGAAGTAAAATTTATAAAAATGAAATCTTGTTTGTCTGATTTTTTTTTTTAATATTGGGGTTGGTTGGTGGATTGGATTCTTTTGGTTTGTGATGGGTATCTTAACAGTATGAATCCATAGAATATTTTTATGAATTTACTCTTGTTAGCAAGGGCGGCATTTTGTACTTAGCCCTAGTTATCTAAGAAGGTGACGATGGACCTTCTTTTTGAATTGCTACAGTCTGTGTGGTAAAGTGCTCCCACGGTGCTTTTAGTCCCAGGATGTTGACCCAGCGACAGTGAAGGAATAGTAATGTATGTCCAAGTCGGGATGGTGTGTGACTTGGAGGGGAACTTGGAGGTGGTGTTGTTTCTGCTGCCCTTGTTCTTCTAGGCAGTAGAGGTTATTGTTTAGGGAGGTGCTTTCTAAGAAGCCTTGGTGAATTGCTGCAGTGCAACTGCACGAAACAGTGGGCCTTTAGCAGACGGGGATGTGTCGGGTTTAGCAGCACTAATAGAGGAGAAAATGTTGCCAGAATGGCAAGAAATCATATAAGCTTGCTTCTAAAGCTGTGAATTCATAGTGAAAGTGAATTTACAGCTAGAGACTACGTGGAATCTTTAATGTCAAAATGTCAACTGAAGCAATTCAAGACTGTAAATGGGGAGATAACTGCTGTGCCCAAGCAGGGCTTTCACTGTCCTTTCCTGTACCCTCCATCTCATTTTGTGAGATGGGTGTGTTGTGCCTATTGTTTATGGTTTAGTATCAGAGAAAAAAGAATTAATACGGCCATAACCAGGTTATGCAACTGATAATCTCCCTCTCTCTCTGAGCAAATCGTTTCATGACTGTTGGGCATACAGCAAGGGAATTGGGAGGAGAGCTTAAGAGGGGAATGTCAATAAACAAGAAACTTGTAGGGCAAATGACTGAGAGGAAACAGAGGAAGTGTTAAAAATTAATTCTTAGAAATTGCTGCTTGTGAGATAACAGCAGGAGCACTCCATCCGCCTTTGTAACGGATGTTTCCACTGGCTCTTAAATGACAATTAAAATTGGGGACATGGAAAAGCCCCTGTGCTAATATCACGAGTAGTAATTGCTGGGCTTCAGCAATTTAATAATTTATTAGTGACATGAATTCGCTTTGGCAACAGCTTCGGAGTAAAGGCAATAAAATAAGGCAAATAATAAAAATTGCAAATGTAATTGCTTTGTCATCCGACAGTGCTGCCATCGTTTTTCAACAATAAAACATAATTGTCTTTTGTTTCCATACTGTAATAAAACGATGAGTAAATTACCTGCCCTCTTTCCTTTGGCGGCCTGTAATCATGCTTTTGTTTTTGGGCTCCCTACTTAATAGGTGTAAATCACTCAGGAAGAGAGTGTGGTACAAAGACATCTTTCATAATACAAATATGGATGTTGGAAATTGGAAATAACAACAGAAAATGCTGGAAATACTCAGCAGGTCTGGCAGCAAGTGTGGAGAGAGAAACAGAGTTAACATTTCAGGTCGATGAGCTTTTGTCAGACTTTTATAATGTTGTCACAAAGCAGGAAAAGGCTGTAGCTTGTTTAATGGATGGGCCTGGAAATGACCCAACACCATATCGACCTCTTCAAATCCTTTAAACATCTTAAACCCCTCAATTAGATTACCCCTTAATCTTATAAACTCACAGGTTTGCAAGCCTCTTCTACAATATGCCTTGTGACATACTATCTTCAAAGGAAAGAAAGCAACATCAGACCACTCTACTTTTACACTGCTCTGCTAAGGGTGAGCATTCAGGGTTTTTGTGGTGGAGGCGTAGGGGGTGGTTGGATGGAGGTGGTCGTGGTGGGGATGCTTTGGCCCATGATCGGATCTGAAATCTCAGTGAGGTGGAGAGATGCACATTCCCCCAAACAACTCACCCCAACAGTTTGCCAAATATTAGCCAGTTACAGATCAACTAACTCTCTTTGTGTTCCTGGAATGCCAGGACACTGTATATAAAACTACACTAGATCACCAAACACTGTCCCTCATTTCCACTGGACGCGCCAAGGCTTCTTCAGTAGCACCTTCCAAACCTGCGACCTCTACTACCTAGTAGAACGAGGGTAACGGATGCACAGTAACACCACCATCAGCAAGTTCTCCTCTAAATTGCACACCATCATGACTTGGAAATTCATCGCTGCTCCTTCTGCATCACTGGGTCAAAATCCTGGAACTCCCTTCCTAACAGCACTGTGGGTTTGCCTACACCACATGAACTGCAGCGGTTCAAGAAGGCAGTTCACGACCACCTGCTCAAGGGCAATTACGGATGGGCAACAAATGTTGGCCTTCCCAGCAATGCTTACGTCCCATAAACGAATTTTTAAAAAAAAGGACTACCAAAGATCATCCGCCTCTAATCAATCAACAAATATCATCCCTATTTTACTAAATTGCCAAATATCAGACCAGCAGGGCCCACATTGATGGGGCAGATCGTATGACATTATGTGCTGAATTTTTTCAGCTCGCCAGTGGCGAGTTTCAAAAACAGTGCGGCGTACGTGCGTTATGTGCACCACTGAACCACCGCGTTATTTAGCACGGCGGCTCATTTACATGGAGGGGACGGAAGGCTCACTCCCGATGATGTCATCGGGGGCGGGCACTTTATCCCCGGCAATGGCGTCCAGTGTCACCGTGCAGGTGCCAGAGCCATTTTTAAAGGGCTCCAGGCCCTTCTGAAGCATTTAAACTTTTAAAAGTTCAATATTTTAAAAATTAAAGTTAAACATTTTTTCAAAGTTCCTCAATGACTAATTTATTTATTAAATGCCCTCTCCCCCCCCAAAAAAAATAATCTCGCGATCCCGACCTTCACCCCCACAAAGTTGAGAACCTTTAACCTTCACCGCCTTCCCACCATCCCCTCCATTAATCACGTTATTTATTGCTGTTCCCGCCGCCCCCCCCCCCCCCCCGCCAACCTGAAAACTTCACTCCTCCCCCCTCCCCACCAGTGTTCCACCTCGGATCTCCGAGCGAAGATCCAAAGGCACAGAGTTCCGACAACCAGCCGGAATATTGGAGCTGGACGCTGTTGCGACGAGGTAAGTAATTATTCAGTAATTAACATTTATTTAAATATTTTAATTAGGTTCCCGAAGCCGAGCAGCTTGGGGGTCACCATGAAGCCTCACCACCACTGGTAATATGGGGTCCGGCCTACCCGATGTCGAGGCCCTTGGCGGGCCTCTCCTGGAGGTATTTTCCAGGCCCCCTTCCCGCCACGAACCCCGACATTGGAGGGCTGTTAACATCCAGCCCTATATGTCAGGAATCTGACTATCAGATAGAAATAAAAAATAAATTGCAATACAACAAGCTAGCTGGGTATGGAAAAGAGTTTCCTGCATTCAAAGGGTCATTTGTTACCTCCGCACATGCAGCATGGCTGCAAATCAGACAACTGACATCATTATTGTACCAAAAGTTGTGTTTGGATTTAAACGGTGCTATTTTTTAAAAGACTGATGCATCCAAACAAAACATGCTCCAAAACAGCCACGAACAAGCCTCAAATGGCTTAACTTGTGTGGGCAGGCAATTTGCATCAGTTAGCTCCACTTCCTAAAATGTAACAGGTCGAAAGCTGTGTCAGTTTCCAATTCAAGTGACACATGCAAATCTCCCTGCCCGGCTTCCTTTCAAAAGTTGATGAAATGTAATTTTTTTTTTTGATCTGCGTTTACTTGGCAGCAGCTAAGATGCTCAACTGGCTTTAGAAAGGAGGCAGCCAAAATGATCAGATGTTTCCCTGACTTCTGGCATTCCGCTGTGTAGCAGTTCATGCTTTACCAATTAATATCTTCATGCATGGGTTGTGGGCATCACTGGCAAGGCCGGCATTTGTAGCCCATCCCCTAGTTGTCCTTGAGATGGTGGTGGTGAGCCGCTGCCTTCTTGAACTGCTGCAGTCCTGTGTGGTGAAGGTGCTTGCACAGTGCTGTTAGATAGGGAGTCCCAGGACTTTTGACCCAGAGGTGATGAGGAAATGTTGATAAATGCCCAAGTTGAGAATGGTGTGTGTGATCTGGAAGTGAAGATTTTCCCAGCATCTGCTGCCTTCGTCCAAATAATTGGTTGATATTAGTATGGGAAAATAAAAATGGCGCCCGGGCATTTAGTTGGGGTTCTGCGGTTTTCTTAATTTGCTGCCGCCACTGTTAATTCTTACCAGGGTTAATTACAAGAAATTAAAGAGCTGCCACGAACAGACTGTGCCTTTCTCACTCCAATAAAGACTGAGTTGTGGTGTAAGAGCGTGAGTTCATTAATTTGGATTCCCCCAAGGACTGCAAGCAGGCAGCTTTCTGAATATGAATCATAAACTGCGAGGCCCCTGCAGGAAGCGCAAGAGATAGGATTCAAAAAGGAGATTGACTGTTTCAGCTTTATTGCTCACGGAACATGATGAACAGGCAGTCAGTCAGGAAATAACCCTGTTGGTGACATTTCTTTGGCCAGATTTTTTTCATAATTTGTACGCTCAAGTTACATGCTTTCAAATATTAAAATATCACGGACAGACACTGATGCGACAATCTTATGCATGTTGTTGAACCATACTTAAAACTGCTATTAGCACAACTCCGTTGTTAGCATCTTGCTTTGTTTACACTCCTGGAATTCCTCATTAATATAAAGAGAAAGACTTCACTTTAAGATGTGACAGGGAGGGAGAAAAAAACAGGTCGTGGTTGAAAGAGGTTTTAACAAACTTGAGTGATGTTTTTCTCATTATGTCAGGGCTAAGGGCAGTGCAGGCATCTTGTTTCACTTATTGTTTAATGCCATCAATCCTGCAGCCTGCCACGCACTCTCGATCCAGCTGATTACTGCGATGGGTGTCACAGGCAGCGTCACAATCTTGTGGGCTGCAATGTCAAGAAGTTGACACTCGTGGCTGTGACAGCAGTGCTTAAACGGGCAGAGGCTACAGCTACACATTAACTGCTACAGACGACCCTCCAGTGTCAATGCGGATGCTGTCTGCAGATAAACTGCCTCATGATGGCCCAAGTGCTGTTATCAGCACAGAGAGAAAAAAAAGATTATAATTAGATTCCCCAGTCTTTGTACCATTTACTGCAAGCTAGCTGATAAGTGAAGTCAGAAGCTTTTAGATTAAATGAATATGAATGGCTTTCCTTCAGAACGCGTGCATTTGTACTGAATGGTTGTAAGCAGATGCAGAAACAAATACTTGGACATTTTCTAATGTTTTATTAATTAACTCAAATCCCCCTGGAAAACGTTACAGTATTTCTTTTTGATGCCATTCTATAGATAGGCAAACTAAAATAATTTGGTTCCCCCATTTGATTTAATTACAATATAATGTAGGCTCTGGGCCGAATCTTGCTGGAACAGTAACAGTGTGTGAACAACACATGCCGTTATTAACACACAAATCACACCAGCAAATTCAGGGGATTAAGAGATACGCCGGGAATCACGAATCTCCAGAGATTGGTGTTCGATTTACCCTGCTGCACGTTTGCTTCACACAAATAGCATCTTACGCTTAGCCTCCCAATCACTTTCAAGAACTTGCGGATTTGCACATTAATTGCCCATTAAACTCGCCGCAGAAAATAGTCTTATAAATAATAGCGTAAGAATCCTTTAACAATGTGATAATTTTTAATGCAATCTAATCAATCTCTCTGGCCCAGAAAGGAAGCATTTGAAACTGCAGTCTCATTCCTTCAGGTAGTGAATTGTTCTGAGAGATTTAATACATTTTTAAATTGAATTAGAACCAAGAAAATCTCCTTGAACTTCTTTATCCCGCAAAACCTCTCAAGCTTTTAGAAGCATATTAACCCAAAATGACCGTACTTATGGATCCTTCCACACAAGCACATTCACACTAAAATACAAAGGTATGCAATTTCTTATAAGTGCTGCTGATAACTATAATTGTTGCCCACTTGCTCCTAGTTCCATCCTCCTGTGTTAACCACCATTTTTGGTGAGGATGGTTGGATGGTCCACTCAGCAAATATATCTGTGGATACAGTTAGAGCAACTCACTCACTGATCTGCTTGGGAATTTGCTTGTGTATTAGAGAAAAAGACTTACCTCACAGATCCCCAGGCTATTGACTGAGGCAGTCAAAGCTTATTCAATAACACCAACAATAATGACTTGCATTTACATAGCGCCTTTAACATAGTAAAACACCTTCAGGCACTTCACAGGAGTGTTATCAAACAAAATTTGATACTGTGTCACATAAAGGGATTTTAAGGTAGGTAACCAAAAGCTTGGCCAAAGAGGTAGGTTTTAAGGAGTGTCTTAGAACAGGACTGGAGTATAGACTTGGCTATTCCAATGCACTCCTGACCAGCCTCGTTTGTTCTACCCTCTGTAAATTTGAGGCCATCCAAAACTTTGCTGCCTGTGTCCTACCTCATGCCAAACTCCATTCACCCATCACCCCTGTGCTTGCTGACCTACTCTGGCTCCAGGTTAGGCAACACCTCCATTTTAAAATTCTCATGCTTGTTTTCAAATCCCTCAATGCCTCACCTCCTCCTATTGCTGTAATTTCTTCCAGTCCCTCCGAGGTATCTGCACTCCTTTAATTCAGTCCTCTTGAGCTTCCTCAAATTTAATGGCTCCACCATTGGTGGCCGTCTCTTCAGCTGCGGAGGCCCTGAGCTCTGGAATTCCCTCTCCATCTCTCTACCTCTCTCTCCTCCTTGAAGACTCTCCTTAAAACCTACCTCTTTGACCAAGCTTTTGCTTATCCTCCTTAATATCTCCTCATGTGTCTCAGTGCCATATTTCGTTCTATCCATCTTCTGTAAATGCTTTGGGATGTTTTATTATATTAAAGGTGCTATATAAATGCAAGTTGCTGTTGTTGAAAGAGTGGTGGAGAGATGGAGAGGTTTAAGGAGGGACTTCCAGAATTTGGGGCACATGAGTTTAAAGGCACAGCTGCCGATAGTGGAATGATTAAAATTGGGGATGTGCAAGAGGCCAGAATTGGAAGATAGTTTGGTGGCAATCATACATCAAAACTTGGATTCAAATCCAAATCCCCCTGTTGAGATACAACAACAACTGCTTGCCTTTATATTGTGCCTTTACTGGATTAAAACATCCCAAGGGCTTTGCAGGAGCGTTATCAGATGAACTTTGACATCGAGCTGTCAAGAATGTAGGTTTTGAGCAGGTCATACAGGTCTTAAAGGAGGAGAGAGAGAGGTAGAGAGACAGAGAGGTTTAGGGAGAGAATTTCAGAGCTTAGGGCCTAGGCACTTGAAGGCACAGCCATCAATGGTGGAACAAAAGAGATGCACTGGTTTTTATTGAGGTTCATCCTGAGCAGCTGCAAAATGCAGTACTCAGTGCTCTACGGGCTGTTTCCAGGTACGCACACTGAGATGAACATCAACTGCTGCTGGAGGACCATCAACTCGGTGAAAGAAGCTCTTTGGTCTGCATGAAACCTGTTAATCTTCCAGTGCAAGGAGCTGTTGACGACCGAGTGTTGCACACTGGCATATTCCAAGGTTGAGTACTATGTGCTGAGGGACGCACTAAAGCTTGGGGCAGCTGCCACAAAAGCTCAATAGGGAAAGGACACTGTGTAAGGTCCTCCTAACATAGTATACCGAGGGGCTGGAACCCATGTAAAACCCCCGGGCTGTATGCACCAGAGAATGTTCGACATGAAATGTCTATTGTAAATATTGCACATTGTAAATATAACCTGTAATGGCAAGTGCAGTGAGGCACCTTATATACTGTACTAAAAGAACCTGATCTGTATTGCACTTTGTGGAATGTCAAATTTGACCAGTTATACAATGTATTTTTACAAATTTTTTTGTATGAAGTATATTTTTGGAAAAAGAAATCAGTAGTGGAGCAAAGGAAATTGGGATGTGCAAAAGGTCAGAATTGGAAGAGCATAGAGATCTGTGAGGCTTGTAGAGCCAAAGGAGATTACAGATCTACCCGTGCACTACTGATCACATTCACGTTACTCATAGTTTAATAAAAGAGGCACGAAGAGACCCGACTGAAAATATCACACTAGCGCTCCTCATAATTGTTTGCTTCTTAGTAACCAGTCACTCACATTGGTGTATGAATCACATTTTCCATTCACAAAGCCATCATAAAGGGGTGGATTATGTCAGGGATATAAAGAACTTAAGAGGCAGGTCATATAGGTCTTAAAGGAGGAGAGAGAGACTACTATTCCCATCCACGAAGCCTAGGTGATGCAGCTCTATCTGTGCTGGCATTTCTTGCTTGTAGGTTTGTTCTGTTTGAATGCTGTGGTACCAGAGGTTTTGATGAGCCTTTTCTTCTTCCTGTTACCTCATTAATGAATAAATCGTAAAATTTAGGACAATAAGATCTGTTGGAACTTGCAGCTTAAGATACATAAGGATTAATGGAAATGTTGATTTAGACTTTACCCATGATGCATGAGGCTCTGTTGTGTGGTGCTTACAAAAAGCAAAGCACTTATCCTTCAGAATGTATTGTAATGCTTGAAAGAATTGCATTTATATGGTACTTTTCATGAATTCAGGACATTCTACGGAGCTTTAAAGCTAATGAAGTGCTGTAGGAGTGTAGCCACTGTTATAATGTAGGAAACACAGCAAATCTGCACACAGCAATTTCCCAAAAACTGCAATGTGGTAATGACCAGATAATCTGTTTTAATGATGCTGATTGAGGGATAAATATTGGCCAGAACCCCTCTGCACTTCTTCCAATAGTTTCATGGAAACTTAAACATCCACCCCAGAGAGCAGATAGGCCTTGGTTTAACATCTCATCCAAAAGACAGCACCTCCGACAGTGCAGCACTCTCACAGTATTGCGCTGGGCATGTCAGCCTAGATTTTGCACCCAAATGTCTGGAGTGGGACTTAAACTCACAATCTTCTGGCCCAGAATGAAGAGTGCTACCCACTGAGTCCCGGCACTGATCAGTCACCTGCTGAGGTGGTAGGCCGGGGACCTATTCTGATTGCAAATTTCTGTCTGTTCTACAAGTCACTGCTCAGAGGTGCAGAAGACCAGTTTTGGCTTTTGCTCCCTCATTTACCCTAGGGGGTATTTTATTTTTGTGCTGTAACACCCTGGGAGTTTAACTATGATGGTCCTCCATGTGGTAGCAGTGTGCAACTGCTCTGCATCACCAGGTGAACCCTTTAATAATTCTACTTAAAATCACTAACTTTAGAAAGCCTAACTAAAAAGAAACAACATTAGAGAAACCCTCAGATGTACACTTAGTGCTGCCTAAAAAAATATTTGATGTACGTCGAACACGCACAAGTGCTGTGAGTCTGTGGCTATGCACATATATTCTTGGGAGACGAGCACTAACATCCTTCCCTGCAAACAACACACTCTAAATAGTGTAGTGGCAATAATGACAGACAGGTTTGATAAAAAGGTAAATTGAATGCAAAGCTGGAAGCTTCTCATGGTTCTGATCCAGCCTCTGTAAACTGATAATTATAGAATTGTGAAGTATCATTTTTAATGTCAAGGGAAAGCGGGTGGAATATCCAGAATCATAGAATCTTACAGCACAGAAGGAATGTGCATGGGCCAGCTCTGTGAAAGAGCTATCCAATTAGTCCCACTGCCCTGCTCTTCCCCCCCACGCCCCCCCACGCACCGCCCCCCCCGAGTCCTGCAATTTTTTTTCCTTTTCAAGTAAATCTCCAATTTCACTATTGAATCTGATTCCACTGCCCTTTCAGGCAGTTCATTCCAGATGACAACTCTCTGCATAAAAAAAAAACCTCCTCATCTCCCCTCTGGTTTTTTTGTGCCAATTATCTAAAATCTGTGTCCTCTGGTTACCGACCCTCCTGCCACTGGAAACAGTTTCTCCTTATTAAAAGGCGGAAAGATCTTCTTAGAACTTTTCCGTCTCTGGTCCTCTGGGTCTGCTATGATTTCTTGCCATTGATTCGTGTTTGAAAGAATTAATGATGGCCGAAGCTTTTCCGTCCATAATGGCAGATCTGCTGTTGTAGGGGAAGTGTTATTTTACGAGTTAAGTGTTCATTCAGGCAGTAGCGATATCAAGCAGTAAGAGACATGTCGCAGTCTACTTTGCCGCAATGATGATCCTGGCTGCTAGCACATCTATAAATTTACAAATGTGGTTTTCGACTGTAAACAACTTCTGAACTGCATGCTGACTTGCATTTGTTAGCAAAGGAAAATGAAATGTTTGAATGAATATAATGTGTGAAATGCACCGTCAGAGTAATTCAGCACCACACATTCTGCGCCTTTTCTCTGCTAACTTGGACCTCCTGCCTTTGACTGGAACCAGTGAATATAGCCATATTTTGTCCTTGCTTAGGCTCAACTTGGCTCAGCTTTATGTTGCCATGTGGAACTACTTTTCTTAGCCAGGGGTTAGGATTTAGCAGTGCCTTGTAAAACGCGCAAGAGATTTGTTTGATCTTTAAAGTGGCAGCTATCTGTAAGATCAAACAATATGTTACTCGGGGGTAATGCTTTACCTAAATACACATTACTGCTGTCTTTGCTGTTCTGCTGCATATTAAGCAGTGACAACATAGAAATTCAGAAATAAACAGTTTACTGACACAAAAAAAAGAAGTCTGCATTCATGGAATTACAACAGAAACATTAAACACAGATATATTTGTCATGTCCTTTGGATAAGCTTGACTGTTCAGTGTGCTCAGTTTCAAATGACTAATTCAGAGAGGCCCTATCATTTGATTAATTTTCTGTGTTTTGGTTTAAGATATGATTTTGCACTCTGCCTTAAGTTTAATCATTTACAGAAGTCTTCCTTTTCTTTACAAATGCTGCCGGATAATGACATTTTGCTCGTTTTTAAGAATATTCAACCTATGAATAAAGACAACTATTCCTATATGTGCAGAGATCCTGTAAATGTATCACAGAATCAGTAACAGTAAAGAGTGCATTTGTTAAAGATATGGGGTAAAAGTAATTGAGTCTGAGATCCATATCTCGTGGGGTGGTTTGGATGACCTTTCACTCACATCCATATGCAAATGTGACCACATAGATACACAAGAAGTCATAAGATTAGACATATGGTTTGTAAATGAAGTATGGTATCCACAAACAGAAAATAACAGCAGAAAAGATGGTAATCAATAAATCACTAGTTAGGTTTCAGCTGGAATACTGTGTCCAAATATGGGCTCTATACTTTAGGAAGGACATCAAGGCCTTGAACAAGGGATGGAAGAGATTTTCCAGAGTGGTACCAGGGCTGAGGGACTTCAGTTATGCGGAGAGATTGGAGAAGCTGGGATTGTTTTCCTTAGAGCAGAGAAAGACTTAATAGAGTTGTTCAAAATTATGAGGGGTTTTGATAGAGTAAATAGTGAGAAACTGTTTCCGTTGGCAAAAGGGCCAGTAA
Organism: Heterodontus francisci; assembly: GCF_036365525.1. NCBI lineage: Eukaryota > Metazoa > Chordata > Chondrichthyes > Heterodontiformes > Heterodontidae > Heterodontus > Heterodontus francisci. The sequence continues at coordinate 12,225,846 of NC_090385.1, forward strand.
CCAGATGATGCAGATCTAAGATAGTGGCCAAAGAAAACAGAGGAGAAAGATGAGGAGCAATTGTTATTTATTTAGTGAGTTGTTGTGATCTGGAATCCACTGCCTCAAAGAGCAGGGGAGTGGGACTAATTGGTAGCTATTTCAGAGAGTTGGCACAGGTTTGATGAGCTGAATGGCCTCCTTCTGTTTTACCTTTCTCTCTCTCTCTCTCTCTCTCTCTCTCTCTCTCTGTATGAGCCTAGGAAGAGGTATAAATAGAGGCTGTAGTTATACTGCTACTTTTACACTGACACTAAATGGTTTGGGTTGTGCATCAATGCAAGGGCGCACGAGCATAACCTGAGGAGAAAAGATTTACAGGGCCCAAGGGAAAAGGGAGAGACACATGGGACTAGCCAAGTTGCTCTTGTCGAGAGCCGGCACGGACACGACGGGCAGAATGGTCTTCTGTGCTGTAACCATTTTATGATTCTGTGATTCTATAATCCATAAGACTAACAAGCTCTTAAAGCACCAGAAGACCCTGTCTGGGAATCAGTTTGAATTTGCTGAGTGCATCGTAACACCAGCTATAATCTTAACAGCAAGATTACAGTTTTGAGCACTGAACTCGACAGAATAGATGATGGGGTGTTCCGCTTGTTATTTAGGTTTCCAATCGGTAGCTGAGAGTTCTCGCGTTTTACTGTGGACACTGTCTCACCTGCAAGTTGGCTTTTTTGAATGTTTGCATCTGTGGGCATTTAAATAACCAGATACATTAGTTGTTTTTTCACATATGACTTTCAATGCCAAGTGTGCCTGAGATTGCACTTTGCAAAGTGCTTTATGCATGTAATTTAGCAACACAACGGATCTTTATAGATAACCCCACATGGTATCAATTTTAAATATGTTTAACAAATAATCATTTGTGCATGCGGAGCAGAAAGACTCAGCAAGCAGATGGGAAAGAGCTGCTGTAAAAAGGGACCAGCTTGAAACAGCTACTCTGCCCAGTTAAAGCCACTAATCTGAATCTATTGATGATTACGCAGTGAGTTGTTGTCATCTGGAATACGCTGCCTGAAAGGGCAGTGGAAGCAGATTCAATGGTAATTTTCAAAAGGGAATTGGATAAATATTTGAAAAGGAAGGATTTGTAAGGCTATGGGGGGGGGGGGGGGGGGAGGGTGGTAGAGCAGCAGGGGAGCGGGATTAGTTGCATAGCTCTTTCAAAGAGCCAGCGCAGGCCCAATAGGCTGAATGGCCTCCTTTTTTGCTCTATGGGTCTATGATTAAGTTCAGCAACCAGGATAACATCTGATTTCTGTAACTGTCATTTCAGTAGGACTGAGACATTTCAATCCAGTAAGTGCTTGAAGTAAATGGTCATTCAGCAAATAGTGGATATTTCATTTGTGACAAAAAGGAAGCTGTACTTTGGTGCTTTTGTCACATCTCACTCCAGTTGTATTGACCTCTCAGCAGTAGCTGTCTTTGTAACAGAAGCCATAGTCAGTGTGGGAAAGGCCTCTGACACAGGAAATGTTTGTTGACAATTCACTTTTACTCAGGATGTGGCAAGTGCTCACGTACAATGTTCCTCCCAGTGGCAGCAAGGCCTCAAAAGCTGCCAGGCTTTTCCTAATGTCACAACCTACAGATAAAGTGAGTGCATTCCTTTTGGATGATTAGTCTACTCTGCTGTAACGTCTCTACTGGGCAAGACTCCATGAAATAAAGCAGACTGGCCAATTGTTGTGTAGGTTTGATCCAAATGGCCTTTGTCGATTTTACAGGCATAAATTAAAGACTATTTACAGGGTGGATTTTCCGATCTGCGATCGCTTAATGTGCTCACACCGTACATTCTTGCAGGTGGAGTTAAACCATTCTGTTTTAAATGGCTTAATCCCTGCTTGCCTATAGTTAATGTATCGCACTCGCACAGAGGGAACACTGATCAGAAAATGCATCCCTATGAGGTAACGGAAGGTAAGTGATTTTATTGTCATCATTTCTAATTTGAAAATTGTTTTATGTTCTTTTTATATACTAGAAGATCTCCCGTGGCATTGCTTATGGTGAGTCAGAGGATACGCTAAAGTTGACGGCTGAAGTGTGACAGCTAAAGTGTGACAGGAAGTAAGTGTAACGCTTACAGGAAGTCCGTGCAAAGCAGGACATAATATATTAAAGACAGCTTATAGATATGAGAATTTTTCGCGCTGTGTATTTAAGTTGAATGCCACCTAAGGATTATTATCCTTGCAGGCACCACCTAGGCTGGCATTAATGTGCAATGCTTTCAATTGCAGTTTAATGGCAATGGCAGCAGGTGGTGATAAATCAGGAAAGAAGTCGATCTGTTTCCTTACTGCACTATTCCAAACATACCCCCCACACAACACTGCTGCCCACCCCCTAAAAAAAAAGGGACTGCAACTGGTAACAACACCTTTTTGGAAAGAAATCTACCGACGTTATTGAGATCTTTGTTAACAAGCTTGGAGAGAATGATAGGGCGGGGTTTTTTTCCAAAGAGGGGAATTAAATTAACCAAGTGGGAATTAAATTGTCTGCTGATTCAACAGTGGAGCTGCAAAGACGTGTTGGCAGAATTTCCAGCCAATGTGAGCTTTGCATCAATTATTGCATTACATGGCTCCCCTTTTTGTGACAAAGGTGCAGTGCAGAACAGCCTCGACTGAAGACTACAGACCCATCCTGTGCTCTATCCTCAGGACTTGTAAACTGTTTACTGTACTTTGTTCACTGATGTTTGAACCAGTGACGGGTCACTTAGACATGAGCAGCAAAATGCCCCAATGTACTGCTCAACTCTATACTTCATTCCTCATTATGGAAAATTGCAAACCTTATTGGTGCAGGTGGAATAAATCACTACAAGTTTGAGGAATAGAATCAATCAATAGAATAGAATAGAATACAATTTTCAATACAAACTGCATGGGCAGTTATTGAACTACGTGAGAGCTACAGAATAAGCATTACTGCGCTTGTGTCTGCTAGTGAGATGAGGAAAATGCTACTCTGAGGCTTCCATCAAAGGAAAACTGAAGTTAATTAGTGTTTCTATTCATTGCCATTAAAACTAATAAAAAGAATTGGTGAGATTTAGACACCAGTTTCTGGAAGTGGAGAACATCCCTGTGCAAGCCTTACCTTTGGCCTGGGAAATGTATATATTTGAGAGGTCTAGAAGAATGTCTTGTCTGTTCTTAGTTGTTAGGTCGTGCTGTGTTCCATCCAGTGGGCTGGTCTTCCAAAATGATAAAATGCATCTGCAAAATCAGGCAGTCGGAATGCCAGCCAAAAACAACAATTTCAAGTCATGATTTGTGCCTCGGAAGCCCATTACTAGCTTTGTCAAACCACATTATAGCATATTCTATTCCGGTTTATGACAGAGCATTTAAAAAGAGCTGCATTCGGGCACCAGCTTGCCTATTTTCAATTTGATTTAATTTGTTTAGGATATCACCTTAGCCGCCCGGTTTGAAACCAACCCATTCAGAATGACTGCTCATCTTATGGGGAATTTACTGCCCTAATAGAAAATGGACGACCAATCCAATCGTACCAGTCTCTTACTGGGCAGACTAGGTTAAAATTATCCCAAAGCGTCAGCCTTGTTTCCATAAGAACAATGTCATTTCTGACCCTGAAGATTTTGTGTCAAGTCACACTCTAGCAACTTGAGTACCAAGCATTCCCAGTGCCAATGCTGAGGGAGTGCTGCACTGTGGAGGTGCTCTCTTTCGGATGAGGCATGAAAGCGAAGCCCCGCCTTCCCTCTCAGGAAGATGCTGATGATCCCATGGCACTATTTGAAGAGGAGCAGGGGAAAACTCCTGGACTATTGGCTAACATTCCTCCCTCGCCCAATACTACCATAAACAAGTTAATCAATCATTAACTAGTCAGTTATCTCATTGCTGTTGCTGGGTTCTTGTGCGCAAATTGGTTGTTGCATTTGCTCACATTAGTCTAGTTAAAATGTACTGAATTTGAACAAGTACTTTTAACAAGTTGTTCTGAGGATTATTCTCCTGATGATAAGATATACAACCTGAGAAAGAACTGCTGGTGATGCTAGTGCATGACTGAATAATGTGTTCACATGACATTCCTCAATTCGTTATTTTAATGTGAGTGTTAAATCATTTATCTTAAGTGGGGTAATGTCACAACTAAGTTTATGAATATGGTTTAAGCATCCATGCGCTAACATTCCCAACAGTAATCCCTATACTATAATCAATAATAGTTTCACTTCACATCAAATCTTCATTCAACCAAAACTGATGTGCATTCGGCCAATTAACTTTAAATGCCATTATTCCCTGATTTGGAGTTATGACCAAATTGTGCCAGGGCTTTTGGCAACAATTTTGTAAGAAAAGCAGTAACACATTGAACCAAAATACCTAGCAAGTATTTACATGTTCTCATCAATGTCATTGTGTGCAATTGGCTCGAAAGGTGCTTCATTTTGTGGTGACTAGCATTGGTAAGAGTGCTGTTATCTGATTGTTCACTGTCTTTATAGAATAATAATAGACTTAATCAGCCATGACCTTAAGAGGCAGATAGACCAGCAAAGGCTCCAGTAGCCGAAGGCACAAAACATATAATACTTGAAGACTAAAACCTACTTAACAGGTGGGAAGAATGAATGCAACTTAAGATGGCTATAGCAAAATTAGCTGTAAAAATGCTTTGTGTTTCACAGGTTTTAGACCAAGGTGTAAGGGAGTAATTTGCCAAAATGATACAGAGGGAAAAAATAATTGCAGGGATATGGGGAAAGAGTGGGGGAATGGGACTAACTGGATTGCTGTTCAGAAGAACTGGCACAGACTCAATGGGCCAAATGGTCTCTTTCAGATTCAGATGATTCAGATCGGCAGCGGTCTTTTTATAAAGTAAACAGCACTTGATTAGTTTTCATTAATTCAATTTTGGTGTTTGGCATCCCCAATGCACTTTAAAAAGCTCTTCTCACTGGGAAAATGCAAGTGCACAACGAACATCATTTTTGCATGAATTATATCATCAAAAAAGGTGCAATTATGAGGATGATGACAAATGCACTTATCTCATGTTTGTTAACATTTTACCTTTTAGCATCATCATAAGTCAACAATCATCAGAACTCCATACCTCTTTATTCATAATGTATACCTATTGTAACAGATTAAGTTCTGACATTTTTGGACGATTGTTATTATTTTAATGAAAGCCTTTCAGTTACACTAGGTTTATGTAACAGTGTAAAGTACAATGGGAGCATGCAAACTTTCTATTTTACAAAGCGCTCAAGTACCGGGACTTTTGATATAGATCAAAATCTCATGGTATGTTGCTGTGTAATGCTGTAAATCATTACATATCAATATTTATGTAGATGAGATGGAGTGTTTTATGTTAAATTCCAAAAGGCTTGTTATGGAAGGATAATGCTGGAGCCTATCTTTACTCAGTTTCACTTTTATTGCACAGAGTAAAACGATTACACACATGTAGCTCCTCACTGAAAACCCTCCACCAGTCTCAGTAAGTGTCTGCTTTTAAGTGCTCAAGTAAGACCCCAATTAATACCCTCCACCTGCATATAATCAAACAATTGATATACAATTAACAGATAAACATTTTATACATCAAATATAAGGTTGCCAACTGGAAGTTTCATTTCATGCCTCCCGCCCAAGCTGCCCTGCCCCCACATTCCCACCATTGGTCCATCCTCCACAGCCAATTGCAAAGGGAACAGCCTCTTTTTTTACCCAACTGGATTAATCTTGACCATCAGTCAAAACAGCTATTTCCCCCATCTCCAATATATTTACAATTAATATATGAAAATGGTCAATGAAAATGAAAAGAACATTTTTTATTTGGTTTTTCTCCTTGGTGTTGCTGCCAGTAGAATCCGCGAGATTAATCCTCAATTCTTGTAGACTCAGTACCAATCCTGGTGTGTTAGCAGCCCTAATCACACAGGGTAACGTCACAATGTAGAACCCATTAACCTGACCCCAGTGGAATTGTATTAAGTAGAAATGGGCACATCATAGATCTCCAATAGTCTAGAGTGTGAAGTATGCTGCAACAACTCTAGCTGGGCAAACAATGGAAATCTTTGCATTTAAACACCTAAGACAAGGAATTGAAGTCGGAATGTTTGCAAAGAGTTCCATGGGTTGAAGCAAAGGGTGGCTGGCAGTGAATTCAGACCTTCTGAATATGAGTGGAAGGTTGAGGTGCTTTAACCTTTTAGGAGATCTGGATTAAGGGCTGCACTGGTCATGTAGAGAACCCATAGCCTGTGTAGGAACATAAGAACAGGAGGAGACCGTTCGGCACCTCGAGCCTATTCCGCCATTCAGTTAGTCATTCATGGCTGATCTGTACCACAGCTCCATTTACCCTACTTTGCTCTATATCCCTTGACATCCTTACCTAACAAAAATCTATCAATCTCAGTCTTGGAAATTTTAATTGACGAAGCATCCACAGACTTGTGCAGGAGGGAGTTCCAGATTTTCATTACTCTTTGGGGTCAATTTTGCATCCCTTTGTCAGGGTCCAGGAACCTCAATGCCTAATTAACACCTGCGATGTGTTCAGCACCATTTTGAAAAGGGTCCTCATGCAGGGTGTCCAAAGAGCCTATCTATTTCAGGCTATGGAGTCTTTTTAAAATGGAAATCGGGCGGGGGGGGGGGGCTCCTATGATGTAAATAAGACCCCGACTGCCATTTTAGGTCAGAACTGGTCGAGCTAAACTCCCATTTGTACAAATCACCAATATTATTTGCTGTTTTTAATCAACAAATATAAGTGATTACCTCTGGGAGCTGTTCTTCGTGATTTTGAAGCGAGAATGCCTAAGGGCAGTTTTTAGTTCTCCAGGAAAGAAGTATCTTATTTGATTACTTTCAGATCAGACAATAAACCAAGGATCTGGCTGCCATCTCAGGTGGTCACATTGCGGTTTGTGGGAGCTTGCTGTGCACAAACTGCATTTCCTACGTTACAACAGTGACTACACTTCAAAAATACTTACTTTCAATAGCACACTCCTGTGGCAGTGCTTACAGTAAGAACATAAGAAATAGGAGCTGGAGTAGGCCTTATGGCCCCTCAAGCCTGCTCTGCCTTCATTAGGCGCATGGCTGAACTTCTACATCACCTCCACGTTCCTGCTGTATCCCCATATCCTCTGCTTCTCATAGTGTCCAAAAATCTATTGATCTCAGTCTTGAATATACTCAATAACTGAGCACCCACAGCCCTCTGAGGTAGAGAATTCCAATGATTCACAATCTGCTGAGTGAAGGACTTTGTCCTCATCTCAGTCTTAAATGATCAACCTCTTATCCTAAGACCATGACCCCTAGTTCTTGACTCTCCAACCAGGAGAAACAGCCTCTCAGCATCGACCATGTTAAACCCTCTTAAGAATTTTATAAATTTCAAACAGATCACCTCTAATTCCTCTAAACTTCAGTGATTATAAGACTATTCTAGTTAGTCAAAGAATATGCTGTTTTATAAGGACAGGAGCATAACACTCTTTAAAATGCATAACTAGGCAGGAGTTGTGTGCAAGCTGCCGTTTATGACCACAACATCATATTGCAGTAGTTATAGATGCCTCTTCGGGGCATCTTGAGGTTAATTAGAAGTTCCTTTCAGCAAATTTAAAGTGGCTGTTTCTTCTTTATACTCTCCATTGAAATGTGTCCCAGAAATGCACGTGTGTAAAAACCTGCATTACCAGAAGTTTGAGAAACCCACCTCCCTCAGTACACCAGTGCAGGTTGTGTGCCCCAAGTCTCTCAAGTGGGGCTTGAACCAATGACCACCTTGTAAAATTACTTGTTCCTTTGATATGTGAACTATTGTAAGATTCACAGGACTACAAGTAATATCCAAAGAAAACGTGGGTTTTTATTATACTTCAACTAGAACATATATATATATATATATAAATATATATATATATATATATATATACAAACATCTACTCAGGAGCCACATCTAAACTCATCACTCTCTGTCGGATTACACCAACAACTCTCTGAACATTTGTGACATGACATCACTTCCTCTGGTGACCTTCACTTACAGCTCTTAAGGTGGTCCACTCTTAAGGTGGTCCCTTCTTAGGGTGGTCCCATGTCCCACAACATTCCTGACTTAGGGGCAAGAGTGCTACCTACTGAGCCACAGCTGCTACTGAATGCCAGCTTTGTAGCCCAGTACTGGAACAGAGGCCATAGGGAAGCTGGCTGCAGTGTTTACGCACAGGCAATTGCTTTCGGAAAGCAACTGATTTAAATAGTATTGCCTCTGCCTACACACTATAGAAATTCTACAGTAAATATTGAAATGCACAAGCAATAACTCATTCTATCTCTGAAATCTCCTCCGGCCGTACAAGCCTCTGAGATTTCACTCCTCCAATTTTGGCCTCTTGCGCAACCCTGATTTCCATCGTTGCACCATTGGGGCTGTGCCTTCAGCTGTCTGGGCCCTAATCTCTGGAATTCCCTCCCTAAACCTCTTCGTCTCTCTACCTCCCTCTCCTCCTTTAAGATGTTCCTTCAAATCTGGCACTTTCACCTGTAATAATATCTCCTTATAGGGCTCGGTGTTAAATTTTGTCTGATAACACTCCTGTGAAGCACCTTGTTAACAGTGCTATATAAATGAAAATTGTTGTTGTAAATTCCACTAAATTTTTTCCCATAAGGAACACAAATGTATTTGATGCACAACAATAATCATTTATAAATAAACATTGCCTTGACTCGAGTCTCTTGTTTTATTCGTGGGGCGCGCCTAAGAATTGTATAGTACAATCAGTGTATTGTCCAGTGGGACTGATCTATTAGGGTATGATTGAGCGATGATTTGTGTAGCAATTATCCACTCTGATCTAGATTTTCATGCTCCCCTAGCTGACATCAGTCAGCCATAGCTGTGTATAAAAGCCTTATTGTGTAACACTGTAGCCATATCTCCTGTCCAAGGAACAGACCTTTAGAGAAAGATACTGTGCAACATTTAATGTGCATGGCAAACAAGGGCGATCTGTTGATGATGTACGTGGCACCTGAATTCAAACAGAATCTTAATTGGAGGGAAAGGAATAACTCCCAAGATGTGCACACTTGAAAAATTAATAATCAATGATCATATACTCACAGCATGCATTTTTAGAAACATCTAAACATTTTAGAAACATTTTAGTACATTTTTTGGCTTTGAAGAATAACAACCTGTATTTCTTCAGCAACGTTCATGAAATAAAACGTTCCAAGACGCTTCACAGGAGCGTAAATCAGACAACAATTGACATGGAGCTGCAGAGCGAAATATAACGACAGGTGATTAAAAACACAGAGGTTATGATCTGGAATGTACTGCCTGAAAGGGCGGTGCAAGCAGATTCAATAGATAATAGGCTATATACCTGAACAGGAAGAATTTGCAGGGCTATGGATTAAATAGGGCAGGGGCAGGGTGAGTGTTGTGGAAATTATTGGATTAGTCTTCCAAAGAGCTCTTTCACAAGTGCGATCGGCCTCCTTCTGTGCTGCAGGAGTAAATGCCACACGGAGTCTAAACCAGGGAGTATGAATTAGAATATTTAATTCATTGTAAAATCATTTACAGAAAACAAAATAAAGAGAGGGAAAGAAAGATGGAATTAAAAGAGAGAGATAAAAAGGACAGAAAGAAAAAGTAAAAGCAAATTTTCATTAAAAATCTTCAGCAATAATCAAGTTCTGCGGGAAAGAGTCTCCAAATTCGTAAAATTATATTTTCAGTGCTAGAGACATTGTTTGACATTACTTAAGATTTATCGCAACATTAAAAATTCACTTGCACTTGAATGTATCAGCCCTAACTTTTTTTCTGGCATGCTGAGTGGCTATCTATTGGCTCAGTATATGGCACCATAGTGGTTATGTTTCTAGACTAGTAACCCAGTGGCCTGGGCTAATAATCTAGTGACAAAAGTTCAAATCCCACCAAAGTAGATGGGGAATTTAAATTCAGTTAATTAAATAAATCTGTAATAAAAGACTAATTTCAGTAATGGTGACCATGAAACCACTGGAATGTCGTAAAATCCCGTTTGGTTCGGTAGTGTCCTTTAGGGAAGGAAATCTGCTGTCCTTACCCAGTCTGACTTCTATGTGACTCTAGACCCACAGCAATGTGTTTGACTTTTAACTGCCCTCTGAAATGGCCAAGCAAGCCACTAAGTTGTATTGAAGAAGATGGCTAATTGCCACCTTCTCAAGGGAAAGTAGGGATGGCCCTTGCCAGCGATGCCTACACCCCTTGAATGAACAGAACATAAAAAGAAAAATTCAATGCTGAGTCTCTTGGGGAGGTACTGCTGTAGTGGAGGAGCGAGACAAATTGGACAGCAGCTTCCTGATTTCTGTGTTTGGTTGTACATATGTGGACTCTGGAAGTTGCTGTCTGTTTTACTCCATTGTAACGGGGAGTGCTGTGAGTCTCATCGTTATTAATGCAAAATCTGGGCCAATACGTTTCTTGTGGACCTGCAATTTTCTAAGTTATGAAGTGCTACGATTCAAGTAAAATCTAACTTGCCCAGTACATTTTAAATTATTCATCCAAAGGTTCATGATGCTCCTATATAGAAACATGGTGTTGGTGTAGTCAGTGTATTACCTTCACTGCTACGGTCACCCCTGCAGATGAAAAACCCTCTAATGAAATCTTTGAACGGTGAAGCAACAAGAACAGCAACAACTTGCACCTGGATAGCACCTTTTAATGTAATAAAATGCCCCAAGTTGCATCACAGGAGTGTAATTGGACAAAATTTGACACTGCACCATGTAAGGACATGTTCGGACAGATGGCTGAAAGCTTGGTTAAAGTTTTAAGGAACACCTTAAAAGAGGAGAGAGAAAGGTAAAGAGATGGAGAGGTTTAGGGATGGAATTCCAGAGCTTAGGGCTGAGGCAGCTGAAAGCTTGGCTGCCAATGGTGGAGCGATGAAAATTTGGGATGTGCAAGAGGCCAGAATTGGAACATGTTAAAACTGATGTTATGCTAATTTTCCTTTTTGCAGTGTCTAACTAATTGTGAACAGCATTCACTTCAGCCGAAAATAGATGCATTATTTCGCGGAGCGAAAATTCAAGCCTTTAAACACTTTGCTGAATAGTAACAAAGAGCTGGCTGGGCCTTGCTTTGTTCTGCCAAGATGGTTCAGTAACTTTCATGCCAAACAGAACAGCACCAGGAACACACTCCAACTCCGCAGCACAGTGCTCTAACTCCCTGGCCCTGTTTTACATAAGGCTTTCGCCTCATCCAGTCCCACATTTGTATTCATTGGGGAAGGGAATTGTATGGCAGCCTGTCTAATCAGCAAATGCCACAGTTGAACTAAGAAGTTTTAAACTGTTACATCTTGTTAAACTTATGGAAGCATTAAAATTCTGCAAACAGTTGGAGACAAGAGTGGAAATAAAATGAGTAAAGAAGTTTAAGAGAATGGGAGCTGAAAAAGAAGCAATGAATGCATGCCAAGAAATGAGGCAATAAAAAGTAAAGCTAATATATGGATAGAAAACCACAACAAACTGGTATTGTACCAATGAAATGAGGCAAGTCTCTTGTTTGGCCAATATTTATCCGTCAACCAAAACCTAAAACAGATTATCTGCACATTATCACATTTTCGTTTTTGGGAGCTTGCTGTGCTGCTGCATTTCCTACATTACAACTGTGACTACCCTTCTGAAGTACTCCGTTGGCTGTGGAGCACTTTGGGATGTCCTGAGGTCATAGCAGGCGCTACTTAAAGGCAAGTCTTTCTCCATTTTTTTAAATACAGCTGGAATAAATGAAGTACTGCACTGACACAGCCATTGATAACAGTGTATATTTTTTTAAAGCACTTTCAGTTAAATTCCTCCAAATCAATTTGAATATTTTTAGAAATTTTAAGGGAATGCCTCATTATCTTTAAACAAGGAAAACCGATGCAGTGCGTGAAATAAAGCCTGGCTCGGGTATCAAGTTAAAACCCGACCTGGCCCAACCTGACCACGGCCAACCCGAACCCGACCCGAGCCCAAGCCCTTTAATTTTTTCTTCACGCCCAACCCGACTCAACACGAGTCTCCTTCATCTGTTCCGGCAGCACACTATTCCTGCAGCTGGAGTTGTGGAGAATCATGGGTAAGCCTGATCCCATGTGTTCCCGGAAGCAGTGACCCGACCCGAGCCCGAATGCTGGACTCGGAATTTCGACCCGAACCCGATGCGTGTCGTCAGGTCTACTCGGGTTCAGGTCGGGTAGCCAGGCTTTAGCGTGAAAGAAGAAGGTGCATTTCCACCATAGTTGGCAACCTCTGTGCAAAGTGAAGTCACGGGTTAAAGTGCAAGTGTGGAGTCAGGGCCCAACCTGACTCTGGACCACAATGTGTTTAAATTCAGACCACTTCACTCTCGGATTAGGCCAGGCTTTGCCTCAGGATTTTCACAATGCAGTTTAGTAATGATATGGTATCACTGCATGCTGAAGTAGCTCTCTGATACAAATAAAAACAGAAAATGCTGGAAATACCCAGCAGGTCTGGCAGCATCTGGGGCGAGAGAGACCCTTTTTAACTCAGCTGCTAGACCTGCTGAGTATTTCCAACATTTCCTGTTTTTGTTTCAGAGTTCCAGCATCTGCCATATTTTGCTTTTGTATCTTTGATACAAATGTTAGCTTATTGCTTCATTTATGCCAATAGTATTTTCGTCGGGAGATTTGCCTCATCTAATTGGTATAATACTGGCATGTTGTGTTTTTCTGTCTTAACTTTTGGTCATCTGTCATAATATGTATTGTCAAAGAGGTCGGTTTTAGGGAGCATCTTAAAGGAGGAGATGTAGAGAGATGGAGAGGTTTATGGAAGGAATTCCAAAGATCAGAGCCTGGGCAGCTGAAGGCATGGCTGCAAATGGTGGTGCACTTAATGTCAGGGATGCACAAGAGGCCAGAATTGGAGATGCGCAGAGATCTCACAGGGCAGTGCGGCTGGAGAAGGCTGGAGATAGGGAGGAGCGAGGCCATGGAGGGATAATGAAACCTAATCTTTCTTACTGCTCTTCTCATCGGCCATTAAGGGATGATTATCAACACTGAACAGTAGTGATAGCGAGCCAAAAATTGGCAACAAAAACTTAGCGCCTGAGTTTTAGCTCGCCCGTCTATTGCGACTTTTTGAGGGGCCCCTGATTTAGACATTCACCAGAAACAGGCGGGAGCCTTGTGTTTACATTTAAATTGGAGTCCTTTGATGTATTTAGGATCCCAATGCCATTCTGGGCTTCTTGCTTGGACTTAGCTGCTTGTCAAACCACCCTGCCCACTGCCTGGACCTTCACGGACCGCTCCCCAACCCCACCCATCACTTTAAGGTCACCTGCCCTCTCGGGTCTATAGAGCAGCTTTTGGTTAGTGCTCTTATAGTGACGCCAGTTCAATTAAAATGGAACATAACCATCAAGATAGAGATAGACCGTTCAAGGGTGATCATAACAAATAGAAGCAGGAGTAGGCCATTCGTCCCTTGACCCTGCTCCGCCCTTCAATGCAATCATGGCTGATCTGATTGTGGCCTTAACTGCACTTTCCTGCCTGTCCCCCAATAACCCTTGATTCCCTTGTCGATCAAAAATCTATCTAACTCAGTCTTGAATATAATCAATGACCCAGCTTCCACTGCTCTCTGGGGAAGAGAATGCCAATGATTAATGACCCTCTGAAAGAAGAAATTCCTCCTCATCTCTATCTTAAACGGGAGACCGCCTGTTTTGAAACTATGCCCCTGGTTCTAGATTCCCCCATAAGGGAAATATGCTCTCAGCCGCTACCCTGTCAAACCTCCTCCGAATCTTCTTCACACAAAGGGTAGTGGAAATCTGGAACTCTCTCCCCCAAAAAGCTATTGAGGCTGGAGATCAATTGAGAATTTCAAAACTGAAATCGATAGATTTTTGTGAGGCCAGAGTATTAAGGGTGATGGAACTAACGCAGAAAATTGCAGTCGAGATACAAATCAGCCATGATCTAATTGAATGGCAGAGCAGACTTGAGGGGCTGAATGGCCTACTCCTGTTCCTATACTCCTGTGCCCGATCATCACAATAATGATGGGGCCACCTGCCAGTGACATCATTATGGTCGCTTCGCCCATCATCCATCTGATCATAGTTGCCCACTGAAACTCTTGCGCATGTCTGGGATAGTCTATTGGATCTAGTCGAACATCTGTGAGATAATAAATGTCATCTCAACACTTTGGAAAATACAGTAACTTTTGGATATTCGCCTGACTTGACAAATGATTTCTTTTCATCATCATCTTAATCCCTTTTAAAAATAAGCCTGTCAAGAACTGTCGGCACATCTGAGAGTTGCAAACTTGATCATTACAGCTTGCCACCAGACAATTTATATGTTACTGGATTCGCAAGCTGACTCTCTCAGCTGATAACAATATAGCAAGGGCAACAGGGCATCTGGGAAAAACTGAGAAAGGAACGGGGACTTAGGGTCAAATCAGTTACAGAAATAAAAGAAATACTGGCATTTAAATAGCACCTTTCACGACCTCAGGACATCCCAAAGGCCTTTACAGCCAATGAAATACTTTTGAAGTGTAGTTACTGTTCTAATGTTGGAAACACGGCAGCTAATTTGCACACAGCAAGCTCCCACAAACAGCAATGTGATAATGACCAGATAATCTGGGTTTTTTTTGTGTGATGTTGATTGTGGGATAAATATTGGCCAGGACACCGGGTTTAACTCCCCTGATCTTCTTCAAAATAGTGTCATGGGATCTTTTACTCCTCCCGAAAGAGAAGATGAAGCCTCAGTTTAATGTCTTATCTGAAAGATGGCAACTCCAAGTACTGCACTGGAGAGTTAGCCTAGAGTATTGTGCTCAAATCCTGGAATGGGATTGAACTCATAACCTTCTGACTCAGAGTTGAGAGTATTACCATATAAAGAGAGGGAAAGGAAGATTGGATTAAGAGAGGGAGAGAGAAAAGAGAGACAGTAAGGAAAATTAAGAAAAATGTTTTAAAATTTACATGTATAAAATCTCGAAGAACAATTCACCATCTGAAGGAATGAGATTCAACAGTTTAAATTGCTCCCTTTCTGGGCCAGTGAGGTTGATTGGCATTGCATTCACAATTATCACAGTGTTAAAAGGGTTCTTATGCTCTTAATTGCCAGCCTGTTTACTGGGAAATTAATGTGCAAATCCAGCAAGTTTTAAAAATAATGGGGAGGCTGAGGATGAGATGCTGTTTGTGTGAAGCAAATACTGGGGCAGCATAAATTGAAGGGCAAGTTCTGGAGATTTACATTTTAACGACATATGTCTTAATCCACTGAATTTGCAGGCTACTTTGAGCATTCATAACACCGTGCATCGTTAACACTCTGTTATTGTTCCAGCAAGTTTCACTCCATTGTTTTGCGAAGTCTGTTTGCTTGGAAAGATTTCGAATGTGAATTTAGAGTCGGCTGAGATTTATTAATATTTGTACTTTCTGTAATGATCTGTTCAAGATGAATACGTTGCAGTTGTGGAGGGATACTGAGGACTTGTTCACTGTCATGGAAATGAAATGGAAGCAGACAGCAGCAGAAATTGGTCAGGAGGTTAAGAAAGAGATAGAAAATCAGAAAGAATAACTAACCCATGCAGAGGTTTGAAATGCATCTTGTCCAAAGAGTAAATACCATGTTTCCAGAGATTGGCACTTTGTGAAAGGTTAACCTGTGTATTTTAACTTTTGCAGTTTATTCATAGACTGGTGATTAAACCATTAGGTTACTGAGAATTTCTGCTTTTTCAAACCATTTAAAAACGTTGATGTGACTTATTTATTATTAATATTGTTAGAATTACCAGAAGTTTTAAAGATCCATTACTGGCCTGCCCAAGGCTGCAGTTATGCTGCCAGTTACACAGCTATGGAAGCATATTGATGTAAAAGGAAGAGCTTGCATTTCTATAGCACCTTTCCCAGCCACAGGACGTCTCAAAGCACTTTACAACCAATGAAGTACTTTTTTGAAGTGTAGTCAGTGTTGCAATGTAGGAACTGTGGCAGCTAATTTAAGCACAGCAAGATCCCACAAACAGCAATCTGAAAATGATCCGATAATCTGTTCTTGTAATGTTGATTGAAGGATAAATGTTGATCAGGATAACTTCCCTGCCCTTCTTCGAAATAGCACCATGGAATCTTTTCATGTCCCCCCGAGAGGACAGATGGGGCCTCGATTTAATGCCGTATCCAAAAGACTGCATATCTAACGATGCAGCACTCCCTCAGTACTGCATTGGAGTATCAGCCTGGATTATGCACTCAAGTCTCCGGAGTGGGACTTGATGCAGAGGTCAGAGTGCTTTCAGCTGAGCCACGGCTGACATTGTGGTCATATAGCTCATCGCTGGGTCACAATTGTGGAACTCTTTACCTAATGGCATTGTGGGAGTACCTTGACCGCACGAACTGCAGCGGTTCAAGAAGGCAGCTCACCACCACCTTCTCAAGGCCAATTAGGGATGAGCAATAAATGTTGGCATAGCCAGCGACACGTATATCCCATGAACGAATAACAAAAAAAGTAACATTGAAATAAGCACATCAGTTTTGTTAAGGCAGTTGGCCAGCGAAGACCATTAAAAACAAAACCGACCTTCCTGACCAGCCAGCATTAATAAACCCAGCAAGTTTCATTTGTCAGTCGGTGAGGCCAATACTTCTGAAGCTGCTGCCACTGGCATAGCATCAACCTGGTGCAAAAGCCACTGAGAAGTCTTAAAGACAATAGTCCTTCCAAGTGGGCATCTCACAATACTTGCGCTTCAGACCGAGTGAGGTATAAACAAGATTCAAGAAGTGCTGCTGTGCCCTTTTTAATCTTCGTGTTGGGTTCAGAACAGGTTCCATATGTTCCCATATCCCTTCAATCCCTTTTCCTGCATCCACCTGTTCAGTCTAATCTTGAGTGGTGACATATTATCTGCATCAACTATTCACTGCCTGAGAGGGTGGTGTAAGCAGTTTCAGTAGTAACTTGCAAAAGGGAATTGAATAAACATTTTAAAAGGAGTACATTTGCAGGGCCATGTGAAAAGACCAAGGGAAGTGGGACTAATTCGTCAGCTCTCTCAAAGAGCTGGAACAAGCGTGATGGGCCAATGGTCTCCTCCTGTGCTGTATCATTCTATGATACTGCCACCCGCTTTCCCTTGACATTAAAAATGATGGGATGGATTTTAAAGCCCCTCTGCCGTCAGGAACATAGGTGGGGGGACAATGAAGATCGGTGGGGCAGAGCCCGCCACTGACCCCGACGACGACAGGCCCCATGCTGATCTCGGCAGTAGCGGCGAGGCCTCGTGGTGGCCACCCCACCGCATGGCGACGGGAACCCCATTTAAATATGTAAACTAATTTACATACCTGATTTATTGAGGGTCCCGTCGCCTCCTTAATCGCCGCATCGATCTTCATTCAGGCGGCCGACAATGCCACGTCTTGGAATCCCCGTTCAGGGAAATGTGGCGTGACACCTGTGGGGAAGGGGGAGGATTTTTTTCTGTGTGGGAGGGGGGGCAGCGAGATTAAAACTATGCGGATTGGTCATGGGGGGGTGGGTGATGGCAAAGGGTAAAGGGCAAAGTTGCCGAACTTTGGAGGAGGGAAAGGGCACATTGTCAGTATTTGCATTCCGGGGCAGGGGGGGAAAGGGCACGAATGGCCGAAAATACCATTGGGGGGCTGGGAAAATGCATTCAAACATCATGAATTTATGTTTTGGTGCAATATGACTTACCTGGCCCTTTAATTTTTAAATGCCCATGAAGGGCTGTAAGCCCTTTAAAAGTGGCACTGGCGCATTGGCGGCGGACGCCATTGCCTACGACGGCTTGCCTGCCCCCTGCACGTCATCGCAGGCGCCGTGGCCATGCAAATGAGCTACCGCGTTTGAAATCTTGGCAGCTCCGTGACGTGGTGCCCGTGCGGGCGGGACGCATTTTTTTACATTCGGCGGCGGACTCTGAAAATGCAGTCTGATGCGTGTGAGTCGCAGCCAACAATATAACTCTGGTCTCTCTGCCTGCGTCTCACACTGCGTAACTCTCAATTTGAAACTGGCAGTATTGTATTGCTACAATGCAAATTTACTGCGGAGCGCAGGAAATCTGAATTATAAACAGCAACTGCTGGAAACAGTCAGCGGGTCAGGCAGCATCTGTGGCAACAGAAAAAGAGTTAATGCCACAGATCAATGACCTTTCATCAGAACTGCAGTGCAGTGTTGTGACACGGCAGGTCCAAATTCTGTTATGTTGCCTGATTTGATGACATTTTGAGTGTGGGCTTCGATGGCTATTTTTAAGCACTGAAGCCTTTCTGTTGTTCTGTGGTTTCTGCAACCTAGCTTATAACAATAACCAACGTGCCTCAGCCTAGACACAGTCCTTTCACTGGGGTGGTCTTGTCTGCACATTGTCTTACAGAGTTCAACCTCAATGCCAGTGCAGCTGCTGATGTGCAGAGCTTTGCATATGTGCAGTTGCACTGTGCAAAAAAGAACCCGAAGGACAAAGTTTCAAAGTCTGTTGAAAGTGGTGTGGTGCATGCACCATAACCCGGTGCACTCCTACACATATCCAGATGTGTTTGGAGCTTTAAACAAACAGCAGACGGATCCAAGCCAACTGAACCCTCTCCTCCTCCTCCCTTTACTCTTTAAATTCTTAAAGCGAGGGCTATTTCTAAACGACCTGCCGTAAGCCACACCTGAGACAGACAACGTGACCTGCATAAAATGTGATTTGAGAAAAAACGTTTACATTAAATCCATTTTGGTGTAAACTATAGGAAGGAACTATAGCCGCAAATTTGTTTGATTAGGACTGCTTCAGATGCCTCTTCAAAAAATGCCATGAACTGTGCAAGCACATTGCGCCTTTCACAAGCTCAAGATGTCCTAAAGTGTTTTACAGCCAATGAACACTTTTTGAAGTGTAGTCACTGTTGTAATCTTGGAAACTCAGCAGCCAATTTGCACACAGCAAGCTCTCACAAACAGTAATATGATAATGTTTAGTGATGATAATTGAAGGAGAAATATTGTCCAGGATGCTGCTCTTCTTTAAAATAGTGCCATAGGATCCTTTAGGTCCACTTGAGAGGAAAGATGGGGCTTCAGTTTGATGTCTCATCTGAACGATGGCACGTCTAATAGTGCTTGTTTGTGGGAGCTTGCTGTGCTCAAATTGGCTGCCGCATTTCCTACTTTACAACAGTGACTACACTTCAAATGTATTTCTTTGGCTGTAAGGTGCGTTGGGACATCCTGAGGTCACAGACGGTCCTACAGGGATGTGAATACTTCTTTCCTTCATTGGTGTGGTGAGGAGAAAGGTTTCTTTTTCATTTTTGTTAGGGTATATTCACTTAGCCTCTGGTGATGGAGTATAGGGATCTCTTTGGATTCCTGTTGACAAGATGAAGATGCTAAATCTGATCCTCGGCAGGTACATGTCAGCCCTCAGGGCAATTCAGTTGTGGGGTCTGCATATCTCGTACCTGGCAGTTTGTAGGTGGGCTAACATAAAGACTTAGTGGTGATGGGAGTGTGTGTAAGAATTTGTGATGATCCATTGTTAGGATTCATTTTGAGTTCTGTGTCAGGGGAGATGGTGGCATAGTGGTGATGTCACTGAATTCGCAATCCAGAGGCACATGCTAATGCCCTGGGGACATGGGTTCAAATTCCACCATGGCATTGAAAGCCAGTCTCAGTAATGGTGCCATGAAAACTATCATCAATGGTCATAAAAACACATCTGGTTCACTAATATCCTTTAGGGAAGGAAATTTGCTGTCCTTACCTGGTCTGGCCTACATGTGACTTCAGACCCACAGCAATGTGGTTGACTCTTAAATGCCCTCTGAAATGGCCGAGCAAGCCACTTAGTTGTCAAGGGCAATGGGTAACAAATGCGAGTTGCGAGTGATGCCCACATCGCATGAAAGAATAAAAAATAATCTGGTTGTTGCTATGTTTTTGTGTCAGTGCGTGCCCAGTGGAAGACGTGTGTCCTATTGTTTGATCCCTGGTCATTCTGTTTGTGGGATCATGCTGTGCTTGGCTTAGCTACATAACAACCGTGATTGCACTTCAGTTGGATTTCATAGTATGTGAAGAGATTCAGTAGTAACTTTTGAAAGGGAATTGGATGTATTCTTGAATAGGAAATAGGGCTATGGAGGAAGAGCAGTGGGAATGGATCTGGTTGGATAGCTCTTTCAAAGAGCTGACACAGGCACGATGGGTCAAATGGCCTCCTTCTGTGGTGTTTCTTTTGGGCCTCCTTATCTCGAGAGACAATGGATACGCGCCTGGAGGTGGTCAGTGGTTTGTGAAGCAGCGCCTGGAGTGGCTATAAAGGCCAATTCTAGAGTGACAGGCTCCTCCACAGGTGCTGCAGAGAAATTTGTTTGTCGGGGCTGTTGCACAGTTGGCTCTCCCCTTGCGCCTCTGTCTTTTTTCCTGCCAACTACTAAGTCTCTCCGACTCACCACATTTTAGCCCTGTCTTTATGGCTGCCCGCCAGCTCTGGCGAACGCTGGCAACTGACTCCCACGACTTGTGATCAATGTCACAGGATTTCATGTTGCGTTTGCAGACGTCTTTAAAGCGGAGACGTGGACGGCCGGTGGGTCTGATACCAGTGGCGAGCTCGCTGTACAATGTGTCTTTGGGGATCCTGCCATCTTCCATGCGGCTCACATGGCCAAGCCATCTCAAGCGCCGCTGACTCAGTAGTGTGTACAAGCTGGGGATGTTGGCCGCCTCGAGGACTTCTGTGTTGGAGATACGGTCCTGCCACCTGATGCCAAGTATTCTCCGGAGGCAGCGAAGATGGAATGAATTGAGACGTCGCTCTTGGCTGGCATACGTCGTCCAGGCCTTGCTGCCATAGAGCAAGGTATAAGTAGTGTAAGACTATGATTTTCATGCACGCAGTCTGTTCTCTTATCTGATTTCACACACAACCTCTCAGCACCTAGCCGGAAGTCCCCCAGCGAATGAAGTACACAGTCCTCTGCAATGCTAACACAGTGGTTAATGAACTGTCAAATGAGGTGTGAAGCTCTTCCCTGGCACTTATTGTACTGTACGGAACAAGGTGAAAAGTACGGTCTCTGCTCACCATTGTGTTGTTCTCTATGGTGTGAGATTCCTTCCTGCGATCTAGGCTTCCCAATGGAAATTTTGAGAATTTGAGTCTATTTCTTGTGCAATTTCCTGTTGAGTGTGCTAGAGTTTTTTCTATATGAATAATGAAACTACTTTTCAGCTGGATAAAAACCTGTGCTGACATCATTACCTCATAAATGTACCCACCAGGAATAATCCTTTTTTTAATTGCTTGGTGCTTGAAACCACTGCCTGAATCTCGGATAATAGAGAAGCAACTTCAATCCCCCTCTTGTTGATTCTGCATTTACAGTTGTGATTGTGATTAGAAAAAGGAAAGGCATTTCTATTGCTTTGATTTTCCAAAGCCTGTCCGTCATCTACAAGGCAAGGATTTCTATCAGTCTCATGACTTGTGCCCTGTAGATGATGGTGTGAGATTCCTTCCTGCGATCCGGCTTCCAGTGTGGAGCCCAGTTCCCAGTCTCCTGCAGTACCGCCAGTGACCACCATTCGCTGTGGCACTGCCGATGTTACTGAGCAGCTGGCCTCCTGATTAGCGGGCAGCTCTTGGAGGCAGGATCCCCGTATTTAAAGAGACAAGGATCCTGGCACCAGGCTGCTAATTGCCCACGCGCTGTTAAATAGAGCTGGGTGGGGTGGGGGTGGAGGGGCTCAGAATGTCTGAGGCAGGTTTCCCACCACCTTGTTAGCCTGGCACCGGGAACCCCGCTGGCTCCACTAAGTTCTGCCCATTGGCTGCAATGTGTATCATCTCTAAGATGCACTGCAATAATTCGCCAAGGCTCCTTCGACAGCACCTTCCAAACCTTTGACCTCTACTACCTAGAAGGACAAGGGCAGCAGGTGCATGGGAACACCACCACCTGCAAGTACCCCTCCAAAACACACATCATTCAAGCTTGGACACACATATCACCGTCGTTCCTTCATCGTGGCTGAGTCATCACTTCGGAACTCCTTACAGCAACTTCCAAAGGACTGCAGCAGTTTAAGAAGGCCAGCTGCTCAAGAGCAAATAGGGATGGGCAAAAATTCGGGCTTTGATTAAGTAGCAAAAAATATAAAGTGCTTCTTCAGATTAGATGGAAGGAGACTAATGTGTGTCAAGTCTCTATGTTTACATTGGTGCAGCCTTTCGTCCCATTTACAGATATACTGTCTGTATTACAGAGGCAGTTAGCTGTCAGGAGTAACTGACATTTTGTTCTCATCCAAGATTCCATAGACGCTGGAGCAGTTCCAGAACAGATTGGAGGGCAACTAATGGAACCCCACTATTTATTTTTTTATTTTTATTGATTTCGAGATACAGCACTGAAACAGGCCCTTTGGCCCACCGAGTCTGTACCGACCAACAACCACCCATTTATACTAATCCTACATTAATCCCATATTCCCTACCACATCCCCACCATTCTCCTACCACCTACCTACACTAGGGGCAATTTACAATGGCCAATTTACCTATCAACCTGCAAGTCTTTGGCTGTGGGAGGAAACCGGAGCACCCAGCGGAAACCCACGCAGTCACAGGGAGAACTTTCAAACTCTGCACAGACAGTACCCAGAACTGAACCTGGGTTGCTAGAGCTGTGAGGCCGTGGTGCTAACCACTGCACCAGGTAGAGAGAAAGCAGGGAATTATAGACCAGTCAGCCTGATGTCGGTAGCGGGGAAAATTCTAGAGGCCATTATCAAAGATTTTATGGCAAAGCACTTAGAGAACAGTGGTAGAATCGGGCAGAGTCAGCATAGATTTACGAAATGGAAATCATGCTTGACAAATCTACTAGAATTCTTCGAGGATGTAACCAGTAGAGTTGATGAGGGGGAGCCAGTGGATGTGGTTTATTTGGACTTTCAGAAGGCTTTCGACAAAGTCCCAAATAAGAGATTAGCGTGTAAAATTAAAGCGCATGGGATTGGTGGTAGTGTATTGCGGTGGATAGAAAATTGGTTGGCAGACAGAAAACAAAGAGTAGGGATAAAGGGGTCTTTTTCTGAATGGCAGGCATTGACTAGTGGGGTACCGCAAGGATTGGTGCTAGGACCCCAGCTATTCACAATATATATTAATGATTTAGATGAGGGAACTAGATGTAATATCTCCAAATTTGCAGATGACACAAAACTGGGTGGGAGGGTGAGTTGTGAGGAGGATGCAGAGAGGCTTCAGGGTGATTTGGACAAGTTGAGTGAGTGAGCAAATGCATGGCAGATATAGTATAATGTGGATAAATGTGAGGTTATCCACTTTGGTAGCAAAAACAGGAAGGCAGATTATTATCTGAACGGCTATAAACTGAGAGAAGGGAATATGCAGCGCGACCTGGGTGTTCTCATACACCAGTCGCTGAAGGTAAGCATGCAGGTGCAACAGGTGGTAAAAAAGGCAAATGGTATGTTGGCCTTCATAGCGAGAGGATTCGAATACAGGAGCAGGGATGTCTTGCTGCAATTATACAGGGCCTTGGTGAGGCCACACCTGGAATATTGTGTGCAGTTTTGGTCTCCTTATCTGAGGAAGGATGTTCTTGCTATAGAGGGAGTGTAGTGAAGGTTTACCAGACTGATTCCTGGGATGGTGGGACTGACGTATGAGGAGAGATTGAGTCGGTTAGGATTATATTCGCTGGAGTTCAGAAGAGTGAGGGGGGATCTCATAGAAACCCATAAAATTCTAACAGGACTTGACAGGGTAAATGCAGGAAGGATGTTCCCAATGGTGGGGGAGTCTAGAACCAGGGGTCATAGTCTAAGGATATGGGGTAAACCTTTCAGGACTGAGGTGAGGAGAAATTTCTTGACCCAGAGAGTGGTGAGCACAGTGACGCAGTGGTTAGCACTGCAGCCTCACAGCTCCAATGACCCAGGTTCGGTTTCGGGTACTGTCTGTGTGGAGTTTGCAAGTTCTCCCTGTGACCACGTGGGTTTCCTCTGGGTGCTCTGGTTTCCTCCCACATGCCAAAGACTTGTGGGTTGATAGGTAAACTGGCCATTGTTAAAAAATTGCTGCTAGTGTAGGTAGGTGGTAGGAGAATTGTGGGGATGTGAGAGGGAAAATGGGATTAATGTAGGATTAGTATAAATGGGTGGTTGATGGTTGGCATGGACTTGGTAGGCCGAAGGGCCTGAATTCCTATGTGGAATTCACTACCACAGAAAGCAGTTGAGGCCAAAACATTGTATGTTTTCAAGAAGAAGTTAGATATAGCTCTTGGGTCAAAAGGGATCAAAGGGTATGGGGCGAAAACGGGAACAGGTTACTGAGTTGGATGATCAGCCATGATCATAATGAATGGCGGAGCAGGCTTGAAGGGCTGAATAGCCTACTCCTGCTCCTAATTTCTATGTTTCTATCCAGCTGAGATCGTCTCTGATGCCGGGATGAGGGTATTTATGGTTTCTATCAATTGTGAACTTTAGGCAGGATGTTGGGCCTGTAAATGAACTAGGCATCACTTTACTGAATGTGGTGGTTGTGCTGCTAATCAGTTGCTTTTCCCAGCTTACTGGTAATTTTTCGGATCAGCACCCTTGGTCTGTTTTGTACATCATGGAAGATCCTGCAGTCAGGTTAAACTAAGCCCAGCTGACATATATATGTTGCTACTGTGATTTTATCCTAAGAGCCAATTTTTAAAAAATCTTTACTAATCAAATTTGCTATATTAAAAAGAGCTTTGTTGTTTGGATTTATATATAACATGTCTGATTCTATTTGGATTTATACATAACATATATATGACTAGACGTGAGTTTATATAGCACCATCATCAGAGCTTCTGTGATTGCACCCCCCCCCCTCCCCCCTGTTTTTATTCAACTTTCGTAATGATAATTCTGTGGCAGTTTCTGCATCCTGTACAAGTTGACTATTGTGCTTAATTCTCGGACTGGAACTCTTTTTGTTTTCATGTTCTGTTTCCCAGAATAATAATTCTGAAGCCGGTTCCTCTTTCGCTCTGAAGGAATGGCCAGCGAGTTTGAGTCTTCCATGTTTCATTACAGTTGTTAACCTGTCTAAGTCTGCATCTGATATCTCATCAGTGATATTGTCTTTCCAACTGACGTCAAAGGCTTTTCTCAATTGTCTTGTATAAGTGCCATCTAGTTACTGTTCTAATTTCTTAGTAAATGTCCAGGTATCAGCACTATATCCCAACACTGCTTCTGAAGATCTTAATTTTAATTCAGCTATAGCATGTATAATTTCACTTGAACACATAATCTAAATTGACTCTTCAGTGTAACACTGAAGGTGCATTGTATAATGGGAGGTATCATCTTTTGGATGAGATGTTATAACTGCCTGTTTAGCTGGATGTGAAAGATCCATGTCACTGTTCGAAGAAGAGTACAAGGTGTTGGTGAGGCCACACCTGGAGTAATGTTTGCAGTTTTGTTCCCCATAGTTAAGGAAGGATATACTAGAATTGGAGGCAGTTCAGAAAAGGCTCACTAGGCTGATTCCTGGGATGAAGGGGTTGTCTTATCAAGAACGGCTAAACAGGTTAGACCTTTATTCATTGGAGTTTAGAAGAACGAGAGGTGATTTTATTGAAGTATGTAAGATTCTAAGGGGGCTTGACAGGGTAGATGTTGAGGATATCTTTCCACTGGTGGGGGAATCTCGAACTTGGGGACATAGTTATAGGATGAGGGGTCACCAGCCGTCCATGTCTCCGCTTTAAAGACGTCTGCAAAAGCGACATGAGGTCCTGTGACATTGACCACAAGTTGTGGGAGTCAATTGCCAGTGATCGCCAGAGCTGGCGGACAGCCATAAAGGCGGGGCTAAAGAGTGGCGAGTCGAAGAGACTTAGCAGTTGGAGGAAAAAAGACAGAAGCGCAAGGAGAGAGCCAACTGTGTATCAGCCCCGACAACCAATTTTATCTGCAGCGCCTGTGGAAGAGTCTGTCACTCTAGAATTGGCCTTTATAGTCACTCCAGGTGCTCCTTCACAAACCACTGACCACCTCGAGGCACTTACCCATTGTCTCTCGAGACAAGGAGGCCAAAGAAGAAGAAAGGGGTCACACATTTAATACTGAGATGCGAAGGAATTTCTTCTCTCAGAGGGTGGTGACTCTCTGGAATTCTCTACCTCAGACAGTTGTCCAGGCTAGGTCACTAAATGTATTTAAGGAGGAGGTAGATAGATTTTTGAAATCTTGGGGAGCCGAGGATTATGTGGAGCAGGCCCGAAAGATGAGTTGAGGCCTGGGACAGACCAGCCATGATCTTATTGAATGGCGGGGCTGGCTTGAGGGGCTGAATGGCCTAGTCCTGCTCCTATTTCTTATGTTCTTATGTTCTAAAAGGTTCACCTTACATCCTGGCCAACACTTCTCCTTTAACCTACATTACCAAAAGAAACAATTGGTCATTCATTCATTTGCTGTTTATGCTGTGCGAAGATTGGCTACAGCATTTCTCTATGTGACCACGTCAAAAAAATAATTAATTGGTTGTAAAATTCTTTGGAATGTCTTGAGGACATGAAAGGTACTATTGAAATGCAAGGTCTTTCTTTCTGAGATGGCATTTTTAAGTATTAAGCACATGAACCAATGAGAGAGAATTCCACCGCTGTTTATCGTCAAATCGTAAGAAAGTGGATAAAGAAAACATTGAAGATTTTATTGCAAAGAAAAATTACCTCCTCCTTCCATATTGGCAGGTTCTCCATTATCTCACATGAAGCTTACTTATTGTTGTGTCTTTTATTGTCACATTTTCCCCTTTGATCATTCTTTCTGGAGTCCCAGTTCATTTTCATTCAGACCCACTCATTTTTGACCTAATGGATGACACCTTTTATGACTATTTTCCACCTATCGTTCCCATTTCATTTGCATTACAAATAAGCCCAAACAAGTACATTTTATTGTGTTTCTGTTTGCCGCTTTGGGTTTTAGTGGTCCGCCAAAAGACGTAATAAGATGGGAGTCTTTTTTTCCAACTGTCAGTTTTCCTTTTATTGATTGTTTTGAAGCGGCCAGCAAAGCTTTAGACTAAATAATGTTTCCAAATGAATAGCAGGAACCTGGAGATCACATAAGAACTAAAACAGATCTGTAACTGTCTCCATTTTGTTCTCAATTTTTGAGCAATGTTTCCATGTTAGGTGGTGTTTGCTGTGTTTCTCTTTGTTTCACTGGCCAGGTGTCCCATCTCACATCTCTCTCCTGATAGGCAGTAGAACTGCAATGCTCCCAAAATAAAACGAGCACTTTAATCCCATAGCATTTA